>NC_090442.1:84519040-85769040 GCF_031143425.1 Pleurodeles waltl | reverse complement strand
TTGAAAAGGTGGATTGATCGAGAAGAGAAGAAATTTACAAACACTACAGTATTCATCCTTTACATTCTATTTATTGGAGATTATTGGAGATGCTATTGATGTATTTCAATCGAAAGAATCAAAACGAGCTCCATTATGTGTCTAGGGGAAAAGCTTAGATGCTTCTTGTTTTTTACATCTGTTTCCTACTGGAGTAGGTGGTAGGTATGATGACTGGCCTCTACGGATACCAGCAGTCGATACAGATCAACTAGACTGTTAGAGGTGTGGTCTTTGGTTGTAGCCAGGTTACCCCTGTCTAAGCAAGGACCCTCACTCTAGTCAGAGTAAAGGAGAATCACCCTCAGTTAAGCCCCGCTCACCCCCTTGGTAGCTTGGCACGAGCAGGCAGGCTTAACTTCAGAGACCAGGTGTAAAGTGTACCAACACACACAGTAATACAGTGAAAACACTACAAAATTACACAACACAGGTTTAGAAAAATAAGTAATATTTATCTAAACAAAACAAGGCGAAATACAATAAAAGTTCCACAGTATACAGTTAAAAATATGAATTTAACACTTAAAAGTATGAAAACAGTGCCTTGAGGCACAAACACTGCAATTTAGTACTATGCGACGTCATGACGGAGTCATTTCCTACAATGCAATGGCAATGGTGTTGTTTACAGAGTCGTTCGACCCCCAGGTACAGTACCTTAAGAACAAGTAGAAAATAGGACGGTGCATGGAGTCCAGGAGCGCGGCATCTCTGGGTTCGATGCGGCATCGGTTCCAGTGCCACGGTGCAGAAGGACAATGGTGTCGTGCAGCGGCGTTGGGTCCTCACTACAGGGCAGTGGAGGTGAAGTGGCATCAAATGCGAAGTCGGTCCCTTCGTTCTGGCAGATGCGAAGTCCGGCGGAGTCATGATGCTGCAGGGCAACCTCACGAGGTCGCAATGACATCACGGGGCCGCAGGCACTGCATGGGCATCAGTGAAGTTGAACGGGATCAGCAGCTGCAGCGACGCAAGGCCTACAGGGTCGTCAGACTTCTACCAGGTCCACAGCCTCGGGGCAGGCGGCATCGCAGTTCGGGGGTAGAGGCTTCAGCTCACAGGGTTGTCGGCAATGCACTCAGCGAGGTCCACATCCTCGGGGCAAACAGTGTTACGGTTCCGGGCAGCGGCGTCCTTTGCGAAGTTGCACGGTGTTGTCCGACGTCATTAGACTGGTTTTTGCCCAGGAATTCACTGCCAGGGGTCCAGGAATTGGAATGGCACCCTCTGGCAAGCTAGAGTCCACAGCAAGTAGACTCAAGTCTGGTTTGAAGCCTTTGCTGTCTCTGAGGCTTCAAAACAGGAGGCAAGCTCTACTCCAAGCCCTTGGAGTTACTTCTCAAGCAGGAATGCAACAAAGTCCAATCTCTGTCCCCTTGCACAGGCAGAAGCAGCAACTGCAGGATATCCCAACACAGCACAGTTACAGGCAAGGGCAGCACTTCTCCTCAGCGCTTCAGCTCTTCTCCAGGCAAAGATTCCTCTTAAATCCTTGAAATAATCTCTTCTTCGGGGTTTTGGGTGCTCTTCTTATACTCCTTTCTGCCTTTGACATAGGCCTACATAAAATAAAAGTCTCTGTTGTTTTCAAGATCCTGCCTTGCCCAGACACACACCAGGGGGTTGGAGATTGCATTGTGTGAGGGTAGGCATAGCACTTTCAGGTGTAAGTGAACACACCTCCCCTCAGCCCAGATGGCCCATCAGGATATGTAGGCTACACGCCAGCTCCCTTTGTGTCACCGTCTAGAGGAGAGGTTCATCCAGCCCAACTGTCATACTGACCCAGACAGGGAATCCACAAACAAGCAGAGTCTCAGAATGGTTTAAGCTAAACAATTCCTACTTTCAAAAAGTGGCATTTTCAAACACACAATCTAAAAACCAACTTCACTAAAAGATGTATTTTTAAATTGTGAGTTCAGAGACCCCAAACTTCACATGCCCATCTGCTCCCAAAGGGAATCTGTGCTTTAAGGATATTTAAAGGCAGCCCTTATGTTAACTTACAAGAGAGATAGACCATGTCAGGACATGTAAAAACACATCAGTACATGTCCCACCTTTAACATACACTGCACCCTGCCCCTGGGGCTACCAAGGCCCTACCTTAGGGGTGCCTTACAGGTATAAAAAGAGAAGGTTTAGGCCTGGCAAGTGGATACACTCGCCAAGACTGCACTCACAGACACAGCAGTGGCAGGTCTGAGACATGGTTACAGGGTTACCTATGTGGGTGGCACAACCAGTGCTTCAGGCCCACTAGTAGCATTTGATTAACAGGCCATGGGCACCTCTAGTGTACTGTACTAGGGACTTACTAGTAAATCAAATAAGCAAATCATGGAAAGACAATTACACATACATTTTACATAGGAGCAATTGCACTTTAGCACTGGATAGCAGTGGTAAAATGCACAGAGTATCCAAAAACAGCAAAAACAGAGTCCAGCACACATCAACAACCTGTGGAATAGAGGCAAAAATTTAGCGGAGACTACACAAAGGATTCCAAGTCTAATATAGACTATATTCAGAGGACCCTAGATTTTACCAGTGTATTCGCTATATGTTTCACCTACTATTTGACAGCAACTTGTCTGGCTTATCCTGTGCAGTAAATCACATTCCCAAAATAGGGCTAAATCTGCAGAATTTCTTAGCAAGAGAGTTTGTTGACAAAGTTCCCGAAAAAGATTAAAACTTGGAATACAACTTGATGAATTTCATGGTCTGTCAAACTGGAACCAACGAGTATTGGTATTGTCGTCATAGTAAGTTGAAATGAATGTTGAGAAACCTGGAATCACCTATTTGGTTTTTTACACTCAGTTGTGCTGAGTATGCTTGGGATGACCTGCTTGAATTTTTAAGAGAAGCAAACTGAAGCATAAAAGACATCCATCTAAAGGTACCAGGAAAACTCTGTTTGTTAGACAAATGTTTGCAGATATTTAAATCACAGATTTCAAGCAATGATGGCTTTCATCTGCAATAAAACAAATCCACCTCTTGGTGATGTGACTGATTTCTTTTGGTGCAAAGAGTGCCAGGCTAGAGGTGCTCCACATATTCACATGCTGTTATGGGTAAAAGATGCACCCAAAGATTGGAACAGACAGTGATAAGCCTGTCTTGTCTTTTATAGAACAGTATGTAACATGTGCCATCCCAAAATAAACTTCTGACAGGGGTTTGAAACAGCAAGTTCTTAGATTTCAAACTTAAAGGTGTGGTAAATACTGTCATTGAAAATATAGATCAAAGGCAACATTTTTATGTACAGTGTTGTTTTGGTTTTCCATGTTCTGTTACCTCAGAAGTAAGATTGAAATGTTTATTGTGTGCAGTGAGACACACTTTGACACAAAAATCACTGAAAAATATGTGCAACATTAGAAGAACAGAAGCTTTGAAATATATAAGCAACTACACCCCTTTTATTCTAAAGATGTGGAATGCAAATATGGACATACAATTTTCTGCAGATAATTCTAGTGCTGTAGCTCACTATGTTACTTTTCAAATAATAAAGGCAGGAAAGACAGATGAAAGAAATGTGAGAAGAGATTTCAGCAGAAAAGAGTGTCAGCTAAAAATGGTATCGTTTTACTTTGAAAATGCTTTCTCACATGGAATTTGGATGTTATGAATGCACAGATAGGTTGAGCTTTGCACGTTTGTTCTTCAAGTCTAGAGGAATTGTGTGGATAAGCATAGGTCTTGCAAACAGTCATAATGGAGTATTCAAGTATTTCCCAGAAAAAGAGTATCTTGCAGAAGTTGATCCCAAGAGTAGAGACATTCTGAATACTAACATGTTGGATACATACTACTGAAGAAGAAGTGCCCATCTTGGAATTATGTGTCTCTATGAAGTACTTCAGCAATACACATATAGAATTAATGTCACTGAAAACTCTGAAGATGGAATATTTGCAGTTATTGGATGTGATGGTTGTTTGGTAAGACACAACAAAGGAAATCTAATTAATTGTGGGAAGCTTAGTTGAGTCAGATGTACCTGGACACGATGGGGCAGATTTAAGAGCCCCTTGCGCCATCTAATGACACATTAGCACTACTTACAGCACATTTACACTAATGTAGCGTTAGATAGCCAAAAACACTGCACATCACTTTGTAACCCTTTGTGCTACATCATGCATGCGCCATGTACAATGTATGCAAAGGGGGCATCCAAACAAATGGTGCAAAGAATTCTAAGAGATCTCTTTGCATCATTTGTTTTGGCACTTTAAATGCATGCTCAGAGCAGGCATTAAGAAGAGGCAGACAATTATTCATAATTGGCCTCAATGGGCTTTGCAGGATTAGCGTCAACATTTTTGATGCTAATACTGCAAAGTTCCGAACGAGCATCACAAATTCTGATGCTAACTACCACCATGGTGCACCATATCTTAGATACAGCGCATTCATGGTGGCGTCAAGGGGGCACTAAGGGGTGCAAGAAAAGTGGCGCTTTCACTGTTATTAAGATTCATTCAAAGCTGCAAAAGACACTATTCAGTATTCTGTGTTTCCAACATACTCACAGATGTTGAAAGTTGAGGTGCAACAAGAAGAAATTATTGTTGCTGAAATTTGCCAGGGAGAGTTCACAGAGCAGCCAGAGTTCTGCTCAAACAAGGCAAGATCATCATGGAGAACCACTAATTAAAAATGAAGCAGCTACAGAAATGAACAAAGTGGAGATTACTATGTACCTAGGAAGAGAGGAAACTATGGATTAAGAACAGTTAGTGGAACAACTGAACAATGAACAGAGAGAAATTTACAATGAAGCTAAAACTAAAATAGAACACAGATCTCTCCATGACAAAAACATACGTGAATGTTCTACATATAAACCAATATTGCTGTACATCAGTGGACAAGATGGTACTGCTCATTAAAGTTCTCACTAGTTATCTACAAAACACTACTGATTCAAATTTGTCATGTGTAGTAACAGCAATAATAGGATTAGCCGCTCATAACATTAAATGAATTACTCTGCATCAACTACTTATGCTACCTGTTGAACATGACAATAAACTGGAATATGAGAAGTTATCCGTTGACGCTTATCATGAAGTTTCAGGAGTATTGAAAAAGATGACTTCTCATCACTGATTTTTAGTGAGCATGGTATTAAATGTAATGCTTGCTTCATACACTGAAGGATGCAGCAAGTTTTAAGAACAAACTATGATGTACTATTTAGAGCAAAACATGTAATTGTCTTTTGTGAGGTACTCCAACGTACCTCTGTAAAAAGGCAACCAATTTTCAAAACTCTTCAGCATAATCAAACAAGACATTCCCTAGGAAGTATTGGCAACATAAACATTTGGTTGAAAATTTGTAAAAGTGCTTTGGAAAATCGCCTAATCAGGACTCAATTACCATACACCATAACTGCACCAGAACTAATGTACAATTTCATCAAAGATAAATATGTATTTTGTTTATTACAAACACTTCAAGAGTGTTCAAACTTTAGTTAAAAATTACTACAACCAGAAATTGAAGATGTTTTGGAAATTACAGCTATTGATAATATGGAAATCAAGGAGTCACAATATTACTGACAGATAAATTACAAGCAAAATTGAATTATTTGGAAAAATCAGTATCAAAAACAGCAGGATTGGAAAAGCGTTTCCATGTTTGTAAAAACTGTTGAGTAATTTTATGACACGATTTAAATGTTGAGGAAGGCTTAGTAAATGGTGCAATTGGTAAAGTTATAGATCTCATTACCTTTCCAGATAGAGGCGAGATAGAGTATTTGCCTATAAAATTTGATCAGTTAGATGATGTTAAGAATGTTGACTAGTGTGTTGTGTGTTTTTTGCTTTTAAAAGCCTTATACATCCAACAAAAACAGTTCCCTGTCTCTCCAGCATATGTAGTAACCAGCCATAAATCACAAGGTTCAAGTGTAGATGTGGTTTTGGTTAATATTGGAAGTTCTGTATTCAAAGAAGGAATGTCATATGTATCTTCATGGATTAGAACTTTGTCTGGCTTGTTTTAATTGACTTTGATGAGAGCAGAGTTAGTGCTGATGTAAACTGTTTATGGGAGTATAATCGGTTAAGAAATCTTCATGCTCTTCATTTAGGCCAGTATCCTGTTCATGAGAAACGGATACTCTGTCGAAAATAGAAAATCACAAAACAGTCTAGATGCTTTCAAGAAAAGAAAGGACAAAAGGACACCAGCTTGAAAACAGTTCAGGTGACAGAACTGTAATAAATTCTGCTTCAGGGATCCGAGACCTTTTTTGATTTTTGAAATAATATTTACTCTCAACACTCAGCTAGATGCACAGGAATTTATCATGGTCATGCTTGGAGTCTTAGAAGAAGAAGAAGAAGAAAAAAATGGCGATCTAGTTACAAAATGGAACCATGATTGAAAAGACAGTTTTTTTACATCTAGCACTCAATCAATTCTGAATTATTCATTTATTTAAAATTACAAGATTCTAAAACTGTGCCTTTTGAGAAATTGTACAGAAATGCTAACCAAAATATGATGTGTCCAAACTACAGATCTGACCTTCTCCCTATATTGTTTCTACAAAGAACAGGAAAATACCTTATAATAATGCTGCAACACTGCAGACCAGATTGTTCCAAACTGGACACTCAAATTACAAACTTTAATGCTAGACAAATATCATTTCCAGGAAGAACTTTTTTTTACTTTGGCTATCATCTTTCACAAAGGAGTTAATACAACCTATGGACATTGCACTGTGGGGCATCATTATGAGCCCCTAGCACCACCGGAGCCTCACTTTTCGTGATGCTCCAGTGGTGCTATGCCTGCGCCGTATTTACATGGTGGCGTTAAGGCACTTTTTGCGGCTTAACGTCACCTGGTAAATACGACCCCTTCAAATGTGGGCGTGCCACACCAACACCCACTACATTTTGACGCTGCCTCAGATTTACAAGTTTTCGTAAACGTGAGGCAACACCAAAATCTAACGCCATCCCAGGGCAAAGAAGAAGAATATTTTTATTCCTCCTTGTTTTTTGCTTTTTCTATGTGTGCTGCATTCTGCAGCACGAATAGAAAGAGCAAAATACCAGACATGATTGTTTATGTACAAGAAGGTGTTCTTTGGAACTTCTGTGCGTGCTGCATTCTGGGCCTTTTTATCTAAAGAGCAAAGCTGGATAGACAGAAAAAAATGATATCAACTTAAAATACAAAGCAAAACTTTCATTCAAACTTCCAAACTCATACCTTCTCTTTCTTCAAACGAAGGAGCAATTCTGCTTTAAAAATAGCATATGGTGTTTTGTCTATGTGGTTCATCTCTTTTTTAGACATTAGTAGGTCTATTAGGGGTATTGTTTTCTAAAAAGATCATCAAGAATCAGAAGTATTTTTAATGTTCCAGAAAGGATTTAAGTTGAAACCAAGAAAAGCCTTCAATTCTCAAAAATTGGTCCCATTTGTTTCTCCAACCAAACATGTATGTCATTATTGAAGAAAATTAGTGCTGCATGGATTTTTTGTACATGGATCTTCTAAATTTGAATAGTACTTCACATTTATTTCTGCTATTGTACCAAATATAATATGTAAAGATTTTTTTTAAAATATATATGTTTAGGTTGCTATAGTATCTCTGAAAAAGCTGCTAATCAATCAATTGTAGTGAGCGCAATACATAGTAACACTTATTTGTAGTGATCTACTGTGCACCTTTGTTTTGTTTTTTTTACAATCGAACGATTTTTTTTTTCCCCAACTGTTCAAAGACGATGCTTTATACAAACCAATGTTTATGGTGAAGAAATATAAAAGCTGAAATAGTAAAACATTCAAAATGTTACTCATCTTATAGTGTAATATAATATTACAGTATAAGAAATGACTATTTGGAATTTGTGTAACAATGCTGATTAAATACTAACATAGGTTTTTTCCAACAGTGACCGCATTTGAACGACGTTAGATATGTCAAAACACTTCGTAGCACAGACAAGTAGGTCAGAAACACAATGCAGAGTGTTTTTCAATACAAAGTGCTGTTGCAATACCTTTGTTTCAGTTTGATTTGCTTATTTCCTAATTCACTGATGGAGTTAGTCACACCCCACTCACAGAGGTATCAAGCTTCTCTAACGAGCAGTCACACAAACATTAAGTCACCCATATAGGCTATCATACAATCAATATATTATCTATAGATCATTAATACATTGATTAACTCATCCATACGCCACTCATACTGCCACTGTCTCACTGATACCCCGCTGAGATAACTAGCTCCATCACACATATATTCACTCACTCACCCATAACCACACTCATGCAGTTAATCAATCACTTATAGACAAACTCATGCAGTCAGTCAATCACCTCTACACCACAATGCACTCACTTAGGCTCAACACATGCACTCATACACTCAGTCAACTATTCGTACACTAAGTATGCATAATCACTCAGCCATGTACTCATATATTCGTCAACACACTCATACATGCAGTCATGCACTCAATCAATCACTGAGAGATCCCTAACATACTCACTTACTCACCATACACCACTCAAGCTCTCAGTCACACACCTATACACACACCAGTCATGCACTCACCCATACATGCACCTATGCACTCAGTCAGTCAACCATACACTACTTATGCACTCAGGAAATCACTCATATACAAGTCATGAACTCACTTACCTATACATGCACTCATGCTGTCACTCAGCCATACATGATTCCATACACTCTTTCAGTCATTCATGTAGTATTCTTGCACTCACGCACCCATACATCTACTCATGTACCCACTCACTCACTTATACAGACATTCATGCAGCTAATCATTCACCCATACATACACTCACACACTCATATACTCACTCATTCACACTCATGCGCTCATTTAATCACCCATTCCCCACTCATGCACTCAGTCAATCACCAATATACCACTCATAGACTCACTCACACACTCATTCACACACTGATACACTAAGGGAATCACCCATGCAACACTTATGCATTCACTCACACACCCATACATACAGACACATACTCTGTCAATCACTCATACATGCATTTATGCACTCAGTCAGTCAGCCATACATCACTCATGCACTCACTCACCAATATACCACTCATAGACTCACTCACACACCCGTTCACACACTGATACACTCAGGGAATCACCCATGCAACACTCATGTATTCACTCATACACCCATACATACAGACACATACTCTGTCAATCACTCATACATGCATAAATGCACTCAGTCAGTCACCCATATATCACTCATGCACTCACTTATTTGTCCATGCCCGCACTCACACACTCAGTCACTGAGCTGTGTATGAACTCTTGTACCTACTCAGTCACATGTAGACACAGTCATGCACATACACAGTCACCCATACATGCTCTCATGCACTCATTTACTAATGTATACATTTACACATACACTTAGTCAATCACTCATACTCTATTCATGCACTTACATACTCACTCATACACAGACTCATGCACTCAGTTAATCACTCATACACCACTCATATACTCAGTCACACACCCATACACACACTGATACACTCAGTCCATGACACATATGGCACTCATACACTCACTCACTTCCCATACATAAACTGATGCACTCATTCACTCACCCATAGGTACACTCATACACTGTTTCAGTCACCTATACAGCACTCATGCACTCACTTGCCCACCCATACATGCACTCATGTTCTTTCTTAAATACACAGCCGTACATTAACCCACTCATTCACCCAGACATACACTCTTGCACTTACTAACTCACTCCTACAAACATGCATGTAGTCAGTTAAACAGCCATACACGCAGTCACTCATTCACCCATACACTACTCATAGACTCATTCGCACACCCATACACACACTGATATACTCATGCAGTCACTCACATACCCATACGTTCCCCCACATACTCAGTCAATCACTCATACATGCATTTATGCACTCACTCATTTATCCAAACATGCAAGTATGCAGTCAATCACCCCTGCACCATGCATGCACTCACTCACTCATACAACACTCACACACTCTACACAACTCAGACATACATTTACTCACCCATACTGAACTGCACTCATGCACACACTCATGCACTAAATCAATCACCCATACACAAATCTTTCACTCATTTACTCACCCATACACTACGCATACACTAACTCACCTGTACACTTCTTGTGCACTCATTCACCCATACACTACTGACAAAACCAATCAGGGACCCAAACACACAAATATACACTCATTTAATCACCCATATAGCACTCATGTACTCACTCAGTCACCCATACAAAAGGCATAAACTCACTCACTTACTCATACATACACACATACAGTCAGTCACACACCCATACACACTCATGCACTCACTGACTCACACACACATATACTCATGCACTCACTCAATTACCTATAAACCATTCATAGATTAATTCAGTCACCCATACAACCCTAATGCACTCAATAACCCATACACCACTCATACATCCATTCACTCACTCATAGACACACTCATCCACTCAGTCACACATACACCACTTCTACATTCATTCACTCTCCCATACACCACTCATGCACTCACTCACTTATCAATACTTGCACTCATGCACACAATCACTCACCCATATATACACTCTTACAATCTCTGTTATCTATACCACTCTTGCACTCACTCTCTCACCCACACATGCACTCACTCACTCATATAGATACATTCATGCAGACACAAACATGCACTCATGTACTTACTCACTTACCTATACAGCAATCATTCCACCAATACATGCACTCATGTATTTACTCACCTGTACAGCTATTCATGCACTCACTCATACACCCATACATGCACTCTTGCACTCACTTAGTCAATTTTGTATATATACATATATATATATATATATATATATATATATATATATATATATATATATATATATATATATATATATATATACATATATATATATAGATATAGATATATACATAGATATATGTATATATATATATATATATCTATATATATATACATATATATATATAGATATATAGATATATATTCACCAAGCTCAGCATCCAACTCTCGTAGCACAACGTTTCCTACAGATGGTCTTGGTCCACTGGAAGGTAATGTTTCCTCAGCTCCTACATACTGCCTGTTATGATACACTTTTGATGGTAAAGCATGTTTGTTGTTGTGCATGAGTACTTCTTGCATGATCCCCTTGAAAGTATCTTCTCACATATTGTAATTTCACAAGCTTGGCTACTGTCTTCTTCTCTCCTGCAGGGACTTCAAAAATTTCCAAACAATTGACTGCTTCTTCTGGGGAGATTCTTCATCTGAAGAAGGATCTTCAACTGGGTGTTCCTCAGAAAGCTGAGAGGAACTATGTGCCATTTTATAAACCTAAAATCCGAAATAATAAACAGAACTTACTGAAAATATTAGAAGATTCAGCGTTTACATAACAACTTCCTCTCCCACTGCAGGTTGATACCAAATGGCAAGACTAGGTGTGATCTTCCCTAGAATATAACTGAATTGTTTCTTGTCAAATAAAATCCCTTTATTTGGAGATCACGTGATGATCGAGAACAGTGATGAAATTGTGACGTACAACATCACAATTAAATGAAAGAAATCTAAGTAACATCTATAAAATGTAATGCATCACAAAATTAATAGTTTCTGTTTCATACCAATAAAATACTTATGTGAATGGTTTGGTAGGGAACCTGTTTAAAAGTATTTGGAAGTTTCAGAAAACATGCTAAAATCGCTATTAAACATGAGGAACACTAAGAACAATGACTTCGGGATTAAAGGAAAAACACCAAATAACATCTTGACAATTGAATTTTTGAAAAGAACAGCAGTTCTACAACAAAACAATAAAATACTAATGTATATTATTATGTAGAAAACATGCTTAAAAATACTATGGACTTTCTGAAAACATGCCAGAATCGTGCTTAATCATGGCAATCACTCTGTACATGTTTTAGAAATAAAAGCAGATAAATTAAAAGAGGCACACACAATACCAAATACAAACTACCAACTAACATTTCTTAAAGTACTATGAAATGGAATTTTCCAGGAGACAGTGTAACCTGTAGCTATTGCTCACACAGGTGAGTATTGCAGGCTCAGATTCAGGTGTGCCTGGTTTAATAGCATTTCACCAACAATAATTTATAAGTACATGGAGTATATCACCAATGTGCATATTCACCTTACTGCCTACAGAAATAACCATTATTTTGCATAATAAATAATTTATTGATAACACTTGTTCACTTCTGTATACCCATTGCCTAAATCTGATACAGTCAATTACTTATTTTTCCACCACTCTCACACTCACTCACTCATCCATGCAACCGCTCGTATACCCATGTACACACTCATACACCCAGTCATTCACATACTCTGACACTCAGTCATCCAGTCACAAATTTAAATACACTCATACACTTATATATACACCCACTAAAACATTTATACAGCCACTAAGAAACTCACTCACGTACTCATGTACCCACTCTGAATTTTAGATGGACAATTGCACACCTACTGACATACCCGTCCTACTACTACTCATACAACCACTCACCCACCTATAAATCTAGGCACACAGGCACTTTACATTTTTCTGGTTGTACTTACAAAATAACATTCTCAAAAAATGTATAAAAATCACTGAAAAAAGAGTATTATGGATTTAATACTTAACCTAAAAAATCAAATTAACTTAAAAAATCAAATTAACAAAAACAAATTTGAAATGTATAAAAAACAAAGGTTACAGTAATGTTATAGTTAGAAAATGAAATTAAAAAAAACTTTAAAATGCACTGAAAGAAAACAAAGGTTACATGGACATTACAGTTGGGAAATCTGATTAAAAAAACCTTAGTAAACCACAAAAAAAGAATGGTTACAGAGATGTTATAGTTAGGTTCACATTTCACACATACAAAACCGTAGAAATTCAGCAGTTATAGTTAACTGAACCAACTATAACTTGCACCCCCATAATGCACTACTTATGAGTTATGTAACATGTAAGGTCATCAGCAGTGCATTACGGGGTCACAAGTTATAGTTAGCTCAGTTAACTATATCTGCTGAATTTCTATGGTTTTATATGTGTGAAATGTGAAACTAACTAAAACGTTTCTGTAACAATTGTTTTTTGTGAATATATATATATATATATATATATATATATATATATATATATATACACACATATATATATCTGCAGCACATTACTTTTTGACAATGACAAATTATATATGTTTTCATAAATTTGTCAATGTCACTGATTCTAAATACATTTATCACATAAGCAAAAATTAGCTTCTTAGAAGCAGATGTGTTGAAATATTTTTAAAGGATAGTAGAAAAATGCTTTGTCTTCCAGCATACTGTTGACTGTTTCAGACATTGACATATTTAATGGAAATGTCCCACTAACAAAATATAAAAGATGGAGCAAAAAGCAAGGTCAGTTTTTCCATTGTGCTACATTAGCAGCAAAACTTAGCTTAGCTCCATTAACAAAAAAATCTCAAGGTTTCTGTTTCATTGGCTGCAACGTTTGTTGCACAAAACCAGTTCAGTTCATCCAGTGCTGCTTTAATTTCCTCTTGGTTTCTCTCTAATGCAGGGTTATTACCTACGTAATAGACATCCATGTATTTGATGTTTCCCTCTGTCAGAAAGTAAGGGGACACTTATGCAAAATTTCTGTTCAGCTGACTCGAATTTCCCCAATCCTTAAAACATGGATTTTTTTTTCTTTCACAAACCTATAAATTGTTCAGTTGTCCTTATACTATTGTAAGACTAGGAATCTCCAACCTTTTCTGTAGTAAGAGCTACTTTGAGCACTGAAAATCATCGTGAGCTACTAAAGGCCAAGCAACTCATGCATTTTTCCAAGAGACCCCCTCCACAAAGCCCAGCTTCATTGACTTTAGCCCTAATTTCACTACTACTACAATGCGCTAAGTGAGGAACAAGTTCTGATTATTGTAATACAACCCTCTCCTAGCATCCCTAGGAAGTGTTGTTACCTCATAATTCTGGCACTGAAGGAGCTGAGTCAGGGGCCCAAGTACAGCTCCACCCTCCAGACAACGGTGGAGTCCAGTGAGAAGGGAAGCTGAGCTGTCAGCCTTACAAGAAAAGGTCAAAGAGTGAAGGCTGATGCAGACCTGCTGTGCTGAGCCTGGAAAGCAACCTTTGCACTATACGACAGAAAACTCTGGGCAATGAATGCAATGTTCTGGTCTTATCTGGCACACAGTGCCTAATGGTGAACCAGGTATTTATGGTCCCCTTTCAATAGCTGCACCTGATGCTTAGCAGAAGGCGCAGCCTCATGGTGAGGATCATACATGGTGCTAGAGTGAGGTCATTTGCAAGAGAATACAAATTAATCATTCAAATTCCACCAACACTCAGACAATTGTTCCATGATGATTGGCACAAGAAAGTAATTTTTATTCACCAATTTTATCCTTCACTTGAAATAGTTAATGTCCGGGGGGCGTGGTCTGGCCACAAATGGAGATGGTCGCCTAGGAGCTGAGCTCTGCTGGGCGGCGGGCCGCGTGCCGTGGACGGCGGTGCCGTGGGGGTGCCGAGAGCCCCCCAAATCACTGATTAATATTGAGCGCCGTGGACCAGCGGCGTGAGACGAGCGGCCGGTGCGTCGATCGAGGGGAGTACACGATCGCCCCCCTCTACACACCCGAGGACCGAGGAAAATGGCGCCGAGGCCTACGGCGGCAGACTGAGCTGCGGCCTCAGTTAGCTGGCAACCCCGGGCCGGGGACCGTGCCTCTCCCCCCCCTCTGCTCGCCGGAGGTGGTGAGTAGCGGACAACCTCAGGTGCCTGCCTTGCTCCTCCCGCTCCTCCCCTCCCCTGGGAACGGGAGCCCCCCGCGGGCGCCCCGGAGACTGAGGCTGCCTGCGGGGAGAGAAAGGGCCGCATCGGTGCTGCGCGGCCTCTCCCCTTCTTCCTCCAACCGCGAGGGCCTGGACACAGGGGCTTCCCTCGCCCCTCCCGCCATCGACGCCTACAACTCCAAGGCAGCTGCCGCTTCAGGGGGAGCGGGGCACCGCGAGCGACACTCCGCCCGACCCCCACCAACCGACCACGCACAGATAACGGCCCCGACAGGGGCGGGACGGACCCCCGGACCACAGGACCAGAGATGGAGCGAGGGGGGAGGAGGGGAAGGGGGAGGAGGGGACGGAGGAGGAGAGAGGAAGAAAGAGAAAGAAACGCGAAGAGAGAGAAAAAAAAAAGGAACAAAAACAAGAACAGGAACAAAAGGTTTAAAAAAAAAAAGCAAAAAGCAGGAAAAGGAAAAAGGGAAAAAATACAGAAAAAGAGAAGAACAGACAAACAAAAAGAAGCAGCACCAAATGCCCGCCGGACCCTCGGACTGACAAGAGACAGGGGGCGGAGAACACCGCAGGGACCCCACAACAGTACGGAACACCACAGGAGCCATCCCACTGGGACACCTGGCTACAGCCCCAGCTGCTGCCGGGAATAGAGACAGGTTAGCCGACCGCAGCCTCAAACTTTCAGAATCCCATAAACCTCCTTACGGCCCCCGAGACTTTGCCCTTAGCCCCAGCCAGGCTGCGGTGTGACACCTTCGGGCACCCTAACCGAACGGGTGACCCCCCAATGCCCAGGGGCAAGACGACGGGCAAAGTAACGGGTAAATCAACCCGACAACTACTATTCTCTGAAGCCCTCCAACAGCAGAAACACCCCTCGGCTGAGGACCCTTCACACCTTTCTTGCACCAACATGACGGAGGACACACAAGGTGCGACAATGGACCGCATTTTGCAGGAGATATCGGCGGTGAGCTGTAAGCTGGCGGGAATGGACAATGCCATGGTGGCGCTGACAGCAGAGATGAGATCTATGCGACTGGACCTAGCCGGTTTTCAATCACAGCTGTCTGGACTTGACCAACGTGTGACTACGGTGGAAACTCAGGTAGCTTCTTGGACCGACAGAGACCTAGCACTCTCGCACCTCCGTAGCAAACTAACGGATTTAGAGGACAAGAGCCGCCGGAACAATGTTCGCCTCCTTGGATTCCCGGAAGGCGTGGAGGGCGCAGACATGTTCTCCTACCTACGGGACATACTACCCAAGCTAACATATATCACATTCGACCCTCCCTTAGAGTTCCAGAGGGCACACAGGCTGGGCCCCAGGAGACAAGATGGAAATGGCCGCCCCCGCCCAATCATAGCCTGCATGCTGAGACATACCCAGGCCCGTCAACTGCTACAGACAGCTCGCACGCAAGGGTTGCTTCGATCAGGTAACCTGGAGATCCGGATGTCAGCTGACTTCTCCAAGGAGACCGCTGATCAGAGGAAAGCCTTTCTGTCCTTCCGCACCCAACTCCGCCGCCTAGAAGTGAAATTTGGTCTATTCGAACCGGCTAGGATGTGGATCACCAAAAATGGGGAATCACGGAACTTCTACGACCCGGAGGATCTGAGAACATTCTTGGAAAGACTGCAAGACCAAGCCCAGTCCATGGAAATGGCTGCCCACCCTCTCCAGCCCTTACGGAGCCCACACCAGAGTACCAGCCATCTAGCGCCCGCACCTGAACCTGAAATGCGCTCCATCACAGATCCCCACAATAGGGGAAGAGACTTTGAGAGACTCGCGAAAAGCCATGATGATAGGGGTCAAGTACTCCAAGCAGTGGTGATGCACACGCAATTGTCAGAAAGGGACAAGTCCCGCTCTCCTCTGAAGCCCACGATGGACCCCCCCTGAGGACCAAAAGAACAACAATCCTCTTAGGACCCTCCCTACAACCAATCAAGAGCCTGTATGACCGCACCGACGGACCCTGGCGCTGGAGAGGACAAGGGGGAGAGATGAGTATCTGTCTCTTTTCGTGAACTCATTGACACAATGTCACAAGAGTCTATAGCCTCTGCTTGCCCTAGATACTGTCTGAATATTTGTTTGTTTGCCACTATATGTTTCAAAATACTCTCTTTGACCCCCCCCCCTTCTTGGAGATTAGGTGAAATGACCTCTCCATATTATAACTATTGTCCATTGTTTACATAGATTTTGAACATCCCGTCAGAATTGCCCCACTGCTTTCACTCACTAATAATTTGTTTTAACTTAGATTATTTCCAATAAGGTTGCTAAGTGTTTATTAAGATGTACAACGTATCATCATATTTGTGTTGAGTGATTTGCATTAGCAGCGTGACACCCCTCTCTCCCACAACAACAGCAGCCTGACCTTACCTCTGTCCCCGCGTCTCCCCTCCCCGGTTCCAACAAAACTCAAAACTCGTATGAACCGACAAAACCGGCCTACGTCTCTTGGCGGCCCCCTTTCTCTCTCCCGGACGCAAACACAGTATAGATACTACCCCCCAAAACTGGCACAACCCCATTCGGCGCTGATTACCCCACCTTGCTCCCCCCCACCCTCCCCCGCCCTTCACACGCCATCTGGATCCAAAGGTAGAAAAGAGAACCAGGCTACGGGGGCTGAGGTGTCGTGCATGCGCTGCCTCCCTCGGCCCAGGGCCCGCTGGTCGGGCAACGGAGCTTGATAGGTCTGGGTACTAGACCCGCAGGTTACAGTCCTAGATCGCCGGCACTGGTGTCCCGTTCTCTCTTCTTTTCCTTTTTCTATTTCTTTCTCATCCCCCCTCTCTATATCAGCCCCGCTCGCTTGTCTTACCCTTTAGAAATCAATTTCTTTCTCCTCCCTTCTCCCACTTCCCACTTCCCACTTGCTTTCTGTTCACACCCCACCCCTCCCTTTCACACATCCCCCTCTTCAGCTTTAGATCCTCTGTTGAACCCCTCCCCCCCCTTCCCTCCCTTAATCCAACCTTCTTTCGGCACCCTTTTCCCAGCTCTGCCCCAAGCGCTTCCATACCCGGGCAGACCCGAAAAACAGCGCGCGGATGTCCGACACAGCCGGAAGACCAGCACCACCTTTGCAAATCACATCCTGGAACTTAAACGGCCTTACCCACTTTATAAAGCGGAAGAATTTCCTATCCTATCACAACTCCAAGCAGACTGACATTGCCCTCTTACAAGAGACGCACCTGGATGGCCCGGAATCCGACAAACTGAGACGCGACTGGGTGGGCACTGCCTTGTTTAGTTGTACCCCCCTCCCTAGCACAGAGGCCACCGCAAGAAAATGCGGCGTGGCGCTACTAATACATAAAACCCTCCTGTATACCATTCTTAAGTCATGGACCGACCCCGAGGGCCGCTACGTGTTTGCCAAACTGAAGATGGGCGCACCTTCGCTGTGCGTAGGTTCGATCTACGCACCAACGGGCCCGAAACACCTTTTTTTCTTACAAATCAATCGACTCCTGACCGAGATAGGGGCATCCCCCTACGTGATAGGGGGGGATTGGAACATAGCAAGAGACCCAATACTTGATAGAACAGGCCCCATAGATGTTAGTAACAATGCAGATAGAGCCCTACAGACCGACATACTTTCGGACAATGGCCTAGTAGACCATTGGAGGCTGACCCACCCCGCAGAGCAAGAATTCACTTTCATTTCACCGGTACATGGCACCCAATCCGCCTTGACTATTTCCTTCTGTCTCACAACCTCGTGGCCCGCACTCACGAGACCCGCATTCTGGAGGGCGGCCTCTCGGATCACTCCCCGATTTGCATAGCCATCCACCTGGGTCTTGTGTCCCCGGGTCGCAAACCCTAGAGATTCGCGACCCATCGCTATCGCTTGCCCCAGGGCAAACTGAAATTACAGGATCATGCTGCATCCTTCGCCCAGAATAACTTAGGCTCTGTGGATTCTAGCCGAATCATGTGTGCCGCAGCTAAGGCCTCAGTGCGGGGGCAACTTATGCGAGACGCGGCACTGGCGAACAGAGATAGAAAAGAGAAACAGGCAGCTGTAGAACTTGATATACGCCGGCTTACTAGGCAATACACTGCGCACTCCTCCCTTACAGGGAAAATGCGGCGTGGCGCTACTAATACGTGAAACCCTCCTGCATACCATTCTTAAGTCATGGACCGACCCCGAGGGCTGCTACGTGTTTGCTAAATTGAAGATGGGCGCACCTTCGCTGTGCGTGGGTTCGATCTACGCACCAACGGGCCCGAAACGCCTTTTTTTCTTACAAATCAATCGACTCCTGACCAAGACAGAGGCATCCCCCTACGTGATAGGGGGGGATTGGAACATAGCAAGAGACCCAATACTTGATAGAACAGGCCCCATAGATGTTAGTAACAATGCAGATAGAGCCCTACAGACCGACATACTTTCGGACAATGGCCTAGTAGACCATTGGAGGCTGACCCACCCCGCAGAGCGAGAATTCACTTTCATTTCACCGGTACATGGCACCCAATCCACCTTGACTATTTCCTTCTGTCTCACAACCTCGTGGCCCGCACTCACGAGACCCGCATTCTGGAGGGCGGCCTCTCGAATCACTCCCCGATTTGCATAGCCATCCACCTGGGTCTTGTGTCCCCGGGTCGCAAACCCTGGAGATTCGCGACCCATCGCTATCGCTCGCCCCAGGGCAAACTGAAATTACAGGATCATGCTGCATCCTTCGCCCAGAATAACTTAGGCTCCGTGGATTCTAGCCGAATCATGTGTGCCGCAGCTAAGGCCTCAGTGCGGGGGCAACATATGCGAGACGTGGCACTGGCGAACAGAGATAGAAAAGAGAAACAGGCAGCTCTAGAACTTGACATATGCCGGCTTACTAGGCAATACACGGCGCACCCCTCCCTTACAGGGCACCGAAACTTAGAACGAGCCCAAATGGCCCTCAATAAGCGCTATACCTCTCAGGCAGAGTATGGCCTACAGAGATTACAGGGAAGACATTACGAACAGGGAGAGAAGGCGGGTCGCTTGCTGGCAGCCCAGCTTCGGCAGAGGGCAGCTGCCCTCGCTATCCCTGCCATTCGCGCCCCCTCTAGAGAAATTCTAATGCACCCGCAAGCCATTGCCAATGAATTTGCGTCCTTCTATAAACATCTCTACACATCGGAGAATACATCCAACTCAGCACAGTGTATGACCTTCTTGGCGGGCATTGCCCTACCCTCCCTGTCCGAGGAGGGACGCAGCCTTCTAGAAGGGAAAGTAAGCAGACAAGAAGTAGAAAAAGCCATCTCTGACCTCCCTTATCACAAGTCACCGGGGGAGGATGGATTCCCGGCGGAGTTTTATAAATGGATAGGGGGAGACGCAATTGACATACTACACGAGGCCCTGAACGAAGCCTGCTCAACACAAGCTCTGGGGGCCATATCTAACAATGCCATGATAGCTGTCATACCAAAACCCGGGAGAGACCCCCTGTCGTGTGGCAGCTACCGACCCATATCCCCGTTAAACAGCGACATCAAAATCCTAGCGAGTATCCTGGCCAATAGATTGCGCAAAGTTTTACCGTCTCTGATCCACCACACACAAGTGGGGTTTGTACCAGGGCGCACTTCAAGAAACCACTTGCGCACCCTATGCCACACCCTTTGGGCCTCTAGAGACCTACAAGAAGAGGCCCTGGCCCTGGCCCTGTCCCTGGACGCGGAAAAGGCATTCGACCGCATAGAGTGGTCTTACTTATTTGCAACGCTGGAGAGATTCAGTCTGGGAAACAGTTTTATTTCAATGATACGGCTACTCTATGAGCAACCCGAGGCAAGAGTCAATTGCGGAGGCTTTCTCTCTGACCCCTTCCCTATCCGAAGAGGTAATCGACAGAGCTGCCCCCTTTCACCACTCCTGTTCCTGTTAGCAATGGCACCACTTGCTGTGGTTATTCGTTCCTCCCCCTCCATCACTGGTCTCACACTCCCGGTCGGCAACTCTAAAATCTACCTATACGCCGACAACATCCTACTAACCCTTATGGACCTAGAAAGATCTATACCTGCCTTGCTAGAGATTATCGATGGATTTGCAATCCTCTCTGGCTACAGTATTAACTGGGCCAAAAGTGAAGCGCTCCCCCTCTCGCGGATGACCACAAGAGCAGCCCTTCTAAGCTTCCCGTTCCGCTGGACACCGAAACGCCTCAAATACCTAGGAGTGCTGGTCAATCCGGACCTAACGCTCATGGTGGCGGACAACATCTGTCCGAAGTACAAGACCCGCCCCAATAGATAGCTGTGGAGACACTCCTGCTGTCAGCGGAGGATGGACTCGGAGGGCCTTACCATGAGGACTTCCCACCTACGGGTCCGGTGAACCCCATCGTGAAGGCGATGCGGGTGGCCTGGCGTAGGGCCCACCGCCTGCTCGGGGTCCATCCTCTCCTCCATGCTCAAGCACCCCTATGGCGCAATAGCGGACTCCGGATAGGCGGTGAAGTGCTGGACTGGCCACGATGGAGGGGAGCTGGTATCCATACCATCTCCCAGATTCTGGAAAATGACACGCTCAAATCTTTCACCAGATTACGGGAGGAATTCAATCTCCAGCCGAGCCAAGAGTGGCGATATCTGCAACTTAAACACTGCATCTCTCAGGGGACCGGGGTCACCCAATGACTTACAACAGTGGGGACAACACAAGGGAGTCATGGCGGGCCTCTATGACCTAATTACGCGACAGCTCTACTCCCAACCTCTTGCAGACACACTACGTCTAAAATGGCAAACCCGACTGCACCAAACATTAGACCCGGAAGATTGGGAAGACATCCTAGAGGCTTTGGACAGAGGCACCCGAGAGGCACGCTTAAAGTTCTGCCTCTTCAAAGTCTTACATGATTGGTACTGGTCCCCAGTGAAACTGCACAGGACAGGACTCCTCCCGCACGCGAAATGTTGGCGATGCCCAGAACCATACTGTGACCTTAAACATATCCTAATAGACTGCCCAACGATCCGACCACTGTGGGATACGGTGGGCTCTACCCTGGCCAAATCTATGGCACTTCCGGCACCACTTCCCCTCTCCCTCACACTTTTGCACGATATGAGCTCTCTTCCAGACCTAGCCAGACAGTGCAAGAGGCTGCTCCACACAGCACTAGCCACTGCAAAAATCTGCATACTACACCACTGGCGATCGGCCGCTACTCCAACCCCGGAGGAATGGATTACAGCTATGACCCGCATTGCCGCACATGAGAGAATTATCTGTAACCTACAAGACCAAGCCCAGGTATTCGGCCAGGTGTGGGCTCCCTTCCTTACTGGGGGATGTCCGTAGGTCCATTGAAACCACTTACCACTCCCTCCTCCCCCTCCAGTCTCACAGTCTCACACTCTCACTCTCATGCCTCCCCCACCCCCACTTTCCCATCTCCTACCCCCGCTTCATGTCCCTCCCATGACAGACTATCCCCTTTCTCCTTCTCTCTCTCCATTAGCTTCTTCTCCCCTTCCCCTTCTCCCTTTTCTCTCTCTGCCTGCCCTCTTTCCCTCTCCCTCCCTCAGCTCCCCCATGGGCGCACCCCAGGCTTCCTACACTCTTTTCAGCAACCAGCAATCACAGACCCCCACATCAGAACAGACATAAGAACGCTAAGCTGCATGCAGGAGCGTCGTCGAGAGAAGCTAAAAAAACCCTGGACATTACACTCAGATGGTTCTGTTATCCCGGGAACCCACTAGCCAGGCGCACGCTCCTAGTACCCCGACAGACCACTCCCCACTGTAAAGACGCCTGACTGTAACCTGATAACACACTGTATACAGACGCCGCGACTAGTCTACAAGCTGAATGCCAGCAATGCGAGGAGCGAATCCCCCCCAACCCATCCCGAAGGGTTAGCCAACATTATAACCTAGCCCCCACCACCCTATATAACGGTCTATTTCCTTCACCCGCCCCTCTCCCCCCCATGTACGAAGATATCTCATAGCACAAAGTACTGCATGTTCCACAGCCCTGACCTATATCTCCTCTCCTCCTCTTCTATCCTCTGTACTCTCCCCCGTTCTTCCTGAAGGTTGTCACCATTACCCTACTGGCATAACTACTGTGATCACCACGGCAACAGTTTCAAAGAGCAACTGCCAATATATCATTACACCACCCATTGCCTGTATATCTTGACCTACTATGTATGACTGTTTACAAATGTTGGGACTTTGCTCCCTCTTGGATTTTGTACCACTTTATATTGTTTACAATAAAACAATTATAATAAAAAAAAAAATAAAAAAAATAGTTAATGTGCATATTTCTGAAACCACCTGCTACTTCTATAAAATTCAATATCTAACAAAACTTAAATGAAAAGTCCAAAACTTCATTAGGGTTTCATAATTGTTCCCACTTTTCATTTGGTAAGGGCCCAATCCTTAAATCAGACCTGCCATAAATATTATGCAGCTTTACTGAGTGATTTCTTTTCATTTCTTTTTGGTACTTTGAACACCGCAGTGCTCACTTTTAAGTCTTGTCTTAGCCCTATCTCTCCCACTTAAATTTATCATCTCCTGGACTCTATAAAATAAAAAGCTCCTAGCCTTTGTGTGGAGAGAGGGGGCTCCCAGGCTTGAACTGGATTTCTAATGTTAATGAGACAGGTTGGGTTAATTTTGATCAACACTTCTCACCTACAGATTTGCAGGTAATACTATAGCCTCCCCAGAGAGCACAACTTTCAAAATAGCACATACTCATTACTAGATTATTGGCACAATTTCACATACAAAGCATGCAAGAAAGGCTTTCTCTCACCATTCACACTCATCATCAGAAACTCAGACTTCCCACCTGGCATCACAACCCAGGTATTGCTCAGTGGAATTTCGGGAGCCCCCCCCACCTACTCTGCATGACCTATATTATGAAGGCAAACTATGCTCTTGAGAGGAACTACAGACATACTGGCATCTAGGGAGAGAAGACAAGTCTCATCTCATACAACTACTCCACTAGGCAGACAGATAGGAAGTGAAGGATAACGCTGCAATCAGAAAAAATGCACTGGAAATATATTTGTAGACCAGTGGCATTTATCAGGAGTTGATGCTTGCATGCTGTGCTTTCTGTGAAATGTAGCTTTCCTGACTTGTCAAACATCGAGCAAAAAAACAGAATATGTCAGATCACAAAAGACATATCTTTCACAACTCTAGGAAGAAACTTGTTGGTTGGAAAACTAAAATAAGCTTTCCACCTACTTGGTCAATGACAGATTCCACTGAAATTATTTCACATTAAAAGCTTTAAGTGTACATTTATATTGCATTGCATCGTGGGAACTAGACAGTATAGAAATCTGTTAAATAATTTATTTTTCAGTGACAGTGTATTTCTGCATGGCTAAGACTATTGGGGACCTAAGAGCTGAGCTCAACAAATCACAGGCATTCTGTTTATTCTCACAAAACATTTGAACATTCAAGCAAAGCCTCCATAGAAAATGGATAAACCTAACTAAATCCAGTGTGGCAAGCCTACACTGGCAGTTAAACAATGGGTGTTGTGATCATTTTTTGTTTGAGCTTCTTCGTTCCTTTGTTTACGATTCAAGTAAGATCATCAAGGGGCCCGATTCACAAAGGTAAAGTTAGAAAAAAAGACTAACTTTACTACTTTTCAGTATTCACAAAGGGAATGTTTGACCAAAAGTCTACATTTACTAGCAGTAGAAGGACTGTCCTGCTGCCTGGAGCCTTCCTTGAACCCTCAGAGGCCAGACCTGCTGCTGAGCCCGTTCCCCTACACCTGCAACCAGGACTTAATAGGCTCTCAC
Organism: Pleurodeles waltl; assembly: GCF_031143425.1. Lineage (NCBI taxonomy): Eukaryota > Metazoa > Chordata > Amphibia > Caudata > Salamandridae > Pleurodeles > Pleurodeles waltl. The sequence continues at coordinate 85,744,132 of NC_090442.1, read as the reverse complement.
CATTTTAAGTGAGTCTTGCACCCCGAGAGGGCACCATACACTCCTGGACCCTTGGTTGTGGTGCTAAAGTTGACCGGATTGCAGAGGTTTGCACTTTAATTTTTAGGTGCTATTTTGAATGTTAAACTTTAAAAATAATAACTCTGGTTCTACTGATTGGATTTTTGATGCTTTAGTATCAAATATTATATTAAAATTGCTCTATTTTTTTAATTTGGTTTGGGATTTTTCTTGTGTTGTGGTTTCACATTATCACTGTTTGTATACTGCATAAATACTTTACACTTTACCTCTAAGCTAGGCTCATCTTTTTTGTGCCAACCTACCCAGGGTTAAACACATATTAATTTAGCAACTGTTTTTGTGACAAGCTATCCAGGGTTAAGCACAGATTAATTTACAATTTACAACTTTTTGTGGTACACCTTGCAGGGATTATGGATGATGGATGATCAGGGCTCACACCCAGTCAGCCAAGACCCAATTTCTCACATAAGGATTTCCCTTTCCCCTGGGGACTACATAATATTATGGAATTAGAAGAAGAAGATGCAGGTTTTAAAATTGATTCAACTTCCTCAATCAAGTGATCGATTTCTCTGATGTTAGTACCTTTTGAGTTTTTGGTTGTTTGCTTTGATGTCTCAGGCACCTTTCTTTTCACCATTATGAATAGAGGGGAAAGGCAGAAAGAAATTAAGGGTTCTGACTTCAGACTTGTAAAAAAGGCTGACAGTCAATGTGAATATAGGCTAACAAAAAATATTTCAAAAGCAGTGTGGGCCTCCGAACCAAGGCAGCATCAACACTTGCTAATTGTCATGAAAACTATTGCCAGAGTTGTTAAGTTCTTCCCTCAGCAAAAACGATTCCCCTTTTCCTCGTACCCACGTTGGTTACAGTGGCGTCTTCATTCCCGGTGGCTCTTGCAGAGGCTGTTCTTAGAACTAGCTTCTTCGGGTTTAACTGCCACTCAAGATGTTGGCCGTTTCATAGAGAATTCTTCCAGTGTTGAGTAATTAATTATTTTTCTTGTTACAGTCTGCACACCAGCTACTTTTTCCCTTTTGAAGAAGCAGAATTTTTTCCTTCTTCCAACAACTGGCTATAGGCTTTCTGAGGAGAATTTGTTTTGGCTTAACAGAACTTCAAGCAACTGCGGTAAGGAATCCTTTTGTATGATTTCCAGACTTGCTAATATATATATACAGTATATACATTTATATCTATATTCAAGAACTCTTTGCTTTGCGGACTTGTCAGTCTTGAACACAAACTTCAGTGCTCTAATTCCTAGAGACTGTGATTGAGAAAACTGAACCTTGAGAAGGAGTTTTTGTTTCCTGTAAAAGACATTAGTAGTTTGTATATTTGTGAACTGTTCTCCAGAGAACCTTGGAAAAGAAGATATAAAGTTAAGATTGTTCTCTTAGAGAGAGGTTAGTCTCTCAAAAGATCCAGGTTAGGAGAATAATAGATTTGGGTGAATGCGAATAGCTGAACAGTTGAATGTACAGTAGGAATGTACTTGTCTATGCTCTTATCACCCGACTGCAGGTCCTTCCTTTAAAGAAATCCCAATAAGTAGAAAGGTGCAGGTTTTCAGGGACACACACTGAATATCCTATCTTCAATTGGGAAACACAGGCTGGAACGGTATTTGGAGGCGGTCTCTCTTTTTCTATTCACATTCCCCACCCCCCCTAGCGGATGCAGGGTTCAGATAATCAGTTTGAGCACATATCTGTTGGGGTGAAGTTGGGTAAAAGGCATCTGCTCCTATGGAAGTTTAATTTAATGGGTAATCTTCTGGCACTAATGTTTACTAATGAAGACATGCACATACCTTTCACAGACTGCTGGCGTTGATTACGGGTGAGGATGTACCTGGTGTTTTCCTAGGGCAGCCCAGGCGTGACCCATGCTGAGTGAGTACTGCTCACACTAAATAGCACTCTGTTTGTGAATAGACTGCTGTTGACCTTGATGCCTCCCTCGGTGCTTGGTACTATGGGTCTTGAAGTGCCTTCAGCAGTCCCCAGTTGAAAGTTCTGTTTCTGGGCAGCCAGAACTTTCCTGAGCTGTGGTGCATCAACAAGTGTCCAGGGTGGAGAGCAGGAGTTTGCTTCCCTCTTTGGGTCACTCAGCATCTTCAACTGCTGGTTAGGCTATGGGTACATCCTTGTCTTTTTTGTTTCTCTGTGGATCCCAAGTTGTTGATGATCTGGAGTCTGGCTTACCCTGCTGGAGATGTCCTCTTGATGCTTTACGCTCTTCTCCTCCTGATAACATCCTCATGTCTCTCTCCTCAACTGTTCAGTCCCCCTCAGAGTTGTAATTTAAAACCCTCTTTAATAGTAAAATCAGATTTTAAGGCACTAATTTAAAAATGCCACTTTAAGGAAGTCTGAATTGATTTGTTCCAACCATTTAGTGCCTGCAACCTGTATCCTGAGTTGCATGACTAGGTGTTTCTGGCAGTTTGGTCTTTGTATATTGCTTCTAGACAATGAGACAAAGACGGTATAGAGGTTGGCAGGATGGGTCATCTCTCACTTTAAGAGGTAGAGGAGCTGTCATCTTCAACACTTAAAAATTGCAAAGGCTGTCCAGCACACTCACAAATGTTTCTGACAATAGCCTTTTGTGACACCAGGTAAGCTGTGGCCAGGGCAGGGAGGAAAGAAATTTGAAACACCTTTGAGCGTTGAAACATCCAAAACCTTCTCCTACTTGAAAGTGGGCACCAGATATAAGTATTAATAGACCCTCAGAACCAACACTTCAGTGCACTTCTAGACCTGTGAAAGGCTTTGAAGGAGTGCTTTGCTGATCTGTAAGAAGGGCAGATACCCTGTTTCCTTGCTACCCTGCTCCCTCTGTAAGAGGGACTAGACCTGCACCTTAATCACAGGAGCACCAGATTGACTCCAAGGGCAAGTTAGTGGGCCTCTTGATCAGAGCTTGAGAGACAGAAAAGGCTCCATTCACCTGGAACCCAGTGCTTGGGCTCTGTTTGTTGTGGGTCTTACCCCATGTGATGTCACCTGAGCTCTGGACTCTTGGAATTGGGTCTGAAGGTGACCTTCCAATCCAGCTATGGTCCTCTGAGCAAAGCTGATGCAGCATGCTGCATCTGCTCACAGCCACTTTGGAATCGCTGCTGCATGACACATTCCTGGTACAGGACCTTGCATCACAGCCTGCAGCCATTTTAGAGCAGTGTGTAAGAACTTGACCACTCACCTGAAAGGCAGTTTGTCTACAGGGGCGATGACTGTTCCCCCCGTCCTTCCAGGACACCTCTCAGCACTGCTGACGTTATGCAGGAGTCTCAGCAAGTGCCCTCAAAAGGATGGGGACATTGGATGAGAGAGAGAGAGAGAGTAGGGAAAGGCAGCAGGTCGACACAGCAATTGCAACAGGCACTGGGTCAGAAAGACATTAAACTTAGGGCCATATTTATACTCCGTTTGCGCCGAAATTGCGTCGTTTTTTTTGACACAATTTCGACGCAAAACTAACGCCAACTAACGCCATATTTATACTATGGCGTTAGAGGCGAATAGCGCCAAAGTTCCCGGAATGTGCGTCATTTTTTAGCGTGAACCCCTTCCTTGCGTTAATGATATGCAAGGGAGGCGTTCCCGTCTAAAAAATGACTCCCAGGCCTTTACGTGGTATTTATACTCCCGGGCAAAAGAGACGCCCGGGAGTTGGCGTGGCTAAAAACGGCGCATTTGCGCCACTTTTTAACGCCTGCTCAGGGCAGGCGTTAAGGGGCCTGTGGGCTCAAAATGAGCCCACAGGTGCCCTCCCATGCCCCCAGGGACCCCCCCTGCCACCCTTGCCCACCCCAGGAGGACCCCCAAGGATGGAGGGACCCACCCCAGGGACATTCAGGTAAGTTCAGGTAAGTATAATTTTTTATTTTTTTATATTTTGTTTTGGTGGCATAGGGGGGCCTTATTTGTGCCCCCCTACATGCCACTATGCCCAATGACCATGCCCAGGGGACAGAAGTCCCCTGGGCATGGCCATTGGGCAAGGGGGCATGACTCCTATCTTTACAATGATAGGAGTCATGTTGATGGGGGATGGGCGTCGTTAAAAAATGGCGCAAGTCGGGTTAAGACGATTTTTTCGACGTAACCTGACTTGCCCCATTTTAAGACGCCCATGCGCCATTTTCCCCCTACGCCGGCGCTGTCTGGTCTACGTGTTTTTTTCCCACGCAAACCAGGCAGCGCCGGTCTGATTGCGCCGTCTAACGCCATTCCATAAATACGGCGCCCGCATGGCGCTTCAGAATGGCGTTAGACGGCGCAAAACTTTTTGACGCTAAACTGCGTTAGCGCAGTTTAGCGTCAAAAAGTATAAATATGGGCCTTAGAGCGGTCACCAAAGAAATGCTTGGGGGCTAGAGGAACTGATGTAGGTGTGGTTACTGAAAGCTGGACTGGCTGAGGAGTTTTCAATAGCAGCAGAACCAGTGGTAGTGGTTGAACCACTTGTAAAAAACTCAAAACGAGGTAGCTGCATACCCAGGCCTCTTTTTCACCCCTTGGAGTTATCCCAAAGAGCATCTCGAGGCCTGTATCTTTGTAATTTATGGTGCAAGGACTGATTTTCCTGCCAAAGTGAAGCTATTACATGTTGTAAACCAGCTAAGTCCCTGGTGACCTCTTGTAGAGAAGGAGTGTCCTCAGAAGAGTGTAGGGCTTGGGAAAGACCCTCAAAAGGAACCCCCAGGGAATCCATCACCCAGGCAGCTCTGTATTTTTGTGTAAGAGCTTGACCACTCACATGAAAAGCAGATTGTATACATGGGTGATGACTGTTCCCCCCGTCCTTCCAGGACACTTCTCAGTGCTGTTGACATAATATGAGAGTCCTGACAAGTGTCCCAAAAAGAGTGGGGGGATTAGATGAGAGAGAAAAAATATATTGTCTCTGCTGCCTTGTCCAGCCGGACTCCCGATGCTTTGGGGTGCAGGTAATCACTATCAGTGTTAGTTGTTGAGTGTCAAAAGCTGTCACTCAACACATTCCTCGCACTTCCTCTCCACTCAATTGGGCTCACAGGAATACACCATCAATGTCGGGATCTTCTCTCTGTCTCACACTGCTTAGAGTAATCTCTCTTGGTGTAGTTGTTCACACTGAAAACTCATAGCACACAAACACACAACAAAAACTCTTTCCAAAAAGGAATAAACATTCACTGATTTATACAGTCACGTGAAAGCCAGCTTTCTCTGTTTTTGAGGAATCACTAATATCAATTCTAGACTACTAAAAGAGTTCCTGCAAAATGAGGATCATTATCATAATAAGTGACACACAAGTAATTAGCAAAGTCACACACATATGAAGGTTTTTATCTCACAACACTCTCTATGCGTGCTGATGTATTTTCCGATTTTAGAATGAATCAACAAGGCAGGGTACAGATGCACAATGAATATCAAAGCTTTAAACAGAGCATGCTTCCTCCACTTAGCTTTTGTAAATAGCTGCCAGAGTGCAGAGGCTGAAGGAGTTGTTTCTTCTCTGTTTCCCAGCAATGATATAGAAACTTTCTGTGAGGCTTTTTATAGTTTGTCCCGGAATGAGTCTTGAGTCATGATTAGCACATAGCTCTTGAAACACAAGCCATGAGTGATGAATCATGATTAGCACATGGCTCTTGGAGACAAGAGTGCCGTCTCACAATCAGAGAAGGCAGCTGATCAACAACGTGCAGGAGCTCAGGTGTTTCTAATTAACCCCGTAGATGCTCCAAAGAACCTCGAGGCGGTTGAGTAAACGAGCCTTGATCAAATCAAGCAACACTGGATAAACACGCCTTGGTATAAACATGTTGCACATACTTTTCAATCTACAAAGGCAACAAGCTTTAGCCAAATAACTGTAAACATTACAGCTTAACATAACTACCCCAACTGAAGATGATGAAGCCAACAACCCGGTGGTAGTTTATTACACACAATATAAGAAGCAGATAAAGGTGAGGGACTTACAACAGAGTGTTTGTGCGACGCATCCTCGATGCATGCCTTTGCAGTTTAAGCCCATCATCAATGACATTCTCAATGACAACACAGGACTTGGCTTCACAGCCCTGCAGCTTCTTCAGAACCATTGGTTTGCGACGCATTCTCAACACAGGATCCTGCAATGCTCACTGTGGGCATCTTGTGCTTCTAGGTACTATTTTGACTTAAAATATCCAGCTCATTATCTCCTGTTTTAGTGACTGAATGTTTTTCATTTATGTCTCAAATAATTTAATACATGGAATTCTATTTTTCTACATTTGTGTGGGATTTTTCTTGTTTGCTGTTTTCACTTTATTACTGCTTGGGGTGCTGAAAAAATAATTTATGAATTACCTCTATGTTATGCCTGACAGCTTCATGCCAAGCTACCAAAGAGTTAATTACAGGTTAATTTGGGGTTGCTTGTGACTTAACCTCTGCCGGAATTGTAGTTTAACCCCTCCCTCAAGCAAACACTCTGCTGGTACCTGCAGGGCTCCACTACCTCCAGAGACTTCAGTAGCAGAGATGCTACTGCTAACAACAAAACTGCCTGCCCAACGCTATCACATTTGTTTCCACCATGGCATGGCTGCCTCATCCACCATCACAGCTTCCTACAGAATAATTCCAACTGACTTGATCCACGCACAATCTGCCACCATCCCTCTACATTGGCCACTGACATTATTGTAGAGGTGCAGAGCCACCTGCAACTGGTATACACCCTCCCTATTTCACATGAGGGGCTACGGCCATGGAATAATTGAGATATTTATAAAACAAGGGAAACACCATATCAATATCCAATGTGACGCATTTGCTGCACCTCTCACCACCCAGCATTTGAGCACAGTAGTTGAGTTCATCTAGGAGTTCTTGCAGTGAGTGACCAGAATTGAGGTAAGCTAGACATCTCTATTGGATACTTACCAGGAAACAGCAGCCTTGATATTTCCCTCAGGTATCCAGAACATCCTGAGGGAAGAGGCCAGCTTTTCATAGTACTTCAGAGCTGACATCAAGTGGATGGGTCATCAATTTAACTTTGACAAGGTTCAGGAGATCCATTCCTATCATCCACTGGAACATGGTAGTTGGATAAGTGGAAGCAAGCCACCTTTCAGTAGCCTGTCGTATCCAGTGAAAAGACAGGAGATGACTGTCTCTCAGACAGAAAAATTTAGTTCTCAGCATAACACACTGCTGCATACTATATCATCCAACTTCTACCCATCAAAATTCTCCCAGCTGCCAGCCACACATAAAAGGAGGTCATCTCCCTGTGCTACAAGAGCCACTTGAGAAACACTCAATAGGAATAATTTGAAACATGATCAAGAACATCAGGATATGGAGGTATTGGGTTTAGGGTGTGCGCAAGAATATAGGAGCCTGCTAAAATGTCAGCAGGCGATAGGCTGGGTTAGATTATTGAGCTCCCAAGGTTTGAGTGACAAGGCTGGGGGGTAAAATAAACCAGCCAGTGGTTGGGCAAGCTGACTTTAGAGCCTATGGTAACATTAAACTGCTATGACATAAGTATGGTGGTGTTAGAGTGGGTGGTAGAACAGGAAAGCCAGGGATGGGCAAGTGGGTTTAGGTTTAATGGTAGGATTGACCTGAAATGCAATTGGTGTTGCAACAGAGAATACATCCCACCAAAATGTAAATCAGACCCTGATTCAGAATGTAAAATCTTTGATCGACAAAAACCTGCTTGGTGTGATCGTCCGGTTCTCTATCACAAAATTGCACCAAGGTCCCACTTCTATAGACTATCGTTGGCAGTTAGTGCTTTCTGGCCGCAATTTTAACTTAAATCTTTCAAAATTCATATCTCCAGTTTCCTTTATTGGAATATTGCCATTTCAGTGTGATTCTTTTTTATTAACATTTGTAGTTTTAACTTAATTACTGCTTAGGTATTGCATATCTAATTCACACAGTGTCCTGCAATGACCCTCTTTGCCCTGTGCCATAGCTACCAGAGGATTGATGAGAGATTAATTTAGTGACTTTGGAGTTCACCCTGATAATTTAGTGTTATTATTCCTTGAGATGGGTGATCTCCCACTACAAATAATAATCATTTTTCTCACAGGGACAAGAAGAGATCATTCAAAGCTAAACATTGTTTAAACGTGCACATTATTATTTGAAAGAAAGGGGTTTTACCACACACACTGTCATTCTTTTCTGCTTACCTTCTCTCTCCTGGCGTTGCTCCCTTATTTATTCTTGCCTCCTCAATATTATCAAAGATGTTTTACGACATATTGGTGAAACACCTCTAGTTCACTTGTCATCTGTGACCAATACGAGGCAATTTCTTTCATGTACTGTGTTCATGAAGATGCAGACATGAATGAGTGATTCCTGTCTGTCTAAATATTTTTGGAGAAAAGCTTTATTACACGAACTTGGATTCTGACAGATCAAGTCAACATTCTAAAAATCTTAGGGCCTAAATTAAAAGGCCCTAGTACCACCTTTGTGCCGCTATAGCGTAATTTTTTTATGGTAAGGCAGCACGAAAGTGGCTTTTTACACACATCGTATTTACAAAGTGGCACAATGCATGCATTGTGCCACTTTGTAAACCCTTGCACCACATTATACCTGCGCCAGGCATAAGGTATGCAAGGGGGGTGTTCTCCTAGGAGGGGAGATGAAACAATGGTGCAAAGAAATCCAAGAGATTTCCTTGCACCATTTTTTTAGCACTTTTAACTTCTGCTCAGAGTGGACGTTAAAAGGGGGCATGCCATTGAATATAATGGACCCCTATGCACTCTGCAGGAGTAGCACCAACATTTTGATGCTACTCCTGAAGAGTACATCAATAGCGTCATAGATTGTGATGCTATTGCTGCCTACCCTGCACCATGCTGCACAGTATTTTAAAAAGATTGGTGGATGTAGGGGGGCACTAAGGGGTGCAAGGAAAGTGCAATTTTTCTTAAATCTGCCACTTAGATTTTCACTGACTTGTCCAGAATTTGCCCTGGTGACCACTACTCCCCTTGTCACCAGAACTGTTGGTGCTGCTGTCGTTGATAATTCTGAGACATATGGAATTATCACTGTAATAAATTAACTAGCAATAACTTGTGTGACTAGATGTGCCTTCCCAAATTCTTGCATGTTTTTCTCTATTTTCAGACACTTCTTCACCTGCTCATTTTGCCCAGAGATGAAGTGTCATTCCAGACCTACTGTGTCCACAGAGATCTTTTAATCTAAATAGGGCTTAACCCTCACGAGAAGCTCCACTTGGATTTACTGTAGATTGTGAGTGTTTAGTTTTTGTATTTGTTAAGTTAACATCTGTGCTCTATGTTTTCTTTCTTTCAGATTGATGTTAACATATGAAACAATACAACCCGGAAACGGAAGCCGTGTGACAGAGTTCATCCTGATAGGACTCACCAAGGAGCCAGCCCTGGAAGTGCTGCTCTTCATTCTGTTTCTGTTAGTTTATACCTTTGCTTTGCTGGGCAATGGTTGCATCCTTGTCATTGTTTGGCTCAGCGCACAACTTCACACACCCATGTACTATTTCCTCACACAGCTTGCCTTTTTAGATCTAGGACTTTCCACTGACTTCTCCCCTAAGTTGCTGGTTGATCTTCTCACTGAGAAAAGAACAATCACATTGTATGGGTGTATAACTCAAATTTTCCTTCTCGCTGCTTATGGCAGCACTGAATACTTCCTCTTGGCAGCAATGGCATTTGACCGCTATGCTGCAATATGTAACCCATTGCAATATACAGCCACTATGACTAAAGGGCTCTGCAGGCGCTTGGTGGTAGGGTCATACATAGGTGGATTTCTGCACTCTCTGATTCATGCAGTTTGTCTTTATCGGCTATCCTTTTGTGGTCCTGATGTCATCAACCACTTTGGCTGTGACTACCCTGTGCTTCTGAAGCTATCCTGTACTGACACCTCAATAAATGACTTGGTTCGCTATGTATTTGCTGCCTTCGTAGTCTTAAGTTCTCTTCTTGTTACCTTTGTCTCCTACTCCTACATCGTCAGCACCATCCTGAAGATCGGTGACTCAGTGGGGAGACGCAGAGCCGCATCCACCTGCATCTCCCACTTTACCTGTGTCTTCCTTTTTTACGGCAGCGGGTTCTTAATGGAGGCTCAGCCTACCACAAATGGCTCAGAGGAACAGTCCAAAGTTATTGGTCTCATCCCCACTGTGATAATCCCGGCTCTGAACCCCCTGATATACAGCCTGAGGAACAATGAAGTGAAAGAAGCTGTGAAGAAGATCCTGCGCTCTAACTTTAAAAGACACTGATGGTAACTCTAGTAAACTTTTCAACCTCACAACGAGTGACACTATATCAAAGTGTGAATTGCATGCTTTTCTGATTCAATAAATACCTTAGTGAGCTTTTTCCAGGATTGATTTGTGTTTTATGAGGTACACTAGCTTATGTGAAGTCCACCTATCCGAATATTCATGCTGATTCAAGTTCTGCCAGGACCTCATAATCCAATGTTCAGATCATGAAGCTTGCTACCTTGTATATGTTAGTAAATAGTAAATACCAGATTGAAGGGTACACACAGTTTCTGTCTATTGAAGTTATTGAACCAATGCAAGGTCAGCAAAGCTGGCAATTGTCTTAATGTCATGGGTGACACCCCCAACAATTGTTATGTGGCTTTCTTATACAATTACTTGTTACATGGTGTAGGTAAGCTATAGTCACACCTATTCTCTGAAAGAGAAGACAGGTAGGCCTTTACGGTCATCAATTTTTGGCATGTACTGCCTTTTCTCTTCTTTCTGATCAACTTCCATCTTTTTTCTTATTGTTTTCTCTTCCCCCTTTGATTTCATTTTTCCTTAAGCCTCGTATGTTTCTTAAGTTAAATATTTTACAGAGCCTTTTGTTTGTATGTGTGGTTACTCGTTGTAACATTCAGAGTTATTTCTTGGAAAGTCAAGGGTTTTATTAATCCAATAAAAAGGCAGAGAATGTTATCCCGTTTAGCTAAATATAATCAAGATATGGTCTTTTTTAGAAGAGACCCATCTAACTGAAGCTGGAGCACTTAAACCTATACGCGGATGGGTGATTAATCTTTTTACATTTCCTGCATCGACAAAGAATGGAGTAATATTGCTTTGCTATAAGAAATTATCAGTGAGCGTTGTTTCACAGGACTCTGATTCAGATGGCAGATCGCTATTTGTGAAACTAATTATTAATGGGACTATATTGACAATTGGTAACATTTATGGCCTCCTCAATCAGACTATCCTTTTTGGCCTATCATTACTAAACAATGTATGCAATATAATGATGATTTATTTCTCCTAGGAGGGGATTGTAACCAAATAATTGACCCTTTTATAGATAGACAATCCACAGTTGCATTTCTTCCTCACAAAATGCATAAAAAGTTTGTCTCTCCTATTACAATGTAATTAGTTGACTCAAGGAGAATATGTAATCCAGATATTAGGGACTATTCATTTTACTCTCTATCACGTGGCTCCTGATCTAGACTTGACAATATTTTTATTTAAAAAGGAATCTCCCAAAACCTTATTAGTTCTTTCATTTAACCTATTGTCATATCTGACCATGCACCAGTTATTACAGATTTTGATTTACTCAAGGTACATCCCAAATTCAATAGGTGGAGATTTAACAACTCTCTGTTGCTTGACTATACTTTATCCCCATCTTTTATTGCTTTTGTGGAAGAATTCTTCAAAATTAATGATAATTCTGATATCTCCCCTCAAGTGTTGGGGGATTCATTTAGAGCTGCAGCACGTGGACATATAATTGATTTTGTTTCTAAAAATAAAAAAGCGTATAACAAAAACCGTCAATCTCTGCTTCTAAAAACTAAACGTTAAGAGCATCAATATTATACTTCCTCTTCTAATCTTACTTTACAAGAACTTATTCAAGCAAAATTACAATTTAATAAAATCTCTTTGGATAATGCTTCTTTGTTTCTTCTATGTAGTAGCGCCCAATATTATGGGGGTCGAAATATAATTGAAAAACGCCTTGCTAATTATTTAAAATTTCGAAAGCAGTGTCATACAGTGCAGTCTATAAACACTGATACAGGTGACTCTCTTTTTAAAGATGATTAAATCTTAGCTGAAGTCGTAAAATATTATCAAACTCTTCATACTCCTGAGTTGACGCCATGTCCCTTACAGATAGATGGCTATTTCAAGAAAGTCCCAAACCTTAATAAAACTTAAACTGATTTTTCATTCCTTGAATTAGGTAACTCTCTGGCAGAAATTCTTAATGCACTTCGTTCCCTCAAAAAAGGTAAGACTCCTGGGGCCAGATGTAGCATTATTGCAAATTGCGACTTGCAATTTGCGAGTTGGAGCGACTCGCAAATTGCAAGTCGCAATTTGCAATGCAGAACGGTGTCTCAGACACCGTCTGCGAGTCGCTATGGGGTCGCAAAGACCCACCTCATTAATATTAATGAGGTGGGTCGCAAATTGCGGCCCCATAGCGACTATAGGCACTCGCAAACATGGAGGCCTGCTGTAGTCAGCAGACCTCCATGTTGTGACTGCTTTTAAATAAAGCAGTTTTTTTTTTTAAGTGTAGCCCATTTTCCTTAAAGGAAAACGAGCTGCACTTAAAAAAAAAAACGAAACCTTTAGTTTCGGTATTTTTTCAGGGCAGGTAGTGGTCCCTTGGACCACTACCTGCCCTGAAAAAATAGTTTTGGGTCCATTCACAAAGGGGAAGGGGTCCCATGGGGACCCCTTCCCGTTTGCGAGTGGGTTACCATCCACTTCAAGTGGATGGTAACTGCGACTCCATTTGCGACCGCATATGCGGTCGCAAATGGAATTGCATTCCAATGCGAATCGCAAATAGGAAGGGAACACCCCTTCCTATTTGCAATTCGGAAATGCATTTTGCGAGTCGGTCCCGACTCGCAAAATGCATTTCTGCATAGGAAAATGCGATTTGCGACTCGCAAACGGCAATTTTTGCCGTTTGTGACTCGCAAATCCTTTCCTACATCTGGCCCCTGGTACGGATGGCTTCACAATGGATCTTCCTTCACTTTTCACATATCATACCTCCCAATTTTTTATAGCTTTTTCAGTTCTTCTCAAAATCAGGATATGCAGGTGAAACTTTTCAAGAAGCTACTATTTGTCTTATCCCAAAGGAAGATAAAGACCATACTTTTAGTAAAAACTGTAGACCAATCTCTTTGCTTAAAATAGATTATACAATTTTGCTAAATTATTATTAAATATATAAATTATTTTTGGCCCTGAGACTTCAGAAAACAGGAGGCAAGCTCAATCCAAGCCCTTGGAGAGCACTTCTCAATAGAGCAGGAGGGCAGCAAGGCAGCAGAGCACCGCAGCAGGGCATAATAAACTCATTACTATCAATAAAAAGCCATTAATTTGGAAGTCTAGGAGACAAAAAGGTATAGCATGGCTCAAAGACTTAGGACAATACTTATACTTGTTGATGCTGAACTTCGCTATGTCCCCTGGGCATGGCCATTGGGCACAGTGCCATGTAGGGGGGGCAAGTTAGGCCCCCTATGGCACTTCAAAAAAACTAAATAAAATACTCACCTCTACAAACCTGGGATGGGGTCCCCACCATCCTTAGGTGTCTTCCTGGTATGGGTGGGGGTGGATGAGGGCATCCCTGGAGGTAGGGAGGGGCACCTGTGGTCTCTTTTCATTGTCTCTGACCATGGAAAAATGCCCACAGGTCCCCTACCGCCTGCCCTGACCCAGGTGTTAAATAATGGAACTAAGCAAGCTTAGTGCCATTATTTAAGGGCCCCATCCCGCCGTGCTAGATTTTAGCATGGGGGATAAATATGGTGCAAGGTAGGTTTTCACATGCAGAAAATGACTTTAACGCCATAGCTTTAGTGCCAGATGTGTCTGGCTCCAAAGCATAAATATGGAGTTAAGTTTGCACTGAATTAGCAGAAAACAAAATGATGACATTAGGGCCTCATTACGAGGCTGACAGTCATGAGACCGCCAGCCTCGCCATGGTGGTTCTTCCACCGCGGAGCCAGCGGAAAGGACCGCCACATCACGAGTTGTGGGGCTTGGCAGACGCCAAGCCTCCACAATGCTGCCTGGCCCGCAGGTGCACCGCCATGGCTGGCGGTGAGCACCTCCAACCCAGTGGCAGGCCTCAGCCTGCCGTCCGGATTACCAGGCTGCAAACCGCTGGGCTTTCCATGTAAACCCTGGCAGTCACGCACCCAGTGACAGGAATCTTCTTTCCTGTCACCAGAACACACATGCACACATGTCCCCACACATGCACACATCCCCCTCACCCATCCACACACTCACAAACATCCCCAACCCTTCACGTACACATGCATACACATACACACCCATTCAACATACGCATACATGCACTCCGACACCCCCACTCACTCAAAATCAACACAGACACCCCCACTCACTCACATTCATCCACACAGACACTTCCATACATGCGCACATTCATCACATACACGCACACACACATTCACATTCACTCGTATACACGCACGCGTTCACCACCCCCTCCTCAGACATGCACACACGCTCACACACAGGCACCACCCCCTCATCTTCCCCCCTTTTCAGATGCCCACTTACCTTCTCCATCGAGGAGGACGTCCAGGAGGAGATGGGTCCTGTCAGTCTTGCATTTCCAGCACCGTCACACCAGCAGGACTCTGCCACGGCATTTACAGCTTGTAATACGCTGGGCGTAGTCCTGCTGGCGTGGCAGTGCCAGTGATGGAAACGCCTCTGCACCGCTGACCGCCAGCACAACTGCAGGTGACTTTCCACCAAAAGGAAGGCAGACAGCTGCCTGCAGTGGTAGTACGGAGGTCTGCAGACCGCCAGCGCTGGAGGTGTAGTAGTGGATTTGGCTTTGGTGGCCTGGCTAATAGACCCCCAAAGTCAAAATGAGGGCCTTATTCTGTAATGACACTTTCTTTTTCACAATTCCAACAACTATTCAATTGCCCTAGTTCCTTCATGTCTAAATATCAATATTATTCTTGACACCCTATTTTCATTGCTAACTCTCCCATCTTCTTTGTTGTTGAACTCATCTTTATCTTCCTTTCTCACCTCTTTTCCCGAGACATCAAATATGTATAATCTTTTTTGTTCTCCTCTTCTGACAAGGCCTGAATCTAAAATTGAGTCTCAATGGGACTTGGATTTGGGATGTACCTGGACTATTCCTTTCTGGAACACGATATGGATTAGGTCATATAAAATATCTAGATCGGCTTCTATTTCACAATCATTGTTTTTTCCGTATCAAGGACTATATTTCACCACCTCACCATAGCTAAATTTTCCATATCCTCTACTTTAACTTGTTGGTTATGTGATGCACAAAATGGAGATCTTCTGCATATCCTATTCAAATGCCCTCCTACTGACTCTTTTTGGGGAAAAGTTTGGCGTCAGCTCACCTCAATTTTTCATTTACGTTCCCAATTAACTCCCTCTGCACTCTTCTGAGGTAGTTTGTTGGAAGATATTGCTTCAGATTTTGATAACTTGAGATTGTTAGATCTTATGTTAGCTTTAGCCTTTCAGCAAATGATCCTTAATTGGAAAAATTATTTTTAATATTTCCTACAAAGCTTGGTAGTACAATGTTTGTCACTGACATAGATTGGATACTACAGTTACCTCTTTATGTTGTCCCTCAATTAATAGAGATATGTAGTGGTTACCTTTAACTGCTTACCTTGATACTGTTGCTTACAAATTTACTAATTGTACTATATCTGACATTTTTAAGCTGCCATAAAAGCTTTGTGTAAGAATTATTCCTATAAAGGTCCGTTTTAATCTTATTTATTTTCTGCAATATAATACAATAAATCAAGACACCTACAGCATAGCCACAATCCAACCTCCGTACTCCACGTCCGTTTTCCCCTCCATTCCATCCTTGACATCAACGTTACCTCATCACATTCCATATTGGAATAATGAAAGATGAAATCATTACACACCTCCCCCCTTTCAACATAACAAAAATGTTGAACTTTGTTTTACAGAATTAAACAATCCTACGCAATAACATTTAACGTCATAAGCATATTAATGATTAACTTCACAAATGCGTCCCATGCTCCATGTAGAACCATTTTCTAAGATCACAACATGTTTTTTAACATCCTGCACAAGTTGCGGAGGAGAATATTTGCTTTCTCCTTTCACAATAATCCCACTCTTTCTCACTGCCACCCAATCTCCCTTCTGTATATGACAACCTTTAGTACACATTCTTTTGTTATATTGTAAAGCACTTTTCTCCTGGAATTTCTCGACCCTAGCTTTTATAGTCTCCCTGTCAACCATCACTTTTTGATTGCCTTTTAACCATACTGGACATTTCAATACTCCAGGCTCCCTACCGTTCAATGATACAAATGGTGACACTCCTGTTGTAGAATGGGGAGTGGTACGATACGTCCACATCATTTTATTTAATTCTCTTTTCCAAGGAAGTTGGTTGACCAGGGACAATTGAATGTTATCCAAGATCAATCGATTTATTCTTTCCACTAAACCATTGGCTTGTGGATGGAAAAGAGCTACTTTCTCATGCCTGATTCCCATTTTTCGTAAGTAATCAACCATTTCAGATGATATAAACTGTACACCATTATCAGACACTATGGACTTAGGAATTCCCTCTTCCAAGAACACTTCTTCAAAGAACTCAATAACCTCCCTAGTTCTCACATGATCCACCACTTTGGTGATAAACCACTTGGAGTGGTAATCAATTAGTACAAGTATGTACCTATACTTTGCACCTAACTTAAACACTGGTCCAATGAAATCCACTGCCAATTCATCCCAAGGTCCACTTGGAAACTTTACAGGTGCTAGGGGAGCTTGTCTTAGTACCTTGGTCTTATCACTATTGGCACATGCAAAACAGTCCTTCACTACATCTTTAATTTGTTTATCCATCTCTGGCCACCAAAACAATTGTCTTACCTTTCTCTTCATCATTCCCCTGCCAAGATGTCCCTGATGCGTGATTTCTATAATGTGTTTCCTTATGCCAGTAGGAGGAACAAGCTGATCCCTCCTCTGTAACCTCCCATTAACTATACTTAACTGGTCTTTGACTTTAAGATACCCAACCAAGTCACCACAATTGTTCACACTATCATCCCTCCAACCATTCACTACCTTTTCCTTCACAATCTTTAACACCGGATCAGTGGTCACAGCATCTTCCCATTCCTGAGCCGTATTGGCCAACTCACCCAAAACGGTCCCTATAATATCTTCCATTCCATCCTCTACAAGTTCCCCACTATTCTCGGGCACTCTAGAAAGATAATCTGCAACAACATTCTTACTCCCCTTCACAAATTCCACCACGAAATTATAACTCAACACAGATAATAACCATTTAGAAATTCGTGGCGTAACGCTACCTTCAAGTCCACGACCACCTTTGAAAATATATGTTAATGGTTTGTGATCTGTCCTCAATTTAAAGGGTAAGCCCCATAAGTAAAATCTGAAATGGTTAATTCCCCAACAACATGCCAGGGCCTCCCTTTCAATTACAGAATATGAAATTTCAGCACCTTGTAGTCTTCTAGATGCCAAACCAATTATACGTTCCTCACCCTCCTTAACCTGTGTCAATACAGCTCCAATACCTACATCACTAGCATCGGTGGTTAAAAAGGTTTTGGCATTTACATCGAATATACCCAGAGTGGGAACCTTCAAGATACAATCTTTCAATTTTTTGAAGGAATCTTTACAACTCTCATCCCACTTGTACTTTACACCTTATTTAATGGGCATTCTTAATGGTTCAACAATCTCAGTAAAGTTTTTCACAAATTTTGAACAATATTCAGCGAGTCCCAGAAATGACCTCAACTCATCTTTTGAACTGGGTTCAGAGGCATGTTCAATTGCAGATACTATGCTCTTTTTGGGCCTGATCCCATCTTTACTTATGGTGTGTCCCAAATATGTCACCTTCTGTTTCCGAACTTGACATTTTTCTTTCTTAATTGTTAGTCCATTCTCTTTTAACCTGTGCATCACTTCCAGAAATAAAAGATCATGATGGGATTCGCTCTCGCCCACAATCAGTATGTCATCCTGAAAACATAATATCTGAGACATGTCACCAAAGATTCGCTCCATCATCCTTTGAAATACAGCGGAAGCAGAGGCAAGTCCAAATGGCATTCTCTTATAACAAAAGGCCCCCAACGGAGTCACAAAGGATGTCAAATGTCGCGAATCTGCATGTAGATTTATCTGGTGGTACGCGGAAGACATATCTAAGACAGTGAACACATTCCCTTTTGCTCTTAAGGACAACATTTCTGCAGTGTTAGCCAATGGTGGCCGATCGACCCATATGCACTTGTTGAGATCCCTAAGATCTATAAATAAGCGGATTTTCCCGCCCTCCTTCGGTGCTACAACCACCGGAGCTAACCACTCCGAAGATTCTATGGGCTCGATGATGTCTTCCCTCAACAGCTTTTCCAGCTCTTGCTTCAAAGGTTCCCTCATTAAATTCTGAATATTTCTCATTTTGTGCACTACAGGTGTAACGTTCTTCTTCAATATGATTTTATGAGAAAATCCTTTTAGAAAACCTAATTTTTCGGAAAAAACCTCTGTAAACTTATCAATCAAGTTATGTTGCAGTGACTCCGACAATACTCCAATGTCCACATCCTTGGTAAGCAATACCGTTTTCTTTGCGTTGGGATTTAAAATTATGCCAAGGTCTTTTTGATGACGCCAACCCAGGAGATTTGTTCCATAGTCCGTGATATATACTTTTCCACTAATGATCCTTCCTTTGAAAGAGATTGACATCCAGCGCATTCTGACAATCTCTATTCTCTTTCCCGCATAACCCACAGCTTTTATGTCAGGAACTGATAGGTTTTTATCCACTGAGTCCATCCATTTGGAATCATACACTTCTCTAGAAATAAGGGTAAACAAACTTCCTGAATCCACTAGAATTTTGACCCATACATTGTCCAACAATATTTTTGCATGAGGCTTCTATAGTACATCTGTACTTTCCTTTTTTATCACTTTAATGGATGCTCTATTATGGTCATCAGGAAACACTTTTTCATTCACAGTCAAATTATGTCTTTCATCGTCTCACACACATCTTGAACTTCCTGCATGGTCTTATTTCCTGCATTGTTCCTTAACCTACAAACTTTAGCAAAATGTCCCCTCTTACCACAAGTACGACAAATAGCATTTCTGGCCACACATATTCTACTTGACGCTATGTGCCCAGGTGCATCACAACGGTAGCACTTTATTACTCTCCATTCTTGTGCTTTACGTTTTTCCTCAGCATTTACTTTTATTGCTTCAAAATTCTTAGTTGGCTTGCTCCACTCCACTTTGATATGTGGATCATCTTTCTGTCTGATTTCTGATACAATTCCTGGTTCTGTCTCCTTATGAACTTCCTCCATTTCTTTTAAACACACAGCCGCATGTTCCATCCCTTTAGCAATTCGTATAGCTTCCTCCAAATTCGTGTCTTTCACTAATAATTTCTCTCGTATCCTCTTATCATATGCACACCTCACTATTTGATCCTGTATAAGAGAATCTAACAATTGATGAAACTCGCAAGATAATGCCAGACCTCTAAACTCGCCACATACGATGCAATAACTCTTTATCTTTTCGTTGTACCCTTGAATAGAACTTATGGCGTTGTAATACAAGATTAGTTTTTGGCGTGAATTGTTCGTTGAGCATTTGTACAGACATGTCAAAGATGTTAGTCGGTTGTCCACCCCCCATTCCCAGAGATACCTCTGGTAAGTTTTCGTTTATCCTTCTTCCCTCAATGCCAAGATGATGTAACAAGATAGCTTGTCACCTTGGGGGAGCATACCGGTCACTACCTTTGGCCAATATATAGGTATTAAAAATCTTTTTCCACTGCTTCCTAGGAATAGGCTGGTCCCCAGGAGTTGCCAAGAACGGTGGAGGTGCAGATATCCCTTGGTAACTCATCTCTTTACTAGTATATATATTATTTTTATTAATTTTTTTATTTTTTATTTAACCTATACTGTACTATGCCTCTCTTTAATGATTTATTTACACTTCTTTATTATTTATTTATTTGGCTATATAAATTTCCTTTTCTTTTGTTCCACCGTAGCTTAAATTTAATCCTCTCTATTGTTCCTTATCTTCTAGTCCTTTATTAGTTTCTTATATTTCCAACGTAGTCCTTCTTTAGTGTTTTCAACTTGCCTGCATCCGTTTTTCATTGATTAAATCGCCTTAATCAGTTTCCACATTAGGAGCGTCGAGACGTTCTAAGGTATTTTCAAAAATGTATTTGTTTATTTGTTTGCAGTGCGCACTTAGTTTAACGCGTTTAATTCACTCGACTCGTTAAACTTTCGAACGTGGAGACGCAATGCCTTAATCACACAGAACATCACAGGCAGCACGTGATGAGTGCACGCAATGCAGTACCGTTGATGATTTTTAAACGCTTAAGTTTTCACGCGTTTAAAAATTAATTTTGTTTATTTGTTTATAGTGCGCCCTCGTTTAGCACCCTGAATTCCTTTGACACTCAACAAAAGAGAAAATATGCAGTAAGCTCTTTAGAAGCGCACCATCCCTATATACATCCCCTAAGTATAAGCCGCATAAGTGAAAAACATAAAAACAACAATAAAGATTACACCGAGCGTGCAACTACACCATAGTACCTACTGCAATAAAGAACTGAGCAGAGCTGAAAGAAAGCTCCACTGAAAATACTACCAAAGGTGGTGCACTGCAAATTGTACAAAGAACAGTATAGCAAAAAGGCCAAGGCCAGTATGATGATGTAAAGAACAAAGATAAGTACAAATTTATTATGTCATAAATAGTCCAAGAAAGTAAGTCATAAATAACTACCCAAATAGGCGAAGTAGATAATAACAAAAAATATATATATATATAATATACAATCAAGGAAACCAAGAAAACAAAAGATCCTTATGTCCTTGTGGTCGTAGCGAGTTCATGAATAGGTAATGAGTTCATGATGAATAGCCAACGCGTTTCGCCCGACTTAGGGCTTCTTCAGGGCTGAAAATGTAACCAAGAGAAACATGTGTATTCTATAATATGGTGCAACATGAACGAGTACAGGTAAACCAGTGAACATACAGAAAAGATTGTGAAAAGTATGTCAACAGAAGACGAAGATTAGCCGACCCGTGTATGATAAGATCAGAATCATGCATGATTAAACAGCTAGTGACAATGTGAGAGAAAAAATACATATAATAGTACTAATGTAGTGTATATAGCAAATTTATTAGTACGTGTCAGAAAGAAAGAAAACAGTAATCACAAGAGTAAACCAGCCAACAGTGAGAAAAATAAATAAATAAATGTCAAATAGTGCTGCAAAAAATCAGGCGATATCATACCCGAAAATGTGTCCTGTCAGTGGTGACGCAATATGTATTGGTATATGAATCACCTGAGGGAAAAATTCTAAAGGTAAATCTAATATGTATAGTATGTGACGGATAAGGAAGTAAAAAACCAACATGATAATAAGGGAGAAGGGAAAGAAGGGAAGAGGCTTACCGCAAAAATAAATAACCATGTGAAAAACTCAGCAACAAATGAAGGAACCAACAACTGGCAAGTCCAAAATGAAATAATAAATGAATGTTTGGCTCACAAAATAGTATCTGTAAATAAAAAGACCAAAGGGTCTTAATTAGAAACTGAAATAATTAAAATACAAAGAGCGCACGAGAAACAAGGAAAAAAATGGACAAGACGGGAAAGCGAGCCATGGAAAGTGCCGGGAACTTATCAAAGGTAGCCAAGTAAATTGTAAAGCGGCAGAAATGCGGCAGGAATACGGGTCAAAAAAAGCCGCCAGGAACAGAACGTGTATTCAGTGCAACGCGCTGATCTTCAATGTCTGCACGTTCGGCCGCTGTCGAAAACCGCAATAAGGATCCAAGAGACAAAAAACAACACCGGTCCCGAAGCACAGGATATGTGCCCGCGAACCGGAAGTGAAAGTCGTGGATTCCCCAACGTAAGGGAAGTGAAAATAAAAATCAAGGACGGAACAAGGCAGCCGCCATATTGAAGGAAGAGTAATAAAAACGGGGGACACAACGAGAGTATAAATAATACAGATGTAACATATACCAATACAATAGTGTCCAATCGGTAAAAAATATATAAATAAATAGTGTATCACACAAAATGATTGAATGGAAAGAAAGAAGAAAAATAAAAGAATATGAAAAATGTTAATGGCAAATAGTGAAAGAAGGAGTAATGGAAAGAAAGAGATTACAACCATAGAAAGAACCCCAATGAGCATGATGTATCATATTATAACTCAAGTGCAAATACAATTTCGTAGAAAGGGGACCAGTACAACATATTATATATAATATATAATGTACACAAAGTGAATGCAATATAACACCATAGGTCCACATTAATGTAACATAATATACAACAAAAAAAAAATAAAGAACAGGGTAACAAGAAACAGAAAAATGACAATAAACATGATAATTGAAACCTGACGGAAACAAGGAATATATGCCTATGTATAGCCATGAAAGTAATGATAATAGAATTCACAAAAATAACAGATTACAGAAAATAATGGAATTCATGATCAGTATTATGGCCTAGGTCTACCGCTTGTAAGCGGCAGATCCAGGCCGCCTCTTTCTGGCGCAGAGTCAATTCTCTGTTATCCCCTCTCCGATTAGCAGGAATACCGTGGAACCACATCGTAGAATCATTAGAATGAGCTAGTAACATATGTGTAGCAAATGGATATGTAGAATCATGTTTTTTTATGGCTCGCAAGTGTTCCTGTATTCGTAGTTTCAAGGGGCGTATAGTACTCCCCACATACACTTTATTACATGAACAACCCAAAATATAAACAACATATTTCGTATTACAATTAATAAATTGCTGAATCGTGAAATTTCTTGAGTTGTGATAACCGAAATCCCTAATTTTATCACAGCCTTACAGGTACAGGTTTACCTGTACTCGTTCATGTTGCACCATATTATAGAATACACATGTTTCTCTTGGTTAGATTTTCAGCCCTGAAGAAGCCCTAAGTCGGGCGAAACGCGTTGGCCATTCATCATGAACTCATTACCTATTCATGAACTCGCTGCGACCACAAGGACATAAGGATCTTTTGTTTTCTTGGTTTCCTTGATTGTATATTATATATATTTTTAGTTATTATCTACTTTGCCTATTTGGGTGGTTATTTATGACTTACTTTCTTGGACTATTTATGACATAATAAATTTGTACTTATCTTTGTTCTGTACATCATCATACTGGCCTTGGCCTTTTTGCTATACTGTTCTTTGTACAATTTGCAGTGCACCACCTTTTGTAGTATTCCTTTGACACTCACTCGACGCGATGCCTCAGTCACAAGGAACATTAAGAGTAGCGCGTGTGGAGTGCACGCGATTAAGTACTGTTTTTAAGCGTTATGTTTCCATGCTCCGTAACACGCTATAACAGTTTAAAAGGATAACTTCTTAAAAGTTCAGTCTCCGTTTTATTTGAAATGAACTGTTACCTTCAGGTAGCCATCCAGCAATAAATCCAGGAGCGAAGGTGTCCTTAACCTGTCTCCTGCACAGGTTGCCTGCACTATGCAGTCCCTCGTCGCCAATGTAAGAATTATTCCTTTAAAGGTCCATTTTAATCTTATTTATTTTCTTCAATATGATACAATAAATCAAGACACCTTCAGCATAGCCACAATCCAACCTCTCAACACTCCGTACTCCACGTCCGTTTTCCCCTCCATTCCAACCTTGACATCAACGTTACCTCATCACATTCCATATTGGAATAATGAAAGATGACATCATTACACTTTGCTTTCTCTGTCATTGGTTTTCTTCATCTCAAATTTTATTACATGTTTTCAAATATAACTGATGTTTATCCAGTTTTTTATAAGAAATTGTAACTTTCTTCTTTTTTATTGGTCTTGTTCCCTTAACTCTTTTTCCCTCCCTTTTTCCTTTTTCCTTGTTTACCACCCAATACTTTCGAAATCTTAAACAGCTCTCTCTTTTCTTTTTCGCATTCTTTGTATACTTAAATATAATCTTTGAGGTTTAACATTAATCACTGTTAATATAGGTTTCATGTATGTCTGATTTCAATAAAGCTGATTTACCTTAAAGACCTGGAAAGGTAGCTCTGTTTTGAAAGAAATATTTAAATAGTAGGGTGGGATAAGTGTCATCTGCAGATGTCCGCGCAGAATCGACAGGCCTCAGGTGCGAAACCTTTTTTAACTTTGTTTAAAAAATGAATTAAGGGCCAGAATTATACTTTTTCACATAAAACGAAGTTAGCGCATTTTTGCGTGAAAAAGTATAGCTACGGCTAGTGCCATTCCAAGATGCAGGCTGGGAGCAATATTTATGGAATGGCGCTAGCTGGCGCTAATGCCCTGTTAGTGTCCTTGGAAAGGATGCTAACAGGGGGGGGGGGAGGCATAGCGGAAACTGGGGCCTGTGCGCCGAATTATGGCACTAAAAACATTGTACTTGTATAGCACACTACTCACCCATTAGGGTCTCAAGGCGCTGTACGCATACTGCTGTGGAACCCCTCCTGGCTTTTTCCTGTGAGGTGCCCACTCCTGGGCAACCTCCAAGATGAAGCCACACATCCCAGCACTGTTGGGGCAGTTGTGGAGATTAAGCAAGCTATTGCCCAGAGTTACAGAGTGGGACCCGTGAATTAGATTAGGCACTGATGTGAGAATTATCAGGTCCGAAGAAATTAAGTCCAAGACCCACCGAGGCAGGAATTGAACCCTGGTCGCGGGACAGATTTATGCATCAGGGTCTGCCGCTCTAACCATTGAGCTACACTTCGCCACAGAAATGTTGCCTCTAAGCAGTGTAGTGCCATTTTCTGGTGCACAACCCCCATGGGCATGGCTCCTGTGTTAGTAAAGACAGGAGCCATGCCCACCACCCCAATGGCCATGCCCTGGGGACAAATGTCCCCTGGACATGGCCATTGGGGCCAGAGCCTTGCATGGGACCCCAAGTCGGGGGCCCCGAGTGGGGTAAAATTAAAAAAAAATTATACTTACCGGGGCTTACCTGGGATGGGCCCCACATCCTGTGGTGTCCCTCTGGTGTGGGTGAGAGTGGGTGCGGGTGTCCTTGGGGCCAGGGAAGGGCACCTGTGGGCACTTTCCATGGTCCCTGACCATGGAAATATGCCTATAAGTCCACTTAAGCCTGCCCATACCTAGGCGTTAAATAATGGTGCTAAGCAAGCTTAGCACCATTATTTAAGGCCCCCATCCCCATGCAGGATTTTAGCACGGGGGATAAATATGGCGCAAAGGCCAAATCGCCCTTTTCTGGACGGAACCCCTACCTTGCTTCTCATTGCCGCAAGGTAGGTGTTCACATCCAGAAAACGACGTTAACTCCATAACTTTGGTGCTAGACATGTCTAGCGCCAAAGTATAAATATGGAGTTAGGTTTGTGCTGAATTAGCATTAAAAAGAATTACGCTAATTTAGCGCAAAACGAGTATAAATATGGGCCTAAGTTTTGCAAACTAGACAGCTGCTAAAATTGTCTGAATTAGAGGTTTTCCTCTTGTTGATAGCTGTTCTGATTTGATCCCGGATCCGTGGAGTGGTTGCACTCGGATTGTCATCGAGCACGTAAGCGATTTCAAGATATACCACATCAGGCATCAATTCTTCGGTTCGTCTTTTGCAGTGTTGTATAATCTTGTGTATTTAGTTATGCTTTTAGTCAGGACAGGGAAATAGTAAACAGCATAGATCAGAATGGAAAGAACAAATAAGGACTAGATGACAAATTCTTAAGTCTATCTCGAGGATTTCTGTTTGCGGATGTGTCACTGCAGCTGGTGTCTTCATACATGAAGCACATCTCAAACAACTGCACCCTCTGAACTGCGGATTGATCCTCTACCCTTTCAACATGAACAGAACTATCAAAAAGCAGCAATCTCACCCTTCCCCGACACTCTCACACACTGACAGGCTCGATTCTTTCCCTGTTTTCCTCCTAACCACTGTCTCTCTTTACCTGCAGCCCTTTGATCTATTTTAGTTCATAGCCTCTGTGAGTATTGTCTTTAAACGGATGTTAATCTCCCAGTGAGTTCGATAAAAATGGGACACATTCAGAAACAGATCCCCCTCCCTACATCTGCCATGTTCTGTTACCTGAACCATGGTCACGCATTCATCGTTACTTGATTGTGTTGTATTACTCATGTTTATAGGCTGTGGCCCGTATTTATACTTTTTGGCGCTAAACTGCGCTAACGCAGTTTAGCGTCAAAAAAATTAGCGCCGGCTAACGCCATTCTGAAGCACCATGCGGGCGCCGTATTTATTGAATGGCGTTAGCCGGCGTTAGCAGACCGGCACTGCCTGGTGTGCGTAGAAAAAAACCACGTACACCAGGCAGCGCCGGCGTAGGGGAAAATGGCGTATGGGCGTCTTAAAATGGGGCAAGTCAGGTTGAGGCAAAAAAATCGCCTCAACCCGATTTGCGCCATTTTTTTACGACGCCCAGACGCCATTTACATGACTCCTGTCTTAGTAAAGACAGGAGTCATGCCCCCTTGCCCAATGGCCATGCCCAGGGAACTAATGTCCCCTGGGCATGGTCATTGGGCATTGTGGCATGTAGAGGGGCACAAATCAGGCCCTTTATGCCCCCCCCAAAAAAAAAAAAAGTACTTACCTGAATTTACCTTAATGTCCCTGGGGTGGCTTCCTCCATCCTTGGGGGTCCTCCTGGGGTGGGCAAGGGTGGCAGGGGGTGTCCCTGGGGGCAGGGGAGGGCACCTCTGGGCTCATTCTGAGCCCACAGGTCCCTTAACGCCTGCCCTGTCCCAGGCGTTAAAAAGAGGCGCAAATGCAGGTTTTTTTGACCCGCCCACTCCCGGACATGATTTTTGCCCGGGAGTATAAATACGACGCATATGCGTCGGAGTCATTTTTTAAGACTGGAACGCCTACCTTGCATCTCATTAACGCAAGGAAGGCGTTCACGCCAAAAAATGACACTAACTCCATGAACTTTGGCGCTAGATGCGTCTAACGCCAAAGTATAAATATGGAGTTAGTTTTGAGTCAAATTTGCATAAAAAAAAACGACGCAAGTTCGGCGCAAACGGAGTATAAATATGCCCCTGTGTATCTCGGAGTGTTCACAATGAAGCACTTTATGACGCTGGTAGTTCAAGCAGTAGTTATATCACACACTGAATCTGATAATATTTATTCCAGGGGCGTCAGGGGTCGCAACTGTGACCTTTGGCTTGCCCCTTGCAACCTCAGGCACTGCCTCTGCGACTTATGAACCAGTGCTCGAACACCGAAACAGCTCGTTTTTATTGTTAGATGGGGCTCCACTGTACTTGTTTTCTGTCAATTTGTTATTACACTAATAGTGAAGAATATATCATTCATTATTAGTGAAATATCAAATGGAGTGTAATTTGTTGAATGAAACCTTTCTTGACAGCCGAGGTAAGTAAACAAGTATATTGTTTGCAGAATTGCAGATGTGTTTATGTGTCAGAGTGTGCATGTGTGAGTGTGTGTGTTGGTGTAAGCACGTGCATACGAGTGAAAGTGAGTGTGTCAGTGACAAGTAGTGAATGATAATGTGTGAGATTGAGCTTTACTGAGTATGATTGAGTCAGAGTGAGTGGAACTGAGTAACAGTAAGAGTTACTTCAAGTGTGTAAGTAAGAATGAATGAGAGTGAGGTAGTATTAAGAATGTGAGAATGATTGTGAGTGAGAATGGGCGAGAGTGACAATAAATTAGTGAGACCAGAAAGTAAGAGTAAGTTTGAATGCCAATGAGTGTGAGTGACAAAGAATGAGTGAGTCAGAGTAAGATTTAATTTGAATTAGTGTAACTCAGAGTGAGTGATAAGAGGCGAGAGCTGGAATTATGCTGCAACAGTAGCAGTGAGTGCAAAGAGTGAGTGACAATGAATGAGTGAGTGCAAGTTAGTGAACATAACTGAGAGTGAGTGACTGAGAGTGAGTGAGAATGAATGTGATTGTATGTAAATGAGAGAGAATGTGATGCTATGCTTGTGAGTCTAATACTTGCCCTGGCATAGAAAAAGTATTTTTTGTCTTCTGGAGGCAACCATAACTAATTACACTGGTAGTCCTGTAAAAAAATACTAGCGAACTGCAGGTATTTATTGGCAAAAAGGTAAAATACTGGTACTGGAATACTAGAGGTAATTATAACTGGTGGCAATTCTTGGGATAATGGTAAAATGCTGTTAGTGGCATAGGATTTATTCTTGGAACCTGTAGAAAATGCTGGAGCTATCATATTTGAGAAAATTATTTGACTGAGGAATCAATGGCAAAATGATTGCACTAGCACATTGGAGGGTATGTTTGGTATACAGGGCACACATAGCACTTTTTAAAAAAATGGAGTCAGCTCATGCAGAGTTCCTGTTTCATTGGCTTGGCACACCATGAAAGGACTTGAATATTTAAGGAGTGTGCTTTCTGAGCCTATGGCTTTTGACAAATGTATTTAAACATTGTGCCTTCAAATACACTATTCAGCCCCACTGTTTTAAAAAAATATTCTCTGGGGCAGAATCCCCCAAACCCCTTTAGAATAGTTCTGGATCACTTGCTTCACTCGCTTCAATTCATTGCTAGTATTGTGCTCCAGAACATTCAAAGATCATTTCAGCACACCAATATAGATGTATCTAAAATAGACATGTTTCCGTGTTAAATTGATATATTAATCGTGCTGGCATCATAGAATTTCAGTGATGTCACTTATTGTGCTATTATCAAGGTTATGACTCTACCTATTCAAATTAGCACTGTACAGCTTGCTGTGCTGAGGGAAGACTACTTTTTCTTGATGCCTTTCTTCAGTCATTCAGTCGCATAAATGTGGTATGCCACTTTCCCTAGTAATGTCTTACTTTTTGTATTATGCTATTTTTTGCTCTCTCAGCTGTTGACATTCTTCCTCTTACCAAATGTATGCCAATAATGGAGTATTTATAAATCCATGTTGGTTCATTTTCTTCTCCCACTGCTTTTTTTCAAATACCCCCCTATTAGACCTGACAGCCTTAGGGTGGTCACCCCTAACTTTTTGCCTGCCTCCCTCCACTTTTTGGACTCTGTTTTTGCTGGCTCTTAGACTCTGCGCACTTTACTACTGCTAACCAGTGCTAAAGTGCAAATGCTCTCTCCCTTTTAAACATGGTAACCTTGGATCATACCTGATTGGACTATTTAATTTACTTATAAGTCCCTAGTAATGTGCACTATATGTGCCTAGTGCCTGTAGATTAAAGGCTTCTAGTGGACCTGCAGCACTGGTTGTGCCACCAACTTAAGTAGCCCCTTTACCTTGTCTCAAGTCTGCCATTGCAAGGCATGTGTGTGCAGTTTCACTGTGACCTCGACTTGGCATTAAAAGTAATTGCCAAGCCTAAACCTCCCTTTTCTCCACATATAAGTCACCTCTAATGTGTGCCCTATGTAGCCCCTAGAGCAGGGTGCTGTGTGGGTGAAAGGCAGGACATGTACCTGTGTAGTTTACATGTCCTGGTAGTGTAAAACTCCGAAATTCGTCTTTGCACTACTGTGGGGCCTGCTCCCTTCATAGGCTAACATTGGGGATGCCCTTATACAGTATTGAAGTGGTAGCTGCTGATCTGAAAGGAGTAGGAAGGTCATATTTAGTATGGCCAGAATGGTAATACCAAATCCTGCTTACTGGTGAACTTGGATTTAACATTACTATTCTAGAAATGCCACTTTTAGAAAGTGAACATTTCTTTGCACTTAAATGTTTCTGTGCCTTACAATCCACGTCTGGCTGGGCTTGGTTGACAGCTCCTTGCGCATTCACTCAGACACACCACAAACACAGGGTACTCAGCCTCACTTGCATACATCTGAATTTTGAATGGGTCTTCCTGGGGTGGGAGGATGGAGGGCCTTCTCTCACACAAAGGACTGCCACACCCCCTACTGGGACCCTGGCAGACAGGATTGTACTGAAAGGGGCCCTGGTGCACTTCTTAGCCACTCTTTGAAGTTCCCCCCACTTCAAAGGCACATTTGGGTATAAAACAGGGCCTCTGCCCTACCTCAGCAGACACTTGCTGGAGAAAAAACCTATAAACTACATCCTGCCAAGAAGAACTGCCTGGCTGCTCAAAGGACTCACCTGCTGCCTTGCTAAACTCTTGTCTGGATGTAAAAGTGCTCTCCAAGGGCTTGGATAGAGCTTGCCTCCTGTTCCCTGAAGTCTCGGGACCAAAAAGCCTTCTCTTTTTCATTTGGACTCTTCGTGTGCCGAAAATGTAGACGCACAGCTTGCTCCGCGGAGAGAAAAACGGCGCACACCGACACTGACCAACGCAACGCCTTTGGGGCGACCGGAAGTTTGACGCACAGCCTCACAAGGACAATGCCGCCTGACTTCCAGAGCGGAAATCAACGCGACGCCTGCTGTGAGATCGAAACTTCGATGCACAGCCTCGTGGAACGACGCGCAGCCAGAAAACAAGCCAAAGAATCCACGCACAGACCCCGGGACATCTGGTAATCCCGCCACCCACAAAAAGAAACTGTCTCATGCTGGAAAACGACGCACAACTTCCCCGCGTGAAAAATAACGACGCAAGTCAGTGTGTGCAGGGGAGAAATCGACGCACACACCATTTTTCCCACGTATCTCTTCTTCTGAGGCCCTTGGTGGAGATTTTCCACTTTAAACTAGGTATTTTGGGCTTGAAAGAGACTTTGTTTGCTTTTTAAAGACCTAAGATACTACGGGGGTCATTATGACCTTGGCAGAAGGCGGAGAACCGGCGGTAAGACCGCCAACAGGCTGGCGGTCTTACTCGGCGGAATTATGACCATGGTGGTTACCGCCATGGTCATCCGCCGGTTCTCCGTTCCGCCCGCTGGGCTAGAGACCTGGGTCTCCAGCCCGGCGGCCATCACCATACCACCGGCTTACCGCCATGGATTTCCAACGGTTTGAACCGCCATGAAATCCATGGTGGTAAGCACTATCAGTGCCAGGGAATTTGTTCCCTGGCACTGATAGGGGTCTCCCCCCCTCCCACCCAGACTCCCTCCCCTACACCCCCCACCACCCCTGCCACCTCCCAAAGGTGGCAGGGCCCCCCTTCCACCCTGACCCCCAACATTACATCACCCACACGACACGCACGCAGGCACCACCTACACACTTACACTTACACACGCCGACATACATGCCTCCATCCACACACACAGTCAGACACGCACACCCACATTCAAACATACACGCACACATTCATACAGACATACCCACAGACATACACGCACTCATTCCCATACACACAACACCCCGCAAGCATACACGCACTCACACACCCCCTCTACATACACACAGGCACACCCCCATATGCCCACACAACACACAACACCCCCACCCTCCTCCCCTCACGGACGATCGACTTACCTGGTCCGATGGGAGGGGACGGGAGCCATGGGGGCAGCTCCGCCGAAACCACACCGCCAACAGAACACCGCCACGGCGAATCACAGGACGTGATTCGCTGGGCGGTGTTCTGTTGGCGTGGTGGTGGAGGTGGAGCAACCTCCACTTCCCCGAACCCGCAAGTATGGTTGTTGGCGGCTCTCCATCCGTAAAAGGACAGAGAGCTGCTAATGGTCATAAGAGGCCAACACTGGCGGTCTTCCTCACGGCGGTCCCTCGGCGGTCTTTCAAAAAGACCACCAAGGTCAAAATGACCACCTTTATATTACTTTTTAGTGATATAACTACAATTTCACATTGCATCTTTATTCGTTTTGACCTGCAATTATCCAGATAAATATTATGTATTTTTCTAAACACTGTGTGGTGTATTTTTGTGGTGCTATATGGTGTTATTGTATGATTTATTGCACAAATACTTTACACATTTCCTTCTACGTTAAGCCTGACTGCTCGTGCCAAGCTACCAGAGGGTGGGCACAGGATAATTTTGGATTGTGCGTGACTTATCCTGACTAGAGTGAGGGTTCTTGCTTGGACAGAGGGTAACCTGACTGCCAACCAAAACCCCCATTTCTAACATTGGTGATCAGCGGTGAGGATAGGACTTGTATTTGTATTTCACTACCTACCCACAGTTGAAGGTCAACTTGATTTTTATCTCTTGTTTTGCAAAATCGTTTTCCTGACAATTTTCAAAAACTAAATCCTCACTCAACATGTCTCTGACTGGGTCTCAAGTAGGAGACTTTGACCTAGCCCTGTTGGATACATATACAGTCAAACAGCTAAGAGGGACCTGCAGGGTGATGAGAATACCCACCCAAGGGGCCTCCAAAAAGGAGGACTTTCAAGTGGCGCTGAGGGCCTTGGCAGAAGCCCATTTAGAGAAGGATGATGAGGAAGAGGAGCCAGAAAATGGCCCCTCAGAGGATTTGTTGCTATCAGTGGATGATGTTACCACTGCAATTGTGCCCCCTTCCAGACCAGGGAGCAGTGTCTCTGTGCAAAGACTGACCGCAGAGGAACAGAGAGAAGAAAGGGAGTTCCAATTGCAAATGGCAAAACTGAAAATTGAGGCCCAACAGGAAGAAAAGAAGGCAGAGAGAGAAGCCAAACAAGGAGAAGCTGAAAGAGCTTTGGCTGAAAAGAAGCTATTGTTAGCTCATGAACTGAGTCTCAAGGAGCTGGAGATCAAGGCAGTCTGAATCCAGCAATAATGGTGGCAGCATACAGACAGGACCTGCTGGAGAAAAGAAGCTTCGTATACCCAAAAATGTGGTGCCCAGTTTTGTGGTGGGAGATGACATAGATAAATGGTTAGCTGCTTATTAAGTTGCACTAAGGGCTCATGAGGTTCCTGAAGGGCAATGGGGGGTATCTATGTGGGGTTATGTGTCACCATTGGGGAGGGACACACTTCTCACATTGGATCAACCTGATCAAAACACATACCCACTTCAGAAAGCCACTTTACTTGCCAAGTTTGGGCTGACCCCTGAGGGATACCGTCAGAGGTTCAGGGACAGCACCAAACAAGCCACACAAACATGGGTAGATTTCTTTGAGTTTTCCAGTAAGGCACTGAATGGATGAGTGTGGGGCAATAAAGTAGATAATTATAAAGGGTTATATGACTTGATTCTGAGAGAGCATATGCTCAATATTACTTTTACAGAGTTGTGCCAGAACTTGGTAGATAGTAAGCTGACTGATCCCAGGAAGCTTGCTGAGGAGGCGAACCTCTGGGTTAGCACCAGAGTGTCCAAAAAGGTACCTGGGGGGACACCCACAAAGGTGGTCAGGGTTCCCAACAGAAGAAAGAGGGGGGAGATAAACTTACAGATAAGGAACTCTCAAAAGGCCCCCAAAAGAATTCCCAGGGAGGGGGTGGCAACCATTCCTTTTCCAGATTTGGGAAAAAGCCTGGGACATATGATAAATCAGGGAAATCCAACCCCAAATGCATGGAGTGTTACCAGTATGGTCACTCTAAAGGCGACCCCCAGTGCTCAAAGAGGGCACCGTCCACTACCGGACAGACACCTGGGTTGACTAGTGTAGCGCTCGGGGGAGATGGACCCAGATAGCTTTGGGGAGCAAGTAGAGATCTCCCCAGTGTCCCTGGGAGAAAGAGAAATGGTGCCCAAAGCCCACATGCCCCGAAATACTTCCAAGTACAGGCAGTGGGTCACCATTGATGGGCAAAAGGTGGAGGATCTGCGTGACACAGGAGCCAGTATGACTACTATCAAGAGTCAGCTGGTGTCAACAGAGCAGATAGTCCCTAATACATTCCACCAGGTCATAGTTGCTGACAATCGTGAGAGTCACCTACCGGTGGCTCTGGTTTCCTTTGAGTGTGGGGGGGGGGGTCTCTGGTACTCTGAAAGTAGCTGTGAGTCCTGCCATGCCTGTAGATTGTCTGTTAGGCAATGATCTTGAGCATATTGCTTGGAAAAAAGTAGAGCTCAGATCTCACCTGGAGATGTTAGATTTACCTGAGTGGGTCTGCATGACCACACGGTCCATGGCTACCTGGGAAGGGAGTTAAGGGCGTCTGGAGCCTGGAAAGATGGCCCAGACAGCTGCAAAGATGAAGGGCAAGAGGTGCGGGAAACCCACCTCAAATATTCCCACGGTGGTGGACGAGGCCCCTGAGGAGGAGGAGGCCCCTGAGCCAACTGGGGAGGACATAGCTGACCTGGGTAACCTACCTGAACTTGCTGGCTGGCAAGTAGAGGGGGGGGCAACCAGAGCAGCATTCTGCAAGGCGCAGAAGGAATGCCACACCCTTGAGGGTCTGAGGCAACAGGCCATAGCCCAAGCAGCAGGTGACGCCTCTGGCGCTCACCATATTTACTGGGAGAATGATTTCCTTTACAGTGAGCATAAGGTTCCAGGTCCTGGGGCCCCCGTGTGCTGGTGGTCCACCAGTGTTACCGGAACTTCCTACTGGGCCTGGCTCACAACATCCCCCTGGCAGGACACCTGGGCCAAGAAAAGACCTTTAACAGGCTTGACACCCACTTCTATTGGCCCAGAATGAAGACAGCCTCAGATAACTTCTGCAGAGCTTTCCCCACCTGCCAGGCTAGTGGGAAGACAAGGAAACGGCTTAAGGCTCCCCTGATCCCACTCCCAGTCGTTGGCACCCCCTTTGAAAGGGTGGGCATCGACATTGTTGGTCCCTTGGACCCCAAAACTGCCTTGGGCAACAGGTTTATCCTGGTTTTAGTGGATCATGCCACCCGCTATCCAGAGGCAATCCCCCTGAGAACAGTGACTGCACCGGTGGTGACCAGAGCCCTGTTGGGAATATTTACCCGTGTGGGATTCCCTAAGGAGGTCGTGTCCGACAGGGGCACAAACTTCATGTCTGCATACATGAAGGCCATGTGGGATGAGTGTGGGGTGACCTAACGGTTTACCACCCCTTATCATCCTCAATCCAATGGGCTTGTTGAGAGATTCGACCAGTCCCTGAAAGGCATGATTGGTGGCCTGACTGAGGCCATGAGGCGTAAGTGGGACGTCCTCTTACCCTGCCTGTTGTTTGCTTACAGAGAGGTGCCCCAGAAAGGGGTGGGGTTCAGCCCCTTTGAGCTTCTCTATGGTCACCCTGTCAGGGGACTCCTAAGCATTGTTACGGAGGGCTGGGAGAAAGCTCCCAAGTCACCTCCCCAGGATGTGGTCAGCTACATGCTCACCCTCCGCAACCAAACCCAACGCTTCTGGAAGCAGGCCCAGAGTAACCTCGAGGCCAGTCAAGAGGTGATGAAGGAGTGGTATGACCAGAAATCCACTCTAGTTGAGTTCTCACCTGGAGACAAAGTTTGGGTGATGGAGCCAGTAGAGCCCAGGGCTCTCCAGGACTGCTGGACTGGCCCCTTTGAGATCAAGGAGCATAAAAGAGAGGCCACTTACCTAGTGGACCTCAAGACCCCTAGGCACCCCATAAGGGTCCTCCATCACAACCGGCTCAAACCTCACTTTGAGAGGTCTGAGGTCAGTATGCTCCTGGTCACAGATGTGGGCATGGAAGAGGAGAGTGAACCTCTCCCCGACCTCCTCGCTGTCAAAGAAGGGGATGGGTCAGTGGGGGGTGTCATTCTCTCTGACTCCCTGACTCTAACCCAGAGAGGAGACTGCTATGACCTGTTAGAGCAGTTCTCCACCCTGTTCTCCCTTACTCCTGGACTAACCCACCTCTGTGTTCATGACATTGACACAGGTGACAGTCCCCCTGTGAAGAACAAAATGTACTGGTTTTCGGATAAGGTGAAGACCAGCATCAAGGAGGAGGTCTCCAAGATGTTGACTTTAGGGGTTATTGAGAAATCCAGAAGTCCCTTGGCCAGCCCTGTGGTATTGGTTCCTAAGGCTACTGCCCCAGATGCGAAGCCAGAACTTCGGTACTGTGTGGACTACTGGGGTCTCAACTCAGTCACCCGGACTGATACTCACCCCATCCCCCGAGCTATCTCTACAATTTCACATTGCATCTTTATTCGTTTTGACCTGCAATTATCCAGATAAATATTATATATTTTTCTAAACGCTGTGTGGTGTATTTTTGTGGTGCTATATGGTGTTATTGTATGATTTATTGCACAAATACTTTACACATTGCCTTCTAAGTTAAGCCTGACTGCTCGTGCCAAGCTACCAGAGGGTGGGCACAGGATAAATTTGAATTGTCTGTGACTTACCCTGACTAGAGTGAGGGTTCTTGCTTGGACAGAGGGTAACCTGACTTTCCATCAAAAAACCCATTTCTAACACCCCCTTTGTTTGATTTTCTCTGGTTCCTCCACTGAACCACAAATACTGTCTCAATTTTGGTTTCTCAGCCTTGCCTCCGTAATTCTAATCTGTACTACCTTTAGATCTATGGTTTTAGAGCATAATCCTCTGTCATTGGTTACTGTTGATCATTACTTTGTGTCTGCTTCTGCTTTACCGACTCTACACCAAGAATCAAGTCTCTATTAAATCCCTGTTGGTTTCATTTCATCTCCCACTGTTTTTTACATAAATTCCTTTTTTTTTAAATGTTTTCCTTGATTATCCATTGAACCATAACTACTGTCTCCACTTTATTTTCCAAACCGTGCCTCTTGAACTCTAGGATGACCTGGGCCCAAGATATCAGAAAATAGTCCTCTTTCTTTGTTTCCTATTTATCATGTCAACTGATAGTTAAAAACTCAACTGTGGAGTAATGACAGGTGCTTCTTTAACTTAATGTTGCTTTCTGTTCCTGGGAAACTGTCCACCAACCACTGCGGGTCCCTGAAGTTTTACTTCACTGCACTCTTCTTTTCCTCTGCTTGGCGGCTAGTTTGTCCATCCCATGCTTTGCCCTGGTCCTTAACAGATATTGTTTTACCCACTGCATTTTGCCATTATTCATTCTGCCTTTTTTGGACCAGTGCTTCAACCGGTCCAAAAGACTCAACTGATTCATGCATTTATTTGTATCTGTTCTTTACATTCCTCCTCCCTGTCAGTAATTCAACAAGTCCAAACGTTCTTCCCCTTTTTTCTTCATAGACTACTCACAACAACTTTGTTCTGTCCTCTGCTTTTATGTCCTGATTCTGTTACATGCTCTCAAGAAGGCAGCTGTATATTTTGATGGTCAATTGTACATAATGTACACAATGGGGGTCATTACAACATTGGCGGTAAAAGGCGCTTACCGCTGCGCAGAAGACCGCCAAAACACAGCCGCGGGGCGGAATTCCGCCACAGCTATTATGACACACATCTCGGAAACCGCCGAAATTCAGACACCCACACAACTCCGCCACACCAAAGGTCAGTGATAAACTGGCGATAACAAAACCTCCACCTCCACGCCAACAGAAACACGCCCATGCTATTACGACCCACGAATCCACGCGGCGGTCTTTCAAACGCGGTATTCCATTGGCGGTACACACCGCCGCGCTCAAAATACACACACATCTCCAAAACACCGCCACATTGGACACTTCGAATTACACACACCTGATACACATACAAACAACACTCCCACACACTCAACGCAATATAAAACACACACCCACATCACCCACAAACCCCTATGACCAAAAATGTATCACGGAGGCCAGAGACACAGCACAGATCAGACAATCCCACAACACAGAGGCACACAACACCATCACCAACACAACATCCACGTACAAAACCCCACACACCACTACACATCACCACACACATCAACACTCACACCGCCCCACACATCACACACACCACCCCATGGCACGCCAAAGACACCCCCGCTTTTCCGAGGAGGAGCTCCGGGTCATGGTGGAGGAAATTGTCCAGGTAGAGCCACAGCTATTTGGCTCACAGGTACAGCACACATCCATAGCCAGGAAGATGGAGCTATGGCGAAGAATAGTGGATAGGGTCAACGCTGTGGGACAGCACCCAAGAAATAGGGAGGACATCAGGAAGAGGTGGAACGACCTACGGGGGAAGGTGCGCTCAATGGTCTCCAGGCACAACATCGCGGCTCAGCGGACTGGTGGCGGACCCCCACCTACTCCACCAGAACTAACAACATGGGAGGAGCAAGTCTTGACCATCATGCATCCAGAGGGCCTCGGAGGAGTCGGTGGAGGATGGGACACTGGTAAGTCTAATCTTAACTATCATATCCCCCACCCTACCTGCATGCTATCACACACCCACACCCTCACACCTTACCCTATCACCCCAAATCCTCACAAATGTATTCATAACACAAACTACACATCCCAACACCAAGCCCTGCATGACACAACTAAGCATGGAT
Source organism: Pleurodeles waltl (assembly GCF_031143425.1). Classification (NCBI taxonomy): domain Eukaryota; kingdom Metazoa; phylum Chordata; class Amphibia; order Caudata; family Salamandridae; genus Pleurodeles; species Pleurodeles waltl. The sequence goes on along the minus strand of NC_090442.1, from coordinate 85,705,543 downwards.
ACCTATCACCGAAGCATGCCCACTGCACATACACAGAACAACCCACTAACCATCATCACACAAGCCCCCACACAGGAAGGCTTGCACTGGGGTACACAAACACCCACCCTTTGCACACCATCACACACACACATGCAATTATCATGCTTTCATGCCCCTGCAGGAACACGAAGGACCGTCACCACACCAGAGGGTCCAGACAACACCACTCCACCCCCAGAAGAGTCCCACAGTGACGATAGCAGCTCTGCCCTACTGGAGCCTGATGACCAGCCTGGACCATCGTGGGCCTCAGGAGTTCGGTTCCCCTTGCACAAGCACAGCCCAACACTGACCTTCCACCCTCTGGTAACACCTCCCTACCCAGGACAGGTCAATCAGCGGTGTGTCCACCACTACAGGGAACCCAGGGTAACCCACCACCCCAACAACAACAGGGACCTGGGGGAATGGTAGTGGGCACACGGTCCAGGGGACGGAGGCACAGGAACACAGGGGAACTGGAAGGGCTGCTGTGCGACAGGCGGCGGACAGGCCAAGGGAACCCACTCTCCACGAGGCCCTCACCTCCATCATGGGAGCATACCACCACTCCCAGGAGACGATTGCGACGGTCCTGGTAAAGTTTCAGGAGACCCAGCGACTGCAGGAGGACCAGTATTTGGGGTTCAGGGAGGAGCTCAGGACCATCAGCTCCGCCCTGGGCTCCATCGTAGGGGTGCTGAAGGACATACAGCAGACTCTGAGGGACACCGTGGCACTCCAAGGGGCCCCTGACACTAGCCAGGACGATGAACTGCCCACCACGTCCACCGGCGCTAGTGGACAGGACGCCCAACCACAGGACCACTACACCAGCACCCCGCCCGCTACAGACGGACAACCACCACGCAAACGGGCCCTGAGAGCCAGGAACAGGACAGAGCAAGATGGCAAGACCCCCGCCAGGAAATGAGACCACCCTGATTGTACCCCCACTGTCCCACTTTGTTACCCTGTCCATACTTGAACTGCCCCAGCACCACTTCCTATGCCCATATGGGCAGTGCACTTGTGAGACTAATAGACTGGACTCTGCCATGGACATTCCTCTGCCATCACCCATCACCATTCCACAACCCCCCCTCCATTTTTGAGCACTTCAATAAACACCCTTGAAACACAAAACAATCTGGAGTCAGTCTATGATTTGTTAAAATGTAATATCAATGACAGTGTCAAAATGCGTTGTGAGATGTAAAGGCAACATACCAATGTCACACATCAAAAGTCCTTGGAGGATGCAAGTAGATGACACAGGTTGGTAACCACACCTGTGAAACCGTAATGGAAACAAATAACTGAATTACCAAATAATCCCAAATAATCACACACAGGATAGAGAAAGACGTGTGACAGTGAATGTAATGTTAAAACTGAAAATGTTCTCACCTGTGTGTCACTGGAAATACTGCTGTATGACTGGCTCCCTGTTGTCGTTGTCTTCTTCCTCAGCTTCCTCCTCATCACTGTCCACAGGCTCCACAGGCTCCACAGGCTCCACAGGCTCCACAGATGCCACAACACCGTCATCTGGATCATCCTCCTGCAGAAAAGGCACCTTGCGTCGCAAAGCCAAATTATGAAGCATCGAGCAGGCGATGATGATCTGGCACACCTTCTTCGGTGAGTAGAATAGGGAACCACCTGTCATATGGAGGCACCTGAACCTGGGCTTAAGGAGGCCGAAGGTGCGTTCGATCACCCTCCTAGTCTGCCCATGGGCCTCATTGTACCGTTCCTCTGCCCTGGGATTCCTCACTAGGGTCAATAGCCAGGACAGGTTGGGGTAACCAGAGTCATCTAATAGCCATACACGGTGCCTCTGGAGTTGACCCATCATATCAGGGATGCTGCTATTCCGCAGGATGTAGGCGTCATGCACTGAGCCAGGGAACATAGCATTAACATGGGAGATGTACTGGTCTGCCAAACAGACCATTTGTACATTCATCGAATGATAACTCTTCCTGTTTCTGTACACCTGTTCACTCCTGTGGGGGGGGACCAGAGCTACATGGGTCCCATCATTGGCACCTATGACGTTGGGGATATGTCCAAGGGCATAGAAGTCACCTTTAACTGTAGGCAAATCTTCCACCTCAGGGAAAATGATGTATCTCCTTACGTGTTTCAGCAGGGCAGACAACACTCTGGACAAGACGTTGGAAAACATGGGACATCCCTGATGCCATGGCTACTGTTGTCTGAAAAGACCCACTTGCAAGGAAATGGAGCACTGACAGCACCTGCACGTCAGGGGGGATTCCAGTGGGATGGCGGATTGGTGACATCAGGTCTGGCTCCAACTGGGTACATAGTTCCTGGATAGTGGCACGGTCAAACCTGTCTTCCATTGTCAACAGGTCCACCAGCGGTCGGTACACAGGAGGATTCCGCCATCTTCTCACATGTCCCAGCTGACGCCGCCTACGAAGGACAACAGCGCTGCAAGTCCACCAATAGTATTTCATTTACAGGCCCTGAGCACATGGAGTGCACTTTACTAGGGACTTATAGGTAAATTAAATATGCCTATTGGGCAGGAGCCAATGTTACACATGCACTTTAGCACTGGTCAGCAGTGGTAATGTGCGCAGAGTGCTAAATGCTGCAAAAACAGGGTCAGAAAAATGGAGGGAAGCAGGCAAAAAGTGGCAAAAAGTGGGGGGATGAGCACCCTATGGCTGTCAGGTCTAACAAATACCTTTTAGGAACTTGGTATTCCAGACTGTTCAAGTCATCTCAACCAATAAAGTTTATTTCTTCAAATCAAGATCGTGATTTACTGAACTACTTAGAGCTCTTTCAAAATGATTTAGGAAGGTGTATCCAATTACATCAATTTAATGGAAACACTCCATAAAAATAAGCAATTCTAAACTGTCACAAGGTAAATGAAAGAGATTTTCACTTGCGACTCCTGACCCAGGAGGGCATGTGAATGAAACTGTTTATTCTCAAGATATTTCTGCAGCAAATTTGTCATAATGGCATGACTATGATATTATTATTAAATTCAATCAATCTGTTCTTTCACCCTTTGAACAATTTATATACACAGTGGACAATAGTAAATAATAGTTCTTACTGAAAATGGTGAACCAAAATGTTGAAAAAATGAAGAAATGAGCTGAAAACTATAGTGGAAACTCGGACTTTGTGTCAAAAAATAAATTTTGACTAAAAATAAAAAGGTATGATCTATTGCCAAAAAGAGTAAACTTTCAGAGAGCAACCACCTTCTATTTGCAGCAAAGTTAATTGTGCACAAATGAGAAGATATGTTTTTGGGCATGTGTGTATTTTTAGAGTGTAGCAAGCTGATGTTTGGAGACAATATTAATATGATAGTCTGAATTTGTTTAATCATGATGTTTGGATGATTATTCTTGCAGCTATGGGGGCAGTGATTGTTGTCGCTGTGACATAATTTCCAGTTATTTCATGACTCCTCAAGAAGAGTAATAGAATTTACATTGTTATTGGCTTTACCTCCTGATCTTTTAGCACAACACAATATAGTTGCACAATTGGAAAATATACAACACTCCCCCAGCACTCCCCCTCAGAGCACGTGACCCCTGTGGCCCCACCCCTTTACAAGGAAACAATAACAAACACTGTTTGTTATTGTTTCCTTGTAAAGGTTTTTACAGCTGCTGCTGCTGACAGGGGACAACGCTCATCCGCCCTCATGGACGAGCCTCCCCTGCAGGTTAAGTCTGTAAACGTGCATCACTTTCACAACTGGCTGCATTATCGTCAAAGTTCTCCACTACCCACCCGTACCACCACAGTTACACAAACAAGAACTATGTCCATAATAAACATAGTGAATCTCAGCTCAGTCTTGTCTTCCCTAAATTTAGAAAACTGCAAAAAGCAAAGGAGGGTTTATCAGCCTTTATTGCTAGACTTGCAAACCCCCCTATTGGCATTGCACCCTTTTAGCAACCCACGTTTAACAATAACATCTATTTGCAGTACTAACTCAAAGTGGCAGTTGGTACAGATTACATATGTTTATTGTTACATAACTCAGTGCTTCTCGTTGTGTCGACCACAGAAGGATGAAAGATTAATAATAAATCACACTATACAGTGAGGTGGAAAAGTGTCTGTGTTCAGTGAGGTACACTCATGTGACATAGAGAAATAGCTGTATATCACAAAGCACTCTTAATAGATGACCCAGAGAACTACTTTAGATACAAATTTCATTGGGTTCACCTAATTCGTCACCAGAGTTTTGGTCTCTGTTGATGACAGGATCATTATCAGGACTCCTACTATATGTGAGCCCATATATGGGACTCATGTGCATCGCCATAGTGTCATTTCTTTTTTTCACCACAGCAGCGCAAACAGTACCCCACACAGCACCGCATTTACAAACTGGTACAATGGGACCATTGCATCAGTTTGTAAACCCTTATGCCACATTATACCTGCACCAAATATTTTGTATGCAAGGGAGGCGGTCCCCCACCAGGAGGCTCACACAAATTGTGCAGTGAAATGTACAAGATTTCACTGCTTCATTCTATCATCATTTATTTTACGCCTGCTCCAGGGCAGGCGTTAAAGTGATGCTAGGCTGTTTTAAATGGGCCTCCTCAAGCTTTGCTGGACTAGGGTCAAAATTGTTGAATCTAGTCCAGCAAAGTGCCACAACTGTGTCGCAAATGCTATGTGTGCTAATGAGTGCCATAGTGTGCTGCTACCATGGTGTAGTTAGGGGGAGCAGGGCGGTGCACACAAACTGGCTCATTATAATGAGACAGTTTGTAGTAAATAAGGCTCCAAATGGGATTAGGGAGGGAAAAAAGGGGAAAAGGGGAAAGAGGTAAAAGATATTGGGGGTCATTACAACCCTGGCGGACGGTGTTAAAGGTGCGGTAATACCGCAAACAGGCCGGCGGACAAAAAAAGGGAATTATGACCGTGGCGGAAACCGGCAACAAAGACAGCCACTTTAACACACCGCCCGCCACGGTGGTACAGACAAGCAGCGCTGCGGTCACCGCCAATAGACAGGCAGAAGACAATGTACTGCCCACAGTATTACAACAGGCCAATCCGCCACCTTTTCCGGGGCGGATTCACCGTGGATAAAAACACGGCGGAAACAGACATTTCAATGGGAAAACGCTCACCTGAACACATCCCACAAGGAACAAAGACTCCATGGAGCCCGAATTACACATTCTACCGGCCCTTGTATTCCTACTCATCTACGAAGACCAACAGCGGCACGGCCAAAGACATCGGTGAGTACTGCACCTACGACACAGGGGAGGGGGGGAGGCAAAAGTTAGGGGGACACACACGAAACACCCCCACCCTCGCATATTACAACATACACACCAATGCATTCACAAAAATCACAGTAACAACCCACAATCCCCCCGGAAGAATGCAAAGACAAAGCGAAATCAGTTCAAACATTGTAATGTATCAAAATACATGTCTGTCAAAAATATACAGATATATAAGTACAGCAGCCAGAAATATATACATTACGAGAAGTAGTGCAGATATGCACATAGCAAAGTCCGTGCACCACTAGTCCAAAAAAACATGGGCGAGGCCCACAAAAGATACCTGTCCACAATCGGAGAGAACACTGCCGGGGCATCAGATAGAAATACTACAGGCACTTCAGGGGGAAGGGAAGGGGGGGCACCTCAGCCGGATGACTGCAAAGCCAGATCCACGACGGGGCTCCATGCCCATTGATGTATCCTGGGGAGTGCAAAGCCACAGTCTCTCAAGTCTCTACAGTGGGTGGCTTGCCCACTGTACCATCCTGGGGAGTGCAAAGCCACAGTCTCTCAAGTCTCTACAGTGGGTGGCTTGCCCACTGTTACATACTGGGGAGTGCAATGCCACAGTCTCTCAAGTCTCTACAGTGGGTGGCTTGCCCACTGTTACATCCTAGGGAGTGCAAAGCCACAGTCTCTCAAGTCTCTACAGTGGGTGGCTTGCCCACTGTACCATCCTGGGGAGTGCAAAGCCACAGTCTCTCAAGTCTCTACAGGGGGTGGCTTGCCCACTGTTACATCCTGGGAGTGCAAAGCCACAATTTCGCAAGTAGATAACATCCGCCAGTGGCTCTGGAGGGGGACTGGTGGCCAGACTGGATTAGTCTCCCCGTGAAAGTTCCTGTCCCGTTACTGTCTCAGCTGCACATGGGATGAGGATGCTTGATGTGGCGGTCTTTTCATTCTTACCCGGTGCATGCCCTGTTCAGCGGTGCTTTGTTATGGCGGTCTCTGGACTGTTCAGCGGTGCATGCCCTGTTCAGCGGTGCTTTGCCATGGCGGTCTCTGGACTGTTCAGCGGTGCATGCCCTGTTCAGCGGTGCTTTGCCATGGCGGTCTCTAGACTGTTCAGCGGTGCTTTGCCATGGCGGTCTCTGGACTGTTCAGCTGTGCTTTGCCATGGCAGTCTCTGGACTGTGCAGCGGTGCTTTGCCATGGCGGTCTCTGGACTGTTCAGCGGTGCTTTGCCATGGCGGTCTCTGGACTGTTTAGCGGTGCATGCCCTGTTCAGCGGTGCTTTGCCATGGCGGTTCTGGAACGGGCATTAGTGTGTGGCATGACTTTCCCTGGACTGGGCATTGGTGTGTGGCATGACGATCCCTAGACCAGGCATTGGTGTGTGGCATGACGTTCCCTCATAGTGCACCGGGGCTGTGGCAGCCGGGGCCCTCCTGGGCACTGACTCCGGCGGTTGCGGTGGTCTCCTGACCAGTGACGATACTTGGGCCCTCCTGGGCAATGACTCTGGCGGTGGTCTCATGACCAGTGACGATACTTGGGCCCTCCTGGGCTATGACTCTGGCGGTGGTCTCCGGACCAGTGACGATACTTGGGCCCTCCTGGGCTATGACTCCGGCGGTGGCGGTGGTCACCTGACCAGTGACGATACTTGGGCCCTTCTGGGCAATGACTCCGGCTGTGGCGGTGGTCTCCTGACCAGTGACGATACTTGGGCCCTCCTGGGCTATGACTCCGGCGGTGGTCTCCTGACCAGTGACGATACTTGGGCCCTCCTGGGCAATGACTCCGGCGGTGGCGGTGGTCTCCTGACCAGGGATGATACTTGGGCCCTCCTGGGCAATGACTCCGGCGGTGGCGGTGGTCTCCTGACCAGTGACGATACTTGGGCCCTCCTGGGCAATGACTCCGGTGGTGGCGGTGGTCTCCTGACCAGTGACGATACTTGGGCCCTCCTGGCGGTGGTCTCCGGACCAGTGACGACGGTGCTGGCGGTGGCGTCTCGACCACCGGGAATGATGCCGCCCTTCTCTGCCGTGCCACTCACAACAGGTTGGGCAGACTTCCTCTGGCCCTTCCCCACCTTTGGTGGAGTCACAACTGACTCTCCAATCCCCTTGGGACCCCTGTGAGTTGTTTTGCCACCAGGAGTCTTCACACGGTCCCGTCGTCCACTTTCCAATTTCAGAGCCTTAACAGAGGGTGGGCTGCCAGTGCCTTGGCTCCGGGTCATACTGCCTGCCCTGGTGGCCGGTGCACTCCACATACCTTGAACAGGCACCACTGGTATTGGTGGCTTTTTGGCTGAGGCGCTACGACGGGACTGATGAATTGGAGCGGGGGTGGGGGCAAAAAGGTCAACTTTACAAAGGGACAGTTTCTGACGAACACTGGGATGGGTAGTTGGAGGGGGTCTGGGAGTGGAGGAAGAGGAGGTGGTTGTAGGATTGGTGTTCGGTGTGTGGGTGCCCGCGTTTGTGTACTTTGGGAGGGGGCATCACAGACACACTGGGAGAGGACACAGGGGACGTGTAAATGGGAGTGGAGGTTGTGAATGCAGGAGAGCGGCTTGTGGTGCTGGGTGTCCTGGTGCGATTACTGGTGCCTGTAGATGTGGTGCATGCAGGTGTGTGTGTAGACAAGACTGGGAGGGAGGAGGGAGAAGAGGAGGAGGGGGACACAGTGGAGGCAGTGGATGTTGCTGTGTCTGTATGTGGGTGAGGCTTGCGTGAGTGCCTGTGGGTTGTGTGGTGCCTATGTTTGCTTGAGCTACTTGTGTGTGTTAACTTGTGTGCATGCTGGTCTGTAGGTGTGCTTGGGATGGGCTGGGGTACAGGGGATTGGGTCTGGGTGGAGGAGGTTTGGAGGGGGGAGGCTAGACACAGGGACAATAGCTGCCATCAGTGCTGAGGCCAGAGATTGCAGGGTTCGCTGAAGGACAGCCTGACCAGAATGAATGCCCTCCAGGAATGTATTACCGTGTTGCAACTCCCTTTCTACACCCTGGATGGCATTCATTAGACTGCCCAACAGTGAGTGACCTGAGGAGGTCAATGGCCTCCTCACTGAGGGCAGCAGGGGTGACTGGGGCAGGGCCTGAGGTGCCTGGGGCGAAGGTGATGCCCACCCTCCTGGGTGAGCGGGCACGGGGCGAACGCTGAGGGGCTGCTGGGAGGGTGGTGCTGGTAGGGGAGGTGGCGGCTGTACCTGTAGAAGTGGGGCGCACAGATGGTGCCGCCACCACATGGGAGCCAGGACATGTACTTATGAATTTTACATGTCCTGATAGTGAAAAACTCACAAAGTCATTTTTCACTACTGTCAATCCTACTCCTCTCATGGGCCAGCATTGGAAGTGCCCTTATATACTTGTAAGTGGTGGTTGACAGCTCCCATTGTACATTTCATCCAGACAGCCATAGCACCAGGACACTCAGCCACATTTACATACTGAATGGGTCTCCCTGGGCAGGAAGGGTAGAGGGGCTCTCACACTTCAAAGGCCAGTGGCCTGACCCCACAAAAAGGACTGATAAACCCCACAGGGATTCTGGCAGACAGGGCCGGGTTGAAAGGGGACCTTCTGCACTTCAAAACCACTCTCTGAAGTTTCCTTCACACCAAAGGCATTTTTGGGTATATATACTGGGTCTGTGACCCTCAGAATCAGACACTTCTGGATGTGCAACTGGACTCTGTCAGACAGACTGCCTGGCTGTCCAAAGGACTCACCTGGCCTGCTTTGCTGAAAAGGACTGCTCTACTGCTATTGCCCTGCTGCCTGCTGGTCCCTGACCATGCTGGAAGGACTCTGTCTTCCTCCACAAGTGCTCTCCAAGGGCTTGGATTGAGTTTGCCTCCTGTTTTGAAGTCTCAGGGCCTACAAAGACTCCCCAAAAAAGGAGAAAATCCCTGTGCATTGAAAAATGTATGCAATACTTGCAGAAAGCAACACAGCATCTCGCGGCTCAATAAATCACTGCATCACCTACCGTATCACTGTAACACCTGCTCCTTCCTACCAGCACGTTCTGGATTTTCAACGCATCATGCCCTCATCTCAGAGAGAAACCAAAGCTGCACGCCTGGAAATCAACACATCACCTTGCAGCTTGGAAAGAAACAAGAAACTACGCATTGTCTTTGCCGCACTGGAAAATCTGATGAATCACCTTACATTCCAATGCATCTCTACCTATGCAGCCCCCTTGTGTTGTTATTTTTGACGCATACCAGGCACTGTGTGTTAAAAGGATACAGTCACTGATTCTTAAGAACTGAGACTCGTTTAAACCTTTAAAAAGTGATATCTTGCCTTGAGCATATTGTATTTTTGTCGTTTTGGTCTTATTTTATTCCGATAAATATTATCTTTTTTCCCAAGCTGTTGTTGTTGTTTTTTTCACTGTTACTGTATGAGTTATTGCACAAATACTTTGCACATGGCCTTCCAAGTTAAGCCTGCCTGCTCTGTGAGAAGCTATCAGAATGTGAACACAGGATAATTTTTATTGTGTTGTGACCTACCCTTACTAGGATTGTGGTCCCTACTTGGACTAAGGTGTATATCTCGGCCAACTAGAGACCCCATTTCTAACATTATTTAATATAAGTAGGCTCCTTGAACAATCTTTTTATCATGTCCTCACAGTATCACACGGGAGGTCCCCATCATGTTTAGAATCCTTGTTTATTGTGTTTTGTGGAAAAAGGAACAGCAAGCACGAGAACCTTCAAGGAGCGTTGGTGTAAAAACGTATAATAAAAAGAAAACTGACTTTATCTCGGACAATATACCATGATAGGTATGAATGAACCATGTAGTTCACCTATCCTATTTTACTATTCAACGTAAAATATAATATGATTTGTTAAAATTAGTTGCAGAGTGGTCTAGACAGGCGTGAGAATTTGGAAAATATTTACATGTCAAAAGTCACCAAAACACATTTATCAATGAAAATACTTCTCCCACAGTTACATAAGGATTATTAACCTCTTAGGTGCGGGCGTCGGCCACTGGCCGACGCCCACACACCCTCCCTGGTGCGGGTCATGACCAGTGGCCGACACCAGGAAGGGTATTAATAAATCCTCGGGTGCGTCGCAACCGAGGATTTTTTTTTTTTTTAATCTCCCCCCGGGAGACACGGAAGCTTCCGTGTCTCCCACCCACCCGCCCCTTTGTGACGTCAGCGCGCCGCGAGGCGCGCTGACGTTTCAAAGTTGTTTTCCCCATCAAAGCAGGAAGCAGCCTTGCGGCCGCTTCCTGCTTTGATGGGGAAAACGGCCTTTCCCACATTCGGGAAGGCCTCCCTCGTAAGAAAGGGGAGAGTCTCCCCTTTCTTAGGAGGCCTTCCTGAAAGTGTTTCCTGGCCCCCGATCGTAGCTGTGCTGCGATCGGGGGCCAGAAACAGTTTCAGAAGGCCTCGTAAGAAAGGGGAGAGTCTCCCCTTTCTTACGAGGCCTTCTGAAAGTGTTTACTGGCCCCCGATCGCAGCACAGCTGCGATCGGGGGCCAGGAAACACCACTAGACGCCAGGGATTTCACTTTGGGGGGCGGCCCCCTCGGAAAACGGGCCGCCCCCCCGGCATAATTTTTATTAAAAAAAAAAAAGGTAGGTGCCCCCTGGGGGGGGGGGCGCGATCGCGCCCCCCCCATGGGAAGTTTTTTTTTTCTCAAAAAAAATAAATAAAAATAATTGTAAAAAATGACAGGGGGTCACCCGTGGGCAGGGTGACCCCCTGTGGGGGCAATTTTTTTTTTTAGATGTTGTAGGGTTTCCCTGGGGGCCATTTTGGCCCCCAAGGAAACCATACAACAACTAAAAAAAATAGATGTATATATAGATCTATATATATCTATGTAGATAGATATATCTATGTACATGGATATATCTATAGATATATCTATGTAGATAGATATATATATATAGAGGTAGATCTATATCAATCAAAGAGATTTATGAAGCGCGCTACTCACCCGTGAGGGTCTCAAGGCGCTGGGGGAGGGGACGGGGGGAGGGAAAGGGGCTGAGAGGTTCACTGTTCGAAAAGCCAGGTTTTGAGGCCCTTCCTGAAAAGAAGTAGGTTTTGGGTCTTGCGAAGGTGGGTTGTGAGGGCGTTCCAGGTTTTGGGTGCAAGGTAGGAGAAGGATCTGCCCCCGGTGGTGGTGTGTTTGATGCGGGGGACAGAGGCGAGAGAGAGGTCAGCTGAGCGGACGTTTCGTGTGGGGGTGTGGAAGGTGACTCTCGTTGAGGTAGGCAGGGCCTGTGTTGTGGAGTGATTTGTGTGCGAGGATGAGGATCTTGAAGGTGATCCTTTTGTCAATGGGGAGCCAGTGGAAGGATTTGAGGTGTGGAGAGATGTGTTCGTGTCGGCGGAGGTCGAGGATGAGTCGTGCTGCTGAGTTCTGGATGCGTGTAGGTTGCGCTTGAGTTTTAGAGTGGTGCCGGCGTAGAGGGCATTTCCGTAATCAAGCCTGCTGCTGATGAGTGCGTGAGTGACAGTTTTTCTGGTCTCTGTGGGGATCCATTTGAATGTTTTTCAGTATACGGAGTGTGTTGAAGCATGAGGAGGTGAGAGCATTGATTTGTTGGGTCATCGAGAGGGAGGAGTCTAGGATGATGCTGAGGTTGCGTGCGTGGTTGGCGGGGGTGGGTGCAGGGCCTAGCGTGGTGGGCCACCATGAGGGGTCCCAGGTGTTTTTGTGTGGGCCAAAGTGGATTATTTCGGTTTTGCTTGAGTTGAGCTTTAACACTTTCAGGTTTCCTGGCCCCCCGATCGCAGCACAGCTGCGATCGGGGGGCCAGGAAACACTTTGAAAAGGCCTCGTAAGAAAGGGGAGACTCTCCCCTTTCTTACGAGGCTTTCTGAAACTGTTTCCTGGCCCCCGATCGCAGCACAGCTGCGATCGGGGGCCAGGAAACACCACTAGACGCCAGGGATTTCACTTTGGGGGGGCGGCCCCCTCGGAAAACGGGCCGCCCCCGGCATAATTTTTATTAAAAAAAAAAGGTAGGTGTCCCCTGGGGGGGGGCAGGGGGGGGAGGGATCGCGCCCCCCCAGGGGATTTTTTTTTTTTAAATAAAAAAATTAAAAAAATTAAAAAAAATGACAGGGGGTCGCCCGTGGGCAGGGTGACCGCCTGTGGGGGCAATATTTTTTTTTAGATGTTGTAGGGTTTCCCTGGGGGCCATTTTGGCCTCCAAGGAAACCATACAACAACAAAAAAAAAATTTATGTATATATAGATCTATATATATCTATGTAGATAGATATATCTATGTACATGGATATATCTATAGATATATCTATGTAGATAGATATATATATATAGAGGTAGATCTATATCAATCAAAGAGATTTATAAAGCGCGCTACTCACCCGTGAGGGTCTCAAGGCGCTGGGGCGGGACGGGGGGAGGGAAAGGGGCTGGGAGGTTCACTGTTCGAAATGCCAGGTTTTGAGGCCCTTCCTGAAAAGAAGTAGGTTTTGGGTCTTGCAAAGGTGGGTTGTGAGGGCGTTCCAGGTTTTGGGTGCAAGGTAGGAGAAGGATCTGCCCCAGGTGGTGGTGTGTTTGATGCGGGGGACAGAGGCGAGAGAGAGGTCAGCTGAGCGGACGTTTCGTGTGGGGGTGTGGAAGGTGACTCTCGTTGAGGTAGGCAGGGCCTGTGTTGTGGAGTGATTTGTGTGCGAGGATGAGGATCTTGAAGGTGATCCTTTTGTCAATGGGGAGCCAGTGGAAGGATTTGAGGTGTGGAGAGATGTGTTCGTGTCGGCGGAGGTCGAGGATGAGTCGTGCTGCTGAGTTCTGGATGCGTGTAGGTTGCGCTTCAGTTTTAGAGTGGTGCCGGCGTAGAGGGCGTTTCCGTAATCAAGCCTGCTGCTGATGAGTGCGTGAGTGACAGTTTTTCTGGTCTCTGTGGGGATCCATTTGAATGTTTTTCAGTATACGGAGTGTGTTGAAGCATGAGGAGGTGAGAGCGCTGATTTGTTGGGTCATCGAGAGGGAGGAGTCTAGGATGATGCTGAGGTTGCGTGCGTGGTTGGCGGGGGTGGGTGCAGGGCCTAGCGTGGTAGGCCACCATGAGGGGTCCCAGGTGTTTTTGTGTGGGCCAAAGAGGATTATTTTGGTTTTGCTTGAATTGAGTTTCAGGTGGTTGCTTGTCATATATATATCACTTTTGTCAATATGTGTGTGGTTTCCCTGGGGGGAAAAGGGTCCGACTTGTCTAGTGGCAGTTTTAGTGCCATAAAGAAGCGCAGAAGGTTTATATGCCTACTGCAAAGAGCAAATCTGTATTTTATGTAAATAGCTGAGTACATTAGTAAAGTCAGCCATTACCTGCGCTATAATACCAATGAAATGTATGTGCGGGGTGGAGGGATGAAGGGCACTTTTGCTGGGTGGTAATGAGGGAATCCGAGGAGGAGGGAGTGGGAGCACCAATAATGATTGTTGGACTGGGCGCAGGAGGTGCTAAAGACTGTGACGAATGGTACGTGACAAGGTGTTTTTTGAGTGTCTTGAAAGTACGTGCTGATTGAGGGAAGAAGCGCAGGTAAGGTGGCCTCTACTGTTGCACTTATCTCACATACACCATCGATTTTGTGACTGTCTACGTAGGCTAGTGTTTTAGAGCAACAGTTTAGCCAATAGCAGAGATGGCATCTTGATGGATGACTGCTGCCTGCACTCGGGTTATAGAGGACCGCTCTGACATAGGATCAGAGACTGAGACATCAGATACTGAGACAGCATCTGAGGGATAGGACAATGGCGCAGACTCTGGGAGTGATTTTTTAGTCAGAGGAGTCCCATTCGATAACTCCTCTTCCAGTACATTATGAGGGAGGTGATGAGGACAGTCCTGCTGTCCCTTCGCAAGCTGTTCATGCAACTGGGTAATAGTGGGTTAGGCCAACCCAGAGAGCAGGTGAATGCGGCAGCAAGCAGAGAGAGAGATTGCTCTCTTGGGAGCTCCCCAATTTAGTTCAGCCCCAAATTCCACCACCCAAATCATATTGTGGAGACATCAAAATTATCTATGGCAAAACAAACTGGTTTTGTAAGGCAGGCACCTGTGTTTTTGGTCCTGGATTCGGCGACCATATAGAGAAACACACTAAACCCAAACATTTCCGGAAACTAGACATTCGGGGGAGTCCACAGAGGTGTGACTTGGGTGGATTCCCCAAAGTTTTCTTACCCAGAATACCCTGCAAAGCTGAAATGTTGAAAAAAAAACTTGCATTTCTGTCACACAAACTACAGGAATATGCTGGGATCCACAACATTCCTACCACCCAGTGACTCCTCACCTGTCCTGATAAAAACACTACCCCACTTGAGTGCCTACACCTAGTGCCTGTGTCAGGAATGGATCACCCCAGGGTCAACAGCTGCCTCACGTAAGGACCAACATTGACCGTTGTGTGATCTATTCCTGTCGCAGGCACCAGGCCTAACCACACAAGTGAGGTATCATATTTATCGGGAGACTAGGGGGAACGCTGGGTGGAAGGAAATTTGTGGCTCCTCTCAGATTCCAGAACTTTCTGCCACAGAAATGTGAGGAACATGTGTTTTTTTAGCCAAATTTTGAGGTTTGCAAAGGATTCTGGGTAACAGAACCTGGTCCGAGCCCCGCAAGTCACCCCTCCTTGGATTCCCCTAGGTCTCTAGTTTTTAGAAATGCACAGGTTTGGTAGGTTTCCCTAGGTGCCAGCTAAGCTAGAGGCCAAAATCTACAGGTAGGCACTTAGCAAAAAACACCTCTGTTTTCTTCCAAAAATTTGTATGTGTCCACGTTGCGCTTTGGGGCGTTTCCTGTCGCGGGCGTTAGGCCTACCCACACAAGTGAGGTATCATTTTTATCGGGAGACTTGGGGGAAAGCTGGGTGGAAGGAAATTCGTGGCTCCTCTCAGATTCCAGAACTTTCTGCCACAGAAATGGTTTGCAAAGGATTCTGGGTAACAGAACCTGGTCCGAGCCCCGCAAGTCACCCCTCCTTGGATTCCCCTAGGTCTCTAGTTTTCAGAAAAGCACAGGTATGGTAGGTTTCCCTAGGTGCCGGCGGAGCTAGAGGCCAAAATCTACAGGTAGGCACTTCGCAAAAAACACCTCTGTTTTCTTCCAAAAATTTGGATGTGTCCACGTTGCGCTTTGGGGCGTTTCTTGTCGCGGGCGCTAGGCCTACCCACACAAGTGAGGTATCATTTGTATCGGGAGACTTGGGGAAACGCTGGGTGGAAGGAAATTTGTGGCTCCTCTCAGATTCCAGAACTTTCTGTCACCGAAATGTGAGGAAAACTTGTTTTTTTAGCCACTTTTTGAGGTTTGCAAAGGATTCTGGGTAACAGAACCTGGTCCGAGCCCCGCAAGTCACCCCTCCTTGGATTCCCCTAGGTCTCTAGTTTTCAGAAATGCACAGGTTTGGTAGGTTTCCCTAGGTGCCGGCTGAGCTAGAGGCCAAAATCTACAGGTAGGCACTTCGCAAAAAACACCTCTGTTTTCTTCCAAAAATTTGGATGTGTCCACGTTGCGCTTTGGGGCGTTTCCTGTCGCGGGCGCTAGGCCTACCCACACAAGTGAGGTATCATTTTTATCGGGAGACTTGGGGGAACGCTGGGTGGAAGGAAATTTGTGGCTCCACTCAGATTCCAGAACTTTCTGTCACCGAAATGTGAGGAAAACTTGTTTTTTTAGCCACTTTTTGAGGTTTGCAAAGGATTCTGGGTAACAGAACCTGGTCCGAGCCCCGCAAGTCACCCCTCCTTGGATTCCCCTAGGTCTCTAGTTTTCAGAAATGCACAGGTTTGGTAGGTTTCCCTAGGTGCTGGCTGAGCTATGGGCCAAAATCTACAGGTAGGCACTTCGCAAAGAACACCTCTGTTTTCTTCAAAAAATTTGGATTTGTCCACGTTGCGCTTTGGGGCGTTTCCTGTCGCGGGCGCTAGGCCTACCCACACAAGTGAGGTATCATTTTTATCGGGAGACTTGGGGGAACGCTGGGTGGAAGGACATTTGTGGCTCCTCTCAGATTCCAGAACTTTCTGCCACAGAAATGTGAGGAAAACTTTTTTTTTTAGCCACTTTTTGAGGTTTGCAAAGGATTCTGGGTAACAGAACCTGGTCCGAGCCCCGCAAGTCACCCCTCCTTGGATTCCCCTAGGTCTCTAGTTTAAAAAAATGCACAGGTTTGGTAGGTTTCCCTATGTGCCGGCTGAGCTAGAGGCCAAAATCTACAGGTAGGCACTTTGGAAAAAACAGCTGTGTTTTCTATCAAAAAAAAGGATGTGTCAGTGCTGTGTTTTGGGGCATTTCCTGTCGCGGGCACTAGGCCTACCCACACATGTGAGGTATCATTTTTATCGGGAGACTTGGGGGAACATAGAATAGCAAAACAAGTGTTATTGCCCCTTATCTTTCTCTACATTTTTTCCTTCCAAATATAAGAGAGTGTGTAAAAAAGACGTCTATTTGAGAAATGCCCTGCAATTCGCATGCTAGTATGGGCACCTCGGAATTCAGCGATGTGCAAATAACCACTGCTCCTCAGAACCTTATCTTGATCCCATTTTGGATATGCAAAGGTTTTCTTGATACCTCTTTTTCACTCTTCATATTTCAGCAAATGAATTGCTGTATACCCAGTATAGAATGAAAACCAACTGCAGGGTGCAGCTCATTTATTGGCTCTGGGTACCTAGGGTTCTTGATGAACCTACAAGCCCTTTATATCCCCGCAACCAGAGGAGTCCAGCAGACAAAACGGTATATTGCTTTCAGAAATCTGACATCGCAGGAAAAAGTTACAGAGTAAAACATAAAGAAAAATGGCTGTTGTTTTCAGCTCAATTTCAATATTTTTTTATTTCAGCTGTTATTTTCTGTAGGAAAACCTTGTAGGATCTACACAAATGACCCCTTGCTGAATTCAGAATTTTGTCTAGTTTTCAGAAATATTTAGCATTCCGGGATCCAGTATTGGTTTCACACCCATTCCTGTCACTAACTGGAAGGAGGCTGAAAGCACCAAATATAGTACAAATGGGGTATGTCCCGGTAAAATGCCAAATTTGTGTTGAAAAATGTGGTTTTCTGATTCAAGTCTGCCCGTTCCTGAAAGGTGGGAAGATAGTGATTTCAGCACCAGAAACCCTTTGTTGGTGGCATTTGCAGGGAAAAATCCACAAGCCTTCTTCGGCAGCCCATTTTTTCCCATTTTTTTGGAAAAAACAAAATTTTTACTGTATTTTGGCTATTTTCTTGGTCTCCTCCAGGGGAAACCACAAACTCTGGGTACCATTAGAATCCCTAGGATGTTGGAAAAAAAGGACACAAATTTGGCGTGGTTAGCTTATGTGGACAAAAAGTTATGAAGCCCTAAGCGTGAACTACCCCAAATAGCCAAAAAAGGGAGCAGCACTGGGGGGGAAAAGGCCCAGCAGCTAAGGGGTTAAGGAACGGTGACCATAACCAGTGTACACAAAGTGCCTTGCATTAGGGGCCATTGTGGAAATGCTGTTAGGGTGTTATTGTATTGTAGGTCAGCAGCTAAGGGCTCTAGTATCAGATGAAAAAGGATGGGGGAGAGAGAGCATCGCCACCTCTTTGTAGTAAACAGATCTAATTCTGCACACAAGGGGCCACCTTTATTAACATTTGATGCAGCGCAACACAGCAAGACAACTTGCTGCACTGCATAAAATGGAGACAGCAGGGATGCCCATTAATTACTAACATATGGCACATCCTTGCTCTCTCTTCACTGACGCACTTTTGACTGCCAGGCGCTAAAGCAGGCATACTCGTGCCATTACACAGGGGTGCCTGTCACAGCCAGGATTGTTTTTGTGTAGGAAGGGACAAACTGATTGCTTATTATTATTTTTCTTAAAAAATAGTTGTGCTTAACATTGTACACCTTTTTAACCTCACACCTGCAGAGTTTGCAAGAAGAATAATGATACTGCGGCACTATGCTGGAGTTTGCATTGACCCTTACCCTCTACAAAGCATAAACAGTCAAGTGACCGCTCTGGAGGTCCCAGTTCATCTCCCCTACAAAGAATGACAAATGTCAAATGGAAGCTGAGCTTTAACTGACCATCAAATATTCATGTTTTACTCGCTGCTCTTTAGCCTGTCTTCGGCTAAATAGTGCAGATTTTGTACAATTTGATCAGTGGCCTGATAAATAGTGTAGAAAAAAGGGGCTCCAGCCAGTGATAGTGTGGTGGCCGTCTTTTAATGGTGACCTAACATGCGTGAAGCATTTGAAAGTAACTGCACATCAAGCATACAACAGTTTCTTAAAAAGTAAATG
Organism: Pleurodeles waltl; assembly: GCF_031143425.1. Lineage (NCBI taxonomy): Eukaryota > Metazoa > Chordata > Amphibia > Caudata > Salamandridae > Pleurodeles > Pleurodeles waltl. The sequence goes on along the minus strand of NC_090442.1, from coordinate 85,686,884 downwards.
GATGGATTAAAGTAAGCTGTTTACAAATAAAAAAAACATACCATCATTTGGAGGTCGTTGCCTTAGAGTTTATGTGCAGCACCACCTCCCTTCCACCTTGGCAGTGTTGTCAGGCCCCAGTCCAGGTATGCCAGGACTGCCAGCAACTCTAGAAAAGGGGCGCTGAGCTTTGCGCCGCAGCTCTGGTTCCGGTGCACCCAGGACCAGCTGATGCACTGGACCTGCTCGACGTGCTGGGCGTAGAGGTTGCAGGGCTTGGTGAGTAATAATTAATTATTAATTGTGTTCTATGCTAGATTCTTCCCACATAGCAAGCATGCTGCTCACACACAGATAGTTAACTTTATGTTACAAATTATGTGATCATCATCTAGACAGGTGCTTGACGCTACCTAATTGTACTTGTTTTTTGCGCTTGCTTGGGCTGATTAAGAAGTGATGCAGAGACTACTCCTGTGCCTTGTCTAAGATAGTCATAGTTATTGTTAGTATTAGTGAGTTAACATGACCTCTCACTTCTCTGTGCCTTTATTTTTTGTAGCTCATACAGTGCCAACTGCCAAGCAATTTCCCAGAGATGTGTAATAGTTTTGCATGCATGCATCCAATCTATGCTTTGAGAGATTGAGAATGAGTTGTGAACTGTAGAAATTATTCATTGCAAATTATTATTAATTCCAAAATGTAGTTTAGGAAATTTAGAATGGGATGGTCCATGATACTAGTATTATTATTATACAGGTGCTCTGAAACTCTGATGTCAAAATGTTACTGTGTTTGCCTAAATTGATATTCTTGGAGAGACTATTTATTAACAGTTCCACTAATCTTTTGTATTTTTTTTCTTACATCATCCGGCATCATGGGGCAGGAAAAGGGCTGGTGAGGCGGGTTAGGGAGCTGAAAGTGCCCCCTCCACCAGTGCTGGGGATGATGGCTCGGCTGGCCCCAGTACGTCCTCCTGTTGCCGTTAATATTAATATATATTTTCCTGATATTTACTGCTCCACATTTAGAATTATTTTCTACCTTTTTAGTGTGCCTGTGTCCTAATTTTTTTCCAACTTCACTTTGATTTATCTGTTGCGTAAATTCTTCTTATCCCTGCATTATCCTATTTACTTATTTTCTATATTTCAAGTTTCTTTACTTCAAACTGTCTGGCTGTACTGGTCTGTAGCTTCATTTCTTCTGCCTTGTTAGTGAGCTTTCCCTTTACCCTTATATATCTTATTTTGTGGAATAAAGCAATGACAAAAGGAAATGATTGTAACGATTGTAATCAATAAAAATCCATTAGTCAACACTTTAAATACAGTATAAACAATTATGTACACCAACTATACAAATCCGGATAGTGCACCATTCATAGTCTGTGGACCACTGGGCCCAAAATGCATGGGCGAGGCCGACACTCGATACCAGACTCCAAACGGAGGGAACACTGCTGGGGCATCAGATCGAAATGAAACAGGCACCTCAGGAGGAAGTGAAGGGGGGGCACCTCAGCCGGATGAGTGCACGACGCCAGCTCCATGAGGGGGCTCCATGCCCACTGATGTACCCTGGAGAGTGCAAAGCCACAGTCTCTCAAGTCTTTTCAGTGGGTGGTTTGCCCACTGCTTTATCCTGGGGAGTGCAAAGCCACAGACTCTCAAGTCTCTCCAGTGGGTGGTTTGCCTACTGCTGCATCCTGGGGAGTGCAAAGCCACAGTCTCTCAAGTCTCTCCAGTGGGTGGTTTGCCCACTGCTTTATCCTGGGGAGTGCAAAGCCACAGTCTCTCAAGTCTCTCCAGTAGGTGGTTTGCCCACTGCTTTATCCTGTGGAGTGCGAAGCCACAATCTTTCAAGTGGATAACAGTCTCCACTAGTTCTGGAGGGGGCTTTGTGCCCAGAGTGCTTCATCCTGCCAAGGACTGAGGTAGTAAATGCCTTTCTCCACTGGTTCTGGAGGGGGCTTTGTGCCCAGAGTGCTTCATCCTGCCAAGGACTGAGGTAGTGGATGTGAATCTCCACTGGTTCTGACGGGGGCTTTGTGCCCAGAGTGCTACATCCTGCCAAGGACTGAGGTAGTGGATGTAACACTGACGGTGGTGCAACATGCAAGCTGGCCAGGCTCCTGGAACTGACCACCAGCCTCGTACGACTGACCACTGGGGATGGCAGCCATGTCTGTGGAGTTGCTGCGGTAGTGCCACTGGCTCAGAATGTCACGGGGCCGCTGGCAGTGCTGGCGGCGGTGTCAGTAGTGGCGGTGCTTGCGACGGTGTCAGTAGCGGCAGTGCTTGCGGCGGACTCTGTGGCATCGGTGCTTGCGGCGGAATCCGTGGAAACAGTGCTGGCAGCGGGCTCTGTGGCATCGGTGCTGGCGGCGGGCTCTGTGGAAACGGTGCTGGTGGCGGGCTCACTGACTGCGTTGCTGGTGGCAGGTTCAGTGTCTGCGGTGCTGGTGGCGGGCTCAGTGTCTGCGGTGCTGGTGGCGGGCTCAGTGTCTGCGGTGCTGGCGGCGGTGTCTGTGGCGGCGGTGTAGGTGGCAGTGCTGGTGGCTGTCTTGTCCACTGTGCAGGTTGGCATTGACGTGGACCTGCTTTTGATTTTCTGGCCCTTGGATGGTGGCGCAGCTGTCTTGCCACTTTCCACTTTTGTCTTGCCTGAGCCCTTTGTGGCAGGTGTTTTCGCCTTCTCCCTCCGAGATGTGGGCAACTTTTTCAGTTTTGGAGGTGGCGGAATGTCCTTGCCCTCGCTCCTTGAGACACTGGCAGCCCTGTTGGTTGGCGCACTCCAAAATCCCGCTATTGCTGGCACCACTGTGCCCGGTGATGTGGTGGCTGAGGTTCTGGGTTGGGACCTTGAAAGGTGGGCCCTAGGGGACAGACGGGGGAGGGGAGGTGTAGGGAAGAGGTCAACATTTGATAGGAAAAGCTTTTTAGACACACTGGGATGGGTAGATGGAGGGGGTTTGGGAGTGGAGGAAGAGGTAGTGGTTGTAGGAGGTGTTCGTTTGCTGACTTTGGGTGAAGGTGCATGGGCTGGAGGCTGTTCTGAGGTGGATAGCTGTTGGGTGGGTGTGTGACTGCGTTTGTGTACTTTGGGAGGAGGGCTCACAGACACACTGGGAGAGGACACAGGGGATGTGTGAATGGTAGTGGGGGTGGTGAGTGCACGTGAGCAGTGTGTGGTGATGAGCGTACTGGTGATGGAGGTAGTGGGTGAAGATGTAGTGCATGCAGGTGTGAGTGGAGACAAGACAGGGAGGGAGGAGGGAGACGTGGAGGAGGGGGACACAGTGGAGGCAGTGGATGTTGGTATGTGTGCATGGGTATGATGCTTGTGTGAGCGCCTGTGGGATGTGTGGTGCTTATGTTTGCCTGAGCCACCCTTGTGTGTTGAGGTGTGTGCTTTGTCTGGGAAAGAAGAAAGACATGTTCAGTGCACACAATACCACTACAGTTGGTGGACACTACAGACACAGCAGCCCTCTGCACTACGCCATGCACTGACAGTTCCCTAATTAATCACAGGGACATGGGGTACAAGGCCTATGCCGGATTGCTGCACACATGGAAGTTACAGGAGCCTGACTAGGTGTAGGTGGCTCTTACCACTAGTGGGGTTGGGGTGCCACATAGCCTGCCTTACAAAGGGTCCTGGCCTACAAAGCTCGCCCTCCCTAGGGTAACCCACTGCCCACCTCCCCCACCCAGACACCTCGTAATGCGCGCAGAGTCAGATGGATGTGACAGTACTCACCCCCTTGTGGCTGCTGTGATGCCCTTAAGTGCCCATCCAACTCCGGATACGCCACAGCCAGGATCCAGAACATCAGGGGGGGTCATGGTGCAAAGGACACACCTCCCACGTTGGGAGGCCATCCCCAGCTGGGCCTCTGCCGTCTTCTTGCTCCAGCAGCGAATGTCCTCCCATCTTTTCCGGCAGTGGGTGCTCCTTCTGTGATGGACCCCCAGGGTCCGGACGTCCTTGGCGATGGCATGCCAAATATCCTTCTTCTGGTGGGCGCTGACCTAGAGGAATAGTACAGGGGAAAAGGATGATCTTAAACCGTCCGGACCGTCACAGTCATTGGCCCACGAGCCCACCCTTGCCCTGACGCATCTACACTCACCGTCCGCTCATGCCGGCCTCAGTCCCCCCCGTATCTTCCATCCACACCACTCCAAACAGGCATTGCCCTTACAGCAATCTCACAGTGTACTCACCAGTTTGTCTGGAGGACCGTAGAGTAGCGTGTACTGGGGGAGGACCCCATCCACTAACTTCTCCAACTCCTCCGAAGTGAAGGCAGGGGCCCTTTCCCCAGACACATGAGCCATCATCGCTTCGAGACTGAGGTCACAGCAGCACTTGTAGTGTAGGTCCTCTCCTGTCGAAGGTCAGATATCAAGTGAGTGAACAGAGAGAAAATGGTGGTCACGTTCTGGGCGGTGGATACCGTCACCGCAGTCGTACATCGTCATTGGCTCCTGGGACCCATAGGGTCCAATGTTAACCAATGCAGGGTTGCGCCGCAGTCCTCGACCGCCCACCGCAACGGTGTACAACGCCAGCGAAGTTACCTCATATCCCCTTGTCCCACCTTACAGGTCAGGCAGCCGTCATTTCAGGTGGCCACATAGCATTAATTTTAATTGTGTCACACCTATCTAGGCCTTGCATACACACAGTGACAGGCACATTGCAGATTGACAAATGTGTGCAATAAATTCTTTTTTTAATACCTCAGTGTTGGCTGACTCTGTGCTCGCTGTTCTCGTTCATAGGGCACGTCCGCTGGGGCAGGTGAGGTGATGGCATCATCCTCCGGTGTACAGACCATTGGTGAACCTGGCGACAATGGAAGACAGACACATCATTATCACTTACAGACTTGATCATGCCACAATCCAGGAACTGTGTGCCCAGTTGGAGCCAGACCTGATTTCAGCTATCCTTCATCCCACATGAATCCCCCTTCTAGTGCAGGTCCTGTCAGTACTCCATTTCCTGGCAAGTGCGTCTTTTAAAACAACAGTGGCCATTGCATCAGGGATGTCCCAGCCTATGTTCTCAAAGGTCTTGTCCAGAGTGTTGTCTGCCCTGCTGAAACACATGCGCAGCTACATCGTTTTCCCTCAGGTGGAGGATTTGCCAACAGTGAAAGGTGACTTCTATGCCCTGGGACATATCCCCAACATCCTAGGTGCCATTGATGGGACACATGTGGCATTGATACCCCCCGCAGGAGTGAACAGGTGTACAGAAACAGGAAGAGCTACCATTTGATGAATGTGCAGATGGTGTGTTTGGCCGACCAGTACATCTCCCATGTGAAAGTCAAGTTTCCAGGCTCAGTGCATGACGCTTACATTTTGAGGAATAGCAGCATCCCTTATGTGATGGGGCAACTCCAGAGGCACTGTGTGTGGCTAATCGGTGAGGACAAGGACCCTATACCGTGTGAATGATTGTCTGGGTCTGGGGTTGTCCCTAAGGGTTAGTGTGTGTCTAACAGTTGTCCCTCGACATTTTCAGGTGACTCTGGGTACCCCAACCTGTCACAGCTACTGACCCCAGTGAGAAATCCCAGGACAAGGGTAGAGGACCGCTACAATGAGGCACAAGGGCGCACTAGGAGAGTGATCGAAAGGACCTTCGGCCTCCTGAAGGCCAGGTTCCGGTGCCACCACATGAGAGGTGGTTCTCTCTACTACTCACCAAAGAAGGTGTGCCAGATCATTGTGGCCTGCTGTATGCTGCACAACCTGGCTTTGCGACGACAGGTGCCTTTTATGCAGGAGGATGGTCCAGAAGGAGGTCTTGTGGCAGCTGTGGAGCCTGTGGACAGTGAAGAAGAGAAGGCAGAAGAATAGGATATTGACAACAGAAACAACGTGATCCAGCAATACTTCCAGAGAGACACAGGTAAGAAGACATCACTGCCTCCAACATCTCATGCAATTGTTAGACCTATCATATGTCTGTCACTTTCTCCTAGTGTACGGACCCTGACTTTTCACTTTGCCTTTCCATTTCACAGATGTGGGTCCCACTGTGTGACCTCTGCTATATTACCTCATGGACTAGAGCTGTATAACATAGGTATGATGACAATACAATGGACATTGCTGTTTTCCTTAGTTATAGCAAATACACATTTTTTAAAGCAGAGACTGACTCCAGATTGTTTTGTGATTCAAGGGTGTACATTTAAGTGCAAAATAGTGCAGATTGTTTTGTGATTCAAGGGTGTTTATTTAAGTGCAAAATAGTGGCGGGGATGTAAAATTGTCAGGGGTGATGGTGGAGGAATGTCAATGGTAGAGTCCAGTCTATTTGTCTCACAGGTGCATTGTCCAAAGGGGCATAGGCAGTGGAGCTAGGGCAGTTTAAGGATGGACAGGGTGACGAAGTGGGACAGAAGGATGACATTCAGGGTGGTCTCATTTCTTGGCGGGGGTCTTGGCATTGTTCTCTGTCTTGTTCCTGGATCTCAGGGACCATTTCGGGGTGGTTCTCCATCTGCAGGGGGTGGGGTGCTGGTGTCGTGGTCCTGTGGCGGTGCCTCCTGTCCACTAGCGCCAGCGGACGTGGTGGGCTGTTCATCATCGAGGCTAGTGTCAGGGGCCCCTTGTTGTGCCACAGTGGCCCTCCTGGTGTTTACAAGGTCCTTCAGAACCCCTACAATGGTGACCAGGGTGGTGTTGATGGTCTTGAATTCCTCCCTGATCCCCAATTACTGTTCCTCCTGCAGCCGCTGGGTCTCCTGAAACTTGGCCAGTACCGTTAACATCGTCTCCTGGGAATGATGGTACGCTCCCATGATGTTGGAGAGGGCCTCGTGGAGAGTGGGTTCCCTGGGCCTGTCCTCCCCCTGTCGCACAGCAGTCCTCCCAGTTCCCCTGTTTTCCTGTTCCTCTGTTCCCTGAACTGTGTGCCCACTGCCACTGCCCCCAGGTCCCTGATGTTCTTGGGTTTGTGGGTTTGCCTGGGTTCCCTGTAGTGGAGGATACACTGCTGCTTGACGTGTCCTGGGGACAGAGGGATGGGCCCACTGGGTGGGTGCTGTGCTGGTATGTCTTCCTGGGGGGGAGGCTCTGTGGTGGCATGTGCCAGTGTGTGGGGAACCGACTGTCCCGAGGTCCCAGATGGGCCGGGCTGGTCATCTAGATCCAGTTGGACAGAGCTGCTGCCGTCACTGTAGGCCTCTTCTATTGAGGGGGTGGACATGTCTGGAACCTCCTGTCCGGTGACGTTGGGTAGGGGTCCTGCAGGGGTGTAAAGGCATGATTATTGCATCTGTGTGTGCCATTGTGTGCAATGGGTGGGTGATCCTGTACCCCAGTGCTTACATTCTTGTCTAGGACCTTGTGTGATATTTGGTTTGGGGATCTGTGTGGGTATCTGTAGTGGACATGCTTTGGTGATGGGTGTCCATGCTTTGGTGTTGCATTCAGGGCTTGGTGTTAGGATTGGCGGTTTGTGATAGTAGGACATATGTGAGGTGTTGGAGTGATGGGGGTGAGGGTGGGGGTGTGTGATAGCATGCTGGTAGGGTGGGGGATGTAATAGTTAAGATTTGACTTACCATTCCTCCTGCTACTCCTGCGAGGCCCTCAGGATGCAGTATAGCCAAGACCTGGTCTGCCCCCAGTCCTCTGAACTGCAATCTGCTGTTTGAGACCACGGAACGCACCTTCCCCCGTAGGTCGTTCCACCTCTTCCTGGTGTCATCCTGTGTTCTTGGATGCTGTCCCACTGCATTGACCCTGTCTACGATTCTGCGCCATAGCCCCATCTTCCTAGCAATGGAGGTGTGTTGCACATGTGATCCGAATAGCTGTGGCTCTACCCGGACGATTTCCTCCACCATGACCCTGAGCTCCTCCTCAAAGAACCTGGGGTGTCTTTGCGGTGCCGTGGTGTGGGTGATGTGTGAGGTGGTGTGTGTTGTGATGTGTGAGGGGATGTGTTTGTGTGTGTTGTGCGAGGTGCGTGGATGTTGTGTGAGTGATGGTGTTGTGGACCTGTGGATGCTAGTTTGTTGGTGGTGTCTCTCACTGTGCTTTGTTCTCAATTTTTGTCGTAGGAGTTTGTGGGTGATGAGGGTATGTGTTTTATATTGGATTGGGTGTGTGGGAGTGGTGTGTGTATGTGTATCAGGTGTGTGTATTTCGATTTGTCCAATGTGGTTGTGTTTTGTAAGAGTGTGTGTATTTTGAGCGCGGCAGTGTTTACCGCCAATGGAATACCGTGGTTGAAAAACCGCCACGTGGATTCGTGGGTCGTGATAGTGTGGGCGTATTCCTGTTGGCGTGATGGTAGAGGTTTTGTTATCGCCAGTTTATCACTGACCTTTGGTGTGCCGGACTTGTGTAAGTGTCTAGATTTTGGCGGATTCCGGATTGTGGGTCGTAATAGCTGTAGCGGATATCCCTAGCCGCAGAGGTGTGTTGGTGGTCTTCTGCACGACGGTAAGCAGGATTTACCGCCAATGTTGTAATGAGGGCCCATATGTCCTTTATTGACCAATTCTTACACCCTTTTATTTATCTTGTAAAACTCGGATTCATCAATAGCTAGCTCTGCCCCTCCATTACCAAATGTTTTTTTTTTTTACTTGTCTACCTGTCTACCTGGCTTTTAGAAAATTGCCAACCAACAAAATGCCCACCTAATATTTTGATAGAAGAGAAGTCTGTAACCAAAATATATTGATGTATTGCGGTTGTATTTTGCTATTACAAAAATCAATAGTCTAAATTTCTTTGCACCATTTTTTTTTTCACCTTTTTAACGACTGCTCAGAGCAGGCTTTAAAAGGGAGCAACCCATTGCTTACAATGTGCCCCTATGTACTGTTCAGGGTCAGTGTCAAAATTTTGGCGCTAACCCTAAACTAATGCATCAATAGCGTGAACAATTCTGACGCTATTGCCCCTTCCCTGCACCATGGTCTGCCATATTTAAAAAAATGGCGTACACATGGTGGGGATAGTGGGGCGCTAAAGGGCGCAAGGAAAGTGGCGCTGCACTGGGTGCAACACCAGTTTTCTTAAATCTGCCTTATTTTTTCTGGTCAAGATTTTTTAGATAACAGACATTTTCCAGATAGCACACAATATCTCATTTAGAACGGTTGGAAATGTAATACTTTAAAGCATGTAATTTTTTTGATAATTTTATCTTGACTGGATTTACATGGTAGAGCAATTTTGCTGGAGTCTAGTGCCTAGAATGATGATGTATAAGGATACATTTCTGGAGAATGGGAAGACATATTGAAGAGAATGATGATTGGGCCTCATAAAACCAAAGGAAAAGAGAAGACGTTAGAGGAAGGATCTAGGTGTCTTTACAATGGCCTTTCAGCCAGCACTGCAACTACTACCAGTAGACACAGTGAGTAGTCAACAGCCTATTTGAGAAAGTCAAAACAATTCCTTCTTAGTTCAGATAGTGAAAAACAATCAAATTAACTTAGTATGTATGTGTATTTGTATAGCTTAATCCTAGCCTCAAGGCAATTTAACGCTGTACAGGTACAAAGATAAGCATAAAGTCAACGAGGGGTAGGATAGGTAGCAGGGTTGTGGACGGTTAATGCTTGGAATGTAGTGTGTTTGTAAATGATGCACCTGATTTTGTGGATAGTGCAGGCTAGCAAGGGGAGCAAACAGACTTACATCATCATTGTAGAGTCTGGGAAACCATTGAGCAGGACTTTATCCCTAGTAGAAATTTAAGTTTCACACACAGAAAAAGACCCTTGCCAGTCACATACTTTTTGCCCATTCTCCTAGTCAAGATTTCTTAATATGCATTTAGTCATTTTTTGTGGAGCTTCGGTTCCTCTACCGGATCAAGGCTGTAGGCTGTAGCCAAAGAGGGCTTCATAAGGCTAAATAAAATCTCTGTGTAGTCCCACTGCAGAGAGATGTTAGGAGCACACTCTGGCACATGTCAGGATTCCATGACCTCAGTAACAGCTCTTGAGGGTCAGGACTCACTCCAGCAGAGGTCAACAGCAAGTTCCAATGCAGGTCCAGTTGTAACTGGCCAGCTGGGCACTTGCAGGAAAGGCATCTTCTAGCTTGTTTTGTCCCAGCAGCTTGAACAGGTCAGCCTTATGATGTTAGAGTACCCTCATTTTTCATGGTACAATGGTGGGCAGGTCCAGTCTTTCCCAGGTTCCAAACAGCAGAATCAGTGCTCTTTTGATCTTTCTCAGGTCCAATAGTGTTCTGAAGAGGGTACTGGGGATGCCACATGCTGCATGGAACCAGGCTACACCTGACAGAAGAGCACCTGCATTGGTAATTCAGGCTGTATTGTTCAGAAAGGAGCAGGGTCAAAACAGATTTGCATGCCTGGATCTAATCTGAGGTGTCAGGTTTGGTAAAATAATGATGTGTTGTAATGCTTCCTGAGCAATTGCCAGTGGTTAGACTTATTGAAAGCATCCGCCCATCACCTTTTGTGTGTTTGATGTACTGCCCTAAGTGGGCAAGTGTATGCCCAGACGTAGGTCCCTTGCTCACTGTGTCATTGGAAATAAGTTACACCTGACTGAAGAGCCCCAATCAGGTGAAAACGCAGTCCTGGGTTGCTTGTGTTCTGGTTCAGAGAGAACCTCGTTCGGCAGTTTGGGTTGGATAGTTACTATTTGAGCAGAGTCAAGACTGACTTGTATATGACTGGGTCTAATCTGATGTGGCAAGGTGGGCAACCATGGGTTGGATGGTACCCTGAGCCATTGCCAGTGGTTAGACTCATTGCATGAATCCTCACATCACCTTGTGTGTGTTTGACGCCATATTTATGCCTGTCACCAGTTTATGGTTGTTGTGGTTGGAGATGACTCCCGGTTCCTCCCTAATCAATGGTATAATAGTTCCTAGCTAATGATATACCCACTTTTGCAACATTTATTCTGGTCTACCGGAGACAATCGTATTGAACCCCTTGGTGAAATTCTTCTTTCCTTGTGCAGAGCCTGTATGCCCACCCCAAAGGCATGGCCTAGTAAATGAGCAGTCCCTTCTCTGTGTTCATGCTGAACCAGATCTAGAAGAAGCTCCATTCTTACTCGAAATGGTGCCTGCTTGATTGTGGGGGAACAAAAGAAGGGGCATGACCAGGTTTCGTCTGACATTTTCCTGTAATAGGGGAGGCCCCTTTGAAGTAAATTAGGATTCTGAGTACATTTCAAACAGGTTGACCACTTCCCCACATCCAGGCCTTTTTCTCTGCTCTGTAAGCAATATCCACACCCAATTTAAAGCTTGAGCACTAGAGCTGGAGACTAATGCAAACTATAACTATTTACAAGTGCCTTTTTCTGAATGTTTATTGTGAAAAGTTGTGTTTTTATCTGACTGGGGTGTAAGCCTGGCCAAGCAGTACCCACAATCCTTGTCAAGATAAGACACAAGCAAACACCAAATTAACCTGTGCTGGACCACCTGGTGGCTTGGCACAGAGCAGTCAGGCTTAACTTAGAGGCAATGTGTAAAATATTGTGCAGCACTTCAAGAGCGGAAAACATCATACAAAAGGATTCACAACATTAGAAAAATAGAGTAAATGCAATACATAAAAAAGACCAAAATTACAAAATATAATCAGTAGAAACGGAGTTGTGAATTTTTAAAGAATTTAGGCCCATATTTATACTTTTTTAGTGCCACATTTGCGTCATTTTTTTACGCATAAGCGGTGCAAACGTACAAAATACAATTGTATTTTGTATGGTTGTGATACTTTTGCATCAAAAAACAAGGCAATTGCGGCGCTAAAAAAGTATAAATATGGGCCTTAGTGAGAACCAAAAAGCATAAAGCACCAACCTCGGCTAACTGGTCAAGCTGGACCGGATGAAAGTCACACTTTCAGGCCCACTGCAATGGAGGGCAGGTCAGATACAGTCAACAGGTTAGGCCCGCTGAAGTTTAACTTTGTGCTAAGAGTCCTGTTTGCATTGGAGAGGGCGGGGTGGAGCATGGAGAGTGTCATGGATGTTGTCGATGTAGAGCAAACAGCCAGCCGGCGTTGCAGGCTGATATTGCTGGAACTTTGCATTGAATCACAGTGTGCGACGAGGTCTTGGTGCGAACAGGTCCATTCACAGCCCCAAAGAGCCCAAAAGCTTGAATCCAACTCCCTTGAGCCATACAGTTCATCCAGGACCTGAGGAGCACTACTTGCGGGTCAGGAACTCACAATAGCTGGGCGAAGGGGCTAGCGCAGGATGTTGGGGAGCCCTTTATGTCCATGAGGCTGAGATCAGGAGTCCAGCAGACTAGTCCTTAGAGTCACTCTGGTGTCCTGGGTTTAAGGGTGAAGTTGCAGGTCCAGTTCTTTTCTCATCCAGAAAAGAGGGCCGGAGGTCAGCAAAGCAGGGAAGCATTTCCTTCAGTGCAGCAGTCCAGCAGATTGGCATTCCTTTCAGCAGCACAGCAGTTCTGCTTCCTGGCAGAGTATCCACAGAGGTCCAATAGTATACTGAAGAGTTGGTGTTCTGAGGTCCAATATTTATACCCAGTTGTGCCTTTGAAGTGGGAAAATGTTCTAGAGGTATCCCTTTGAAATACACAGGTGCCCTGAATTCCTGGCCCTGGTTCCAGACTAGTATAGAGGGGGTATTCAGTGTTGAGACAGGACACAACCTTTTTAAGGGTAAGTGGGGTTTGACCCAGCTCCTCTCTCTCATCCCGCCATTGATGTGTTAAAAGCATGGCATTAGAATGACAGAAAAATGGCACAGTGAAATCAGTTAAATTTCACTGCACCATTCGTTCAGTCCTCCTAGTGCTAGAATGACCTCCTTGCATACATTATGAATGGTGCATGCATTATGTGACACAAGAGGTTACAAATTGGCACAATGCATGCATTACATCACTTTGTAAATATGGCACAGAGGAAATGTTACCTTAACGCCACATTTGTGTAAAAAAAAATGACGCATCTGTGGTGCAAGGTGGCCCTAGGGGCTTCTTAAATCTGCCCCGAAATGTCTCAGACATGAAAGTGTCAATGTTCTAAAAGTACCATTTTCAAAACTGTATTTTAAAATCCGCCCTCAACATAAGTTAGGATTTGAAATTAGTTTCAGAGACCCCAAACATGAGACCTGGTCCATTTTAAAATGGCAGTTCTATGTACACTAAAATGTAAAAAGATAATTCAATGTTATCCTATACAAGGGATAAGCCTTGCAGTAGTGAAAAGTTTAAGAGTTTTTTACTACAAGGACATGTGAAACTTAAAAGTACCCTCCGACAAGAAGTCCCACAAGAAAGCCAGCTGGTTCTCCACAACCCTCCAAGAAAAGATGGAGAAGCAACAAGACCCCGGCCGACCGCACGGCCTTCAAAACCACCATCATGACACACCAATACCTCATCAGAACCACTAAGGAAACGGCCATCCAAGAATGCATCAACACCAACGCACACAACAGAGAAGAAATCTTCACTGTGATCAAAGATTTCACTAAGCCCAGTGCAGACTCCACAGACATCCCCCTCCGAAGACCTCTGCGACAACCTCACCACCTTCTTCCAATTCAAGATTCTAGACATTTATGGCCCTCCCCCCCACCTACAACCACTGCTTCCATAGGATCCATCTCCCAGCCAATCCAACACAACTAGAGCACCCTCACACGGACGACACACAGACGTTCATGAAAACCACCCACTCAGGAGCCCCCTCTGACCTGTGCCCCCACCACATCTACAAGCAAGCCAGTGCCCCCATCGCCTCTTAATTATGCTGCACCATCAACTGTTCCATCGATTCTGCCTCTTTCCCGGAAAACTAGAAGCACACAGAAATCAACCCACTGCTAAAGACCCAATGAAGCTACAGAATTTCAGATCCATTTTGTTGCTCCTCTTCCTACCCAAAATCATCAAGAAAGCCATCAATGCCCAACTCACTAAATTCATCAAAACCAACCACATCTAGGACCCCTCCCAATTGGGCTTCATAGGAACCACAGCACCAGAATGCACTTCTTCCATCAATGGATGACATCCACACTCTCTTCTACCAAGCAACACGGCAGCCCTCATCCTACTGAGCCTCTCCACCATCTTCAACACCATCTAGCACCACACACTCTGCAACAGACTGCATGACTCCAGCATCCTCACCAAGGCCTTAGAAGGGATCTTCTCCTTCCTCATTGGCCACACCCAGAGAGTTCACCTCACAACCAACAGAGATCAGCTGCGGAGTTCCTCAGGTTTCCTCCCTAAGCCCCACTTTCTTTAACATCTACATGGCCCTGTTCGCTAACATTGTCAGAAATTATGGACTCAACATCATCTCCTGCACCGACCACACCCAACTGATCGTCACCCTCATCAGCAAGCCTACAACTGCAAAAAGCAACTTTCACAGCAGAACGAGAGCAGTCACCACCTGGATGAACTACAGCTGCCTAAAGCTCAACTCCAACAAGACTGAGGTCCTCATCCTATGTTCCATGCCCTCTGCCTGCGACTACTCCTGGTGGCCAGCACTCAGAACCCCCCCACACTCTATGCCAGCACCACCCAAGCACTCCAAAAGAAATTGCAGAGAATCCAGAATTCCTCAGCCAGACTAATTCTGGACATCCCCTACCCCAGCCACATTTCCGGTCACCTGAGAGACCTTCACTGGCTCCCAATCAACAAAAGAATAACTGTCAAGCTTCTCACACATGCATATAAGGCTGTACACAACATCGGATCTGCTCACCTCAACCACCACCTAGCCTTCCACATGCCCACCAGACATCTCCACTCCGCCCAACTGGCCCTTGATATGACCCAAGGATACGCAAGACCTCAGTTGGTGGAAGATCCTTCTCTTACCTCACCTCAAAGACTTGGAGCACTCTTCACTATACCTCAGGCAATCACCCTCACTACCTCATTCTAGAAGAACCTCACAGCCTGGCTCTTCTACTGATCTCCTAGTATTAGAAAGAGTTCAGGAATGATGTTTCCCACCAAAATATAGCATTATTAAATGTAATAGTGCATCACAGTGGGTCTCCATGACACAGCCAGCCTTGCTATAGTAAAAATATATTTTAGCTTCTAATCAATGAGAAGAATAGGAGTTATTAATTTTTAAAGTATACAGTTCAAACTACCATCAAAAAGCATAACTTCAGCAATGGGTATACAGTTGTGCTAGACTAGGACAAGAGTAAGGTTTAAGGTTGGCAGCAATGGAACCTGAGGTAGATTCAAGGACCGGGTTCATCCCATTCAAATAGTTACCTCTGAACTTAGAATTTTTTCTGGATCTAAAAGTCATCAGCAGGGCAAGGCAGCAGAATGTGGCCCAGGCTCTTCTCGTTTATGATGGATAATGGTTGACAATGCTCCGCTGAATCAGATTTTCTGCTCTGGAGAAAAACATAATATAAATTGTGCAAACTCAATCCCAATAGAGATAAAGCCTCTTTAGATTAGCTTGGCAAGTTGGCCCCAGACCTATGTCAGTTCTCCAGGCATAAAGTTGGCAAAAACTTCTAAATCCCAGGTATCAGGACCTTGGGGACTGCCCTTGGGTGTAAGTACACACAGCCAGAGGCCAGCAGCAGGGTCCTAGGGGGGTCAAGTAGAGATTTGTCAGCTGGTATTGCAGGAAAAGTCTACTTGAAGCTTTTGTGTCTCTGTAACTGAAACAGGAGGTCAGGCCTTATGACCTATGCAGTCCTCTTCTTTGTCCTGTGTACAAGAGGGAGAGAAGACCCCGTCTTCATGGATCTTCTCATGTCACAGAGGGCTGGTCCAATCCTCTTTTGTTCTTCCACGGGTCCAATGGTGATCTGAGGAGGGTATTGTGGGTGCCACATGCAGGCCCAAAGCTAGCCAGTGGGTGGGGAATGATAGGGGACAATGTTCAAAGCGTTAGGTGACAGTATATTCTAGATGCTGTGGCATCTTGCCCTGCTAATGATGTTGATTCTCTTTCTAGTATGATTGCTGCTACAGGTAATGTTTCTGTCTTTCCATGTCCTTTAGATTAGGGTCATGCTCCTGAGACTCACTGATGTGTTCATATTTGTGTCCATTTGTTCGTTTTCTGATAGGCCTTGAGTGGAGTTGTTCATCTCAGTCAAAATGTAATGGCAATGTAATCCCTGAAAATGATAAGAAGGAAAAATAGTTCTCCTCTTTTACTGAATCTGCTAGATTTGTATTTGTCTTCTGATGCTCGGCTGTTGGTGTACGTCTGTGGCAGCATGGTTCACAACCATTTCAGCAGAATTCTATCAAAGAATTGCATGTCCTTCCAGTCCAGCCTTTTCAAAATCATTGTGTGGGGGTATAGACACATGAACTGCAATTTCTTGTAAGATGGTATCCCAAGATTAATGTATATGTGTTATGCAAAGTGGTTGCTTTCAGTGCGAGAGTCAATGCAGAATGTTTTGATGTGAATCAATAGTGGCCCATTCATGAGAGAGTAATCAAATATCAAAATGGAGCTTGCAGCTTAGTATGGGGAACCCAGGGTTTGGTCTTCATTGAAATGACCATTGAGCACCCGTAAACCAAGAAATGTACACTGGTTGATAAATGATTCACACAGATGATCTTTATTGATTGTGTCTGGTTTGACCTGGCGAGGGGTGTTCCAGTGATGATTGCCCTGCTGCTTTTGCTACTTTTGTCACTGGGCAACTGGGTCTTGTAAGATGGGCAGCAGGAGGAACATAGGGCACTTCTATGAGGCAGAGGATTTCTTGGTAACTCATCTTGACCTGCTGCAGCTGACGCTGTTTGTACTCATGCCCTGCTCGTCCACCCTCTAATCTGCTCCGCTGCTTTGCTCTTCTCTACTATGCCCCACTCTCCTGCTCTCCCGCCTCTCTCCAGAACTGTGCTTCCACTGGAACAAACAAAAAGAATTGATTATCTAGTTTCACAGCCACCAAATGAGAATCTCTGTCTCTTCTCTTTCCGGTTTACAAGAAAAGTCACAGTTTTGTCTTTCATCGTGGCTCATGGTGAGAAAACCCATCCCAGAGACAGCAGACCTGACTCAGGCCCCCAGGCCTAACTATCTGCTAAAAATGCATTTATTTGGTGGGTGCCACACCCCAAACACCCCCTGAAGATATGCCCCTGAAACACAGTGTCCTCCAGCGTTCATCCTTTCTCTACTTTCATATGTATACAAACAGCATACATGTCCACCTATGGGTTCAGCGAGGTGTGGATAAAGCAGTGAAGAGTTTTCAGTCCTTCCTTCTGTCCTTCCTTCTTGAAGTTGACTCCTAAAGGTGCTACAATAGGATGAAGCCGGTTCGTGAAAAACAGTTCATACTACCCTTCCACAGCACCGCCTTATGATCTCCACCTTCTCAACTCCGGTTATTTCTAAACTTCATAATACTATTCTAAAAGCACCACAGAAACAAATATAATCAATTATTTTTAACGGTGTGTGTCCATTGCTATGGACTGCTTCATTGTGTTTCTTGTATCAGTAATTGTTTTAATTCCTATTGTTGTTAGGTGGATTCTTAAATGTATGTGTTTCTTAATTTTATCTGACAAATATTTCAAATCTGTTACTTCTTTTTTATCCACGGAATGTCACCACCAAACAGCAAGCAGGGGAAAAACAAGTACTCCTTGTAAGCAAATCAACTTGTGTGTACCAGGAGTTTGAAAATGTACAGTTGTATGTCCGCCCCCTGTCTTGGGCGGTTGTTGTAGTTTTAAGTCCGGCAGATGAGGACCTGTTTGTTTTACAATTAGTTTGCTTTCATGTCTCAGTCAAAGGATTGGCTTTACAAGCAGCTACTCTAGTGTATTCACAGTCTCAAATCAATATTAAAGATACCTGTTATGTTTTAAAATAAAATGAGTTATATTTGGTGCAAACTCACAATTCTGTATAGATGCATTTTTGGTGTATTTTTTCAACACACATCTAACAATATCTCTTTGCACAACATGGCTGTTATTACTATAGCCTTATAGCCTGTGCCTCTGAGTATACCAGTTGTTGAAAGCCCTGAAACTAAGATAAAGGCTTGTGGCACAGACGCGGGACTATGAGGAGGGAGAGGGCCTTTATTAACTGGTACAGCCTGAGGTAGAAGGGCTATAAGGCTATTACATTCTATCCACTCAGGATAGAATATTGTAAATGAAAAAAGGAGAAACAGAAAGACAAACATTGGAATATCCAAGCAGAAGGATTGAGCAGGTCATTAATAGCCACTTTAATGTCTTCTATGGACCACCCAGCATTACTATGTTCTAATACTAATTACAGAGCTCCAAGCCTCAAATTTAATACCAGCAGTGTAAATGATTTGCAAACCTTTCTATGAATGACTATTCTTCCCCCAGGGGTCCTGACGGGACATACTGACCTGCATTTGTACTAGTCCTGGGCAGAACTCGCGGAGTAACAAACCGCAGAATTCCACAGAGTTCCCTGACCGACGGATTTTCGGTGCTTCGAGCAGCTCTTGCTACTTTTTGCACTGGGAGCTTTTCCCGAGCTGCAAAATCAGCACGAATGGCACCACGCAACACTTCTCCAGGTTCCACTTACAGGATTTTTGTCGTTTTGGTGTCATCTATCTGTTCAATTTGACTTAATTTTTCCAATTCAATTTGGTATTTTTACTCTTTGGTGCTGCATAAATACTTTACAAATTGCCCTCAGTTAAGCCTGTGACACCTTCTTTTTGACTTCTATCGCAATCAATTGTTCTGGAATATACTATAAAGATTATTTCCCCAGCATTGTGTATCACGTATGACTTGTTCCCCCCAACTCTACCCTCCTCTCAAAGCCCATCGGATTTCTGTCAGATTAGCTTTTATCATCTACTGCCTAGAATCGTCTCATACATCATTTTGTTTACCTTTAAATCCCAAAGGGAACACCCAAGTCAAATTTCTGTTGAGGTACTTCAGAGACTTGGCTTCCCCAGGGCCATAAAACCTGAATGAGTCTTTATTTCAAAAGGCTATATATTGCTGCATTGGCAATGCGTTAAGTAGATCTTTAAAGAAAAGTAATTTGCTTTGTAGAAGAAAATATTCAGATGTACATAGAGATTTAAAATATATTATTAGTCTCAGGTCTGCAGTCACATAGTATATACCCTAAAAAGTGCCAAGAATAATACACATACTGTGCTCTGGTTTGGAAACAACTTGACAGAGGCATAAAATCAGTAGGTAACTGAACCAGAGAATATCAAAATTGAAAATAGTGAACTTCAATAGTAATACTTGATATAGAGATGTGCAGGTAGGTGTCCTGGCATTTCTATGGAGCTGAAGAAAGGAGAATGATGAAGGGCATCTATGACATCTGGAAGAGGTAAGATAAAACTAAATATGATTTTCAGTCAATGTTGGTCAAACTGTTATTTCTAGTTTATTATCCTTTGCTGACTCTCTGCACTGGGTGATGGGGGGTCGACGCTCCTCCCCCATAAGGGGGGAGCCACCACTAAAAACCACAGGATATGTTGGTCACGTCCGAGTGGAACAGTGGAAGAAAGGTATCTTGGGATCTGGTAGAAACAAAGGAAAGGATCCAGTTTAAGGCTTTCAGAGAGACACCTGATCCCAGTGGCCATCTGAAAAGAACAGAGAAATGATGTAAAAAAGGTGAAAATGTGTATCAACAACAAATGCACCTGCAAACCCATAACGTGCAACTGGGACCCTCCTGCAGCTCATTCCTGACCTCCTCCACCCCTGGCTTCCAAATACTGAGAGCTACAGATACCTCTGCCAATGCACCTCAAACACAACCGCAGCAGCAACCTGTGGTACGACAAAGCTAGGATGCCCGATTGTGGCCACAAATCTTCGTATTGCAAAGCGGAGAGCAAAATACAGCTCAATCCAGCACCCCGTTTAATCTAGTAACAGGATTTACACATAGTTCTACTGATGCACTTTAAAGCTCACCAGCAGCACCGCCTGCTATTACAGCGCTGGATCTCTACCCAGCAGCACGCACGTGCACCTTTCACTCTTCATACTGGGACCCACATTACAGTTCTGAAACTGCACCTCGGCCCTACATGAAGTATCCCTTTCATCCCCAGACCCATGAACACCTCTGGTTAAGGTACTACTTACTGCAATGCAGTCCACCCTGATATTCTAATACTGGCATCCTAGCAGCCCTGCCAATCCCAGCCTGCTATGCTTCTGTGCAGCACATCAGTATTCCTGTAGTGGGACTCAAACAGAGCGCCCCTAATGCACTGCGTATCTCCTCTGTTACTTTCAACTCTTTCAGTCGAGGCACGTATTCACTCCTCTGTTAAAGGAGCTCATTCCCATCCCATGCCCAATTAATCTGGCCTGGGCTCACACGCAGGTGTAACAATGCTCCCTGACGTCCCTGCTGTGCAGGGGTTCAATGCTGATCTGCTTCGCTTTATTAATTCAGCACTGGGGATCCCACAGAGCTCTGTCTGTGAACCTCAAATCTGACCTATGCTTCTTTGTTCCAGTTTTCACACAGTTCACCTTGACGCCCCGTGCAGATGTTCTCTCAACTCTCAGTTGAAGTTGAGGTTTGGAGGACGTCTGTCGTCACAGCTCTCCCTTTCCCGCCTGTCTTGTCTTGGCCAGGGCAGTTCGCCCCAGGCTTGCTGCAAGGATTTGCAATTCATTTGCTTTATTTAATGTGTTTGCTCAAGGAATTGTGATCGTGTGTGTGTAGTTTTGCTGATTGCGAGTCGGAGATTGTGAAAAGCCATGTAAAAGGGTAGATGAGAGGATTGTTGGACGAGTCAGTGAATGGATGAATGCGTGAGTCATAAGATGCAAGACTCAATAAATGAATAAATGAATGCACTAATAAAGACCATATGAATAGGAGAGTGAAGGTATTTGTGGGTGAATGAACTGACAGATGGCAGAATTAATAAATGAGTGCATTATTGTGTGAAAGGGTGAGTAAAAAAATGGAGTGAGTAACAGGCAAGAGAATGAGTGAATGCTTGGATGGCCACTGTCCTATTAATACAGAAGGCTATTCTTGACCCCTCCTCCAGTGCTGCTGCTCAGTGACCCATGCATTCAACCTCCTATTCATCAGTTCATCCTGTTACACACGCATTAATCCATTCATAATCAACCGTATTGACAAACTCACGGAAACCTTGCGTTAAGGTCACCCATGTGTACAACCCACACAAAACTCACCCACAAATTACTAAACAGTAGCACTTTAATTATTAGAAATGCTTTCAGTAGGCCCCAAACACCATTCAGGAGGAGGCACATGAGGACAGCTTCTACTTACTAGGGCTTCTCACTCTCATAAGTTAGCAATAAAATGTCTTTGACATTTTACAGAACTTCAGCATCTCTCCCTCAGTTTCGCAGAGCTTTTGAGGCATAAAAGATGACCTGCTGTCCAATAGTTATTAACCTTTGTAGAGTTTGACTCAGGATTTTTCCGAAGTGGCACAGTGAGCAAAGATAGCAAGAACATGGAATTCGGCACAATATCTACCAGAGGCAGAGACTGTGATCCCACCCATCAGCTTGTTGTTCCATCTCAGTGAGGCCGAGACATGAGCACCTTGGATGATAGGCCTCAAGATCCCAAGAAGCACCTGACGGATACGGCCCAGCAAGACCATTATTGCTTTGGAGTTGCTGGTGTTTTCCTTTAGTTCTGGCAGAATAGTTCCTTCTAAGGTGGGGCCAAGGATGATTTGCATGTAGTTGGTTTCTGTCTGCAGTGACACACTGACAAGGAAATATGAATTGCTGCCTAAAGAAGCAACCAATGTCTGTGATTAATTCAGACATTCAACCCATCACTTGACTGTAGTCTCTTTTAATCTATTGATCGCGAAATTAGAATATTGATGCATCTCAAATCACCAACAAAGGGTACAATGCGTTTAAAATTGCCAAACAGAGTACCTCGTGAGCCAAATGCTTCTCCGCCCAAACCTCCTCATGCATATAACGCGTACCAGCGCAGGAGGCCGGGACTAGGGTGGGGCTCGGACCCCAAGCACAGATTTAAAAAGTAGGATCAAAAACACTTTCCATACAGTTCACAGGTAAGAGATGTAGCGAACGGCTGATCTAAGTATATCTTGGCCACTTTGTCAATCACCCTGTGATTATTGAAACTTCCAATCATCTGTGATTGAAAGTTAGTTTCAAGAAAGACACAAATAAGCAAACAAATAAATAAATATCATGCTTCTGAATAACAATTATTTACAGAGGGTGTGCTTGTGTTTCAAACAAATCCATGCATATAATCTGATTTATGTCCTGTTCTGTTCCTTTTTCTCTCTCTTTAGAAAAATCGTACGATCTAGTGCCATGAAACCAGGCAATCAAAGCTCTGTGACTGGGTTCATCCTGGTGGGACTCACAAATGACCCACTTCTTGGAGGACTCCTCTTTTTACTCCTGCTTTTCGTCTACACCTTAACTCTGGTGGGCAATCTCACCATCCTGCTCTTTGTGTGCTGCAGCGCCCCGCTTCACACACCCATGTACCTCTTCCTGACGCAGCTGTCCCTTTTGGACATTACCTTTTCGTCAGCCATCTCCCCTAAAACCTTGGTTGACCTGCTGTCTCAAAAGAGGACCATTTCACTCCCTGGTTGCATAGCTCAGATTTACTTATTTGGTGCCTGTGCCAGCACCGAATCCTTCATGTTGACCGCCATGGCATTTGACTGATATGTGGCAATTTGCAATCCATTGCTGTACACACTCACAATGACCAAATGCCTTTGTGCTCGCCTAGTTGCTGGGTCATACCTTGGTGGCTTTCTGCACTCTTTGATTCATGCAACTTGCTTACTATGGTTATCATTTTGTGGTCCTGATGTGATTGACCACTTTGCCTGTAATTACCCCGTGCTCTTGAAGCTGTCCTGCACTGACATCTCCATCAATGAGTTGCTACGCTTTGTGATAGCCGCCTCCTTCGTGATGGTGACTCCTCTGATTGTCATCTTTGTCTCCTACTTCAAGATTGTCACTGGCATCCTCAGGATCCGCACCACAGGAGGAAGGCGCCGGGCCGCCTCCACCTGCATCTCCCACTTCACCTGCGTCTTTCTGTTCTATGGCACCTCTTTCTGCATGGAGATACTCCCCAACTCAAGCTCCTCAGCGCTTCAGTACAAGCTGTTATCTTTGACCCTTATTGGGTTTATTCCTGCTTTGAACCCCATCATCTATAGCCTGAGGAACAAAGAGATGCAGCAAGCCCTGAGGAGGTTTTTGTACCAAACATCTCATTCTTCTTGTTGATTACCACTGTGCCCCTCATGAGATGATTTCCGTGTACTACTGCAACTTTCATGAGTTAATAAATATATTTTGTTTTGTGCTGTCTAAAATATTCCTGTAATTTTAAAAACTAATCTTAACCGTCAATGGCTCAAAGGGGTAAAATCAAGCAAGACAACAAAAACAAAATGGATCAGAATGAGAAGAAAAATTACTAGAGATACAATTTCAACGCAAACAAATCAAGCTGCAAATAAATAAAACACAGATTCGGCATTACTCTTTGATGGTCGAAGGTCCAAGCCTTGGGGGTTCACTGGAATTAAATGATGACAGAAGAGTGGCTGCAGAACAGCAGACCTGCAAACTCACATGGTGCCACCATGTGACACAGGATATTGATTCTCCTCACACGGTCTCTCGGTGAGAAGTCAATACCACACAGTGATAGTGAATAGGAGCTGAAAACTAGTGTGAACAGTGGTTTTGAGCTCGTTTTCAGAGGCTTTTAACTGCCAAAGTCCAGTAAAGGGTGTGAAAACACCCCAAAACAACAGCAGTAGCCTCAGAAAGCTTTTTTGTGTGTGTGTGTACAGGAGGGGGTTTGGAGCCAGGGTGGGGGCAAAAGCGCCTCTTGGGTGCTTCTGGGCACAAGTCCATGCCCCCGCCTCACACTGTGAGATTTTTGGTGAAGTTGACAGGTCTGGAATAGCTTGGTGATGAAACCGTCCATGCAACTAGTTTAGTGCACGATCAAACATGTAGTGTTCTTCAGTGATGAAATTCCAGCTAGGCTGGCTAATCCTTCTTTAATTCTGAGGTGAGCTAACCAAGTTCCACACTTTTTGGTAATAGTAATATCTGGTATTCATAACACGGTAATAGTGCCTATTGGAGAGAGGATTTCTATACACATGATGAAGCACTACAAATTACTTGATGAGGCACATTTTTTTCCACAAACTTTGAAAAAATGCAAGCGGTCAGGCTTCCAGAGGACTGTCATAGAAGAGGCGCTGCCTTCGCTACGGCTCTTACATCAGTTTGGTATGCAATACCAGCACCCACACTTGATTTCTTATTTTTTTATTTTTTTTATTAATTATAATGTACAACAACACAGAAAAACTGTTTTGAAGCAATCTTCCCTGCCTGGTGGCCAAAGCTCTTTAAAAGGCTGGGTGGAGGCATTCAGCTCTCCTAGGTCTGCATCCCTGATACACAGCTCTTCATTACAATATAGGAGCAGGTATCCTGTGGTTAGTCTCCAATGTCATTTTACTGCAGCAGGCCTTGACCAATTAGGTTCCTCTGGTTCCTTGGCCTAGTTCTAGGTAAGTAGCATTCTCTTGTTGAATGGGCTGGTGCTTCTGACCACCTCGCTCCCTACTTTTCTTTACTTCCTCTTCTCTTCTTCTCTGGGCATTCATGCAAGGGATCTAAGCATTTATATTACATACAGACGGTCGGGTAACTGAGTAAACGTTGCCTCCGATAAAGATAAAAATATCCATACCACGGGATAGAGATGTAGTATGTAATCTATATTCTGTAATTACAGATAATGAACAGCACGATATTAAACCAAAAGAATGATAAACCTTATGGTGATTTATTTTGAGAAATCAGGTATAGTGTTATTTTAATTACAGATTGGATCACTTTTCAATAGGAGTTTTCTCATGGGGTAATTTTAAGGAGCATAAGGTGCTATTATTAGGAACTGCTAAAAAATGGAGTGCCTCACAGGGGCTCTAGGATCACATGAAGGCATAAGAACATAATGTTAATGTAATTTGTATCACTAATAGGG
Source organism: Pleurodeles waltl (assembly GCF_031143425.1). Taxonomy (NCBI): domain Eukaryota; kingdom Metazoa; phylum Chordata; class Amphibia; order Caudata; family Salamandridae; genus Pleurodeles; species Pleurodeles waltl. The sequence continues at coordinate 85,661,789 of NC_090442.1, read as the reverse complement.
GAGACACCTACATAGTTTTTTGCCATATCACGGTTTGCACCGTTTTGGGTTTTGCTTTTATAATAGCGTGTTGACTCACTGAGCATGGTTTTAGGTGATGGAACATGTTAAAGTACAATGTAGAAGATATAAACCATGAATATACATGTTGAATATTGTTTATTATAGAAAGTCCTGAGGAAGTCAAGGGGTATTCCCCAGACGGAACAGGTGTTGACTGGACTGGAACAAGTGCAATTATGATGAAGGAGATGTATGAAGAATAAAGAAGACTATGAGTCAATCAATGGAGTTTTTGTGAATTATGGACTCTGAATATCTATTATTAGATTCAGTGAATTTCGAATCAGACCTGTGCCATTTATAGATTGTATCTCAAATAAACTAATTTATGAACTACAGTCAACATACTCAGAAAAAAATGATTATGGAAAATGTGTATTTATTTACATGTTTGCAACTGCTTGCTGTTTAAAATGGTAAATGAAGAAACAGTTATATTTATGATTGCACGTGTTGCACTGTAAAATAATGAAAGGTAATATATTTAAATATAGATCATTCCATTTCTCAACCTTGTAGAATGGAAATTGATAAAACTGTTGCATTAATTTTAATGTATTTGTGTGTTATTCTTCCTGTTGTTTCGGACACAATGGGTATATAAGGGCTCATTATGAGTTTGGTGGTCCATATTTGGAGGTTTCCAGTGGTCAGCCCAGTGGAAACAGTGTGGTGGCATTGGCCTCGGCTCCATATGGAGCTGAGGCCAATGCCATCACACAGAGGGGGGCTCCTCTGTGTGATGGCCTGGCACCAGCCCAGTGGGTGGGGGGTGTGGTCCCAGAACAGCTTGGTGTTGTTGAGATGGAAGAGCCTGCTCTTTTCCTTGAACATTCCCCTAGCTGGCATAGCAGCAGGCTCAAAGGGCAAAAGGGTACTGCCATCTTAGATTTGCCTCAGGTTGTCTGACAGAAATATATAGAGGGACACAAATATCATGTCAAACGTATCCTTTACCATATTATCTTGCTCCTACACTTACAATGCGAAAAACAAAATTATTGTGTCAAAAATATTGTGTAAGAAAATATCAACAAGAAAGTGGTAATATTCTTGTTTTTTTCAAATAACTAATATTGACAATTTGAAAGGAATTTGTTTAAAATAGTTAATTTAACATAACATCATGTTAAAAATAGTTTTAACATTGATTTACGTTTTATTTATACACACACGCACACACATATTGTGGCAATCGCCACTGGTTGGTTATAGTCAGCACCATGTTTCCATAGTGTGAGAAAAGAGGGCTGATTGCAGAGGCCCCCTAACTTTTTGCTCCCATTTTTCACTTTTTACTGGTGTTTTTCGTACTCTGATGGTGCCCTGGGTACTGCTAACCAGTCCCAGGGCTTGTGCTCTGTATAAAATCAGTATGCAAATTGGCTAAGTCAACCTACCTATAAGTCCCTAGTATATGGTAGGGCATGTAGGTTTAGGGATCCCAGCATAGGTAGTGCACCCATAGGTGCACTGCTGAGGTGCCCAGTGACATTTTAAAGGCAGGCCTGCCTTGCTGGCTGCTTTTAAATTAAAGTTACATTCAAATTCGACTTTGGAATTAAAAATAGTTCCAAAGCCTTAAACGACCTTATTTTTACATATATGTCACCCCTAAGTTGTGCCCCATGTGCCCCTAGGACTGGGTGCCATGTAACTGTAAGCAGGGACCTTATAAAAATAGTTTTATAACCCTGGTGAGGTAAAACAGCCATATTCGGTTTTCCCTCATTGTAGTGAATGGCCTCCACAGGCTAGAATGGGGAGACTTTATTTACATTTTAAAAGTCCTCTTAAATAACAGATACCACAAGTTTGGTATCAAATTTATTGTTATAATAAATCCCACAACTTCCAGTTGTGGGATTTAATATAACTTGTTCAGGTAAGGAGTTTTAAACTTTACCTGAAAAGTTGCCAGCTTCAGCCCTGCAGTGTTTTTGCAGATTTGCCCTTGATGAAGTGTGAAGTGGCCTGGCTCAACACAAAGAGATATGCCTGGGGGAGGAGATCTTCCCTCAGCAGATGGGGAAGCAGAAAGGGGGAGGGCTGCCAAACTGGTCTTCAGAGACTGGGAAGGACATTTGGAGCAACCCAGAAACACCCTCACATCCTGCAAACCCAGACAAGTAGGTGCCCCCTTGATTAGCTTAGGAGAGGGCAGGAGAGGGGTGTGTTTAGGATTTTTAACCACACTAGTGGGTGGGCTCAGCCAAGCGTAACCTCCAAAAATCACCTTCAGCCATGATGGATTTTTGAGGAATGTTGTTCCCTGGATTGATTTTTGCCACACTTCCCAGGAAGTGGTCATCAAAGGGGGAAGGGGCCTGCTTGTGATTGGGTACCAAGGACCCCCTGCTTTCCACCTAGGAGCAAGGATAATTATGGCATAGCTGCACCCACACCTCAGATTCCTAGAAGGAAAAACAGAAGAAGAAGGACTGCCCTACTGGACTCCTGACCTGCACCTGGACACTGCACTCTGAAGGACTTTGCCTGGGTTCAAGGAGGGACTCCCTGTTTGCTACAGGGGAAAATAGCTAACCAGAGTCCCCTATCAAATCCTGAAGAAACTGGCCAGCTGACCACTGCCCAGTGGCCCTTTCGGAGTTTGAGCCAGATGCATTCTGGGAGTTGGAGTCTGAACCCTCAAGGAGCAACTCAGAGCTTCTGGAACCTTGGGGTGAGCTGTGGACTGCTAAAGGACCTTCAAAGAACTTCTGGAAGAAGATCCAGAAGTTTGGGGAAGATTGGTGAACATTTTAGAAAAAGCTCCGTAGAGGAACCGACCCGCCATTGTGAGTCTAGCCGGCTTGCCTCAACTGCGACCCAGCCTGACATGCAAGTTCGTCCTGCTGAAGAAAATCTACAAAACAGTGACTAACTCCGAATGTAGAAAGTTGACTAGGACCTCCCATGTAGTGTATCTAAAGAGGGCTCCAGGGACGTGGGATCAAGATTCAGGTTTGGCCCAGTCGAAGGATTTTCATCTAAAAAAATCATCTAAGTCCAAAGTAGAAATCTTTACTGAGGTCTCCTGCGAAGCGTATCCGAGTAAGGGCTCCAGGGAGGTCGGATCGGACTCGCGACTTCATCCACTGAAGAAAATCTTCAAGAAAACAACTAAGTCTGAAGGTAAACTTTTGACCGAGGCCTCCCGTGGGCTGTAGCCGAGCTGGGCTCCTTCGCGGTCGGCCTTAAACTTTGACTTTGCCCAGGTCGAGGTGCGACCACATGACCAGATTGGCGCTATTCATTTCTATGCAGTAAAAAACACTAATTTATTTAAAATTCATATCTCCTCTTCCCCTTATCTGATTGTATTAGTTTTGGTGTCAAATTAAAGATAAAAACATTTCCTATTGTTATAAATTGGTTTTAGATTTTTTAACTGTTTTCTGTGTTTTATTTAATTACTGTTTTGTGATACTTGAATGCTTTACACACTTTGGCCCTTATTATGACATAGGCGTTTTTTTCCTAAGATCGCAGATGCCACGGGTGCCAGAAGACTGCCAGTGCTGGTGGTCTTCCACCCACCATATCATAAGACAATTTGTCTGGAAATCCTTCAGCAGTCGTGCTGGCGGACGGAGGCGGTGTGGTTGTTCCACCACCAGCACCACCAGTAGGACACCGCCCACCATATTATGACCAATAATATGGCCTGGCAGTGTCCTGATGGCAGGATGCTAATGGCGGTGGAAATGCCCCTCCCCATTCCCTGCCAGATGACCTCATCACCCGACAAAGTAAGTCAGGCGTCGGACAAGGGAGGGGGTGGGTCGGGGGGTTGTTGTCTGCATGTGTGTGCGTGAATGTGTGTATGCGTGGTTGTATGCGAGTGTGAGTGTTGTGGTGAATGCGTGTATAAATGCTGAAGTGAATGCGAGTATGGATGCGTGTGTTTGAACGCAAGAATGGATGCATGTATGTGAATGCGAGTATGGATGCGTGTGTGTGAATGCGTGTATGAATGTTGAAGTCAATGCGAGTATGTAAGTGTGGGTAAATGAGTGTATGTTTGGTGCGTGTGGGTGTCTACTTGCATGTGCGTGTATGCGGGGGTGGGGGGTAACTACAGGGTTCAGAGGGGTGGGGGGTTAGTGTTTGGATCGGGGTGGAGGGGCTCCTACATGTTGGGGTTGGGGGAGTTGTCTACTGGCAACAGGAATGGAAATTCCTGTCACCAGTAGCCTTCCCACCAGGGATTTCTTGGCAGTGTTACCACCACAAAATCCCTGGTGGAAAGGAGACTCATAATACCACCTGCGGGTGCTGGACCACTGGGACAGAGATGCTAATCTCCGGCCTGGCAGTCCGACTGCCCTGGCGGTACAGGTGGTTAACTGGCTGTGTTGCAGGCAGTTCACCTCCATGGTCATAATATGCACCAGTCAGCGGTCGGACTGCCACCTTTATCCTGGTTGTCAGAAGACCGCCATGGTCATAATGACTCCCTTTGTCTCCTAAGTCAAAACTTGTCACTCGTTACCAAGCTACCAATGGTTGAGCCTATTGGGGGTTACTGGCCTATTGCTAAGTGTAGATACTTACCTGCCCTTACCAATAATCCACTTTCCAACACATTACATGAGGTATAATCTGTGAAATCACCCAGATTTAGTAAATCTTATGATCTGCTTTAGTGATATTCATGTACATAAGAAATGTGTTGCTCTGTAGCTATTATTGAGATCAGCAACTTATAAAACTTTGATTACTGTTCGCAGAAGTAGATGGTCATTATTTAATTTAATGATATGTGCCTGGTAGGCCCGATTCACAAAGGTAAACTTACACTTTGGGCTAATTTTAGACCAAGGGGGTCATTCTGACCTCGGCAGTAAAAGGCGCTTACCGCCGGTCAGAAGACCGCCACAACACCGCCGCGGCCGCGGTAAACCGCCACGGTCATTCTGACCCACAACTGCCAAACCATCAAAAACCCGACATCCACGGAAGGCCGCCTCATCAGCGGTCCGCGATAAACTGGAGATGACCAAACCTCCACCGTCACGCCAACACAAACACGCCCATACCATTCCGACCCACGAATCCACGCGGCGGTCTTTCAACCGCGGTATTCCATTGGCGGTACACACCGCCGCGGTCAAAATACACACACCCATACAAAACACAACCACATTGGACAATTCAAAAGACACACACCTGATACACATACAAACAACACACCCACACACCCAATACAATATAAAAACACACCCACATCACCCACAAACCCCCACAAATCGAAATTCAGAGACAAGGCGCAATACAGAGAGAGAGAGCACAGGGAACGCAAACCACAACACACACAGGAACCCAACATCATCACCCACACCACATCTACGCACACATCACCACACACCACCACTCACATCACCACAAACACCACCCCACACCTCATCCACATCACCCCATGGCACCCCAAAGACACCCCAGGTTCTCGGACCAAGAACTTAGGGTCATGGTGGAGGAAATAATAAGGGTAGAGCCCCAGCTCTTTGGCACACAGGTGCAGCACACCACAATAGCCAGGAAGGCAGAGCTATGGCAAAGGATCGTCGACAGGGTCAACGCTGTGGGACAGCACCCCAGAAACCGGGAAGACATCCGAAAGCGCTGGAACAACCTACGGGGGAAGGTGCGCTCGATGGTGTCAAGACACAACATCGCTGTGCAGAAGACTGGCGGCGGACCCCCACCCACTCCACCCGAATTCACAGCATGGGAGCAAGAGGTCTTGAACATCCTGCATCCTGACGGCCTCGCTGGAGTACCCGGAGGAATGGACTCTGGTAAGTCGAATCTCAACTACTTCACCCCCCCCTCCAACCACCAGCATGCCAACCCACACCCTCAATCTCACCCCCATCCCCCAAGCACACATCCTCCCTGCCAATGTCTCACCAGCACAACCCACCCAACCCAACACCAATCCCTGAATGCCAACACAAACCATGGACACCCATCACCTAAGCATGACCACTGCACATACCCATCCACCCCCCCAAACCACCCTCACAACTCCTCCCACAAGGGAATGCCAGCACTGGGGGACAAGGGCACCCACAAATCGCACGCCATGGCACACACAAAAGCAATAACCATACTCTTTTACCCCTGCAGGGCCCGAACGCCAACACACCAGCCAGGAGGGTCCAGATTTGTCCATCCCACCCCCAGAACAGGCCCCCAGTGATGACAGCAGCTCTGTCGACCTAGAACCTGATGACCAGCCCGGACCATTGGGGACCTCTGGACAGTCGATTACCCTCAGCCAGCCACAGGCCACAGCAGACCTACCCCCCTCTGGAAACACCAGCACAGCACCCACCCAGCGGACCCATGCCTCTGTCTCCAGGATAGGTCAAGCAGCGGTGTGTCTACCAGTACAGGGCACCCAGGGTAACCCACAACCCCAACAACAACAGGGACCTGGGGGCAGTGGTAGTGGGCACACCGTCTAGGGGACAGAGGCCCGTGGAAACAGGGGATCTGGGAGGGCTGCTGTGCGACAGGGGGGGGGGACAGGCCCAGGGAACCCACTCTCCAAGAGGCCCTCACCACCATCATGGGAGCATACCACCACTCCCAGGAGACGATGGCGACGGTACTGGCCAGGTTCCAGGAGATCCAGGCACAGCAGGAGGAACGGTACATGGGGTTCAGAGACGAACTCAGGAACATCGGTTCCGCAATGGGGACCATCGTCCTGGCCCTCAACCAGATAGTCACTACATTGCGGGACCATGTGGCACCACAAAGGGCCCCTGTCACTAGCCAGGACCACGAACAGCCTACCACCTCCGCCGGCGCTAGTGGACAGGAGGCCCCCACACAACGACAGGCCACCAGAACCCCACCTCCTGCTGAAGAACAACCACCCCGCAAGCGGAACCTGAGACCACACAAGAAGACAGAGTAGGATGCCAAGACCCCCGCCAGCATAAGATACCCCCTGATGTCATCCCACTGTCCCACATTGTCACCCTGTCCAACCTTAAACAGCCCCTGCTCCATCCTTCCACAGGCATATGGACAATGCACCTGTGAGACTGAGAACTGGACTCTGCCATGGACATGACTCCACCCCCACCCTTCACCGTTTTACTATCATGGTCCTATATGTAGCACTTAAAATAAATCACTCATTGCACTTCAAAAATCAGGAGTCTACTTGTATTCTTAACAAATGTATTACACATAACAGTGCAATAATGTTCAGTTACATTGTGATGACAACATACCAATGTCAATAAGCTTTAGTCCATGGGCAAACAAAGCAGAAGTCACGCAGTGGGTCATACAGCTCTGAAAAGGGAAGGGAAAGTCAAAAATCAGTGAAAAGGAACTGGGGGGAACACAGAAAGTAGAGATGCAGGAGGCCAGAAGTAAACGTAAAATGGCGTGGGTGAATCTTACCTGTGTGCTACTGAAAATACTGTTGAATAACTGTGTCCCTGTTGTCCGTGTCGTCCCCGTCGTCTTCCTCCTCTTCACTCTCCACAGACTCCACAGCTGCTACAACACCACCATCTTGACCATCCTCCTGCAGGAAAGGCACCTGGCGTCGCGAAGCAAGATTGTGAAGCATACAGCAGGCCACAATGATATGGCACACCTTCTTTGGTGAGTACATTAGGGATCCAACAGTCATATGCAGGCACCTAAACCTGGCCTTCAGGAGCCCGAAAGTCCTTTCTATAATCCTCCTAGTTCGCCCATGGGCCTCATTGTACCGTTCCTCTGCCCTGGTCCGGGGATTCCTCACTGGGGTCAATAGCCAAGGCAGGTTGGGGTAACCAGAGTCACCTATTAGCCACACACGGTGTCTCTCTAGCTGTTCCATCACATAAGGGATGCTGCTATTTCGCATGATGTACCCGTCATGCACAGAGCCAGGGAACTTGGCATTTACATGGGAGATGTACTGGTCAGCCAAACAGACCACCTGGACATTCATAGAATGGTAATTGTTTCTATTTCTGTACACCTGCTCATTGTCTTTTGGGGGTACTAAAGCCACATGGGTCCCATCAATGGCACCAATGATGTTGGGGATATGTCCAATTGCATAGAAATCACCCTTCACAGTGGTCAAATCACCCTCCTCAGGGAAAACAATGTAGCTCCGCATGTATTTCATCAAGGCAGACAACACTTGGGACAAAACCTTAGAAAACATAGGCACATCCCTGATGACATGGCCACTGTTGTCTGAAAAGACCCACTTGCCAAAAAATGGAGTACTGACAGAACCTGCACCAGAGGGGGAATTCCTGTGGGTTGGCGGATGGGGGACATCAGGTGTGGCTCCAGCTGGGCACACAGTTCATGTATAGTGGCTCGGTCAAGTCGGTATCGAAGTATAATATGTCATTCTTCCATTGTCGACAGGTCCACCAGCAATCGGTACACGGGAGGATTCATCCTTCTCCTCGCAAGTCCCAGCGGACGGTGCCTAGGAAGGACAACTTGGTGTACAGAGTCAAGCAACCCACAGGTACGTTCACACAGCTTGCACAGTACACGATTCGCTATGCATTGAATGGCTTGTATGATTGGCAATGCAAGGCCTAGGCCTGTGTGACGCAGTAGAAATTAAGCCATGTGGGCCCTTGAAATGGCAGCTGCCTGACCTGAGAAGTGTGACAGTGGGATGTGAGGTCAACGCGCTGGCGTGGCACACCGTGGCGGTAGGCGGTCGAAGACCGCGGTGCGAAGGCGCATTGGTTAACATTGAACACAATGGGTTACAGTAGCCAATTACGATGTGCGCCGGCGGTCCGCTGCGGGCGTGACCGCCATTTTCTATCAGCTAAATCACTCGAGACCTGATCATCCACAGGAGAGGACCTATACTGCAAGTGCTGCTGTGACCTCGGTCTGGAAGGAACAATGGCTGCTGCGACTGGGGAAAGGGCCCCTGCCTTCACTTCTGAAGAGTTGGAGAAACTTGTGGATGGGGTCGTGCCCCAGTATGCGCTACTCTACGGTCCTCCAGACCAACAGGTAAGTACACTGGGTGCACGTTGAATGGGCTATGCCTGGGTTGTGTATGGTGGATGTAAGATGGTGGGGAGGGGAGCGAATGAGGAGTGCAAGGCACGACAGATGAGAGCATGTGCCACATGGCAAGGTTGGGGAGGGGGGCCAATCACATCTAACATGCAGAAAAATGATGATATTTCCTTTCCCACCCTGTACATGTCAAATAGGCCAGCGCCCATCAGAAAGTCGACATTTGGCGTGCCATCGCCAAGGACGTCCGGGCCCTGGGGGTCCACAACAGACGGGGCACCCACTGCCGAAAGAGGTGGGAGGACATCCGCCGCGGGACTAGGAAGACCGCCGAGTCACTGCTGGGGATGGCCTCCCAACGTAGGAGGGGTGCCAGTCGTACCTTGACCCCCCTGATGTCCCGGATCCTGGCAGTGGCCTACCCCAATTTGGATGGGCGCATGAGGACATCACAGCAGACACAAGGGGGTGAGTATCAGCACATTCTGCTATCTGTACGCGCAGTGGAGGTGTCTGGGTGAGGGAGGAGGGCTGTGGGTGACATTAGGCCAGGGCGCTTTCTGTAGTGTAGTCCCCTCCTTTAGGCATGGCCCTGTGCCCCCGCCCCCCACCTCTGTAGGGTGCCAAGTACAGCAATCCACGGTCCAGCATCACCCATGTGTGCATTTGTTGTCCATAGACCTGTAGGCCTAGTCACAAGTACTGAGTAGTGTACCCCGATTGCGCGGCGTAGTGCAGGAGGCTCCTATGTCTGTCCTCTCCGACAACTGTGTTGACAATTCATGCACTCAACCTGTCTTTATTTCTCCCCCACCCTTTTTCTTTATCTTCTTGTGCATGTGTGCATTAGCATCATCAGGTGGAGGAGAATTGGCATCGGAGCACGAGGGAGCTGCGACTCACATGGCCCCGGTGGGCCATGCTACAGACACCGAGGTCACCAGTGATACGGAGGGGAGCTCCACAACGGGGACCCGTGGTGACACCAGCGACACCGACACATCCTCGGAAGGGAGCTCCCTAGTGGTGGCGGCAACATCCGTGCCCCCCGCCTCAACAGGTACAGCCGCCACCCAGCGCACCAGCTCCGCCCTCCCAGCAGCCCCTCAGCCTTCGCTCCGTGCCCGCTCGCCCAAGAAGGCGGGCATCTCCTTCGCCCCAGGCACCTCAGGCCCTGCCCCAGTTACCCCTGCTGCCCTCAGTGAGGAGGTCATTGACCTCCTACAGACCATCATTGTTGGGCAGTCTACCCTTTTGAATGCCATCCAGGGGGTTGAGAGGGAGGTGCATCATAGCAATGCATACCTGGAGGGCATTCATTCGGGTCAGGCTGCCCATCAACGATCGTTCAATGCTCTGGCCTCAGCACTGACGGCAGCCATTGTCCCTGTTTCCAGCCTCCCTCTACTAACTGCCTCCACCCTCTCCCAGTGTCCTGTTCCTCAGCCTATCCCATCTACACCATCAGACCAGCCTGCACACACCTCAACACCCAAGGGCAGCTCATCAAAACATAAGCACCACAGAACACACAAGCATTCACCCAAGCAACATCCAGATGCAGACATGCCAACAGTCACTACCTCCTCTGTGTCCCCCACCTCCTCGTCTCCCTCCTCCCTCCCTGTGACGTCTCCACTCACACCTGCATGCACACCACCATCAGCCAGTACTTCCATCACCACCACATCCTCCAGTACAGTCCGCACACGTGCAGTCACCACCCCCACTGCCATTTACACATCCCCTGTGTCCTCTCCCACTGTGTCTGTCACCCCCTCTTCCAAAACACACAAACGCAGGCAGCCACCCACCCAACAGCCAACCACCTCACGACAGCCTACGTCACAAGCACCTGCACCCAAAGACAGCACACCTGACTCTCCTACTACCACATCCTCTTCCACCACTCCCATACCCACTGGACCTACCCTTCCCATTGCTCCTAAAAAAAAATTCCTCTCCAAAGTTAACCTCTTTGCCCCACCTGACCCACCCCCTCCATCTGATAAGAGTCCGAAGAGCACCTCAGCCACCACCAGCCCTGCATCAAGTCTGACCATTGTGCACGGGTTTTGGAGTCCACCCTTTCCCAGCACAGATACATCGGCCAGCAGCAAGGGGACAGCCAGCCCCCCCCCTGAAAAGAGAACCCGGAAAACCAAGGGCTGCCACGAGAGGGCTGACACGGCTGCCCCCAAGGAGCAAAGTCGTGGGCCGTCACCTGCCACAACATCAAGGGGAGGCAAGGGCCAGAGAGCCTCATCGAAGGAGGGCAAGGGCAGCAGGGCGGAAAGGTCAGCTAGCAGGGGCGCGGAGCAGGAGGGCCCCACAAGCCCCATCCCGGGTGTGACGGAGGACACCCACGGGCCCAGGACTCCATCACAGGAGGGTCCAGCAACTGCACGGTCGGAGGGCGACTAAGCAGGGTGTACTGGCCAGGTCTGGATCCCTTGATAGACAAGACAGGCACCGCTGAAGAGGGCCCCGCCGTGCAGAAAGGCACCGCTGAAGAGGGCCCCGCCGTGAAGAAAGGCACCGCTGAAGAGGGCCCCGCCGTGAAGAAAGGCACCGCTGAACAGGGCCCGCTGTGAAGAAAGGCACCGCTGAACAGGGCCCCGCCGTGGAGAAAGGCACCGCTGACCAGGGCCCCGCCGTGAAGAAAGGCACCGCTCCGCTGGGCCCCGCCGTCTCAAGCACCGCTCCGCTGGGCCCCGCCGTCTCAAGCACCGCTCCGCTGGGCCCCGCCGTCTCAAGCACCGCTCCACTGGGCCCTTCCTGTCAAGCACCGCTCCGCTGGGCCCTTCCTGTCAAGCACCGCTTCTGGGCCCTTCATCTCAAGCACCGCACCGCAGGGCCCTTCCTGTCAAGCACCGCTCCGCTGAGCCCTTCCTGTCAAGCACCGCTCCGCTGGGCCCTTCCTGTCAAGCACCGCTTCTGGGCCCTTCATCTCAAGCACCGCTCCGCTGGGCCCTTCCTGTCAAGCACCGCTCCGCTGGGCCCTTCCTGTCAAGCACCGCTCCGCTGGGCCCTTCATCTCAAGCACCGCTCCGCTGGGCCCCGCTGTCTCAAGCACCGCTCCGCTGGGCCCTTCATCTCAAGCACCGCTGGCCCATTGACAGTGCCGGTTCTGTGTCGAGCTAGTGTTCACGCTGCATTCTGCCCACCCTGCCTCCTCCATAACCAGTGGACTCTGTAATCCACCTGATGGACTGTGGCTTTGCACTCCCCAGGATGTTACAGTGGGCAATCCACCCACTGTAGAGACTTGAGAGACTGTGGCTTTGCACTCCCCAGGATGGCACAGTGGGCAATCCACCCACTGTAGAGACTTGAGAGACTGTGGCTTTGCACTCCCCAGGATGGCACAGTGGGCATGGTGGCCCCTTCGTGGTTCTGACGTCGTGGACTCATGTGGCTGAGGTGCCCCCCTTCCCTTCCCCCTGAGGTGCCTGTATTTTTTTCATCTGATGCCCCTGCAGTGTTCTCTCCAACGGACTCAGGTCTCCTGTGTGGGCTTTGCCCATGTGTTTGTTAGACATTGGCCCACGGACTGTGGATATTTATCAAACTGAGCTGGACTTATTGACAATGTACATATCTTTCGCACAGTTCCTTATTTTTGCTTTGATATTTCATCTCGATTATTTTCCATGACTTCAATGAACCTAATTTTTACATAAATTTGAATGTACATTTTTAAAATGTCTTTGCATTTTTCAGGGGGGTTTGGGGGGTGTCACTCAGTTGTTGCTCTGCATTGGTGTGTTGATATTTGGGGGGGTGGGGGGTGTATGTGTGTGTGCCCGTAACCTTTCCTCCTCCCCCCTCCCCTGTGTCGTAGGTGCAGTACTCACCGTTGTCGTCTGCGCCAGCGTTCGTACTCGTGGTAGATGAGCAGGTAGACAATAGCTGGTAGGATGTTCAATTCGGGCTCCATGCTGTCCTCCGTCCTCGTGGAGTGCGTAGAGGTGAGCGTTTTCCCATTCGTAGTCTATTTCCGCCGTGTTTTTATCGGCATGCTCCCGCCCAGGAAAAGGTGGCGGATTGGTGAGTTGTGATAGTGTGGGCGGTACATTGTCTGCCGCCTGCCTGTTGGCGGTGACCGCCGCGCTGTTTGTGTGTCCCGCCATGGCGGTCGGAGTGTTAAAGTGGCGGTCTGTGTTGGCGGTTCCCGCCAGGGTCAGAATTCCAGTTTTTTGACCGCCTGCCTGTTGGCGGGTAGGCCGCCGCTTTATCACCGACCGCCAGGGTTGGAATCACCCCCCAAATGTGTAAGTTAACAATTGTTTGGTATTCACAAAGGTAAGTTTCTAGGACTATATTTACGTCCGCATTCGGAGTGGATGATCGCACTTGGGGTGGATGATCCACACTCCGGGCTGAGCATCCGACCTTTGGGCAGATTTACTGTGACCACATTGCATTTGCACATTATTAGTCCCACCTGCAACCCAGACCCAGACGCCAGATAAAAGGAGTACTCAAGCATGGCACTGGTTTCACCACAACCACACTGTGCCTTTGCTACAAATTCTGATGCCAGGCTGCCCACCAGGAGGAAAATGAATTAAACAGAGCAGGAGACCACCATGATAATGAAATTTTTTTGTGAGGAACTACAAGGGACACAGAAGGCAGACTTATGGCAGCACTTGGCCACAGTGGTCACTGCATTGAGGGAGGACATCCAGACTGTTAATGACATCAAGAAGAAGTGGTAGGATGAGAAGAGGAGGGAAAAGTATACCAGGATAAAGGTGGGTAGAGCTCTCCCTGGTGTACAAAATGGAGGCTAACTCTGACTAACTCCACTTGAGAGGGATGTCCTCTCCACTATAGACCCTCACCTGATTCATGTGCTGCCTGTGACTGATGCCCGCATTTTCGTGCCAGGTAAAATCCAATGATAAGAACAATCACTCCAAATTAGAAATGTTTGTGATACTCAAAAAATGTCACCTTGAATACTGTCCCAAGCAAAAGCAATCTGTATGGTGTCTCTCACCCTCATGTGCCTCGGAAAGACAATAACACTACTAGTAACAGAATCCTTTGTAACACAAATTGCAAGTTACAATACCTCAGTCCCAAACAGTGGGCCATCACTGCTGCCTCATCCACTTAGCACTGGTGCATGGTAAATAAAGTTCCTCATTCATTTACCAATGCTGTTGGCATGTAGATGCAAATGTAAAGTATTATAACAGGTTGCACATAAGCAAATATCTTGGTTGTGTCTGATGACCTTTCCCTTTTGTTGCAATATACAGCCAGAGGACAGTCACACACAGAAGCACAGGTCGCTGCACCATCAGAGAGGCAATGTAATGGAGCTTAAAAACCCATACAATCAGTTTAAACTGGTATGTAAACATAGCCAGGAAAGGGCATCATCTCCTACCTTGTTACCAGTTAAGTCATAAGCCCTCATTATGACCCTGGAGGTCTGAAGACTGCCAGGGCTGCTGCAGCTGTCTTACCGCCAATGGACCAGCAGTGAAGACCACCATATTACGAGGATGGCCAAACCACTTATTCCCCATCAATCAATCAATCAATCAGTTTTTGTAAAGCATGGCTCCTCACCCCGAGGTTCTCAAGGTGCCTTGGGGGAGGGGAAGGGCCTCATCTGAAGAGCCACGTCTTGAGGTTCTTCCTGAAGATGGTAAGCAACAGGTTTTGCCTGAGGTGCAGGGGGAGGTTGTTCCAGCTCTTTGCTGCCATGTAGGTGATGGATTGTCCTCCAGCGGTGGTTTTGCAGATGTGAGGGATGGTGGTCCGGGATCAGTCTAGCATTTCCACTTGACCAATTTGTGGTATCCTATATCTATGACTATTTAACTATGCCACCATGATCACTAATGGGTGAACTTCTGAACTTCTGAATAGAGAACTACAGGTTGTGTGTTGTACATGACTGTTTACAGGGTCAGGTAAAATAGACCAGGATGTTGTACACATACATTGGAAACGCAGGCCAAATGAGAAGTGCACAGTGCAAATGGCTGACCTCACAATACAAATTCAGCAATGTGTTGGGGGGGTGTCAAAATAAATGTAACCCATACCTTGTAAGATAATTGTGTATGTTATACATGTACTTGTCAATGTATTGACTAAATCTGATGTGCAAAGATCATACAGCCCTGCATGTTCTGGAAGACTCATATACAAATCAACGGATACCACATCATACACAGGATACATGATGCCACTGAAAATTTAGGGGGGTGTCCAAAGGTAGTCAATGCAGGATAACCAATATAGCTAAGTGATATGAGGGCTGCCTGTAACTTGTATATCACTGGTCCATACCTCTGACATGTACATGTAAAATTATCACCACCATCCTTTGCACTCCAGTAATGGATATTTATGTTGTAATGCAACTGGTGTCAGGGCTATTTCAGTGATTCAGATGACACCACCCAGGGGTTTGGGAGACATCCTGGCTGTAGCAGTCAAACCCACTACCATCCGTACGTCAGGTAAGTGAGCCATATAGTGTCATCTATTGATACCCTACCCATCAACAATAACCAAAATCTTGTGGAAGGGGATGAGCAAATATTGCAATTTTAGCACTCTCCCAAAGTTGGTGTGTAAAAGATACCCATCAAGTTGAGTGATGTGTGTAGCAGGTGTGCAATGTTGGAAAATGGATTATTGGTAAGGGCAGGTAAGTACCTCCACCCAGCAATAGGCCCTAACCTCCACTTAGGTCCAGTTAGGTGTCAACCCACCTCAACCCTTGGAGCTTGGCAACGAGCGACAAGTCTTAACTTAGGAGACAAATGTGTAAGGCATTTAAAAATCACAAAACAGTAAATAAGCAAAACACAAAACACAATAAAAATTGCACACCAATTTATCCAAATATAGTATATTGTTATCTTTAAAATGACACCCAAACAAACAAAATCCGATAAGGGGAACCAGAGATATGAATTTTTTAAGAATAAGTGTTTTTTAGTGCCTAGAAAGAAAATGCACCAATCTGGTCATCTGGTCGCACCTTGACCGGGGCAAATTTGAAGTCTGCAAGTCAGGCTGGGTCGCGGTTGAGGCAATCCGGCTAGAGTTGCCATGGCGGGTCCATCTCTTTATGGAGCTTTTTTCCAAAAGTTCCCCAAACTTCTCCAAACTTCTGGATCTTTTTCCAGAAGTTCTTTTAAGGTTCTTTTGAGGTCCACAACTCACCCCAAAGTTCCAGAAGCTTTGAGATTGCTCCTTGAGGGTGGGGATTACAACTCCTAGAATGCACCTGGCTCAAACTCCAAAACGGCCACTGGACAAGGGTCAGCTGGTCAGTTTCTTCAGGATCTGAGGCAGGGGATTATAGTTAGCAATGTTTCACCTGTAGGAAACAGGGAGTCCCTCCTTGAACCAGTGGAAGCCAGGCATAGTCATTCTTGTGGTGGAGCCCAAATGAGCAGCTGGTGCAGTCCTTCTGAGTGCAGTGTCCAGGTGCAGGTCAGGGGTGCAGCAGGGCAGTCCTTCTTCTTCTGAGGTTCTTCCTTGCAGGAATCTGGTAGGAACTTGGTAGGGAACTGAGGTATGGGTCCAGCTCTGGCAGTTTTATCCTTGCTCCTGGGTGAAAAAACAGGGGAGGTCCTGGTTCTCCAACCAGACGCCTGGGAAGTGTGGCAAAAAAAAAAATCCCTGGAGCACCATTCGGCTGAAACTGATTTTTGGAGGTTACATCTGGCTGAGCCCACCCACTGGTGTGGCTAATCATCGTACACACACACCTCTCATGCCCTCTCCCAATCTAATCAAGAGGTCACCTAATTGTCTGGGTTTGCAGGATGTGAGGGAGGTGCTGGTCTACTCGAAATGTCCTTCCCTGCCTTTGAAGACCAGTTTGGTAGCCCTCCCCCTTTGAGCTTCCCCATTTGCTGAGGGGAGTTCGTCTCCCCCAGGCACATTCCTTTGTCCTTAGCCCAGGCTACTTCACATCTCATTAAGGCAGCCTGCCAGAGGCTGACCAATCAGAGAAAGGCACTTCAGGGCTAAGGTTGGCAACTTTTCAGGTAGAGTTTAAAACTCTTTACCTCAACTAGTTATATTAACCCCAAAAATTGAAAGTTTGGGGATTTATTGAGCTAGTTATATTAACTCCAACAATTGTAAGTTTTGGGATTTATTATAACAATTGGTTTGATACCAAACATGAGGTATCTGACACTTAATGAAATGTATTAATTAAAATAGAGTCTCCTCATGTTAGCCTATGGAGGCCATTCACTACAGTGAGGGAAAAACAATTTTGGCTGTTACCTCACAAGGGCTTACAACACTATTTTTATAAGGTCCCTGCTTATAGTTACATGACACCCAAACCTAGGGGCACATAGGGCACACATTAGGGCTGACTTTTAAGTACAGATAAGGTAGTTTAAGACCTTGGAACTACTTTTAATTCCAAAGTCGAATTTGTATGCAACTATAATTTAAAAGCAGCCAGCAAGGCAGGCCTCCCTCTAAAATTGCAATGGACACTTCAGCAGTGCACCTATGAGTGCACCACCTATGCTGAGGTCCCTAAACCTCCATGCCCTACCATATACTAGGGACTTATAGGTGGGTTCACTGAGCCAATTACAATTAGCCACATTTGCATACTCATACTCATTTTATACAGAGCACAGTCCCTTGGACTGGTTAGCAGTACCCAGGGCACCATCAGAGTCAGGAAAACACCAGAAACAAGTGAAAAAGGGGGGGAAAAAGTTAGGGGGCCTCTGCAATCAACTGTTTACTCACAATTATCACATATTATACATGCTCAACAGTAAAAATGTTGTCACTTCTTCCCAAAGCAGCTGGATCACAGACCAGTTCTTCTGCAACACATTCAAGGAGCCCAGTCCAGCAGCTGCCTTCTAGCGGGGTCTCAACACCACACAGACCTGTGGTGCGAACTGGTGAGTTTGCATTTACATCATACATCTGCATTAGACACCTATATAGTGTGAGTTATCACCTCTAAGGGTACACAACCCTGGTCACATGTGGTACATCAGTTGATGTGAATATCAATTGACTCAATCCCTGTGTTGCACCACATCGTGCTGTGAGCAAATTACTTAGGCCCTCATTACAACCCTGGCGGTTGGTGTTAAAGTGGCGATAATACCGCCAACAGGACAGAGGTAAAAAATTGGAATCACTACCACGGCGGAAACTGCCAACACAGACAGCCACTTCAACACTCCGAAACGCCACAGCAGTAGCAACAAACATTGCAGCGGTAACTGCCAACAGACAGGTGGAAGACAATGTACCGCCCACCCATCACAACCCGCCAATCCACCAGCTTTTCCGGGGTGGTACCAACACCATCAAAAGCACAGCGGAAACAAGACACAGAAGGGAAACCACTCACCTCTCGACACTCAACAAAGAACCAGGAAGCCTTGGAGCCCGAGCTGCAGGTCCTGCCCATGCTGGTCTACCTCCTCATCTACCAGGAATACGAAAGGCGTCAGCGACGACCACGTTGAGTACTGCACCTAGTACACAGGGGAGGGGGGAGGAAAAAGAGAGTGACACACACATGCAACACGCAACACCCCCATCCTCACCCACAATACCATACACACAAACACATGCAGCAACATTACATTAACGCCCTGTAACCCCCTGGAAGAACGCAAGGACAAAAGGAATTGAGTTAAACAGTGATATTTTAGAAATAGGCAGATATACGTAATAAATAGAAAAACAGTATATACAAAAATATACAATATGTACATAAGATGGTACATTGTCCATTTAAAATGTCCATGGGCCACTGGGCCAAAAATCATGGGCAAATCCCATACTTGACTCCTGCCTCAATATGGAGAGAACACTGCAGGGGCATCAGGTCGAAAACACACAGGCACCTCAGGCGGATATGGAAGGGTGGCACCTCAGCCGGAAGATGGAATAACGCCACTGCTCCCCGAGGGGGCTCCATGCCCACTGCTTTGACCTGGGGAGTGCAAAGCCACAGTCTCGCAAGTCTCTCAAGTGGGTGGTTTGCCCACTGCTTGCTCCTGGGGAGTGCAAAGCCACAGTCTCTCAAGTGAATGGGTTCTTCCACTAGTCCTGGAGAGGGCCTTGTGCCCAGTGTGCTTCATCCTGCCAAGGATAGGGTGAGTAGATGCATATCTCCACTGGTTCTGGAAGGGGCCTTGTGCCCAGTGTGCTTCATCCTGGCAAGGATAGGGTGAGTGGATGCCTTTCTCCACTGGTTCTGGAGGGGGCCTTGTGCCCAGTGTGCTTCATCCTGCCAAGAATAGGGTGAGTGGATGCCTTTCCCCACTCGTTCTGGATGGGGCCTTGTGCCCAGTGTGCTTCATCCTGCCAAGGATAGGGTGAGTGGATGCCTTTCTCCACTGGTTCTGGAGGGGGCCTTGTGCCCAGTGTGCTTCGTCCTGCCAAGGATAGGTAGAGTGGATGCCTTTCCCCACTGGTTCTGGAGGGGGTCTTGTGCCCAGTGTGCTTCATCCTGCCAAGGATAGGGTAAGTGTATGCATACCTTCACTGGTTCTGGAGGGGGCCTTGTGCTCAGTGTGCTTAATCCTGCCAAGGATAGGGTGAGTGGATGCCTTTCTCCACTGGTTGTGGAGGGGCCCTTGTGCCCAGTGATGCAACACTTGGGGTGTTGCAGTTCACAGTCCCTCACCTGGGTGTGTGAGGCACAAGATTTCCAGGGAACAGGTTGCATGATAGTCCATGGAGGCAGGTCTAGACTCCATTCTGCGGCGGCTAAGGCTGCAAACTGTTGGTAGTGCCGTTGCTGGTGGGGGTGCTGCCAGTGGTGGTGGGAGGCTCCAGCCCTTCTCCTGCAGCCTCGGACAGCTGCCCACTGGGGCTGCTGCTGCTGACAGTAGTGCTGCTAACGGCGGTGCATGTGGCGGTGCAGGTGGTGGTGCTAGCGGCCAGGCTACTGGTGGTGCTGGCAGCGGTGCAGGTGGTGGGGCTACATTGTATTTCCCCAGGTGGAGGATTTGGCCACAGTGAAAGCTGACTTTTATGCCATGGGACATATCCCCAACATCATTGGTGCCATTGATGGTACACATGTGACATTTATCCCCCCCCCCCAGAGAAATGAACAAGTTTTCAGGAATAGAAAAAGCTATCCCTCTATGAATGTGCAGATGGTGTGTTTGGCGGGCCAGTACATCTCCCATGTGAATGCCAAATATCCTGGCTCTGTGCATGACGCATTTATCTTGAGGAATAGCAGCATCCCATATGTGATGGGCCAACTCCAGAGGCACCGGGTGTGGCTAATAGGTGAACCCAAGGTGCCCACCCAGTATAAGTAAGTGTCTGAATATGGGGTTGTCCCTAAGGGTTAGTGTGTGTCTAACCGTTGTCCCTCAATATTTGCAGGTGATTCTTGTTACCCCAACCTCTAATGGCTACTGACCCCAGTGAGGAATGCCAGGACAAGGGCAGAGGAACATTACAATGAGGCACATGGGCGTACAAGGAGGATTATTGAAAGGACATTTGGCCTCCTGAAGGTCAGGTTCCGGTGCCTCCATCTGACAGGTGGATCCCTGTACTACTCACCCAAGAAGGTGTGCCCGGTCATCGTTGCATGTTGCACAACCTGGCCTTGAGACACCAGGTGCCTTGTTTGCAGGAAGATGAGCCTGGAGATGGTCTTGTGGCAGCGGCGGAGCCTTTGGACAGAAAGTAAGAGGAGGCAGAGGAAGAAGATGTTGACAACAGAAGTAATATAATTCAGCAGTACTTCCAGTGACACACATGTAAGACACTGTAACTTCAATTTACTTTACAGTTTTATGTTGGACATTGTACATGGCAGCCTGATTTCCCTATGTCTATGGCAACTTACTGTACCCTTTGGCATCTCTATTTTTAGATATCTGTGCCCCACTCTGCCTCCTGCTATGTGTACTGCTGCCCACCAAAGGGCATTCCAAAGTATATTTTACTGTACATATGACTTGCAATGCTTTGATAATGTTGAACTAATACATATTTCAATCATTGGACAGACTCCAGATTTGTATTTGTTCCAAGGTTGTTTATTTAAGTGCTCATAAGTATAGGGGATGTGCTATAGGCTGGGGTTATGGTGGAGGAAAGTCCAGGGTAGAGTCAAGTCTCTTGGTATTACAGGTGCATTTTCCAATGGCGCATAGGAAAGGGAGTAATGTCAGTTCAAGGTGGACAGGCTGACAGAGTGGGACAGAAGGGTGACAATCAGGAGAGTCCTATTTCCTGGTGAAGGTCTTGGCAATGTTCTCTGGCTTCTACCTGGATTGCAGGGACCGTTTGTGGGGTGGGTCTCCTTCTGCCGGGGGTGGGGTGCTGGTGGCCTGTTGGACCTGTGGCGGGGCCTCCTGTCCACTAGTGTCGGCAGAGGTGGATGGCTGTTCTTTGGTGTGGCTAGTGTTAGGGGCCCGTTGTTGTTTCACTGTCTCCCTCATGGTCTTGCCCATGTTAGCCAGCATCCCTGCAATGGTGACCAGAAAGGTGTAGATGTTTTTGAGGTCCTCCCTGATCCTCAGGTACTGTCCCTCCTGCAGCCGCTGGGTCTCCGGCAACTTGTACATTAACTGGCCCATGGTCTCCTGGGAATGGTAGTATACTCCCAGTATGTTGGTGAGGGCATCCTGGAGAGTCGGTTCCCTGGGCCTGTCCTCCCCCGTCGCACAGCAATACTCCCAGTTTCCCTGTTGTTCTGTGCCTCTGTCCCCTGAACCGTGTGCCCACTGCCACTGACCCCAGATCCCTGATCGTCCTGTGTTTGTGGGGTTGCCCGGGGTCCCTGTAGTGGTGTACACACTGCTGATTGATGTGTCCTGGGGACAGTGGCATGGACCCGCTGGGTGGGTGTTGTGCTGGTGTTTCCTGAGGAGGGAGGCTCTGTGGTGGTATGGGAGTGTGGAAGGGTAACCGACTGTCCAGAGGTCTCTGATGGGGCAGGTTTGTGATGGTGATCCAGGCGTGCAGGGCTACTGTCATCACTGTGGGCCTCCTCTGGATGGGACTGGATGTTGCTGGCACCTCCTCTCCAGTGACGTTGAGTAGGGGTCCTGTGGGGATGAAAATGCAATGTTATTGAATCTGCGTGCGCCATCTTGTGCATGGGTGTGTTTCTCTGTATGGCTGAGATTGCCCTGCCAGCTTTGCCTTGTGTGCGTGGTGATTTTGTGGGCTAGGTGATTCTGTCTAATGTGCATGCTGTGGTGATGGCTGTCCATGCAGGTCTGTGATGTGGGTCCATGGATTGGTGTTACATGCAGGGCTTGGGTTTGGGATGGGTGGGTTGTGATAGCGGGGTATATGTGAGGTGGTGGAGTGATGGGGGTGAGGGTAGGGGCTTTTGTTTGTGATGGTATGCAGACAGGGTGGGGGATATAGTAGTAAAGATTTGACTTACCGGACTCCAGTCCTCCTGCTACTCCTGTGAGGCGCTCAGGATGCATTATTGACAAGACGTGCTCCTCCCATGTTGTTAGTTGTGGGGGAGGAGGCGGGGGTCCTGTACAGCTACCTGGTGTTTTGCAACCACGGAACGCACCTTCCCCGTAGGTCGTTCCACCTCTTCCTGATGTCATCCCTTGTTCGGTGGTGTCATAGCTCCATCTTCCTTGCAATGGATATCTGCTGGACCTGTGATCTAAATAGCTGTGGCTCTACCCAGATGATTTCCTCCACCATGACACTTAGCTCCTCCTCTGAAAACCTGGGGTGTCTTTGGGGTGCCATGGATGTGGTATGAGTGGTATGTGTAAGGATGTGTGGGGTGATGAGTGGGGTGTTGTGTTGTGAGATGCGTGGATGATGTATGGGTGATGATATATTGTGCCTCTGGTTGAGTGGGTGCTCCTGGCTTGTCCCTCTCTGCCCGCTATCTTTTTTCTGCTGTAAGGTGTTGTGGGTAATGTGGGTGTGTGTTTTATAATGGTGTGGGTGTGTATATGTGTGTCAGGTGTGTGTAGTTTGAATTGTCCAATGTGGTGATGTCTTGTAAGTGTGTGTGTATTTTGAGCGCAGCGGTGTGTTCCGCCAATGGTTTACTGCGATTGAAAGACCGCCGCGGCGATACGTGGGTCCTGATACTTTGGGCGTATTGCTGTTGGCGTAACGGTGTGAGTTTTGCTATCGCCAGTTTATCACTGACCATTGGTCTGGCGGACTTGTGTGGGTGTCTATATAGTGGCGGATTTCTCTGTGTGGGTCATAATACCCTTAGCATAATACAGCCGCGGTCACGGTATTTTAGCAGCCGTCGGCACAGCGGTAGGCGGCATTTACAGCCAGGGTTGTGATGAGGGCCTTAGTCTGTCACAACCTCTGTCTCTTAGGTGGTGTCGACAATCAATTGAGTTGGGATGAAGCATCATCTACCAGTGACAGGCGCCGGGCAATCCAAAGGCAGAACCCACTCCTCTTCTAAGCTGGCTTGTCAGCTGCCAGCACAGCACAGGAGGAGGAAGCTGAGGAGACAGAAGATCAGGGGCTGACTGCAAGTGATGTGGAAGCCAATCCCCTGACCACACATGTTGGCCCATACAGATTACCTACTAAATCCACATCTGCTGTGGTTGGCATGGTGCCTCCTCCTACACCCCAGAGGATTTCCTATTCCCCACCTACCCCAATCCACACCTCACCTCTTCAGAGCCCTCACATCCAGGTGAGACATGTTGTTTCCCCTAAACACTCCTACCCCAACAGTGACTCCCAGGTCTTCACTCGAACATCTGATGGACATGCCGGCCCTGGTGAGGCGCAGGTAGCCTCTAGGCACATTTCCCCCCTTCACAAACTCCCACTTTCCACCCCCTCCCACGCTTGTGGACATGCTGGTTACCTCCAGGGCCGTCCCTGGTAGAGAGGGCTGGCAGATATTGATGCCAGAGAGTGGGAGAATGATTTCCTCCATCAGCAGGCAAATGTGAGGGAGGACATTTGTGCCATTGGGGTTACACTGTCTGACATGTCTGCCTCACTACAGTACATACACCAGCTTCCACAGTAAGTGCACAGAATGACCCAGGTGTTGAAGAGGATGGATAGATCCTGGGGACATGGGGAAGAGGATGTGTGGTCATACAGAGGGAAGAGAGTGCAAGACACCATGCATTGGCTATGAAGATGATGGATGGCATAATTAAAATGATACCAAATCCTTAACAGTCAATGCATGGAGGGGAGCCAAGACCTGCACCATCTCAACCTGAATGCCTGGTCTGGGAACCTGCACTGGGCTCACAACAATCCACAATGGGAACACCCCCCTTGCACAGGCCCTCCACTGCACAGTCACGTTCTCTCCCTGTCCAAGATCGGAAAACCCTTGGCCAGGCATCCGCTGCCTGTACAGGAATCCCCACCCGCTATGCAGGTAGACCCTCCTCCTGTACAAATAGAGCCACCAGCTGTGCTGGTAGACCCTCCCCCTGAGCAGGTAGACCCTCAGCCTGTACAGGATTTACACCCACCTGCAACTAAGGAACCAAGGAAAGGAGCCATCTCACACCGATGTTCACCACCTCACCTGAGAAGATGCAAGTGAGATCCTTCTTGAGCAATGTGATATATGTGTGCACAACACTATGGCCCTCATTACGACCCTGGCGGTATAGAACCGCCAGGGCCGCGGGACGCGGTGGCACCGCCGACAGGCCGGCGGTGCCCCGCGGGGCATTCTGACCGCGGCGGCTTAGCCGCGGTCAGTAAAGGGAAACCGGCGGTCTCCCGCCGGTTTCCCGCTGCCCCCAGGAATCCTCCAAGCCGGCGCAGCTTGCTGCGCCGGCTTGGGGATTCCGACTCCCCCTCCCGCCATCCAGTTCCTGGCGGTTCTCCCGCCGGGAACCGGATGGCGGGAGGGGGAGTCTCGGGGCCCCTGGGGGCCCCTGCAGTGCCCATGCCAATGGCATGGGCACTGCAGGGGCCCCCGTAAGAGGGCCCCTACAAGTATTTCACTGTCTGCTTGGCAGACAGTGAAATACGCGACGGGTGCAAATGCACCCGTCGCACCTTCCCACTCCGCCGGCTCGATTACGAGCCGGCATCCTCGTGGGAAGGTCGTTTTCCCCTGGGCTGGCGGGCGGCCTTTTGGCGGCCGCCCGCCAGCCCAGGGGAAAACTTGAAATACCCGCCGCGGTCTTTTGACCGCGGCGCGGTATTTTGGAGGGCGGAATTCTGGCGGGCGGCCTCCGCCGCCCGCCAGAATCAGAATGAGGGCCTATGTGAATAAAAGACATATTCCACATTTATATTGAGTTGAGCAATAGTTGATAAAGTCAAATCAAACACTTGTGTAGGACATGTTTATGTGTACATTTCAATCATGTGGAAGGCATAGTTAACCAACTCCATACGTATACGTCCATACTCTCGTTCCAGCACAGACAATGAACTACATAACAAAGTTGATTGGATAAATATTATTAATATTAGAATATTTATCTTAAGAAAACAAAAACTGTCCATTGGGAAGGGAGAAACTAAATCATATAATGCTGTTCATGGAGAAGGGGCAGGGGAAATGGAGAGGGTTGGACAAAAAATTAACATGTCAGGAAACATCAAGGTAATCAGTCTATGCACAGGGGACAAATAAAAAGTCCAGTCAAAAAGAGTGGTTTTGAGGTGCATAAGTTCCCCTTTCAGTTCAGTCCTGTTTGTCAGGGCCCCAGTAGGGGATTTGGCAGTCCATTGTGTGAAGGCAGGCCACTGCCTTTGAAATGTAAGGCACTCCACCCTTCCAGCCCAGGAAGAACCATTCAATATGCAGATGAGTGCAGGTGTGACTGAGTGTCCCGTGTTTGTGATTGTCTCGATGAAATGGACAAGGGAGCTGTCAACCAGCCCGGCCCAGACGTTGATTGGAGACAGGCTATACGGCACAGATGGCTTTAAAGTGCAGAGAAATGCTCACTTTCTAAAAGTGGCATTTCTAAAATAGTAATATAAAATCAAACATCACCAATAAGCAGGATTTTCTATTACCATTCTGTCCATACTAAATATGACCTGGTTACCCCTTTCAGATCAGAATCTACCAGTCAAAAATATATGAGGGCAGTCTTAATCCTAGTCTATGAAAGGAGCAGGCCTCACAGTAGTGGAAAATGAATTTAGGAGTTTTTCACTACCAGGACATATAAAACACATATTTACATGTCCTGCCTTTAACCCCTTCGCTGCCAGGCCTTTTCCCCCTCCTGTGCCAGGCCTTTTTTTGCCTATTTGGGGCAGTTCGCGCTTAGGCCCTCATAACTTTTTGTCCACATAAGCTAACCAAGCCAAATTTGCGTCCTTTTTTCCAACATCCTGGGGATTCTAGAGGTACCCAGACTTTGTGGGTTCCCCTGAAGGAGGCCAAGAAATTATCCAAAATACAGTGAAAATTTGTTTTTTTTCAAAAAAATGGGAAAAAGTGGCTGCAGAAGAAGGTTTGTGGTTTTTCCCCTGAAAATGGCATCAACAAAGGGTTTGCGGTGCTAAACTCAGCAGCTTCCCAGCCGTCAGGAACAGGCAGACTTGAATCAGAAAACCCAATTTTTCAACACAATTTTGGCATTTTACTAGGACATACCCCATTTTTGCAATTTTTTGTGCTTTCAGCCTCCTTCCAGTCAGTGACAGAAATGGGCATGAAACCAATGCTGGATCCCAGAAACCTAAGCATTTCTGAAAAGTAGACCAAAGTCTGAATTCAGCAAGGGATCATTTGTGTAGATCCTACAAGGGTTTCCTACAGAAAATAACAACTGAAAAAGAAAAATATTGAAATTGAGGTGAAAAAAACATCAAATTTTCTCTACGTTTTACTCTGTAACTTTTCCCTGCAATGTCAGATTATCAAAAGCTATATACCGTTACGTCTGCTGGTCTCCTCTGGTTACGGGGACATATTGGACTTGTAGGTTCATCAAGAACCCTAGGTACCCAGAGCCAATAAATGAGCTGCACCCTGCAGTGCGTTTTCATTCTATACCGGGTATACAGCAATTCATTTGCTGAAATATAAAGAGTAAAAAATAGCTATCAAGAAAACCTTTGTATTTCCAAAAAGTGCACAAGATAAGGTGTTGAGGAGTAGTGGTTATTTGCACATCTCTGAATTCCGGGGTGACCATACTAGCATGTGAATTACAGGGCATTTCTCAAATAGATGTCTTTTTTACACACTTTCCTATATTTGGAAGGAAAAAATGTAGAGAAAGACAAGGGGCAATAACACTTGTTTTGCTATTCTATGTTCCCCCAAGTCTCCCGATAAAAATGATACCTCACTTGTGTGGGTAGGCCTAGCGCCCGCGACAGGAAATGCCCCAAAGCGCAACGTGGACACATCCAATTTTTTGAAAGAAAACAGAGGTGTTTTTTGCGAAATGCCTACCTGTAGATTTTGGCCTCTAGCTCAGCCGGCACCTAGGGAAACCTGCCAAACCTGTGCATTTCTGAAAACTAGAGACTTAGGGGAATCCAAGATGGGGTGACTTGTGGAGCTCTGACCAGGTTCTGTTACCCAGAATCCTTTGCAAACCTCAGAATTAGGCTAAAAAAACACATGTTCCTCACATTTCTGTGGCAGAAAGTTCTGGAATCTGAGAGAAGGCACAAATTTCCTTCCACCCAGCGTTCCCCCAAGTCTCCCGATAAAAATGATACCTCACTTGTGTGGGTAGGACTAGCGCCCGCGACAGGAAATGCCCCAAAGCACAACGTGGACACATCCCATTTTTTGACAGAAAACAGAGCTGTATTTTGCAAAGTGCCTACCTGTAGATTTTGGCCTCTAGCTCAGCCGGCACCTAGGGAAACCTACCAAACCTGTGCATTTCTGAAAACTAGAGACCTCGGGGAATCCAAGATGGGGTGACTTGTGGGACTCTGACCAGGTTCTGTTACCCAGAATCCTTTGCAAACCTCATAATTTGGCTAAAAAAACACATGTTCCTCACATTTCTGTGGCAGAAAGTTCTGCAATCTGAGAGGAGGCACAAATTTCCTTCCACCCATCGTTCCCCCAAGTCTCCCGATAAAAATGGTACCTCACTTCTGTGGGTAGGCCTAGCGCCACGGGAACTGTAGCATTGGACGAGGTCACCTCGTCCAAGGCACAGAAGGGGTTAACCGGCATAGCACCCTACCCTATGGGTTACCAAGGGCCTACCCTAAGGGTGAGCTATATGTAGAAAAAGGGAATCTAAGGCTTGCAAGTACTTTTAAATGCCAAGTCGAAGTGGCAGTGAAACTGCACACACAGGCCTTGCAATGGCAGGCCTGAGACATGGTTAAGGGGCTACTTATGTAGGTGGCACAATCAGTGTTGCAGGCCCACTAGTAGCATTTAATTTACAGGCCCTGGCAGATGTAGTACACTTTATTAGGGATTTATAAGTAAATCAAATATGCCAATTGGGGATCATCCAATGTTACCATGTTGAAGGGAGAGAGCATATGCACTTTAGCACTGGTTAGCAGTGATAAAGTGTGCAGAGTCCTAAAACCAGCAAAAACAGTGTCAGAAAAATAAAGGGAGGTAGGCAAAACACTGGGTGGATGACCACACTAGGGCTGTCAGGTCTAACATCTATGAAACAAAGAAAGAGAAGGGTATGGTTGGGTTTGATTTTATCAAACATAAGGGAGATTTCCATTAGGTTGGTACTGGTATCCATTCCCTTTCTAAATTCAGCCTGATGTTTGGCCAAAATGCTGTTGTTGGAACCCCAACACTCTAGGAATGTTGATCATTTCCCAGGTTTGAGAAGTTTCCTTCCTTAAAGATGGGTGGATAATGGCGCTTTGTCATGCGTCTGGGATCTGGTCTGCGATTCATAGAGCCGTATTGCTTTGAGTAGCACCTGAGGTAGGCTGTTGTTACCTGGGGCATCTTCTGCCTTACTTTTATTGAAGATAAGCCTCTGTATAGAGTTAGGTGTTGCAGTTGGTTCCCTCGCCCTGAGGTAGTGCACCCTTAGGGCTCTTTGATTTGCGCACATGGGCAACCCAATTGTCTTCAGGAATGTCAGTGTTGTTTGCTGCTAAGTGGCCTTTTTCAAGGTTGTTAACTATGCCCCAGAAGTTGTTGGTGGTATTGCATTTATAGGCATGAAGCAATTTGACAAGAAAAGCATTTGACTGGTCTTTCTTGGACGACCAAGGGTCACATTTGTAGTTTTTTTCTGTAGGAGACTGACCCTATTTATGAGGTCCTAGTTCGAGCAGTTACAAACCAATAGGCACAATTCTCTATAAAAGGCCCTTCTTAAGCTCTTTAGTGCTGCAGGGAAATGGATGGGGCCTGACTGTGTCAGCTGGTAGACTTTATGCGTGACAGTTTTTTTTGCAAGAATTTAAAGATTTTACTAGGTTCTCAAGGGACTGGCTAGAAAAGATACTATGGCTGGTTTGATAGAATTTGCCAGGTTGTCCTTCCAGTCCAGCTTTTTCAAAATCATTGTGTGGGGGGATAGACACAGAAACTGCAATTTCTTGTAAGATGGTATCCCAAGATTAATTTATATGTGTTATGCAAAGTGGTTGCTTTCTGTGCGAGAGTCAATGCAGAATGTTTTGATGTGAATCAATAGTGGCCCATTCATGAGAGAGTAATCAAATATCAAAATGGAGCTTGCAGTTTGGTATGGGGAACCCAGGGTTTGGCCTTCATTGAAATGACCATTGAGCACCCTTAAACCAAGAAATATACACTGGTTGATAAATGATTCACACAGATGATCTTCACTGATTGTGTCTGGTTTGACCTGGCGAGGGGTGTTCCAGTGACGATTGCCCTGCTGCTTTTGCTACTTTTGCCACTGGGCAGCTGGGTCTTGTTAGATGGGCAGCAGGAGGAATGGACGGCACTTATACGAGGCAGAGGCCGAGGGATTCTCGGTAGTTAAGGGGGGTGGTGGCTTGGGGCTCCAAGGAGCACAAACCACAGTGGCACCTGGCACTCATCTTGACCTGCTGTAGCTGACACTGTTCAGTACTCATGCTCTACTCGTCCACCCTCTAATCTGCCCTGCTGCTTTGCTCTTCTCTACTCTGCCCCAGTCTCCCTGCTCTCCCGCCTCTCTCCGGAAGGGTACTTCCACTGGAACAAACAAAAACAAGTGACTATCTAGTTTCACAGCCACCGAATGAGAATCTCTGTCTCTTCTCTTTCCGGTTTACAAGAAAAGTCACAGTTTTGTCTTTCATCGTGGCTCATGGTGAGAAAAACCATCACAGAGACAGCAGACCTGACTCAGGCCCCCAGGCCTAACTATCAAGCTAAGAATGCATTTATTTGGTGGGTGCCACACCCCAAACACCCCCTGAAGAAATGCCCCTGCAACACAGTGTCCTCCAGGGTTCATCCTTTCTCTACTTTCATATGTATACAAACAGCATACATGTCCACCTGTGGGTTCAGCGAGGTGTGGATAAAGCAGTGAAGAGTTTCCATGCCTTCATGAAGTTGACTCCTAAATGTGCTACAATAGGATGAATCCGGTTCGTGAAAAACAGTTCATACTACCCTTCCACAGCACCGCCTTATGATCTCCACCTTCTCAACTCCGGTTATTTCTAAACTTCATAATACTATTCTAAAAGCACCACAGAAACAAATATAATCAATTATTTTTAACAGTGTGTGTCCATTCCTATGGACTGCTTCATTGTGTTTCTTGTATCAGTAATTGTTTTAATTCCTATTGTTGTAAGGTTTTCTAGGTGGATTCTTGAATGTATGTGTTTCTTTATTTTATCTGACAAATATTTCCAATCTTTTACTTCTTTTTTATCCACGGAATGTCACCACCAAACAGCAAGCAGGGGAAAAAGAAGTACTCCCCGTAAGCAAATCAACTTGTGTGTACCAGGAGTTTGAAAATGTACATTTGTTTATCCGCCCCCTGTCTTGGGCGGTTGTTGTAGTTTTAAGTCTGGCAGATGAGGCCGTGTTTGTTTTACAATTAGTTTGCTTTCATGACTCAGTCAAAGGAATGGCTTTACAAGTAGCTACTCTAGTGTATTCACAGTCTCAAATCAATATTAAAGATACCTGTTATGTTTTAAAATAAAATGAGTTATGTTTGGTGCAAACTCACAATTCTGTATAGATGCATTTTTGGTGTATTTTTTCAACACACCTCTAACAATACCCCTTTGCACAACATGGCTGTTATTACTATAGCCTCGTAGCCTGTGCCTCTGAGTATACCAGTTGTTGAAAGCCCTGAAACTAAGATAAAGGCTTGTGGCACACACGCGGGACTATGACGAGGGAGAGGGCCTTTATTAACTAGTACAGCCTGAGGTAGAAGGGCTATAAGGCTATTACATTCTATCCACTCAGGATAGAATATTTTAAATGAAAAAAGGAGAAATAGAAAGACAAACATTGGAATACCCAAGCAGAAGGATTAATCAAGTCATTAATAGCCACTTTAATGTCTTCAATGGATCCCCCAGCATTACTATGTTCTAATACTAATTACAGAGCTCCATGCCTCAAATTAATACCGATTTTACCCACCCACTTGGTAGACTACACACATAGGGGGTCATTCCAACCCTGGCGGTCGGTGTTAAAGCAGCGGCCAACCCGCCAACAGGCAGGCAGTAAAAAAATTGGAATTCTGACCCTGGCGGAAACCGCCAACAGAGACCGCCACTTTAACACTCTGACCGCCACGGCGGGACAAACAAACAGCGCGGCGGTCACCGCCAACAGACAGGCGGGAGACAATGTACCACCCACCCTATCACAACCCACCAATCCATCACCTTTTCCGGGGCGGTAGCCCCGCCGATAAAAACACGGTGGAAACAGACATTATGAACAGAAAACGCTCACCTCTACACACTCCACGAGGAATCTGGACAACATGGAACCCGAACTACACATCCTACCAGCTATTGTCTTCCTGCTCCTCTACCAGGAGCACGAACGCCGGCGCAGAAGACAACGGTGAGTACTGCACCTACGACACAGGGGAGGCAAAAAATTACGGGGACACACATACGCAACACACCCACCCTCACCCACAACTACATACACATCAATGCAGAGCAACAACTCAGACACCCCTAAACCCCCCGGAAGAATGCAAAGACAAAATAAAATGATCATGAAATTTGAAGTATATTGTACGGCTAAGTAAAAAAATATATCAAACATCTATAACTATATATACATATGTAAATTGTCCTGTCCAAATTGGGTATCAGCCATTGTTCGTGGGCCAATGGGCCTAAACACATGGGCAAAGCCCACACAGGATACCCGACTCCAATGGAGAGAACACTGCAGGGGCATCAGATAGGAAAACTACAGGCACCTCAGGGGGAAGGGAAGGGGGGGCACCTCAGCCAGATGAGTCCACAACGCCAGATCCACGAGGGGCCTCCATGGCCACTGTTCAATCCTGGGGAGTGCAAAGCCACAGTCTCACAAGTCTCTACAGTGGGTGGATTGCCCACTGTGCCATCCTGGGGAGTGCAAAGCCACGGTCTCACAAGTCTCTACAGTGGGTGGGTTGCCCACTGTGCCATCCTGGGGAGTGCAAAGCCACAGTCCCACAAGTCTCTACAGTGGGTGGATTGCCCACTTTGCCATCCTGGGGAGTGCAAAGCCACAGTCTCACAAGTGGATTACAGACTCCACTGGTTCTGGAGGAGGCATGGTGCAATGAGTGCTTCGTGCAGCCCGGCCTGACACAGATGCGGGCCTGCCCCTACTGCCAATGGGCCAGCGGTGCTTGAGACGCCGGTGCCCAGCGGAGCGGTGCAGAGACGGCGGTGCCCAGCGGAGCGGTGCAGAGACGGCGGTGCCCAGCGGAGCGGTGCTTGAGATGAAGGGCCCAGCGGAGTGGTGCTTGAGATGAAGGGCCCAGCGGAGCGGTGCAGAGACGGCGGTGCCCAGCGGAGCGGTGCAGAGACGGCGGTGCCCAGTGGAGCGGTGCTTGAGATGAAGGGCCCAGCGGAGCGGTGAAGAGACGGCGATGCCCAGCGGAGCGTTGCTTGACATGAAGGGCCCAGCGGAGTGGTGCAGAGATGCCGGTGCCCAGCGAAGCGGTGCAGAGACGCCAGTGACCAGCGGAGCGGTGCTTGAGATGAAGAGCCCAGCGGAGCGGTGCAGAGACGCCGGTGCCCAGCGGAGCGGTGCTTGACATGAAGGGCCCATCGGAGCGGTGCAGAGACGCCGGTGCCCAGCCGAGCGGTGCAGAGACGCCAGGGCCCAGCGGAGCAGTGCTTGAGATGAAGGGCCCAGCGGAGCGGTGCAGAGACGGCAGTGCCCAGCGGAGCGGTGCTTGAGATGAAGGGCCCAGCGGAGCGGTGCTTGAGATGAAGGGCCCAGCGGAGCGGTGCTTGAGATGAAGGGCCCAGCAGAGCAATGCTTGAGAAGAAGGGCCCAGCGGAGCGGTGCTTGACTTGAAGGGCCTTGTTCAGCGGTGCTTGACTTGGAGGGCCCTGTTCAGCGGTTCTTGAGGCGGCGGTGCCCTGTTCAGCGGTGCTTGACTTGAAGGGCCCTGTTCAGCGGTTTTTGAGACGCCAGTGCCCTGTTCAGCGGTACTTGACTTGATGGGCCCTGTTCAGCGGTTCTTGAGACGGCGGTGCCCTGTTCAGCGGTGCTTGACTTGAAGGGCCCTGTTCAGCGGTGCTTGACTTGGAGGGCCCTGTTCAGCGGTTCTTGAGACGGCGGTGCCCTGTTCAGCAGTGCTTGACTTGAAGGGCCCTGTTCAGCGGTTCTTGAGATGGCGGTGCCCTGTTCA
Organism: Pleurodeles waltl; assembly: GCF_031143425.1. Lineage (NCBI taxonomy): Eukaryota > Metazoa > Chordata > Amphibia > Caudata > Salamandridae > Pleurodeles > Pleurodeles waltl. The sequence continues at coordinate 85,627,926 of NC_090442.1, read as the reverse complement.
GCGGTGCTTGACTTGAAGGGTCCCTGTTCAGCGGTGCTTGACTTGAAGGGCCCTGTTCAGCGGTGCTTGACTTAGAGGGCCCTGTTCAGCGGTTCTGGAGACGGAGGTGCCCTGTTTAGCGGTGCTTGACTTGAAGGGCCCTGTTCAGCGGTTCTTGAGACGGCGGTGCCCTGTCCAGCGGTGCTTGACTTGAAGGGCCATGTTTAGCGGTTCTTGAGACGGCGGTGCCCTGTTCAGCGGTGCTTGACTTGAAGGGCCCTATTCAGCGGTTCTTGAGACGGCGGTGCCCTGTTCAGCGGTGATTGACTTGAAGGGCCCTGTTCAGCGGTTCTGGAGACGGCGGTGCCCTGTTCAGCGGTGCTTGACTTGAAGGGCCCTGTTCAGCGGTTCTTGAGACGGCGGTGCCCTGTTCAGCGGTGCTTGACTTGAAGGGCCCTGTTCAGCGGTGCTTGACTTGGAGGGCCCTGTTCAGCGGTTCTTGAGACGGCAGTGCCCTGTTCAGCGGTGCTTGACTTGAAGGGCCCTGGTCAGCGGTGCTTGACTTTAAGGGCCCTGTTCAGCGGTGCTTGACATGTGTGTCCAGGTCACCAGATCCGGCCATTACATGGATTTCACTCGCCACCTGACATGTGGCTGCCGGGCCCTTCGTGCACATCTGTCTTCTCGCTTGCGGGGCCCTCCTGTGCTGCCGTCCCGGGCCCGTGGGTGTCCTCCTGCACACCTGGAATGGGGCTGGTGGGGGCCTCCTGGGCAGCTCGCCTTCTGCCGGACTTGTCGGGCGTGCTGCCCTTGCCACCCTTCCCTGCTCGTCTGTGGCACTTTCCTCCCTTTGGCGGTGTGCCAGGTGGCACCCCACTCCCTGAGGCTGAGGTGCTGATTGGGGTCTTATGAGATGGAGGGGGTGGGTCAGTTGTTGGAAAGAGGTCAAGGTTGGAAAGGAAAATCAATTTTGAAAGACAGGGACGGGTAGTTGTAGTGGGTATGGGAGTGGAGGAAGAGGATGTGGTTGTAGGAGAGTGAAGTCTGGTGTCTTTGGGTGCAGGTGCTTGTGCTGGAGGCTGTCGTGAGGTGGATGGCTGTTGGGTGGGTGACTGCCTGCGTTTGTGTGGTTTGGAAGAGGGGGTGACAGACACACTGGGAGAGGACACAGGGGACGTGTAAATTGTAGTGGGGGTAGTGACTGCACGTGTGCGGAGTGTTCTGGTGGGTGTGCTGGTGATGGACGTAGTGGCTGAAGATGTTGTGCATGCAAGTGTGAGTGGAGACGTCACAGGGAGGGAGGAGGGAGACAAGGAGGAAGTGGGACACAGAGGAGGCAGTGGCTGTTGGCATGTCTGCATGTGGATGTTGCTTGTGTGAATGCTTGTGTGATGTGTGGTGCTTATGTCTGGATGAGCTTCCCTTGGGTGTTGAGGTGTGTGCAGGCTGGTCTGTAGGTGTGTCTGGGATAGGCAGAGGTACAGGGGAGTGGGACTGGGTTGAGGAAGTTGGAGGAGGGAGGCAGGAGACAGGGACAATGGCTGCCGTCAGTGCTGAGGCCAGAGCGTTGAACGATCGCTGATGGGCAACCTGACCCGAATGAATGCCCTCCAGGTATGCATTACTCCGGTGCACCTCCCTTTCTACACCCTGGATGGCATTCAAAAGGGTAGACTGCCCAACAATGAGCGTCCTCAGGAGGTCAATGACCTCCTCACTGAGGGCAGCAGGGGTAACTGGGGCAGGGCCTGAGGTGCCTGGGGCGAAGGAGATGCCCACCTTCCTGGGTGAGCGGGCACGGGGCAAAAGCTGAGGGGCTGCTGGGAGGGCGGAGCTGGTGCGCTGGGTGGCGGCTGTACCTGTTGTTGCGGTGGGCACGGATGTTGCCGCCACCACAAGGGAGCTCCCTTCCGAGGACGTGTCTGTGTCGCTGGTGTCACCTCGTGTCCCCGCTGTGGAGCTCCCCTCGCCCTCCGTCTCACTGGTGAAATCCGAGTCAGTTGCATGGCCCTCCATGGCCATGTGAGATGCAGTTCCCTGGTCCTCCGATACCACTTCTCCTCCGCCTGATGATGCAAATGCACACATGAACAGGAAGACCACAAAAAAGGGGGGGGGGAGAAAGAAAGACATGTTGAGTGCATGGATTACCGCTACCGTTGGCGGAGAGGACAGACACAGAAGCCCCCTGCACTACGCTGCGCACTTGGGGTCCACTACTCAATCCATGGGACATGGCCTACAAGCCTATGGACGACAACTCCACACATAGGTGACACAGGGCCATGAATAGATGTACTAGGCAGCCTACAGAGGTGGGGGGCGGGGGCACAGGGCCATGCCTAACGGAGGGGCCTAGCCTACAGAAATCGCCCTGGCCTAGGGATACCCACAGCCCTCCTCCCCCACCCAGACACCTCCAATGAGCGCAAAATCAGCAGAATGTGCTAGTACTCACCCCCTTGTGTCTGCTGTGATGTCCTCACGCGCCCATCCAAATCGGGGTAGGCCACCACCAGGATTCGGGACATCAGGGGGGTCAAGGTACGACTGGCACCCCTCCTACATTGGGAGGCCATCCCCAGCAGAGCCTCTGCGGTCTTCCTGCTCCCGCAGCGGATGTCCTCCCACCTCTTCCGGCAGTGGGTGCACCGTCTGTTGTGGACCCCCAGGGTCCGGACGTCCTTGGCGATGGCACGCCAAATGTCGATTTTCTGATGGGCGCTGACCTATGTGACATGTACAGGGGGAGAAAAATAAAAATCATCACCTTCTGCATGCTCGATGTGAGTGGCCCCCCATCCCCACCCTTGCCATGTGGCACATGCTCTCATCTGTCGTTTGATGCATGCCTCATTCGCTCCCCTCCCCACCATCTTTCATTCACCCAAATCAACCCAGGGATTGGCCACAAAGCATGGTCCCAGTGTACTTACCTGTTGGTCTGGAGGACCGTAGAGTACCGCATACTGGGGGAGGACCCCATCCACGAGTTTCTCCAATTCTTCAGAAGTGAAGGCAGGGGCCCTTTCCCCAGTCGCAGCAGCCATTGTTTCTTCCAGACCGAGGTCACAGCAGCACTTGGCAGCCGCCATTTCAAGGGCCCCCATATCTTAATTTCTAATGCGTCACACATGCCTAGGCCTTGCATCAACACTCATACAAGCCATTCAATGCATTGAGAATCCTGTACTGTGCAAGTTGTGGGAACATACCTGTGGGTTGATTGACTCTGTGCTCCATGTTGTCCTTCCTAGGCACCGTCCGCTGGAACTTGTGAGGAGATGGAGGAATCTTCCCGTGTACAGACCGCTGGTGGACCTGTCGACAATGGAAGAAAGACATGTCATACTGACATACAGGCTTGACAGAGCCACTATACAGGAACTGTGTGCCCAGCTGGAGCCAGACCTGATGTCACCCATCCACCAACCCACAGGGATCCCCCCTCTAGTGCAGGTTCTGTCAGTACTCCATTTGTTGGCAAGTGGGTCATTTCAAACAACAGTGGCCATTTCATCTGGGATGTCTCAGCCTATGTTTTCAAAGGTGTTGTCCAGAGTGTTGTCTGCCCTGCTTAAATACATGCAGAGCCACATTGTTTTCCCTGAGGTGGGCGATTTGGCTACAGTGAAGGGTGATTTCTATGCGCTTGGACATATTCCCAACATCATTGGTGCAATTGATGGGACACATGTTGCTTTGGTCCCCCCCAGCACGAGTGAACAGGTGTACAGGAACAGAAAAAGTTATCATTCCATGAATGTCCAGGTGGTCTGTTTGGCTGACCAGTACATCTCCCATGTAAATGCCAAGTTCCCTGGGTCAATGCATGACGCGTACATCATGCGAAATAGCAGCATCCCTTACGTGATGGAACTACTTCAGAGACACCGTGTGTGGCTAATTGGTGACTCTGGTTACCCCAACATGTCATGGCTACTGACCCCAGTGAGGAATCCCAGGACCAGGGCAGAGGAACGGTACAATGAGGCCCATGGGCGTACTAGGAGGGTGATCGAGCGGACCTTCGGCCTCCTGAAGGCCAGGTTTAGGTGCCTCCATATGACAGGTGGATCCCTAATGTACTCACCAAAGAAGGTGTGCCATATCATCGTGGCCTGCTGTATGCTTTACAACCTGGCTTTGCGACGACAGGTGCCTTTCCTGCAGGAGGATGGTCCAGATGGTGGTGGTGTGGCAGCTGTGGAGCCTGCGGAGAGTGAAGAGGAGGAAGACGAAGAGGACGACACAGACAACAGGGACACAGTAATACAGCAGTATTTTCAATGACATACAGGTAAGAATCAACACCGGCATTTTACATTTTCTTAAAGTCTCCTGCCTCTCTGCTGTCTGAGTTTCCCCCCAGTGTATGTTAACTGAGTTGTGACTTTCCCTTCCAATTTCAGAGATGTGGGCCCCACTCCGTTACCTCTGCTTTGTTTCCCCATGGACTACAGCTGTGTGACAGTGGAATGTTGTCATCACAATGTAACTGGACATTTTGGCACGGTTCTGTGTAATACATTTGTTCAAAAATACAGGCAGACTCCAGATTATTTTTGTGCAATAAGTGTGTTTATTAAAGTGCTCAATTTTGGGTAATGGTTGCAATTCGGTGATGGGTGATGGTGGAGGAATGTCCATGGCAGAGTCCAGATTTTCAGTCTCACAGGTGCATTGTCCATATGCCTGTGGAAGGTGGAGCTGGGGCAGTTTAAGTTTGGACAGGGTGACAATGTGGGACAGTGGGATGACAATCAGGGGGTATCCTTTCCTGGCGGGGGTCTTGGCATCCTACTCTGTCTTCTTCCTAGATCTCAGGCACCGCTTGCGGAGTGGTTCTCCTTCTGCAGGGGGTGGGGTTCTGGTGGCCTGTTGTTCTTGTGTCGGGGCCTCCTGTCCACTAGCGCCGCCGGAGGTGGTAGCCTGTTCTTGGTCCATGCTAGTGACAGGGGCCCTTTGTGGTGCCACATGGTCCCGCAATGTGCTGACAATCTGAATGAGAGCCACAACGATGGTGCCCATTGCGGAACTGATGTTTCTGAGTTCTTCCCTGAACTGTTCCTCCTGCAGTACCTGGATCCCCTGGAACCTGGCCAGGACCGTCGCCATCGTCTCCTGGGAGCGGTGGTATGCTCCCATGATGGAGGATAGGGCCTCGTGGAGAGTGGGTTCCCTGGGCCTGTCCCCCCTGTCGCACAGTAGCCCTCCCAGTTCCCCTGTTTCCCTGGGCCTCTGTCCCCTGGACCGTGTGCCCACTACCACTGCCCCCAGTTCCCTGTTGTTGTTGGGGTGGTGGGTTAACCTGGGTGCCCTGTAGTGGTGGACACACCGCTGATTGATGTGTCCTGGAGACAGAGGCATGGGCCCGCTGGGTGGGTGCTGTGCTGGTGTTCCCAGAGGAGGGTAGGTCTGCTGTGGCCTGTGGCTGTCTGAGGGGAACCGACTGTCCCGAGGTCCCCGATGGGCCGGGCTGGTCATCTGGGTCCAGGGAGACAGAGCTGCTGTCATCACTGTGGGCCTCTTCTGGGGGTGGAATGGACATTTCTGGGCCCTCCTGGGCGGTGTCGTGGCGTTCGGGTCCTGCAAGGGTATAGGAGTATGGTTATTGCTTCTGTGTGTGCCATAGCGTGCAATGGGTGGCTGCCTGTGTACCCCAGTGCTGGCATTCCCTTGTGGGGGCTATTGTGACGGTGGTTTGGGGGGGATGGATATGTGCAGTGGGCATGCTTAGGTGATGGGTGTCCATGGTTTGTGGTCGCATGCAGGGCTTGGTGTTGGAATGGGTGGGTTGTGATGGTGAGACATTAGCAAGGAGGATGTGTGATGGGGTTGGGGGGGGTGGGGGTATGATTTGGCATGCCGGTGGGTGGGGGGATGAAGTAGTTGAGATTAGACTTACCAGAATCCATTCCTCCGCCTACTCCTGCGAGGTCCTCAGGATGCAGGATCGCCAAGACCTGTTCCTCCCATGTTGTAAATTCTGGGGGTTGAGGTGGGGGTCCGCCGCCAGTCTTCTGCACCGCGATGTTGTATCTGGATACCATGGAACGCACCGTCCCCCGTAGGTCGTTCCACCGCTTCCTGATGTCGTCCCGATTTTGTGGATGCTGACCCACAGCGTTGACCCTGTCCACTATTCTTTGCCATAGCTCCATCTTCCTGGCAATGGTGGTGTGCTGCACCTGTGTCCCGAAGAGCTGGGGCTCTACCCGAACTATTTCCTCCACCATGACCCTGAGTTCAGCGTCTGAAAACCTGGGGTGTCTTTGGGGTGCCATGGGGTGGTGTGGATGAGGTGTGGGGTGGTGTTTGTGGTGATGAGTGTGGTGAGTGTGGTGATGTGTGGTGTTTTGTGCGTGGATGTTGTGTGAGTGATGGTGTAATGTGCCTGTGAATGCTCTGTACTAGCTGGTGGTGTCTCTCTCTGGCCTTAGTCAATAAATGGTGGTCGTAGGGGTTTGTGGGTGATGTGGGTGTGTGTTTTATATTGTATTGGGTGTGTGGGAGTGGTGTGTGTATGTGTATCAGGTGTGTGTATTTCAAAATGTCCAATGTGGTGGTGTTTTGGAACTGTGTGTGTATTTTGACCGCGGCGGTGTGTACCGCCAATGGAATACCGCGGTTGAAAGACCGCCGCGTGGATTCGTGGGTCGGAATGGAATGGGCGTATTTCTGTTGGCGTGACGGTGGAGGTTTGGTCATCGGCAGTTTTTCGCTGGCCGTTGGTGTGGCGGACTTTTGTGGATGTCGGGTTTTTGGCGGTTTGTCTGTTGCGGGTCAGAATGACCGTGGCGGTTTCCCGCGGCCGCGGCAGTGTTATGGCGGTCTTCTGACCGGCGGTAAGCGCCTTTTACCGCCGAAGTCAGAATGACCCCCATAGCCTTTAAGTATTATGTACAAATAACATAGGATCAGTTTGCTTATCTTAAACCGTGGAGTTGTGATGGCACAAGACAGTTGAACGTAGCTTGGGTGTAGTTTAGATTTCAGCAGCAACAAGAACAACAAAAACGGTTAGCTCTGTGCAAGACCTCTGTTTGTTCTTCTCATCCTCCGTGTTGTTGCAGCAGCAGTGTAAATGATTTGCAAACCTTTCTATGATTATTCTTCCCCCAGGGGTCCTGAAGGGACATACTGACCTGCATTTTTACTAGTCCTGGGCAGAACTCGCAGAGTGGCAATCCGCAGAATTCCACAGAGTTCCCTAAAAACTCTGTGAGATTCCGTGAACGTCGGATTTTCGGTGCTTCGAGTAGCTCTTGCTACTTTTTTGCACTAGGAGCTTTTCCCGAGCTGTAAAATCAGCACAAATGGCACCACGCAACACTTCTCCAGGTTCCCCTTACAGGATTGCTGTCATTTTGGTGTCATTTATCTGTTCAATTTTACTCTATTTATCCAATTCAATTTGGTATTTTTACTGTTTGGTGTTGACTTTATAGCCGTTTTGCTGCTGCATAAATACTTTACAAATTCCCCTCAGTTAAGCCTGTGACACCTTCTTTTTGACTTCTATCCTAATTGTTAGACCTGACAGCCTTAGGGTAGTCACCCCTAACTTTTTGCCTGCCTCCCTCCACTTTGTGGACACTGTTTTTGCTGGTTTTTAGACTCTGCGCAGTTTACCACTGCTAACCAGTGCTAAAGTGCATATGCTCTCTCCCTTAAAACATGGTAACCTTGAATCATACCTGATTGGACTATTAATTTACTTATAAGTCCCTAGTAAGGTGCACTTTATGTGCATATGGCTGGTAAATTAAATGCTACTAGTGGGCCAGCAGCACTGGTTGTGCCACCCACTTAAGTAGCCCCTTTTTCTTGTCTCAGGCCTGCCATTGCAAGGCCTGTGTGTGCAGTTTCACTGCCACCTCGACTTGGCATTTAAAAGTACTTGCCAAGCCTAGAACTCCCCTTTTTCTACATATAAGTCACCCTTAATGTGTGCCCTAGGTAACCCCTAGAGCAGGGTGCTGTGTAGGTAAAAGGCAGGACATGTACCTGTGTAGTTATATGTCCTGGTAGTGTAAAACACCTAAATTCGTTTTTACACTACTGTGAGGCCTGCTCCCTTCTTAGGCTAACATTGGGGCTGCCTTCATACACTGTTGAAGTGGCAGCTGCTGATCTGAAAGGAGCAGGAAGGTCATATTTAGTATGGCCAGAATGGTAATACAAAATCCTGCTGACTGGTGAAGTCGGATTTAATATTACTATTCTAGAAATGCCACTTTTAGAAAGTGAGCATTTCTTTGCACTTAAATCCTTCTGTGCCTTACAATCCACGTCTGGCTGGGCTTGGTTGACAGCTCCTTGTGCATTCACTCAGACACACCCCAAACACAGGGTACTCAGCCTCACTTGCATACATCTGCATTTTGAATGGGTCTTCCTGGGCTGGGAGGGTGGAGGGCCTGCTCTCACACAAAGGACTGCCACACCCCCTACTGGGATCCTGGCAGACAGGATTGAACTGAAAGGGGACCTGGTGCACTTCTTAGCCACTCTTTGAAGTCTCCCCCACTTCAAAGGCACATTTGGGTATAAAACAGGGCCTCTGCCCTACCTCATCAGACACTTGCTGAAGAAGAAACCTGAACCAGAAACTACATTCTGCCAAGAAGAACTGCCTGGCTGCTCAAAGGACTCACCTGTCTGCTTTCTACAAAGGACTGCTGCCTTGCTGTTGGCCTGCTGCCTTGCTGAACTCTTGTCTGGCTGTGAAAGTGCTCTCCAAGGGCATGGATAGAGCTTGCCTCCTGTTCCCTGAAGTCTCACGACCAAAAAGACTTCTCTCTTTCACTTGGACGCTCCGTGCGCCGAAAATTTCGACGCACAGCTTGTTCCGTGGCGAGAAAAACGCTGCACACCGACGCTGATCGACGCGACGCTCTTGGGACGACCGAAAATCCGACGCACGGCTTCGCAAGGACAACGCCGCCCGACCTCTAGAGGAGAAATCGACGTGATGCCTGCCTGAGATCGTAATTTCGACGCGCAGCCCCGCAGAACGACGCGCAGCCGGAAACAAGCAGGAAAATCCACGCACAGACCCGGGACATCTGGTAATCCCCGCGATCCACGAAAAGAGACTGTCCGCGTGCCTTAAAATGACGCACGACTTCCCCGCGTGGAAAATAACGACGCAAGTCCTTGTGTGCTGGGGAGAAATCGACGCACACACCCTTTTTTCCACGCACCTCTTCTTTTGTGGCCCTCTGAGGAGATTTTTCCACTCCAAACCAGGTACTTGTGCTTGAAAGAGACTTTGTTTACTGTATATTCTAAAGACTTAAGACACTGTATATCACTTTTCAGTGATATCCCTACAATTTCCCATTGCAAACGTTATTCTTTTTGACCTACAATTATCCAGATAAATATTATATATTTTTCTAAATACTGTGTGGTGTATTTTTGTGGTGCTATATGGTGGTATTGTATGATTTATTGCACAAATACTTTACACATTGCCTTCTAAGTTAAGCATGACTGCTCGTGCCAAGCTACCAGAGGGTGGGCACAGGATAATCTTGGATTGTGTGTGACTTACCCTGACTAGAGTGAGGGCTTTTGCTTGGACAGGGGGTAACCTGACTGCCAACCAAAAACCCCATTTCTAACATTGGTGATCAGCGGTGAGGATAGGACTTGCATTTGTGCAGTGACATACAGTAGCTAAGTATTTCACTACCTACCCACAGTTGAAGGTCAACTTGGTTTTTATCTCTTTTTGCAAATCCGTTTTTTCTCCTGACAATTTTCAAAAACTAAATCCTCACTCAACATGTCTCTGACTGTGTCTCAGACAGTGGACTTTGACCTAGTCCAGTTGGATACATATACGGTCAAACAACTAAGAGGATTCTGCAGGGCATTGAGGGTACCCACCCAAGGGGCCTCCAGAAAGGAGGACTTTCAAGTGGCGCTGAGGGCCTGGGCAGAAGCCCATTTAGAGGATGATGAGGAAGAGGAGCCAGAAAATGGCCCCTCAGAGGAATTTTCACTATCTGTGGATGGTGTTACCACTGCAATTGTGCCCCCTTCCAGACCAGGGAGCAGTGTCTCTGTGCAAAGCCTGACCGCAGAAGAAAGGAGAGAAGAAAGGGAGTTCCAATTGCAAATGGCAAAACTGAAAATTGAGGCTCAACAGGAGGAGAGAAGGGCAGAAAGAGAAGCCAAGCAAGCTGAGGCTGAAAGAGCAGCCAAACAAATTGAAGCCGAAAGAGAAACCAAACAGGTGGAGGCTGAGAGAGCTTTGGCTGAAAAGAAACTATTGTTGGCTCATGAACTGAGTCTCAAGGAGCTGGAGATCAAGGCAAGACAGTCTGAATCCAGCAATAATGGTGGCAGCATACTGACAGGACCTGCTGGAGAAAAGAAGGTTCGTATACCCAAAAATGTGGTACCCAGTTTTGTGGTGGGAGATGACATAGATAAATGGTTAGCTGCTTATGAAGTTGCACTAAGGGCTCATGAGGTTCCTGAAGGGCAATGGGGGGTAGCTATGTTGGGTTACGTACCGCCATTGGGGAGGGATACACTCCTCACATTGGATCAACCTGATCAAAACACATACCCACTTCAGAAAGCTACTTTACTTGCCAAGTTTGGGCTGACCCCTGAGGGATACCGTCAGAGGTTCAGGGACAGCACCAAACAAACCACACAAACATGGGTAGATTTCTTTGACTTCTCCAGTAAGGCACTGAATGGATGGGTGCGGGGCAACAAAGTAGCTGATTATAAAGGTTTATATGACTTGATTCTAAGAGAGCATATGCTTAATACTACTTATACAGAGTTGCGCCAGCACTTAGTGGATAGCAAGCTGACTGATCCTGTGAGAAAGTAGCCTCTTTCTAGCCTTGTTACCCCCACTTTTGGCCTGTTTGTGAGTGTATGTCAGGGTGTTTTCACTGTCTCACTGGGATCCTGCTAGCCAGGGCCCAGTGCTCATAGTGAAAACCCTATGTTTTCAGTATGTTTGTTATGTGTCACTGGGACCCTGCTAGTCAGGACCCCAGTGCTCATAAGTTTGTGGCCTATATGTATGTGTTCCCTGTGTGGTGCCTAACTGTCTCACTGAGGCTCTGCTAACCAGAACCTCAGTGGTTATGCTCTCTCTGTACAAATTGTCACTAACAGGCTAGTGACCAATTTTACCAATTTACATTGGCATACTGGAATACCCTTATAATTCCCTAGTATATGGTACTGAGGTACCCAGGGTATTGGGGTTCCAGGAGATCCCTATGGGCTGCAGCATTTCTTTTGCCACCCATAGGGAGCTCTGACAATTCTTACACAGGCCTGCCAATGCAGCCTGAGTGAAATAACGTCCACGTTATTTCACAGCCATTTTACACTGCACTTAAGTAACTTATAAGTCACCTATATGTCTAACCTTTACCTGGTAAAGGTTAGGTGCAAAGTTACTTAGTGTGAGGGCACCCTGGCACTAGCCAAGGTGCCCCCACATTGTTCAGAGCCAATTCCCTGAACTTTGTGAGTGCGGGGACACCATTACACGCGTGCACTACATATAGGTCACTACCTATATGTAGCTTCACAATGGTAACTCCGAATATGGCCATGTAACATGTCTAAGATCATGGAATTGCCCCCTCTATGCCATCCTGGCATTGTTGATACAATTCCATGATCCCAGTGGTCTGTAACACAGACCCTGGTACTGCCAAACTGCCTTTTCTGGGGTTTCACTGCAGATGCTGCTGCTGCCAACCCCTCAGACAGGTTTCTGCCCCCCTGGGGTCAAGCCAGGCTTGTCCCAGGATGGCAGAACAAAGGACTTCCTCTGAGAGAGGGTGTTACACCCTCTCCCTTTGGAAAATGGTGTGAAGGCAGGGGAGGAGTAGCCTCCCCCAGCCTCTGGAAATGCTTTCTTGGGCACAGATGTGCCCAATTCTGCATAAGCCAGTCTACACCGGTTCAGGGACCCCTTAGCCCCTGCTCTGGCGTGAAACTGGACAAAGGAAAGGGGAGTGACTACTCCCCTGACCTGCACCTCCCCTGGGAGGTGTCCAGAGCTCCTCCAGTGTGCTCCAGACCTCTGCCATCTTGGAAACAGAGGTGCTGCCAGCACACTGGACTGCTCTGAGTGGCCAGTGCCACCAGGTGACGTCAGAGACTCCTTCTGATAGGCTCCTTCAGGTGTTAGTAGCCTATCCTCTCTCCTAAGTAGCCAAACCCTCTTTTCTGGCTATTTAGGGTCTCTGTCTCTGGGGAAACTTTAGATAACGAATGCAAGAGCTCATCAGAATTCCTCTGCATCTCTCTCTTCACCTTCTGCCAAGGAATCGACTGCTGACCGCGCTGGAAGCCTGCAAAACTGCAACATAGTAGCAAAGACGACTACTGCAACTCTGTAACGCTGATCCTGCCGCCTTCTCGACTGTTTTCCTGCTTGTGCATGCTGTGGGGGTAGTCTGCCTCCTCTCTGCACCAGAAGCTCCGAAGAAATCTCCAGTGGGTCGACGGAATCTTCCCCCTGAAACCGCAGGCACCAAAAAGCTGCATTACCGGTCCCTTGGGTCTCCTCTCAGCATGACGAGCGAGGTCCCTCGAATCCAGCAACTCTGTCCAAGTGACTCCCACAGTCCAGTGACTCTTCAGTCCAAGTTTGGTGGAGGTAAGTCCTTGCCTCACCTCGCTAGACTGCATTGCTGAGAACCGCGACTTTTGCAACTACTCCGGCCCCTGTGCACTTCCGGCATAAATCCTTCGTGCACAGCCAAGCCTAGGTCCACGGCACTCTAACCTGCATTGCACGACTTTCTAAGTTGGTCTCCGGCGACGTGGGACTCCTTTGTGCAACTTCGGCGAGCACCATTTCACGCATCCTCGTAGTGCCTGTTTCTGGCACTTCTCCGGGTGCTACCTGCTTCAAAGAGGGCTCTTTGTCTTGCTCGACATCCACTCTCTCTCCTGGTCCAATTTGCGACCTCCTGGTCCCTCCTGGGTCTCAGCAGCGTCCAAAAACGCTAACTGCACGATTTGCAGCTAGCAAGGCTTGTTGGCGTTCTTTCAGCAGGAAAACACTTCTGCACAACTCTACACGGCGAGACGGATCCGTCCACTAAAGGGAAAGTCTCTAGCCCTTTTCGTTCTTGCAGAAACTGCAGCTTCTTCTGTCCAGTAGAAGCTTCTTTGCACCCGCAGCTGGCATTTCCTGGGCATTTGCCCATCTCCGACTTGCTTGTGACTTTTGGACTTGGTCCCCTTGTTCCACAGGTACCCTAGATTGGAAATCCACAGTTGTTGCATTGTTGGTTGGTGTCTTTCCTGCATTATTCCTCTATCACAACTCTTTGTCTTTTGGGGAACTTCAGTGCACTTTGCACTCACTTTTCAGGGTCTTGGGGAGGGCTATTTTTCTAACTCTCACTATTTTCTCATAGTCCCAGCGACCCTCTACAAGGTCACATAGGTTTGGGGTCCATTCGTGGTTCACATTCCACTTCTGGAGTATATGGTTTGTGTTGCCCCTATCCCTATGTGTCCCCATTGCATCCTATTGTAACTATACATTGTTTGCACTGTTTTCTAAGACTATACTGCATATTTTTGGTATTGTGTACATATAACTTGTGTATAATTGCTATCCTCATACTGAGGGTACTCACTGAGATACTTTGGCATATTGTCATTAAAATAAAGTACCTTTATTTTTAGTATATCTGTGTATTGTGTTTTCTTATGATATTGTGCAAGTGACACTAGTGGTACTGTAGTAGCTTCACACGTCTCCTAGTTCAGCCTAAGCTGCTCTGCTAAGCTACCATTATCTATCAGCCTAAGCTGCTAGACACCCTATACACTAATAAGGGATAACTGGGCCTGGTGCAAGGTGCAAGGAACCCTTGGTACTCACTACAAGCCAGTCCAGCCTCCTACAGATCCCAGGAAGCTTGCTGAGGAGGCGGACCTCTGGGTTAGCACCAGAGTGTCCAAGAAGGTACCTGGGGGGGACTCCCACAAAGGTGGTCAGGGTTCCCAACAGAAGAAAGAGGAGGGAGATAAACTTGCAGATAAGGAACTCTCCAAAGGCCCCCAAAAGAATTCCCAGGGAGGGGCTGGCAACCCTTCCTTTTCCAAATTTGGGAAAAAGCCAGGGACATATGACAGGTCAGGGAAATCTAACCCCAAATGCATGGAGTGTTACCAGTATGGTCACTATAAAGGCGATCACCAGTGCCCCAAGAGGGCACCGTCCACTACCGGACAGGCACCTGGGTTGACTAGTGTAGCGCTCGGGGGGGAGATGGACCCAGATAGCTTTGGGGAACAGGTAGAGATTTCCCTAGTGTCCCTGGGAGAAGGAGAAATGGTGCCCAAGGTCCACATGCCCAAAAATACTTCCAAGTACCGGCAGTGGGTCACCATTGATGGGCAGAAGGTGGAGGCTCTGCCTGACACAGGAGCCAGTATGACTACTATCAAGAGTCAGCTGGTGTCAGCAGAGCAGATAGTACCTAATACATTCCACCAGGTCATAGTCGCTGACAATCGCGAGAGTCACCTACCGGTGGCTCTGGTTCCCTTTGAGTGGGGGGGGGGTCTCTGGTACTCTGAAAGTAGCTGTGAGTCCTGCCATGCCTGTAGATTGTCTGTTAGGCAATGATCTTGAGCATACTGCTTGGAAAGAAGTGGAGCTCAAGTCTCACCTGGAGATGTTAGGGTTACCTGAGTGGGTCTGCATGACCACCCGGTCCATGGCTGACCGAGAGGGAAGTCAAGGGCGTCTGGAGCCTGGAACGATGGCCCAGAGAGCTGCCAAGAGGAGGGACAAGGGGCGCGGGAAACCGGCCCCAGAAATTCCCGCAGTGGCTGACGGGGCTCCTGAGGAGGAGGCTCCCGAGCCAACTGGGGAAGACATTGCCACCCTAGGTGACTTACCTGAGCTTGCAGGCTGGCAAGTTGAGGGTGGACCCACCAGGGAGGAATTCTGCAAGGCGCAGAAAGAATGCCCCACTCTGGAAGGTCTGAGGAAACAAGCCTCAAACCAGGCAGCGGGTGACGCCTCTGGCGATCACCACCTATATTGGGAGAATGATCTCCTCTACAGTGAGCCTAAGGTTCCGGCCTTTGGGGCAGCATGGACGCTGGTGGTCCCCCAATGTTACCGAACCTTCCTACTGGGTCTGGCTCACGACATTCCCCTGGCAGGACATTTGGGGCAAGGCAAGACCTTTAACAGGCTTGTCACCCACTTTTATTGGCCCAAAATGAGGACACACTCAGATAAGTTCTGCAGATCTTGTCCTACCTGCCAGGCCAGTGGTAAAGCAGGAAAAAGGGTTAAAACCCCCCTGATTCCACTTCCTGTCGTTGGCACCCCCTTTGAGAGGGTGGGCATTGACATTGTTGGTCCCTTGGATCCCAAAACTGCCTTAGGCAACAGGTTCATCCTGGTTTTGGTGGACCATGCCACCCGTTACCCAGAGGCAATCCCTCTGAGGACCGTAACTGCACCGGTGGTGACCAGAACTCTGATGGGGATATTTACCCGTGTGGGATTCCCCAAGGAGATAGTGTCTGACAGAGGCACTAACTTCATGTCTGCATACATGAAGTCTCTGTGGGATGCGTGTGGTGTAACCTACAAGTTCACCACACCCTATCACCCCCAGTCTAATGGTCTTGTGGAGAGATTCAACAAGACCCTGAAAGGCATGATTGGTGGCCTCCCTGAGGCCATGAGGCGTAAGTGGGACGTCCTCTTACCATGCCTTCTCTTTGCTTACAGAGAGGTCCCCCAGAGGGGGGTAGGGTTCAGTCCCTTTGAGCTTCTCTATGGGTACCCTGTCAGGGGACCCTTAAGCATTGTCAAGGAGGGATTGGAGAAATCTCCAAAGGCACCCCCTCAGGACGTGGTCAGCTACATGTTGGCCCTCCGCAACCAGATGACCCGCTTCTGGAAAGAGGCCCAAAGTAACCTTGAGGCCAGTCAAGAGGTAATGAAACACTGATATGACCAGAAGGCCACCCTGGTAGAGTTTCAACCTGGAGACAAAGTGTGGGTAATGGAGCCAGTAGAGCCCAGAGCTCTCCAGGACCGCTGGTCTGGCCCATTTGAAATAAAGGAGCGGAAAGGGGAGGCCACTTACCTAGTAGACCTCCAAACCCCTAGGAATCCCCTAAGGGTGCTCCATGTGAACCGACTAAAAGCTCATTTTGAGAGGTCGGAGATCAACATGCTTCTGGTCACAGATGAAGGATTGGAAGAGGAGAGTGAACCTCTCCCCGACCTCTTCTCTGCCCAAGAAGGTGATGGGTCAGTAAGCGGGGTCATTCTTTCTGACTCCCTAACTCTAAACCAGAAAGGAGACTGCTATGAGCTATTGGAGCAGTTCTCTCCCCTGTTCTCCCTTACTCCTGGACTGACCCACCTCTGTGTTCATGATATTGACACCGGTGACAGTCTCCCTGTTAAGAACAAAATTTACAGGTTGTCGGATAAGGTGAAGGCCAGCATCAAGGAGGAGGTCTCCAAGATGTTGACTCTAGGGGTCATCGAGAAATCCAGTAGTCCCTGGGCCAGCCCAGTGGTGTTGGTCCCTAAGGCTACTGCCCCAGGTGCGAAGCCAGAACTCCGGTTCTGTGTGGACTACCGGGGTCTCAACTCTGTCACACGGACTGATGCTCACCCCATCCCCTGAGCGGATGAGCTTGTTGACAGGCTGGGCGCTGCCAAGTTCCTGAGTACGTTTGATCTTACTTCAGGGTACTGGCAGATCGCCCTGACTGAGGGGGCTAAGGAAAGATCTGCATTTTCAACCCCTGATGGCCATTACCAGTTCCGGGTGATGCCGTTTGGATTGAAAAATGCCCCGCTATCTTTCAACGGTTGGTTAACGGGGTCCTAGCTGGCAAGGATGCCTTCTGTGCAGCCTACCTGGATGACATAGCTGTCTACAGTTCCAGCTGGGAGGAACACTTGCTTCACCTCAAGGAGGTGCTTCAGGCCCTGCAACAGGCAGGCCTGACCATCAAGGCTAGTAAGTGCCAGATTGGGCAGGGTTCCGTGGTGTACTTGGGAGACCTAGTGGGTGGTGGCAAGGTGCAGCCACTCCAGGCCAAGATTGAAACTATCAAGGCCTGGCAACCACCTCGAACGCAGACTGAGGTGAGAGCCTTTTTAGGCCTCACAGGATACTACCGCAGATTTGTCAAGGGCTATGGTACCATTGTGTCACCCTTGACAGAGCTCACTTCCAAGAAACAACCTAGGTTGGTGAATTGGACAGGGGCTTGTCAGAAAGCCTTTGACGCCCTAAAGGAAGCCATGTGCACGGCCCCCGTGCTCAAGGCCCCTGACTACTCCCAGGAATTTATCGTGCAGACAGATGCTTCAGAGCATGGCATAGGGGCAGTTCTAGCACAGCTAAATGAGGAGGGCCTAGACCAACCGGTAGTCTTTATTAGCAGAAGGCTATTACCACGGGAACAGAGGTGGAGTGCTATTGAGAGAGAAGCTTTTGCTGTGGTCTGGGCACTGAAGAAGCTAAGACCCTACCTGTTTGGGACTCACTTCCGGGTTCAGACAGACCACAGGCCCCTCAGATGGCTCATGTAGATGAGGGGTGAGAATCCAAAACTCTTGAGGTGGTCCATTTCCCTACAGGGGATGGACTTTACGGTAAAACATCGCCCAGGGGTTGACCACGCCAATGCTGATGGTCTCTCCAGGTACTTCCGCCTTAGCGATGAGAGCTCCCAGGAGGTCAGGTAGCTCTCCCCACTTTCTGCTGGGGGGGGACATGTTAGACCTGACAGCCTTAGGGTAGTCACCCCTAACTTTTTGCCTGCCTCCCTCCACTTTGTGGACACTGTTTTTGCTGGTTTTTAGACTCTGCGCACTTTACCACTGCTAACCAGTGCTAAAGTGCATATGCTCTCTCCCTTAAAACATGGTAACCTTGAATCATACCTGATTGGACTATTAATTTACTTATAAGTCCCTAGTAAGGTGCACTTTATGTGCATAGGGCTGGTAAATTAAATGCTACTAGTGGGCCAGCAGCACTGGTGTGCCACCCACTTAAGTAGCCCTTTTTTCTTGTCTCAGGCCTGCCATTGCAAGGCCTGTGTGTGCACTTTCACTGCCACCTCGACTTGGCTTTTAAAAGTACTTGCCAAGCCTAGAACTCCCCTTTTTCTACATATAAGTCACCCTTAATGTGTGCCCTAGGTAACCCCTAGAGCAGGGTGCTGTGTAGGTAAAAGGCAGGACATGTACCTGTGTAGTTATATGTCCTGGTAGTGTAAAACTCCTAAATTCGTTTTTACACTACTGTGAGGCCTGCTCCCTTCATAGGCTAACATTGGGGCTGCCCTCATACACTGTTGAAGTGGCAGCTGCTGATCTGAAAGGAGCAGGAAGGTCATATTTAGTATGGCCAGAATGGTAATACAAAATCCTGCTGACTGGTGAAGTCGGATTTAATATTACTATTCTAGAAATGCCACTTTTAGAAAGTGAGCATTTCTTTGCACTTAAATCCTTCTGTGCCTTACAATCCACGTCTGGCTGGGCTTGGTTGACAGCTCCTTGTGCATTCACTCAGACACACCCCAAACACAGGGTACTCAGCCTCACTTGCATACATCTGCATTTTGAATGGGTCTTCCTGGGCTGGGAGGGTGGAGGGCCTGCTCTCACACAAAGGACTGCCACACCCCCTACTGGGACTCTGGCAGACAGGATTGAACTGAAAGGGGACCTGGTGCACTTCTTAGCCACTCTTTGAAGTCTCCCCCACTTCAAAGGCACATTTGGGTATAAAACAGGGCTTCTGCCCTACCTCATCAGACACTTGCTGGAGAAGAAACCTGTACCAGAAACTACATCCTGCCAAGAAGAACTGCCTGGCTGCTCAAAGGACTCACCTGTCTGCTTTCTACAAAGGACTGCTGCCTTGCTGTTGGCCTGCTGCCTTGCTGAACTCTTGTCTGGCTGTGAAAGTGCTCTCCAAGGGCTTGGATAGAGCTTGCCTCCTGTTCCCTGAAGTCTCAGGACCAAAAAGACTTCTCTCTTTCACTTGGACGCTCCGTGCGCCAAAAATTTCGACGCACAGCTTGTTCCGTGGCGAGAAAAACGCCGCACACCGACGCTGATCGACGCAACGCTCTTGGGACGACCGAAAATCTGACGCACGGCTTCGCAAGGACAACGCCGCCCGACCTCTAGAGGAGAAATCGACCCAACGCCTGCCGTGAGGTCGTAATTTCGACGCGCAGCCCCGCAGAACGACGCGCAGCCGGAAAACAAGCAGGAAAATCCACGCACAGACACGGGACATCTGGTAATCCCCGCGATCCACGAAAAGAGACTGTCCGCGCGCCGGAAAACGGCACACGACTTCCCCGCGTGGAAAATAACGACGCAAGTCTGTGTGTGCTGGGGAGAAATCGACGCACACACCCTTTTTCCACGCACCTCTTCTTTTGTGGCCCTCTGAGGAGATTTTTCCACTCCAAACCAGGTACTTGTGCTTGAAAGAGACTTTGTTTATATTCTAAAGACTTAAGACACTGTGGCCCTCATTCTGACCCTGGCGGTTCTCTACCGCCAGGGCCAACGGGGGCGGGAGCACCGCCGACAGGCCGGCGGTGCCCCCTTGGGCATTCTGACCGCGGCGCTTTGGCCGCGGTCAGAACGGGAAAACCGGCGGTCTCCCGCCGGTTTTCCACTGCCCGTAAGAATCCTCCAAGGCGGCGCAGCTCGCTGCGCCGCCGAGGGGATTCTGACAATCCCTACCGCCATCCTGTTCCTGGCGGCTCGCCCGCCAGGAACAGGATGGCGGTAGGGATTGTCGTGGGGCCCCTGGGGGCCCCTGCAGTGCCCATGCCAATGGCATGGGCACTGCAGGGGCCCCCGTAAGAGGGCCCCGCTAGTATTTCACTGTCTGCGTAGCAGACAGTGAAATACGCGACGGGTGCAGTAGCACCCGTCGCACCTTCCCACTCCGCCGGCTCGATTACGAGCCGGCATCCTCATGGGAAGGGAGTTTTTCCCTGGGCTGGCGGGCGGTCTTTTGGAGACCGCCCGCCAGCCCAGGGAAAAACTCATAATACCCTCCGCGGTCTTCTGACCGCGGAGCGGTATAATGGAGGGCGGAATCCTGGCGGGCGGCCTCCGCCGCCCGCCAGGGTCATAATGAGGCCCTGTATATCACTTTTCAGTGATATCCCTACAATTTCCCATTGCAAACGTTATTCTTTTTGACCTACAATTATCCAGATAAATATTATATATTTTTCTAAATACTGTGTGGTGTATTTTTGTGGTGCTATTGTATGATTTATTGCACAAATACTTTAAACATTGCCTTCTAAGTTAAGCCTGACTGCTCGTTGCAAGCTACCAGAGGGTGGGCACAGGATAATCTTGGATTGTGTGTGACTTACCCTGACTAGAGTGAGGGCTTTTGCTTGGACAGGGGGTAACCTGACTGCCAACCAAAAACCCCATTTCTAACACTAATCAATTGTTCTGGAATATACTATAATGATTATTTCCCCAGCATTGTGTATCACGTATGACTTGTTCCCCCCAACTCTACCCTCCTCCCAAAGCCCATCGGATTTCTGTCAGATTAGCTTTTATCATCTACTGCCTAGAATAGTCTCATACATCATTTTGTTTACCTTGAAATCCCAAAGGGAACACCCAAGTCAAATTTCTGTTGAGGTACTTCAGAGACTTGACTTTCCCAGGGCCATAAAACCTGAATTAGTCTTTATTTCAAAAAGCTATATATTGCTGCATTGGCAATGCCTTAAGTAGATCTTTAAAGAAAAGTAATTTGCTTTGTAGAAGAAAATATTCAGATGTACATAGAGATGAAAAATATATTATTAGTCTCAGGTCTGCAGTCACATAGTATATACCCTAAGAAGTTCCAAGAATAATACACATACTGTGCCCTGATTTGGATACAACTTGACAGAGGCATAAAATCATTAGGTAACTGAACCAGAGAATATCAAAATTGAAAATAGTGAACTTCAATAGTAATACTTGATATAGAGATGTGCAGGTAGGTGTCCTGGCATTTCTATGGAGCTGAAGAAAAGAGAATGATGAAGGCCATCTATGACATCTGGAAGAGGTAAGATAAAAATAAATGTGATTTTTCAGTCTATGTTTGTCAAACTGTTATTTCTAATTTGTTTCCCTTTGCTGACTCTCTGCGTGGGGGCATGGGGGGTCGACGCTCCTCCCCCATAAGGGGGAGCCACCCCTAAAAACCACAGGATATGTTGTTAACGTCCGAGTGGAACAGTGGAAGAAAGGTAGCTTGGGATCAGGTAGAAACAAAGGAAAGGATCCAGTTCAAGGCTTTCAAAGAGACACCTGATTCCAGTGGTCATCTGAAAAGAACAGAGAGATGACGTAAAAAAGGTGAAAATGTGTATGAACAACAAATGCACGTGCAAACCCATAACGTGCAACTGAGACCCTCCTGCAGCTTATTCCTGACCTCCTCCACCCCTGGCTTCCAAATACTGAGAGCTACAGATACCTCTGCCAATGCACCTCAAAGACAACCGCAGCAGCAACTTGTGGTACGACAAAGCTAGGATGCTCGATTGTGGCCACAAATCTTCGTATTGCAAAGCTGAGAGCAAAATACAGCTCAATCCAGCACCCCATGTATCTAGTAACAGGATTTACACATAGTTCTACTGATGCACTTTAAAGCTCACCAGCAGCACCGTCTGCTATTACAGCACTGGATCTCTACCCAGCAGCATGCATCCTATACCTTTCACTCTCCATACTGGGACCCACATTACAGTTCTGAAACTTCACCTCGGCCCTACGATGAAGTATCCCTTTCATCCCCAGACCCATGAACACCTCTGGTTAAGGTACTACTTACTGCAATGCAGTCCACCCTGATATTCTAATACTGGCATCCTAGCAGCCCTGCCAATCCCAGCCTGCTATGCTTCTGTGCAGCACATCAGTATTCCTGTAGTGGGACTCAAACAGAGCGCCCCTAATGCACTGCGTATCTCCTCTGTTACTTTCACCTTTTTCAGTCAAGGCACTTATTCACTCCTCTGTTAAAGGAGCTCATTCCTATCCCATGCCCAATTGATCTGGCCTGGGCTCACACGCAGGTCTAACAATGCTCCTTGACGTCCCTGCTGCGCAGGGGTTCAATGCTGATCTGCTTCGCCTTATTAATTCAGCACTGGGAATCCCACAGAGCTCTGTCTGTGAACCTCAAATCTGACCTATGCTTCTTTGTTCCAGTTTTCACACAGTTCACCTTGACGCCCCGTGCAGATGTTCTCTCAACTCTCAGTTGAAGTTGAGGTTTGGAGGACGTCTGTCGTCACAGCTCTCCCTTTCCCGCCTGTCTTGTCTTGGCCAGGGCAGTTCGCCCCTGGCTTGCTACAAGGATTTGCAATTCATTTGCTTTATTTAATGTGTTTGCTCAAGGAATTGTGATCGTGTGTGTGTAGTTTTGCTGATTGCGAGTCGGAGATTGTGAAAAGCCATGTAAAAGGGTAGATGAGAGGATTGTTGGACGAGTCAGTGAATGGATGAATGCGTGAGTCACAAGATGCAAGACTCAATAAATGAATAAATGAATGCACTAATAAAGACCATATGAATAGGAGAATGAAGGTATTTGTGGGTGAATGAACTGACAGATGGCAGAATTAATAAATGAGTGCATTATTGTGTGAAAGGGTGAGTAAAAAAATGGAGTGAGTAACAGGCAAGAGAATAAGTGAATGCTTGGATGGCCACTGTCCAATTAATACAGAAGGCTATTCTTGACCCCTCCCCCAGTGCTGCTGCTCAGTGACCCATGCATTCAACCTCCTATTCATCAGTTCATCCTGTTACACACGCATTAGTCCATTAATAATTAACCATATTGACAGACTCACAGAAACCTTGCGTTAAGGTCACCCATGTGTACAACCCACACAAACCCACCCATAAATTACTAAACAGTAGCACTTTAATTACTAGAAATGCTTTCAGTAGGCCCCAAACACCATTTAGGAGGAGGCACATGAGGACAGCTTCTGCTTACTAGGGCTTCTCACTCTCATAAGTTAGCAATAAAATGTCTTTGACATTTTACAGAACTTCAGCATCACTCCCTCAGTTTCGCAGAGCTTTTGAGGCATAAAAGATGACCTGCTATCCAATAGTTATTAACCTTTGTACAGTTTGACCCAGGCTTTTTCTGAAGTGGCACAGTGAGCAAAGATAGCAAGAACATGGAATTCGGCACAATATCTACCAGAGGCAGAGACTAAGGGACTCCACCCATCAGGTTGTTGTTGTATCTCAGTGAGGCCGAGAATGAGCACCTTAGATGATAGGCCTCAAGATCCCAAGAAGCACCTGATGGATGCGGCCCAGGAAGACCATTATTGCTTTGGAGTTGCTGGTGTTTTCCTTTAGTTCTGGCTGAACAGTTCCTTCTAAGGTGGGGCCAAGGATGATTTGCATGTAGTTGGTTTCTGTCTGCAGTGACACACTGACAAGGAAATATGAATTGCTGCCTAAAGAAGCAACCAATGTCTGTGATTAATTCAGACATTCAACCCATCACTTGACTGTAGTCTCTTTTAATCTATTGATCGCGAAATTAGAATATTGATGCATCTCAAATCACCAACAAAGGGTACAATGCGTTTAAAATTGCCAAACAGAGTACCTCGTGAGCCAAATGCTTCTCCGCCCAAACCTCCGCATGCATATAACGCGTACCAGCGCAGGAGGCCGGGACTAGGGTGGGGCTCGGACCCCAAGCACAGATTTAAAAAGTAGGATCAAAAACACTTTCCATACAGTTCACAGGTAAGAGATGTAGCGAACGGCTGATCTAAGTATATCTTGGCCACTTTGTCAATCACCCTGTGATTATTGAAACTTTCAATTATCTGTGATTGAAAGTTAGTTTCAAGAAAGACAAAAATAAGCAAATAAATAAATAACTGTCATGATTCTGAATAACAATTATTCACAGAATGTGCTTGTGATTCAAACAAATCCATGCATATAATTTGATGTGTGTCCTGTTCTGTTCCTTTTTCTCTCTCTTTAGAAAAATCGTACGATCTAGTGCCATGAAACCAGGCAATCAAAGCTCTGTGACTGGGTTCATCCTGGTGGGACTCACAAATGACCCCCTTCTTGAAGGACTCCTCTTTTTACTCTTGCTATTCGTCTACACCTTAACTCTGGTGGGCAATCTCACCATCCTGCTCCTTGTGTGCTGCAGCGCCCCGCTTCACACACCCATGTACCTCTTCCTGACGCAGCTGTCCCTTTTGGACATTACCTTTTCGTCAGCCATCTCCCCTAAAACCTTGGTTGACCTGCTGTCTCAAAAGAGGACCATTTCACTCCCTGGTTGCATAGCTCAGATTTACTTATTTGGTGCCTGTGCCAGCACCGAATCCTTCATGTTGACCTCCATGGCATTTGACCGATATGTGGCAATTTGCAATCCATTGCTGTACACACTCACAATGACCAAATGCCTTTGTGCTCGCCTAGTTGCTGGGTCATACCTTGGTGGCTTTCTGCACTCTTTGATTCATGCAACTTGCTTACTATGGTTATCATTTTGTGGTCCTGATGTGATTGACCACTTTGCCTGTGATTACCCCGTGCTCTTGAAGCTGTCCTGCACTGACATCTCCATCAATGAGTTGCTACGCTTTGTGATAGCCGCCTCCTTCGTGATGGTAACTCCTCTGATTGTCATCTTTGTCTCCTACTTCAAGATTGTCACTGCCATCCTCAGGATCCGCACCACAGGAGGAAGGCGCCGGGCCGCCTCCACCTGCATCTCCCACTTCACCTGCGTCTTTCTGTTCTATGGCACCTCTTTCTGCATGGAGATACTCCCCAACTCAAGCTCCTCGGCGCTTCAGTACAAGCTGTTATCTTTGACCCTTACTGGGTTTATTCCTGCTTTGAACCCCATCATCTATAGCCTGAGGAACAAAGAGATGCAGCAAGCCCTGAGGAGGTTTTTGTACCAAACATCTCATTCTTCTTGTTGATTACCACTGTGCCCCTCGTGAGATGATTTCCGTGTACTACTGCAACTTTCATGAGTTAATTAATATATTTTGTTTTGTGCTGTCTAAAATATTCCTGTAATTTTAAAACCTAATCTTAAACGTCAATGGCTCAAAGGGGTAAAATCAAGTAAGACAACAAACACAAGATGGATCAGAATGAGGAGAAAAATAACTAGAGATACAATTTCAACGACAACAAATCAAGCTACAAATAAATAAAACACAGATCCGGCATTAATCTTTGATGGTCGAAGGTCCAAGCCTTGGGGGTTCACTGGAATTAAATGATGAGAGAAGAGTGGCTGCAGAACAGCAGACCTGCAAACTCACATGGTGCCACCGTGTGACACAGGATATTGATTCTCCTCACACGGTCTCTCAGTGAGAAGCCAATACCACACAGTGACAGGGAATAGGAGCTGAAAACTAGTGCGAACAGTGGTTTTGAGTTCGTTTTCAGAGGCTTTTAACTGCCAATGTCCAGTAAAGGGTGTGAAAACACCCCAAAACACCAGCAGCAGCCTCAGAAAGCTTTTTTGTGTGTGCGTGTACAGGAGGGGGTTTGTTGCCAGGGTGGGGGCAAAAGCGCCTCTTGGGTGCTTCTGGGCACAAGTCCATGCCCCCGCCTCACACTGTGAGATTTTTGGTGAAGTTGACAGGTCTGGAATAGCTTGGTGATGAAACCGTCAATGCAGCTAGTTTAGTGCACGATCAAACATGTAGTGTTCTTCAGCGATGAAATTCCAGCTAGGCTGGCTAATCCTTCTTTAATTCTGAGGTGAGCTAACCAAGTACTACACATTTTGGTAATAGTAATATCTGGTATTCATAACACGGTAATAGTGCCTATTGGAGAGAGAATTTCTATACACATGATGAAGCACCACAAATTACTTGATGAGTGTTAGACCTGACAGCCTTAGGGTAGTCACCCCTAACTTTTTGCCTGCCTCCCTCCACTTTTTGGACACTGTTTTTGCTGGTTTATAGACTCTGCGCACTTTACCACTGCTAACCAGTGCTAAAGTGCATATGCTCTCTCCCTTAAAACATGGTAACCTTGAATCATACCTGATTGGACTATTAATTTACTTATAAGTCCCTAGTAAGGTGCCCTTTATGTGCATAGGGCTGGTAAATTAAATGCTACTAGTGGGCCTGCAGCACTGGTTGTGCCACCCACTTAAGTAGACCCTTTTCCTTGTCTCAGGCCTGCCATTGCAAGGCCTGTGTGTGCAGTTTCACTGCCACCTCGACTTGGCATTTAAAAGTACTTGCCAAGCCTAGAACTCCCCTTTTTCTACATATAAGTCACCCTTAATGTGTGCTCTAGGTAACCCCTAGGGCAGGGTGCTGTGTAGGTAAAAGGCAGGACATGTACCTGTCTAGTTATATGTCCTGGTAGTGTAAAACTCCTAAATTCGTTTTCACACTACTGTGAGGCCTGCTCCCTTCATAGGCTAACATTGGGGCTGCCCTCATACACTGTTGAAGTGGCAGCTGCTGATCTGAAAGGAGCAGGAAGGTCATATTTAGTATGGCCAGAATGGTAATACAAAGTCCTACTGACTGGTGAAGTCGGATTTAATATTACTATTCTAGAAATGCCACTTTTAGAAAGTGAGCATTTCTTTGCACTTAAATCCTTCTGTGCCTTACAATCCACGTCTGGCTGGGCTTGGTTGACAGCTCCTTGTGCATTCACTCAGACACACCCCAAACATAGGGTACTCAGCCTCACTTGCATACATCTGCATTTTGAATGGGTCTTCCTGGGCTGGGAGGGTGGAGGGCCTGCTCTCACACAAAGGACTGCCACACCCCCTACTGGGACCCTGGCAGACAGGATTGAACTGAAAGGGGACCTGGTGCACTTCTTAGCCACTCTTTGAAGTCTCCCCCACTTCAAAGGCACATTTGGGTATAAAACAGGGCCTCTGCCCTACCTCATCAGACACTTGCTGGAGAAGAAACCTGAACCAGAAACTACATCCTGCCAAGAAGAACTGCCTGGCTGCTCAAAGGACTCACCTGGCTGCTTTCTACAAAGGACTGCTGTCTTGCTGTTGCCCTGCTGCCTTGCTGAACTCTTGTCTGGCTGTGAAAGTGCTCTCCAAGGGCTTGGATAGAGCTTGCCTCCTGTTCCCTGAAGTCTCAGGACCAAAAAGACTTCTCTCTTTTACTTGGACGCTCCGTGCGCCGAAAATTTTGACGCACAGCTTGTTTCGCGGCGAGAAAAACGCCGCACACCGACGCTGATCGACGCGACGCTCTTGGGACGATCGAAGATCCGACGCACGGCCTCGCAAGGACAACGCCGCCCGACCTCTAGAGGAGAAATCAACGCGACGCCTGCCGTGAGATCGTAATTTCAACGCGCAGCCCCGCAGATCGAAGTCTAGAGGAGAAATCGACGCGACGCCTGCCGTGAGATCGTAAATTCGACGCGCAGCCCCGCAGATCGACGCGCAGCCGGAGAACAAGCAGGAAAATCCACGCACAGACCCGGGACATCTGGTAATCCCCGCGATCCACAGAAAGAGACTGTCTACGCGCTGGAAAACGACGCCCGACTTCCCCGCGTGGAAAATAACGACGCAAGTCCGTGTGTGCTGGGGAGAAATCGACGCACACATCCTTTTTCCACGCACCTCTTCTCTTGTGGCCCTCTAAGGAGATTTTTCCGCTCCCAACCAGGTACTTGTGCTTGAAAGAGACTTTGTTTATATTCTAAAGACTTAAGACACTTTATATCACTTTTCAGTGATATCTCTACAATTTCCCATTGCAACTTTCTTCTTTTTGACCTACAATTATCCTGATAAATATTATATATTTTTCTAAACACTGTGTGGTGTATTTTTGTGGTGCTATATGGTGGTATTGTATGATTTATTGCACAAATACTTTACACATTGCCTTCTAAGTTAAGCCTGACTGCTCGTGCCAAGCTACCAGAGGGTGGGCACAGGATAATCTTGGATAGTGTGTGACTTACCCTGACTAGAGTGAGGGCTTTTGCTTGGACAGGGGGTAACCTGACTGCCAACCAAAATCCCCATTTCTAACAATGAGGCACATTTTTTTCCACAAAATTTGAAAAAATGCAAGCACTCAGGCTTCCAGAGGACTGTCATAGAAGAGGCGCTGCCTTCGCTACGGCTCTTACATCAGTTTGGTATGCAATACCAGTACCCACACATGATTTTTTTTTTAATTTTTTTTAAATTAATTATAATGTACAACAACACAGAAACACAGTTTTGAAGCACTCTTCCCTGCCTGGCGGCCAAAGCTCTTTAAAAGGCTGGGTGGAGGCATTCAGCTCTCCTAGGTCTGCATCCCAGATACACAGCTCTTCATTACAATATAGGAGCAGGTATCCTGTGGTTAGTCTCCAATGTCATTTTACTGCAGCAGGCCTTGACCAATTAGGTTCTTCTGGTTCCTTGGCCTAGTTCTAGGTAAGCAGCATTCTCTTGTTGAATGGGCTGGAGCTTCTGACCACCTCACTCCCTACTTTTCTTTATTTCCTCTTCTCTTCTTCTCTGGGCATTCATGCAAGGGATCTAAGCATTTATATTACATGCAGACGGTCGGGTAAGTGACACTGAGTAAACGTTGCCTCCGATAAAGATAAACATATCCATACCACGGGATAGAGATGTAGTATGTAATCTATATTCTGTAATTACAGATAATGAACAGCACGATATTAAACCAAAAGAATGATAAACCTTATGGTGATTTATTTTGAGAGATCAGGTATAGTGTTATTTTAGTTACAGATTGGATCACTTTTCAATAAGAGTTTTCTCATGGGGTAATTTTAAGGCGCATAAGGTGCTATTATTAGGAACTGCTAAAATATGGAGTGCCTCACAGGGGCTCTAGGATCACATGAAGGCATAAGAACATAATGTTAATGTAATTTGTATCACTAATAGGGGAGACACCTACATAGTTTGTTGCCATATCACGGTTTGCACCGTTTTGGGTTTTGCTTTTGTAATAGCGTGTTGAATCACTGAGCATGGTTTTAGGTGATGGAACATGTTAAAGTACAATGTAGAAGATATAAACCATGAATATATATGTTGAATATTGTTTATTCTAGAAAGTCCTGAGGAAGTCAAGGGGTATTCCCCAGATGGAACAGGTGTTGACTGGACTGGAACAAGTGCAATTATGATGAAGGAGTTGTATGAAGAATAAAGAAGACTATGAGTCAATCAATGGAGTTTTTGTGAATTATGGACTCTGAATATCTATTATTAGATTCAGTGAATTTCGAATCAGACCTGTGCCATTTATAGATTGTATCTCAAATAAACTAATTTATGAACTACAGTCAACATACTCAGAAAAATATGATTATGGAAAATGTGTATTTTTTTTACATGTTTGCAACTGCTTGCTGTTTAAAATGGTAAATGAAGAAACAGTTATATTTATGATTGCACGTGTTGCACTGTAAAATAATGAAATGTAATATATTTAAATATAGATCATTCCATTTCTCAACCTTGTAGAATGGAAATTGATAAAACTGTTGCATTAATATTAATGTATTTGTGTGTTATTCTTCCTGTTGTTTCGGACACAATAGGTATATCAGGGCTCATTATGAGTTTGGTGGTCCATATTTGGAGGTTTCCAGTGGTCAGCCCAGTGGAAACAGTGTGGTGGCATTGGCCTCGGCTCCATATGGAGCTGAGGCCAATGCCATCACACAGAGGGGGGCTCATCTGTGTGATGGCCTGGCACCAGCCCAGTGGGTGGGGGGGTGTGGTCCCAGAACAGCTTGGTGTAGTTGAGATGGAAGAGCCTGCTCTTTTCCTTGAACATACCCCTAGCTGGCATAGCAGCAGACTCAAAGGGCAAAAGGGTACTGCCATCTTAGATTTGTCTCAGGTTGTCTGACAGAAAAATATAGAGGGACACAAATATCATGTCAAACGTATCCTTTACCATATTATCTTGCTCCTACACTTACAATGTGAAAAACAAAATTATTGTGTCAAAAATATTGTGCAAGAAAATATCAACAAGAATGAGGTAGGATTCTTGTTTTTTTCAAATAACTAATATTGACAATTTGAAAGGAATTTGTTTAAAATAGTTAATTTAACATAACATCATGTTAAAAATAGTTTTAACATTGATTTACGTTTTATTTATACACACACGCACACACATATTGTGGCAATCGCCACTGGTTGGTTATAGTTAGCACCATGTTTCCATAGTGTGAGAAAACAGGGCTAATTGCAGAGGCCCCCTAACTTTTTGCTCCCATTTTTCACTTTTTATCGGTGTTTTTCTTACTCTGATGGTGCCATGGGTACTGCTAACCAGCCCCAGGGCCTGTGCTCTGTATAAAATCAGTATGCAAATTAGGCTAATTATCATTGGCTAAGTCAAGCTACCCATAAGTCCCTAGTACATGGTAGGGCATGCAGGTTTAGGGACCCCAGCATCGGTAGTGCACCCATAGGTGCACTGCTGAGGTGCCTTTTAAATAAAAGTTACATTCAAATTCGACTTTGGAATTAAAAGTAGTTCCAAAGCATTAAACTACCTTATTTTTACATATATGTCACCCCTAAGTTGTGCCCTATGTGCCCCTAGGGCTGGGTGCCATGTAACTACAAGCAGGGACCTTATAAACATATTTTATTAAGCCCTGGTGAGGTAAAACAGCCAAATTCGTTTTTTCCTTATTGTAGTGAATGGCCTCCATAGGCTAGAATGGGGAGACTTTATTTAAATTTTAAAAGTCCTCTTAAGTAACAGATACCCCAAGTTTGGTATCAGATTTATTGTTATAATAAATCCCACAACTTCCAGGTGTGGGATTTAATATAACTTGTTCAGGTAAGGAGTTTTACACTTTACCTGAAAAGATGCCAACTTCAGCCCTGCAGTGTTTTTGCTGATTTGCTCTCATTGGCCAGCCTCTGGCAGCCTGGCCAGGCTGCCTTGATGAAGTGTGAAGTGGCCTGGCTCAACACAAAGAGATATGCCTGGGGGAGGAGATCTGCCCTCAGCAGATGGGGAAGCAGAAAGGGGGAGGGCTGCCAAACTTGTCTTCAGAGACAGGGAAGGATATATGGAGCAACCTAGAAACACCCTCACATCCTGCAAATCCTGCAAACCCAGACAATTAGGTGGTTTAGGGGAGGGGGTGTGTTTAGGATTTTCAGCCACACCAGTGGGTGGGCTCAGCCAAACGTAACCTCCAAAAATCACCTTCAGCCATGATGGATTTTTGAGGAATGTTGTTCCCTGGATTGGTCATCAAAGGGGGAAGGGGCATGCCTGTGATTGGGTACCAAGGACCCCCTGCTTTCCACCTAGGAGCAAGGATAATTATGGCATAGCTGCACCCACACCTCAGATTCCTACGATGAAAAACATCAGAAGAAGAAGGACTGCCCTACTGGACTCCTGACCTGCACCTGGACACTGCACTCTGAAGGACTTTGCCTGGCTTCAACTGGTCCAAGGAGGGACTCCCTGTTTACTACATGGGAAAATAGCTAACCAGAGTCCCCTGCATCAAATCCTGAAGAAACTAGCCAGCTGACCACGGCCGTTTCGGTGTTTGAGCCAGGTGCATTCTGGGAGTTGGAGTCCGATCCCTCAAGGAGCAACTCAGAGCTTCTCGAACCTTGGGGTGAGCTTTGGACTCCTAAAGGACCTTCAAGAACTTCTGGAAGAAGATCCAGAAGTTTGATGAATTTTTTAGAAAAAGCTCCGTAGAGGATCCGACCCGCCATTGTGAGTCTAGCCGGCTTGCCTCAACTGCGACCCAGCCTGACATGCAAGTTCGTCCTGCTGAAGAAAATCTACAAAAAAGTGACTAACTCCGAATATAGAAAGTTGACTAGGAACTCCCATGTAGTGTATCTAAAGAGGGCTTCAGGGATGTGGGATCAAGATTCAGGTTTAGCCCAGTCGAAGGATTTTCATCTAAAAAAATCATCTAAGTCCGAACGTAGAAGTCTTTACTGAGGTCTCCTGCGATACGTATCCGAGGAAGGGCTCCAGGAAGGTCGGATCGGACTGGCGACTTCATCCACTAAAGAAAATCTTCAAGAGAACAACTAAGTCCGAAGGTAAACTTTTGACCGAGGCCTCCCGTGGGCTGTAGCCGAGCTGGGTTCCATCGCGGTCGACCTTAAACTTTGACTGTGCCCTGGTCAAGGTGCGACCAGATGACCAGATTGGCGCTATTCATTTCTATGCAGTAAAAAAATCACTAATTTATTTAAAATTCATATCTCCTCTTCCCCTTATCTGATTGTATTAGTTTTGGTGTCATATTAAAGATAAAAACATTTCCTATTGTTATAAATTGGTTTTAGATTTTTTAACTGTTTCCTGTGTTTGATTTAATTACTGTTTTGTGATACTTGAATGCTTTACACACTTTGGCCCTTATTATGACATTGGCGTTTTTTTCCTAAGATCGCAGATGCCACGGGTGCCAGAAGACTGCCAGTGCTGGTGGTCTTCCACCCACCATATCATGAGTACTGAAGGATTTCCACCACAATTTGTCTGGAAATCCTTCAGCAG
Source organism: Pleurodeles waltl (assembly GCF_031143425.1). Taxonomy (NCBI): domain Eukaryota; kingdom Metazoa; phylum Chordata; class Amphibia; order Caudata; family Salamandridae; genus Pleurodeles; species Pleurodeles waltl. The sequence continues at coordinate 85,595,256 of NC_090442.1, read as the reverse complement.
TTGTGCTGGCGGACGGAGGTGCTGTTGCGGTTCCACCACCGGCACCACCAGTAGGACACCCCCCACCATATTATGACCAATAATATGGCCTGGCAGTGTCCTGATGGCAGGATGCTACTGGCGGTGGAAATGCCCCTTTCCATTCCCTGCCAGATGACCTCATCACCCGACAAAGAAAGTCAGGCGTCGGACGGGGGGGGGTGGGTCGAGGTGGTGTTGTCTGCATGTGTGTGCGTGAATGTGTGTATGCGTGGTGGGGGTAACTACAGGGTTCAGAGGGGTGGGGGGTTAGTGTTTGGATCGGGGGTGGAGAGGCTCCTACATGTTGGGTTTGGGGGAGTTGTCTACTGGCAACAGGAATGGAAATTCCTGTCACCAGTAGCCTTCCCACCAGGGATTTCTTGGCAGTGTTACCACCACAAAATCCCTGGTGAAAAGGAGACTCATAATACCACCTGCTGGTGCTGGACCACTGGGACAGAGATTCTAATCTCCAGCCTGGCAGTCCGACTGGCTGTGTTGCAGGCAGTTCACCTCCATGGTCATAATATGCACCACCGGCCTGTCAGCGGTCTGACCGCCACCTTTATCCTGGTGGTCAGAAGACCGCCATGGTCATAATGACTCCCTTTGTCTCCTAAGTCAAAACTTGTCACTCGTTACCAAGCTACCAATGGTTGAGCCTATTGGGGGTTAGTGGCCTATTGCTAAGTGTAGATACTTACCTGCCCTTACCAATAATCCACTTTCCAACACAGTACATGAGGCATAATCTGAAATCACCCAGATTTAGTAGATCTTATGATCTGGTTTAGTGATATTCATGTACATACGAAATGTGTTGCTCTGTAGCTATTATTGAGATCAGCAACTTATAAAACTTTGATTACTGTTTGCAGAAGTAGATGGTCATTATTTAATTTAATGATATGTGCCTGGTAGGCCCGATTCACAAAGGTAAACTTACACTTTTGGTCTAATTTTAGACCAAACGTGTAAGTTAACAATTGTTTGGTATTCACAAAGGTAAGTTTCTCGGACTATATTTACGTCTGCATTCGGAGTGGATGATCCGCACTTGGGGTGGATGATCCATACTCCGGGCTGAGCATCCGACCTTTGGGCAGATTTATTGTGACCACATTGCACTTGCACATTATTATTCCCACCTGCAACCCAGACGCAGATAAAAGCAACACTCACGCATGGCACTGGTTTCAGCACAACCACACTGTGCCTTTGCTACAAATTCTGATGCCATGCTGCCCACCAGGAGGAAAAGGAATTAAACAGAGACCACCATGATAATTAAATTTGTTTGTGAGGAACTACAAGGGACACAGAAGGCAGACTTATGGCAGCACTTGGCCACAGTGGTCATTGCATTGGGGGAGGACATCCAGACTGTTAATGACATCAAGAAGAAGTGGCAGGATGAGAAGAGGAGGGAAAAGTACACCAGGATAAAGGTGGGTAGAGCTCTCCCTGGTGTACAAAATGGAGGCTAACTCTGACTAACTCCCCTTGAGAGGCATGTCCTCTCCACTATAGACCCCCACCTGATTCATGAGCTGCCTGTGACTGATGCACGCAATTCCGTGCCAGGTAAAATCCAATGTTACTAACAATCACTCCAAATTAGAAATGTTTGTGATACTCAAAAAATGTGACCTTGAATACTGTCCCAAGCAAATGCAATCTGTATGGTGTCTCTCACCCTCATGTGTCTCAGAAAGACAATAACACTACTAGTAACAGAATCCTTTGTAACACAAATTGCAAATTACAATACCTCAGTCTCAAACAGTGGGCCATCACTGCTGCCTCATCCACTTAGCACTGATGCATGGTAATAAATAAAGTTCCTCATTCATTTACCACTGCTGTTGGCATGTAGATGCAAATGTAAAGTATTTTAACAGGTTGCACATAAGCAAATATCTTGGTTGTGTCTGATGACCTTTCCCTTTTGTTGCAATATACAGCCAGAGGACAGTCACATACAGAAGCACAGGTCGCTGCACCATCAGAGAGGCAATGTAATGGAGCTTAAAAACCCATACAATCAGTTTAAACTGGTATGTAAACATAGCCAGGGAAGGGCATCATCTCCTACATTGTTACCAGTTAAGTCATAAGCCCTCATTATGACCCTGGCGGTCCGAAGACTACCAGGGCTGCTGCAGCTGTCTTACCGCCAACGGACCAGCAGTGAAGACCACCACATTACGAGGTTGGCGGTTTGGCTGAAGCCAAACCACTTATTCCCCATCAATCAATCAATCAGTTTTTGTAAAGCATGGCTTCTCACCTGCGAGGTTCTCAATGTGCCTGGGGGAGGGGAAGGGCCTCATCTGAAGAGCCACATCTTGAGGTTGTTCCTGAAGATGATAAGCAACAGGTTTTGTCTGAGGTGCAGGGGGAGGTTGTTCCAGCTCTCTGCTGCCATGTAGGTGATGGATTGTCCTCCAGCGGTGGTTTTGCCGATGTGGCCGGGGATCAGTCTAGCATTTCCACTTGACCAATTTGTGGTATCCTATCTCTATGACTATTTAACAATGCTGCCATGATCACTAATGGGTGAACTTCTGAACTTCTGAATAGAGAACTGCAGGTTGTGTGTTGTACATGGCTGTTTACAGGGTCAGGTAAAATAGACCAGGATGTTGTACACATACATTGGAAACACAGGCCAAATGAGAAGTGCACAGTGAAAAAGGCTGACCTCACAATACAAACTCAGCAATGTGTTAGGGGGGGTGTCAAAATAAATGTAACCCATACCTTGTAAGATAATTGTGTATGTTATACATGTACTTGTCAATGTATTGACTAAATCTGATGTGCAAAGATCATACAGCCCTGCATGTTCTGGAAGACTCATATACAAATCAGCGGATGCCACGTCATACACAGGATACATGATGCCACTGAAAATTTAGGGGATTGTCCAAAGGTAGTCAATGCAGGATAACCAAGATAGCTGAGTGATATGAGGGCTGCCTGTAACTTGTTTATCGCTGGTCCATACCTCTGACATGTACATGTAAAATCATCACCACCATCCTTTGCACTCCGGTAATGGATATTTATGTTATAATGCAACTGGTGTCAGGGCTATTTCAGTGATTCAGATGACACCATCCAGGGGTTTGGGAGACATCCTGGCTGCAGCAGTCAAACCCACTACCATCCGTACGTCAGGTAAGTGAGCCATATAGTGTCATCTATTGATACCTTACCCATTAACAATAACCAACATTTTGTGGAAGGGGATGAGCAAATATTGCAATTTTAACACTCTCCCAAAGTTGGTGTGTAAAAGATACCCATCAAGTTGAGTGATGTGTGTGAGCAGGTGTGCAATGTTGGAAAATGGATTATTGGTAAGGGGAGGTAAGGGGAGCACTCAGCAATAGGCCCTAACCTCCACTTAGGTCCAGTTAGGTGTCAATCCAGCTCAGCCCTTGGAGCTTGGCAACGAGCGACAAGTCTTAACTTAGGAGACAAATGTGTAAGGCATTTAAAAATCACAAAACAGTAAATGAGTAAAACACAAAACACAATAAAAATCCCACACCAATTTATTCAAATATAGTATATTGTTATCTTTAAAATGACATCCAAACAAACAAAATCCGATAAGGGGAACCGGAGATATGAGTTTTTAAAGAATAAGGGCCTCATTATGACCCTGGCGGGCGGCGGAGGCCGCCCGCCAGGATCCCGCCCTCCAAATTACCGCGCCGCGGTCAAAAGACCGCGGCGGGTATTACGAGTTTTCCCCTGGGCTGGCGGGCGGTTCCAGTTAAACCGCCCGCCAGCCCAGGGGAAAACGACCTTCCCACGAGGATGCCGGCTCGTAATCGAGCCGGCGGAGTGGGAAGGTGCGACGGGTGCTACTGCACCCGTCGCGTATTTCACTGTCTGCAAGGCAGACAGTGAAATACATTTTGGGGCTCTCTTACGGGGGCCCCTGCCGTGCCCATGCCATTGGCATGGGCACGGCAGGGGCCCCCAGGGGCCCCGCGACCCCCCCTACCGCCATCCTGTTCATGGCGTCTTTCCCGCCATGAACTGGATGGCGGTAGGGGGGGTCAGAATCCTCATGGCTGCGGAGCGCGCTCCGCAGCCATGGAGGATTCCAATGAGCAGCGGAAAGTTAGCGGGAGACCGCTGACTTTCCGCTTCTGACCGCGGCTGAACCGCCGCGGTCAGAATGCTCATTGGAGCACCGCCAGCCTGTCGGCGGTGCTCCCGTGGTCGGTGGCCCTGGCGGCCACCGGCCGCCAGGGTCAGAATGACCCTCTAAGTGTTTTTTAGTGCCTAGAAAGAAAATGCACCAATCTGGTCATCTGTTCGCACCTTGACCGGGGCAAAGTTGAAGTCTGCAAGTCAGGCTGGGTCACGGTTGAGGCAATCCGGCTAGAGTTGCCATGGCGGGCCCATCTCTTTATGGAGCTTTTTTCCAAAGTTCCCCAAACTTCTCCAAACTTCTGGATCTTTTTCCAGAAGTTCTTTTAAGGTTCTTTTGAGGTCCACAGCTCACCCCAAAGTTCCAGAAGCTCTGAGATTGCTCCTTGAGGGTGGGGATTACAACTCCCAGAATGCACCTGGCTCCAAAACGGCCACTGGACAAGGTCAGCTGGTCAGTTTCTTCAGGATCTGAGGCAGAGGACTATGGTTAGCAATGTTTCTCCTGTAGGAAACAGGGAGTCCCTCCTTGAACCAGTGGAAGCCAGGCAAAGTCATTCTTGTGGTGCAGCCCAAATGAGCAGCTGGTGCAGTCCTTCTGAGTGCAGTGTCCAGGTGCAGGTCAGGGGTGCAGCAGGGCAGTCCTTCTTCTTCTGAGGTTCTTCCTTGCAGGAATCTGGTAGGAACTTGGTAGGGAACTGAGATATGGGTCCAGCTCTGCCAGTTTTATCCTTGCTCCTGGGTGAAAAAACAGAGGAGGTCCAGGTTCTCCAACCAGACGCCTGGGAGGTGTGGCAAAAAGAAAAATCCCTGGAGCACCATTCGGCTGAAACAGATTTTTGGAGGTTACATCTGGCTGAGCCCACCCACTGGTGTGGCTAAACATCGTACACACACACCTCTCATGCCCTCTCCCAATCTAATCAAGAGGTCACCTAATTGTCTGGGTTTGCAGGATGTGAGGGAGGTGCTGGGCTACTCGAAATGTCCTTCCCTGCGTTTGAAGACCAGTTTGGCAGCCCTCCCCTTTGAGCTTCCCCATTTGCTGAGAGGAGTTCTCCTCACCCAGGCACATTCCTTTGTCCACAGCCCAGGCTACTTCACATCTCATCAAGGAAGCCTGCCAGAGGCTGACCAATCAGAGAAAGGCACTACAGGGCTAAGGTTGGCAACTTTTCAGGTAGAGTTTAAAACTCTTTACCTGAACTAGTTATATTAACCCCAAAAATTGTAAGTTTGGGGATTTATTGAATTAGTTATATTAACTCCAACAATTGTAAGTTTGGGGATTTATTATAACAATTGGTTTGATACCAAACATGAGGTATCTGACACCTAATGAAATATATTAATTAAAATAGAGTCTCCTCATGTTAGCCTATGGAGGCCATTCACTACAGTGAGGGAAAAACAATTTTGGCTGTTACCTCACAAGGGCTTACAACACTATTTTTATAAGGTCCCTGCTTATAGCTACATGACACCCAAACCTAGAGGCACATAGGGCATACATTAGGGCTGACATTTATGTACAGATAAGGTAGTTTAAGACTTTGGAACTACTTTTAATTCCAAAGTCGAATTTGTTTGCAACTATAATTTAAAAGCAGCCAGCAAGGCAGGCCTCCCTCTAAAATTGCAATGGACACTTCAGCAGTGCACCTATGAGTTCACCACCTATGCTGAGGTCCCTAAACCTACATGCCCTACCATATACTAGGGACTTATAGGTGGGTTTACTGAGCCAATTATAATTAGCCACATTTGCATGCTCATACTCATTTTATACAGAGCACAGTCCCTTGGACTGGTTAGCAGTACCCAGGGCACCACCAGAGTCAGGAAAACACCAGAAACAAGTGAAGAATGGGGGGCAAAAAGTTAGGGGGCCTCTGCAATCAGCCCTGTTTACTCATAATTATCACATATTATACATGCTCAACAGTAAAAATGTTGTCACTTCTTCCCAAAGCAGCTGGATCACAGACCAGTTCTTCTGCAACACATTCAAGGAGCCCAGTCCAGCAGCTGCCTTCTAGCGTGGTCTCAACACCACACAGACCTGTGGTGAGAACTGGTGAGTTTGCATTTACATCGTACATCTGCATTAGACACCTACACAGTGTGAGTTATCACCTCTAAGGGTACACAACCCTGGTCACATGTGGTACATCAGTTGATGTGAATATCAATTGACTCAATCCCTGTGTTCCACCACATCGTGCTGTAAGCAAATTACTTAGGCCCTCATTACAACCCTGGCGGTTGGTGTTAAAGCGGCGATAATACCGCCAACAGGACAGTGGTAAAAAATGGGAATCACGACCACAGCGGAAACTGCCAACACAGACAGCCACTTCAACACTCCGAACCACCACACCGGTAGCAACAAACACTGCAGCGGTAACTGCCAACAGACAGGCGGAAGACAATGTACCGCCCACCCATCACAACCCGTCAATCGACCAGCTTTTCCGGGGCGGTACCAACACCATCAAAAGCATGGCGGAAACAAGACACAGAAGGGAAACCACTCACCTCTCGACACTCAACAAAGAACCAGGAAGCCTTGGAGCCCGAGCTGCAGGTCCTGCCCATGCTGGTCTACCTCCTCATCTACCAGGAACACGAAAGGTGGCAGCGACTGCCACGTTGAGTACTGCACCTAGTACACAGGGGAGTGGGGAGGGAAAAGAGAGTGACACACACATGCAACACGCAACACCCCCACCCTCACCCAAAATACCATACACACATGCAGCAACATTACATTAACGCCCCGTAACCCCCTGGAAGAACGCAAGGACAAAAGGAATTGAGTTAAACAGTGATATTTTAGAAATAGGCAGATATACGTAATAAATAGAAAAACAGTATATACAAAAATATACAATATGTACATAAGATGGTACATTGCCCATTCAAAATGTCTGTGGGCCACTGGGCCAAAAATCATGGGCAAAGCCCATACTTGACTCCTGCCTCAATACGGAGAGAACACTGCAGGGGCATCAGGTCGAAAACACACAGGCACCTCAGGAGGATATGGAAGGGGGGCACCTCAGACGGAAGATGGAATAACGCCACTGCGCCTCCAGGGGGCTACATGCCCACTGCTTGGACCTGGGGAGTGCAAATCCACAGTCTAGCAAGTCTCTCGATGTGGGTGGTTTGCCCACTGCTTGCTCCTGGGGAGTGCAAAGCCACAGTCTCTCAAGTGAATGGGTTCTTCCACTGGTCCTGGAGGGGGCCTTGTGCCCAGTGTGCTTCATCCTACCAAAGATAGGGTGAGTAGATGCATATCTCCACTGGTTCTGGAAGGGGCCTTGTGCCCAGTGTGCTTCATCCTGCCAAGGATAGGGTGAGTGGATGCCTTTCTCCACTGGTTTTGGAGGGGGCCTTGTGCCCAGTTTGCTTCATCCTGCCAAGGATAGGGTGAGTGGATGCCTTTCCCCACTGGTTCTGGAGGGGGCCTTGTGCCCAGTGTGCTTCATCCTGCCAAGGATAGGGTAAGTGGATGCATATCTCCACTGGTTCTGGAGGGGGCCTTGTGCTCAGTGTGCTTAATCCTGCCAAGGATAGGGTGAGTGGATGCCTTTCTCCACTGGTTCTGGAGGGGGCCTTTTACCCAGTGATGCAACACTTGGGGTTTTGCAGTTCACAGTCCCTTACCTGGGTGTGTGAGGCACGAGATTTTCAGGGAACAGGTTGCATGATAGCCCATGGAGGCAGGTCTAGACTCCATTCTGCAGCGGCTAAGGCTGCAAACTGATGGTAGTGCTGTTGCTGGTGGGGGTGCTGCCAGTGGTGGTGGGAGGCTCCAGCCTTTCTCCTGCAGCCTTGGACGGCTGTCCACTGGGGCTGCTGCTGCTGGTGGTGGTCCTACTGTCAGCGGTGCAGGTGGCTGTGGTTGCGGCAGGGACTGCGGCGGTGCTAGCGGTGGTGCAGGTGGAGGTGGAGCCAGTGGTAAAGGGAGGCTCCAGCCCTTCTCCTGCAACCTCGGACAGCTGCCCACTGGGGCTGCTGCTGTTGACAGTAGTGCTGCTAGCTGCGTTGCATGTGGCGGTGCAGGTGGTGGTGCTAGCGGCCAGGCTACTGGTGGTGCTGGCAGTGGTGCAGGTGGTGGGGCTACATTGTATTTCCCCAGGTGGAGGATTTGGCCACAGTGAAAGCTGACTTTTATGCCCTGGGACATATCCCCAACATCATTGGTGCCATTGATGATACACATGTGGCATTTATCCCCCCCCCGCCCCCCCAGAGAAATGAACAAGTTTTCAGGAATAGAAAAAGTTATCACTCTATGAATGTACAGATGGTGTGTTTGGCGGACCAGTACATCTCCCATATGAATGCCAAATATCCTGGCTCTCTGCATGACGCATTTATCTTGAGGAATAGCAGCATCCCATATGTGATGGGCCAACTCCAGAGGCACCAGGTGTGGCTAATAGGGGAGCCCAAGGTGCCCACCCAGTATAAGTAGGTGTTTGGATATGGGGTTGTCCCTAAGGGTTAGTGTGTGTCTAACAGTTGTCCCTCGATGTTTGCAGGTGATTCTTGTTACCCCAACCTCTCATGGCCACTGACCCCAGTGAGGAATGCCAGGACAAGGGCAGAGGAACATTACAGTGAGGCACATGGGCGTACAAGGAGGATTATTGAAAGGACCTTTGGCCTCCTGAAGGTCAGGTTCCGGTGCCTCCATCTGACAGGTGTATCCCTGTGCTACTCACCCAAAAAGGTGTGCCAGATCATTGTTGCATGTTGCACAACCTGGCCTTGAGACACCAGGTGCCTTTTCTGCAGGAAGATGAGCCTGGAGATGGTCTTGTGGCAGCGGTGGAGCCTTTGGACAGTGAGGAAGAGGAGGCAGAGGAAGAAGTTGTTGACAACATAAGTAATATAGTTCAGCAGTACTTCCAGTGACACACAGGTAAGGCACTGTAACTTCAATTTACTTTCCAGTTTTATGTTGGACATTGTACATGGCAGGCTGATTTCCCTATGTCTATGATAACTTACTGTACCCTTTGGCATCTCTATTTTTAGATATCTGTGCCCCACTCTGCCTACTGCTATGTGTACTGCTGCCCACCAAAGGTCATTCCAAAGTATATTTTAATGAACATATGACTTGCAATGCTTTGATAATGTTGAACTAATACATATTTCAATCATTGGACAGACTCCAGATTTGTATTTGTTCCAAGGGTGTTTATTTAAGTGCTCATAAGTATAGGGGGATGTGCTATAGGCTGGGGTGATGGTGGAGGAAAGTCCAGGGTAGAGTCCAGTCTCTTGGTATTACAGGTGCATTGTCCAATGGCGCATAGGAAGGGGAGTAATGGCAGTTCAAGGTGGACAGGCTGACAGAGTGGGACAGAAGGGTGACAATCAGGAGAGTCCTATTTCCTGGTGAAGGTCTTGGCAATGTTCTCTGGCTTCTACCTGGATCGCAGGGATCCGTTTGTGGGATGGTTCTCCTTCTGCCGGGGGTGGGGTGCAGGTGGCCTGTTGGACCTGTGGAGGGGCCTCCTGTCCACTAGTGCTGGCAGAGGTGGAGGGCTGTTCTTTGGTGTGGCTAGTGTTAGAGGCCCGTTGTTGTTTCACTGTCTAACTCATGGTCTTTCCCATGTCAGCCAGCATCCCTGCAATGGTGACCAGAATGGTGTAGATGTTTTTGAGGTCCTCCGTGATCCTCAGGTACTGTCCCTCCTGCAACCGCTGGGTCTCCTGCAACTTGTACATTAACTGGCCCATGGTCTCCTGGGAATGGTAGTATGCTCCCAGGATGTTGGTGAGGGCCTCATGGAGAGTCGGGTCCCTGGGCCTGTCCTCCCCCTGTCGCACAGCAGTACTCCCAGTTTCCCTGTTGTTCTGTGCCTCTGTCCCCTGAACCGTGTGCCCACTGCCACTGACACTAGATCCCTGATCGTCCTGTGTTTGTGGGGTTGCCGGGGGTCCCTGTAGTGGTGTACACACTGCTGATTGACGTGTCCTGAGGACAGTGGCATGGACCCGCTGGGTGGGTGCTGTGCTGGTGTTTCCTATGGAGGGAGGCTCCGTGGTGGTATGGGAGTGTGGAAGGGTAACCGACTGTCCAGAGGTCTCTGATGGGGCAGGTTTGTGATCGTGATCCAGGCGTTCAGAGCTACTGTCATCACTGTGGGCCTCCTCTAGGTGGGACTTGATGTTGCTGGCACCTCCTCTCCAGTGACATTGAGTAGGGGTCCTGTGGGGATGAAAATGCAATGTTATTGTATCTGCGTGCGCCATCTTGTGCATGGGTGTGTTTCTCTGTATGGCTGAGATTGCCCTGCCAGCTTTGCTTTGTGTGCGTGGTGATTTTGTGGGATAGGTGATTCTGTCTAATGTGCATGCTGTGGTGATGGCTGTCCATGCAGGTCTGTGATGGGGGTCCATGGATTGGTGTTACATGCAGGGCTTGGTTTTGGGATGGGTGGGTTGTGATAGCAGGTAAATGTGAGGTGGTGGAGTGATGGGGGTGAGGGTAGGGGCTGTTGTTTGTGATGGTATGCAGGTAGGGTGGGGGATATAGTAGTAAAGATTTGACTAACCGGACTCCAGTCCTCCTGCTACTCCTGTGAGGCCCTCAGGATGCATTATTGCCAAGACTTGCTCCTCCCATGTTGTTAGTTGTGGGGGAGGAGGTGGGGGGCCACCGCCAGTCCTCTGTACAGCTACCTGGTGTTTTGCAACCACGGAATGCACCTTCCCCCGTAGGTCATTCCACCTCTTCCTGATGTCATCCCTTGTTCTGGGGTGCTGTCCCACGGCGTTGACCCTGTCCACTATTCTCCGCCATAGCTCCATCTTCCTTGCAAATGATGTCTGCTGGACCTGTGATCTGAATAGCTGTGGCTCTACCCAGATGATTTCCTCCACCATGACCCTTAGCTCCTCCTCTGAAAACCTGGGGTGTCTTTGGGGTGCCATGGATGTGGTGTGAGTGGTATGTGTGAGGATGTGTGGGGTGTTGTGTTGTGAGGTGCGTGGATGGTGTATGGGTGATGATGTATTGTACCTCTGATTGAGTGGGTGCTCCTGGCTTGTCTCTCTCTGCTCGCTATCTATTTTCTGCTGTAAGGTGTTGTGGGTAATGAGGGTGTGTGTTTTATAGTGGTATGGGTGTGGTGTGTGTATGTGTGTCAGGTGTGTGTAGTTTGAATTGTCTAATGTCGTGATGTCTTGTAAGTGTGTGTGTATTTTGAGCGCGGCGGTGTGTGCCGCCAATGGTTTACTGCGATTGAAAGACCGCCGCGGTGATTCGTGGGTCCTGATACTGTTGGCGTATTCCTGTTGGCGTAACGGTGTGGGTTTTGCTATCGCCAGTTTATCACTGACCATTGGTCTGGCGGACTTGTGTGGGTGTCTGTATAGTGGCGGATTTCTCTGTGTGGGTCATAATACCCTTAGCATAATACAGCCGCGGTATGTTGGCAGCCGTCGGCACAGTGGTAGGCGGCATTTACAGTCAGGGTTGTGATGAGGGCCTTAGTCTGTCGCAACCTCTGTCTCTTAGGTGGTGTCGACAATGAATTGAGTTGGGAGGAAGCACCATCAACCAGTGACGGGCACCGGGCAATCCAAAGGCAGAACCCACTCCTCTTCTAAGCTGCCTTGTCAGCTGCCAGCACAGCACAGGAGGAGGAAGTTGAGGAGACAGAAGATCAGGGGCTGACTGCAAGTGATGTGGAAGCCAATCCCCTGACCACACATGTTGGCCCATACAGATTACCTACTAAATCCACATCTGCTGTGGTTGGCATGGTGCCTCCTCCTACACCCCAGAGGATTTCCTATTCCCCACCTACCCCAATCCACACCTCACCTCTTCAGAGCCCTCACATCCAGGTCAGACATGTTGTTTCCCCTAAACACTCCTACCCTGACAGTGTCTCCCAGGTCTTCACTCGAACATCTGATGGACATGCTGGCAATGATGAGGCGCAGGTAGTTTCTAGGCACATTTCCCCCCTTCACAAGCTCCCACTTTCCACCCCCTCCCACGCTTGTGGACATGCTGGTTACTTCCAGGGCCATCCCTAGTAGAGAGGGCTGGCAGATATTGATGCCAGAGAGTGGGAGAATGATTTCCTCCATCAGCAGGCAAATGTGAGGGAGGACATTTGTGCCATTGGGGTTACACTGTCTGACATGTCTAGCTCACTACAGGACATACACCAGCTTCCACAGTAAGTGCACAGAATGACCCAGGTGTTGAAGAGGATGTATAGACCCTGGGACAACATGGGGAAGAGGATGTATGGTCATACAGAGGGAAGAGAGTGCAAGACTCCATGCATTGGCTATGAAGATGATGGATGGCATAATTAAAATGATACCAAATCCTTAACAGTCAATGCATGCAGGGGAGTCAAGACATCTACCTGCACCATCTCAACCTGAATGCCTGGTCTGGTAACCTGCACTGGGCCCACAACAATGGGATCACACCCCTTGCACATGCCCTCCACTGGACAGTCACGTCCTCTCCCTGTCCAAGGTCGGAAAACCCTTGCCTAGGCATCCGCTGCCTGTACAGGAATCCCCACCCCCTATGCAGGTAGACCCTCCTCCTGTACAAATAGAACCACCAGCTGTACAGGTAGACCCTCCCCCTGAGCAGGTAGACCCTCATCCTATACAGGATTTACACCCACCTGCAACTAAGGAACCAAGGAAAGGAGCCATCTCACACCGATGTTCACCACCTCACCTGAGAAGATGCAAGTGAGATCCTTCTTGAGCAATGTGATATATGTGTGCACAACACCATGTGAATAAAAGACATTTTCCACCTTTATATTGAGTTGAGCAATAGTTGATAAAGGTCAAATCAAACACTTGTGTAGGACAGGTTTATCACTAGAACCGTATGTGTACATTTCAATCATGTGGAAGGCATAGCTAACCAACTCCATACGTATACGTCCATACTCTCGTTCCAGCACAGACAATGAACTACACAACAAAGTTGATTGGATAAATATTATTAATATTAGAATATTTATCGTAAGAAAACAAAAACTGTCCATTGGGAAGGGAGAAACTAAATCATATAATGCTGTTCATGGAGAAGGGGCAGGGGACATGGAGGGGGTTGGACAAAAACATTAACACGTCAGGAAACATCAAGGTAATCAGTCTATGCACAGGGGACAAATAAAAAGTCCATTCACAGTCAAGTTATCATATCCAGTCAAATGTTCTCCTGGTCACCCTCGTTTTGTAATCAAAGATCTAATGTGCTAGTGGCATCCTCCTGGTTGGCTGTTGGAGGACCTGACACCCCATGGTACTGAGACACAGGAGGGGTATGAAGGGTATTTGGGGAAACATTGTGGGAAGACGGACAGGGAGATGAGACATGGAGGGTTGTATGAGATGGACGCAGAGACAGGGCCATTACAGCTGCACCCAAGGAAGTGATGCAGGCATTGAGGGCAGCAAAGTTCTGGGCAATGTCCTGTCCAATCACACTCACTTTCTTGTGGATCTGCTGTAGGATCCAACAGCAGATTACCTGCTCCCCCTCAGCTGCCAGCATCTCTTCCGGGGATGCAGCCACAGGTGTGACAACACAGGGAGAGGTTTGGGTAGCACATGTGGGATTTGGGGTGTCAGGGACATAGAAGTTACTCCAGGTACTCGGAGGGGCATTGGTGGCATTGGTGGCAGCTGGGTGCCCTGATGGACTGGGGCACCATGTGGTAGGGAGGGGTGTTAGTTCTTCCTGTGGAGGGCCTCTGGCAGGTCAGACTGGTAGGATTCAAGGGGGGAGAGAGGACATCCTCCCCCCAGCCAGAGGTGTCCAGTTCAGGGCCCCAACCTACAGTTTCTGCAGCCTCCACCCGGTCACTCTCAGCTGGGTCCATCTGGGTGGGCACACTCCTCCTGCCTCCTGATGTTATTGGTCTCTCCTCCTCTTCCTCTTCTTCTGTTGATGACAAAGGCTGTGCCTGCGATGTCCCCAGGAAGCTCATCTCTGTCCCCAGTCCTCTTCTTGGTGTTCCTGGCCAGCCTGAGAACATTATTGAGAACATTATGTAGTTGGTGTACAAATGTAGGCATGGTACATGAATATCAAAAGCAAGTTCTGACTCTGTACTTCATTTACCTCACTGACCAATATCAGGTGACTTAGGTTTCAACTGTATGTGTACTATCACTGAGATGCCCAGACGTTACTCTCAGGTCAATACCTGTCACAATTGTGGGTGGTATGCCCTTCTGTATCAAAAAAGCCAATCCTTAGGCAAAACTGCATTTCTAGGCCAGAATGTGAGGGGCCATAAAAGCTGTATGTGTGAAAGATTGGACAGAAGTTCAAATTTCCTTGATAAATTGGTTCAAGGGTTTCCAATCCTCGCTACCTAGTCATTTTCACAAGTATGTCTGCAAGTGGCGATGGAATACGGTGTGCATGGGACAGTCCACTGCGAAGTATAGTATGACAACTCTGTCAAGTGCAGAATTGGTAGTCTCAAACTATCACATGTTATCTACATTGTAGTATGGTCTGAATCCACATAATTGCTTGTATGGGTGTACATGTAAAAACCATGACCTTTTTTAAGCTATGGGTAAATGTATTGGTGGATCGCTGAAAATATCAGCTAATCTACATGGCATGTTCTACATTTGACAGGTAAAGACTGCCTGGTGTTGGTATACACCAGTTGGCATGTGTGCAAAATTATATCACGTAGCTAAATGTTACATGAGACATACGAGCCACAGTTGTGAAGACATGCATTTCTTTGCCCTTGGAAATTATTTAGAATGAGACAAGTATTCCAAAGCCAGCCATTACTCCAAGATGCATGACATTCAACTTCACACTGATGAGAAACACAGCAAAGGCATGCAAGTAACAGCATGTGATACCAAATGTGACCCCCTGTAGTGGTTTGAACAGTTCAAATCATAGGATGCACTATGCTCAGTGCTTCCAATGTGCTCCAATAGGACATTGGCCTCATGACAGCTATTGTTCAGATTCTGTACATGGTGACATGTGATACATGTTGGTACAGCTCAGTCACCACTCACACCATGCTATCACAAAGAGTATGGAGCCCATGCACTAACCAGGTCTCTGGGGCTCCAACTCCTCCAGCTGAGCATGAAGGATCAGCCAGGCTGTTCTCAGGACCCTCCTGTACAACGGCGTGAGGCGGGCTGGTGCACGTGTCACTGCGAGAACTGACCCAACAGTTGTTAGGACTGACCCAACAGTTGTTAGGCCCTCATTCAGGCCCAAAGTTTCAGGTCCTCCCAGCGCTTGTGGCAGGTCCTGGCCCGCCAGTGGTAAACGTCTACTGCACTGCAGCACAGTGCAATCTGCTCCCAGAGCTGGGAGTGTGCTGCATTGCTTAGCTGATCCTCTGGGCCCAGATAAAGCTGAGGGTAATGATCCAGCACCCCCCTCAGCCAAGATGTCCAATTCTCAGTCACTGAAAGGGGGTGCTCTCTCATCTACTCCCTCAGCCATATTGGGGGCAGTTAGGGTGTACAGAGCAGCAAGATGGCAGAGTTTCCTGTCTGTAGGTGAGGATGACTCAGAATGACAATAAAATGGCTGCTTGCAACTTCCTATTATGGACTACACAAACAGGCCCTATGGGCAGTCCCCTTTAGTTTGTAAAGAACAAATCACTTACCTTTGGTAACATCCTTCCTGGTATATATTCTATCTAACTGCAGGTTTCTCAGCTTGTGAATCGCTCCAAGTGCCATACTGAATTTTGAGATAATTTTGGAGAATCGTGGATAGGGTCAACGCCATGGGACAGCACCCAAGAACAAGGGATGACATCAGGAAGAGGTGGAACGACGTACGGGGGAAGGTGCATTCCCTGGTTGCAAGACACCAGGTACCTGTACAGAGGACTGGCGGTGGATCCCTACCTCCTCCCCACAACTAACAACATGGGAGGAGCAAGTCTTGGCAATAATGCATCCTGAGGGCCTCTCAGGAGTAGCAGGAGGACTGGACTCTGGGAAGGTATGTCTTTACTACTATATCCCCCACCCTACCTGCATACCATCACAAACAACAGCCCCTACCCTCACCCCCATCACTCCACCACCTCACATTTACCCGCTATCACAACCCACCCATCCCAAAACCAAGCCATGCATGTAACACCAATCCATGGACCCCCATCACAAAGGATAGTGATGACTGGCCAGCCGAGCGCATGACATACTAGGCTACTCAGGGAAGTCGTGGTCACTCAGGTCGCATCCGGTTCTCTCATTTACAATTCAGTTTAATTTATAAATGACAAACAGAGGCAGTATATGTTTCAGTAATGAGTTTAATAAAACGACTGCATCTTAGATAGCAAAGCGTGAGCTTCAATAACCAGGACAACACAACATGACAGTATTAAAATTGTGACAAGAAGAGTAAAGCATAAAAACAACGCTATCATATTGTCACTATGATCAATGGACTATTTCCTAAATATGTGGCAATTGAACACAGCATGTTAAGCTCTAATTCTGCCTTTCAGGTTCCCCTGGGAAAACATCAACCCCCATACCTGAGCAAAGGCCTGTGGTCTGCATTAGCATCTGTTGCACAGCATTCAGCAATCAGCATACAGTCGTGGTTCCCTGGCTGGAATCTCCCTCTAACATGTAAGGGACAGGGAAGTGTTTATATAATAATACAGCTGATGTTCGGAGAAAATGTTCTTACGTAAGGATGTGTATTTTCTACGAATGTTGGAGACTAAACTTCTACCACGTTCAACAGCAATGTACCGAGCTGCAGCCTCGAATGAATCACAGAGTGATCAAGAATGTCTTGTTTGAGAACAGAGTGCTGGCTTAGGCAAAACCAGTTAGATAGATGAAAATAAAACACAACCGTAAAATGGTCATTGTAATAATAATAAAGCGAAGCTGAATAAAATATATCTAGTTTAAAGTGCACAGCAGCCTAGTGTGTTAAAATACCGTGCATAGAGCTGTACCTAAAATGGCTACACAACAACACCAATCCATGGACCCCCATCACAGACCTGCATGGACACCCATCACCACAGCATGCCCATTAGAGAGAATCACCTAGCCCACACAATCACCACGCACACAAGGCAAAGCTGACATGGCAATCACAACCATATAGGAAAACACACCCATGCACAAGATGGCACAAGCAGATACAATAACACTGCATTTTCATCCCCACAGGACCCCTACTCAAGGTCACCGGAGAGGAGTTGCCAGCAACATCCAGTCACCCCATAGAGGAGGCCCACAGTGATGACAGCAGCTCTGCATGCCTGGATCACGATGACCAACCTGCCCCATCAGGGACCTCTGGACAGTCGGTTACCTTGCCACAGTCCCAAGCCACCACAGACCCTCCCCCCTCAGGAAACACCAGCACAGCACCCGCCCATGCCACTGTCCCCAGGACACGTCAATCAGCAGTGTGTCCACCACTACAGGGACCCCAGGCCACACCACAAACACAGGACGATCAGGGACATAGGGTCTGTGGCAGTGGGCACACGGTTCAGGGGACAGAGGCACAGGACAACAGGGAAGCTGGGAGAACTGCTGTGCGACAGGGGGAGGTCAGGCCCAGGGAACCGACTCTCGAGGAGGCACTCACCAACATCCTGGGAGCATACCACCATTCCCAGGAGACCATGGGCCAGATACTGTAAAAGTTGCAGGAGACCCAGCAGCTGCAGGAGGGACAGTACCTGGGGATCAGGGAGGACCTAAAAAACATCTACACCATCCTGGTCACCATTGCAGGGGTGCTGGGTGACATCGGCAACACCATGAGGGAGGCAGTGGCACAACAAAGGCCCCCTGACATTAGCCACACCGAAGAACAGCCCTCCACCACTGCCGGCGCTAGTGGACAGGAGGCCCTGCCACAGGACCAACAAGCCACCAGCACCCCACACCCTGCAGAAGGAGAACCACCCTGCAAACGGTCCTTGAGATCCAGGCACAAGCCAGAGAACATTGCCAAGACCCCGCCAGAAAATAGGACTCTCCTGATTGTCACCCTTCTGTCCCACTCTGTCACCCTGTCCACCTTCAACTGCCATTACTCCCCTTCCTATGCCCCATTGGCCAATGCACCTGTGATACCAAGAGACTGGACTCTAACTGGACATTCCTCCACCGTCACCCCAGCCCATTGCACATCCCCCTCTATGTATGAGCACTTAAATAAACACCCTGGGAAAAAATACAAATATTGAGTCTGTCAAATGATTGAAATATGTATTAGTACAACAGTCTGAAAACCTTGCAAGTCATATGTACAGTTATATAAACATTGGCATGAGCTTTAGTGGGCAGCAGTAAACAAACCAGGAGCCAGAGTGGGCCACAGAGATCTGAAATTAGAGATGCCAAAGTGTACAGTAAGTGGCTAGAAACCTGGGGAAATCAGGCTGCCATGTACAATGTCCAACAGAAAACTGAAAAGTAAAGTGAAGTTACAGTGTCTTACCTTTGTGTCGCTGGAAGTACTGCTGTATGATTTTACTTCTGTTGTCCACATCTTCTTCCTCTGCCTCCTCTTTCTCACTGTCCACAGGCTCCACCGCTGCCACAAGCCCATCTCCAGGCTCATCTTCCTGCAGAAAAGGCACCTGGCGTCTCAAGGCCAGGTTGTGCAACATGCAACGATGATCTAGCACACCTTCTTTGGTGAGTAGAATAGGGAACCACCTGTCATATGGAGGCACCTGAACCTGGCCTTCAGGAGGCCGAAGGTCCTCTCTATAACCCTCCTAGTTCACCCATGTGCCTCATTGTAGCGTTCCTCTGCCCTTGACCTGGGATTCCTCACTGTGGTCAGTAGCCATGACAGGTTGGGGTAGCCAGAGTCACCTGCAAATGTCGAGGGACAACTGTTAGACACACACTAACCCTTAGGGACAATCCCAGACAACTATTCACACTGTATAGGGTCCATGTCCTCACCTAATAGCCACACACGGTGCCTCTGGAGTTGCCCCATCACATAAGGGATGCTGCTATTCCTCAGAATGTAAGCGTCATGCACTGAGCCAGGAAACTTGGCATTCGCATGGCAGATGTACTGGTCGGCCAAGCACACCATCTGCACATTCATAGAATGGTAACTCTTCCGGTTTCTGAACACCTGTTCACTCCTGCGGGGGGCAAAAGCCACATGTGTCCCATCAATGGCACCTATGATGTTGGAGATATATCCCAAAGCATAGAAGTAACCTTTCACTGTAGGCAAATCCTCCACCTGAGGGAAAACGATGTAGCTGCGCATGTGTTTCAGCAGGGCAGACAACACTCTGGACAACACGCTGGAGAACATAGGCTGGGACATCCCTGATGCTATGGCCACTGTTGTTTGAAAAGACCCACTTGCCAGGAAATGGAGTACTGACAGGACCTGCACTAGAGGGGGGGTGCCTGTGGGATGGCGGATAGCTGACATCAGGTCTGGCTCCAACTGGGCACACAGTTCATGGATTGTGGCACGGTCAAGTCTGTAGGTGACAATTGCATGTCGCTCTTCCATTGTCGACAGGTCCACCAGTGGTCTGTACACCGGAGGATGCCGCCATCAAATCAAATCAAATCATAAACATTTATAAAGCGCGCTACTCACCCGTGTGGGTCTCAAGGCGCTAGGGGGATGGGGTTACTGCTGCTCGAAGAGCCAGGTCTTGAGTTGCCTCCGGAATGCGGAGTGGTCCTGGGTGGTCCTGAGGTTGGTGGGGAGGGAATTCCATGTCTTGGCCGCCAGGTAGGAGAAGGACCTCCCACCTGCCGTGGTGCGGCGGATGCGAGGGACGGCGGCGAGAGCGAGGTTGGCGGAGCAAAGTTGATGGGTGGGTGTGTAGAAACTGAGGCGGCGGTTGAGGTATTCGGGTCCCTTGTTGTGGAGAGCTTTGTGTGCGTGGGTGAGGAGTCGGAAGGTGATCCTTTTGTTGACGGGAAGCCAGTGCAGGTGTTTCAGGTGGGCGGAGATGTGGCTGTTGCGGGGTATGTTGAGGATGAGGCAGGCGGAGGCATTTTGAATTCGTTGCAGACGTTTCTGGAGTTTAGCGGTGGTTCCTGCGTATAGGGTGTTGCCGTAGTCCAGGCGGCTCGTGACGAGGGCGTGGGTCACGGTCTTTCTGGTGTTGGCGGGGATCCAGCGGAAGATCTTTCGGAGCATACAGAGGGTGAGGAAGCAGGAGGATGATGCGGGGTTGACTTGTTTGGTCATGGTGAGAAGTGGGTCCAGGATGAAACCGAGGTTGCGTGTGTGGTCTGAGGGGGTTGGTGTGGTGCCAAGGGCCGTGGGCCACCAGGAGTCGTCCCAGGCGGTCGGGGTGTTTCCGAGGATGAGGACTTCCGTTTTGTCTGAGTTCAGTTTCAGACGGCTGAGTTTCATCCAATCTGCAACGTCTTTCATTCCATCTTGCAGGTTGGTCTTGGCGCTGGTGGGGTCCTTGGTGAGGGAGAGTATCAGCTGAGTGTCGTCGGCGTAGGAGGTGATGATGATGCTGTGCTTGCGTACGATGTCGGCTAGGGGGCTCATGTAGACATTGAAGAGAGTCGGGCTGAGCGAGGTGCCTTGTGGAACGCAGCAGATGATCTCGGTGGGGTCTGATCGGAAAGGTGGGAGGTAGACTCTTTGGGAGCGGTTGGAGAGGAAGGAGGTGATCCAGTCCAGGGCCTGACCTTGGATCCCGGTGGAGCGGAGGCGTGTTATTAGGGTGCGGTGGCAGACGGTGTCGAAGGCAGCCGAGAGGTCGAGGAGGATGAGGGCGACTGTTTCTCCGTTGTCCATCAGGGTTCTGATGTCGTCTGTGACTGAGATGAGGGCGGTTTCTGTGCTGTGAATGGCTCGGAATCCGGACTGAGAGGGGTCGAGTAGGTTGTTGTCTTCAAGGAAGTTGGTAAGTTGCTTGTTGACGGTCTTCTCTATGACTTTGGCGGGGAAGGGGAGGAGCAAGTTCTTCAGGTCGCTTGGGTCCGCCGTAGGTTTCTTCAGTAGGGCGTTGACTTCAGCGTGTTTCCAGCTCTCGGGGAAGGTGGCAGAAGAAAACGAGCTGTTGATGATGGTCTGGAGATGCGGGGCGATGATGTTGTCGGCTTTGTTGAAGATGAAGTGTGGGCAGGGGTCCAAGGGGGCCCCGGAGTGGATGGAGTTCATGGTGGCTTTGGTCTCTTCCGTGTTGATGTGAGTCCAGGCGTTGAGGGTGATGGCTGGGGTTGTAGGTTCTGTGGTGGTTGGCTGGGTCTGGTGTCCGCAGCTGTCGTGTAGGTCGGTGATCTTACGATGGAAGAAGGTGGAGAGGGAGTTGCAGAGGTCTTGTGAGGGCGTGATGGTGTTGGCGTTGGCGTGAGGGTTGGAGAGCTCTTTGACGATGTTGAAGAGTTCTCTGCTGTTGTGAGTGTTTTTGTCCAGTCTGTCTGTGAAGGAATTTCTTTTGGCGGCACAGATCAGTTGGTGGTGTTCGCGGGTAGCGTTCTTGAGGGCAGTCATGCTATCTGCGGTGTGGTCCTTGCGCCAGGCTTTCTCGAGGGTGCAGCAGTTTTTTTTTTATTCCTTGAGGGTATCAGTGAACCAGCGAGGTTTTTTGGTGTTGGTCTGTCTTGGGAGGCGTCTGAGGGGAGCGAGGTTGTCTGCGCAGTTGGTGATCCAATGCGTGAGGCTGAGGGCTGCGTCGTTGGGGTCAGTGGAGAAGGTGGGTTGGTTGTCGCTGAGAGTGGAGAGAAGCTGATCCGCTTGGATTTTGTTCCACTGTCGGCGTGGGATGAGTTGTGTGCGGAGGTGGCGAGTCTCGCGTCGGAAGGTGAAGTGGACACATCTGTGGTCGGTCCAGTGTATAGCGGAGGAGTGGCTGAAGGATACGTGGTTGCTGGCGGAGAAGATGGGGTCGAGCGTGTGTCCGGCGATGTGGGTGGGGGTGTTCACCAGTTGCTTGAGACCGAGGTTGGCGAGGTTGGCGAGCAGGGGGGTGGTGTTGGGGTCGTTGTTCTATTCCAGGTGGAAGTTGAGGTCACCGAGGAGGATGTAGTCCGGCGAGGCAAGGGCGTGCGGGGAGATGAAGTCAGTGATAGAGTCGCTGAAGAGGGCGGGTGGTCCAGGGGATCGGTAGATGAGAGTTCCTCTGAGGGTGGTCCTGGGGTCGGTGTGGATCTGGAAGTGCAGGTGTTCGGCGGTGAGGGGGGTGTCTTCGGTGGAGGTGGTGACGTTGATGGAGTCCTTGAAGACGATGGCGATTCCTCCCCCTACTTGGTTGGTGCGGTCTCTCCTGGAAATCTTGTAGCCGTCGGGGATGGCTATGGCGATGTCGGGGGCCGAGGAGGTGTTCATCCAGGTCTCAGTGATGAAGGCGACGTCCGGTGCGGTGGAGTCCAGGAGGTCCCATAGTTCAACGGCGTGCTTGTGGACGGAGCGTGCGTTGATCAGGATGCATTTGAGGTGGTTGTTGGCGTGTGGGCTGGCGGGCGTTGTGGTTTCGTGGTGGAATGTGAGTTTGCAGGTGTGACATGCGAAGGGTCCGTGGGTACGTTTCGGGTTGGCTTGGAAGCAGGTGCTGGAGCACCCCGGGTTGAGGGCGTGGAGGGTGATGGGGTCGTAGCGGTGCTGCGGGGTTTGGGAGTGCTGGGGGCCAGGGGTCGTGGCGCTGGGCGCGGTCCATCTCCTCACCTGCTCCAGCGGACATGCTCTATGGATGAGAACAGCGAGCAGAGGGTCAGCCAACACTGAGGTACGAAAACACAACTTTATTCCACACATTTTTCATTCCGCTACGTGCCTGTCTTAGTGTGTATTCCAGGCCTAGATATGTGTGACGCATTTAAAATTAATGCCATGTGGCCCCCTGAAATGGCGGCTGCCTGACCTGTAAGGTGGGACAATGGGATATGAGGTAACTGCACTGGCGTTGTGCATCGTCGCGGTAGGCGGTCGAAGACTGCTGCGCAATCATGCATTGGTTAACATTGGACCCTATGGGTCCCAGGAGCCAATGACGATGTACGCTGGTGTTGACGGTACGTGGACGTGACTGCCATATTCTCTCTGTTCATTCACTTGATACCTGATCTTCGACAGGAGAGGACCTACACTGCAAGTGCTGCTGTGACCTCAGTCTGGAAGCGACAATGGCTACAGTGTCTGGGGAAAGGGCCCCTGTCTTCACTTCGGAGGAGTTGGACAAACTAGTGGATGGGGTCCTCCACCAGTATACGCTACTCTACGGTCCTCCAGACAAACAGGTGAGTACACTGTGAGTATGCTGTATGGGGAATGCCTGTTTGGAGTGGTGTGGATGGGAGATGGGGGGAATGACGCGTTCATGAAACGACGGTGAGTGTATGTGCGTCAGGGCAAGGGTGGGAACGTGGGCCAATGACAGTGATGTCCGGAGGGTTATATTTTCTCCTTTTCCCCTCTACTATTCCTATAGGTCAGCGCCCACCAAAAGAAGGATATTTGACATGCCATCACCAAGGAAGTCCGGACCCTGGGGGTCCACCACAGACGGAGCACTCACTGTTGTAAAAGATGGGAGGACATTCGCCGCTGGAGCAAGAAGACGGCAGAGGCCCAGCTGGGGATGGCCACCCAACATGGGAGGGGTGCCCGTCGCACCATGACCCCCCTGATGTTCCGGATCCTGGCGGTGGCGTATCCAGATTTGGATGGGGGCTTGAGGGCATCACAGCAGCCACAAGGGGGTGAGTACACTCTCATTCCGCTGATTCAGCGTGCATAGGAGGTGTCTGGGTGGGGGAGGTGGGCAGTGGGTTACCCTAGGCCAGGGCGAGTTTTGCAGGCAAGGACCCTTTGTGAGGCAGGCTCAGTGGCACCCCATCCCCACCAGTGGTAAGAGCCATCTATCCCTAGTTAGGCTCCTGTGACTTCCATGTGTGCAGTAATCGGGCATAGGCCTTGTACCCCATGCCCCTGTGATTAATTAGGGAACTCTAAGTGCATGGCATAGTGCAGAGGGCTGCTGTGTCTGTAGTGTCCACCAACGGTAGCAGTACTGCATGCACTGAACATGTCTTTCTACTTTCTTTCCACCCCCATTTTTGTGGTCTCCCTGTTCTTGTGTGCATTAGCATCATCAGGCGGAGGAGCAGTGCCACCGGAGCAGGAGGGAGCTGCATCCCACATGGCCCTGGAGGGCGAGACTACAGACTCCAATTTCACCAGTGGGACGGAGGGCGAGGGGAGCTCCACGGCGGGGACAGGAGTTGAGACCAGCGAAACCGACTCCTCCTCTGATGGGAGCTCCCTTGTGGTGGCGGGCCCCTCTGTTCCCATCACATCTACAGGTACAGCCGCCACCCCCGCACCAGCACCACCCTCCCAGCAGCCCCTCAGCGTGTGTCCCATGGCCGCTCACCCAGGAGGGTGGGCATCTCCTTCGCCCCATGCACCTCAGCCCCTGCCCCTGTTAGCCCTGCTGCCCTCACTGAGGAGGCCATTGACCTCCTCGGATCCCTCACTGTTGGGCAGTCTACCATTCTGAATGCCATCCAGGGTGTAGAGAGGCAGTTGCAACAGACAAATGCATACCTGGAGGGCATTCATTCTGTTCAGATAGCCCAACTGCGAGCTTTTCAGACTCTGGCCTCAGCACTGATGGCAGCCATTGTCACTGTGTCCAGCCTCCCCCTCCAACTTCCTCCACCCAGACCCAATCCCCAGTACCTCAGCCTATCCCAAGCACACCATCAGACCAGAATGAACACACCTCAACATACTAGGGTAGCTCTGGCAAACATATGCACCACACATCCCACAGGCACTCACACAAGCATCATACCCATGCACACATGCCAACATCCACTGCCTCCACTGTGTCCCCCTCCTCCACGCCTCCCTCCTCCCTCCCTGTCACATCTCCACTCACACCTGCATGCACTACATCTTCAGCCACTACGTCCATCACCAGCACACCCATCACCACACACCGCTCACGTGCCCTCACCACCCCCACTACCATTCACACATCCCCTGTGTCCTCTCCCAGTGTGTCGGTGAGCCCTCCTCCCAAACTACACAAATGCAGTCACATACCCACCCACCAGCCATCCACCTCACGACAGCCTCCAGCCCATGCACCTTCACCCAAAGTCCGCAAACGTACACCTCCTACAACCACTGCCTCTTCCTCCACTCCCAAACCCCCTCCATCTACCCGTCCCAGTGTGTCTAAAAAACTTTTCCTGTCAAACCTTGACCTCTTCCCTACACCTCCCCCACCCTTTCCGTCCCCTAGGGCCCATCTGTCCAGGTCCCAACCCAGCACCTCAGCCACCACATCACCGGGAACAGTAGTGCCAGCAGTAACTGGCTTCTGGAGTGTGCCAAGCAGCAGGGCAGCCAGTGTGCCAAGGATCCAGCACAAGGACATTCCCCCACTTCAAAAACTAAAGAAGTTGGCCACAGCCCGGAGGGAGAAGGCCAAAACACCTGCCACCAAGGGCTCTCCCAGGACTACAGTTGTGAGTGGCAAGACAGCTGCGCCACCATCCAAGGTGGAGAAGGGCCAGAGGAAGAAAGGGAAGTCGCCGCCAACGTGCACAGTGGACAAGACCGCCACCGGCAACACCACATGCACCGCCGCCACGGGCACCGCTGCCCAGGACACCGCCGCCAGCAGCACGCTCACTGAGCCACCCACCAGCACCGCTGCCCAGGACACGGCCACCAGCAGCACGTTCACTGAGCCACCCACGAGCACCGCCGCCCAGGACACCGCCGCCAGCAGCACGCTCACTGAGCCACCCACCAGCACCGCCGCTCAGGACACCGCTGCCAGAAGCACGCTCACTGAGCCACCCACCAGCACCGCTTCCCAATGAGCGCCACAAGAACCGCCGCCACTGAGGCCGCTGCTAGCACCGCCAGCGGCCACGCCACATGCCAGTGGCACCACCGCAGACATGGCTGCCATCCCCAGTGGTCAGTCGGACGTGGCTGGTGGTCAGTTCCAGGGGCCTGGACAGCTTCCATGTTGGCCCACCGTCAGTGGAGAATGACATCCACTACCTCAGTCGTTGGCAGGATGAACACTCTGGGCACAAAGACCCCTTCAGAACCAGTGGAGAATGACATCCACTACCTCAGTCCTTGGCAGGATGAAGCACTCTGGGCACAAAGTCCCCTCCAGAACCAGTGGAGAATGACATCCACTACCTCAGTCCTTGGCAGGATGAAGCACTCTGGGCACAAAGCCCCCTCCAGAACCAGTGGAGAATGACATCCACTACCTCTGTCCTTGGCAGGATGAAGCACTCTGGGCACAAAACCCCCTCCAGAACCAGTGGAGACTGTTATCTACTTGAGAGACTGTGGCTTTCCACTCCCCAGGATGCAGCAGTGGGCAACACACCCACTGGAGAGACTTGAGAGACTGTGGCTTTGCACTCCCCAGGATAAAGCAGTGGGCAAACCACCCACCTGAGAGACTTGACAGACTGTGGCTTTGCGCTCCCCAGGATAAAGCAGTGGGCAAACCATCCACTGGAGAGACTTGAGAGACTGTGGCTTTGCACTCCCCAGGATGCAGCAGTGGGCAACCCACCCACTGGAGAGACTTGGGAGACTGTGGCTTTGCACTCCCCAGGATAAAGCAGTGGGCATACCACCCACTGTAGAGACTTGAGAGACTGTGGCTTTGCACTCCCCAGGATACCTCAATGGGCATGGAGTCCCCCCGTGGAGCTGGCGTCGTGCACTCATCCGGCTGAGGTGCCCCCCTTTCCCTTCCCCCTGAGGTGCCTGGTTTATTTCGATCTGATGCCCCAGCCGTGTTCTCTCCGTTTGGATCGGGTATCTTGTGTGTGTCTCGCCCATGCATTTTGGGCCCAGTGGTCCACGGACTATGTAGGTGCAGTACATGGACTTGAAATCTTGGTGTACATATTTGTTAATAGTATATATATATATATATTATCGACTAATGGATTTTTACTCATTACAATCATTGTAATCATTTCCTTTTGTCCTTGCATTCATCCAGGGGGGTGGAGGGGGGGGGGGGGGGTTATGTAATCTTTCAACATGTATTTGTGTGTATGTTGTTGTGGGTGAGGGTGGGGGTGTTGCGTGTTGCGTGTGTGTGTCACTCTCTTTTCCCTCCCCCCTCCCCTGTGTCGTAAGTGCAGTACTCACCGTGGTGGTCTCCGCCGTCGGTCGTGCTCCTGGTAGAGGAGCAGGAAGAGAATGGCAGGTAGAATTTGGAGTTCCGGCTCCATGGCGTCTTAGTTCCTCGTGGGGTGTGTAGAGGTAAGCGTTTTCCCTTCCAAGTCCTGTTCCCGCCGTGTTTTTGTTCGTGTTGAATCCTCCCCGGAAAAGGTGGCCGATTGTCCTCTCATAAAGGTGTGGGCGGTACATTGTCTTCCGCCTGTCTGTTGGCGGTGACCGCCATGCTGTTTGTTTGTACTGCCGTGGCGGTCGGAGTGTTAAAGTGGCTGTCTATGTTGGCGGTTTCCACCACAGTCATAATTCCATTTTTTTTTACCGCCGGCCTGTTGGCGGTCTTACCGCCGCTTTAACACCGACCGCTAGGATTGTAATGAGGGCCATAATCTATTGGGAGCAAAGCACACCATAACTGTTTACTCTGACCATAGAAACTTACAATTTATGAGCTCTGCCAGACTACTAATTCCCAGGCAAATGAGATGGATTCTATCCTTTGCAGAATTTGATTTCATAGTGACTTTTAGACCAGGAGTAGATAATCATAAGGTCAACGCATTGTCTAGGCAAGATTCTTCGATCACACATACTGAAAAAAAAACCATGCCTATTATAAAACCTTCAAAAGTGTTGGGTTTAATAGCAGCCGAGAAGTTCTTAGATCTTATTCGTAATCATTTTCAAATCACCAAGTGGCAAAAGTGGTTACAACAAGACACCAAAAGGTCCATTCAACAAGGCTTACCTCTACACAAATCTCGAGTGTTCCTGCCTACTGAGGAGTTAAGAGAGACAGCTTTTCATTGGTTGCATAGTCATTCTCTGTCAGGTCATCCAGGTCCTCAAAAAACACTAGAACTCATGAAAAGGTATTTTTGGTGGCCTACATTTGTTCATGACTTAAAGCAAATGCTACAATCATGTGAAGTATGTGCAAGATGCAAAAGCGAACATAGCAAGCCTAAAGGTCTATTGATGCCTCTACCCGTTCCCAATCATCCATGGGAACATATCTCTATGGATTTCATTACTGGTCTTCCTCAAGTAAAGCAATGTACAACCATTTTAGTGGTGGTGGATAGTCTTACCAAATATGCTCATTTCTTTGCATGTAAAGGTCTCCCAACCTCCGACACCTTAGCAACTATCATCTTAGAAAACATTGTTCACCTTCATGGACTTCCAAGAGTCATCCTCTCTGATAGAGGAACACAATTTTCTGCACGTTTTTAGCAGCAATGGTGCAAGGCTTTACGAATTGATTCGACTTTATCCACTAGTTATCATCCACAAACGGATGGTCAAACAGAGAAACTAAACCAAACTCTAAAACAATACTTACGATGTTATGCAAAAAAGTCTCCTGAAACCTGGCTGGATCTCTTGTGGCTTGCAGAACTGGCTTATAACAACTCTCACCACTCTTCAACAAACTCAACTCCTTTCTATGGATCATATGGGCCTCATCCGCACATTTTGCCAGTTACGCTACCTGCCTCTACTCAAACCACTCCAGCAGTCATGGACATGTTAACACACATGAAAAAGGTACATTCACAATTGCAAACAAATCTACACCAAGCAAAGACAAAATATGACAAAAAACACCAGGCTGGTCCTCAGCATACAGACAAAGATGGAGTTTGGTTATCTACGAAAAACGTTGTATTAAAAAATAAAAATATGTTTCATCCAAATTCATGGGGCCCTTTGAAGTTCTTTGACAAGTGAACCCTGTAACATATAAACTAAAATTGCCATCGTCCTTGAAATTTCATCCGGTGTTTCACACTTCACTTCTTAAACCTGCGCCCTCAAGTGTCACACAACCTGCTCCTCTATTAGTCCAAGGTCATTGGGAGTATGAGGTGCGATCTATCTTAGACTCCAGATATCGTGGGTCTTCCCTTTGGTACTTAGGTGGTCATTCTGACCTCGGCGGTAAAAGGCACTTACCGCCGGTCAGAAGACCGCAATAACACCGCCGCGGCCGCGGTAAACCGCCACGGCATTCTGACCCACAACTGCCAAACTGCCAAAAACCCGACCTCCACTGCAGTCCGCCACATCAGCGGCCAGCGATAAACTGGAGATGACCAAACCTCCACCGTCACGCCAACAGAAATACGCCCATGCCATTACGACCCACGAATCCACGCGGCGTCATTCAAACGCGGTATTCCATTGGCGGTACACACCGACGCGGTCAAAATACACACCCAGCACCAAAACACAGCCACATTGGACAAATCGAAATACACACACCTAATACACATACAAACACCACTCCCACACAATCAATCAACTATAAAACACACACCCACATCACCCACAAACCCCCACAAATCGAAATTAAGAGAGAAGGCACAATACACAGAGAGAGAGCACAGGGAACGCAAACCACAACACACACAGGAACCCAACATCATCACCCACACCACATCTACGCACAAAGCACCACACACCACCACACCCATCACCACATACACCACCCCATACCTCATCCACACCACCCCATGGCACCCCAAAGGCACCCCCGGTTTTCGGACCAAGAACTCAGGGTCATGGTGGAGGAAATAATAAGGGTAGAGCCCCAGCTCTTCGGCACACAGGTGCAGCACACCACAATAGCCAGGAAGGCGGAGCTATGGCAACGGATCGTAGACAGGGTCAACGCGGTGGGACAGCATCCCAGAAATCGGGAGGACATCCGCAAGCGCTGGAACGACCTACGGGGGAAGGTGCGGTCGATGGTGTCAAGGCACAATATCGCTGTGCAGAAGACTGGCGGCGGACCCCCACCCACCCCACCCGAATTCACAGCATGGGAGCAAGAGGTCTTGAACATCCTGCATTCTGAGGGCCTCGCTGGAGTAGGCGGAGGAATGGACTCTGGTAAGTTTGATCTCAACTACTACATCCCCCCCACCCCACCAGCATGCCAACCCACACCCCCACCCTCACCCCCAACCCCCATCACACATCCTCCCTGATAATGTCTCACCAGCACAACCCACCCAACCCAACACCAACCCCTGAATGCCAACACAAACCATGGACACCCATCACCTAATTATGACCACTGCACATACCCCCCCCCCAAACCACCCTCACAACTCCTCCCACAAGGGAATGCCAGCACTGGTGGACAAGGGCACACACAAATCGCACACCATGGCACACACACAACCAATAACCATACTCTTTTACCCCTGCAGGACCCGAACGCCAACACACCGGTCAGGAGGGTCCAGAAATGTCCATCCCACCCCCAGAATAGGCCCCCAGTGATGACAGCAGCTCTGTCGACCTGGAACCTGATGACCAGCAAGGACCATCGGGGACCTCTGGACAGTCGGTTCCCCTCAGGCAGCCACAGGCCACAGCAGACCTACCCCCCTCTGGGAACACCACCACAGCACCCACCCAGCGGGCCCATGCCTCTGTCTCCAGGACAGGTCAAGCAGCGGTGTGTCCACCACTACAGGGCACCCAGGGTAACCCACCACCCCAACAACAACAGGGGCCTGGGGGCAGTGGTAGTGGGCACACCGTCCAGGGGACAGAGGCCCAGGAACAAAGGGGAACTGGGAGGGCTGCTGGGCGACAGAGGGAGGACAGGCCTAGGGAACCCTCTGTCCAAGAGGCCCTCACCACCATCATGGGAGCGTATCACCACTCCCAAGAGACGATGGCGACGGTCTTGGCCAGGTTCCAGGAGATCCAGGCCATGCAGGAGGAACGGTACATGGGGTTCCGGGAAGAACTGCGCACCATCAGTTCCGCAATGGTTACAATCGTGGTGGCACTCAACCTGATTGTTACCACATTGCGGGACCATGTGGCCCCCCAAAGGGCCCCTGTCACTAGCATGGACGAAGAACAGCCCACCACCTCCGCCGGCGCTAGTGGTCAGGAGGCCCCCACACAACAGCAACGGGCCACCCGGACCCCACCCCCTGCAGAACAAGAACCACCCCGCAAGAAAGGCCTGAGATCCAGGAAGAAGACAGAGTAGGATGTCAAGACCCCCGCCAGGAAAGGATCCCCCCGGATGTCATCCCACTGTCCCACTTGTTCACCCTGTCCAACCTAGAACTGCCCCTGCTCCACCTTCCACAGGCATATGGACAATGCACCTGTGCAAACGAGAGTCTGGACTCTGCCAAGGACATGCCTCCACCATCACCCATCACCCTTCTTGAACTATTCACCCATTTCTTCACTTCAATAAACACTATTATTGCACCAAAACCATCTGGAGTCTGTAATTTATTTCCTTTAAACCAAATGTATTAGACATAACCAACCAAAAATTTCCAGTTACATTGTGATGACAACATACCAGTGTCACACAGCGGTAGTCCATGGGGAAAGAAACCAGAGGGCACTCCGTGGGGACCAGATCACTGAAATAGGAAGGGAAATCCACAACTAATTTACCATACATTGGGGGGAAAGGTCAGACAGTAGAGAGCCTGTACTGTTACAGATAGTTTTAAATGCTGGAGTAAATTCTTACCTGTGTGTCACTGGAAATACTGCTGTATCACTCTGTCCCAGTTGTCTGTGTCGTCCTCTTCGTCTTCCTCCTCTTCACTCTCCGCAGGCTCCACAGCGGCCACAACACCACCATCTGGACCATCCTCCTGCAGGAAAGGCACCTGGCGTCGCAAACCCAGGTTGTGAAGCATGCAGCAGGCCACGATGATATGGCACACCTTCCTTGGTGAGTACATTAGGGATCCCCCTGTCATATGCAGGCACCTAAACCTGGCCTTCAGGAGGCCGAAGGTCCGCTCGATCACCCTCCTAGTACGCCCATGGACCTCATTGTACCGTTCCTCTGCCCTGGTCCTGGGATTCCTCACTGGGGTCAATAGCCAAGGCAGGTTGGGGTAACCAGAGTCACCAATTAGCCACACACGCTGTCTCTGTAGCTGTTCCATCACATAAGGGATGCTGCTATTTCGCATGACGTACGCGTCATGCACTGACCCTGGGAACTTGGCATTTAAATGGGAGATGTACTGGTCAGCCAAACAGACCACCTGCACATTCATCGAATGATAATTCTTTCTGTTCCTGTACACCTGTTCATCGTCTTTTGGGGGGACCAAAGCCACATGGGTACCATCAATGGCACCTATGATATTGGGAATGTGTCTAAGGGCATAGAAATCACCCTTCACTGTAGGCAAGTCACCCACCTCAGGGAAAATGATGTAGCTCTGCATGTATTTCATCAGTGAAGACAACACTCTGGACAATACCTTGGAAAACATAGGTTGAGACATCCCAGATGATATGGCCACTGTAGTTTGAAATGATCCACTAGCCAAAAAATGGAGTACTGACAGCACCTACATTAGAGGGGGGATCCCTGTGGGTTGGCGGATGGGTGACATCAGCTCTGCCTCCAGCTGGGCACACAGTTCCTGGATAGTGGCACGGTTGAGTCTGTAGGTCAGTATGACATGTCGTTCTTCCATTGTCGACAGGTCCACCAGCGGTCTGTACACAGGATCATTCCTCCGTCTCCTCGCAAGTCCCAGCGGACGGTGCCTAGGAAGGACAACAGCGAGCACAGAGTCAATCAACCCACAGGTAAGTTACCACAGCTTGCACAGTACACGTTTCTCTCTGGAATGAATGGCTTGTATGAGTGTCGATGCAAGGCCTAGGCATGTGTGACGCAGTAGGAATTAAGCCATGTGGGCCCTTGAAATGGCGGCTGCCTGACCTGTGAAGTGTGACAATGTGAAGTGAGGTCATTGCGCTGGCGTGGCACACCGTGGCGGTAGGCGGTCGAAGACCGCGGCGCAAAGCCGCATTGGATAACATTGAACCCTATGGGTTTCAGGAGCCAATGGCGATGTGCGCCGGCGGTCGCGGTACGCACCGCCGCGGTACGCACCGCCGCGGCTGTAACCGCCATTTTCTATCTGCTTAATCACTCGAGACCTGGTCATCCACAGGAGAGGACCTATACTGCAAGTGCTGCTGTGACCTCGGTCTGGAAGTGAGAATGGCTGCTGCGACTGGGGAAAGGGCCCCCGCCTTCAGTTCAGAAGAGTTGGAGAAGCTCGTGGACGGGGTCCTCCCCCAGTATGCGCTACTCTACGGTCCTCCAGACCAACAGGTGAGTACACGGGGGACAATGCTTAGTGGCCAATGCCTGGGATGAGTGGAGTGGATGTACGATGGAGGGGAGGGGAGCGAATGCGGAATGCATGGCACAACAGATGAGAGCATGTGCCACATGGCAAGTTTGGGGAGGGGGGGCCACTCACATTGAGCATGCAGAAAAGTGATGATGTTTCTTTTCTCCCCCTGTACATGTCACATAGGTCAGCGCCCATCAGAAGATCGAGATTTGGCGTGCCATCGCCAAGGACGTCCGGGCCCTGGGGGTCCACAACAGACGGGGCACCCACTGCCGCAAGAGGTGGGAGGACATCCGCCGCGGGAGCAGGAAGACCGCCGAGGCTCTGCTGGGGATGGCCTCCCAACCTAGGAGGGGTGCCAGTCGTACCTTGACCCCCCTGATGTCCCGGATCCTGGCGGTGGCCTACCCCGATTTGGATGGGCGCTTGAGGACATCACAGCAGACACAAGGGGGTGAGTACCAGCACACTCTGCTATCTTTGCGCGCAGTGGAGGGGCCTGGGTGGGGGAGGAGGGCTGTGGGTATCCCTAGGCCAGGGCGATTTCTGTAGGCTAGGCCCCTCCGTGAGGCATGGCCCTGTGCCCCTGCCCCCCACCTCTGTAGGGTGCCTAGTAAGGCTATTCATGGACCTGTGTATTCTGTGTGGGCAGTTGTCGCCCATAGGCTTGTAGGGCATGTCCCAGTGAATGAGTAGTGTACCCCAAGTGCGCAGCGTAGTGCATGGGGCTTCTGTGTCTGTCCTCTCCGCCAACGGTGTCCCCAATGCATGCACTCAACTTGTCTTTATTTCTCCACCCCCCCCCATTTTCTTTGTTTTTCTCTGAATTTGTGCATTAGCATCATCAGGCGGAGGAGAAGTGGCATCGGCGCAAGCGGGAGCTGCATCTCACATGGCCCCGGAGTGCCATGCAACGGACTCCGAGGTGACCAGTGAGACGGAGGGCGAGGGGGGCTCCACAACTGGGACCCGTGCAGACGTCAGTGACACCGACACGTCCTCGGATGGGAGCTCCCTTGTGGTGGCGGCAACATCCGTGAACACCGAAAGTACAGGTACAGCCGCCACCCAGCGCACCAGCTCCGCCCTCCCAGCAGCCCCTCGACGCACGGCCCGCACGGCCAGGAAGCCGGCCATCTCCTTCGCCCCAGGCACCTCAGGCCCTGCCCCAGTCACCCCTGCTGCCCTCAGTGAGGAGGTCATTGACCTCCTGAGGACCATCATTGCTGGCCAGTCTACCCTTTTGAATGCCATCCAGGGTGTGGAGAGGGAGGTGCATCAAAGCAATGCATACCTGGAGGGCCTTCATTCGGGTCAGGCTGCCCAGCAGCGATCGTTCAACGCTCTGGCCTCAGCACTGACGGCAGCGATTGTCCCTGTCTCCAGCCTCCCTCATCTAACTGCCTCCACCCAGTCCCACTCCCCTGTTCCTCTGCCTATCCCATCCACACCTACAGACCAGCCTGCACACACCTCAACACCCAAGGGAAGCTCATCCAAACATAAGCACCACAAAACACACAAGCATTCACACAAGCAACATCCAGATGCAGACATGCCAACAGCCACTACCTCCTCTGTGTCCCCCACCTCCTCGTCTCCCTCCTCCCTCCCTGTGACGTATTCACTCACACCTGCATGCACACCACCATCAGCCAGTACACCCATCACCAGCACACCCTCCAGACCAGTCCGCACACCTGCAGTCACCACCCCCACTGCCATGTACACGTCCCCTGTGTCCTCTCCCAGTGTGTCTGTCACCCCCGCTTCCAAACCACACAAACGCAGGCAGACACCCACCCAACAGCCATCCACCTCACGACAGCCTCCAGCCCAAGCACCTGCACCCAATGACACCAGACTTGACTCACCTACAACCACATCCTCTTCCTCCACTCCCATACCCACTCCAGCTACCTTTCCCATGGCTCCTAAAAAAATCTTCCTCTCTAAAGTGAACCTCTTTCCATCACCTGACCCACCCCCTCCATCTCGTAAGAGTTCCAAAAATACCTCAGCCACCACCAGCCCAGCAACTCCCAAAAAGGTCATCCCTGGCTTCTGGAGTCCGCCCTTTCCTTGGGCAGGGACATCGTCCAGCAGCATCAACACAGCCAGCCCCCCCCCCTGGGAAGAGGACCAAGAAGCTCAAGGGCAGGCGCGACAGGCCTGATACGCCTGCCCCCAAGGAGGGTAGCCTTGTCCCGTCACCTGCCACATCGGGGAAGGGTGCCAAGGGCCACGGTAAGTCAGCCAAGGAGGGCAAGGGCAGCAAGGGGCAAAAGGCAAGGAGCAGCAGACCTGGCCATGAGGGCCCCACCAGCCCCATTCCGGGGGTATCGGAGGAGACCCAGGGCCCCAGGGCCTCATCACAGGAGGGCCCCGCAACGGAAAGAACCAAGGCAGACTGAGTGGAAGGTATTGGCCAGGTGTGGTTCACTCCAAACACAAGACAGGCACCGCTGAACAGGGCCCCGCCGTGAGAAGCACCGCTGAAGAGGGCCCCGCCAAGACAAGCACCGCTGAAGAGGGGCCGCTGTGAGAAGCACCGCTGAACAGGGCCCCGCCAAGACAAGCACCGCTGAACAGGGCCCCGCCGTGAGAAGCACCGTTGAACAGGGCCCGCCAAGACAAGCACCACTGAAGAGGGGCCGCTGTGAGAAGCACCGCTGAACAGGGCCCCGGCAAGACAAGCACCGCTGAACAGGGCCCGCCGTGAGAAGCACCGCTCCGCTGGGCCCTTCATCTCAAGCACCGCTCCGCTGGGCCTTCCTGTCAAGCACCGCTCCGCTGGCCCTCCTGTCAAGCACCGCTCCGCTGGGCCCTCCTGTCAAGCACCGCTCCGCTGGGCCCTCCTGTCAAGCACCGCTCCGCTGGGCCCTTCATCTCAAGCACCGCTCCGCTGGCCCTTCATCTCAAGCACCGCTCCGCTGGGCCCTTCATCTCAAGCACCGCTCCGCTGGGCCCTTCATCTCAAGCACCGCTCCGCTGGGCCCTTCATCTCAAGCACCGCTCCGCTGGGCCCTCCTGTCAAGCACCGCTCCGCTGGCCCTTCCTGTCAAGCACCGCTCCGCCGGCCCTTCCTGTCAAGCATCGCTCCGCTGGCCCTTCCTGTCAAGCACCGCTCCGCTGGCCCTTCCTGTCAAGCACCGCTGGCCCATTGGCAGCCCCGGATCTGTGTCGGGCAGGGCTTCACGAGGCACTCTGCCCACCATGCCTCCTCCATGACCAGTGGACTCTGTAATCCACCTGATGGACTGTGGCTTTGCACTCCCCAGGATGGCACAGTGGGCAAGCCACCCACTGTAGAGACTTGAGAGACTGTGGCTTTGCACTCCCCAGGATGGCACAGTGGGCAAGCCACCCACTTGGGCATGGAGGAGCTTCGTGGATCTGGCGTTGTGGACTCATGTGGCTGAGGTGCCCCCCCTTCCCTTCCCCCTGAGGTGCCTGTATTTTATTTTTGTGATGCCCCAGCAGTGTTCTCTCCAATGGAGTCTGTCTCGTGTGTGGGCTTTGCCCATGTGTTAATGCACATTGGCCCACGGACATTTGCACTTGGATAACTGTGCCGGACTTTGGCTCACTGTATATATTTTAAGTTGCAGATGTGTACATATTTATTTTTATATTGCTGAGTTCACTATACTAAATTACTGATATAATATAGTTCTATTTTGACAATCATGGACTTTTGTCTTTGCATTTATTTTTGAGGGGTTTGGGGGTGTCACTCTGACTTTTTAATCTGCATTGGTGTGTAGGTATTTGGGTGGGGGTGAGGGTGGAGGTGGGTGTGTCGCGTATGTGTGTGCCCGTAACCTTTCCTCCTCCCCCCTCCCCTGTGTCGTAGGTGTAGTACTCACTGTTGTCGTCTGCGGCGACGTTCGTGATCCTGGAAGAAGAGCAGGAAGGCGATGACTGGGAGGATGTGGAGTTCGGGTTCCATGATGTCCGGATTCCGCGTGGAGTGTCTCGAGGTGAGCGTTTTCCATTGAAAATGTCTGTTTCCGCCGTGTTTTTATCGGCGGGGCTCCCGCCCCGGAAAAGGTGGCGGATTGGTGGGTCATGATAGGGTGGGCGGTACATTGTCTCCCGCCTGGCTGTTGGCGGTGACCGCCGCGCTGTTTGTTTGTGCCGCCGTGGCGGTCGGAGTGTTAAAGCGGCGGCCTGTGTTGGCGGTTCCCGCCAGGGTCAGAATTCCATTTTTTTTACCGCCAGCCTGTTGGCGGGTTGGCCGCCGCTTTAACACTGACCGCCACGGTCAGAATGACCCCCTTAGTGTCCTGGAAGGGATACGGACCGGAAAATGACTCATGGGAACCTGCAAGACATGTCCATGCACCACGTTTGGTGCGACGCTTTCATCTCTTCCACCCTGATAAGCCGGGCCCTGCAGGGTCAGGACATTGGTGGACAAGATGCACTTATCAGTGCTATTTTATCAAAGGACTACAATTCCCAGGTTTCTAGAGGCAGCGCCCATCTTGGGGTGTGGCAGGCCTATAAAGCCCAGCCACACCCAATCACATTGCTCACTGTTTTGAAGACTTGATGCAGTCAGACCTCATGGGGGTTCCTCTGAAGAAGAGCAGATTTCTTGCATGGCAGATTGGCAGCAAATCGGAGTATCCTTGTTTCCATGGTGAATTCAGATACGAGTGGATCGCACTCGTAGCGGTAAGGTCTTGATGAGCCCAATCTTGAAGGGAGTTGTTACTTCCAAAGGTAAAGTGCCCCTTAGCACAACAAGCACATTGCTTTCAGTCCAAAGAGTAAAGCGCTCCTGGTACGACGATAAAAGCGCTTCAGGCCAAAGGAGTAAAGCGGCCTTGGCACGACGATCAAAGCGTTTCGGACCACATGAGTAAAGCGTCCCTTAGCACAATGAGCAATGCGCTTCAGGCCACACGAGTAAAGCACCCTTGGCACGATAATCAAAGCGCTTCAGTCCACACGAGTAAAACACCCTTGGGAAGACAATCAAAGCCGCTTCAGGCCACACGAGTAAAGCGACCTAGGCACGACGATCAAAGCGCTTCATGCCACATGAGTAAAGCACCCCCTTAGTACAAAGAGCAGAGCGCTTCACATCACAAGAGTAAAGCGCCCTTGGTACGACAATCAAAGCGTTTCAGGCCACATGAGTAAAGCGGTCTTGGCTCGAGGTTCAAAACGCTTCAGGCCACATGAGTAAAGCGTCCCTTAGCACAACGAGCGTAGCGCTTCAGACAAAGCAAGTAAAAGTGCTCTCTGGCATAATGAACAAAGCACTTCATGTACGATGATCAAAGCGCTTCATGAACAACAAACAAGGCGCTTCTGCCCAACGAACAAAGCGCTTCAAGTTCAATGAGTAAAACTTTCAGGCCTTAGTAGTAAATGTGAAAACGTTTTAGGAGATAAGCAAATTATAGTTTTCATTGTTTTTTTGTGAAGCATAATATGTGAGATACATATTTAAGTCTTTGACAATTTCTAGGCTGAGATAAAACGTTTATGTTATGAATGCATAGTTGTTACATGATTGATATTCAGAGTGTGACCATAGTCCAAAGCTCTTCGCATCTCTAGGTTCAGAGGTTGCAGTTTGTTCTTGTTCCAT
This sequence comes from Pleurodeles waltl, assembly GCF_031143425.1. Lineage (NCBI taxonomy): Eukaryota > Metazoa > Chordata > Amphibia > Caudata > Salamandridae > Pleurodeles > Pleurodeles waltl. The sequence continues at coordinate 85,556,069 of NC_090442.1, read as the reverse complement.
GATTCAAAGAAGGGGATACGCCCAATTCACAAAGGGACTCAATCTGATATCATGGAGATGCCTTTATTCAAGAGTCAATTGGTGAGTTTATACTGTTATGAATGAGTAATGCATATTTGTTCTAACCGTTTCTTTTCAGATCTCTCTCCCTGCAGTTCCCTACCCCAAATTCCCTTCCCCCTGCCTGGCTTCATCATAACTCTGTGCTCTGATAGCTTTCTGAGTTGGTGACGCCGGGAGATGGGCCTTTTGTTCAGCAGCGTGCAGATCCCGAGGAAAGGGCACTGTGACACCCACGTAGACACTTACGCACCCACTCACAGACCCACCAGACACATACGCACCCACTCACAGACCCAATCAGACACTCACACATCCACTCATAGACCCACTGACACCCTCATGCAGCCACTCACAGACGCACCCACTAAACACTGATGTATGCACTCTCACACCCAGACAGACATTCTGAAAGCCACTCTCACCCACAAATACACCCTTTCACACACCTATTCTCACACCCAGAGAAGTTGTGGCTAACTCCCGCCAAGCATGGTGAAAGGGCTGTGCACAGCATGGGTTCAGGTGGTTGTGGGGTGTTGGCTGCAGGGTCTGGCTGCATGGTTGGGTGCTTATAGGACTTATAGGGGGGAGTCCAGGCCCTGTGGCCAACCGCTGTGCATGGCGGTGGTTGTATTAACATATAGTAATCAAAATTACTATGGGCCTCATTCCGACCCTGGCGGTCATGGACCGCCAGGGCCGGGGTCGGAGGATGCACCGCCAACAGGCTGGCGGTGCATCCAGGCCAATTCTGACCGCGGCGGTAAAGCCGCGGTCAGAAAAGGGAAACCGCCGGTTTTCCCCTGGCCTAAAGAATCCTCCATGTCGGCGCTGCAGGCAGCGCCGCCATGTGGATTCCGACCCCCTTCCCACCAGCCTGGTTCTGGCGGTTTTGACCGCCAGAACCAGGCTGGCGGAACCAGGTGTCGTGGGGCCCCTGGGGGCCCCTGCAGTGCCCATGCCAATGGCATGGGCACTGCAGGGGCCCCCTAACAGGGCCCCACATTGATTTTCAGTGTCTGCATAGCAGACACTGAAAATCGCGACGGGTGAAACTGCACCCGTCGCACAAAAGCAACTCCGCCGGCTCCATTCGGAGCCGGCTTCATCGTTGCTGTGGCTTTCCCGCTGGGCGGGCGGGCGGCCTTTTGGCGGTCGGGAGGTCGCGAGGGTCGGAATGACCCCCTATATGTTAAAAAAATACAGAAATTCACTGAAAAAAACAAAGGTTACAGGGAGGATATAGTTAGGTTCACATTTTAAACGTACAAAACCATAGAAATTCACCATTGATAGTTAGAGGTAGCTCAAGTAACTATAACCCATGCCCTTAAGGTATCTATAACTTACGCCCTCACCATGCACTGTTAATGAACCCACAAATTACGGCACTCATGACATCTTTAATAACCTAATTGATAATATCAATGCAATATTTGCAGTTAAAACTGTGCTTGGCGAGGGCATGCGTTATAGTTACCTTAGGGCATGAGCTATAGCTCTTGGAAGTACTCTAACTATAATTTGGTCCAGGAAGATAGCCTGTTTGTTATTTGGTGCAAATCTGTTCAGTAGTTCCAGAGTTATTAAAGGAAAAATAAAATTGTACATGTAGGGAAGCAAATACTCTGCAGATCAAACTGTGTTGACTCTGCCGTTCAAGAGCCAAAAGCAAATCCATGATTGGCTGCCGGCAGCCTGAGAGAAAAGTTGCAGCCACCATTTTGTTTTCACTCAGCCGGAGGGGTAATAGAAGTGAAAAATTACATTAGGGGTTAGGATATATATTGCCCACATTTTTTGGGGGGCCAATGTGAGGATATGTACATCCACTGCAATGCTCAGTCCAGTCCACAGTGTAACTATGTGATGGATCCGTGGATCTGGGCCAGAAAAAAAGAAAAATAACCCCACTCACACATCAACCCCCAGCCAGGCAAAGGCCGCACATAGCGTGGGGTTGGCTGCATGCAGGGGTTTGGCCAGGCCCTGTGGGCACCCCCTTGCTGTGCAAGGCTTAGTTGCTTCTGGGGGGGTTGGCCACAAGGCCTTGCTAAAGACCTGGCTCTGTGGCCAACCCCCCTTGTGCATGACCAAGGTCCATGCTCTGCAGTGGTTGGTTAACATTTGTTAATAACATATTACTTTATGTTAAAACAAATATAGAAGTTCACTGAAAAAACAAAGGTTACAAGGACTTTATAGTTGTTTGTTTGGCCCTGATTTCGTACTATTCATAAAAATGGTTTGGATAATATGTTGAAGTCAACAAAGGATGATGATGCTGGTATGTTGAAGGAGAGAATTCCTCATCACTATGCACATGATACTCTACTCATGACCCGGACTGCTAGGTATCCTCAAAAACTACTTTATGAAATGTCACATGTTGTACAGTAAAAATGAGGAAAATATCAACTCAAAACCCAAGTGGAAATGGAGGCTATGGGGATGAACCAATTAACCAAAAAATTAAAATATCAATCACCAAAATACCATGGGAATCTTTTTCAAGCAAGAATTGTGAGCTTTCTAATACACAGATCAGAAACTTCGAAAAACACATTGTGGAATCTCTCTCTAATGCATGAAGAAAGAACTAAAGTCCCTGCAATAAAGAGGTTTGTGATGTTTGCCAAATCCTATAACAATCGATGGAAAATGTATTGTCACTGTTAGAAATGGGGTCTCTGGTTGGCAGTCAGTTTGCACTCTGTCCAAGCAGGGACCCTTACTTCAGTCAGGGTAAATGAGAAACACACCTGGTTAACCCCCACTCACCCCTTTGGTAGCTTGGCACGAGCAGAAAGGCTTAACCCCAGATGCAATGTGTAAAGTATTTGTACCAACAAACACAGTAATACAGTGAAAACACTACAAAATGGACACCACTCTGTTGTATAGCCATTTTAGCTACAGTTTTATACACATTATTTTTGCAAACTAGGCCTACTGCTGTGCACTATAGCCCAGATATTTTTTATTCGGCTTCACTTTGTTTTATTAACATTAGCCACATTTGCGGTCTTGTTTTATTTTCTCTATCTAGTTGTCCTTTATCTATATATTTCTCTCATTCTGTGCTTTCCCTAAGGCTCCAGTAAGATAGGCTGCCAGCAAAGGTAGTACTCTTTGTCTCCAACATTCACTGAAACATACATACTCTTACTTGGGGATTTTTCTTAGAACATCAGCTGTTTTATTATAAAAGTACTACTTTGCCCCATACACATTAGAGAGAGATTCCAGCCAGATGACCACAACTGTATGCTGATTGCTGACTGCTTTGCTGCTTATTTAGACTACCTGCTTCCTGGCCTCTATGGGAATGGTGTCTATTAAGACTACAGGCCTCCTTGATCAGGTATGAGGGATGATGTCTTCCTGAGCAAGAACCTGAAGGTCTAATTTAAATGCTGAGCTCTAACATAGCTTAGGTAGGAACCAAATCTACAATTCATAGTGAAAGTATGGTAGGAATATTTTTGTGTTTTACTCTCCCTGTCACTATTGTACTTTTGTTGTGCTTCATCGTCCTAGCTATTGCAATACATGCCTTAATATCTAAGATGCAGTTATTTCAATAAAACCTTATTGAACCATACTCAGTTTCTGATTGTCTTTGCATATCTGAGACTAATGTAACTGAGACAAACGGATGAGATCTGACCAACCACGATTCCCATGAGGAGTCATCTATGTCATCTGGCCGGTTGCCACAATCATCCCTGCTCTTGGGTAAAGATAAGGCACTGCTAGTTAGCTGGAAAAACCTGGATTAGGCCGATAGGTGCCACATGGTGTGGGATTGGACTCAGTCCTCCACAATGCAGGTGATCCTGCCGCCCGAATCAAGTAGTCTCATTAGGATAATGAGAACCTACGTGACATGGCGCCGCCAACATTTGATCCGGCACTAATTTTTGGATCCTCCTGAGTATCTCTGTCTCACTATGTGCTAAAGAGACCTCAGTACTATATATGGAGACGTCCGTGGTATTGAGGATTTCCTCCTCAGCTAAGTAGGGAGTACCTCACTAACGCTGTAGGTTGTTCAAGCTTGAACTCTAAAAGGATAATCCCCATTTGGTGTCCTAATCTCTGAGCAAACATTTACCATTAACATGGCAAACCTGCAATGGATAGCAATATCAGTACATATATGAGCACCCCTTACTGCACATCTATTGGCCAAGGGGACCCATTTACATTTGTTGTTAAAGCTCATCCAGCTTACAGAACAGAAATATTCTATTGTTGAGTAACATTTCCAGCAGTTGATGGGAACGCAAATCCATTTCATCACTATACACCAGGCAACATACCTGCACAATACAGAGCTCATGCTTATTTAGAAATACCTCTATCTTATCAAGACCACAATTATTGGCTTGATGGCGCCATACCACATACAGTATTAAATGTTAGGTTAGGTCCTCTAAGTAATGATGGTCCCACCTGGCCTTTATTGGCCACGTAAACACCGCACCCTGATGCAGCAACCTTGGCGGTAGCTGAGGTTCACCACTTATATACTGAACGTACGGCAATATTCAGGCTGTTAGTACAGTTTGTAATGCAGACAATAAATATAAACCCAGCATGTGCTGCCCCGGTGCAACCGCATGCAGTAACACAAGGCATTATTCCTGCGACTGTACATTTGATCATGGGTAAAGTACCCGCCAGATGGGAGGAGATTCCATTTTGGTTGGCTCAAAAAATAAATGCACTGGTAGCAGTCTTTCCCCATACTGGACCTCAGGATAAGCATGGAAAATTAAGTATGTGCTTGCCCTTTGCGATGGTTCCCACAGTAGATAACTGCAATACTTGGGGCACGGTATTTGCCACGCTCTATACTACCGCACACGGTACACCGACACTTACCAACTATCTGGAGGTGTTAAAACAAATTCAAGATGAATACGGGGCTGCCCCAGGCCCTGGACTTGGGGATGCAACTCAAGACCAATCTTGCCCTTGTATATTCAACTATATTAAGTAACCTTAAAGGGGAAGCAGTAGCACTAGAGGTGTGTATGCGGCTATGGGACATTGCTGCACAGCATCAAGAACATGAGCTGCAAAAGATTATGCGGAGACCTACTCTAGTATTGGTTGAGATAGTATGGGGGCCAGACCCATAAAACCACAACTACAGGGTAAATCTAATAAAGATTCTACCAAGCAGGCACCTGAGAGGTCTAATAAATGCTGGGATAAAAAAAAAAACACCTAAAAAAGAAAGGAGAGATACTCTGCATTCGGAGACCCCACATAATCGTTATAATCTTAGAAATAGAGATAACATAAAAACACCTGACAGATATCAATATACTGATACACAACAATCTTGTTATTTTCAGCCTGTCTGCACCCGTCCGCCCAGCAGACCCCCTGGTCCGCGTGCTCCCCACGCCGCCAGGCACTACTACAGTGCCAACAAACTCCATGCCCTCTACCCAGGCTGCTCCACCGCCTGCGTCCAAGCCACCCGAGGCACACTCACGGGCCCTTCTCCTGTCGGATCTGCAGTTTTACCTGCTCCCCAGCTGCCAAGCACCATGCCAGAACCACACACAACCTCCTCAGCTGCATCCTCCTCAATACCCGCTCCATCCACAAGCATGTCGTCGAACTCTGGGACCTACTCACCTCATCTTCCCCAGACATCGCCTTCCTCACCGAAACCTGGATGACTCCCACCTCGGAACCTGACATCGCCATAGCCATCCCCGAGGACTATAAGATCACCCGCAGAGACCGCACCAACAGATCGGGAGGAAGAATCGCCATAGTCCACGAGAACACCATCAGAATCTCAACTAACACCGATGACACCCTTGATGCCGCCTAACACTTACACTTCCAGATCCACATCAACGCCAACACCACCCTCAGAGGAACCCCTGTCTACAGGCTCCGAGGCCCCCGACCTCATTTCAGTGACTTCATCGCTGACATAATCAGCACCCAGGCCCTTGCCTCTACAGACTACATTCTCCTCTGCGACTTGAATTTTCACCTCAAGAAGGCCAACAACAGCAACTCCACTGCACTGATCGACAACCTTGCCAACCTCGGTCTCAAACAACTGGTCACGACGCCCACTCACTCTGCCGGCCAAACGCTCGACCCCACCTTCTCCACCAGCAGCCACGTAACCTTCAGCCATACCACCGAACTACACTGGACCGACCACTGCTGTGTACACTTCACCTTCCAGAAACCCGCAACTCACCACCACCCACAACAGATCCCCCGCCGCAGCTGGAACAAGATATTGGAAGACCAGCTGATCTCCACCCTCACCCGGGCCTCGCCACCCAGCACCACCGACCCCAACACAGCCGTCCTCAACCTCAAACAATGGATAGACGACTGCGGCAACACCCTCGCTCCGCTCAGGAAATCTTCCAACAACCGCACCAGCACCAAGGCCATCTGATTCACCGCCAACCTTCAGGCCTCCAAGCGGAGTGCTGGAAAATCGAAAATAAGTGGTGCCACAAACAAACAGAGAGCAACCATGCCACCCTCAAGACAGCCATCTGCAAGCACCACCAGCTCATCCGGACCACCAAAAAATCCTTCTACAAAGATCGCATTGTCAACAACACACACAACAGCAAAGAGCTCTTCAGGATCGTCAAAGAGCTCACCAACCCCAAGTCATGCTCTATCGACCCCCCTCCTTCGCAAGACCTCTGCGAATCCCTCGCTACCTTTTTCCATCGCAAGATCAAGGAAATCCACGACAGCTTCAACTCCTCGCCTCCCACTACCACCATGGCCACCACTACCCCCAACGCACCCAGCCACACCAACCTCTTGCTCTCCTGGACGCACATCAATGATGAGGACACCATCAAAACCATGAGCACCATCCACTCTGGATCTCCCTTCGACCCCTGCCCGACCATGTCTTCAACAAAGCAAGCCCCATCATCGCCCCCCAACTCCGTATGATCATCAGTAGCTCCTTCGAGACTGCCACCTTCCCGGAGAGCTGGAAGCACGCAAAGTCAACACCTTGCAAAAGAAACTCACAGCGGACCCCGGAGACTTCAAGAATTACCGGCTCATCTCCCTCCTTCCCTTCCTGGCGAAGGACATCGAGAAGATCATCAACGGCCAACTGACCCGCTTCCTGGAGGACAACAACACTCTGTACATCTCCCAATCTGGATTCCGTAGGAACCACAGCATCGAGACTCCCCTCATCGTCGCAACTGATGACATCTGGACCATGCTCGATAAAGGCGAAACCGCGGCCCTCATCCTTCTGGACCTCTTGGCAGCCTTTGATACTCTCTGTCACCACACCCTCGGCATTCACCTCTACGATGCCGGGATCTGACACAAGGCCCTAGACTGGATCACATCCTTCCTCTCCGGCAGAACTCAGAGAGTCCGCCTCCCTCCCTTCCTGTCGGAAGCCACTAAGACCATCTGCGGCATTCCCCAAGGATCTTCTCTCAGCCCAACCCTTTTTAACATCTACATGGCACCACTCGCCAACATCGTCTGATCCCACAACCTCAACATCGTCTCCTACGTGGACGAAACCCAGCTGATCCTCTCACTCACCAAGGACCCCGCCACCGCCAAAACCAACCTCCACGACAGACTGCATGCCATCGCCAACTGGATGGAGAAGAGCCACCTCAAACTAAACTCACACAAGACAGAGATCCTCATCCTTGGCTCAAACCACTCCACATGGGACGACTCCTGGTGGCCAGCCACTCTAGGAACCGCACCAACACCCACCACCCATGCGCGCAATCTAGGTTTTATCCCAGACTCATCGCTCACCATGACCCAGCAAGTCAACGCCGTCTCATCTTCCTGCTTCAACACCCTCTGCATGCTTCCCAAGATCTTCAGATGGATCCCCACCCAAACAAGAAGGACGGTCACCCAAGCCCTCATCAGCAGCAGACTGGACTACGGCAACGCACTCTATGCGGGAACCACGGCCAAGCTCCAGAAGAAACTACAACGTATACAGAACGCCTCTGAATGCCTCATCCTCAACATCCCATGCCGCAAACAAATCTCAGCCCACCTCAGAGACCAACACTGGCTTCCCGTCACGAAGAGTATCACCTTCAAATTCCCCATCCATGCCCCCAAAGCTCTTCCTAACGTGGGCCCTGCCTACCTCAACGAGCGACGCACCTTCCACACTACCACCCACCAGCTCCGCTCCGCCAACCTTGCCCTCGCCATCCATCGAACTACTGCCGGTGGCAGATCCTTTTCCCACCTAGTTGCCAAGACCTGGAACACCCTCCATGCGCACCAACGACAGACCAAGGACCTCCTGACCTTCAGGAAACACCTCAAGACCTGGTTATTCGAGCAGTAGCAATCCTTTCCCCACCTATCAGCGCCTTGAGACCCTAGCGGGGGAGGAGCGTGATTTACAAATGATTGATTGAGTGATTGATTGAGGACACACCAGAAAAATTAAGTGAGAGAGGTAGGCAGTCAGAGTGAAGATCTGAGTAGTGAAACCGAGACAGGAATCTCAACGTTCATCAGACATTTTTGTAAAAAAAGAAGAGTAACTTCCCCAACAAAAATCCCAATGTAAAAAGAAAAAAGTAGCATCAGTTGTGATTCGTCATGCCACTCAGGAAGAGGGGTCCATTGAAGAACAAGAAGAGGGCACTGGCACTGCTAGACAATGCAGCAGAGGTCACAATAGTTCGCCAGAATCTTCAAGACCATCTGGAGGTGAAAGCAACTGATTTCCTACAAGTTTAAACTGATGACATGCGTGTCTCCATGGGCAACAGGGTGTATAAAGTAACAATACAGTTAGAGGGAGACATTGAAAGCACTATAGATGCAATCTTTTGGGACCGCGTCATCAACATTTATGATATTTTGCTAGCCGAGAAGGACTGGCCACCTGAATTGGTCCATACCTGCCCATATGGGGAAGAAGTTATTAAACCTTGTTTCTCGCCTCTTGTTCCCGAAGAGCTTGTTGAATCTTACACCATTGATTGGGCATTGTCGCAAGCACCCCCGTTATACCGCAACCACATAGGCTGGGATAAAGATTCCCCTTATCATGTAATTCCAATTAAATCCCAACCTCATCCTCAACCCCAACATCCAATAAAACATGAAGCTAAAGCACCTGTGAGGGAAATCCTCACACAACTAGAGTAACAGGACGTAATCAACCCATGTCTCTCAACAATGAATAATCCTTTATTTCCCATAGATAAACCAGACCATTCATACAGAATAGTTTTAGACTACAGACACTTAAATAGTCATATATTCACTTACGCCATACAAAATTCACACGGTACAGCACTTATGAACAATATAGTGCAAAAAAAATACAAAACAACATTGGATATTTCCAATGGCTTCTTCTGACAAAATATAGCTCCTGAAAGTAGAAACTTAACAAGTTTCAGCGCTTTAGGCTTCCATAAAAAATTTACCACAGGGGTACAAGAACAGTTGAGGACTGTTTGCGGCTCATGTCACTTCGATTTTGCATGACATGGACTCTGAGGCATTGTCCTTCATAGATGATATCTAAACCAGACCATTCATACAGAATAGTTTTAGACTACAGACACTTAAATAGTCATATATTCACATATGCCATACAAAATTCACACAGTACAGCACTTATGAACAATATAGTGCTCAAAAAATACAAAACAACATTGGATATTTCCAATGGCTTCTTCTGCCAAAATATAGCACCTGAAAGTAGAAACTTAACAAGTTTCAGTGCTTTAGGCTTCCAGAAAAAAAATTGACCACAAGGATACAAGAACAGTTGAGGACTGTTTGCGGCTCATGTCACTTCAATTTTGCATGACATGGACTCTGAGGCGTTGTCCTTCATAGATGATATCTACCTAACGGACGATGACCTGCTAAATCATATGAGATAGGTAGCCCGCATTGTTGTAGGTTCTGCCGAATTCGGCTATAAATTCAATTTAAAAAAAACAAATAGCCTTCTTTAGTGTCCTATTTCTGGGTTACAAATTATCAAATGAAGGGAAAAGCTTAGTGCCAACATTTTTTGAAAAATGCCCACCAAATACCACCAAAAAGCTCAAATCACTATTGGATTTTCCAAATTCTGTCAAAATGTATATTCCAGATTATGCATCACGCATTAAGCCCTTATACATCTTGATATGTCCTGACTTTTCCAGTAAATTCTGGAAAGTCAAACACACATGCATTCTATGAGCATTATAACAAGATATGCTTGTAGCTAACCACTTACACACAAGGGACACCAAAAAACATCTGGTCCTCAGAGTAATTGCTGGTGCCATCGATTTCATCCATGTAACATTTAATGAGGGTGAGACTGTCCCGATTGCATACAAATCACATTTGTACTGTACAGCCAGCAGAAAAACGCTTTGCTCCCACTGACAAAATTCTCACTGCTTTTCAGATGACTGTCATTAAAGAGAGACCACTGGCCCACGGGAAATGCATTACTGTTATATCTCCAATCCCAGCCCTTGAGGCTACTACCAAAGCTAGTGTTCCAAACGCTAAAGCACTACATCCACGTTGGATTTAATGGGCAACGTCTCTGATGACCACTGATGTTGACTATATTTTTTACCCAAATTTACAAACTTAAAGAATTTTTGCAATGTGAACTAGAATACTCAGTTCCTTCAAATACATTGCCTGTTGATCAATATCAAAGGCTCATGTACACTGATGGCTCAGCACAACCTGCTATAGGTACAAAACATCAATACTCCGCAGCTTGCGCAGTGGTGATCAGCTATATGAAGGATAGTAAATTCTATCCACCTCCCTATGTTTACGCAAATCTTATGGGATTGCACTGCACAACTAGCAGAGAAACAGGCTCTGGTGATGGCACTGGAAGATACGGAACAGCTAATGCTAATTGTCTGCAATTCGTTCTACTTTGTTAAGTCTTTCAAAGAATACCTGCATTACTGGCACCAGAATGGGTTCAGAGATTCAAAAGGTAACACCATCAAACAAAGTAGTAGATCTGAAGGAAACACAACTAAATGTTCATGCTGTACATACACTTGGACACCAGCGCATTGGAATACATGTTGTTGCCAATACACTGGCATAGTTTACCTCACAATAGGTAATATTTATCTAAATCAATCAAACAAGACCAAAATGACAAAAATCCAACATACACAACTCAAGATAAGAATTTTAAAAAGAATAAGAGTCTTAAGGCCAGATGTACGAAATTCCTGAATTGCGACTCGCAAATTGCGAGTCAGAGAGACTCTCAATTTGCGAGTCGCAATTCAGCATGCAGGATGGTGTCCCTGGCACCATCTGCGACTCGCAAGGGGATCGCAAAGGCCCACCTCATTAATATTAATGAGGTGGACAGCAATTTGAGACTCCCTTGCGACTCGCAGCACTCACAGGAATGGTGGCCTGCTGGAGACAGCAGACCACCATGTCTGTGACTGCTTTTAAATAAAGCAGTTTTATTTTTTTGTAATACAGCCCGTTTCCTTTAAGGAAAACGAGATGCATTACAAAATGAAAAAATGAAACGTTTTGGTTTAATTTTTTCAGAGCAGGCAATGGTCCATAGGACCACTGCCTGCTCTGAAATTTTTTTTTCCATGCCCTTCACATGGGTTACCACCAGTGTGACACTGGTGGTAACTGCAATTGCTTTGCAACCGCATTCGCGGTCACAAAGCAATGCAGCATCGCGCTGCGACTCACAATTAGGAAGGGGAACACCCCTTCCAAATTGCGACTCGCAGTCCAATTTTGCGAGTCGGTAACCAGGTGGGGCATCGCAATGTGGTTTTTGCATGTCGCAAACAGCAAAATTTGCTTTTTGCGACGTGCAAAATCTTTGCTACATCTGGCCCTTAATCCTTAGAAAACAGTGAGAATGCTGTTGCTACAAAAAAGTTGAGCGTGCGTCAGAAAAGTCAGCTATGCATTGATTCCTTACTCGAATGCGAGACCGTGCGTCGTTTCCTTCTCCGGTCAGGTTGGCGATAAGTCGTTTTTTCCCCTCTCATGAAAGTGATGTGTTGATTCCGAGATGGACACCTCGGGTCCTGGTAGACTTTGAACTGATTTTTTATGCCCAGCGATGTTGTGTTTGAAATCCAGTCGCACAGTGTCAGGAAACCGTGCTGTGTGGGGTTTGCGTCATTATCAGGAGCCACTAGTGGGTGTTGAGCATCATTTCTCCAGCTGTGATGCGTCAATCTTCCCACCGCGATGCATGTGGAGCGTTGACTTTAGCAGCGAGGCCAGCAGCGCGTCATTTATCAGGAATGTTGCGAATGGTGTGTCAAACATTTCCCTGCACGGTGGTCTTTGCGGGGATTTCAGTCCTTTACCACCAGTTTCACCTTTCAAAGGCCCAGAGACAGGTTAGGGTACCACTTGGCAGGGCAGTAGTCCAGGTGCTGGCAGAAAGAAGTCTTTGATGTCCGTAAGACTTCAACAACAGGAGGCAAGCTCAGTTCAAGCCCTTGGAGATTCTTCACCAGTGGGAAGTCACACAAAAGTCAGTCTTTGTCCTCTCTCAGGCAGAAGCAGCTACTACAGGTCAACCCAGCAAAGCACAGTCACAGGCAAAGGGGCAGTACTCCTCCTCCAGCTCTTCTCCTTGCAGAAGTTCCTCTTGGTTCCAGAAGTAATCTGATTTTCAGTCGTTTTCAGGCCAATAATGATACCTCTTTCTTCCTTTGAAATTGGCAAACTTCAAAGGAAAGTCTCTCTTGTTTGAAAGATCCTGCCTTTCCCAGACCAGGCCAGGCCCCAGACACACACCAGGGGGTGGATTCTGCATTGTGCGAGGGCAAGTACAGCCCATTCAGGTGTAAGTGACTACCCCTCCCTTCCCCTCCAGCCCAGATGGCTCATCAAGATATGCAGGCTACACCCCAGTTCCATTTGTGTCACTGCCTACAGGAAATGCACAAACAGCCCAACTGTCAGTCTGACACAGACAGAGAGCCCACAAACAGGCAGACTCACAGAATGGTTTAAGAAAGAAAATGCCTACTTTCTAAAAGTAGCATTTTCAAACACACAATCTAAAAAACACCTTCACTATAAGATGTGTTTTTAGATTGTGAGTTCAGAGACCCTAAACTCAATTTTTCTAACTGCTCCCAAAGGGAACCTGCACTTTAATAATTTTTAAAGACAGTCCCCATATTAATCTATGAGAGATAGGCCTTGCAACAGTGAAAACGGAATTTGGCAGTATTTCACTATCAAGGCATGTAAAACACACCAGTACATGTCTTACCTTAAACATACACCGCACCCTGCCCATGGTGCTCCCTAGGGCCTATCTTAGGGGTGCCTTATGTGTATAAAAAGGAAAGGTTTAGGCCTGGTGAGTGGGTTCACTTGCCAAGTCGAACTGGCAATTAAAAACTGCACACCCAGACACTGCAGTGGCAGGTCTGAAAAATTATTACAGGGCTACTTATGTGGGTGGCACAATCAGTGCTGCAGACCCACTAGTAGCATCTGATTTACAGGCCCTAGGCACCTCTAGTGCACTGATCTAGGGACTTGCTGGTAAATCAAGTAAGCAAAACATGAAGAGCCAATTACACATACATTTTTACATAGAAACACTTGCACTTTAGCACTGGATAGCAGTGGAAAAGTGCCCAGAGTATGAAAAACAGCAAAAACAGAGTCCAGCACACATTTATAACCTGGAGAACAAAAAGTTAGGGGAAACCGCGCCAAGGATGCTAAGTCTAACAATCGCCCACCCCATGGATCACTACTAGACCTGGAAAATTCTGCCTAGCACTGGACAAAAAAAGAAGAAGGACCCTAGGGCCATGTATCATTATTTGACACAGCGAGAGGCACTTGTTGCACTGACTTAAATGGAAAGAGCAGGTATTAACCTACTAACATATGGTGCATTCCTGCTCTCCCTTATACCCTATTGGCCAGAGGAGTATGAGGACAGTAGTTCCAGGGATGTGCCTCTGCTTTCAGGTAAGGCAATGTTTTCAATAATTCTGACTAGAAATAGTGATTCAGGAGGTGTTTGTAAGGTTTCTGAAGAGTACTGATTTTTTAATCTGATTATTATTGTTATTATTCTGGTATAGTAAGTAATTTAGAATTGCAATGGTAGTTACATTAGGGCCTAGTATTGCCTAGTTTCAACTATTGTATTATAGTTAGCATATTGTATTCAGCATAGGTGCTGTGGTTGTGAATTTTAGGGATATCATTCTGAAAGTTGTTGTTTGGAGGGAGGGTGTGTATCTATTTTATTTACACTTGTATGAAAGAAAATGATTAGGTCTTTTTTGTTTTCTGCAAGGATCCACTCAGACCCTGAAATTCTTCAATGCATACTTCATTCCTCTAGTCAGCATCATCCTCTTTCAAGACAGCAATGTCCTCTCTCACTCTACTGACATACAAATCATATTCTCTTCCTCATGGACAAGACGCCCAGTACCCCAATTAAGTTCAAAGCCTGCATACTGAAATTGCCAGGTTTATCAAGATTTGATGCAGCGCAACACAGCAAGGACTCTGACATATGTCACATTTCTGCGCTTGTGTAGTTGTGGATTCTAAGAGTCAGCGCAGGCATCCTTGTGTCATGGATTGTGCTATTGTTTTTAGGTAGTGTAGGGTATGTCTTGGGTATTTGTAAATTGGATTACTTTGGTAGTTGAAGTTGCCTGCATGGGTTAGTTTTTTGACAGCTTATGGTGTAATTCTTATTCTGGGGCTTTTTTCTACAAATTGGTAAACAATGTTGTACGGAGTTATGCCACTCTTCTACAGCACTAGTAAAGTGATGTTAAATACATTGAATTAGGCAATTTGGAACTTGTGTTGGTGTCTGTAAAAAGTTAAATATTAATGTTTTTATGCAGTACAAAACAGTAACAAAGTTAAAACACCACAAAATTGGAATCATAAACTGAATTAGAAAATGGAGGGTCAAGTTAAATAAACTGTCACCAAAATAGTCAAAAATCCAATAAGGGGAAGAGCAGATTTGTAGAAAAAACACCAAAAAGTACAATTTGCTAATGGTAGTCAATAGCTGCAGTAGATTTTTGCAATTTGAGGCCAACTATGATATAGGATTTGATTGGTATATGTGAAGGCTTAAAGTTAAAAGGTTTGAAAAAATGTTTAAGTCTGGAAGTCCCACTTTCGAAAGGCACTTTGCCACTTATTGAGAAGAAATACCTTCCCCCTTATAAGATAATGCTGAAGCTGTAGCAACCACTGTGAAACCCAAGAGATGTAGTCAATTTTCAGAGGTGTTGTTGTTGCAAATGGGTTCTGCCCATTTAGTACTCCCTGTGTTTTTGCTATTTTTCTTTTTGATTACCCAGTTTTGGACATTTTACTGTGGATGAGTCTCACTACCCATGTCTCACCCATGGTAATCTCATATTGTGAGAAAACTGGGCTGATTGCTGAAGACCCATCACATTTTGCCCCCATTTTACACTCATACTGGTGTTTTCCTGACTCTGACGGTACCCTAGGCACTGCTAAACAGTTCCAGGGCCTGTGCTCTGATTAAAATGGATATGCAAATTTGGCTGGCTGGCTGTACCAACCTACCTATAAATCCATAGTATATGGTAGGGCTTGTAGGTTTAGGGACCCCAGCATAGGTGTTACGCCCGTGGGTGCACTGCTGTGGTGCCCAGTGTCATTTTAAAAGCATGCCTGCCTTTCTGGCTACTTCAAAGTTAATGTTAACCACAAATTCAACTTTGGAATGATTTAAAAGTACTTCCAAAGTCCTAATCTACCTTATTTTTCAGATTATTCACCCCTGAGGTCCTAAGTGCCTCCAGGGTGAGGTGCAGAGTAACTATAAGCAGAGACATAGCCAACTTTGTTTTTCCCCATTGTAATGAATGGGCTCCATTGACCTACATGGAGAGACCTTATTTAAAAAAATAAAAATCTTATTTTCCATAGGAAGGAGCTAAACATGTCAAGTTTAATATCAAATTAAAAGTTATAATAAATCCAAAAACTTGACACTATTGACTTTAACATAACATGTACCTGGAAAGAGCTTTCGTCCTGTAGTGCCCTCCCCTCATTGGTCAGCCTCTGGAAGTGTGATCCAGGTTGCCTTGATGTGGTGTAAAGTGACCTGAGCTGAAACAAAGAAAGCATCTGGTTGGAGGAGATCTGTCTCAGTAGATGGTAGAACAGTATGAGGGGAGAGCAGCAAGACCTGACTTCAAAGGAGGGATGGACATTAGGGATAGCAACTGCACCTCTGCCATTTCCTGCAGCCCCAGACAACCAGGTGCCCCCAGACTAGATTAAGAGAGGGCTGGAAAGGGGTGTGATAAGGAAAACCTAGTCACACCAGTGGGTGGGTGAAGCCAGATCTAAACTCTAGGATTGAATTTCTGCCATTTTGGGCTTTGGAGGAATGTTGCTCCCTGGGATTGATTTTTGCCACACTTCTCAGGAAGTGGTCACTCAAGAGGGTAGTGGCCTGCATGTGACTGGACGGGAGCACCCCCGTGTTTTCCACCCCAGGAGCAAGGATAAAATTGGCAGAGCTGCCCCACACTTCAGATCCCTATTGGAAAAAGAAAAGAAGAAGAAGGAGTGCCCTACTGGACCCCTGGCCTGCTCTTGGACACTGCACTCAGAAGGACTGCACCAGCTGTACACTTTGGGCTTCACCAAGAAAAGGACTTTGCATGGCTTCTACTACTCCAAGGAGGGACTTTCTGTAAGCTATAGTTAGAATAGCAGATTTGAACCAGGTGTATTCTGGGAGTTGGAGTCCTGACACACAAGGAGCAACTCAGAGCTTCTGAACTTTGAGGTGGGTTGTGGACTCTTGAAGGACCATAAATGTACTTCTGGTAGAAGATCCAGAGGTTTGGAGAAGATTGGAGCTACTTTGGATAAAAGCTCCATAAGTGGACTGACCTGATGTCCTGAGTCAAGCCAGCCAACATCCACCGCAACTTGGCCTGACTTGGAGGTTTGTCCCACTGAAAACCTCTGGAGCCCCAGACTGTCAGGATTTGACCCACGGCTCGTGGAAAGGCAATCCGATAACATAGCACTGAAATCGGCTTGTTGAGGAGGGCTGCCCGACGGAAGGAAAGAAATGCTCCCAAAAACTTTCAATGTCTGTATGTAGAAAACGTGACTGTGACCTCCCACACAGCATATCTGAAGAGAGATCCAGAGAGATCTACCTCGACTTGTGACTTCCTCCCGGTCTAAGAAAAATCTTCACGTTTGAAGGTAAAACTTTAACCGAGGCCTCCCACTCATCACGGTCGGTCTGAGATTTTGACTTTGCCCCATTCAAGTGCGACCAGATGTCCAAAGGGGCACTTTTGCTTTTTAGGCACTGGAAGACATTTGGGGCCTCACAATGAGTTTGGGAGGCGGTGGAGGTCACCCGCCAAACTCTTTGGGTCGGAAGACCACCACTCCAGTCTTCTACTCGCTGGCACAGCAGGAAACACCCCACAACCTTGAGACAGCGGAAATGTTGTGGTGCATCGGGAGCGACAACACCCATCGCACTTTTCATTAACTGTAATGCAGGCAGTGAAATGCTCAATGGGGCTGTCCATGGGGGCCCATGTCAAGTGCATGTGCAGTGCAGGGGCCACCCATGGTCCCCCCAGCACCCCTATTGCACCAGCCTTTGCATGGCAATGGAACCACCATGCAAAAGCTGGTGGAGAAGGGACTCATAATCCCCAGGTCAGCGCTGCTTTTTGTTTTTTTTAAGACCGCTGGCACTGCCACGTTGTCGACTGGCGGTAACCTGGCGTGCCTGTGGTTGGACGGTGGTGGCTCCGCCACGGTCATAATGTGGAGGCCAGGCTGCTGCTTTGGCAGCGGTCCAACAACCACCACAAGTCTTTGTGGTCCCAGGACCACCATACTTGTAATTAGGGCCTCAATCTTTGACAATTCATATCTCTGGTTCCCTTTATTGGATTTTTGTTGTCTTGATGTCATTTTAAAGACAAAAATAGAATCTATGTTCATAAATTGCTGTAGGAAATTTATTCTGTTTTGTGTTACACTTTTTTACAGTTTTGTTGATATTAAATACTTACACACCTATCTCTTAAGTTAAGTCTAACTGCTCGCAGCCAAGCTACCAAGGGTTGAGCAAATGTAATTTACTGAGACCTTGGCTGGACCTAGTGGGGGTTTGTGGCCTATTACTAAGTGTAGGTACTCACCTACCCTAACCAATAATCCACTTTCCAACAGATAGTGAATGGGCTGTGCATGTCTACAGCCAGTGTCTACCTTTAAAGGTAAGGCTGCTACGATGCAACTAGGATAAGCGGCACAGATTACATGTGTGTTTTCACCATTTTGCATAGCCTGGTACAGGTTGCTTGGCGCAGAAGGGCTTTGCAAGCTTAGATGTTGACCTGGGATAGGCCTTTTCATATTAGGGTAACAACAAGAAAGTGATGTACCCAAGCTAGCCTGGCTGG
Organism: Pleurodeles waltl; assembly: GCF_031143425.1. Lineage (NCBI taxonomy): Eukaryota > Metazoa > Chordata > Amphibia > Caudata > Salamandridae > Pleurodeles > Pleurodeles waltl. The sequence continues at coordinate 85,537,470 of NC_090442.1, read as the reverse complement.
CTGTTCCTAATTTTTTTGTGTTCTGTTTCAGGGAGGAGCTAGCCTGGCAGTTAGACCTGGACTGTTCCCACTGGAGCAAGAACTGAGATGGCATGGTGTGCAAAATGACGGTGGACTGGGATGAGACCTAAGTAATACCAGTGGCTGAGATTCATTTTAGCATTCCATCCATTAGATATTTATTGTTATAATACTAGGGTGCACCTCTAGGTAAAGTCAGTATGGTTTACTGTTTCTGCTGCAGTGCCATATGGGGAAATCAGCTTTAGACTGCAGTTTTGCTTTTTTTTTTAGTCCTACAAAGTCAATTTCAAATACACAGGTCCGAAGACCCTATATGTACACTTTGTGGGTCATCCAGAGTTTTCATATTTCTCTGACTCAGCGCAGGAGCAGAGTCCAGGCCTTTTGTCATTCTGCTGGGACAAGAAAACTACACTACTCCTCAGCAGAGGGAACAAAGACCTACCAACACAACACAACAGTAATTAACAGTGCTTCAAGCAGCTCCTGGGGAAGAAAATGTAAATCTCAAAATTAGCTGTCACACTGTACTGGTGGCTGAGATTTATTCTTGCATTCATCCCATCACATTTTGTATGCAGCAATGCATTCCACAGGTGGCATTTACATCAAGGTCATGGGCAAATTTTTATTCCACAGACCTAAAAGTAAGTAAAATATGTCAATTACTGAGAAGCCAACCACGTTTAAAGGTAGAGCACAGACATGTTACTCTTGTTTATCAGGTGCAGCAATGGACAAAGTTTTAAATCCAACAAAAACTGGTTCCAGGAAAAGGACATTAATCTGGGTTACCATACAGAAATGGTGGATTTGAAGTTAGCATTTATTAAGTGTAATAAGGTAACCCAGGGTTAGTCTAGAGGAGTCATAGCCTTGCAATAGTAAAAAACCACTGTGAGTTTTTTACTGCCAGGACATGTAAAACCTAATCACACAAGTCCTACTTTATAAATACCATACACCTTGACCTGTGAGCTTGTGAGTCACCACGAGGTGACTTAAAAAAGGAAGGTTTAGGCCTGGCAAAAGCAAAAGTTTTAATTTGACAGAATGAAATGGCAGTTTAAACCTACACTACAGGCGGCAGCGGCTGTCATGAGACATGTTTTGCAGTCCTACTTTAGCCGATGAGTGCTGCAGTCCACTAGTAGCATTTAATTTACAGGCCCTAAGAACAGCTACTACCATGTCCTAGTGACTTAAAAGTAAATTAACTGTACCAAGTGAGTATATACCAATTTTACCACGTTTAAAGTAGAGAAGACCAGCCTTTACAACTGGGTGGCATGGGTAAAGTGTGGAGAGTCCTAATGCCAAAAAATGTGTTCAGCAAAAATAAAGAGTAAAGGTAAGAATTATGCAGGACTACCACACCAAGAATGTCACATCTTACAAATGATAATATTACTCTATATTTTTATCAATGTTTTTCTTGGGTTACATTTTTTTCAGGTTTTGTTTTATATTTTGTCATTTTTTGTGGTTATTGATGTTTGTTATCTTTAAGTAATACAGGTTGTTCCAATTATCAGGGAGCATCCTAATTTAGATTAGGCATAGAAAACAATATGAGGCCCCCCCACAATTTACAATCAAGGTATATGTCAACACAGTTGAGTAATGTTATAGAAAAACAATTCAGTCAAAATTTAACACAGTTCCGTAACGTCTGGTCCAATCAAATGATTTATTGAATCAAATCTTCCAATAACTTGAATCCCAACATTTCATCCATTGGAAATATAATTCAAGCTGATTTGTTGAATCTCAACATTTCATCCATTGGAAATACATTTCAAGCCAACACGTGTTTCGTCATGGGACATTCTTTCATCCCAAACGACTTCTTCAGGGCTAGAAATTGTAAGCAAATTATTTGAGTTAGAAACCAAAATGCTCAAACGCCAAAATTGAGTGTTGTGCAAAACCCCCAAATTTAAAGCAAAAATCTAGACACCCAAAACAAGTGAGAGGAAAAGAGATTTTAATGTATTCTGAAAAAATACTCTAAACTCCACTAGGAAGAGAATAAACCACAATTAAAATTTAAACTGACCAATCACCAAGGAGAAACCCTAATTCTCCACATGCTCACACAGCTGTGTTTGTGCCTTATAATCACCACTTGTTTGTGAACACAAACCCTAAACCAAACTATTAAAAATTATTAATAAGATGCAAATTGGTGCCCAAAGAACAATACTATCACATCCAACAATCAAGTCACAAAATACTGTGCACAGTAACCAGTGGCTTAGTGGTGCTGTCCCCATGATTATATTTAGAAACATTTCATAAAGCTCATGGCAGTACCTTCTTGTTCGCCGAAATCTAATGTAAACGGGTAATCCTGTCCGTCTACAACCGTTGTCAATATATACAACAGACAAATCAAAGTTGTCCAAATCTAGTCTAAAAAATGAAACAAACAAAAAACATACAGATAGATTTCTAAAGACAAATCCTGCAAAAAATAGCAAGTCCACAATCAAATATGTGGCCACTGAAATAACATCATCTGAAATACCTTAAGTTCACAGCCCAGTAGTAAAAATAGTCAAACAAGGTTCATGTAATAGTCCAATACCGGTCTCTGTCCGAAAACCGTAAAGAAGGAACAAGTACTTAATATAGAAACTCGCTCATAACCAGATATCCTAGTTCATATCATATCCTTTCCAAAATGAAGGAATCCGCTATGGAAAGCTCGTCATACTCAGCAACTCACCCTCATTATTGGGAAACCCGGCGTCCTCGTATTAGAATGCCAAAATCGCGAGTACGCTGATCACGCTCGTGAACCCCGGAAGTTATTAAGAGACCTGCTAATGCCGCAAACAGCAAAGACGGACAACTTCCCACTGACATAGAAATGGGACCAAAGGTTCCGTGTAAAATGAAAGAAATACCTAGATGCAATCAGTCCAATTCGTAATCAGAAGTTATCCATGTACCGATCCCCATTGCTCAGATTAAAAGCCCACAAATTCAAGTAACAACTGTAACACATTAGTAACCACAACCCAGTATATCAATCTGAAGTTATAACCTGATCCATATTCAACACACGATTTTAAAGAGGAAATTCAAATATTCTCACAGAGGTTTTCCGTTACCCACAACCCCACAACCTAACTCACAATATATTAAGAAGAACAAAATGAAAAGTCAAACAAAAATGTCAAAAAACGGATTTAACCCCAAAATACTATATGTAAAAAATAAACAAGCTACAAATTTTAACCCAAAGATATTATGGACACCTCATAGTCCCCATTATTACATTTGAATTAATTTGTGTTTAAGAATTTTGGTTATTAATTCCAGTAATCAAAGAAGTCTCTGAGTCAGCATAGTAGTAACAGCAAATCATGTGAGCAACATTACATTAATATCGTATGAAATAAGTCTATTACATGAAAACAAATAAATTTCACATTTCAGTCTCCCAAAAAGTACTCCAATTCTCTATCAGAGTTGAGACCCGATTCTACGGCCCTCAATCTCATGATCCATAATGCCTCTTTCTTTCATAAGGACAATTCCCTATTACTTCCCCTCGGATCTCTAGTCCAAAAAATTCAAAACTTTTGTGAGCAGATTGTGAATTACAGGTTACAATGTGTGCCACTATTGGATATCTTACATCACAGTTTTTAAGCACTCTAACATGTTCCCCAATTCTAACCTTAAGTGGGCGTATAGTGCTCCCCACATATATTCGAGTACATTTACAACGTATTATGTATATAACATAATTTAGATTAGGCTTTGAGCCAAACATGCTATCTGTGCCACTTGGGGGGATGGATTCCAATATGATTCATTGGCAAGGTATGTATGCCTAGAGATGAAAATTATGTGCTAGCAAGTCATAACTCTTTGCCTTTTGTGAATTACCACTTCACTCCCAAGATACCTTGATGTAAATTGATTTTTTAAATCATTTTTATTATTGTGAACTGTATTATTAAAGGTCACAGTTACAGTAACTGTGATTATATACATTGATAATAATGATAATAGTAATGACAAATATATTAAGTACACCAAGAAAAATATATAAATTTTTTAATTAATGTATGTTTCCAGAGCTGGTGGTGAATGACCATGCAGCATCATGAAGAAGACTGAAACAAGCACATCCTGTCCCTCTGATCTCCAATGTATAATTCATTTATGGTCAAATGTTCAAAATGGAGTTATGTTGACAAGCCCACAGGACTATTCATCATGGAAAACCTTTTTAAAAGCAGTTCAAGTAAGGAATCACATTCCACTGTTAGACATTGCAAAAAATGTGGAAAGCAACATGGTTCCCCAAGTAGATTTACAGACGTTCAAGCGAAAAGCTTAAGCAAGCATCAGTGATGATGGTGTGAACGAGTGAATGCCTAAGTAAATGCTTAAACAGATGAACATCATTAAAGTCAATTGTGTATGCTGAAGAATGAATATTTTGTAGAAAGATAAAATCAACGTCAACGTGTGCGAAATTAATCAAGGCCACAGAGCTTAGAGTTGACAAAAGGCTTTGAGAGTGGGCAACTATTAATTGTGACTCAAAGATCTTAGAAGTTTGTAGTAGGGACATAGGGGGTCATTCCGACCCTGGCGGTCATGGACCGCCAGGGCCGGGGTTGGAGGAAGCACCGCCAACAGGCTGGCAGTGCTTCAGGGGCAATTCTGACCGCAGCGGTAAAGCCGCGGTCATAAAAGGGAAACCGGCGGTTTCCCGCCGGTTTTCCCCTCCCCTGTGAATCCTCACGGCGGCGCTGCAAGCAGCGCCGCCATGGGGATTCCGACCCCCTTCCCGCCAGCCTGTTTCTGGCGGTTGTCACCGCCAGAACCAGGCTGGCGGGAACGGGTGTCGTGGGGCCCCTGGGGGCCCCATTAAGATTTTCAGTGTCTGCTTGGCAGACACTGAAAATCACGACGGGTGCAACTGCACCCGTCGCACCCCAGCAAATCCGCCGGCTCCATTCGGAGCCGGCTTCATCTTTGCTGGGGCTTTCCCGCTGGGCCGGCGGGCGATCTATTGAAGATCGCCCGCCGGCCCAGCGGGAAAGTTAGAATGGTCCCCGCGGTCATTTGACCGCGGGGCGGTGTTCGGGCGGCTTCCGCCCGGCGGGCGGCGCCCACCGCACGCCGGGGTCGGAATGACCCCCATAGTGGCTTCAGAAGCCAATTATCATGTCACCTTGTTATAGGAATTAAACAAGGGTTAAAGCAAAGGAGGTCGATCATGAATCTAGCATGTAAACCAATGATCACTACAAAAATATAAGAGATGAAGCATATGATGAACTATTTCAATATATTAGAACTGTGATTATTCCTAACAAAGAAGTAATACGAATGACGACTCTCACTGAAAGGCTTGACACCCTCACAACATGCAGAGGAATACAGGGAATAGACAATTCAACCAAGAAGCATATTAGAAGAAAATTGGACTCTGAGTTTGGTGACAGCCTTCACATATTCCCAACAAACCAAGAAGAATGACCTGATAGTGTCATGCTGCAGGATGTTGTAATAGAAACTCAGAGTTTGACAGGAGAATTATCAGTTTTAAAGGTTAGGGTAACAGACAAGAATAATAAGTAAAACAAACTTGACATCAACACCATGGCCATATTATCCATCAGATAGTGATAAAGATTAATTTACAGTGCCTGATTGATGGTATGGTTCTTGTTTAGAAAGGAAAAGGACCTTTGGTGAGGTGGCTATGACTGTCTTGCCCATGGCTTTGCAGGAAGGAAATAGGATTCAAAGAATTGATGTTGTGCTTGATACTCACAATGAGACATCTATTAAAAACAGTGAAAGGACAATTAGAAGGAAAGAACTCGGGTACCAGTTACAGAACATATCTCCTTCCCAGATTGTCAGTCAGTGGAGGAAATTCCTAAGCCACGTAAGGAATAAAAGAACTCTCATCACATTTCTTGTTAACGAATGGAAAAACATGGAAAGCATGAGAATAAAACACTGATAAATGCTCCAATATCACATTTAATGGGAGCCACGAAGTGCCCGATCTCAAAAGTACACATGAAGAAGCAGATGGTCATGTGTTGCTGCATGCCTCACATGCTGCCAATGAGGGTTATGAGGAAGTAATGTTAAGCTCAGATGACACCATGTATCTATTATGTGGTTGGGATTCCATGACTGAATCATGGCTAAATTGTTTCTGAAATGTGGTACTAAAATGTGCATGCAAGTCTTGATATTGAGGAAATAGCTTTGTTGTAAAATGGATTACTGGTAAGGACAAGTAAGTACCTACACTTAGCAATAGGCCATAAACCCCCACTAGGTTCAGTTAGGTCTCAATAAATTAGCCCCAGCTCAACCCTTGGTAGCTTGGCAACGAGTGACAAGGCTTAACTTAGCAGACAAAGGGGGTCATTTTGACCTCAGCGGTCTTTTTCAAAGACCGCAGAGGAAGCGCTGTGCTGAAGACCGCCAGTGTAGGCGGTTTTCCGCTCGGCGAATTATGTCTGCTGGCAGCCCTCCGTCCTTTTTCAGACGAACAGCCTCCAGCAGCCATACTGGCGGTCGGTGGGGAAGTGGAGGTTGCTCCACCTCCACCGCCCCGTCGCAGAACACCGTCCACCGAATCACGTTCCATGACTCGGCGTGGCAGTGTTCTAGTGACGGGGTGCTGGCGGCGGAGCAGTCGCCCTGGATCCCGTCCCCTCCCGGAGGATCAACTGACAAGGTAAGTTGATTGTCCATTAGGTGAGGGGGGGCCTTGTGTGTTGTGTGCGTGCATGGGGGTGTGCGTGTGAGTATGTAGAGGGGGTGTGTGAGAGCGTGTATGCATGCGGGGGTGTTGTGTGTTAGAAAATGTGTGCGTGTCTGTCTCTTTGTATGTCTGTATGTATGTGTGCATGTATGTCTGTATGTAGGTGTGCGTGTCTGACTGTGTGTGTCTGTTGGCATGTTTGTTGGTGTGTGTGTTGGTGGTGTCTGTATGCGTGTAGGGTGGGGGTGTGTTCTAATGTTGGGGGTAGGGGTGGGGAGGGGGTCCTGCCACCTTTGGGGGGGTATGGGGGACGGGTGTGGGGGGAGGACTCGGGGTGGGGGTGGGGGAGACCCCTATCAGTACCAGGGAAGGAATTCCCTGGCACTGATAGTGCTTACCTCCATGGATTTCTTGGCAGTTCCCAACCGCACAAAATCCATGGTGGTCAGCAGGGTCGGATTGGAGAAGTGGCGGATGACCATGGCGGTTTTTCCACCAGCCTGTTTGCGGTATTACCACCACTTCTCCCACGTCCGGCAGGGTCATAATGAGGGCCATTGTATTTTTCAGAGCTCAGAAACAAAACATGCCATTCTGGTCATCTGGTCGCACCTCGACTGGGGCAAAGTCAAAGTTTGACGCCTACCGCGATGGAGCCCTGCTCGGCTACAGCAAGAGGGAGGCCTCGGTCAAAAGTTTACCTTAGGACTTAGTTGTCGCCAGTCCGATCTGACCTCCCTAGAGCCCTTCCTCAGATACGCGTTGCGGGAGACCTCTGTGAAGATTCCTACGTTCGGACTTAGACAATTTTTCAGGACAAAAATCTTAGTCCTGGCAAAGCTGAATCTTGATCTGATGTCTCTGGAGCCTTCCTAGGATATGCTGCATGGGAAGTCACGGTCAACTTTTTACCTTCGGACTTAGTCACTTTTTTGGAGCTTTTTGTCTCCGACGTCGGTGGACCCTCCACAACAATCCGATTTTGAGTTGATGTCATCGGATTGACTTTTCAGGAGCCACTGGTGACATCCTGGAAGTCTGAAGCTCTGGAGCTTTTCAGCGGGACGACACTGCAAATCAGGTCGGGTCGCAGTCATCGTAAGCCTGCTTGACTCTAGGCGGCGGGCCGGTCCCGTTATAGAGCTTTTTACAAAACGTTCCCCAAATCTTTCCCAAACTTCTGGATCTCCTTCCAGAAGTTCATTTATGATTCCTGTGAGGTCCACAGCTCTCCCCAAGGTTCCAGAAGCTGTGGGTTGCCCCTAGAGGGTGCAGACATCAACTCCCAGAATGCAACTGCCGCAAATTCCAAAATTGGCAACTGGACAGTGGTCAGCTGGTCAGTCTCTTCAGGAATTGTTGCAGGGGACTCTAGTTAGCAGTGTTTCACCTGTAGCAAGCAGGGTGTCCCTTCTTGAACCAGTTGAAGCCAGGCCAAGTCCTTCTTGTGGTGAAGCCCAACTGTGTAGCTGGTGCTGTCTTTCTGAGTGCAGTGTCCAGGTGCACGTCAGGGGTCCAGCAGGGCAGTTTTTCTTCTTCTGATGTTCTTTCTTGTAGGGATCTGAGGTGTGGGTGCAGCCCTACCAGTTTTATCCTTGCTCCTGGGTGAAAAACAGGGGAGTCCTGGTTCTCCAATCAGCTGCAGGGTCCTTCCCCCTATGATGACCACTTCCTGGGAAGTATGGCAAAAATCAATTCCAGGGAGCACCATTCTCCAAAAATGCGTCATAGCTGAAACAGATTTTTGGATGTTACAGCTGGCTGAGCCCACCCACTGGTGTTGCTAAAAACCTAAACATACCCCTCTCCTGCCTTCTCCTAATCTAATCAAGGGGGCACCTAACTGTCTGGGTTTGCAGGATGTGAGGGAGGTGCTGGGCTACTCCAAATGTCCTTCCCTGCCTTTGAAGACCAGTTTGTCAGCCCACCCCCTTCCTGCTTCCCCATCTGCTGAGGGTAGTTCTCCTCCCCCAGGCACATCTCTTTGTGTTTAGACCAGGACACTTCACACCTTATCAAGGCACCCTGGCCAGACTGCTGGAGACTGGCCAATCAGAGAAGGGCACTTCAGGGCTGAAGTTGGCAACTTTTTAGGTAGAGTTTAAAACTCTTTACCTGAACTAGTTATATTAAATCCAACAATTAGAAGTTTTGATATTTATTACAACAATTAGTTTGATACCAAACATGTTGTATCTGACACTTAAGAGAACTTTGTTAATTAAAATAAAGTCTCCACATGTTAGCCTATGGTGTCACTACAGTGAGGGAAAAACGAATTTGGCTGTTTTACCTCACCAGGGCTTATAAAGCTATCTTTATAATGTCCCTGCTTATGGTTACATGACACCCACTCATAGGGGCACATAGGCACACCTTAGGGGTGGCGTATATGTAAAAATAAGGTTGTTTAAGACTTTGGAACTACTCTTAATTCCAAAGTCGAATTTGCATGCAACTTTGGTTAAAAGGAGCCTGCAAGGCAGGGCTGCCTTTAAAATGACACTGGGCACCTCAGCAGTGCACCTATGTGTGCACTACCTATGCTGGAGTCCCTAAACCTACGTGCCATACCATATACTAGGGACTTATACGTAAGCTAATATTGCCAATTATAACTAGTCTGATTTGCATTTACTGGTAAGCAGTACCTAGGGCACAGGCAAGAGCCAGTAACCACAATATCTATCCAAAAGGTTTGGGCATGACCAGGGCAAAAAGGAGGACTTTCCTACAAGCTTCAACTCTTGTTGAAAATGTTTGTCGACCTATGATAGGTCTCCACACGTTTACTGGATGTGACACAGTTAGCACATTTGCGAGAAAAGTAAAAGTAAGTGCGTTCAAAATCCTGTCTGCCAACAGACACACACACAAAACATTTTCGCAACTCGGAGACAAATGGGATCTCTCTGAAGAACTAATGGATAAATTGGAGCACTTCTTGTGCTTGTTGTATCCGCCAAAATCAGCAGTTCATCACATGAATGACTTGAGATTTTGCTTTTTCTGCGCAAAGAAGGGTGAGATAGACTGTCATCAACTTGGCAAATGGGCAAATTATCAAGCCGCTATAAGCAAGAGATGTCTTCTGAGTGGTCCACAGACACCCAATAGGGAGAGGGTGGAATTTGGAAAAACACAAGCGAACACAGCAACTTGTAGTAGACTGGATAGAGGGGGAGCCATGACCTCAGGCTCTGTTAGATCTACCAGATTGCAACTGCATTAGGAACGGCAAACAGCCAACAGTTGTCTGTTTGAATGACCTCAAGTGCACTGACGTGCAGACTTCTTGTCAGTGAAAATCAAACAGAAGCAGAGAATGATGACATCTATTCAGAAGAAGATGATGATGATGAATGTGGATGATAAAATTGTGTTCATGTTCACTCATGACATACATTGCCTATGTAAGATGTGATAACTATTACTATTTGAAATTGTGAGTGAAAATTATCCATATAATCTACATCAATAGATGAGGATTAAATGAAATGTTATTGTTATTATTTTAAGGAATAGATTATTATTATTATTACAATTAATAATCATAATTATTTGTAAATTATATTGAATTTAACCAATGGGATGGAATTATATTTATTTTTCCACATATTATGATGAATGTGTGTGCTAGTCATCAAAAATATGAAAACCATTATTTTGTTGGCTATGGATGTTAATCCAATAATGTCAGAAAAAAGGCAAAGAGTGATGACTTACAATCACATATTTTCCATCTCTAGACATCCATACATTGCAAATAAATTATACCCCCCAAATAATCAATGGCCTAAATTTGGAGTCCTGGCTCATGGCCTAGATATGGTTTGAAAACCTTTCTTCTGCTACGTTGATGAGACTGTCACTACAAATTTCGACTTCACCGGTGCTAAAACAGGTGTCAGACATATATTGGGTTTAACTAATACAAATACTATATTGAATCACAGTGTAGCATCATACCATCCCCAACCACACTGTGCTACAACATGCTAGATCATACCATACAATATCTTAGCATGGCATGCTGTCCCTTATAGTGACTGTTAGAAATGGGGTTTCAGCTTGGCTAGGGTATGCACCTTAGCCAGGCAGAACCCACCCACTCTAGTTAGGGCAAAGGAGTTACACATCCAAGATAACCCCTGCTCATCCACTTGGTAGCTTGGCACGAGAAGTCAGGCCTAACCCGGAGGCAATGTGTAAAGCGTTTGCACAACACACACAACACACGTGATGCAATATGTACACCAAAAAGTAAACACAACACTGAGCTATGTAAAAATAAACTGTATTGCACAAAGCATAATTAGACCAGACATTACATGCCATTACCTTAGCAGTTGTCAGAACGTTACACAGGTTACTAATACTCTGCAAAAATAAGCAGTTGTCACATTAGAACACGTAAGCACTCAGGATTCTGCAACATAAGCAGTAGTCAGGAATCACAGTAAAGAAATATATGTACTTGTCATAAACACATCATATATACCCATAAAGGTACATTAGAGAACAGATGGCAAGTCATAAAACACTCATTTATGCATGTCACACCTGTATATATCACATCATAAAAATAGGCAGGTACATATAAACCAATAATGTCCATCCCAGGACCATCAGACATATATATCTCTCGTAGAATACCTGTTTTATGATGAGAGGCACATCAGTGCCACAGGGATCAAAGATGGGGCCCCTGGCGCTCAGGGTCATAAGACGGGGGCCATGTGTTGATCCTGAAGGAGAGGGGGAGGTACGCATCCCCTCCGATGGTGGGTGTCGGGCCACTCCCGGGTCGCGACTGACCCACCTGGGGGGGGGGTCGCTAAAACAAATGTCCAAAGTTCGCCAGGACGTCTGCGCTCCTAAGACAGTGGCCGGGGAGAAAGGCCCCCGTGCCCTGCAATGCTGGAGGCAGCCGCCCTCGTCCTCGGTGCGGCTGCCTGTGTAAAGGTGGTGGAGGCCGACACCTCTCCCAACTCGCTGCGCTCCTCTCTAGAGTCCAGTGGGAGCCTTCTGAGTCGCAAAGGTGATCTCTCTGGCAACAGGGGCCGGCGTGTACCCCGGGGGCGCCGCTCAGATTACTGGGTCCCCGGGGGCACTTGGATGAGCGTGCGGCTCCTCTTTTCGTCATCCTGGTGCCCTGGGGGCACAAGGCACAGCGCGGCCAGATGCTCTTTGGTGATTATGGATGCCTGGCATGCCGCAGTGATCACAGCATCAGAAAAGCGCTTTCAATCGCAGGACGCACATACAAGCGCCCAGGTTGCAGCGGTGATCTCTGGCATGGCAATGCGCTTGGAAGCGCAAAGGGGCACACAGGAGCGCTCTCTAAGCGCTAAAATATCGAAACAGCACTCCTCGTGCTGGGGAAGGTTACAGGGGTTAGGGGCCACAGCACCCTTCCTCTAGAGACAAAAGGAAGGGTATCACAGTGCTACCAGGCCTCAACAACAGGCCAGCACAAGGGATGCAGATGATGGCAGTTCATCCTAGTGACCAGGCAGGTCACAGGTCAGCACAGCAGCAGCAGTCCAAGGTGAGTCCTGGTGAGTCCACTGAGCAGCGTCCTGTGTCCAGTTCCTAGTAAGTCTCCGGAGTCTCAAGAATGTCCAAATTGTGGGGGAAATTCCCATGTACTTATACTAAGTTTACAGTAGGTTTTACAATGAGGAGGAATGGGGGTTTCAACCAGTTCTGGGAGTGCACCCTTCTCTCCTCCAGCACAGGCTCCAAACATCGGTGGGGGGTAAACGACCCTTTTGTGTGAGGCCAGAGCACAGCCTTTACAAATGCAGGTGTGCCCTGCCTCTTCCTTCTCTCAGCCCAGGAAGACTGTTCAGTATGTAGATGCACCTCTGTGACACCTCCACCCTCCCTGTGTACAGGCTGTCTGAAAAGTATGCACAAAGCCCCAACTGTCGCCCAGACGTGGATTGGAGTCAAGCTGCAAAACACTAGAGTCATAAGCACAGAGAAATGCTCACTTTCTAGAAGTGGCATTTCCGTAATAGTAATAAAAAATACACCTACCCCCCCCGTAAGCAGCATTTCTTACCACCATTACAACCATACCAAACATGCCTTCGCTACCCCTCATAAATTAGATAATACCCCTTACACATAAGGCAGGGCATTTACAATGCAGTCCTATGAGAAGGCAACACTCACAGCAGTGAGAAACCAAATAGGCCGTTTGCCACTACCAGGACAGGCCACTTTACTAGGCACCTGTTCTGCCTTCTACATACATGGCACCCTGCCCGTAGGGCTAGCTAGGGCGTATCTTAGGGTTGACTAACATGTAGTAAAAGTGGAGTTCTGGGCCTGACAAGTAAATTTAGATGCCTGGTCCCTGTGGCAGAAAACTGCGCACACAGGCCCTGCTCTAGCAGGACTAAGACAGGTTTGAAAGGCTATGTCAGTGGATGGTGCAAGCAGTGCTGCAAGCCCACTAGTAGCATTTAATTTACAGGCCCTGGGTATAGGGATACCACTTTACAAGGGACTTATAGATAAATGTAATATGCCATTAGCTATAAGCCAATCATACCAAGTTTACAAGGGAGAACACATGCACTTTAGCACTGATTAGGAGTGAAAAAGTGCTCAGAGTCATAACGTCAGCCAACAAGGGTCAGAAAAATAAGGAGGAAAAAGGAAAAAAAATGGGGAATGACCCTGTAAAAGGGCCAGGTCCAACAGTGAGATACTAAAGTCATGCCTAGTTCATTACAAGAAATATGTGAGGAATTTGGATGCAACACCTATAATCACCATGTGTTCACTTCCCAAGCTTCTACTTCTATATGCAGTTGGCTCCCATAGCCCTTACCAGAGGGAAGAGATTGGATCTAATTTTTTTATGGCACTTTCGATTGTCTGTTTTTTTCAGAATATTTCACTGTGTAACTATTGCTAGAATACGGTGTACTTATACACAGGTAAAGTGTTGTGGATCATTAAGTGTACATAACATTGTGTGCATTGCACAGTTTATTGACTAGACAAAATGTCTGATTCAAAACACATCAGCCCTGATTTAAGAGGGCCTAGCGCCACTTTAGGGTTGCCTTAGCATCATTTTTTGACGCTAAGGTGACACTAAGGTGACCTTTGCCCTGCGCTATATTTACAAAGTAGTGCAATGCATGCATTGCACCACTTTGTAACCCTCTGTGCCACATTATGCCTGCACCAGGCATAATGTATGAAAAGAGAGGGCTCCCCCCTCACAGAGATTTCTTTGAGTCATTTTTTTCTGCACTTTTAACACCTGCTCACATCTGGCATCAGAAGGAGGCACACCATTGTTTACAATGGACCTCAATGGGCTTTGCAGGATTAGCGTCAAATTTTTGATGCTAGCCCTGCAAAGCTCTGAACTAGCGTAAAAAATCCTGATGTTAGTTCCCTAACTACCTCCATGGTGTGCCAGATCTTAAATATGGCGCACACATGGTGGCTTTAGGGGGGTGCTAGGGACCCAAGAAAAGTGGCGCGCACTGGGCGCAGTGCCACATTCTGAAATCTGCCCGTAGAGATCTCACATACTAAGGTATTTCAGTCATAAAGGATGAGATATAAAAAACACTGTAAATGATTGTTAAGTAATAGACGACTTCTGGTTTTGTATTGTAGCTGAGATGTATCGATCATAATACGGAGTTGTTTTCCGCATATCTCCCTAATGAATATTCCTGTATTCCCTCTGGATGTCTTGTTACATATAGATTGTTAATGCTCGCGCTTATTCAGGCCTCAGAAATGAAGAGAAGGAAGGCTACATTCTAAACATCTGCTGGTGTTCCTCAGGGAGGCACGATCCCAAAGGACTTGATATATTTATTATTTTGTGTTTCAAAAAACTATAAATTGCTGCTTTCGGAAATGTCTTTGGGTAAGTGTTAGGAGAAGTGGTACCGGTTTCTGAGAGTTGGAACTTCAGCGGTGCACAGGAGAGGCAGGGTGCTGACCTGCAGGGACCTATTCATAACACAAATTTGGTTCCCTAGTTGGTCTACAAACTGAGAGCCTTTGACATAGAGAAGTGATCAACCCTCAAAGCTAACCGCTAATCATAACATTCACCCAGAGCCCTTTAACAAATACATTTGCTTACCGAACAACGTAATTGCTGAAAATAGTGGTGTGTGTTAGAAATCCTTGGTCGGGACTCGGGAGATGTGTAAATTGTTCTACCTGTTTTTGAGCTATGGAGGAAGACGAAGCATCCATGCCAACTGTGACCCTTGGAGAAAGGTAAGAGAACATCGAGTCGTGATTTTTCAATTTCTGTTACATGTTTAGTGGAAGGTTTTAGATCCACTATCCATATGTCCACAGGAAACTCAACCCAGGCTGCAAATAAAAGGCAAAATATGGAAAAGGCCCTGCAGGATTGTGCCACGGAGCAGCAAACTTGGCGCATGATAAGTGGACACGAGTAAAAACATTTTCACTAAATCTAATTCCCATATCTGTGTTTACATTTGAACATACGAGATACATATATATATATATATGTTATGTTTCTTATTAAGTTATCCCAGAAAAAAATATCTATTCACTCCATTGCTTATTATAAAAACCAGTGCTTTAAATGGGACGGTACTGTTCGGCACTGAGTACTGGCACTTTTTTTATTTTGAGAGGGAGAGTACCGCCGCATCTCAAGAAATACGTAATACTTTTAATTGGAGAGTACCGGCACTTCTCAGAAGCAAGCAAGAACTCTGGTACAGAGTACCTGCACTTTATTTTTTCCATTTCAAGCACTGATAAAAACAGTACGAATGGCCCTTTTATTTTTGTAATGCTTTCACGCGGCTTGTTCTCTGTTTTGACTCTTATGTTTTACATGGTATAGTGTGGAATGGAGAAACTCCCTTTGCACATTACCTATTACTCAAGTAGCGAATAATACACGGAGACGTAGCCCCACAGAATTGATGGAGAGTGCTTGTAGCCCAAAGAAATCACATGCTAACTATATTCAACTGCCTTAAGGCCATTAGGATGCAATAAATGCCAAGTGCATCAAAACTGCAAATCTAGCATGTTAGTCCTCTGGAGAAGTGGAGCAGGATACATTCAGTGATTACTGGCGAGGAAGACACCAGACAGTAGTTTCCATCAAGCTTTGTCTTTTTTAGGTCAAGCGTAGCGTTCGATGTGTTGTATACTTTTTAAGAATACTTATACTGTGGGTTCCAGAGATTTCATTAGATGGTTCAAAAATCCTTGCTTGCTAGTGGTCAGTTCTGCCTCTTTGTCCTGCCTTTTTGTCTTTCGGAGCATCACAAACTACTGTATAATTACGCTATGTCCTGTTTATCTCTTCTGAAGGGGACTTTTTCTTTCAGTATTGGCCTGTTTCTCTTACACTGCGGGTGTGTGTTCAGCACCTCCTCCTCACCAGCTACCTCTATAAACATAAACTAACAGCAGTGGGGGACTTTTACAGGGCCAGCTCGTTATCTTTTGTTCGCAGCGCGATCTCACTTGGCAGAAGTCGAGCGCTTTGCATAACATCGACGATGTTACTTAGTTAATTGCACTTTTGCCGGTTAGGTAGATAATTGCACTTTTGCCAATAGGTTTAATTACGAGTGAACTGTAGCAGCATGATCGTGCTTTTTTATTTTTTCAATGTGGAAAGAAAAATCCGGTTGGGAGTTTACAACTGCTAATAGCTCTAACTTGGAGAAATGCGAGACCCTAGTGCAAGACTTGCTGTGCCTCGTGTAGACTAATAAACTGCAAACACCACTGGCCGTGCATAGGTGTCCAGTCAGGCACATAACGTTAGTCCGGTTCCGCAAGCAGCTGTTGTAGGTTTGTGCAACAAGAAAACATTTTGCGACACCCGAGTCTCTACTTGGCATTCATTTTGTCCTCACGGTACGTAATTGCTCTGCAGAGGAGAACATGCCTGGTTCCAAAAGGCGCCCCTGATTTAAGGCCTCCATCTGGGTAGAGCCAGGGGCTGCTGCGACTTACCCTGAGGGGGCGTTCTGCTGCACAGCCTGACACATCCGCTGTGTGAATAAATCATGAGCGCCTGAGAACTGTCCTCTGAGACGTCACCACAGACACAAGCCTGTGCCTGTAGATGAGACCAATATGATTATAACTGGTACCTCTAGCTGTATAAACAAGTTGAAAAAACAAGAAAGCACAGAGAACAATGGACTACAGAGTGTAGCACATTTAGAAAACTGACAATGCTCTTTACAAAATGTTCAAATGTTTTAAAAAAGGACATGACATTTCACATGAATGGAGACAAACAAAAAGGTATGCATTAAATAAAATAGTGATGTACTAAGAAACAAAGGAGATTTATTTATGAGGTTCTTGTGTATGAAGTAGAGAAGGCCTTCCTGGGTGTCAGTACTGTATATGAACTAATCAAGAGATGTTAGATTCTGTAACAGTGAGGACATGTCTGTCGCTTAAAACATGGGAGGCTTAGAGTGGGGAAAAGGTCCCCTTAAGCCTGGGTGAGCATTATATGTTTAGTTCAAGGGTTACTTGCGTTCACAAACTTTGCCTTTGCACGACAACAACAAAAAACAGAAATGAGAAAGAGAACAGAAGCATGTAATATAATATCAGACGAAGAAGTACTATGACAGACCCCACACAAAGGGCCAGCTATCAAAAATCCTTTGTTATCATTAGTAAATGCTTTACATTTGTCCCTCCTTGGGGCAGTTTGGTCATCGCCTTGGACATCGACCCTGTTACATGGCTAATTTCACTTTTTGCTGATGCGTTTGACTGCAAGGGAACTTCTTTTTCTGTCTCCTTCACGCTGGTGCTCATGGTGGCCGTGGCCCTTTGAATCAGCTCGCTTATGTGAAACATTTTTACTTTTCATTTTCAATTTTTGTGGCAAGAAAAGTCTGGTTAGGAGTTTACAACGCTAATAGCTCTAACTCGAGCAAAAGAGAAACCCATTGCTTTGCAAATGCTTGTTTCAGTGGTTACCTTAAAGGTCTTACTGTGGTTTAATGATGTACTTCCAAATTAGGCTACACCAGTAGAACCACCATCCTGTTATGAAGCATTTGTCCCGTCATTGCAACAAAAAAGCATGCCCTTCTGAGAGATAATATGTACCTCAATTTTCTTGTAAAATAAGATGCAGTATACCTCCAGGGGATGTGATTTCTGCTCCTTTGTCATACCTTCGAATATGGAAATGGATACGATTGAATGTTGAATTCAGGAGGAATTTCGAAATCTGTAGAAAGGTTCTCCAGCCAGATGTCTTCCACCCTAAGAAGGACAGAGTCAAGAAATAATCCTCTGGGTTTAGGACCTTCTGACCAAATCAGGGAATTTGTGTTGCTGTCCAGTTCTTAATCAGGCACAAATACTCTAAACTCAGATTTGGAAAGCATGGAATGAGATATATGTGCCCTAAAGATTGTATTAGCAAATTATTTGCAAGATGATAATTGAATGAGGAATTCTGTGGATAAATGTCTCTTCCTGGGTCTTACCTTTGAAGTAGAGGCTTGAAAATTTGGATGTGAAGATAGTAACTTCCCTCTCTGTGAGTCAATTTGAATGCAAGCTATATCTGGAAACATTGAGGGGCCTATTTACGGGACAATGAGGCAGCTTGGCACCGCAAGCCATCTTGCAGAACAAGCTGCGCTATTAGGAAAGTGCAGGGATGCCTCAAATTTACAGCAATGTGATGCATCCTTGTATTTTCCTCAGCACTTGCGCACAATTGGCAACTTAGTAACAATGCAGGCACCCGTACACCATGGTGCAAGTGTGCCTGCATTGCAGGGATGATTGTTTGTGTGCAAGAAGGAACACCTTCCTGCACATAAACAATCATTATTGGTGTTTTACTCCTTGTATGTGGGCTGCAGAATGGAGCCACTTTTATGCCTCCCCTGAGGTGGTGCAGGAATCTGAAGCATTCCCAGCGTTGTAAGTCTGGAAATGAGTCAGATACATGTTACATGGGAACACCCTCAGCAGCACCCATGGAATGCCCCTATTACCCACAATAATGTGTGAAAGGCAGCCATATTTACAAGGCTATGAAAAATCCTGCAAGGTGGTTTGTGTGGTCTTATAAATATGAGCTGGCACACTGTGCCACTGGAGTGTAAAATAAATGACGCTCCAGTGGTGCTAGAGGCATGTAAATATGCCCCAGAGATACTATAATTTTAGAAATGTAAGTAGGTTTAACATGCAATGCTAGTTTAAAATATTTGGCTATCCTCAAGATTATATTGTAACTGATCCTCAGTCAAACAACAAAAACATTTATGCTGAGCATTGCTCCATGGTCTGTACAAATCACAGAAGTTACCGTCCCTCATGGCATTAGAAAGGGGGCAACTAAGAGGGAATAAATAATTAAAGTAAGATACCCATGAGGGATTAAGGGGTTAGGGACAGAATCAAGGGAATGATAGAAGAGAGTATTCATTGAGAAAGTATATGGCCAACTAGTAGCACTTATATTGGCTAAAATCAAACATTAGCGTAGAAGAGCATTTATTCCTAGAGAAGAAAATCCTCCTAAAAGGGCTGTATTGGTGTGCAAATTTATGTGGGTAGATGAGTAGCTGAATAAAATGGGGAATGAGTAAAGTCATAGATAACTAATATAATATGGATGAAAGCATGGATAAAGGAATTAATAGGCAAGTGGTGGGATAGTCGAGCAGATGAGAGCCGACAGCATAAATGCAGACAGATTGCAACAATTCTAGATCCTGCGACTGCAGATATCAAAAGTGATAGTGTTATGAATTATCAATAGAAACCAGTGCAGAAATTACATCAGTGCCCAGCACTATCATTCCAAGATTGATTAAACTGCAAAATACAGATCACCACTACGTTGTACCAAGGGTAGGCACCACCATTTTTAACAATGTATACGTTACCTCAGTATTTATAACAATTACTCAGTGTACATGATACATAGGGGTGGGCACCGTTATGTGAAGAATGCCTGCAGTATGTCAAGAAATTCACCCATTATGCATGTGCTTAGTGTATAACTAGACATCCCTACAGCAAGCTATAGTAAACCAGTCTGAAACTATATTGATTTTAAAGTGGGACTCAGAGTAGCTTGAGGAATGGCGATTGTTAGTAAATATAGGGCACTAAGAAGCTTTGCAATTTTGTGATTTACCATGTATCTAGAAAAGTGGGGTTTTGTGTCTGCTCGATGATTTTTCCAAAAAATAGAAAGGTTTTGTAAAAGGTAATGTGTCAGTCATGACATGTCCCCAACCTCCCATCTCAGTCTCCAATCATTCACATTAAAAGGCATATTTACAAGAAAGTTACGTGTAGGAAGCTGGACTGGTTTGTAGTGGCTACCAAAGGTACTTACACCAGGTCCAGTTATCCCTTATTAGTGTATGTAGTCAGTGTCTAGAAGCCAGGCTCTCTAGTGGTAGTGTGGATGTGCAGCCAAGGCCTAACTTGGAGACATGCAAAGCTCATGCAATATCACTGTAATCACATAATACTTACACACATGAAAGAAAAATACTCAGTGGAACAAAAATGCAGGTACTTTATTTTGGTGACAGACTTGCCAAAAATACCATAGAGACTTTACTCCCTTAGGAGGTAAGTAAAATACACAATATATACACTAGTATCCAAAAACAGGTGCATAAACAGTTAGAAAACAGTGCAAATAGTGAAAATCACATTAGTTAGAAATGGGCCAAGGGGGAACACAAACCATAGACTAAAAAATTGGACTGCGAATGCTGGTTTCCCACCTAGGCAAGTGTAGTGTGTAGAGGGGCCCTGGGAGTATTATAAAACACCAAAAGTAAGTAATAGAACCCGCCACGGCGCCCAGGAAAGTAGGAGTAAATCACTGTAACGTTCCTACCACACAGAAGAAAATGAGAAAGAAGATGTTGCAAGAACCAGAAGAGACTGCAAGACACCAGCAGTGGAAGCACAGAAGAGTCCAGGAAGAGCAGGAGCCCCCAGCTAACCCAGATGAAGGTGCTAAAGTGAAACCACCGGTGGAGAAAAACAGTCAGTACTGAACCCAAGAAGATGGATGTGGATTCCTGGTTGGTGCAGATGATGTCCCACGCTGGATGGATGATTGCAGTCTGGTTTCCATCGCTGGATTTCGCCAACAAGCCTTGGTAGACACAAAGCTCGTGTTGCCTGGGGCCAGGAAGGACCAGGTTGACTTTACTCAGGAGGGGGAGTCAGAGCGGGCTCTCAGCAGTCCAGAGAGCCCACAGAAGACCAGGCAGCATGACCAGGGGTCCACAGGATGGGGACAAAGAAGGTGCAAAAGAAGGTCCATGCACCACTATAACAAAGGGTCCCACGTCGCCGGAGAAGCATGCAAGAAGTTGTGCATCGCAGGAGGGAGTGCTGGGGGCTGGAGCTGTGCTGTGCATGAAGAACCTTGTGGAAGGTCGCACACAAGCCTTGGCAACTCCAAATCACGCAGTGCACTGGGTACTGTCCTACTTAGGGAGGCAAGCTCTTACCTCCACCAAAGTTGGACAGCTGAATGTCAGGACCATGTGGACCACTTCAGTCTATCACCCATGATCCATGCACTTCATCAGGAGAGGGGGCGCAAGCCACCGGTCGTTGATGCAGAGGGTGCATGCTGGAGCAGGGGAGCAATACCTTCTCTCCTAGGGAGATTCTTTCACTCTTCTGGTGCAGGCAGAAGACTGGCTGTCCTCTGAGGATACACAACCAGGAAACAGTTAGAGTTTCTGGCAGGAGCTGGCGATACAGTTTTGCAGAAGTCGTCCTGGCTTCTTTGTTGCAGTTTTGTAGAGTTCCTGAAGGTCCAGATGCAGTTTCTTCAGTGAGAAGGATTCCTGCTGGAGTCTTGCAATCCAAATCTGAAGAACCACCCAAAGGAGAGACGCTAAATAGCCCTGAAAGGGGATTGGTCATCTAACCATGTAAGCACCTATCAGGGTAGGGCTCTGATATCACCTGCCCTGGCCACTCAGATGCTCCCAGAGTTCCCTGCCCTTCCTAAAAACAAGATGACAGAAATCAGGGACCCTCTGGAGGAGCTCTGAGCACCACACCTGGGGTGGTGATGGACAGGGGAGTGGTCACTCCCCTTTCCTTTGTCCAGTTTGGCTTCAGAGTCCCTGAATCGATGTAGGCTGGATTATGCAAGGTGGGCTCTGTGAGAAAGTAGCCTCTTTCTAGCATGGTTACCCCCACTTTTGGCCTGTTTGTGAGTGTGTGTCAGTGTGTTTTTAATGTGTCACTGGGATCCTGCTAGCCAGGACCCCAGTGCTCATAGATAAAATCCTATATGTCAGTGTGTTTTGCCTGTCTCACTGGGATCCTGCTAGCCGGGACCCCAGTGCTCATAGTTTGTGGCCTAATGTGTATGCCCGTGTAGTGCCTAACTGTGTCACAGAGGCTCTGCTAATCAGACCCTCAGTGCTTATGCTCTCTTTGCTTTTAAATTTGTCACTGTAGGCCAGTGACTTCATTCATCAATTTCTATTGGCATACTGGACACCCCTTATAAGTCCCTAGTATATGGTACCTAGGTATCCAGGGAATTGAGGTTCCAGGAGATCCATATGGGCTGCAGCATTTGTTTTGCCACCTATAGGGAGCTCAGACAAACTCTTACACAGGACTGCCAGTACAGCCTGCGTGAGAAAGGTGCACACACTATTTCACAGCCATTTTCACTGCACTTAAGTAATTTATAAGTCACCTATATATCCAACCTTCACTTGCTGAAGGTTAGGTGCAAAGTTACTAAATGTGAGGGCACCCTTGCACTGGCAAAGGTGCCTCCACATAGTTCAGGGCCATTTCCCGGGACCGTGTGAGAGTGGGGACGCCATTACACGTGTGCACTACATATAGGTCAATACCTATATGTAGCTTCACAATGGTAACTCCGAATATGGCCATGTAACCTGTCTAAGATTATAGAATTGTCCCCCCATTCCAAATCTGGTATTGGGGAGCCAATTCCATGCATCCTGGGGGCTCTACCATGGACCCCCAGCACTGCCAAACCAGCTCTCTGAGGCTT
Organism: Pleurodeles waltl; assembly: GCF_031143425.1. Classification (NCBI taxonomy): domain Eukaryota; kingdom Metazoa; phylum Chordata; class Amphibia; order Caudata; family Salamandridae; genus Pleurodeles; species Pleurodeles waltl. Next base: position 85,514,596 of record NC_090442.1, on the reverse strand, counting down.
GCACTGCAGCTGCTGCCACCTCACAGACAGGGTTCTTCCCTCCTGGGGTCTGGGCAGCCCCGTCCCAGGAAGGCAGAACAAAGAATTTCCTCTGAGAGCAGGGTGTTGCACCCTCTCCCTTTGGAAATAGGTGTTCCAGGCAGGGGAGGGATAGCCTCCCCCAGCCTCTGGAAATGCTTTGAAGGGCAGAGATGGTGCCCTCCTTGCAGAAACCAGTCTACACCGGTTCAGGGACCCCTTCTCCCCTGCTCTGGCGGGAAAACTGGACAAAGGAAAGGGGAATGACCACTCCCCTGTCCATCACCACCCCATGGGTGGTGCCCAGAGCTCCTCCAGTGTGTCCCAGACTTCAGCCATCTTGCTTTGCAAGGTGTGGGGGCACTCTGGAGGGCTCTGAGTGGCCAGTGAAAGCAAGTGACGTCAGAGACCCCTCCTGATAGGTCCATACCTGATAAGTTTGCCAATCCCCTTCTCAGGGCTATTTAGGGTCTCTCCTGTGGGTTCTTTTCAGATTCTGCTTGCAAATTTCCTTCAGGAATCCTCTGCAACAACTTCAGACTCTTCTGACCTTGGATCAACAGCAGCCTGCTCCAAGAAACGCTGTAACTGCAACAAAGTGTCTGCAAGAGACACTTTTCTCCAGCAACCTCAGCTCCAAGTCAGCAACTGCAACATGGTGTGCACGCTCTGGGGACTCCCTGTCTTCATCCTGCACCAGAAGAACCGAATAAATCTCCTGTAGAGAGACGGAATTACTCCCCTGCTCCAAGTAGGCACCTTCCAAGGCGACGACCAGTACACTGGGACTCCTCTCAGGGCAACGAGCGTGCTCCTAAGGACACAGAGGGTGGACATCATTGACGTAGAATGTTCTGAGATCCTGCTGACACAACTTGGAGGAGGTAAGACCTTGCCTTCCCCGAGAACAATGGTACACTTATGTATTGTGTCGTCTTTGCCTCCTGAGGCCTCTGTTCACTATTTGCAAAATTCATTCATGCACAGCCTGGCCCAGGTCCCCAGAACTTCACCCTGGGTGATGCTCAACTCGCTGAGTTGTTCTCCAAAGGTGTGGGACCTTCTTTTGTTGTGCTGCATCTACTGCATTTTGCACCCCTCTTGAACCCAGATCCTGTGGCTTATGGGGGTGCTGGCTGGCATCCCGAGGGCTCTCTAAAGTGCTGAGAGCCCCCTCTTCCTCCTCACACAGAGTTGAGTCCCCCAGGTCCCTCCTGGGTCCATCCAGCACCATTTTCATGAAGAATGCACTTTTGCCATAGCCAAGGATTGTTGATGCTTTCTAACAGGAAATCTCATCTGCAACAATCTTCACGCCGGGGGACATCTTTTGCATGTTGCAGGAACCTGCTGGCATCTTCCTAGGGTGCAGTATTCGACTAATCAGGGGCTCTTCTTTTGCACCCTCTTCTGGGTTAGCAGGGGCTCCTGTCCTTCCTGGAACTTCTTTCGATTTCTGGACTTGGTCCCCTTCCTTTGCAGGTCTTCAGGTCCAATAATCCAGCAGTTGTTCTTTGCAGACTTGGTTGGCTGCTGCAAAATCCCAAAAATGAGGTGTAGTGTGTCAAAAGGAAACTTGTAGTACTTTACTCCTGCTTTTCTGGGCTTTGGGGTAGGGTAATTCACTTCCCTTTACTGTATTCTTACTCTCCCAGCGATTCTGCACACACTACACTTATCTAGGGGGGAATTTGTGATTCACATTCCACTTTTTTAGTATATGGTTTGTGTTGACCCTAGACCTATTTTCTCCCATTGCATTCTATGGGATTTCCTATTGTTTACATTGTTCTATGACTATTTACTTGTCTAATTTTGGTGTCTAGTGTATATATTGTGTATAATATTTACCTCCAGAAGGAGTATTGTCTCTAAGGAATTTTTGGTAGTGTGTCACCCAAATAAATACCTTTATTTTTGGTAAGACTGAGTATTGTCTTTACTTGTGCATAAGTACTGTGTAACTAGAAGTGGTATTGCATTAGCTTTGCACGTCTCCTAGTTCAGCCTAAGCTGCTCTGCTATTGCTTCCTCTATCAGCCTAAGCTGGTAGAACACTACTACATTCACTAACAAGGGATAACTGGACCTGGTGGAAGGTGGAAGTACCCAAGGTACCCACTACAAACCAGGCCAGCCTCCTACAGGCACCATCTGCACCCTTCAAAGCATTTCAGAGGCTCTCTGAGGCTATCCCTCCATGCCTGTAACACCTATTTCCAAAGGGAGAGGGTGTAACACCCCACTCACAAAGGAAATCCTTTGTTTCTGCCATCCTGAGCTCAAGCTGTACAAGCATCAGGAGGGCAGAAACCTGTCTGAGGGATGGCAGCAGCTGGGGCTGCCTAGAAAACCTCAGAAGGCTGAAATGGCAATACTGGAAGTCCTTTATGGATCTCCCAGAGCGCATGGAATCATACAACCAATGCTTGGAAAAGCCTTGGGGAATGATTCCAATATGTTTGATATCAAACACGGTCATATTCGGAGTTACCATTATGAAGCTGGGCTTAGGTAGTGAGCTATGTCAACTACACATAAAATGGTGTCCCCGCACTCACAAAGGCAGGGAAAATGGTCCTGGACAATGTGGGGCCACCTCTGCTAATGCAGGTGGCCCTCACACACAGGTACTCTGCATCAAGCCTTCAGGGCTGGAAGGCCCGACATATAGGTGACGTATGAGTGACCTGGTGCAGTATAAATGGCAGTGAAAAGCACCAGCACCATTTCACACAGGCTACAATGGCAGTCCTGTAAAAGCCTTCGCATGGGCTCCCTATGGGTGGCAAACCCTTATGCCCTGGGTACCTAGGTACCATATACTAGGGACTTGTAAGGGGTGACCAGTGTGCCTATTTTGAATAAAATACTGGGTTACCAGTATGCAGAGACAAAATTTAGAGGCAAGGGAGCATAAGCACTGGGATCCTGGTTAGCAGGATCCCAGTGACGCAGTCAAACACACTGACATCAGGCAGAAATTGGGGGTAACATGCCAAAAAGATGGTACTTTCCTACATGGCGCATCGGTCCAGACGCATCTTTACAAAAAATGTCCCTCTCCTATAAATTTTTACAAACAAACATAAATAGCAACTAAGAACCAATTATAAAAATGTGTACATTTTATTCCTAATCACGTATACATTAATGATGAAAACAAACTCAAAAAACTGCTAACACCAAGACACAAAGACAATTAATGGTTATGACTATCACAAAAAACAGACTCCAGACTCAGTCACAAAAAGACAACAAATAGGATAATTCTAATTTCCACAAACAATTACATGTATCAATACAACAGATATTTATACATTTCAATATTTTATATGTTTCTTTACTTTCTGTTATCCAAAATATTTTCAAATAGTCTTTTCACGGTTCATCAAGCATATATCCTCACCCTACTGGTAGGAGTCTTAATATTCCAGCATTCTTTACGTACATATTAATCAGCCACCGTTGGTATTTCATTCGGTCCAGATGCACCACTTTTCTTGCGTCACCCTTGCCCCAACTAATAACACCTTGGTTGCGCTGTATTTACAATATGGTGCACAATGGCTGTCGTTAGGACAATAGCGTAAAAACTGATGATGCTTTTGTGGTGCTTTGCTGCACTAGCATCACAAATATTACGCTAGTGCAGCAAAGCACAGGGAGGCCCCTTGATTAAAATGTGTGTCATTTTAACTCCTTCCTTGAACAGGCATTAAAACTGATGGAAAAATGTGACAGTGAAATGCTGTAAATTTAACTACGCCATTTTTTCAGGCCTCCCTGCGTGGGAACGCCCCACTTGTATACATTATGCCTGATGCAGGCATAATGTGTGCAAGGGGTTTCAAAGTGGCGTAATGCAAGCATTGCGCCACTTTTAAATTTGGCACGGGGAAAAGGCCACGTAAGTGCTGCTGTAGTCCCAAAAAAATGACGCTAAGGCAGCGCTAGGGACTTGTAAATATGTCCCTTAATCTTTTGCTCCAGTTTTACCCTGCAATGGGTTCACAGAGACAGAATGCCTCATAAGACTTGACACATGCTTGATATGCTCTTGTGAGTGCGGGACCCACTGAGAAAACAGCTATTTTATCATGGCAGATTAAGAAGATCAGATCAGACCAGACTCTAGGGTGCCACTGATTCCTTTTACAAACAGAGCCCTGCAATCAGAAGTAATGCTTTGGACCCAGATGAGGCTTTGATCTAGCAGTTGACTTGCATTTACCCCTTCCATTACTGCAGCAACAGTACTCTGCCTCAGTCTGAATGTGGCTTGTGCTCTGTTGTCATCAGGGCTCAGGGAACAGAGTTTCCGCATTTCACTTACCTCCTCAGTCCTGCGGAGGGCAAGGCTCTGCCAGGCCTTATATGTGCTTCCAGAGGTGGATGACATAGTACAGTGATGCACCTATGCCTGAGAGAAGTACAGTAAATCACCAGCAGTCCACAGGACTGTGGGAAACCGAAGATGGCCTCAATATGTCAGTCCCACTATTATGCACATGGTAGCCATCACAGTACTAAGAAAGGTGACAATATAGAAATGATGTAAGAACGGTTATTATATGTTAGCATCATCACTGTGGAGGGGAGGAGAATCATAAACCTTATATGACCCACAATATACCATAACAACCTAAATTCCAGGGCTACCATGAAATAGAATGTCATTTGTGACCTGTTACCAAGCTAAACAAAATATGTCCCTATGCATATATCTACTTCCATGTCTATATCTATGACTGTCATCTGTATCATAAGATACATACCGATGTAGAGGCTAAATTGCAGTCATTGCGTATTATTGTCCAATGTTACCATGGCGTGGGGGGGATTCTTAAACCACAAGGCTAAAGGTTAGGCTGTTTCTATATGTCATTAGAATGTGAGATATCAAAAGACCATATTACGTTACCTGCTATATATATTGTTTATATTACAGGTTTATTTCAAGGTTGATAGTTTGACAACTATTTTCTGAAGCTGTCGGTTTCCTGATGCAAGTCAGAATGGGGACTCACTGAAATTCAAATGTTTACAGTACAGTAGAGATACAAGTGTAATTAGCGTAAGTATAAATTGACTTGTAGCATAATTGTCCAGGTTCAAGAAAAAGTTCTTTATAGATGAAGTGGACTTAAATCTTAATGTCAGAGTATGTGCCTCAAAGCGCTGCATAATGTGGCATTTCTTACTGATTAATTTGGATAAACCTACTACATATTTGGTTCTCTCTTGCCATCAAGTCTTGGTAGCCCCATTCTGGTAGTGCTATGTGGGCCGCCATTATTATGGGAAACACAAAATTCACCTGGATGTTTGAAATACTATCCTATTTTACTTCCCCTTACAGGATATATTTTTCCACAAAAACAAGTACATATGTGTGTTAGCTGATAAGGTGTTTTTATTATGAAGATGAAAGCTAAATTTCAAAGTGACCTGCAAAATATGTTTCATATTTGTAGGTAACTGTGAGATATTTTTTTTTCTACTGTACTTTATACTTCAACAATGCACAATTGGTTTCCTACAGTGTGATGGCTATCAGTAAGGCTTCAAAAAGACCCGGTGCATTTTTGTGAACGTTTCTGTCTCAATTATTCTCTGAATATATTGATGAAACAACTAAAAGACCAATACATCCCAAATCAGGGCTAAAGTGTGCAAGGAATTTATGCCCAGATTTATACTTTTTGACGCAAAACTGCATTTGTGCAGTTTTGCGTCAAAAAGTATAGCACCAGATTGTGCCATTCCAGGGCGCCAAATTTATGGAATGGAGCAATCCGACGCAAAGGGTGGGCTAACGTCATGAAAAAAACAGTAGCCGGGTGGGGGGTGAGGGTATGGGAGAATGGTGTTTTGCACCAAAAAATGACGTTAGGCTGGTTAAAGTAAAAAAAGATGACTCCAACCTGCCTAGCATAATTTATTGATGCAAAAACAGCCATACCACATGACTCCTGTCTTATAGAAGACTGGAGTCATGTGCACCACCCGACAAGGGTCCCCTGGGCATGGCCATTGCACCCAGTGCCATGTAGGGGGCCCGTTTCAGGGCCCCCAATGGCATTTTAAAAAAAATAATAAAATACTTACCTCTACTTTCCATACTTACCTGGGATGGGGTCCCCCATCCCCTGGTGTCCCTCTGGTTTGCGTGGGGGTATCCCTGCGGCTAGTAAAGGGCACTTGTGGGCCCACTCCATGGTCTCTGACCATGGAAATAGGCCCACAGGTCCCCTAATGCCTGCCCTGGCCCAGACGTTAAATAATGGCCCTCTTCCCATCCGTGCGTCATTTTAACATGGGGGATCAATATGGAGCAATAGGGTTTGCACCATTTTTTTGATGAAAACACCTACATTGCATCTAATTGACGCAAGGTAGGTTCAAGCATCTAAAAAATGGTGCAAACTCCAATATTTTGAGGTTAGACGTGTCTAGCGTCAACATATAAAAATCAAGTTTATTTTGCGTAAAAATAATGATGCAAATTTAGCGCAAATGGATATAAATCTGGGCCTTAAAGTTCCTGAGCAGATATACACTTCGTGGAGCTCAGCACTCCACAGTAACTCGGTGAGGCTGGTTGGTTGGGGCAAGGATTCATTGCAGATTAAACAATATGCTAATGATAAATGTAATGTGCTGCAAAATGTGGTCAGTTTACGAATAAGTCACTAATTACCGATGCATTTCATTTCTGTTATTAAATCTTAGTTCAGTGGGAACAAATTTAGAAAAATGAGGAAGAGTCATAAATTCCCAGACAGTGTCTGGTAGGGCTGTACTTCAGCGAACTTTGCTGTATGGAACATGTATGGAACATGGCTCATGAATGGGTTGTCTCTTTTTCTTTGCCTCAGGCAAGTATAAACACCTGTTACCATGAAACCAGGAAACCGAAGCACTGTGACTGAGTTCATCCTATTGGGACTCACAAATGACCCACACCTTGGAGTATTTTTCTTCATACTCTTGCTATCTGTCTACGTCTTAACTCTGGTGGGCAATGTCACCATCCTGCTCATTGTGTTCTACAGTGCCCCGCTTCACACACCCATGTACCTCTTCCTAACACAGCTGTCCTTTTTAGATATTACTTTTTCTACAGTTGTTTCTCCCAAGATACTGGTTGATTTGCTAACTGAGAAGAAAACAATCTCATTTTATGGTTGCATAGCTCAAATTTACTTCTTCGGAGCATGTGCCGGCACTGAATCCTTCATCTTGGCTGTCATGGCATTTGACAGGTATGTGGCAATTTGCAATCCATTGTCATACACACTCACAATGACTAAATGTCTGTGTGTGTACTTAGTAACAGGTTCCTATATCAGTGGTTTTCTGCACTCGTTACTTCATGCAGCTTGCTTACTTTGGTTATCATTCTGTGGTCCTAATGTCATCGACAACTTTGCTTGTGATTATCCTGTACTCTTGAAGCTATCATGTACTGATTTCTCCATCAACGAATTGCTACGTTTTGTTTTAGTTGCCTTTGTGGTGGCAATTCCTCTGCTTGTTATCTTTGTCTCCTATGTCAAAATTGTCACTGTCATTCTCAGGATGCGGACCATGGCAAGGAGACAACGGGCTGCCTCCACCTGCATCTCCCATTTCACATGTGTCTTTCTCTTTTATGCAAGCTCTTTCTACTTGGAAGTGTTGCCCAATTCAAGCTCAACGGTGCAGCAGTATAAGGCATTATGTCTGGTCCTTACTGTGTTTATTCCTGCTTTGAACCCCATCATCTACAGCCTGAGAAACAATGAGATGCAACAAGTTCTGAGAAAGACTCTGTACCGAACAACTCATACCCGTTGCTGAATATCACTGTAAGCCCCATGAGTGAATTACTGTTAACCGCTTTAATTGTTGTGAGATAATAGAAGGCAATGCTTTCTTATTCTTATAATTGTTTGTAAAAAAGTAAATATCTTAGCAACCCTAAGAGGATTCAAAAACTAAAAGCAAGCATGAAACATAAAATGTGGCAGAAAAATGAACAGAAGAAATAAGTTGGAGATACAGTAAACTCTATCCAGTGCAGGATTCAGTTACAAATGTAGATCTGGCATGTATCACTACAGTTTGACTAAATAAGGGCCAGATGTTCTGACAGTTTTAGCAGTTCCATACCTTGTGAATTGCTAGATCAAGTTTTTCAGACCCCTAGATCACTTTATCCATTTTACTAAATTTGTTCAGTGATTTGTTTTCTCATTCGATAAATAAATTTAGAAATGGTGTTTGAATCATGATTTGGAAGGGGCATTGTTAGAAATGGGGTTTTTGGTTGGCAGTCAGGTTACCCCCTGTCCAAGCAAAAGCCCTCACTCTAGTCAGGGTAAGTCACACACAATCCAAGATTATCCTGTGCCCACCCTCCGGTAGCTTGGCACGAGCAGTCAGGCTTAACTTAGAAGGCAATGTGTAAAGTATTTGTGCAATAAACCATACAATACCACCATATAGCACCACAAAAATACACCACACAGTGTTTAGAAAAATATATAATATTTATCAGGATAATTGTAGGTCAAAAAGAATAACGTTGCAATGGAAAATTGTAGAAATATCACAGGGAAGTGATATAAAGTGTCTTAAGTCTTTAGAATATCAACAAGGTCTCTTTTAAGCACAAAGTACCTGGTTTCTGGTGGAAAATCTCCTCAGAGGGCCACAAAAGAAGAGGTGCGTGGAAAACGGGTGTGTACGTCGATTTCTCCCCAGCACACACGGACTTGCGTCGTTATTTTCCACGCGGGGAAGTCGGGCGTCGTTTTCCGGCGCGCGGACAGTCTCTTTCTGTGGATCGCGGGGATTACCAGATGTCCCGGGTCTGTGCGTGGATTTTCCTGCTTGTTCTCCGGCTGCGTGTCGGTCTGCGGGGCTGCGCGTCGAAATTACGATCTCACGGCAGGCGTCGCGTCGATTTCTCCTCTAGACTTCGATCTGCGGGGCTGCGCGTTGAAATTACGATCTCACGGCAGGCGTCGCGTCGATTTCTCCTCTAGAGGTCGGGCGGCGTTGTCCTTGCGAGGCCGTGCGTCGGATCTTCGATCGTCCCAAGAGCGCCGCGCCGATCAGCGTCGGAGTGCGGCGTTTTTCTCGCCGCGAAACAAGCTGTGCGTCGAAATTTTCGGCGCACGGAGCGTCCAAGTAAAAGAGAGAAGTCTTTTTGGTCCTGAGACTTCAGGGAACAGGAGGCAAGCTCTATCCAAGCCCTTGGAGAGCACTTTCACAGCCAGACAAGAGTTCAGCAAGGCAGCAGGGCAACAGCAAGGCAGCAGTCCTTTGTAGAAAGCAGACAGATGAGTCCTTTGAGCAGCCAGGCAGTTCTTCTTGGCAGGATGTAGTTTCTGGTTCAGGTTTCTTCTCCAGCAAGTGTCTGATGAGGTAGGGCAGAGGCCCTGTTTTATACCCAAATGTGCCTTTGAAGTGGGGGAGACTTCAAAGAGTGGCTAAGAAGTGCACCAGCTCCCCTTTCAGTTCAATCCTGTCTGCCAGGGTCCCAGTAGGGGGTGTGGCAGTCCTTTGTGTGAGAGCAGGCCCTCCACCCTCCCAGCCCAGGAAGACCCATTCAAAATGCAGATGTATGCAAGTGAGGCTGAGTACCCTGTGTTTGGGGTGTGTCTGAGTGAATGCACAAGGAGCTGTCAACCAAGCCCAGCCAGACGTGGATTGTAAGGCACAGAAGGATTTAAGTGCAAAGAAATGCTCACTTTCTAAAAGTGGCATTTCTAGAATAGTAATATTAAATCCGACTTCACCAGTCAGCAGGACTTTGTATTACCATTCTGGCCATACTAAATATGACACTCCTGCTCCTTTCAAATCAGCAGCTGCCACTTCAACAGTGTATGAGGGCAGCCCCAATGTTAGCCTATGAAGGGAGCAGGCCTCACAGTAGTGTAAAAACGAATTTAGGAGTTTTACACTACCAGGACATATAACTACACAGGTACATGTCCTGCCTTTTACCCACACAGCACCCTGCTCTAGGGGTTACCTAGGGCACACATTAAGGGTGACTTATATGTAGAAAAAGGGGAGTTCTAGGCTTGGCAAGTAGCTTTAAATGCCAAGTCGAGGTGGCAGTGAAACTGCACACACAGGCCTTGCAATGGCAGGCCTGAGACAAGGAAAAAGGGGCTACTTAAGGGGGTGGCACAACCAGTGCTGCAGGCCCACTAGTATCATTTAACATACCAGCCCTATGCACATGAAGTGCACTTTACTAGGGACTTATAAGTAAATTAATAGTCTAATCAGGTATGATTCAAGGTTACCATGTTTTAAGGGAGAGAGCATATGCACTTTAGCACTGGTTAGCAGTGGTAAAGTGCGCAGAGTCTAAAAACCAGCAAAAACAGTGTCCAAAAAGTGGAGGGAGGCAGGAAAAAAGTTAGGGGTGACTACCCTAAGGCTGTCAGGTCTAACATGTGTCCCCCCCAGCTGAAAGTGGGGAGAGCTACCCGATCTCCTGGGAGCTCTCATCGCTAAGGCGGAAGTACCTGGAGAGACCATCAGCATTGGCGTGGTCAACCCCTGGGCGATGTTCCACCGTAAAGTCCATCCCCTGTAGGGAAATGGACCACCTCAAGAGTTTTGGATTCTCACCCCTCATCTGCATGAGCCATCTGAGGGGCCTGTGGTCTGTCTGAACCCGGAAGTGAGTCCCAAACAGGTAGGGTCTCAGCTTCTTCAGTGCCTAGACCACAGCAAAAGCTTCTCTCTCAATAGCACTCCACCTCTGTTCCCGTGGTAATAGCCTTCTGCTAATAAAGACTACCGGTTGATCTTGGCCCTCCTCATTTAGCTGTGCTAGGACTGCCCCTATGCCATGCTCTGAAGCGTCTGTCTGCACGATAAATTCCTGGGAGTAGTCAGGGGCCTTGAGCACGGGGGCCGTGCACATGGCTTCCTTCAGGGTGTCAAAGGCTTTCTGACAAGCCTCTGTCCAATTCACCAACCTAGGTTGTTTCTTGGAAGTGAGTTCTGTCAAGGGTGACACAATGGTACCATAGCCCTTGACAAACCTGCGGTTATATCCGGTGAGGCCTAAAAAGGCTCTCACCTCAGTCTGCGTTCGTGGTGGTTGCCAGGCCTTGATAGTTTCAATCTTGGCCTGGAGTGGCTGCACCTTGCCACCACCCACCAGGTGTCCCAAGTACACCACGGAACCCTGCCCAATCTGGCACTTACTAGCCTTGATGGTCAGGCCTGCCTTTTGCAGGGCCTGAAGCACCTCCTTGAGGTGAAGCAGGTGTTCCTCCCAGCTGGAACTGTAGACAGCTATGTCATCCAGGTAGGCTGCACAGAAGGCATCCTTGACAGCTAGGACCCCGTTAACCAACCGTTGGAAGGTAGCGGGGGCATTTTTCAGCCCAAACGGCATCACCCGGAACTGGTAATGGCCATCAGGGGTTGAAAATGCGGACCTTTCCTTAGCCCCCTCAGTCAGGGCGATCTGCCAGTACCCTGAAGTAAGATCAAACGTACTCAGGAACTTGGCAGCGCCTAGTCTGTCCACGAGCTCATCAGCTCGGGGGATGGGGTGAGCATCAGTCCGTGTAACTGAGTTGAGACCCCAGTAGTCCACACAGAACCGGAGTTCTGGCTTCGCACCTGGGGCAGTAGCCTTAGGGACCAACACCACTGGGCTTGCCCAGGGACTACTGGATTTTTCAATAACCCCTAGAGTCAACATCTTGGAGACCTCCTCCTTGATGCTGGCCTTCACCTTATCCGACAACCTGTAAATTTTGTTTTTCACAGGGAGACTATCACCAGTGTCAATATCATGAACACAGAGGTGGGTCAGTCCAGGAGTAAGGCAGAAGAGGGGGGAGAACTGCTCCAACAGCTCATAGCAGTCTCCTTTCTGATTTAGAGTCAGGGAGTCAGACAGAATGACCCCGCTTACTGACCCATCACCTTCTTGGGCAGAGAGGAGGTCGGGGAGAGGTTCACTCTCCTCTTCCGTTCCTTCATCTGTGACCAGAAGCATGTTGATCTCCGACCTCTCAAAATGAGCTTTTAGTCGGTTCACATGGAGCACCCTTAGGGGATTCCTAGGGGTTTGGAGGTCCACTAGGTAAGTGGCCTCCCCTTTCCGCTCCTTTATTTCAAATGGGCCAGACCAGTGGTCCTGGAGAGCTCTGGGCTCTACTGGCTCCATTACCCACACTTTGTCTCCAGGTTGAAACTCTACCAGGGTGGCCTTCTGGTCATACCATTGTTTCATCACCTCTTGACTGGCCCCAAGGTTATCTTGGGCTTCCTTCCAGAAGCGGGTCATCTGGTTGCGGAGGGCCAACATATAGCTGACCACATCCTGCGGGGGTGTCTTTGGAGCTTTCTCCAATCCCTCCTGGACAATGCTTAAGGGTCCCCTGACAGGGTACCCGTAGAGAAGTTCAAAGGGGCTGAACCCTACCCCCCTCTGGGGGACCTCTCTGTAAGCAAAGAGAAGGCATGGTAAGAGGACGTCCCACTTACGCCTCATGGCCTCAGGGAGGCCACCAATCATGCCTTTCAGGGTCTTGTTGAATCTCTCCACAAGACCATTAGACTGGGGGTGATAGGGTGTGGTGAACTTGTAAGTCACACCACACGCATCCCACAGAGACTTCATGTATGCAGACATGAAGTTAGTGCCTCTGTCAGACACTATTTCCTTGGGGAATCCCACACGGGTAAATATCCCCATCAGGGTTCTGGCCACCACTTGTGCAGTTACGGTCCTCAGAGGGATTGCCTCTGGGTAACGGGTGGCATGGTCCACCAAAACCAGGATGAACCTGTTGCCTAAGGCAGTTTTGGGGTCCAAGGGACCAACAATGTCGATGCCCACCCTTTCAAAGGGGGTGCCAGCGACAGGAAGTGGGATCAGGGGGGTTTTAACCCTTTTTCCTGCTTTACCACTGGCCTGGCAGGTAGGACAAGATCTGCAGAACTTATCTGAGTGTGTCCTCATTTTGGGCCAATAAAAGTGGGTGACAAGCCTGTTAAAGGTCTTGTCCTGCCCCAAATGTCCTGCCAGGGGAATGTCATGAGCCAGACCCAGTATGAAGGTTCGGTAACATTGGGGGACCACCAGCATACGTGCTGCCCCAAAGCCCGGAGCCTTAGGCTCACTGTAGAGGAGATCATTCTCCCAATATAGGTGGTGATTGCCAGAGGCGTCGCCTGCTGCCTGGTTTGAGGCTTGTTTCCTCAAACCTCCCAGAGTGGGACATTCTTTCTGCGCCTTGCAGAATTCCTCCCTGGTGGGTCCACCCTCAACTTGCCAGCCAGCAAGCTCAGGTAAGTCACCTAGGGTGGCAATGTCTTCCCCAGTTGGCTCGGGAGCATCCTCCTCAGGAGCCCCGACAGCTACTGTGGGAACTTCTGGGGCCGGTTTCCCGCACCCCTGGTCCCTCCTCCTGGCAGCCCTCTGGGCCATCGTTCCAGGCTCCAGATGCCCTTGACTTCCCTCGCGGTCAGCCATGGACCGTGTGGTCATGCAGACCCACTCAGGTAACCCTAACATCTCCAGGTGAGACCTGAGCTCCACTTCTTTCCAAGCAGTGTGCTCAAGATCATTGCCTAACAGACAATCTACAGGCATGGCAGGACTCACAGCTACTTTCAGAGTACCAGAGACCCCCCCCCCACTCAAAGGGAACCAGAGCCACCGGTAGGTGACTCTCGCGATTGTCAGCGACTCTGACCTGGTGGAATGTATTAGGTACTATCTGCTCTGTTGACACCAGCTGACTCTTGATAGTAGTCATACTGGCTCCTGTGTCACGCAGAGCCTCCACCTTCTGCCCATCAATGGTGACCCACTGCCGGTACTTGGAAGTATTCCTGGGCATGTGGGCCTTGGGCACCATTTCTCCTTCTCCCAGGGACACTAGGGAAATCTCTACCTGCTCCCCAAATCTACTTGGGTCCATCTCCCCCCCGAGCGCTACACTAGTCAACCCAGGTGCCTGTCCAGTAGTGGACGGTGCCCTCTTGGGGCACTGTGGATCGCCTTTGTAGTGACCATACTGGTAACACTCCATGCATTTGGGGCTAGATTTCCCTGACTTGTCATATGTCCCTGGCTTTTTCCCAAATTTGGAAAAGGAAGGGTTGCCACCCCCTCCCTGGGAATTCTTTTGGGGGCCTTTAGAGAGTTCCTTATCTGCAAGTTTATCTCCCCCCTCTTTCTTCTGTTGGGAACCCTGACCACCTTTGTGGGAGTCCCCCCCAGGTTCCTTCTTGGACAGTCTGGTGCTAACCCAGAGGTCCGCCTCCTCAGCAAGCTTCCTGGGATCAGTCAGCTTACTATCCACTAGGTGCTGGCGCAAATCTGTATAAGTAACATTAAGCATATGCTCTCTCAGAATCAAGTCATATAAACCTTTATAATCTGCTACTTTGTTGCCCCGCACCCATCCATTCAGTGCCTTACTGGAGAAATCAAAGAAATCTACCCATGTTTGTGTGGTTTGTTTGGTGCTGTCCCTGAACCTCTGACGGTATCCCTCAGGGGTCAGCCCAAACTTGGCAAGTAAAATGGCTTTCTGAAGTGGGTATGTGTTTTGATCAGGTTGATCCAATGTGAGAAGTATGTCCCTCCCCAATGGCGGCACATAATCCCACATAGCTACTCCCCATTGCCCTTCAGGAACCTCATGAGCCCTTAGTGCAACTTCATAAGCAGCTAACCATTTATCTATGTCATCTCCCACCACAAAACTGGGCACCACATTTTTGGGTATACGAACCTTCTTTTCTCCAGCAGGTCCTGTCTGTATGCTGCCACCATTATTGCTGGATTCAGACTGTCTCGCCTTGATCTCCAGCTCCTTGAGACTCAGTTCATGAGCCAGCAATAGTTTCTTTTCAGACAAAGCTCTTTCAGCTTCCACTTGTTTGGCTGCTCTTTCAGCTTCTGCTTGTTTGGCTGCTCTTTCAGCTTCTGCTTGCTTGGCTGTTCTTTCAGCTTCAGCTTGTTTGGCTTCTCTCTCTGCCCTTCTCTCCTCCTGTTGAGCCTCAATTTTCAGTTTTGCCATTTGCAATTGGAACTCCCTTTCCTCTCTCCTTTCCTCTGCGGTCAGGCTTTGCATAGAGACACTGCTCCCTGGTCTGGAAGGGGGCACAATTGCAGTGGTAACACCATCCACAGATAGTGAAAATTCCTCTGAGGTGCCATTTTCTGGCTCCTCTTCCTCATCATCCTCTAAATGGGCTTCTGCCCAGGCCCTCAGCGCCACTTGAAAGTCCTCCTTTCTGGAGGCCCCTTGGGTGGGTACCCTCAGTGCCCTGCAGAATCCTCTTAGTTATTTGACCGTATATGTATCCAACTGGACTAGGTCAAAGTCCCCTGTCTGAGACCCAGTCAGAGACATGTTGAGTGAGGATTTAGTTTTTGAAAATTGTCAGGAAAAAAATCAGGTTTTCAAAAAGAGATAAAAACCAAGTTGACCTTCAACTGTGGGTAGGTAGTGAAATACTTAGCTACTGTATGTCACTGCACAAATACAAGTCCTATCCTCACCGCTGATCACCAATGTTAGAAATGGGTTTTTTGGTTGGCAGTCAGGTTACCCCCTGTCCAAGCAAAAGCCCTCACTCTAGTCAGGGTAAGTCACACACAATCCAAGATTATCCTGTGCCCACCCTCCGGTAGCTTGGCACGAGCAGTCAGGCTTAACTTAGAAGGCAATGTGTAAAGTATTTGTGCAATAAACCATACAATACCACCATATAGCACCACAAAAATACACCACACAGTGTTTAGAAAAATATATAATATTTATCAGGATAATTGTAGGTCAAAAAGAATAACGTTGCAATGGAAAATTGTAGAAATATCACAGGGAAGTGATATAAAGGGGGTTATTCTAACTTTGGAGGAGGTGTTAATCCGTCCCAAAAGTGACGGAAAAGTGACAGATTTACCACCAGCCGTATTACGAGTCCATTATATCCTATGGAACTCGTAATACGGCTGGTGGTATATCCGTCACTTTACCGTCACTTTTGGGACGGATTAACACTCCTCCAAAGTTAGAATAACCCCCAAAGTGTCTTAAGTCTTTAGAATATCAACAAGGTCTCTTTTAAGCACAAAGTACCTGGTTTCTGGTGGAAAATCTCCTCAGAGGGCCACAAAAGAAGAGGTGCATGGAAAACGGGTGTGTGCGTCGATTTCTCCCCAGCACACACGGACTTGCGTCGTTATTTTCCACGCGGGGAAGTCGGGCGTTGTTTTCCGGCGCGCGGACAGTCTCTTTCTGTGGATCGCGGGGATTACCAGATGTCCCGGGTCTGTGCGTGGATTTTCCTGCTTGTTCTCCGGCTGCGCGTCGGTCTGCGGGGCTGCGTGTCGAAATTACGATCTCACGGCAGGCGTCGCGTCGATTTCTCCTCTAGACTTCGATCTGCGGGGCTGCGCGTTGAAATTACGATCTCACGGCAGGCGTCGCGTCGATTTCTCCTCTAGAGGTCAGGCGGCGTTGTCCTTGCGAGGCCGTGCGTCGGATCTTCGATCGTCCCAAGAGCGTCACGTCGATCAGCGTCGGAGTGCGGCGTTTTTCTCGCCGCGAAACAAGCTGTGCGTCGAAATTTTCGGCGCACGGAGCGTTCAAGTAAAAGAGAGAAGTCTTTTTGGTCCTGAGACTTCAGGGAACAGGAGGCAAGCTCTATCCAAGCCCTTGGAGAGCACTTTCACAGCCAGACAAGAGTTCAGCAAGGCAGCAGGGCAACAGCAAGGCAGCAGTCCTTTGTAGAAAGCAGACAGGTGAGTCCTTTGAGCAGCCAGGCAGTTCTTCTTGGCAGGATGTAGTTTCTGGTTCAGGTTTCTTCTCCAGCAAGTGTCTGATGAGGTAGGGCAGAGGCCCTGTTTTATACCCAAATGTGCCTTTGAAGTGGGGGAGACTTCAAAGAGTGGCTAAGAAGTGTACCAGGTCCCCTTTCAGTTCAATCCTGTCTGCCAGGGTCCCAGTAGGGGGTGTGGCAGTCCTTTGTGTGAGAGCAGGCCCTCCACCCTCTCAGCCCAGGAAGACCCATTCAAAATGCAGATGTATGCAAGTGAGGCTGAGTACCCTGTGTTTGGGGTGTGTCTGAGTGAATGCACAAGGAGCTGTCAACCAAGCCCAGCCAGACGTGGATTGTAAGGCACAGAAGGATTTAAGTGCAAAGAAATGCTCACTTTCTAAAAGTGGCATTTCTAGAATAGTAATATTAAATCCGACTTCACCAGTCAGCAGGACTTTGTATTACCATTCTGGCCATACTAAATATGACACTCCTGCTCCTTTCAAATCAGCAGCTGCCACTTCAACAGTGTATGAGGGCAGCCCCAATGTTAGCCTATGAAGGGAGCAGGCCTCACAGTAGTGTAAAAACGAATTTAGGAGTTTTACACTACCAGGACATATAACTACACAGGTACATGTCCTGCCTTTTACCCACACATTAAGGGTGACTTATATGTAGAAAAAGGGGAGTTCTAGGCTTGGCAAGTAGCTTTAAATGCCAAGTCGAGGTGGCAGTGAAACTGCACACACAGGCCTTACAATGGCAGGCCTGAGACAAGGAAAAAGGGGCTACTTAAGGGGGTGGCACAACCAGTGCTGCAGGCCCACTAGTAGCATTTAACTTACCAGCCCTATGTACATGAAGTGCACTTTACTAGGGACTTATAAGTAAATTAATAGTCTAATCAGGTATGATTCAAGGTTACCATGTTTTAAGGGAGAGAGCATATGCACTTTAGCACTGGTTAGCAGTGGTAAAGTGCGCAGAGTCTAAAAACCAGCAAAAACAGTGTCCAAAAAGTGGAGGGAGGCAGGCAAAAAGTTAGGGGTGACTACCCTAAGGCTGTCAGGTCTAACAGGCATGTTTTGGGTGTCCATTCCAAATAATGATTTGAACTTTGATGTATCAATGGCTTGCAATGGCGATTCTGGCCGCAAACCATTACAAAGTTACAGACTGTCAAGCTGTGGTGGTAACTCATTCACAAGGGGCAATATAACATTACAGCATCACAGCTACGTTTATCTTATGTTGAATATATAATAAGAAATATTTTAAAGAAAATACATATAAAATAGGTTGGACCAGAAAGTTATCTACATATGCACCTTACAATAATAGAAAATAATACCCAAAGTTACTGGTTGGGTGCCTAAGATGAGCTGGTCTCACCCTTGTCCACGGTTACCGAAATGTGAGGAAGAAGGGCCAGATGTAGGAAGCCTTTTGCATGTCGCAAACTGCGAAAAACGCAGTTTGCGGCATGCAAAAGGTCGAACGCGATGCTCATCCTCAAATTGCAATTTGAGGATGCGACTCGCAAATAGGAAGGGGTGTTCCCTTCCTATTTGCGACCGCATCGCCATGCTGAGTTGCTTTGTGACCACGAATGCGGTCGCACACCAACACGCAGTTACCACCAGTTTCACACTGGTGGTAACTCATTTGCAAAAGGGAAGGGGTCCCCATGGGGCCCCTTCCCCTTTGTGAATGCCGAAAAAAATGAAAACCAAATGGTTTTGGTTTAGTTTTCATTTTGCAGCTCGTTTTCCTTTAAGGAAAACGGGCTGCAAAAGGAAAAAAAAGACAGCTTTATTGAAAAAGCAGTCACAGACATGGAGGTCTGCTGACTACAGCAGGCCGCCATCCCTGTGAGTGCAGAGACTCGCTATGGGGTCGCAAACTGCGACCCACCTCATTAATATTAATGAGGTGGGTTTTTGCGACCCCATAGCGAGTCGCAGAAGGTGTCTGAGACACCTTTCTGCATATGGTTTTGCGAGTTGCAAATTGCGAGTCGGTCAGACTCGCAATTTGCAAGTCGCAAAATTCTAATTTCCTACATCTGGCCCGAAGTGTTTTTTTTGGCACATTTTGAGGTTTGCTAAGGATTCTAGGTAACAGAACCTGGTGAGAGTGCCACAAGTTACCCCATCCTGAGTTCTTCATTGGTGCTTAGTTTTCAGGAATGTCCAGGTTTGCAAGGTTTTCCTAGGTGCCAGATGAGCTAGAGGCCAAAATCCACAGCTAGGCACTTTCCAAAAAACACGTCAGTTTTCCCCGTAAAAATGTGATGTGTCCATGTTGCGTTTTGGAGTGTTTCCTGTTGCGGGCACTAGGCCTACTAACACAAGTGAGGTACCACCTTTATCTGGGGACTTAGGGGAATGCTGGGTGGAAATCAAGTTTGTGGCTCCCGTCATATTCCAGAACTTTCCATCACTGAAATGTGAGGAAAAAGTGTTTTTTTTGCCAAATGTTGAGGTTTGCAAAGGATTCTGGGTATCAGAACCTGGTGACAGCCCCACAAATCACCCCATCCTGGATTTCCCTGGGTGTCTAGTTTTGAAACCTGCACAGGAATGGTAGGTTTCCCTCGGTGTCGGCCTGACTAGAGGCCAAAATCCACAGCTAGCAACTTTCTGAAAAACACGTCAGATTTCAATATAAACATGTGATGTCTCCATGTTGCGTTTCCTGTCATGAGAATTACCACACAAGTGAAGTACCATTTTCATTGGGAGACTTGGGAGAACACAGAATAGAAGAACAAGTGTCATTGCCCATTGTCTTTTTCTACATTTTTTCCTTCCAAATGAAAGACAGTGTGTAAAAAAGAAATGTCCTGCAATTCACATGCTGGTAAAGGGACACCAGAATTCAGAGATGTGCAAATAACCACTGCTTCTCAACACCTTATCTTGTGCCCATTTTGGAAATATAAAGGTTTCTTTGATACCTATTTTTCGCTCTTTATATTTCACCAAATGAATTGCTGTATAACCGGAATGTAATGAAAACCCATTGCAAGGTGCAGCTCCTTTATTCTCTCAGGGTACTTAGGGTTCTTGATGAACCTACAACCCCTATATATCCCTGCAACCAGAAGAGTCCAGCAGATGTACCAGTATATTGCTTTCAAAAATCTGCCGTAAACGGAAAAAGTTGTAGAAGAAAACATGGACAGAATTGGCTCTTTTTTCACCTTAATTTCACTTTTTTCTGTAGGAAAACCTTAAAGGATCTACACAAATGACCCCTTGTCAATACAGAATTTTCTCTACTTTTCAGAAATGTTTTGCTATCTAGGATCCATCATTGGTTTCACACCCATTTCTGGCACTAACTGGAGGGAGGTTGAAAGCACAAAAAATAGTAAACATGGGGCATGTCCCAATAAAATGCCAAAATTGTGTTGAAAAAGGTTGTTTTCTGATTCAAGTTTGCCTGCTCCAGAAAGCTGGGAAGATGGTAATTTAAGCGCCACAAACCCTTTCTTGATGCCATTTTCAGGGGAAAAAACCACATGGTTTATTCCGCAGCCCTTTTTATCCCATTTTGTTAAAAAAAAAAAAAGTTGTTGCTGTATTTTGGTTAATTTCTTAGTCTTCTCCATGGGAACCCACAAACTCTGGGTACCTCTAGAATCCCTAGGATGTTGGAAAAAAGGACGCAAATTTGGCTTGCGTAGCTTATGTGGACTAAAAGTTATGATGACCTAAGCGCGAACTGCCCCAAATAGCAAAAAAAAGGCCTGGCATCTGAGGAGGAAAAGACCTGGCAGCGAAGAGGTTATTCTTATTATTATTCCTTTTGAGATAAAGAATGTGAACAGTTGTCATGGAGTCATAAATAAGGGCCTGATAACAAATGCAGGTGGGCCTCGACCTTGCGTGGACACAATGTGGGCCAGTGAGTTTGTGTCCAGATGGCCAGCCTGGGGGGCGCGTGGGCACTGCTTGTTGCTGCATGTGCTGTGTTTTGATTGGCAAAGTGCTCCTAACTAAATGTGGCATCTAACTTTATAGTATTTTGGAGAATGTACACACCCCTTTGGTCAGGTGTCTTCCGGCTACAAGCCATCCCACATCTGACCTGTCAGTCAGTAAACTCAAACCTAGGTCTCAGAGCCTTCCTGACCACATACCTTCATGCCGGGGTTGAAGGAGAGTTCACAACGGGGTAATCCAATAATAGTGATACAACTTTGTTCTTTATATGAATGTATTGTTGTGCATATCGGCATTGACTATTCCATTATTTACAAAACTATCAATTGTTAATCTAGTGGGAATAAGAAAAAGATAACACCATATATCACCAATGTGCAATTCTATTGCAGGGGCAAGGAGCAATGATGCAGAGTTAATTGTCCTGGAACCTATAAAAATCAAGATTGACCACTGAAAAAAGCTACATACAATACCTCAGTATCCACTCCAGTCTAAGAATGGGGGCAGGTTTTGATCCTGTAATAGCTTATTTTTTTAAGGAGAATGTTTTAGTACCTATCATCAGCAGGTGTTGATTTACTCTGATTTTAATAATAAAGAAGGCAGATTAGGTCAGTGTGTACACATTCATGCAGATTTTATGCGTGATAAATATTGTGGTCATCTCTAGTTTTCATGTGGTCCCATAAAAAGTCCCCACCCATTCATGCATCTGCATGAAGACCAAATAGTTTGTTGCAGCATACAACTGTTCTGCCTTTTTCTCCATTACTGTGCATGAAGAGACTCATTGCCTCTTTACATACGTATTCTGAGGGTCACACCTTTCACAGTGGAGGACCCCACAAAGATTTAGGGTTCTTCGTCAGTATTTTCCCAAGCCTTAAAGAAGGAGCTGGATTTGTTAGTTTTCCACTGTTCTATCTTAGTTCAATAAATTTATGACATGCTTCTGGCTCTCTTACTTTAGATCACTGCAAAGTAGAATAAATCTACCTCCTCATTGAATTGGCTTAACAGGGGAACAAGGCTTCAAAGGAGAAATGTCCATTACTTTCCATGAGTATATCACCCTGGAAATCTCTGGGACAGATTTATTTCCTGGTAGACGGAGTATTCACACTTGTCCTGGCGGAGGACTTTACATCCATCAAGCTCAGACTACTCCACCCACCTGACTTATAAACGGCTGCCTAGCTGGCAGTCATTTATAAAGGCATTGGAAATGACCGCAGTTCCTGTCAATTTACTATTTACTGCAGGGTTGCATCAAAAGGATGCTGCTCTGTTACAAACAGTATTCTTTTTTCTTTTAAAAAAGTAAATCCCAAACCAGGCTTTTCTTTTTGAAAAGGAAAAAAGTAGTACTCCCCTTACCATTGGAATCATACTTTGGGGGATCATTTATTGATTTTACTGTTCCTCATTGTGGGAAAGTAGCCTCTTTCTAGCATGGTTACCCCCACTGTTGGCCTGTTTGTGAGTGTGTGTCAGTTTGGTTTTGCTGTGTCACTGGGATCCTGCTAGCCAGGACCCCAGTGCTCATAGATAAACACCTATATGTCAGTATGTTTTGCCTGTCTCACCGGGATCCTGCTAGCCAGGACCCCAGTGCTCATAGTTTGAGGCCTAATGTATATGCCTGTGTAGTGCCTAACTGTTTCACTGAGGCTCTGTTAATCAGAACCTCAGTGCTTATGCTCTCTCTGCTTTTAAGTTTGTCACTGTAGGCCAGTGAGTTAATTTACCAATTTCAATTGGCACACTGGACCCCCCCTTATAAGTCCCTAGTATATGGTACTTAGGTACACAGGGCATTGGGGTTCCAGGAGATCCGTATGGGCTGCAGCATTTCTTTTGCCACCCATTGGTGGCTCAGACAAACCCTTACACAGGACTGCCACTGCAGCCTGCGTGAAATAGTACACACACTATTCCACAGCCATTTTCACTGCACTTAATTAACTTATAAGTCACCTATATGTCTAACCGTGACTTGCTGAAGTTTAGGTGCAAAGTTACTAAGTGTGAGGCACCCTTGCACTGGCAAAGGTGCCCCACATAGTTCACGGCCATTTCCCTGGACTTTGTGAGTGCAGAGATGCCATTACATGCGTGCACTACATATAGGTCAATACCTATATGTAGCTTCACAATGGTAACTCTGAATATGGCCATGTAACATGTCTAAGATCCTGGACTTGTCCCCACATTCCAAATCTGGTATTGGGGAGCCAACTTCATGCATCCTTTGGGCTCCACCATGGACCCCTGGTACTGCCAAACCAGCTCTCTGAGGCTTGCACTGCAGCTACAGCTTCTGCCACCTCACAGACAGGGTTCTGCCCTCCTGGGGTCTGGGCAGCTCAGGAAGCAGAACAAAGCATTTCCTCTGAGAGCAGGGTGTTACACCACCTCCCTTTGGAAATAGGTGTTACAGGCTGGGGAGGGGAAGCCTCCCCCAGCCTCTGGAAATGCTTTGAAGGGCACAGATGGTGCCCTCCTTGCATAAGCCAGTCTACACCGGTTCAGGGACCCCTTCTCCCCTGCTCTGGCAGGAAACTGGACCACTCCCCTGTTCATCACCACCCCAGGGGTGGTGCCCAGAGCTCCTCCAGTGTGTCCCAGACTTCATCCATCTTGCTTTGTGGGGGCACTCTGGAGGGCTCTGAGTGGCCAGCGCCAGCAGGTGACGCCAGAGACCCCTCCTAATAGGTCCATACCTGATAAGATAGCCAATCCCCCTCTCAGGGCTATTTATGGTCTCTCCAGTGGGTTCTCTTTAGATTCTGCTTGCAAGTTTCCTTCAGGAATCCTCTGCAATAACTTCAGACTCTTCTGACCTCTGATCAACCGCAGCCTGCTCCAAGAAACGCTGTAACTGCAACAATGTGTCTACAAGAGACACCTTTCTTCAGCAACCTCAGTTCCAAGTCAGCAACTGCAACAGTTTCCATGATGTGCACTCTCTGGGGACTCCCAGTCTTCATCCTGCACCAGAAGAACCAAACAAATCTCCCTTGGAGTGACGGAGTCACTCCCCTGCTCCAAGCAGACACCTTCCAAGACAACGACCGGTACCCTGGGACTCCTCTCACAATGAAGAGCATGCTCCTAAGGATACAGAGGGTGGACATCATCGACTTAGACTGTCCTGAGGTCCTGCTGGTGCTATTTGGAGGAGGTAAGACCTTGCCTTCCCTGAGAACGACAGTACAATGTTGTACTGCATATTCTTTGCTGCCTGAGGCCTCTGTGCACTCTTTGCCAAATTCCTTTGTGCACAGTCTGGCCCAGGTCCCCAGCACTCCATCCTGTGATGCTCAACTCGCTGAGTTGTTCTCTGGCGGCGTGGGATCTTCTTTTGTTGTGCTGCATGAACTGCATTTTGCACCTCCTTTGAACCTGGGTCCTGCAGCTCCTGGGGGTTCTGGCTGGCATCCTGTGGGCTCTCTAAAGTGCTGAGAGCCCCCTCTTCCTCTTCACACAGAGTTGAGGCTACCAAGTCCCTCCTGTGTCCATCCAGCACCATTTTGATGAAAACTGCTCTTTTGTCATAGCCAAGGCTTGTTGGTGACTACCCACACGAAATGTCATCTGCAACAATCTTCACACCGTGAGACATCTTTTGCATCATGCAGCAACCCGCTGGCATCTTCCTATGGTCCATTTCTGCAGTGTTCAACTAACCAGGGACTCTTCTTTTGCACCCTCTTCTGGGTTTGCAGGGGCCCCTGTCCTTCCTGGAACTTCTTTCGACTTATGGACTTGGTCCCCTTCCTTTGCTGGTCTTCAGGTCCAATAATCAAGCAGTTGTTCTTTGCAGACTTGGGGCCAGATGTAGCAAGAAAACATTTTGCGAGTTGCAAATTGCGAGTACTAGCGACTCGCAATTTGCAACTCGCAAAATGTAATGCAGAAAGGTGTCTCAGACACCTTCTGCGACTCGCTATGGGGTCGCAAAGACCCACCTCATTAATATTAATGAGGTGGGTCGCAGTTTGCGACCCCATAGCGAGTCTAGGCACTCACAGGGATGGTGGCCTGCTGGAGACAGCAGACCACCATGTCCGTGACTGCTTTTTGAATAAAGCAGTTTTTTTTTCTTTTTGCAGCCCGTTTTCCTTAAAGGAAAACGAGCTGCAAAAAGAAAAATTCTGAAACCAGGACCACTGCCTGCTCTGAAAAAATATTTTTAGTGGCATTCACAAAGGGGAAGGGGTCCCATGGGGACCCCTTCCCTTTTGCGAATGAGTTACCATCCACTTCAAGTGGATGGTAACTGCGAGTTGGTTTGCGACCGCATTCGCGGTCCCAAAGCAACTCTGCATGGCGATGCGGTCGCAAATAGGAAGGGAACACCCCTTCCTATTTGCGAGTCGCAGCCTCAAATTGCGAGTCGGTACCAACTCGCAATTTGCGGTTGTGCATCGCGTTTGGCCTTTTGCGCCTCGCAAACTGCGTTTTTCGCAGTTTGCGAGGCGCAAAAGGCTTGCTACATCTGGCCCTTGGTTGGCTGCTGCAAAATCCCAAAAACGAGGTGCAGTGTGTCCTTGCAGTACTTCACTCCTGCTTTTCTGGGCTCTGGGTTGGGGTAATTTAGTTACCTTTACTGTATTCTCACTCTCCCAGTGATTCTGCACCCTCTATACTTGTCTGGGGGGAATTCATGATTCACATTACACTTTCTTAGTATATGGTTTGTGTTGCCCCTAGTCCTATTTTCTCCCATTGCATTCTATGGGATTTCCTACTGTTTGCATTGTTCTATGACTATTTACTTGTCTAATTTTGGTGTCTAGTGCAGTGGTTCCCAACCTTTTGACTTCTGTGGACCCCCATTTTATCAATACTGGAGCCCGGGGACCCCCACTGAATCATTATTGGAACACGGGGACTCCCAAGGAGTCATTACTGATAGCTGGGACCTAATATTATTACATTTTTTAAGCAGCCGCGGACCCCCTGAGGAGGCTTTGCGGACCCCCAGGGGTCCCCGGCCCACAGGTTGGGAACCACTGGTCTAGTGTATATATTGTGTATAATACTTACCTCCAGAAGGAGAATTGTCTCTAAGATATTTTTGGTACTGTGTCACCCAAATAAATACCTTTATTTTTGGTGACACTGAGTATTGTCTTTACTTGTGTATAAGTACTGTATAACTATAAGTGGCATTGCATGAGCTTTGCATGTCTCCTAGTAGACTAAGCTGCTCTGCTATAGCTACCTCTTTCAGCCTAAGCTGCTAGAACATGACTACATCACTAATAAGGGATAACTGGACCTGGTTTAAGGTGTAAGTACCCAAGGTACCCACTACAAACCAGGCCAGGGTCCTACACTTATTGCCTCATTTTACTGGGGTGTGAGAAACAGTGACATATGACTGTGTGTGCCCATGTATATTAGGCACGTGGACATGTACCCACTTCTCTGATGGTCCTTACTCCCCATGGCATTTGGAGAAGTTTGACCAAAGCAGAGACAGAGTAGTCTCTGCTGTGTCCAAACTGAAGGTCTGTCCTCATTTACATCGGGTGGGTAGACAGTCACATGGAGGTATCTGTACTTCCTTGTTGAGTATACAAACTGTGAATATTTAAATCAGGCCCTGCAAAATTAATCATGGGTTATGAATGACAGGATTTGTAGTTCGAATAAATGACAATTTGGAAACTGCATGGTCCACTGTGGAGCGCATAGAGTGCATGGAATTATACAACCAATGGTAGATTCAGTATTGGGGTATAATTCCGAGATGTTAAACAGCTCACATGGCCATATTCGGAGTTACCATTTTGTAGCTAGACATAGGGAGTGACCAATTTCTAGAACAGATATAAAATGGCGTCTCCACACGCAATAAGTCTGGGAAATTGGTCCTGGATAAGATGGGGGCCCCACTGCTAGTGCAGGGATGCCCTCACACACAGGTACTCTGCACCCAGCCTTCATGACAGGAAGGCAAAACATATAGATGACTGATGAGTGACCTAGTGCAGTGTAAATGGCAGTGAAAGGGTGCATGCATAATTTCTCACAGGCTGCAATGGCAGTCCTGTAGAAGCCTTTGCCTCGGCTCCCTATGGGTGGCAAAAAATAAATGCTGCAGCCCATGGGGATCCCCTGGAATCCCAATGCTCTTGGTACCTTGGTACCTTATACTAGGGACTTATAAGGGGGGTCTAGTGTGCCAGTTTGGGATGAAATACTGGGTTACCAGTATGGAGTGACAAATTTGGAAGGTGAGAGAGCACAAGCACTGGGGGCCTGGCTAGCAGGATCCCAGTGACACAGTCAAACACACTGATAGAGAGGTAAAAATTGAGGGTAACATGCCAAAAAGATGGTACTTTCCTACACATGGTGTCAGCTTCTATAAAGTTATCAGTACCTGTTATGGCTTCGTGACAGCCAGTCACATTAGAACATAATGATTTTAAATCTTTATTTTGGAACATGGCTGGTGTTTCGAATAAGGTAAAAAATAAGGATTGGCTTAATTTGTTTTTTTATATGATATGTCTGCAAGATACCTGGTCTAAATAGGCGTTCTATATTAAGGGGTGTTACTCTGTTCATACTCCTGCTTAAATGTCAGAGGTTGTCACAACCAAGGGGACCTCCTTACCCTAATCTCTACTACCTCAAATAGGAGGATTCTTAGAGGATACTTAGAGACCCCCCACTTTCAAGTCATAATCATATTTGATGACAAATTAGTTCTTGTCATAGTTATTTTTTATCAGAATAACTTTTTTTCAGACAAATGTGGTCATCGCTATCTCTGTTGACAATACTCTGAGTTCCATATCTTACAAATTTACAACTGACCATTTTATTATCAGGGGTGGTGATTTTAACTGTAATTTGTACAGCATCAGAGATTCCATTGTTTGTGGTGCCTGATTGGGACACTGTTGATCCTGCCCATTTTGAACATTCCCCATGGATCTGACTGAGCAACCTACTGAAGATTTTAGTCCTCATTATGACCCTGGTGGTCCAGAGACCACCAAGGCTGCGTTGGCGGTCTCAGAGACTGCCAAATTACGAGTTTGGTGGTATGGCCGAAGACAAACCTCTGATAACCTGCCCATCCCACCACTTTTCTGTGGTCCGCCGGGTTGGAGGTGAGCACCTCCATCACGGAGGATGCCATAATACTGCTAGCAGTATTACGACACAGAAGACCACCAACATATTTCAGGTGGTAGCACCGCCAGAAAAACTGGCGGCCGTGCATACTGATGACAGGAATAAGCATTTGTGTTGCCAGGATACACTCACACACACTTCCACATACCTCCATGCATGCACTCACATACTTCTACACACAAATAAACATATCCAAACCTGACCCACGCAAATGCGACATACACACCCATTCACACTAACATGTATACTCAAACACCACTGAGATGCAGGCATTCACTTCCCCTCCTACTGCCCACTCCAATGCATACCCACATTCATGCCCCCTTCCCCTCTGCACCTCATAGACCCATTCACTCCCCCTTCCACACAGCACCCATCCATCCACGTTCACCAACATACACGCACTCACCTCCCCCGCATTCACAACACTCACACGTGCACTCACACATGCACACACACACCCTCCCCTGTCGGATGATCACTTACCTTGTCCATTGAGGAGGTCATCCGGGAGGGGACAGGGCCTGGTGATTTCACAGCTGGCATCTCCCCACCATAAGGACACTGCCACGCCTTACTATGGGTCGTAATATGGCGTGCAGCATTCTTTTGGCGTGGCGGTGCCGGCAGTGGAACAGCCTCTTCCCTGCTGACTGCTGCAACTACTGCTATTGGATTTCCATCCGATTTCGGGCAGAAATCTGACAGCAGTCTGAGAGGGTCGCTTGGCACCCGTCGCTTTGGCGGTCTTGTAAAAAGACCGCCAAAGTCATAATGAGGACCTATATATCCTTTCCAGGGAGAGGTAAAGGGAGCTTCATAGATTTTGTTGCGCTTTCCCAGTCTTATAAGCTGCCGACTATACATTTTGGAATATTTCATAATGGGCTGAGTGACCACTACCCATCGTTTCTGCTTATTGATACTGGTAAAGTCTTCTAATCTCCCCTCGGTCTGGCCACATGCCCCTGTAAAATATAGATAAAATAAGAGTATTTAGGGTTGTTTTGGGATTGCTGTTTGTATTAAAGTCCCACTTCTGTATAGTTTTGTTTCTAGCTTAAATTTTATTATCTTTTTTATATGGTTTTAACTCTCTTGTATCTTTATGGTTATACTGTTAGTATACCAAATGCAGGTTTATTTGATTTGATTTGAACAAATGGTCAATAATTGCCAATGTTTGTATGGGAGGACAAGAAGAAAAAAACCTATTGGGAGGAAAGGACAAAGGAGGATCAAAATAAAAAATGCAAAAAGAGAAAGGATATAATATAAGCAATGTTCATTGGAATCATATTCCTAAAGCATACATACACTACAATGTTCCCCAAGCATATCAACATATAGTGGTATCCCATCAATCCATGCAAGCCAATATCAAAGGCACACTGTCTGGATGTACAAAAAATGGCTGCCAGCCACATGGTAAAACAACAACACCAAGGAGCAAGGAGTTATGGGGAGTAAAGAACACATACAAGCCTATGACAAAGGAACACTGGCTGCATGCACAAATGGCTGCCAGCAACATGGGCAAACAACAGAAACAAGTAGCAAGGAGAAGAAACAACACATGCAAGCCTATGGCAAAGACAGACTGGCTGGATGCACAAAATGGCTATAGCCACATGGTCAAACAAAAAGGAGCAAGAAGGCATGGGGAATAAATAAAATAAAATAAAATAAAAACACATGCAAGCCTATGACAAAAGCACACTGGCTGGATGCACAAAATGGCCACCAGCCACATGGTCAAAAAACAAAAACAAGGAGCAAGGAAGCATGGGGAAAAGAGCACAGGCAAGCATATGGGAAAGACACAATGGCTGGCTGCCAGCCACATGGTCAAACAACAACAACAAGGAGGAAGGAGGCTTGGGAACAAATAACACATGCAAGCCTATGGCAAACGAACACTGCTTTGATGCACAAAATGGCCATCAGCCACATGGTGAAACAACAACAACAAGGAGGGAGGTGGCATGGGGAAAAAAGAACATATGCAAGCCTGTGGCAAAAGAACACAGGCTGAGTGCACAAAACGGCTGCCAGCCACATGGTTAAACAACAGCAATAAGGAGCAAGGAGAATAAAGAACAAATGCAAGCCTAAGGTAAAGACACACTGGCTGTATGCACAAAATGACTGCCAGCCACATGGTCAAACAACAACTGCGATCAAGGAGGTATTGAAAACAAAGAACACATGCAAGCGTTTGGACATATACTATACAAAAAGGGCCATGGCCACACGACATGTAGAACAAAGACAAATGGTGGACGATAACATACACACACACACACACAAACACACACTAACTGGCCAGAAGGATGCATGTTGTTAACAAAGAAGAAAACACTAGCACATTCATTCAGCAATGCAAAACAAGTAAAATAACTGAGCGATAAACATTTCGCAACAACACACATCATCCTTATGCCATCAAATATTACCCCACAAAATATAACATGCTTGCAAAAAACTGAAATGCAAAGAAAAGCCCACATTTGGTTTTAAAAACACATCCCACTGAATGACTTCTTTCCTGCATTGATGACTACTTGTATTGGGCCTGCTGGCTAGATTGCCCAGTGGAAATCTAGGCCACATAATAAGATAATATTTCAAATGTTATAATCATGTAGAAAAGGTACTAAGCTGTGCAACAATTTTCCTTTACAATAGATGAAAAATCAAAGAAATGCAAAATAATTAATAACTAAACCCATACTTAAACTCCAGGCCACACAGCCACTATAAAATTTAAAAATCAAATTAAAGTACAATGAAACACTGGTGCATGCGAAGCAAACAACCAGAACCCTCATACAATAATGTTTTAACTTTCTTGTGGGATTTCACAAAAGAAGAGTCCTTAAATCCAGATGTGTATCCAGGAGACAAAGAGAGTGATTCTTCCACCTTGAAATCTAAGTGAAAAGTGACCAGGAGATGGACAAGACCTGGGAAGAGCCTGCTGGACAGCAAAAGGAAAGTTGGAGTCCCTGGGGCACTTCCTACCTATTTAAAAAATAAAAGCTTCTCACACCTCAGGCGGAAAATCTATTCCAGGTGTGTTTGTGCTTGTGGTACTCTATTGCCCGCCATTTCAGGCGGAAGCAATGCAAGAGAATGCAAAGTCTCACAAGTGTGGTTGGAAGCAGCACGATTGAATACAAATTATTGTGTGCACTGCAGCAAGAAGCACATAGAGATGCAAAGTGTTGCACTCACTCAATAGCAGCCCAAGAGTTTTGTGGCACTTGCTCGAGCACCGAAACCAAATCTTGTGTGCACAAACAAACTCAACTCAGTGCCAGAAGGTGTAATCCAGGAACTATGCGAATTGCGAAGTGCGTGAATTCTGAAAACTCCAACGGCAGAACAGAGTTCTGCGCCCGGTCCTAGTTGAATGGCCATGAGCTCATTCCAGGGCACTACCTTTACCAAGGATGTAGAGAAAGAAAGAGGTAAATCTTTGTCATATCAGCTTGGCAGGTTGGTCCTGGTCCGCCAGAGGTTCTTGGAACCAAAATATTTCTGGGTCCTTGGTTTCAGGATATGTTAGGAGTACACTTTAATAACAGTCAAGTGTCCAGGGCCTTGGAAACAATACTTGAGGTTCAAAACCCACTCCAGCAGAGGCTAGTACCAGTGTTGAGGGTAGGTTGAATTGGAACTGGTCATCTGAGCAGTTATAGAAAATTCATCTTGTAGCTTGTTGTGGCCTTGTAGCTTGATCAGGACACCATCTGTATGACCCTTGGAGTCTGCTTCTTTGTTCTGGGCACAAGAAGCAGAGCAGTTCTTCGGTCACAGACAACAGGTCCAGTCTTCTGTTCTTCCACAGGTCCACATTTGTGCAGAAGAGGGTCATGTTGGTACCACATTATGCCTGATGCCATCTGTGGGTGATAGTGACTGTGAAGAAATATAGTTTATGATATGGTGTAGTTGCTTGAGTTCAGTCCGGTTTGTTTGCAAAACCTTTGGTTAATTCTTGTCCATGGCACTGAACAGTCAGGCTTTAACAAAGGAATTGTGCAAAACATTTAGACGTACCAAGCCTATTGAGCAAGAAAGAAACCTTACTTGAAAGAAATCTAACAATAATGTATAATAGTAGATTCTTTTTTATTGAATTTTTAGACACTAAAATGAACAAAACACACTAGAAGGTTCCAGAGATATAGAATTTTAAACAAACTATATATCACAGTTTTATACTTAAAAGCAAGCAAGCATTGGTACCTACTGCAGTTAGCAGTTATTTTGAAATCTGCTGATAAAGTTGTTTCAGATATTTTGGCCCACTTAGGGCAACCAACTCCAGCAGGGCGCAAGTCACGCAGGCCATTAATTCTTAATACCAGACCAGTTCCAAGTTCTAAAGACAGCCCCCAATAGACATCAATAGGTGCTCCTGATGCATGGGACACAGGATGCTGAACATGTTGAAAATGCTGAGAATGCTGATGCAGTCAATGGGGTCTTCCTGGGGTTACCCCTCAGTCCATGAACATGATGGAGCAACTTTGGCCATAGAGGTCTATGTCCCTTGAAGTCCAGGTGAAGCCCAGCCAAAAGTCAGTTGCTACTGGTGTACTGGTTTCCGGTCACAGAAAACACAGTGAGTCCGATTTTTCTACTATAAGTACAACTAAAGCACAGCAAGTCAGCAATTTGGACACAGCAAATGTAGCTTGGAGGTGGGGCAGCAGTGGCAAGCAATCAGTGAGGATGAAGGACGCAGGGCTCCAAGCGCCGGAAACACCAGAGCATATTCTACGACTGCCGACCACCATCTAAAATCTGTCCAAAAGCCCCCCAAACTTGTGACTCCCCCCGCACCACTGTCAGAGAACCGGGTGCAGGGTGTTGGGGGGCTAGGGGAGATCGGGAAAGACCAGGATCTCAGAGCTCAGAGTGTGGGAGTGGAGACACCGAGCGAAGCAGAGCAGTGCAGGGGAAACGTGGAGGCATCTACGTGAAGCAACGTTTGCAGTAACAGTGACATCAGAGCCTTGGTGAGCCTCGATGAGAGGTGGTGAGTTCCTGGTGTGCACACTCATCTTTGCTTGCTCATCTCAGCATATTCTTGCATATTCCTGCCTGCCTGCTTGCCTGCTTGTCTTCCTCTGAAAAAGACCTCTGAAAAAAGACAGAAAAAGACAGAAAAAGATTGAAAAAGAATGAACGAGACTATCAAACCTCATTAGACCTCATTAGCCCAGTGCTGCCTAATGGTTGGAAGAAGGGTTCCTTCCTAGCCCTCTGCCAATCACAATGTCACAAAGGTCACTACAAGGGGCAAGGGCAGTAACCATCAGAGACAACAGAAACCTAGTACCCGCTGTCAACGTCTGAGCCTGTGGCTGAGACTGTGGCTCAAGCAAAGGGTGAAGGGCACAAAAGTTTGAGAAAAACCGAAAGCAACAACAGGTTTCGGAGGGTAGCGTGCTTGGGCCCCCCCACACCAGGGCAAGTGTAGCAATCCACTTAGCACACGTTTAGTGCAGCTTGTGCAGTCTGACCAAGTGGCACCCCCCCTGCAGTCCCCAAGTTCTATTAGGTGAATTGCAAGCAACAGAGCACCAATAGGAATGAAGCACCATGAAGGAGATGACAATGAACTAAGGGCCAAATGTATCAAGCTCCCGGTTTGCATTTCTTAAATAGCAAATTTTAAAAAATCGCTATTTCAGAAATGCTAAATGGGATGTATGAAAATTGCGATTCTGTAATAGCGATTTCTTAAAAATCGCAATTGCAATTTGCGAGTTCCAAATACTGAATCGCAAAAAGAGCGAATCGGTATTTGGAAATCGCAAATTGTGAAAACAGAAATCTGGAACAGCCTGATGACATCACAACCAGGAAGTGAGTCAGTGCATGCTGTTTCCAGAAGCCCCAGTCACAGGAGCAGGCAGAGAGACCCAGCGAAGCACCAGGGAGGCAGTCTTGAGAGTCAGCCAGTAACCAACAAAACAATGGCTACTTATGGGAATGTGAAGGAGAAAGGAGAGAGGAAGCGCAAACGTAAATTCAGCGAGCAGGAATTGGAGGTGCTCACAGAGGAGGTGGTCAGGAACCATGACAAGTTATTTGAAAAATACTCACTATCAATCGAACAATCAATCAAATAAATTTCTTAAGCGCACTACTCACCCGGTAGGGTCTCAAGGCGGTGGGGGGGAGTGCGGGGGCGATTACTGCTCAAAAAGCCATGTCTTGAGGTACTTTCTGAATGTTAGGAGGCCCAGGTTTTGGTGGCGAGGTGGGGGAAGGATCTTCCCCCAGAGGTGGTGCGTTGGATGCGGGGGACTGTAGCGAGGGCGAGGTCAGCGGAGCGGAGCTGTCGAGTTGGTATGTGGAAGTTGACTCGTTCGTTGAGGTAGGCCGGTCCAGTGTCATGGAGGGCTTTGTGAGTGTGGACAAGGATTTTGAAAATTATCCTTTTGTTGATGGGCAGCCAGTGTAGGGATCTGAGGTGGGTAGATATGTGTTTGTGGCGAGGGAGTTTGAGGATGAGACGTGCGGCTGCGTTCTGGATTCACTGGAGTTTTATTTGAAGCTTGCCTGTGGTCCCTGCGTAGAGGGTGTTGCCGTAATCCAGTCTTCTGCTTATGAGGGCATAGGTGACTGTTCTTCTTGTTTCTAAAGGAATCCATTTAAAAGTCTTGCATAGCATGCAAAGGGTGTTGAAGCAGGAGGATGATATGACATTGATTTGCTGGGTCATGAAGAGAGACAAATCCAGTATGATGCTAAGGTTGCATGCGTGGGTGTTGGGGGTGGTCCGAGGGTGGTGGGCCACCAAGAGTCATTCATTGCTGCCTTGTTGGGGCCGAAGATGATGATCTCTGTTTTGTCTGAGTTCAATTTGAGGGGGCTTGCTGTCATCCAGTTGGTGATGTCGAGAAGTCCGGCGTGCAGGTCATTCTTGGCGGTAGCTGGATTCCTAGTGAGAAAGATGATGAGCTGGGTGTCGTCAGCGTAGGAAATGATGGTGACTACAGGTGCCGGAAAGTGAGAAGAGAAAAATGTGGTCAGACATCCAGACCAGAATATATACTTGTAAGTACCGGGAAGCATGTGGGCTTCTGGAACCATCTCCTTATCTCCCAGGGATTCTAGGGACACCTCTATCTAGTAACGAAGTACCCTGGTATCTTCCCAAACGTCAAAGAGTAATGGTTACCACCCCCCCTTGGGAGTTGTTATGGGGGCCTTTTGAGAGTTCCTTATCTTTAAGTTTTTCTCTGCCCCCCTCTTTCTTCTGTTGGGAACCCTGACCACCTTTGTGGGTGTCCACCCCAGATGCCTTTTTGGACACTCTGGTGCTAACCCAGAGGTCTGCCTCCTCAGCAAGCTTCCTGGGATCAATCAGCTTACTAAGTGCTGGTGCAACTCTCTAAAAGAAATACTGAGCTTATGCTCTTTAAGAATCAAATCATAATCATTTGTAATCATTTACTTTGCTGCCCTGCACCCATCCATTCAGTGTTTGTTGGGAGAAATCAAAACAGTCTACTCAATTCTGTGTGGAAAGTTCGGTGCTGTCCCTAAACCTCTGACAGTATTTTTCAGGGGTTAGCCCAAACTTGGCCAGTAATGCGGCTTTCATGGATGCATAGACATTCTGATCATGTGGATGTAAGGAGTGAGTCCCTCCCCACTGCTGGTACATAAAATCACAAGGCCACCCCCCCATAGGTCCTCAGGAGTCCCATGAGCCCTGAGTGCAACTTCATAGACAGCCGACCACTTGTCAATGTCATCTCCCACCACATAACTGAACACAACATTTTTGGGTATACGAACCTTTGTCTCCCCAACAGGTCTTGCATTTATGCTGCCACCATCACTGCTGGACTCAGTCTGTCTCGCCTTGATCTCCATCTCCTTAAGACTCAGTTCATGAGCCAACAAAAGTTTCTTTTCAGCCAAGGCTCTCTCAGCTGCAGCCTCAGCTCTCTCAGCTTCAATTTGCTTGGCTGCTCTCTCAGCTTCAGCCTGTTTGGCTTCTTTCTCTGCCCTCCTTTCCTCCTGTTGAGCTTCAATTTTTAACCTTGCCATTTGCAATTGAAATTCTCTCTCCTCTCTCCTCTCCTCTGTGGTCAGGCCCTGATCAGAGACAATGCTCCCTGGTTTGGCAGGGGCACAATTGCAGTGGTAACATCTCACACCAGTGGCAAAAAATCCTCTGAGGGGACTGTTTTGCTTTCACTAATGACCGAGCTAACAAACATCTCTGGAATGCACTTCTTAGTTCAAAGAAGACCTTTATTATTATTTCACTACACGGTTCCTAAAAAATGAAGGGGATTAGTAGGTTGAAAGCACACGTTTAAAAATAGTTGCAGCAATGAAAGGAAAATATATCAAAATTATTCTCAACTGCAATGTGCTCAGCAAATATATGTGATTATATTATAGCATAATTGCAAAGCAAAGAATAAAGTAAAAATTCATCACCATAGGGCCTGCCAAGCTCTTCATCTTTCTAATGCCAGCAAGAAGATGACCCCTCACGGGACAAGTGTCAGGTATTTGATGTCCAATTCTGACCGAGGTCTTGGAAATTCCCTTGCTACTGCGTAGGGCCACCTTCATATATCTTTAAAGAACCGAAAGGGCTTTCTAGCAAAAAAAACATCCTCCTCTCAGATGGAAATATTCAAATATGCTGGCTACTGTAGGTCGGAGTTGGAATAAAAACGTTGAAAACTCGCCAGCATTTCAAGGCTTTCCTCCTAAGGTCGCACCGTTCCCTGCACTGTCCTTTCTTATCATGTTCACTGACTAAATGTGCAGTGATAGAAAATACGAAAAAAAAACAAGCTCAGTTTACCATGTGGAAAAACACAGCTCAACTGCAATGTCTCAACTGCAATGTCTAACGCCATGATAAAGCCAATAGGCAGCTAAACTGAATAAAAAATGTAATCTGCATCTGGTAAACACTGAACAACTAATATGCAAAGTGGTGCAACACAAAGTCAGAGGTCAAACAAACCTATTTTCAATACAGGGACAACCTTTGGACCCTTCTCCTCAATATTCTCATCAGAATGGGCTTCTGCCCAGGCCCTCAGCGCCATTTGGAATTCCCCCTTTCTGGAGGCAACCTAAGTAGGTACCCTTATATCCCTGCAGAACCCCTTCAGCTGTTTAACAGTGTAGGTCTCCAGCATGGCCAGATCAAAATCTTCATCTCCTGCTTGAGACCCAGACAGTGACATGTTGAATAAGGATTTTAGTTACAAAATTTGTCAGAAAAAATGAAATTGCCGAAAAAGATAAAAAATCAAGTTGACCTTCAACTGTAGGTAGATAGTGAGGGGCATATTTATACTTCGTTTGCGCCGAATTTGCGTCGTTTTTTTCGACGCAAATTCGGCGCAAAACTAACGCCATATTTATACTTTGGCGTTAGACGCGTCTAGCGCCAAAGTGCACGGAGTTAGCGTCATTTTTTTGCGTGAACGCCTTCCTTGCGTTAATGAGATGCAAGGTAGGCGTTCCCGTCTTAAAAAATGACTCCGACGCATATGCGTCGTATTTATACTCCCGGGCAAAAATGACGCCCGGGAGTGGGCGGGGCAAAAAACCCCGCATTTGCGCCTCTTTTTAACGCCTGGGTCAGGGCAGGCGTTAAGGGACCTGTGGGCTCAAAATGAGCCCACAGCTGCCCTCCCCTGCCCCCAGGGACCCCCCCTGCCACCCTTGCCCACCCCAGGAGGACCCCCAAGGATGGAGGGACCCACCCCAGGGACATTCAGGTAAGTTCAGGTAAGTATATATATTTTTTTAAATATTTTGTTTGTGGCATGGGGGGCCTTATTTGTGCCCCCCTACATGCCACTATGCCCAATGACCATGCCCAGGGGACATAAGTCCCCTGGGCATGGCCATTGGGCAAGGGGGCATGACTCCTGTCTTTACTAAGACAGGAGTCATGTAAATGGCGTCTGGGCGTCGTAAAATATGGCGCAAATCGGGTTGAGGCGATTTTTTTGCCTCAACCTGACTTGCCCCATTTTAAGACGCCCTAACGCCATTTTCCCCCTACGCCGGCGCTGCCTGGTGTACGTGTTTTTTTTTCGCGCACACCAGGCAGCGCCGGTCTGCTAGCGCCGGCTAACGCCATTCCATAAATACGGCGGCCTCATGGCGCTTCAGAATGGCGTTAGACGGCGCTAATTTTTTTCACGCTAAACTGCGTTAGCGCAGTTTAGCGTCAAAAAGTATAAAAATGGCCCTGAACACTTAACTATTGTATGTCACTGCACAAATACAAGTCCTATCCTCACCACTGATCACCAATGTTAGAAATGGGGTCTTTGTTTGGCAGTCAGGTTACCCGCTGTCCAAGCAAGGACCCTCAATATAGTCAGGGAAAGTCACACACAATGCAAATTATCCTGTGCCCACCCTCTGGTAGCTTGGCACTGAGCAGTCAGGCTTAACTTAGAAGGCAATGTGTAAAAGATTGTGCAGTATAGCACCACAAAAATACACCACACAGTGTTTAGAAAAATATATAATATTTATCTGATAAGATGCAGGTAAAAACAATTAAAAAGCAATAAGTATTTGTTGAGATATCACTGTAAAAGTGATATAAAGTGTCTTTAGTCTTTTGCAAGCAATAAATGTCTCTTTCAAGCACAAAGTACCTGGTTTGTGTTCAAAATCTCCGCAAAGAACCGGAGAGGATGAGATGTGTGGAAAACAAGGGGGTGTGCGTCGAATTCTCAGGCCGCACACGGAGATGCGTTGATTAGTTTTCACGCAGAGATGGCCGTGTGTCGATTTCTGGCGCTCGGTCGTTGATCCTCTTTGGGTTGCGGGATTTTCGGACACCCCAGGGACCAATCGTGGATTTCCGGCACTGACAGGATGAAGTCACAGGGCATGCATCGATCCGGTGGACAATGCGTGGAAATTTCTACCGCACGGCAGACGCTGCGCTGTTTCCTCTCTGGAAGTCGGGCTGCGTAGCTCCGGCTCGGCTGTGCGTCGATCCAGTAGCCCGTGCGTCAAATTTCTGGTCCCTACGCTGGTGCTGCATCGATCTCCTTGTTGCAAAATCAGGCTGCGTCGTTTCAGTTTGGCGTGTGGTGAATTTTTAACTGCGGTGCAGGATGTGCATAATTTCTGGCAGGCTGTGCACCTTTTTCCGCCCCACAAGCCGGAAACACATGAGGTCAATGCACAGGCAGTTGGTGTCAATCGATCATGACATGGGAGCAATGCACAGGCAGTTTGGCTTTCTCAATGACAACATGGGATCAATGCAAAAACAGTTGGAGTCTCTCAATGACAACATGTGCAAGCTGCATGAGGGACAGCAAACAGCAGCAGAACACGCAAAGGAGATGACAAATGCCATTAGGGAACTCTGCACTGTGATGCAGCAGAAGCATGTCAGCCACCGTAGGTGCCATCACCAATTGATGGGCAGGTTGGATGGGTTCTGCAGATCTGTCAATCGGTTCACTACCACAATTACTTTGGTGCCATGACGTGCTGTGGGCATGCAAGTGGAGATGGCACATTGCAGTCAGGACATTTCACGTGGATTGGTGCAAATCACCAATGTTTTCGAGACAATGCAGATAGCCTGCAGTGCTACAAACAGCGAACTGGGTGGTGGGGATAGTGAGGAGCTCTCTAGCCTCAGCAGTCTCATAGCCCCTGTGATGGATCCTAGGCGTCACAGTACCAGACACAGTACTGTCTCGGAACCCGCAACAAGAGGTGCCACCGAGACCACTAAGCACTCAAGTGGAGTGAGTATGTATAGAAAGCAATATTGAGAGGTACAGGGGACTTGCATATCATGTAGCAATGCAGTGATACTATGATGTTAATAGTGTGACACTGTAACTAGGACCTGTTCATGTATAGTGCTCACCTATGTCCTAATCACACATGTATTACATGAAGTCAAGGCACTAAAGATGCTACCTACAGCAATACATAAGTTGACGTGGTGTTGTCATTACTTACATCAGAAATAGTTGCACGTGATCTCAGCATGTCTTTTCCCTCTGCTGCACTGCTTCTGTCTGCTGGCCAAAGGGGTGGCAAGGGATAGTCATCCTCATTAGAGTCAGGCTCTGTGGGTTCCACTGGTATGCCCCTCGTTGTTGCGATGTTGTGCAACATAGTAACCACGATTTTGCAAGTGTTTTCCGGGCTGTATTGCAGTGCACCACCACTCTTGTGCAGGCATCGGAAACGGCTCTTCAGCAGGCCGAAGGTCCTCCCTACAATGCTGCATGTCATCCTCTGTGGAGCATTGTACCTCCTTTCGCCTCGCGAGGCAGGATTCAGAAAGGGTGTTAGTATGAAGGACCGCACTGCATAGGCACTATCTTCTAGAACGACAAGAGAGTAAAATGAGCAATTGTTATCCGTGACATCACATATACATCAAGGCGACATTGTCAACTGTTACATTACCAAGTAGGTATCCTTCCCCAAACTCCCCTGCAAGTAGTCTTGTGTGCTACGTGGGTACCTGGCAACAAGATCCATTATATGCTAGAGGCATTGATTATGACTTGTATGTTCATGGAATGTGTACTCTTTCTGTTGTGATAAAAATACTCTGTGGCAGATGGTGGACAGATAGCTACATGTGTCCCATCGATGCAGCCACTGACATGTGGGAATGGGGCAATCTGGTAGAAATTGTATTTGGTTTGTTGCAAGTCCTGTGGGGTGTTGTGGAATCTTATGTACAGATGGATTTTGTTAAGCATGGTATTGAATTTTACCAATTCACACTATTTGCAAACGCAAAATTCTTTGATGCATCTGGCCCTAAGTGCCATGGCAGGCCATCTGCCAGTAGGTGAGAACACATCTCTGCAGGATCGCAAGACTGCCCTTGAGCGAAAGGCTCCAAGCTCCAAGAAAATATGCATCCATAACTACTTTACAAGGTCAAGGAGCGGGCTGAGAAATGTAGAGGGAGAAGGAGAAGGAGAGGGAGAACCAGCTACACCCATGGATGACCTCGCACCACAGGCACCAGCCATACTCCCATCCTCGATACTTGACCACGACCCAGTACCATCCCCAACATGAATAGAGCAGAAACAAGAACAAGGACAGGAGCAGGCCTCCACCAGCTGTGTGACAAGCTTAATTATGGACTCCTCAATAATTGGAGAGTTGGTGGAATTGGCAGATACTGCATTGGAAGAGAGCCGGAACAGTCCCAATGATGAAAACTACGATAAAGAGGAAGCTGGAACCTCCAAGTGAAAACAACTGGGAAATAGTTTTAGAGATCCACCAGCAGGCTCAATCACAAACAGAGGAGGTTCAGGCAAATGAATTCATAGACAATGGACGATCTTGCTCCACTCCACTACAAGGCTTAATGAAAGCTCCACGGGAATGGCCAACCATAATAGAGCAAGATGGTCGGCCACTGCGAGAAGCAAATGTGGGAGTACCAGATACCGGGAAGGGACCAAGAGTCCCGAGGAGGAAAATCCCCCCAACAAGGAAATGGGAGAAGTGGGCAAATCAGATTACATCATAGAGACCATCTAGTTGTCCTTTTTATCTGCAGTCAAAGCCTTAACCTGGCAGTCACACAAAATGGAGATCTATCTAGAATTAACCCACATGCTAGCCCAAAGTGCACTAACCTTAGGCAGTAAACTGAACTCGCTTTGTGGGAAACTAGATAACTGGGATTACAGATGGAAACAGGACAAGGAGGTGGTGGGGTCACAAAATGACGCAAATAATAGATAAACTATTAGATAAAGTATTATTCAGCACTGTAAAGCAGCCACCGGAAACTATAAAAAAACAACTGGGAAAGGTGCAATGGAAAACTAGCAGGTGACTGGGCCTTCCGAGCCACCCTTTAAAGGGGGTCCACCAGCTCTTCTAGAAGGGGAAGATGGAAGCAGGGAGATGGAACAAAATAAATGCAACAAATAACGAAACCCCTGCAGCTCTCTGTAGTTACAAATGCGCCTGGAAACAGTATTGAAGAGCTAAACTTCAACGCAAACCACAAGTCACTGTGAAAGCAAGCACCGAGCACCAACTGCAACTAATAAGAGGAAAGAAAAGTAAGTAAAAAAAAACACTCAAAGTCACAAAAAAAAAATATATTAGACAGAATGGCATTGGGAATCACCAGCAGGTATCTGGACCTATCCAATCTTCCTGCAGAGACCACAACCAAGCATGATACATGAAACCTGTGCTCAGGCACACACTAGTATAGTAACCAATCAGGCTGGGGAAGGGAAGGAAAAGTCTCATAAGGAGAAAAACATAGAATACAGCCCTAACGCAGGGATGAAAGAATACAAAGTGGACACTAACCAAGTGCTAGCTAATGGCAAAGATCACAAAACAGTAAAGGACATCTTAATTCCAATAGAGAAAACAAGCAGCTTCAACGAAAGGGTGAGATAGAAGTCGTGATGGGCCTAGAGCAATTGGCTATGGTTGAGGGAGATGAGCCCCCATAGAAGGGGCTGCCAATAAGAAGCAGCCCCCCTCGACTCATTAGCCGGTCGTAGATGGCAGGAGGAGCATCTCATGAGCAAAGGGAGTATCCCGCAAATTGGCATCAACTCCAGGAAGTATCCATACAAGGTCCCAGCAATCAACTGAACAGAACAGAACAGGAAAGGGAGACATGAGGAATATCTTTGGGAATCTAGCCTAAGTGAAAAAGCAGCCGACTGGAAGACCAACGAAACCTCAGAAGAAATAACTGAATGCATAGAAACAATGGAGCTTGCTCAGGAGGACTGAAATAGACAGCAAATACCTGTGCATAACACCAAACTAGAACATCCTACCACATATAAGCTAGAGAATGAGTGGGTGTACCAGGGATCCTTAAATACAAACAGTACAAATCAAAAGGAAACCGATGAACAGCTGACAATAATATTCTCTCCCCTAAATGCATCACAGCGTCCTTGGGATATACTTACTATGTCAAACATCTTGAGATTACTGCACCACATACCATCACTATTGAACCTCACATCAGGGGACCTTTTAACAGTACATTTCAATAATTATGCATGGATTTGCCCAAGAGAATCTACATTAACATCTTGGATTAACCACGGCATGATTGATAAAAAATTCAAAAATGGACTGCTGGAAAATTGTGGCATAAAAATCAGCAAACCAAGAAAAGAGCGCTACCCTCAAGTGCTGACCAGGGAAAACCAAGCTATACTCCCGTCCAAAAATCATTCAGCACTTTGGGGGACACCACATTGGTAAAACCCCTGATAATAGATAATAGATAAGAAAATCTCCGTACAGTTGACAAAGCACGTTGGTGAGCCCCAACCGGAGAGCGCAAGAAGTGATCATAGCACCCCGGGAGGGCAGGCCTGGGATTGGCTTCCCACAGCCTTGAACATCAAAGAGAAAATGCATCTTTAACATGTTAGGACCCCTACCAACTAACTCAGATAAAGCGATAAAGGTTATGAGTTGGAATGTGGCAGGGCTGGCCTCTCGTATCGCCAGCCCTAACATTGAGGGCTTCCTAAAAAAAGCAGATATCTTGTGCTTCCAGGAAACCTGGATGAAGGAACCACACACTATACCTGGTTTTGTAACCACTCAGACTCCCGCAAAAAAGAAAAACGTGTTTGAAAAACACATGTGTGGTCTCGCAATATACGTCAAATTAGATTTAGCAGTGAAACTAGTCCCTTGGGTGAAATCAACTAGTGAGGTCAATGTAATAACGATATACGGACTAGCCCTGACCAAAAAACTAATACCGATATCTATTATAAACTTATATATAAATCCAAATCGTGAAACCAAACAGACAAAGTTTAAGTCAATCCTGTCTACACTAAAGGAATATGTATATGAGCATCCAAATCATTAACTTTTAATCCCTGGAGATTTCAACACCTGTCATCTTGAACAGGTGGCTAGACTCCCCGGAGATTACTTGAGATCTGCCCTAGAATCTTTCTTTAAAAAATACGAACTGAGATCATCACATTCTAAGACCACGAGACCGGGCCCATCCATTCCAACATTTAAAAATATCTCCACACTAGACTATATTTTTTTGAGTCCGGCTTTATGGCACAGATGTCTAAATTATGAGGTGACTGAGAGACCTGAGAGTAACCACAACCCTGTCACAATAGAAATAGACCTTGAAGGACGTCCTATATGGCTTGTGGCCAGTAATCTGCAACTAATTTATGCCCACTGACAAAGAGGATTAGATGGAGTGAGAAGGACAAGGTAAAATATGACCTTTGGAAGCAGGCCTACGGATATTCAATTTTTAAAAGCGAGACAAGTAACATTGGCAAACAGTGGGAACACATGATAAATAACTTACACGCTTCACTAAGCTGCCCAGTGCAACAGAAAACAAAATACAAAATGCATGGTCTTTCACCGCAACAAGGGAATACATAGAGAGTAAAAGAAAGTGCAGGCAGCTAGAAGGAAATATAGAAGGAATAAATCCCCTGCAGGAGAAACTCTCAGGAGACAGGAGAGGAATCAAGGGAAACAAGTGAAAGACAGGGAAACTGAAGCAGAAGGAGATTGAAGAAACCTGGATCCATTCACACACATTGAGAATGAAGTAAGACTTTCTCTGTAAAACATGAGCAGCCTGTCAGTTGATTCCCCTGTGTTCTATTGTAGCCTCCCAGAATATTCTAAAGAACAACTAGAGTGCTAACAGTCTTGCTTATGACAAA
This sequence comes from Pleurodeles waltl, assembly GCF_031143425.1. Taxonomy (NCBI): domain Eukaryota; kingdom Metazoa; phylum Chordata; class Amphibia; order Caudata; family Salamandridae; genus Pleurodeles; species Pleurodeles waltl. Next base: position 85,469,880 of record NC_090442.1, on the reverse strand, counting down.
AGTGGGGGCACACCTGAAGCCACCTGAAGCCATCTTCATTGAATCAAACTGGTAAAACTTAAAACATTTAACTGAGGAAGGGACAAAATGAGGGGGTTACTTTTGTCATAGAAATTATGGTTAGTGCTGTAGAAAAATTTGGACTCGTTTTAAGTGAGTTCTAATATATCTTCCTGTACTTTCAACAGGAGCAGCCTGTCAGATGATTCCCTTGAGTTCTACTGCAGCCTCCCAGAGTGTTCTAAAGAACAACTAGAGAGCTAACATTCTGGGCCTGATTCACAAAAGTAAACTTTAAAAGTTTAGACTTTTGGTGTAAGTTTGCAGTAAAATTCTAAACGTAGACAAAAAGTCTAACTTTACTATTAGTAAATTTTGACTTTTGGTGTCAAATTGGCCCTGATTATGAATTTGGCGGACGTTAACACCCGTTAACACCCGTTAACACCCGTCCACCAAACTCCAGAGAGAGTGGCACACCGCAAACCAGGAAGTGTTGGCAGCCATCTTGGGACTCAGCTTGAGCCAAGTTCCAGAAAAAAGTAAAAATAAAATAAAAAGGGGCAAGGGTAGGGACACCCTGATCCCTTAATACTGATGGGGGGTCCCAGAGGGACCCTTGCAGAGCAAAAAACATGTTTTCAATCATTGTTTTGCCACAAGTTCACAAGATTGGGTGCAAAGATTTTTTTTTTTAAATGAGAGCGGACTCCAGCGCTTGTTTTTGTTGTAGGTTCCCAGGTCCCAGGGGCATTAAAAATGTTGTGTGGAGGAACCTCCTGCTACCTTCCCCCCACAGCTCTGGGGACTACCACCTCCCCGGAGCTCTAGTGCCCCCTCACTGCCATGGGGACCACTACCTCACCAGGGTTTATATTTTTATATGTGGGGTCCGTGCCCCCCCCTACACCCGGGAAACACCACGCCCGGGGCTACTATTGTATTCTAATGGGGACCGCCACCTTCCCAGGGCTGCCCTATATATAGATTGTGGGGGGCCCGTGGCACCCCCACACCCTAGTGATCCACCACGTCACGGAGCTTATAATTAAATACACAAGGGGTGCCAGTGGCCCCTTTGTCACGTGAACCACCACCCCCTAGGCTATGTTCTAGCCACAGCAAACACTCTGCTGTTCTGCCAAACAGCAGAGCTTTCATCTCTATCCCCTGCACGTGTGCAGGGAACAGAGATTAAATGCTTCAGCAAGCACAGAGTTACAGTCAAATCAGTTCCATGTTTGCTGAAGCATTGGCACTGCAGGGAAAGCCTTAAGGCTTCCTCCTCAGTGTCAGGTAGCCCATAAGGGGCGTTTTGTTTATTTAATTTTTTTTTTGTTTAAATGTAATTACAAATATATATAGAGACCACGGGAAAGCCCTTGAGGCTTCCCCCACGGTGCAAGATAGCCCTTAAAGGGTTTCTGATTATTTTTTAAATTTATTTAAAATAAATAATATGAAAACCCATGAAGGGTGAGAAAAAAAAAAAGAAATAAACCCCCATAGCTCAGTTTGGAGGTCACAGACCTTCACGCTGAGCTATGGGGGTTCAAGTCCAGCTGAACTCATTTCCCTTTTTAAAAAACAATATATATATATATATATTAAAAAAATAAAATACATTTTTTATTTTAAACTGGAGACAAATAACATATATAAATATCATATGTATATGAGACATCAAAGCCTTAAAAACTCTATCTCTCTCCCTCTCACATTCTTTCTCTCTCTCTGTCTCTCTTTCATTCAATTCTCCCAATCACAGACCCACTCAGACACTTACGCTCCCACTCACAGACTACTCAGACTCTCATGCACTCACCCATAGCCCCAGTCATACCCTCATGCACGCACTCAGACCCACTCAGACAGCTACGCACTCACTCACACACCCACTCAGACTGTCAGATGCCCAATCACACACCCACTCACAGACCAGCGCACATACTGACGCAACCACTAAAACACTGATATACACACTCTCACACTCAGAAAGACACTCAGACAGCCACTCTTGCCCCCAAATACAGGCTCTCACATCTATTTTCACACCCACAGATTCGCATGCATGTGCAAAGAAGGGTGCACAAAATTGTGTTTGGTGGTTAGGGGGGTTGGCCGCAAGGACTGGCTGCATGCCAGCCCTTGCGGGCAACCTCTACTGCGCACTAAAGAAGGCAGTGCACGGTGCAAAGTTGGGTGCTTCTAGGGCCCTAGCTTTGCCCGGCCCTGTGACCAGCTGCACTGCTCACAGCCAAAGACTGTGCGCAGTGGTGGTTGGATTCAGTATAGCAATATAAATTACTACACGTTAAAAATACATAGAAGTTCACTGAAAAAACAAAGGACTTTATAGCTAGGTTCTGAATTTACTCGTACAAAACCATAGAAATTCAGCAGTTATAGTTAGATGTCTTTCAATTAACTAAAACTTGTGCAATAAGTAACTATCAATCACACCTTTGCCTCCCCAGGACTATATATAAACTGTGTGGGGGGAGGCCTATCGGCCTCCCTCACAGCCCTGGGGACCACAACCTCCCTAGGGCTTTAAGCAACATTAATCCAGGAGGGCATGCAGCCTCCTGCAGCCCGGAGGACTACCACCTCCTGGTGCTATATTTAAATTGTGTGGAGGTGGCCCATCGGCCCCCTCCACAGCCCCAGAGACCACCACCAACCTGGGGCTATATTTAAGTTGTGTGGGGGGGCACATGGCCACCCCGCAACCCCCGGGATCACTGACTCTGTCGTATAGCTATTTTAGCCATAGTTTTATACACATTATTTTAGCAAACTAGCATTGCCATTGTGCACTTTAGCCCTGTTACATTTTATTCAGCATTGCTTTGTATTATTAACGTTGTCCTCATTTGCAATGTTGTTTTATTTCCTCTATCTAGTTGTTTTTTTGCCTGTAATAGCATTATGTTCTTAGCAAGACATTCCCTTCAGTTTGTGCTTTCTGCAAGGCTGTAGTCAGATAGGGTTGCTGGAAAAAGTGGTACACTATGTGTCCGACATTCACAGGAATATTCACATTCTTAAGTGGGGGTCTTTCCTCAGAACATCAGAATTTTTATTATAAAAACACTTCCCTGTCCCATACACATTAGAGGGAGATTCCAGCTAGATGACCATGAATGCATGCTGATTGCTTCGCTACAGCTGCTTGCATAGCCTGCCGAACTCCTGGCCCATATTGGGACGGTGTCTTCCTAGACAACAGGCTTCTTTACTGAGGTATGAGGACTAGTGTCTTCCCAGGGGAAAACCTGATGGGTGGATGAAGGCTTATCATGCTGTGTTCTAACATAGTATAAGTAGGAATTACACACATCTTGTTCTTAGTGACAGCATGGTGGGACTGTTTTGGGTTTCATTCTCCTTGTCACACATTTGCCTCTAATGTGTTCCATCATCCTTGTTATTGCAATGCATGCTATTTTATCTAAGATGGAGTTACTTTAATAAATCTTATTGAACTATACTTTGTCTCTGTTGGTCTGCCTGTGTGAGACTAATGTAACTGAGAGAAAAGGATGAGATCTAATCAACCATGATTTCCCTGAGGAATCACCAATGTCATGCTCCCGGTTGCCACAATCATCGCTGCTTATAGGTGGAGATGAGGCACTGCTAGTTAGCCGGAAAACTCCCAGATTAGGCTGACAGGTGTCACAAAGTGTGGGATTGTACTCGGTTCCCACAATTCAGGTGATTCTGCCACTCAATTCCAGTAGACTCATTAGGATAATGAGAACCTACGCGACATGGTGCCACCAATGTTGGGTCAGGCACTAATTTTCGGATCCTCCTAAGTATCTCTGGCTCACTATGTGCTAAAGGCACTTCAATACTATATACCGAGACGTCTGTGGTATTGAGGATTCCTCCCTCAGCTAAGTAGGTAGTACCTAACTAACCCTGTAGGTTGTTCAAGATTGAACCTTAAAAGGATTAATCCCCATTTTGTCTAACATGGCAAACCCACAACAGATAGTAATTGCAGTAAACATGTAAGCACCCCTTACTGCACATTTATTGGCACATGGCCTCACAGGCCAGGGGGATCCAGTTACATTTGTTGCCGAAACTCATCCAGCTTACAGAACAGAATTTTATTTTATTTTTGGGTCACCTTTCCAGCAGTTGATGGGAACACAAACACATTTCATCATTACACACCTGCTAACAGACCTCTCTCTTTTCAAGACCATAATAATTGGCTTGATGGTGCCCTACCATATACAATATTGCATGGTATGTTAGGTCTTCTGAGCAATGATGGTCCTACCTGGCCTTTATTGGCCACATATATATCGCACTCTGATGCAGCAACCTTGGCGGTAGATGAGGTTCACCGCTTATATACTGAGCTCACAGTTAGTATAGTTTGTAATACAGACATTAAACACAAACACAGCACATGCTGCTCCAGCGCAACCACATGCAGTTATTCCAGGCATAATCCGATCATGGGTAAGGTACCTGCCAAAAGGGAAGAAATTCCATTTTGGTTAGCTCAAAAAATTAATGAGCTGGAACCAGCCTTTCCCCGTACGGGACCTCAGGATAAATATAGAATACTTACTATGTGCTTGCGATTTGGGATGGTTCCCACAGTAGATAAATGCAATACTTGGGGCACAGTATTTGAACGCTCTATAGTACTGCACATGGTACACCAACACTTGCCAATCTTCCGGAGGTGTTAAAAACAAATTCAAGATGAATACGGGGCTGCCTGACCCTGGATTAGGGGTTGCAATTGATGGTAAATTTTGCCACTGTATCTTCAATAATATTAAGTCATCTTAAAGGGAAGGCAGTTGCACTAGCAGTGCATAGACGGCTCTGGGTTGTTCCTGCACAGAATCAAAAACGTGAGCTACCAAAGATTATCACCAAGAATTATTCTAGTATTGTTTGTGATAGTCTGGGGCCAGACTCATAAAACTACAACTACAGGGTGAATCTAATAAAGATTCGACCACCTGAGGGTTAAAAAAAACGCTGGCATAAAAAACAACAAACACCTAAAAAAAGGGGAGAATCTCTGCATTAGGAGACCCCTCAAAACCGTTATAATCTTAGCAACAGAGATAACATCAAAACTCCTGACAGATATCACTATACTGATGCTCTCCAATCTCAATCCTTTTCAGGACTCACCAGAAAAACACAGTGAGAGAGGTGGGCGGTGAGAGCAACGAACCGAGTATGTGAAACCGAGAAAGGATTCACAACACTTGTCAGAAGTTTCTGTTAAGAAAGAAGAGAAACCTCCTCAACAAAAACCCCAATTTAAAAAAAAGTGGCAGCAGTTGCAGTACGACATACCACTCAGGAAGCGGGCTTTACTGAAGAACAGGAAGTGGGCATTAGCACTCTTATTCAGAGCAGCAGAGGTCACAATAGTTTGCTGGAATCTTCAAGAGCATCTGGAGGTGAAAGCAACTGATGACTTCTTACAAGTTGAGACTGCGGACATGCATATCTCCACGCCCAACAAGGTGTATTAAGTAACTTTACAGTTAGAAGGAGACATTGAGCACACAATTGACAACATCTTTTGGGACCGCATTTATTATATTTTTCTGGCCGAGAAAGACTGGCCACCAGAGTTTGTCCATAATCTTCCATATTGGGAAGAGGTCATTATACACTCTTTCTCGCCCCTTGTTCCCAGGAAGCACGTAGAAATTCACGCCATTGATTGGGAATTGTTGCTGGCCCCTGTATTATATCGCAACTACATAGGGTGGGATAAAGACTCCCCATATCATGCAATTTCAATTAAATCCAAACCTCAACCCCAATATCCAATAAAGCATGAAGCAAAAGCACCTGTGAGGGAAATTCTCACAAAGATAGAGTACCAGGGCATAATCAAACTCTTTGTCTCAATGAACAAACCATTATTCCCCGTAGCTAAACCGGGTCGTTCATACAGAATAGTCTAAGACTACAGACATTTGAACAGTCATTCAGGCACATTTGCTATACAAAATGCACACAGCACAGCACAGCACTTATTAACAATACAGTGTGCAAAAAAAAACAACCTTGGACATTTCCAATGTCTTTTTCTGCCAGAATATAGCACATGAAAACAGAGACTTAACAAGTTTCAGTGCTTTGGAATATCAGAAAAATGTTGCTGACTCCCACAAGGGTACAAGAACAGTCCAGGACTGTTTTCAGCTCGTGTTACATCTACTTCACACAACATTAACCCTGAGTTGTGCTACATGGATGACATCTACCTTACGGACGATGACGTTATGCAAAATATATGATTGTTGTGAGATTTGCGGAAGTAGGCTACAAATTTAACTTTAAAAAAATAAAAATAGCCTTTCTTAGTGTTCTGTTTTTGGGACACAAATTATCAGACGAAGGCAAGAGCCTAGCACCCCAATTCTTAGAAAAATGCATACAACTACAACCACCAAATACCATCAAAAAGTTCCAGTCTTTTTAGGGCTTTAAACCCCTATATGACTTGATACGTCCTGACTTCTCCAGTAAATACTGGACAGTCAAACACACATGCATTCTCAGAGTATTACAACAAAACATGCGTGCAGCTAACCACTTGCACACAAGGGACAACAAAAAACACTTGGTCATCAGAGTAATTGCTGGTGCCATTGGTTTCATCTATGTAACATTCAATGAGGGTGATACCATCCTGATTGCATACAAATCACATTTGTATTCTACAGCAGAACAATGCTTTGCTCCCACTGGGAAGATTCTCACTGCTGTTCAGATGGCTGTCATTAACCCCTTCTGTGCCCAGGACATAATGGTTACGTCCTCCGGCACAGTGCTCGTGTGCCCAGGACGTAACCATTACGTCCTGGGCCCAGAGCCCAGATGGAGCGCTAGCGCTTCCTCTGTGGGGTTCCCCCTACCCCCGCAAGGCAGAGATGGAAGGGGAAGCCCTTCCCTTTCCACCCTGACCCCCCCCACCCCTGTGACATCAGCGATTATCACAGAGTCCTCCTCCCATTGCACTGGAAGATCAGCTTCCAGCGCGAGCGGAAGAGAAATGCAAAGCGGAGGAGGCCGGAGAGGCTTCAAAAGGAAGGAAATTATTTTCCTTCCCTTTGAAGTCTCTCTGAGCGTTTTAGCAGCCGGATTGCTAAAACGCCCACTAGACACCAGGGATTTCTTTTTTTTATAGGAAATTGGCATGAGGGAGCGACCCCTTGGGCAAGGGTCGCTCCCGGGGGGGGCATTTTTTTTTAAGGCCTTTTTGTTTTTTTAGAGATGGGGAGCGACCCATTAGGCAAGGGTAGCTCGCCTGGGGGCAAATTGTATTTAGACCATTTCTGCCCCCCTTGGGGGCAGATCAGTCGATTTTAGGTCAATCTGCCCCCCTTAGAAACCAATAGGCACTGGGGATATTTTTTTGCGCCAATGTCACGCAAGGGGAGCAACCCCGTAGGCAAGGGTCACTCCCCTGGGGGGCAAATTGTATTTAGACCATTTCTGCCCCCCTTGGGGCAGATCGGCCGATTTTAGGTCAATCTGCCGCCAAGGGGGGCAGAAACAACTAGGCACCGGGGATCTTTTTTTGCGCCAATGTCCCCCAAGGGGAGCGACCCCGTAGGCAAGGGTCGCTCCCCGGCAATGTTGGGGGTCAAATTTATTTTAGGCCATTTCTGCCCCCCCCCCCGGGGGCAGATTGGCCTATTGTTATTGGGCCGATCCGGGGGGGGGGGGGCAGAAACCTCTAGGTGCCAGGGCTAATTTTTTTTGTGTGTTTTTTTATTGTTTGTTTGTTTTTTTAGAGATGGAGAGCGACCCATTAGGCAAGGTTCACTCCCCTAGGGGGCAAATTGTATTTAGACCATTTCTGCCCCCCTTTGGGGCAGATCGGCCGATTTATGTTAGGCCAATCTGCCCCCATGGGGGCCGAAACCACTTAGGCACCAGGGATTGGTGTGTGTGTATATGTGTGTTTTCTTTAGGGGGGCAGCCCCTTGGGTAAGGGTCGCTCCCCATGGGGGCACATTACTGTTGGCCATATCTGCCCCAATTGGGGGCAGATGGGCCTATTTTTGGAAGGCCCATCTGCCCCCAAGGGGGGGAGAAAGCCCACCAGAGGCCAGGGAAGTTTTTTTTTTCAAAAATAAGAGGGTGGGGTATGGCCATACCCCCACCCCAAATAAATGGGGCCAAAGATGCTACCAACCAGTATGGGCCTGGTTACGCTCCCACCTCAACTGAAGGGGGTAACAGTCTTTCATCTCTCCTGCACTCTAAAACATCTTATCCCACAACAAGCAAGAAGACATTTGATTATTTTGGGTTTTAGTTTTACATTTGGGCCATGAGAACTTGGCTTACTCTCAAAATCGTCCCACTTGGAATGGTGATGCACTTTATGGACTTTGGGACACTGCCATGTAGAAAAATCCACAAGACCTAGACACATCTGAAAACTAAACATCTGGGTGATTCCAGGGTGGTGTGTTTCACATGCACCCCACACCAATTTTGTACCCACAATCCCCTGCAAACCTCCAACTTTGCTGGAAATCCCACATTTTTCCCACGTTTTTGTGATGGAACCTTCCGGAATCTGCAGGAATCCACAAAATTCCTACCACCCAGCATTGTCTCCCAGCAAATTCTGTTGCAGTTCTCAGCCTAAAATTGTTTTTTTGAAAACTGCCCTTTTGGACCCCATTTGTTCCCCCTCAATATCAACATGTTTTTAGCTCTTCCCTTTCACAAGCACTTGCCCCACCTACACAACTGAGGTATCATTTTTACCGGGAGGCTGAGGGGAACATTGGGTGGTATGAAATGTGTCCCAGTGCTGTGATCCCACACTGACATGTGGGAAAATTTTGATTTTTTAGCTAAATTTGAGGTTTGCTGAGGATTCTGGGTAAGAAAACATTGGGGGATCCACGCAAGTCACACCTTACTGGACTCCCTCCGGAGTCTAGTTTTCAGAAATGTCTGGGTTTGGTAGGTTTCCCTGGAAGGCTGCTGAGCCCAGGTCCAAAAACGCAGGTGCCCCCCTGCAAAAACAGGTAGTTTTGTATTTGATCATTTTGATGTGTCCACGTTGTGTTTTGGGCCATTTCCTTTCGTGGGCGCTAGGCCTACCCACACAAGTGAGGTACCATTTTTTTCGGGAGACTTAGGGGAACGCTGGGAGGAAGGAAATTTGTGACTCCTCTCAATTCCAGAACTTTCTGTCACCGAAATGAGAGGAAAACGTGTTTTTGGGTCAAATTTTGAGGTTTGCAAAGGATTCTGGGTAGCAGAACCTGGTCAGATCCCCACAAGTCACCCCATCTTGGATTCCCCTAGGTGTCTAGTTTTCAAAACATTTGCTGGTTTGTTTGGTTTCCCCAGGTGCCGAAAGAGCTAGACGCCAAAATCCACAGGTAGGCACTTTGCAAAAAACACCTCTGTTTTGTGTGAAAAAATGTGATCTGTCCATGTTGTGTTTTGAGCCATTTCCTTTCGTGGGCGCTAGGCCTACCCACACAAGTGAGGTACTATTTTTATCGGGAGACTTGGGGGAGCACAGAATAGCAAAACAAGTGTTATTGCCCGTGGCCTTCTTTACATTGTTTCCTTGCAACTGTAAGGCAGTGTGTAAAAAAGACGTCTATTTGAGAAATGCCATGTAATTCACATGCTAGTATGGGCACCCCGGAATTCAGAGATGTGCAAATAACGACTGCTTCTCAACACCTTATCTTGTGGCTATTTTGGAAATACAAAGGTTTAATTGATACCTATTTTTCACTTTTTATATTTCAGCAAATGAATTGCTGTATACCCGGTATAGAATAAAAACCCATTGCAAGGTGCAGCTCATTTATTGGCTCTGGGTACCCAGAGTTCTTAATGAACCTACAAGCCCTATATATCCCCACAACCAGAAGAGTCCAGCTGATGTAACGGTATATTGCTTTCAAAAATCTGACATCACAGGAAAAAGTTACAGAGTAAAACGTGGATAAAAATGGCTGTTTTTTTTCACCTCAATTTCAATATTGTTTTATTTCAGCTGTTATTTTCTGTAGGAAACACTTGTAGGATCTACACAAATGACCATTTGCTGAATTCAGAATTTTGTCTACTTTTCAGAAATGTTTAGCTGTCTGGGATCCAGCATTGGTTTCTCACCCATTTTGGTCACTAACTGGAAGGAGGCTGAAAGCACAAAAAATAGTAAAAATGGGGTATGTCCCAGTAAAATGTCAAAATTGTATTGAAAAATTGGGTTTTCCAATTCAAGTCTGCCTGTTCCTGAAAGCTGGGAAGATGATGATCTTGCCACCGCAAACCCTTTGTTGATGTCAATTTCAGGGAAAAAAACACGAGCTGCCTTCTGCAGCCCTTTTTTCCTATTTAAAAAAAAAAAAAGAAATTTCACTGTATTTTGGCTGATTTCTTTGTCTCCTTCAGGGGAACCCACAAAGTCTGAGTACCTCTAGAAATCCTTAGGATGTTGAAAAAGAAGGGTGCCATTTTGGCCTGGGTAGCTTATGTGAACAAAAAGTTATGAGGGCTTAAGTGCGGACTGCCCCAAATAGCCAAAAAAAGGCTCGGCACAGGAGGGGGAAAAGGCCTGGCAGCGAAAGGGTTAAAGAGAGACCTCTGCCCCCTGGGAAACGCATAATTGTCTTATCTCCAATTCCGGCCCTTGAGGTTGTTACCAAAGCCAGCGTTCCCAACAGTAAAGCACAACATCCACATTGGATCCGATGGGCAATGTCTGTGACGGCCACTGATGTTGACTATATTTTTGACTCAAAATTACAAATTCAAGAATTTTTGCAATATGAACTTGAATAGCCAGTTCCAGCAAATACATTATCTTTTGGACAATATCAAACAATCATATATACTGATGGCTCAGCACAACCTGCTACAGGCACAAACCATCAATATTCAGCCGCTTGCGCAGTCCTGAGTGGCTACATGAACGATGGTGAATTCCATCCAGAGCATACTTATACACAGACCTTAGGGGCCTGCACTGCACAATTGGCAGAGCTCAAGGCTCTGGTGATGGCACTGGAAGACACAAATCCAGAACAACTAACGCTAATCGTCTGTGATACATGCTATTGCGTCCAGTCTGTCAATGAATCTCTGCATTACTGGTGCCAGAATAGATTCAGAGATTCAAAAGGTAACAGCATCGAACACAGACTACTGTGGGGGAAAGTAGCAGAACTGAAGGAAACGCTACCTAATGTGCATGTTGTACATACACTAGGACACCAGTGTGTTGGAATACATGTTGCTGGGAACATCTTGGCTGATGAAGCAGCCAAATCAGCAGTAGCTATGGCTTCTATTGCTACAGTAAGTCTTTCTAGAATGAAATTGGATGTTGAAACACTGACTGCTGTGAAAGATTCGGGTGATGACACACCCTTGCCAAAGGCATATCCTGCCAAATATTCCTGCCACATATAATGCCTCAATACATCCGGAGCAGCAATACCAGGGGTGGGTAATTGTCTGATTCCCAAAAAAGACCAAAGACCCGAGTTAATAAAATCAGCACATGAGTTAGTTGTTTTTGCGCGTGCTGGCGGGGCGGCTACAATATCATTGTTACAAGCACGTTATTGGTGGCCAGGTCTACACAGACTAAACAATATGTAATTTTTTGTGACACCTGTCAGCCAAATGCCCACCAAAGACACCCCTCCTAATTTTCAACAAACCTTTACAATGCGTTGCTTGGACCACTGTGGGCCACTGACACAAGATAGTGCATACAAATACATCTTAGTTGCTGTTGACACATGCTACAGATTTCTATGGGTTTGGCCACAACTCACGCCTGACGCTCGAACTTTTTGTAGAGATTTGCAAGTCTTTATCAGTATATATGCTGTTCCGGGTTTTCACTCGGACCAGAACCCTGCTTTTGCCTCTAGGGCTTTAAGGGATGCTATGGCTTCGTTAGGGGTACAATTGCATCATTTGTCTCCATTTAATCCTGAGGAAAATAGTGTTGTGGAGCAAATAAACTGCGATTTAACGCAATCCTTAACAGCCAGAGTATTAGACATGGGTGGTAGTTGGCTCAATAACCCATATGGAGTCCACAGAGCACTTAATAATCTGCCCAGAAGGTCCCTGGGGTGGGGTGTGCCATATAGGAGTGCCTGTTCAGAACACAAATATATGTTCCAGATCTTGATGGTCTTAGCACAGAGGTGGCAGATACACCTTTTGAAATCAATGTACGTGTCACTGTCTTGCAGGACTTACCACAATTCCATGCCAGTCATGCATGCCTTGGGAATTAAGGATGTACCAGTAACAACTACCAGCTGGATTCCAAAAGTTGGGGATCTAGTGCGTGAAAAGATTGCTGTGTAAAAGGAGTTCAGTCCTTCTTATCGTGCACCGGTACCAGTCCTGGGAATACATGGTACCAGAACTGTCATTGATTTGGCTCTATCGACAATGTCAAGCTGCACCATATGTCCGATCCTGCACAGCAGACCTATAGGACTCCTGGGCAGTACTCGAATCCCTCTCACTACAGACCAGGATTTTCCTCTGTATGTTTTAAGCAGCAACGCTGACACCTCTCTGCGCTTGGGGAGAGTACAAAATGATATTTCATTAGTTCCACTAAGTTCTTCTGCAACAAGTAACGTCAACACTGTTGAGCTATTCTACTCAAATTCCATACTAACGGATGGTATCGTCTACTATGAACTACCGCAGGAGACTTCAGCCAGTTCTCCTCTTCAAAACACCGCTCCAGTTTTTGCACGAACTGCTTTTATTCTTTGGATTGGATTTGTCATCGTTTTCATTTTTCTAATAGATGGTCATTACCTTCCTGAACACTCTACAGTTGAACTGGTGGATGAGGTCCTAAAACCACATTTTTCCTCTCAAAGTCCACAGAGGCTTGTCCCTAGTGAATAGTTCCGCTATACCGATTCCTGGGGTTGTTTGGGATAAAGTATCATTCGATAAATACGGCCTGATGTAGTTCAATTAAATTCTGGATGTATTTAAACTTTCCAGGAATTATGTAGTAACACCCAGAGTTGTTTCTGATGATTATGATGTGAAAACTGTTAATTCTATGTTATCTAATGTGCAATAATTTCCAGTATTTGAAAGTGAGGAAGTTTATCAATCCAAAGAAAAATATGGCGATATGTTCTGTTATAATTCTTATGGACATCATTTAATTCACAGAGCAAGTACCTCAAAGACTATTTTTAATTACACACAGTGGGAACACCGTCTGACCCCGCCAGTTAAGAGTTCCAAAATGTATTCTGAAAAGTTTTCATATCTCTCTGGGCACAATGTTAAAAATGCTGAGTCGTTTTATTTTAAATTGCCAGTGATGGAGAGTCAACACATTTTAATGACTGATACAAAGTTGATTTATTCTGATTCCTTTGTTTCACAGTTGGCTATAGAAGGCTATGAGTACTGGCTACAGTGGTCTGACCTAAAAAGTGCACGGGGAACTAAAAATTGGCAAATAAGGGGAAAGGAAGCTTTACTTAGAGTATGACTGATACCTGTTCATATGATATTTTTAAATTAAGCTATACAACAGACAAGTTGTTGAGGCTTAGAAAAAATGAAGGATTTCAATGCGCCCAGTATTCATGCCCCTGCAAAATTTTACATATGGTAAAAGCACATAAATGCAACTGAAGATCAGCTCGATGAGTGGGTCCAAAATGGAATATTCAACACATCACTTTCATGTCCTGGTAGTTATTGTGGCCGTAGACACCAATGGGTGTCATAAATGTTTTGTAAACTCCACGAAAACAAATCGGCCAGACCCTTGCTATGTGTTATCGAACGTTTGTATTTAGTAACAATATTTAGTGTAGGGAAATTATGCCAGCAATGGTTGAAGAGTTCCTTACTTGATGCAGTTAAAGAACACCTCAGTCTCCTGTCTAATAACAGAGATTTGTAGGATTTCCTCTTAGGCCCCAGAAAACAACATAGAAAGTGCTTCTTATATGCAGTGTATAATGAAATTTGGAAACTCTCCCAATAAGAAGCTGCTGCCTGGTTAAGGCAAATAGATCAGGAGAATTTAGAGAAAGCACTAGCTGTTGTAGATAAAGGATTAATGCCTTATCCGACCGGATATACACTTTAAATAAAATTTTCTCTTCTACAATAGACATAGTACAGAGTGACATGTTATCTTTACACCATGGACAGAGTCAGCTAAGGTCCATCATGCAGTTAGGTTGGAAACTACAAACATTGACAGCAGGTCGCATCCCCTGGCAACACGTTAGCACAAGGGACACATTTTTAACATTGAATTTAAAGTGACAACAACTAATGGCTAAGAATGAAGAGACTTATGTCATGCTAAACATTGAGAAATTAGAAAAGCTGCCTCTTACTGTGGCTGAAATACCATCTGCTGAATAGTTAATACATGGGATTATTAATCTGCCTATTTCAACACTTCAGTTCACATCCTGCTTGAAACACATTCCAGTAGGCAGATATGAAAGGCTAGGAGATAGTTACATACATGAGGTGTGGGAACTTTCCTTTTCGTACAAATGTTTCAGTGGAATGAAAGAGATCTTTCTTAGCGGTAGTGAATGGAAGAATTCTGTAAGCTATTCAATGGTTTGTAAGCAGCTGTCTTTGCACATGGCGTGTAATGCCTCGGCAGCAAACTTGGTTTGCTATCTGAAGAGAGTTCCAGTCCCCTTGATTAGACCTGCGTTCAAGGTGCTCTCAAATGGAAGCTATGTGTTCCTTAACAGTGAGAGTTGCTGTGGAATGCAAGCCGGAATACTGTATGTCGTTTCGGTCTCCCAAATTGTCACATGTTGCGGGAATGTCCTTTTTCCCCATACGCAACAAAGGATAGTAGCAGAGATTTGGCCCCATATCGCTAATTCATATGTGAATTTTGACAGTTTGAGCAGACTCAAAGCTTCACTGTTTCAGAATCATGTGGAGCTTACATCTGCACGTGAGACCTATGCACTTCAAGTTGCAAGGTCATCAGCAGAGATACAGTGAATTTTAAGTGCAAACTTTCCGAGACACTTTAGTGAACTCGTGGGACAAATATTTAACTCATCCAGTACTACTGGAATTGAGCATTTCTTTAAGGCTGTTGGTTCTGGTTTTGTTCCCACCTTTTCCTTTATATTTGGCTTAATACCTTCAGCCATATACTCAATATTTTTGAATATTTTCGGGCGATTTCCGATTACTTTGGCCATAATAGCGTGGCATTCTGCTGTTTTTATTTTTTCTGCACAATGGCAGTCCATTCACAACAAGGAGGACTGAAAGCGCTTCGACCAGCGAAACTGTGTCATGAACGCATGATGTAGTATTTCGGAGCACCGCTCCTGGAAGAACTGGAGTGCCACTGGTCTTTGTCATTCAGACCAGTTTTCGATTGTGTGCAGCCCGTGTTTCAATGCCCTTGGTGCTTTTTCGAATGTGCACTGAAAGTTAGTCTTTCTATGCAGCGCTTACTTTCATTGGACGCTGATCTGTTGATGTCCTCGCTGAGGGCTCATTACCAGACATGCGTGTTAAGGGTGTGTTTGCTACCGTAAGCGTTCATGAGTTGCCCTTCATGGATCATGCAGCTCCTAATTCAACATTAGGCCGAACATGGATTGCTGCTGCCTCAGCTGGAGCTTAGGCTTTGGAAAATGAGTGCTCCTTGGTTTTCCTTTGCAATAATTACACTATATTACCACCTCCCGAAGTGGAACATTCCCTGTCTTCAATTGTCCAGGACGTTATTGGTGATTTTAAAAATGACACTGACTTTTGAATTCGGTTGTATTGGTGCCACTCCTGATGTTTTAATTTTCCACTTTTTAATCCATTCTCATGGGTCTTCGAACTTGTCATTATTGACATTTATGTATATATGCTTTTATGAAGGGTTTTAGAAGCTTTCATATTTTAGTTTAGACTTTGAACCAGCAAGAGCAGGGTGTTGGATAGTTATTTTAGCCATAGTGTTATACATGTTATTATAGCAAACTAGGGCTGCCATTCTGCACTTTAGCCCAGTTACATTTTATTCAGCACCCCTTTGTTTTATTAATGTTAGCCACATTCGTAGTGTTGTTTTATTCTCTCTATCTAGTTTTTCTTTTGCCTAGGATAGCACTACATTTGTAGCAATACATTTCCTTCACTTTGTGCTTTCCTCAAGGCTGCAGTAAGATAGGGTTGCTGGCAAAAGTGGTACGACATTCACAGAAACATACACAGTCTTCTGTGGGGATCTTTTCTCAGAACATCAGCCATTTTATTATAAAAACACCTCTCTGTCCCTTACATGTTTGCTTTAGCATGGCTGCAATTCTGAAAGCTTCAGCAAAGTCACAGCAAATATAATTCTGCTTTCTGACAGTGGGACCTGTCAAACAGGTCCTGCTGTCAGAAAGTGGAGTTTGCATCTCTCTTCCCTGCACGCATATCTGTGTGCAGTTGAACAGACAAAAACATTGCTCCAACAAGCAGGGAGCTGCTATTAAAAGCAGCTCCTTGATTGCTGGAGCAATTCCAGCTCACACTGGTGGTGGGATCGACTGGGACCGCAGGGGACGCCTTGAGGCTCCCCATGGTTCCAGTTAGCCATTAAAGGGCAGGAAATACAATTTTAAAAAATTGGCAGGGACCACGGGAGGAGGCCTTCAGGCTACCCCCTGGCAGTCCCAGAGGTGTAAAGGCCAACAAGTAAAAAAAAGTTACAAAATAAAATTGGCCAGAGGGTTAATGCCTCAGACCTTCCTGCAGAGAGTTGAGGGTTCTAGTCCAGGTTTGTCTGTGGTTATTTCCCTACTTAAATAGTTTTCTTACTTTAAAAATGTGTGATTCATAATGAAAGGTACTCACTCTTTTTAATTGACAAAAACATTTTTCTTTTCAATATATCCCGAAATATCTCATTCTAAGTGTATCATTCATTAAAGCCTAAAAAACTCTCCATCCCTTTCCCTTTCCCTCTCATTCTCTTTATCACTCTCAATTTCTCTTTTTCAATCTCACTCACACACTCATTCAGACCCTTACACACCTACTCACATACTCACTCAGACACTCACACATCCACTCACATACGCACCCAGACATTCACGCACCCACTCAGAGACCCTACAGGACTTTCACACACCCACTCACAGACCCACTGAAGCCCTCATGCACCCACTCACAGACCTGTGCAGACACTGACACACCCTCAAAGAAACTGATGCATGCACTCTCACACTAAGACAGAGACTCTCACAGCCACTCTCACCTCCACATACACCGTCTTACACCTTTTCTCACACCCAGAGAGACAGACTGTGGCCAACTACCACCATTTATAGTGTAGGGGTGGGTAGTTAGTGAGGTTGGCTGCAGGGTCTGGCTGCATGGCACGCATGGGCAAAGGTTGTGCACAGTGCACAGTTGGATGCTTATAGGGGGTTGGCCTCAGGGCCTGGCCTCAGGACATGTGCGGCGGTGGTTGGATTTATGTGTAGTAATGAAAATTACTATATGTTAAAAAAGCCATAGAAATTGACTGCAAAAAAACAAATGTTGCAGGGCGTTGTTTTTAGGCTCATTTTTTAAATGTACAAAACCATAGAAACTCACCAGTTATAGTTAGAGTTATCTCAAGTAGTTATAACTAGTTCCCTCTGGGAACTATAATTCGAGCCCTCACCATGCACTGCTATTACGGCACTCATAACATCTTTGATAACATCATTGATAATGTCACGGTATTTACAGTAACATTTTTGAGGAAAAAACTGTGCATGGCAAGAGCACGAGTTATAGTTGCCATAGGGCACAACACATCCAGAGCTACTAGAAATTAACAATTTTATTTGTCAGAAAAAAATGGAAAAAAACTGAGTGTAAATAAAATCCAGTTTAAAGTTAATTTATGTAGCCACAGAAAATATTACAGTTTGTGCTGTTGTTTATGGGAATGAAATGCATTTGATTTCAAATACTATAGAAAATAAATTAAACATTGTTGCAAGAACAAATATGATGTTGCTATTTTTTACATCAAAAATAATTATCTGAATTTGGGATTGTCGAACTTCAGCAGCTATACAAGTATTTTGTTCCGGGGGTGGAGGTCTATTGGCCTTATTAAAAAATACTATTTATCACATCTGGAAAATAACTATACCCTCTGGTTTGTTTTTATCGGGTGCAATACGTTCCCGAGCTATTAAAAGCTATTGGAGAATAATGTGCATGGTACAGTGAATACTGTACATATTTCCCATGCTACATTTTGGCAGGTTTGACCTATCAAAACATAATAAATATTGGGTTACTTAACACATTGGATAAGCATCCGATGTGTTAAATAAAACCAAACTTGTAATTCCACCCTGTGCCTAAACACGGGTTTACACACAGGACAAAATTAACCGTCCAATTTGTGAGTGAGAGGGTGAGAGATAGAAGTTTTTAGGCTTGGATGGATGATATATTTAGAATGAGATTCATCTGCACAAATTGATAGAAAAAATGGATGACTCAATTAAAAAGAGTAAGATCACTTTTCAGTATCAGCCTTCAACATTTGACTTGAAAAAAAAATCAAAAAAGGGAAATGACCAGGGATACACCTAGATTTGTACCTTCAGCTCTCAGCCATGAGCTATGCATATATATTTTGGAACTGTGGGGGGATCCTCAATGCCTTGCCCATGGTCCCACCCCATTTTGTTCTATTTTTTGTTGTCCTTTAGGGGCTATCTGGGACCGCGGAGGAGGCTCAAGGCCTCCCCCAAGGTCCCATTGCTGCAGAAAGCAAGGAGCTGCTTTTAAAAGCAGCTCACTAGTTGCTGGAGCAATGTTTTAATCTTTCGTCCCTGCACACATATCTGCTTGCAGGAAAGACAGATTAAAACTCTGCTTGCTAACAGTGGGGCCTGTTTGAGTGCTTGCTGTGACTTGGCTGCAGCTGTAGAGCTGCTGATGAACCACTGAAAACAGCTATGTCCCAGAGGTGGGCACCCCGGGACACAGCAGGAGCTGGTCTCAGGCGTGGCAGTCCCCTGGACCATCAGTGGCTCCTTTGGGGGGCTGTGCGGCCCCCACCTATGTAGAAATAGCCCCAGGGAGGTGGAGGGCCCCAGGGCTATGGTGGGGCCAGGTGCCCTCTGTTACAAATAAACATTGCCCCCAGGACTTGACCCGCCCGGGGGCTTGATAATGAATTTCTGCTGGATCAATGAATCAGCAAAAAATTGCAGTGAAAAATGTAAAAACATGTTTTTTAGTCCTGGCTAGGTTCCCTTTGGGACCCTAGCACTGGAGCTAAGGGGTTAGAGTGTTTGTACCCTGGGTGTTCATATCATGGCCCCTTTTGTATTTTTTATTCTTTTTTTCTGGGTCTCGGCTGTGACTGAGGCCAAAATGACTGCAAACACTTCCTTGTTGAAGTGTTAGCAGCCAATCAGATCTCAGCACAAGATCAGGAGGGGTTGCGAATCCTTTGCCTTCCTATACATACAAATTTTGATTTCCTTAAATGTCTCAAAAGCTACTGAACAGATTTGGACCAAGAGCCACCTTTCTATAAATTTGATATAATTGCATCCAGTGATTTTGGCGCCCTCTATGGTCAAAATCGCTAAGGAAAACATGAATGGGGAAAATGCATTTTGAGACCCCCCTTTTTCTCATCCCTGCTTGACGGATAACCTCAAAACTTTCCAGACAAAAGTGAGCATTGTCTTTTCTTGGACCATTTCATGAAGATTCATCAAATGGTGCCAAAGTTATTAGCAAAACAAAAAACGCAATATAGAGACTAGATCACTAGGTCCTAACTTTAACTACTCAGTGGCAATCACCAGTAGGTAATATATAAATGGGATGTTATATGTTAGGATATAGAATTAAAATTATCATAGAAGGACACACATGCATGAGACTAACTATAGTAACCTGAAATGTAAATCGAGGAAAATGCCATGGTGCTATGTCAAACCACAAAAGGTAATTTTTAGTGACATAGATAAATTGGCTTATACCTGATTAACATATTTAACTTGCCTATGAGTGCCTAAAATTTGGTGCAGAAAATGCACCAAGACCCTGCAATTAGCTGCCACATGTGGATTGCAGCACCCATTGTGCCATTCACAGGGTTGACCTGTAAAACCTCTGGGCTGATTTAAGAACCCTAGCGCCTCCTTATGCCTCATTAGCTCATTTGTTTATTAGAATTTACTTCAGACCACAGCACTCTAGCAGAGGTATACAGAACATTAATTTATAGTTTTCCAAAAGTCCAACAGTTTTTAGATCAGTCTTTGAAGAAACTCCAACGAAAATCCTCTTTAGAAGTTTATTTACATCCATAAAAAGTCTTACTTGACTTTGTTTATTCACATAACGTCATAGGCAATGCTTTGCGTAATCAGTCCATATGGTAACAACCCGTAATCAATCCATGCAGTAACAGCCAACACAAGTTTTGCCACACAGAGACTTTTTCAAGTCTGCGAAGAGATGAATGTATATACCTATTGAAGAGCGAGGTTAAAAAAGTGTAAGGACATGACATAGCCAAATAGAGCTCAGTTGCCAAACATTAAGGGATGCCCAACACCGTGCATAGGTCAGAAAAAATGCCATATTTTCATTATTCCCAAGAAGCTGAAACCACTGCCCGGGTGAATCCCATGACTGAGTAATAATACATACTTCTTGGTGAACATGCAGTAAGTGTGTGTGAGTATAGAAAGAAATGCAACCAAAGTGTAGACAAAAGAACCTGTGTCCAAGACAAACCAACCAGTAAAGAGATGGTCAAGATCAATGTTCAATCTTGTCAACCTACTGAAAAGTTAGAATGATGAGTCCTGTATGTTTTCAAATCAGTCAAATGTGAAAAAGCTGAAATATAATGATGTACCTACAGGTGAGTGTGTTTAGAAAAAATGATTGGTGTGATGTGCAAAATGCTCATGGATCATATAGATAATAGTGAGCCAAAGGAATGTAGAAATGTTATCAACAAAAGTTGGAATGAAGTAATGTGATAAGTACCTGTGTTATAGAAGTATTATAGGGCATCTGTCACTAAATGGTCCAGAGACCATGTCTTCTGTGATGGTCCCAATGTGGGTGAATTCTAATTTTATAAACTATGTTGCGTTATTAGCTGTTTATAGGTCCATGATAAGTCCTATATGTAATCAAAAAAAGTAGATGAGAACTTTCATCAAGATAACCATATATGTGTTATAAAAGCATAAATATGGAGTGAAAGTGTAAAGACATGGATTCCACTACAAACAATATAATGTATACCTCCAGGTGCACCACGGATACTTACAAAAAGGGAAATGTGCAACCTCCTAGATATAGCCAAATGGTCCAATAATAGGAAGGCTCAGACTGAAGATCGGGGTGCCTGAATGTATATAATTGTAGATAAGGAGAGACAGGGTGAGTACTAAAGGGTCCTATTTAGTAGGAGCAAGAGTCCTCACACACCCAGTTGGGTGTCATGCTTCATCATCGGACGAGCTCCTCGTCAGACCGGCGCTGCAATGTCTGATGGGCACCACCCATCGGGGGCTCTCACCCCTCCCAAATTGAGTCAGGGCTTCATGGGATCACGCGGGCCGTAGGCCAGGTTCGCATAACACATTGTCAGAACCAGGCAGTGGGCACAAGCACCTACCCTCGGTCGCGCTCCCGAAAGTCATATATCGGGTGACGAATAGGAACTATATACAGGGTCATAATGGACTCGTGTAAGTGACTGACGATACCTTTTTTTGACTGTCAGCTTTAATATGCAAGAGCTAATTTAGTTTGTAGTTGGAGAAGTTTATTTACACTAGGTCCTGAAGAAGCGTCATTGGATCCCTGTGGACCGCAGAGACGCGAAACATGTCGACCCTATTCTGAGGTGGGTCTTGTAGTTTCCTGACCCCCCGTTATTAGATACACAGTTAGAGAGTGGTTGAGCATTATCTCTACCTCACTCTCCTGAGAAATGTTTTAACCTTGGCCTTCACCCCACACAGATAAAATAAAGATAACACTTAGTGAGGGTCCTGAGACAATTTTATTTTCTTTCTGTCTTTGAACTCTCCCTTTGTCCTCTCTCCCTACTCACTTGCGGGATAGTGTGGCATCATCGAGAAAAAGATCTCCGGCAAAGAGCCCCCCGATGGGTGGTGCCCGTCAGACATTGCAGCGCCGGTCTGACGAGGAGCTCGTCCGATGATGAAGCATGACACCCAGCTGGGTGTGTGAGGACTCTTGCTCCTACTAAATAGGACCCTTTAGTACTCACCCTGTCTCTCCTTATCTTTGAGGAACAGTGTATTGCATTATCTGTAACTTTCATTGGAGGGTATACACTGGACCTTTAATCCTCCGAATCCCCCTGTATTTTGATGTATATAATTGTAACCAGGAAGGTGGACAAGACTGTGTATATAAAACTTTCATAGTAACAAAGCGGTATTGTAGTCAAAATCTAGGAATTCCACAGTTTGAAGTACTATGGTTATGGTTGTAATACCCCTTATATAGAGGGTAAACGAAGGGTCAAACAAACGGAGACCCATCAAAAAAATATGTATATAATGGGTACTAAACCGTACATATCATGAAGGGAGTATTAATATTAGATTCAGCACGAGGGAGCAAAAAAAGATGTACTATACTAATATGTCTAAATATGTTGCAGAAGCAGGTAAAGGAGAGACACACATAACACACATGCTAAGGATTTAGAAGGTTAAGGAGAGGATAGAGAAGAGGAAAGTAGATTTCAACAAACACCGTTGGTATGTACATGGTTACACAAAAGCATACCAGACAATATCAGTGTAAATCTTGACATCATAAATACTACAAATACTGTTATACACCTGACATCAAGTTGAGCCCAACTTGATAACTTCATGAATCCTACAATATAATGACAGAAACAATAGTCATGGACACCACTGGTTTTATACCATTTTTGCTAAAAAAAAATATAAAAGTGTTAATGAAAAACCAAAAATCGGGGAAGAGGGAGAAGTGGCCCGCACCAAAAACCATACGTGTACATGTAGCTTTCAGATAGTATAACAAACAATGACATATACAGATGCTACATTTCTATCTTATTACATAAGCCATTGATCCTCAACAAGTTAAATAGCAGAGAAATTACAATTAGTTATAAAGTCTACAGATAATGCCTAATTAAAGTGGCATCACAGGTTGTAAGTGTCATATCCGAAAATACTAGTTATGAACATATATTCTTATTCTAGGAACACATGTAATTCCCTATCTACAACAGCTCGTAATTTATTGATCCACCTAGCTTCACATTTTCTCAGTTCCCTGTTCCTAACACCCCACCTGCGGTGATTGGTGATTTGGGTAATGTCATGGAATCTGATCTTAAGAACCTTTGTGTGAAGAGTTCTAATGTGTTGCTACCGGATAGTTCAGATTGTTTGTCCTAATGGCTCTAATGTGTTCCTGGATCCGTTCCTTGAGTGGACGGATGGTGCTGCCCACATATATTCGTTCACAAACGCACACAATACAATATACTGTATAGTTAGTGTTGCAATTGATAAATTGTTTCATCTGGTGGATCTCACGCGTGTTATATGAAAAAGATGTAGTTTTGTTTAGAGCAAACTGACAAGTTATGCAGCCACCCCATTCGAAAAAAAAGATGGTTTGCTGGGCAACCATGTCTTAGGTTTCTCCTGTCTCAATGGGGCGATATAGCTGGGACATAGTGAATTTCTCAGTGTATGCCTCCTACTACGTACTATAACGGTCTATTGCCAAGTACCCTGCCTAGACCAGAGTCCAACAACAATAGATGCCAATGACATTTCAGTATGCGATACACTGTGGAACTAACAAGACAAAATGTGGTTACCAAATGGAAGCGTCGTTCTTTAGTCTTTCTATTCTTCTTGCGCATAACTAAAGTCCTGCAATTTTTAAATGTTATAAGTTTTTTAGCTTGTGAAAATACATGACACAAGTACCCTCTATGTTGGAAAAGTTGTTCCAACAGATTTAATTTTTGTAAGAATATCACATCATCACTGCAATTGCGTCTTGTCGTAATCATTTCCCCATAGGGGATGGTGTTGATTTGAGCACTTGGACGTGCACTATGTGCATGCACAATAGCATTTCATTTTGTTGGTTTTCTGTAAATCCTAGACAGTAGCTGATTGTCCATTGTGTATAGAATAAAGTCTAAAAATTCAATCCGATCCAACCCCACATGATGTGTGAAAACCAGATTGTAGCGGTTGTCATTTAGGAGCATATAAGAATATTCAAATCAGAGATAGTACCTGTCCAGATGATAAGTATATCATCTATGTATCTTCCCCAAAACAGGATGTGTTGCAAGATACTGGGTGGAGAGTCTGTTCATAGATGTTGTTTCTCAAAATGTCCCATGTACAGGTTTGCATAGGATGGTGAAATTTTGGCCCCCATGGCTACTCCTTGGGCTTGTCTATACCAATTGCCATCATGTAGGAATACATTGTTCTCCAAAACCAAACGTGTGATATCTATGAGCATATTTGTATTCTCAAAAAGAGTAGCATCTCTATAGGAAAGTGTGGCAGATAACGCTTCCAGGCCATTTTCCAGAGAAATAGATGTATATAGTAAGTTAACATCCAGACTAATAAATTAACAGTCATTGGTCCAATCAACATCCTCCAATTGACATAGTAAGTCCCTAGTGTCCTAGATGTAGGATGGTAGATTGCATACTAGAGAGTGTAGAAAGGAATCAATGTATTCTGAGATGTGTTCTGTCGGTGACCCAATTCCAGATATGATGGGTCTTTCTGAAGGGACCTGGCTTGTGAATCTTGGGGAGTATATAAATGCAATGTGCTTGTGGTGCAGGGGTATACATGTATTTGTACTCAGAGTCCGCGATGAGGCAAAGTTCTTTCCAATATGAGAGTTTGCAGTCTATCAATTGTGTGACCTCCAATAGTCGATTACCAGTCAAATGTACATATGCTTTTGTGTTCCCAATTGTCTGTCAATTTCTGTCATGTTATCCAATCAGTTCATAACCACCATGTCGCCCCCTTTGCCCGCTTCCCTGATTACAATGTCATTGTTCATAGCTAGTATCTTTACAGCTTGTTGTTCAGTAGGTCTAAAATTGTTCCTGTACATATTCCTACCCGACCTATGTTTGTCCTCCAAGTGTTATTGGTCAGTGCTAACTGCTTTGAAAAAAATCTCTATTTGATTGTCCAAGGATAAGGTTGGGGTAAAGGCAGACCTGGGTCGAAGGCCACTGTGTATCTCAGGATTAGACTGGATGTTGAGGTGCTCTAGAATGTCCTGTATCTTTGGTGCTGGTGAGCCCTACGCTTTCAAGGGATAGTAGCATTTGTATGTCTTGTATGTCCTTAATACTTCTGTTGCACTTTCGAGTGACAGCATTACTCATATTGTTTGGCTCGGTTTATCTACAATAAATACAGTAAAATGATTAAGTAATCAGTATGAATTCCATTGAAAAGACAAAGGTTAAAATTATTATATAGTTAGGTGACAAAGCAAAAAACTAATGGTAAAAAAACCAGAAGTTATAGTGTTCTAAACTAACTTTACCATGTAGGCCATGCAAAGGGGGTTGGGTGCCCACGGAATGTTGAGCATTGAGGCCAGGCCCCGCGGCCAAATCCTGCTGTGTGCAGCTGAAGGCGGTGTACAGTGGGGAAGTTGAGCCCAGGACCTGGCTGGAGACCCCCCATTGTATATGGCTGAAAGATGTTCTCAGCAGGGAAGTTGACCGAATAGGATTAGAAAACTTCAGAAATTCATTGAAAGAAACAAAGGCTAACGTGAAATTATAATTAGGTATGGTAATAAGATTGTTATGGGAACTTCAAAAATTCACAGAAAAAAACAAATATTAAAGTGAAATTATATTTAGGTGTATATGCAACCCACAAACTAATGTTTAAGAAACAAAAAACACTACAGTTCATCTCTTATTGTTAACTGAGCTAACTATAACTCGCGCCACTGTCATGCACTGCTATGGCCTCACATAGTGGATTACGTATGACATCTTAAATGACATCATTCATGATATCACAACTCAGAGCACGTGGAAAATGTCAGCATTTTTGTTCATTGCAATCAGGAAAAAAGTCTTTGTAAAGTATCTGGTATCCCTTGATCCGCAAACGTTGTGCACATTCTGGACAAAATAACTTGAAATAACTGGAATTTGTTCCTGAGATTCTGGCGCCCATCATCTCTGCACCAAATTCCAGACTATTTGTATTTACGATTCAAGGGTGTTTTAGGAAAAAATATAGGTAAAAACTGGTGGTATGCTGCAGTGCTCATGGCAGCCTCTAAACGCACTTGGTAACATTTGGTTGTACACCTACCCTTCTGCTTCACTACCCAGCAACATATGCAAGTTTTTTAAGACAATCTATGCCCCTAGGGAATTCAGCATGTGTTATGGTATGTGTACTATCACCAGCGATGGTATGCTGTCACTGGAGAATGAGCCACGGAGGCTGTGGTGCTCCCTATCATGAGGACGTGGGCAAAGTCTTTTTTCTTTTTTTGGTGGGGGGGTATAATGCACCCCTGAAATGTTTTCTTTTCTTTTTCAGTGGGTGCCCCTGTTCTCTTATGGGGCGCTCATGCACACACTGATCAGACCATGAGGTGCGTAGTCCTACTGATTTCTCATCTGCTCCAAAGCAAACTGAAAACATGGGTATGGGGTCTTGATATTCTCATCTTCTCGCTCACGTAGCCATAGGCTAGGGGACAGACAGGGATGAGTGATAAGGTGCTCCTATGACTTGAGGTGATCCCATTCTCACATTGTCACCCAGGCCACTCTTTGGAGATATTTATCACACCTGATAGATAATGATACTGTCAGTTTTTTTTTTTTTTTAAATTGGATATAATGAATAGCATCCTATTGAAAGTTGTTCCAGTAAAACAGGGTTAGAAGTGTACATTTTGGTGCTGACTACACCAACATTCCATTTCCAGGTATTTACTAATCATTTTGCAGCCAATAAGTAACTACCACACATATCAGAATGTATTCAGTCATACCCAATGAAAACCTAAGTCGGGAATATTACCATATCTAGCGCAATAGCAGCAGCAGCCTGCTACCCTGTGGGAACAACATTACCAAATGGTGTTCCCAGGGTATATATGGAAGACTGCTTCTCTTTTTTGCAATTTTATTGGCCCAGCAGCCTGAGGGAACAGCCCATGTAGGCTGCGCATGAATGAACTCCTTCATAGGAGATATCTTCACCACCAATGGGCCAGATTAGATATTATTTGGTGCTCTTTGCTCATGGTGGAATGTTCCAGCGACCAGATAGTGACAAATTAAGTACCCCTTATCTAGCAACAGCTGTTGTTGTTTCTCTTAGCTATTTGCTTTATTTTGTACTCAGCCTATTTAGCTTGATCGCCTTTGTTGGTTTCTCCCATGTATGACTCTCTTCGGCCCTCCAGTTTCTTACCTTCTGTTTATGGTAACATGCTTTGAGACCCTCTCATCAGTTTGTATCCTACCAACTCCCTTTTGGTGCAATATTGGCATTTTATTTCAGGGTCCTTAGCAGATCTCGCAATATGCCCGGGGTTAGCTACCGCATGCCCACCACTTGCACTGGGTATGTTTTAAAGTGTGTTTCCTTTACATATAACTCTTTTCATACTATATCAAGCCTATAGTAATTTGTTTTCTCTCAAGCCATAGACTTGAGATAATGTGCCTCCAGAATCTTGACTTGTTTTTCTAACTGCCATCCTGAAGTAGTATGTCTCTCTTTCTTTCCTTCCTTAGTCCTAGTCTTCATTAACATTTTTTAACTGGGGGGAGACAGACTGACTGACCTTGACAATTACTGAGATACTTTAATGTTTTTGTAAAGATACACCCCCAAGCACCGCAGGCCATCAGCTTGGAGGCAGAAACCAAAAGCAGTCTAATGAGCACAAGTATACTTCTAATCCAGACAGGAGGCCATCTAAAATGGAAGTCCGTTCTTCCTCTTCCTTTTCTGCTCTCTTCTTAAAGTCTTTTCCTTTCTCAAGCTTTTAAAAAAAGTGGTGGGAAGCTCTGGAGAGTGGGACTTTATATCCAAACCCACCTTAACTCACACTTCAGGGAGAGCTACTTGGCTGTCCATCCACCTGGACAGCATTCTAGACATTTTCAGGATGGCAAATTCAGCCAACATTTGATAAATCTCTAATCTGAGCCCAACTATTCCCTCAAAGACTTTTAAATGTCAAGTTTGAATAACCTGCGTGCAGGATCAAACAAGAGCAATGTTTTTTTCCTTTCTTCGGTGTCTCCACACCAATGAACACATACATAGAAGTATGAGCATGAGTGGCCGGAGAAGGGAAAAGCCAATTGTGATGAGATAGAAAACAGAAACACAGGACTCCACCACACTGCCTTGTCACTTCTGTTAGTAAAGGAAGTCACATGATGTAGTAGAGCTCTACAAGACAAAGAGATATCTAAAGTAACTTTCTATTGACAGTAGTAAGGATAACTGTAATTGTGAATGGATATAACTTAGCAATCAGTGGTCAGTGAAATGCCAGAGTGGTAATTGAAATGCAGATTTTTTTCCATACTCAAGGTGAATTTGGGGTTTATTAGCTATTCTATGGCCAGAAAAAATAAAACAAGAACAATCACAGTTACATTTTGCAGCACTGGGAGTGGTAGGGCACTACATTCTTATTAGTAGAAATGTATTGAAAGGACCCCTGACTGTGCACTTCAAAGCAACTTCCCCAGCAGAGAGGTTTGGGATCCTTTTGGCAGGGATACGCCACACACAAGCTCCCCTGCAACAAATGTTTCTTTGAACAGCACTGTTAGGGGCCAGCCATTGCAGTTAAATTAACGTATTTACCATTAATTTGATTACAGTGCCAAACAGCATAAACCTTACTCATTCCAAATAATTATTGTTTTCATTATATTTCACTGCATACAGTTTTACATCCACTTACCACTGTCATCAGATGGTAAAAGGAAATTTCACCCATCTCTGTTAGACATATCTATGTATAACCATCACTTTGTCTTCAATTTGAAACTGGTAATTCTAGAAACACTCAACATTCAAACAATAAGTATAAATGCACTATTACTTCAGCCTATGTTTTGAAAATCTAACTCAAGCTTTACCACTGTTAGAAATGAGGTCTTTATTTGGCAGCCAGGTTATCCCCTGTCCAAGCAGGGACCCTCACTCTAGTCGTGGTAAAGGAGAATCACCCTCAGTTAACCCTCACTCACCCCCTTGGAAGCTTGGCACGATCAGGCAGGCTAAACTTCAGAAGCAATGTGCAAAGTATTTGCATCAACACACAGTAATACAGTGAAAACACTACAAAATGACACAACACAGGTTTAGAAAAATAGGTAACATTTATCTAAACAAAACAAGACCAAATCTGATAAAAATCCACAATATACAGTTAAACATATAAATTTAGCACTTAAAAGCATGAGAACAGTGCCTTTAAGCACAAATACTGCAAGTTTGTATTATGCAATGTCGAGACGGGGTCGTTTCCTACAATGTGATGCCAATGGCACCGTTTATGGAGACGTTCGACCACCAGGCACAGTACATTAACCCCTTCTGTGCCGGGGACGTAATGGTTACATCCACCATCACAGTGCTCCTGTGCCAAGGACCTAACCATTACGTCCACGGCCTGGAGCTTGGAGGGAGTGCTAGCGCTCCCTCCATGGGCTTCAAAGGCAGGGATAGAAGGGGAAGCCCTTCCCCTTCCTCCCCCGACCCTCCCAGTGATGTCTGATGATGTCAGCGCGCGATCGCGAGGGTGGTGTGTTTCACATGCACCATTTTCTTACCCACAATGCCCTGCAAACCTTTAACATTGCGGGAAAGCACACATTTTTCTAACATTTTTGTGATGGAACCTTCCGGAATCTGCACAAATCCACAAAATTCCTACCACCCAGCATTGTCTCATCTGTACCGATAAAAATGATGCTGCACTTCTCAGCCTCAAAATTTTTTTTTTTCAAACTGCCCTTTTGGACCCGCTTTGGTTCCCCCTCAATTTCAACATGTTTTTGGCTCTTCCTTGTCACAAGCACTTGGCCACCTACACAAATGAGATATCATTTCTACCGGGAGGCTGAGGGAAACGTTGGGTGGTATGAAATTTGTCCCAGTGCGGTGATCCCACACAGAAATGTGGGAAAAATGTGATTTTTTATCTAAATTTGAGGTTTGCTGAGGATTCTGTGTAAGAAAACATTGGGGGGTCCACACAAGTCACACTTCCCTGGACTCCCTCGGGTGTCTAGTTTTCACAAATGTCTGGGTTTGGTAGGTTTCCCTAGATGGCTGCTGAGCCCAGAACCAAAAACTCAGGGGCCCCCGCAAAATCAGGTAGTTTTGTATTTGAAAATTTGTATGTGTCCAGATAGTGTTTTGGGGCATTTCCTTTTGCCTGCAGTAGGCCTACCCACAAAAGTGAGGTAACATTTTTATCGAGAGACTTGGGGGAACTCTGGGTGGAAGGAAATTTGTGGCTCCTCTCAGATTCCAGAACTTTCCGTCACCGAAATGAGAGGAAAAAAGTGTTTTTTGGGCCAAAGTTTGAGGTTTGCAAAGGATTCTGGGTAACAGAACCTGGTCAGAGTCCCACAAGTCACCCCATCTTGGATTCCCCTAGGTGTCTAGTTTTCAAACATGTGCAGGTTTGCTAGGTTTCCCTAGGTGCAGTCTGAGCTAGAGGCCAAAATCCACAGCTAGGCACTTTGCAAAAAGAGCTATGTTTTCTTTGGGAAAATGTGATGTGTCCACATTGTGTTTTGGGGCATTTCCTGTCACAGACGCCAGGCCTACCCACACAAGTGAGGTACCTTTTTTATCAGGAGACTTGGGGGAGTGCTAGGTGGAAGGAAATGTGTGGCTCCTCTCAGATTCCAGAACTTTCTGTCACCGAAATTAGAGAAAAAAGTGTTTTTTTTGGCCACATTTTGAGGTTTGCAAAGGATTCTGGGTAATGGAACCTGGTCAGATCCCCACAAGTCACCCCGTCTGGGATTCCTCTTGGTGTCTAGTTTTCAAAACTGTGCAGGTTTGATAGGTTTCTCTAGGTGCCGGCTGAGCTAGAGGCCAAAATCCACAGCTAGGCACTTTGCAAAACACAGCTCTGTTTTCTTTGTGAAAATGTGATGTGTCCACATTGTGTTTTGGGGCATTTCCTATCACAGGCACTAGGCCTACCCACACAAGAGAGGTACCATTTCTATCGGGAGACTTGGGGAAATGCTGGGTGGAAGGAAATTTGTGGCTCCTCTCCGAGTTTAGAACTTTCTGTCACCGAAATGAGAGGAAAAGGTGTTTTTTGGCCACATTTTTAGGTTTGGAAAGGATTCTGAGTAACGGAACCTGGTCAGAGCCCCACAAGTCACCCCGTCTTGGATTCCCCTTGGTGTCTAGTTTTCACAACTGTGAAGGTTTTCTAGGTTTCCCTAGGTGCCGGCTGAGCTAGAGGCAACAATCTACAGCTAGGCACTTTGCAAAGAACATGTCAGATTTCAATGTAAAAATGGGATGTGTCCATTTTGTGTTTCCTGTCGCGAGCATTAGGCCTACCCACGCAAGTGTGATACCATTTTTATCAGGAGACTTGGGGGAACACAGAAGAGTAAAACAAGTGTTATTGCCCCTTGTCTTTCTCTACATGTTTTCCTTCCAAATGTAAGACATTGTGTAAATAAGACGTCTATTTGAGAAATGCCCTGTAATTACATGCTAGTATGGGCACCCCAGAATTCAGAGATGTGCAAATAACCACTGCTTCTCAACACCTTATCTTGTGCCCATTTTGGAAATACAAAGGTTTTTTTGATACCTATTTTTCACTTTTTATATTTCAGCAAATGAATTGCTGTATACCCGGTATAGAATGAAAACCCATTGCAAGGTGCAGCTCATTTATTGGCTCTGGGTACCTAGGGTTCCTGATGAACCTACAAGCCCTATATATCCCCGCAACCAGAAGGGTCCATCAGACATAAAGTAAGAAAGGAGGATTTAAATTTCATGTATCCTAATGGTGAAAAACTCCTACAGTCATTTTGTACTACTGTAAGGCCTATTTCTCCCATTGGCTAATGCTGGATTATCTTATTACATTTAATAAATGCTAAGTTTGGGAGCAGATAGACATATGCTGTTTAGGCTCAAATTCATTGTAATTTGAAATCCTCTTACAATCAATTAATGAGTGGATTTGTATAGCATAGCTAATCACCCGGAGGGGGATCCAGGCACTGGGTCTGGAGGGCTCAGTCAATTACCCAGGTCTTCATTGCCCTTCAGAATTCCAGGAGAAAGGAGGAGGTCAGTAGTTACAAGGGAATATTGTTCCAGGTCTTTGCTGCCAGGTAGGAGGAGTGTCCTCCACTTCTGCTTCAGTGAATGTGTGGTGTGTAGGTGAGGGAGAGAGACATGGAACATAACAGACTTGAGTGGTGGTAGAAGCTCAGGTGTTGGTTGATGTAGGCTGTTTCCTAGTTGTATAGAGCCTTGTATGCGCACATCAGCATTTTGAATTTGCATCATTTTTATATGGGGAGCCAGTGGAGTCTTCTGAGGTGGTGGGGGATGAGTGTTCAACTATGGAGGTCTAGAATTAGTCTGGTGGTGGTGTTCTGTATGGTCTGAAGTCTTTGTAGAACGTTGGTGGTAATGCCTGCATGGAGTTTGTTCGCATAGTCAAGTTGGCTTGTGTCCTGGGGGAGCCACCTAAAGCTTCTTTGCAACATGAATAGGGTAAAGGAGCAGGGAGAGGAGACTGCTTTAATCTGGGATCTCATGGTCAGCTGATTGTCTAGGATGATGTTGAGGAACCTAGCGTGTTTCACAGGAGTGGGTGAAGATCTTAGATCTGTGGGCCACCAGGAGTCATTCCAGGCTGTGTTCTCATTGCTGAAGATGAGTACTTCCATTTTATCAGAATTCCGCTTCAGACAGTTGTCTCACATACATTTCACAATGCTCTTCATGCACCTGAGGAAGTTGGTTCTGGGGGTGGTGGGATCTTCGAAAAGGGAGAAGATAGCCTATATCTGCGTATGATATGTTGTTTAGTCTGTGGAATCTGACAATGGTGCCCCGGGAGTCATATAGATTTTGCAGATGATGGTGCTGAGGGTTGATCCTTGAGTGATGGCACAGATGATGTCTTTGGGTTTTGAGATGACCAGATGAAGTGAACCTTTTGGATTCTTCTGGTGAGAAAGAAGGTGATCCAATTGAATGCTCCTCCTTGTATTCCGATGTGGTGAAGTCTTGTGATTGTATATGTGGTGAGATACAGTATTGAACGCTGCTGAGAGGCTGAGGAGGATGAGTGCAGCCATTTCTCCTTGTCCCAGGAGGGTTCAGTTGTCATAGGTTGCAGCTATTAGAGCAGTCACCATGGCGTGGTTGCTGCAGAATCCAGACTGGGTGATATTGAGGCTGTGGTTATGTTACAGATGTCTTGTTAGCTGCCTTTTGATGGCTTTCTCCAAGAACCTGTCCAGAAAGGTGAGCATAGAGATGGGGCACTAGTTTTTGAGTTTTCTGGGATCAGCTGATGGCTTCTTGAGTATTGGTTTGACCTCTATGTGTTTCCAGTCTTCAGGAATAAGTGGGTGTTATTACTGTAGGTGAGTTTGTAGCTGATACTATGATTTCCGAGGTTGAAGACGTGGTGTGGGCAGGGCCCGTGGGAGCTCCTGAGTGGATGATGCTCATGGTGGTGGCTGGGAGGGGGGGTGAGCTTATTCCATGTGGTCAGCAGGTAAAGCCAGGTTAACATACCACTTTAAGAAATTTGGCATTTTTTGGTTCGAGCCATTTTCGTCTTCCCAGTATCCCAGGTCACATGACTGTGAATGGGTCTGCTGTTGGGGTTGTGTATTACTGCCATAGTGTGTCTCAAAAGCTACTTAGGTGTGGGCAGGATGGGCCATACTGCTAAGATGATTGGAGGTGGAGATGTTCCCTTCCCCACCAACACTTCAAAGGGGTTGCCTCCAGCACACACAAAGGACCCTGACACTAGCATTTTGTCACCTCAGGCTTCTTGGACTCTGGGCAGGAGAAGTAAAGGGCTTTCCAGAACCAAATGTAGGGGTAGTGTATAGAATACCCCTACCTTTTAGGATGTTACCAGGTTTAAATGTTGAACCCTCGGTACAAATCTTCAGTACACTTCCTGTGTCATAGGACTCTCGTTATTAGAACAAGACTGCTGAATTCAGAGTGGCATCACCACCACTTGTGGGTGACTGAGTCAACCCCACGCCCGTCTTGGAATCAAATCTTCCTGGAGAAGTTATAGAAGATTGTGATCGACCTGCCAGCTGATCCACCAGAGGTTCATTGCTGGTCGGACTGACTTCCCTGTAGCTCCTGCTATGTTCTTCTCCGCAGCAGTGGGACCTCTCAGCAATGGCATCCAGCTTCATGGAGCTCACTTCAGGTTACAGCCTGCAGCTTCGTCCTGCTGTAGGATTTCGACTTCCAAAAACTGTCTAAATCTGAATGTAAAAATCTTTACTAAGCTTGATGGCGACTGGCTACCCATCAGTGATGACCTCCTTGGCCTATAAATCCACATTCTCCCACCATCATTGATTGTGGCTCCTGACCACAACATCTCCTCCTCGGACACAGCCTGCTGCCTTGCCCCACTCAATTCTACCGTCTGGGACTTTTCTACTGAATGTAAGCCGAGACATAGCCCAATCCACCCCTTGTATCCAACCCACACTCCGGTTGCCTCAGCTTTTGAGTTTTCCTCTCCCTCATAATACCAGATACCTGTAGTTGGAGCGCTAATTTTTTAGGCACTAGATTTCACTAAAAACTTTGTAATCAATAGCTCTGTTTCTACTGGCTTGATTTCATTTGTTTTGATTTATTATTAATATTTTTTCCATTAGTTTGACATTCTGTTCTTGTGTTTTCACTTTATTGCTACCTAAGTACTTTACATGGTGCCTCTAATTTAAGCCTGACTGCTTTTGTGCCAAGCCACCAGAGGATTAGGGATTTTTGTATTTCACTCTGACAAGGACTGCTGTTGTTTCTTGGTCCTTCAACCAATAACCCCAGTTTCACAAAAATGGCTTCTGTTGTAATTAGGTCTATTATAGATATACTTTTAATAAATACACATTGTTATGGTCTGTGGAGTTGTTTTTATGTTCATCTCTGCTATCTCCCCCAATCTTGACATTCTTTTTCACTGGTATTTGTTGCCTGATGCCAAGGTCTTTGGTAATGACATATGGCCCTCATTTTGACTTTGGCGGGCGGTGGTCGCCGCCCGCCAAAATCTGGCCGCCGAATGACCGCTCCGCAGTCAAAAGACCGCGGCGCCATTCCAACTTTCCCGCTGGGCCGGCGGGCGCCCTCCAAAAGAGCGCCCGCCGGCCCAGCGGGAAAGCCCCTGCAACATTGAAGCCAGCTCCGAATGGAGCCGGCGGTGTTGCAGGGGTGCGACGGGTGCAGTTGCACCCGTTGCGATGTTCACTGTCTGCAAAGCAGACAGTGAAAATCCTGCTGGGGCCCTGTTAGGGTGCCCCTGCACTGGCCATGCCACTGGCATGGGCAGTGCAGGGGCCCCCAGGGGCCCCACGACACCCGTTCCCGCCATCCTGTTCCTGGCGGGTTTTACCGCCAGGAACAGGATGGTGGGAAGGGGGTCAGAATCTCCATGGCGGCGCTGCAAGCAGCGCCGCCATGGAGATTCAGCCCAGCCGGGGGAAATCCGGCGGGAAACCGCCGGACCCGGCTGGGCGACCGCGGCTGTCGAATAGCAATGGAAGCACCGCTAGCCTGTTGGCGGTGCTTCCATGGTCGTCGAACCGCCAGGGTCAGAATGACCCCCCTATGTGTCATACTAAATGACACATGTGAAACCACAGACACATGAGTGATACCACTAAACCTTACTATGTGTGCACCTCCAGTATGATGCAGGTATCTAGGCCTCCCCTTTGCAAGGACAACATCATGCTCCATTGTATTCCTAGTCTACCTGTGTGCTTGGTTTTGTGATTCCTCATGGACATTACTAGGATACTAAGCAGGTTCCATTGCCAAAACATGAGGGGCATCTAGCATTACCTACAGGGGAGAGACACATGGAATTTAGTGCTACTGGGTAAGTGCATCTATTGCAACAGGCCTGCCTTTTCTGCCATCCCTTTGCTGGTCCTCACACTTAGAATAGGCCATAAAGCAACCTAGAATACATTCTGCCTATATAGCAGCTATGGAGGGGAATCTTGCTTTTAATGACCTTCAGGAGATGATTCAGTGAGAGCCCACCAAACTCTCTGTCATTTTTTTTTTTAAACTGCTTATCGTTATTCTAGCTCACTTAGGATTGATGTAGTGATATTTTCAACTGCGTTATGCATCTTTGGGATGCATCAATTTTCACCTGGAATGCGGCAAAATTCATACTCCTCCTTAATGCAAGCCTAGGAAATGGTGCAGTGGCTTTTCGACAGAAATCTGCGCATTTGAAGAAACTTTATACGCTGGAATATGTCTGTATTTCACATCCCCTCTACTAGTAGTAGATGTAGACATGTGACAATCATGTTGTAGGATCTTTTGACAAGCTAGGACCATGGTACCTATGTACATTGTAGCTCAGCATCCTTCAAAGGACAACTGGTAAGTACGCACACAAGGTAGGTTATAGAAGTATTACCACATTACATTACACCAAATACTCTTGTTCACTCACATGACACTGTCACTCACTATATCACGCACACTCAGGTCTCCACACACACATAGGTAGATCATACCCACTGTTAGAAATGAGGTCTCTAGTTGGCAGAGGTATACACCCTTGTCCAAATAGGGACCACGATCCTAGTCAGGGTAAGTCACACACAATCCAATTGTCCTGTGCCCACCCTCTGGTAGCTTGCCACTGAGCAGCCAGGCTTAACTTAGAAGGCAATGTGTAAAGTATTTGTGCAATAAATCATGCAATAACACAGTGAGAACAGTACAAAAAGGCATCACACAGGTTTAGAAAAATATAAGATATTTATCTGATTAAATTAAGGTTAAAACAATCAAGATTTGATAATCACAGGTTGAAATATCACTTTTGAATCAATAAGAAGAGTCTTAAGTTCTTGAAAGCAACAATTGTGTATTGCAAGCACAAAGTATCTGATTTGCGTTAAAATTACATGCACAGAGACCACAGAGGAGGAGATGCGTGGAAAAAGGGTAGGTGTGTGTCGGATTTCTGGGTGCACACCGACGATGCGTTGATTCTTTTCCATGCGGCAAGGGCTTTGCGTTGAATTCCAGCATGCAGGCTTGAATCTTCACTGCGATGTGGGGTCTTTTGATGTCCAGAGACGATGCTTGGAATTCCTGGGCTTGCAGGATGGAGTCACAGTGTCTGCGTCGATCTGGTGGGCGATGCATCAGAGTTTCTGCTGCACAGCGGTCGTTGCATAGATTCCTCTCACAGGAAGTTGGGCTGCTTTGTTCCGGCTCAGCGATGTGTCCATCGAGTGGGCTGTGCGTCAAAGTTCAGGTTGCAATACTGGCGCTGCATTGATCTCCACTCGGGGAGCCGGGCTGCTTCGTTCCGCTTCGGGGATGCAGTGATTCTTTCACTGGGGGTCAGGCTTTGCATCGATTTCATCAGGCTGTGCATTGATTTTCGCTGCACAAAGTGTTTCTTTGACATATTAAGTATTTTCAGCACTGAGACTTCAGAAACAGGAGGCAAGCTCAATCCAAGCCCTTGGAGAGCACTTCTCAACAGAGCCAGAGGCCAGCAAGGCAGCAGGGCAACAGCAAGGCAGCAGTCCTTTACAGCAAAGCAGTCCAGGTGAGTCCTTTGGGCAGCCAGGCAGCTTCTCTTGGCAGGCTGCAGGTTCTGGTGCAGAATGTCTGTCCCAAGAAGTGTCTTAAAGTGTCTGAGTTGGTGAGGTCAGAGACCCAGCTTATTTACCCAAAAGTGCCTTTGAAGTGGGGGAGACTTAAAAGAGTGGTTTTGTAGTGTCAGGGTCCCAGTAGGGGGTTTGGCAGTCCATTGTGTGAGGGCAGGCCACTAACTTTTGAAATGTAAGGGTCAGACCCTCCACCCTTCCAGCCCAGGAAGACCCATTCAGTATGCAGATGTGTGCAGGTGTGACTGAGCATCCTGTGTTTGTGGCTGTCTGGGTGAAATGCACAAGGGAGCTGTCAATCAGCCCATCCTAGACGTGGATTGGAGACAGGCTGTAAGGCACATAAGGATTTAAGTGCAGAGAAATGCTCACTTTCTTAAAGTGACATTTCTAAAATAGTAACATAAATTCCAACCCTACCAGTAAGCAGGATTTTGTATTGCCATTCTGGTCATACTAAATATAACCTGCCTACCCCTTTCTCATCAGAATCTACCACTCAAACAGTTTATGAGGGTAGCCCTAATTTTAGCCTATGAAAGGAGCAGGCCTCACAGCAGTGGAAAATTAATTTAGGAGTTTTCCACTACCAGGACATATAAAACACACAGGTATATGTCCTGCTTTTACCTATTCAGCACCCTGCCCTATGGGTTACCAAGGGCCTACCTTAGGGGTGACTTATATGTAGATAAAGGGGGGTTTAAGGCTTGGCAAGTAATTTTCAAATCCCAAGTCAAAGTGGCAGTGAAGCTGCACACACAGGCCTCACAATGGCCGGCCTGAGACATGGTTAAGGGGCTACTTATGTGGATGGCACAATCAGTGCTGCAGGCCCACTAGTAGCATTCAATTTATAGGCCCTGGGCACATGCAGTGCATTTTACTAGGGACTTACAAGTAATTAAATATGCCAATTAGGTACGAGACAATGTTACCATGTTTTAAGGGAGGGAGCACTGGTTAGCAGTGGTAAAGTGTGCAGAGTCCTAAAACCATCAAAAACAGTGTCAAAATGTGGAGGGGGGAAGGCAAAAAGTTGGGGGTGACCACCCTAAGTCTGTCATGTTTAACACCCACTGTGAAGTGACATATAGCCATACTGCTTACACTAACCCAGGACCAATGTGAGACTGTAAAAAGTTCTGTTAGTTCTGAGGCCAACTTTAGCGATACAGCCACTTTTGGGGCAGATTTGTTACAGCAAAGTTCCCACCAATTGCGTCAGTATTTCTGCCCCACCTTGGGTCATTGTTCCATGGTGCCCCATATTGTAAATGTGGCGCATCTGTGGTGCATATTGTACGATTTTTTTTTATGCATCACTGCCACAATGCAGGGATGCATCATTTCTTGTAAACATGGCCCTAATATTGTGCCTTTACATTTATATTTAAAGTACACTGATTTTCTTTTTGGTATATATTGTTGATTTCTTCACTATTGGGCTGTAAGGAACCCAAAGGCAAACAACATTATTGATGACTGCAAAATCAGCCGGCAAATAAGCTGAATAATGGAAAGGCATTTGTACATGTGAGTGATAACCACCCCATGAAGAGTGAAGGCAGTAGTAAAGTTTGATTGTAAGTGAATTATGTGGATTTGAGTGAATTTATAGGAATGTATCATGAGTTTTTGAGAATGCTAAGGGATTTTGGACAGATACGCATGGCTTTTTCTTATTATACTGGTATTGAAAGGAGTATGAATTCATTAAGAGTATCTAAAATATATGTATTGTGTCTGTTATTATAAGTCCATTTTTGTTGTATAGTTTAGGATTCCTGAAGACGTAGTGGCTAAAAAAGCAGAAGTGCATATTTAGAAAGTCTAATTTGATTGTCCCCTATCTTTTTTATATATATGTACATGTAGTATTTTATGTGTACTTGTATATATATATATATTTATTTATATATATATATATATATATATATATATATATATATATATATATATATATATACACATATATATGTGCATGTGTGTGTGTGTGTGAGTGTTTAAAGGATATTTTTACTATAATAAGCTTAAAGTTGTATCTATCTATCTATCTATCTATCTATCTATCTATCTATCTATCTATCTATCTATATATATATATATATATATATATATATATATATATATATATATATATATATATATATATTGATATATATATATCCCTGTTCTCAGTGGTATTCAAGTGTGTAGTATTTTACAATGTATGTAAGCATATTGATTGTGACAAGTTTGCTTGATTGTGGTTCTAACTTTAATCTAGTGGCATCTTTAGTTATTTAGGGGGTTATTCTAACTTTGGAGGAGCGTTAATCCGTCCCAAAAGTGACGGTAAAGTGACGGATATACCACCAGCCGTATTACGAGTTCCATAGGATATAATGGACTCGTAATACGGCTGGTGGTAAATCCGTCACTTTTCCGTCACTTTTGGGACGGATTAACACCTCCTCCAAAGTTAGAATAACCCCCTTAGTGTATACACACAGGCCCTCATTCTGACCTTGGCGGGCGGCGGAGGCCGACCGCCAAAGTCCCGCCGTCAGGTTACCGTTCCGCGGTCGAAAGACTGCGGCGGTAATTCTGACTTTCCCGCTGGGCTGGCGGGCGGTCGCCTTCAGACCGCCAGCCAGCCCAGCGGGAAAGAGGCTTCCACGATGAAGCCGGCTCGGAATCGAGCCGGCGGAGTGGAAGCTGTGCGACGGGTGCAGTTGCACCCGTCGCGTATTTCACTGTCTGCGCAGCAGACAGTGAAATACATTTAGGGGCCCTCTTACGGGGGCCCCTGCAGTGCCCATGCCAGTGGCATGGGCACTGCAGGGGCCCCCAGGGGCCCCGTGACCCCCCCTACCGCCATCCGGATCTCGGCGGTCCGACCGCCGGGATCTGGATGGCGGTAGGGGGGGTCGGAATCCCCGCGGCGGTGCAGCAAGCTGCGCCGCCGCAGAGGATTCAATGGGGCCGCGGTACACTGGCGGGACCCCGCCAGTGGTGCCGGTCCGACCGCGGCTTTACCGCCGCGGTCGGAATCCCCATTGGAGCACCGCCGGCCTGTCGGCGGTGCTCCCGCGGTCCTCCGCAGAATGAGGGCCACAATGTCATAGTATACCATACCTTTGCCGATCATAACGTCATGTGATGCCATACTAAGTCAAACGACACCATAGTTAGGTAGGTGAGCAAAACAATAAACATATGACTGCCTAGGGATCATATTATCAGTTCACAGGTTTTCACTTCTAGAAACAGTTAACTTGAGCCAGTTGTATGTTCCGTAATACGAACGCTATGTTGTTAAGCATTGTTTTCACAAAAAGACAACACAGATTCATGAGGATAATTGCAAGCTTCCCTAACACAAAATATAGGTTGATGGGAACTGCTGTGCCTGCTTCTAAACTTTGTTTATTACCATTTTATTTGTCAGCACCGGGTCGTGAACCGAGTGTGCGGAGGGGCTGGGGCAGTTGGTGCAGAGAGGCAGCTGGGAGCTCTGCACTTGTTTAAAGAGCCCGTATCCCTTTGCAGCAGCACTGCAATGTTTACACGTGCATGAGTGTGCACCTGTGTATCGTGGGTGCACTTGTGTGTGTCTAGAACTCTAATTGTATGCAGAATTATATTTGTTTTAGTTTAGAGTCATGCCACTGTAGGTTTGTAGTTCTCTGTATATACAGTCATTGTACAAAAGTATCTGAGCCACATATATTTTGGAATTTTTGAATTAAAAAAGCAGGGATATTAATTATTTGTCGAAGTCATAAAAACCATGCCCTCTTTTTTCTAGGGACGAGTTAGCTGGATGAGGCATTTACATGATTAATCGTTCTCGGAGGGACAATGAGATTTTCCTCTATTCCCATGGTACTCATGTCTCGTGCTGTTATCATCCACCCTGCATATTGTTTTGATGGTTGTGATAGTTCACCCCTGAGAAAGCAAAGGGGACATTCTTGCATCGTGCTGTTGGAGGTTCCAAGACCAGAGGGTCCCCAGAGTCTAAGCATGGATTATTCTTTGCTTTAAAAAGCTGAACACTGATGCCTTTGAAACATGTTTCCTCAGATTGACCTAGAAGAGGCGCCTTTTTCAGCGAACAGAGCATCCCTAGATGCGCTCCAAGAGAATATGTAAAAACACTTCTTAGAAAAACGTACATTTTATGCCTTGTTTTGTGCAGGTTTTGACAGCGACGCGAACCCGTGAGGAGCTCTCGACCCGTGGGTTGCCAGCACCCGGGGCAAGGTTGTCAGCACCCGGGGCAAGGCAAGTAATTTGCGCCCCCTAACCCGTGGATTTTAGCACTCCAGTCCCCCCCCCAGATGTTGCGCCCGGCCCCCCCCTGTACCCCCTACGCTACGCCACTGCCCCCACCTGCCTACTCCTGAATCCATTTATGAGGCCTGGCGCCATTTGCTGACACAATAACTTCGTCTTAGCAAACAGCGACTTTTATTAGTGAAACTAAGTAGGAAGAACTCCACGTCCGTGTGCCTTCATTTAATTGCTCCTGGGATAAACATAAAAAATCGAAGCACTTTTCGGATTTGGACAAAGGTAAGATGAAATAGAAGCTTATTTCGGGTGTTGGTGAACTCCCCATCTATCCACAGTGCCATCTTTCCTCGCTGGAAGAAGAGAGGGGCGGGGGTAGGAGCTGAGCAGGAGGGTCCTCACATGTGCAGCACACACACATATTTGCTCTTTCTGGATCCCACAGGACTTCGGACTCACATGTACCTGGAGGCAGGAGTCAGAATGCGAGAGAAAGCATGCAGGTCAGAGAGTTTTTTCAAATCACAGTTCTCCAGTACTAATTGAGTCTGGAATATAAATGCGTCTCTGTAGGAAAAGTATTGAATATGTGATGGGAGCTTCCGTGACACAGGAGGCTAAGTCATTGCAATGGGACAAAGGTGCAGAAACCTAATTATATTGTATATATTCATTTTAGTCCACTTTCTGCTCACTATGATGTGCTAGACACCAGGTGATCCGGTGAATGATGCACACAAGTCTTGGCATTCACAAATAGTAATGCCTTATAGATGTTGGGAATCAGCGCCATCTTAAAGATTTTAGGCCCCCCTGGGAAGGCATATTTTGTGTTCTCCCATACAGAACAACTTTTAATTTTATTACCCAGTTTCAGCCAATTTAAGCCCCCTGATGACAAATAGCATTGATTTATGTGTTACGATTTCTCTTTGCAAGGGGCACTAGGCAATTGGCTATTGTGCCCATGCCTGTGTACGTCTCTGTTGGGAATCACAACGTGAGCATTGCCAGTCGTTGTAATGCTGATCCTTCTGTCTTCCGATTCTTAATTGAACAGGGGGCTCCTTTGCTATGGCGAAGGAGCGTCGACCCCCGGCCAAGAGCCAGGAGATGAAAAATGAAACAATAGTTTTCTATCGTTTCATTTTTCATCTGCTGGCTCAATCAGCAGTACAGGGGAGGGGTGGGGCTGGGCCGCTGGAGGTGGGAGGGGGAGGAGGGGAAAGTGCAGTAAGTGCACATGTGTGTGTGGCCAGCAGTCTGAGGCTGGCCAAACACACATACGCACTTAGGTTTCTTCAACATGGCTGTGTACACAGCCAGGCTGGAGAAACAGCACAGACCCCAGGCTTGTGTCTGAGCGGCACTGACTGCTGCTCAGACCAATCCTGATTCTGCTTACATGCTATCCTATCTTTAGAATGTAAGGGGCGCCAGGATTGCTGGGGAGCCTGTGCTAGTGTCCCAGTGAATGCTGGGACACCACATGGAAAAAAGAGAAGAGCGATGCTACAGGAGACGGCAGTAAGATAAGTAAAAAAAATAAATATATATTTCCCCTCCCTCAGTCTCTGTCTGCTTCCCCCCCTCGCCCCTCCCCTTGGGATTCGTGGCGGCTGCCGCTGCAATGGAATGTACAAATGCTTAGCGACCTTTCTTGGGTTCTCAAATCCTGAAATGGTCAGTGCCTGGTTAGGAAAAACAAGCAACACTAAGAGAAGTGTAAGCTTTCAAAATATATTTTACACGGTGCTCGCTCTGACTGCATACATTCCATATAAAAGCCAATCCAATGCCAATTCCTACATATTGAGGAAGAGATTTTTGACAAATACAGGCTAAGTAGCACAGTATTATTGGAGGTAATTGTACTTTGAAAGCAACATCTACAAATCAGCACTCTGAGCATACATTCTACCCCACCCATGTGCCAGTATTTTGGCCTC
The DNA here is from genome assembly GCF_031143425.1 of Pleurodeles waltl. Taxonomy (NCBI): domain Eukaryota; kingdom Metazoa; phylum Chordata; class Amphibia; order Caudata; family Salamandridae; genus Pleurodeles; species Pleurodeles waltl. The sequence continues at coordinate 85,425,561 of NC_090442.1, read as the reverse complement.
TGGCAGTTACTAGGGTGTGATCGTTGTTGCTGGTGGGGTGTCTCAAAGTGTGCTTTTGCATGTTTTATGCAGATTTCTAGGTGCTTCTCTTTTCCGACCGCTACATACATCTACCCAGCAAGACTGGAGAAATTCAAAGCATTAGTACTATATTTCCACGTCATAGTGGATATAGAGGGTGTATAGTATATTTGTCCTCCATCGTATCTGGAATATCTGTTTAGAAACAGGACAAACACTAATTTTCCCGATATTCCTGTCGTGTGTGATGCAAACAATTTAACAACTGATATTGTGTCACAATTTGTCGCAATACCCAGGAAGCATCCATGACTCCTTCTTGTGTATGCACAATGGAATATACATACGGATGGAAAAAGGGAGTATGATCATGGCTATTTATTAGGTAAAAATCTCCAATATATTGACACATGTTTGTTGTAATTGAATGAAATATGAAAGAAAGCTCACAATTATTTGTTTGTTTTAGGTGATAGTGCACATGCCCTAAATCCCTAGATTTTGACTCCATACCTATCCACCACAACCCAAAATTAAAGTTGATTCAACACAACACCAGGGCTGTGATTGAGAGGACATCTGGGCTGCTGAACATTCATTTCCAGTGCCTACTTAAAAGAAGTGATGCTTTACAATATGCTTCAGAAAATGCATACAAGATAGTGGCCACGCGTGTTATTCTACACAATATTGCAACCACGAGAAGCCTACAGATCACCTTGTCAAAGTCGGATTTAGAGGATGTAGATCCTGAGCCACCTGTTCAGCAGCCTACAGAGGAGAGACGACAACAGATGACATTGCCAACAAATACTTTAGAAGGTGAGTCATAAGTGAAAGTCCAAGTAAAATATAATGTACACCTGTTGTTTGATGCTTCAAAGTACAGCAACCTTTATTGTCAAGTTTTCTTTACGTTTTTAAAACCATTTTGTATCTGTAATGTGCAGGTATTACTTAATGTCCACATACAATGCTGGTTACATCACCGAAAACACAAATACACAGTACTAGTGGTAGTTCATGTCCCGTGCCCTGCACCGCTCCTTGCAGCTGCATCTGGAAAGAGCTGTGCCTGTATGTGGAGCAGCACTAATATGGCTGCTGTTGCATCACAATGAATGTGCATCTGTAGAAGAGGTGCTGCTGACGCTGGGGAGTTCCTCACTATCTTGTGGTTCATCACCTACCACACGAGCTATTTGGGCAGTTTGTAGTGATACAACTGCAGAGGTAATGTGCCCTAAGCCCTTTGAGAAATCACCAATAAAGTGGCACGTGTCCTCCTGTAGAATACCTGTCTGCAGAGATAAGGTTGAAGTGGCATGTGCCAATCCCCTGACTGAACGGGTTAAAAAATCCATTCTGGCAGCAGTGCTTCCAGGGGCGGCTCCTCCGCTATGGCAAAGGAGCGTCGCCTCCCCTCCACCAGCAGCAGGAGCTGCAAACCTTTGAAAATACAATGATAAGAAACTAGGGGGCATAGTGCAGCGCCACTTTCCTTGCGCCCCTTAGCGCCCACCTACCGCCACCATGTGTGCACTGCATCTAAGATATGGCACACCATGGCGCAGGATAGGGGACAATAGCATCATTTTTATTGACGCTATTGATGTACTTTGTAGCAGTAGCGCCAAAATATTGGTGCTATTCCTGCAGAGTACATAGGGGTCAATTACAAATAATGGAAGCCCCCTTTTAACGCTTGCCCTGAGCAGGCGTTAAAAGTGCCATACAAAATGATGCAAGGAAGTCTGTTCTATTTCCTTGCGCCATTTCTTTGTCCCCCTAATGGGGGAACGCTCCCTTTTCATATAATGTAGCGCAAAGGGTTACAAAGTGGCGCAATGCATGCATTGCGCCACTTTAGAAAACATGGTGCAAGGGTTTTGGCCTCGTTGGGCCACATTAGTGTAAGAAAAATTACGCTAATGTGGCACAAGGTTGGGCTAGTGGCTCATAAATATGCCCCTATGCTTATTATCATTCTATTTTTAAAGAGGTGGGGCCATGGGGATGACGAGCAGTGAAGGGAGTGCACAGAGCACTCCCCTCAGTGCGCATGTATGTTTGGCTGGCTGTCTCAGGCCGGCCAAACACACATGTACACAAGGGCATTCTCCAACCTGCCACTTTGTGGCCGTATTGGAGAGAGCAAGCCCAGGTTCCCAGTCTGCATTGGAGCACCCAGCCCGGGCGCTGCAGCCAATCATAAAGCTGCTAGGAGCAGCGTAATGATTGGCTACAGGGCAGGCTGGGAGCCTGGAGTGCTGTGGAGAGCAGTGGTGCTGAGGCAGTTAGGTTCAGTTAAGTTTTTTTTCATTATTTTATTTTATTTTTTTGTTTTATTACCCCTGCTATTTTTCCTAGTTTCCAGCCGCGACTGAGTGCTTCTCTCTCTACACCTTTGGTAGGAGATATCCTCTGCCCCTTGTTGGCATCATTTTTTAAGGTCATTGGTGAGGCTGTCCATTTTATTGTCCATCTCTGCTTGCTTTTAAGCCAATTGATCACCCACATTGCTGATACCGAATGAAATGCATTGCTGCATTTTCGGTAGTCTTTTGTTCACTATTTTCATCTGCTTATTTTGCAGATGCTGAATTTGCAGCACAGAACTGTTAAAGCCACTAAACAACTGGCTATTTTTTTGCTGTAACGTACAAAAAATGATGCTAAGTTTTCCTGAGAAATTTCACAGCACTCACTCTATGCGCACACTGGAACATGCTGTGAGGATTTTAGACATCATCCTCATCCATTGATGGAGCCTGTGGAGAGTATGAAGCACTGCTAGAGTGGCCATATGGTGTGGTTGGCTGACTCTCTATTTCTATGGGATGTTCCACCACCGTGTGAGTCATCCTGACTTTCCTCATTAGTTCCGTCATTGTCTTCCTCGGGATGATCTGTTTAAAAAATAGATTTACACAAATTTTAGCATGAGGGAAATCACTTCCTATATTTTGCTATCAAGTGTTACATTTCTAGCACTGACTAAATTTAGTGAATTTTTGACTGCATGTCCCACAATGCAGTTTGATTGTCTTTATACATCTCCTTAATAACAACTCTACATTGTGTTATTCGGTAATGCAGGTAGAAAACAAATTAAGAGTCATAGATTTTAAAATTCCAAAATGTTTTGGACTTACTTTGAGATGTTGCAGGTGCTGATATATCAATACTCGTAAACCTCATGACTTCATCCAGCTCCCAGGTAGTCTCCACCCTCAACTGCAGTGTAGTGGGTGCAAGGACAGTAAAGAGTTCACCTGCTGTTCCCCAGGACCCATTCAGCTGTGTCAAAACCTTCTCCTTTCTAAGTAACTTGAGGTCATACTATCTCTTCCTCACTTGATCAATGGAGCTCTGGGTTACTCCTACAGCATTGATTTCTGCCACATCTTCTGCCAGGTTTTTTTCTTCTGAGACTCAGGGGCAGTCATGGATGACCTTCTAAATAGGAGCTCATGGTTGTTGCAGAACTCCTCAGTCTGGATCCCGAGCTCGTTTTCAGAAAACCTTTGTTTTCTTTTTCTTACCCCCACCTATTTCTCTTGGTTTTGGCTGGCCATTGCTGGGGTTGAAGGATGTGACTTGCTGGTCCAAATTGCAATTAGCATAGGCAGCTATTCTGCACCTTAACTCTGGCTGCTTTCCAAGCTACAAATGAGAAGCACTCCCGGGTTTGAAGTTCTTACACATAACCAGGAAGTGTTTTTTGGTATTTGTGGCTGCATGTGCAATTTGGGACCAAAGTCTCAATTTTGGTAATCTCAAATTGCAATTACTAAAATGAAGAAGAGAATACTTTGGGAGTCACAAATTCACAAGGTAAACCATAATTGTACTTGGATTTCCTAATTGTAATTCACTAAAAAACGCTATTTAGATATTGCAAATCAGCACATTTGTACATCCTGCCCTAGGTACTTTATTTGAGGCCATACTTTGAGTCTTGTACATGCCTGCTTGCTCTGCTTTGCAGTCTAAATGCTCCATAATTGTGAGTGTGAGCAAGCAATTTCCAAACCGATCTCTATTTGCTGAAAAATACTCAACGTGTGGTTATGTCCAGACATAATGCTCAAATTAACTGGAGTGTTGCCCAAAGGCTCATGCTCTTAAAATCTAAGGAGGCTTCACATTTTTCAATTTTGAGATTACTCATTGAAGGTTACTTTGTGGTAGGAACAATACTTCTATGTAGTATAATGTAAGTTTGAAACACAAGCTAACAGGTAGTTTCCAAGTTGTACCAACATACATGGGTTTTTCATAATTTGGATTACTTTGAGGAATAAAGTGAAGACCAAGAGTCCACTGATTTTAAACTGTTTAAAGGTTGCCTTATTACAAAGGCAATGTTAGACTTACAAGTACATAAAATGTAATCCTTTTCACTTTTCCCTTTCTGTTGGAAATGGCCTCTCTGAAGGGTCACCTCAAACCTTTTTGCCTTCCTCCTTTTCTTTTTGTGACAACATTTTTGCAGCGCTAAAGTGCATGTGCTCTCTTTCTAAAAACATGGTGGAATTGGTTCATACCTAATTGGCATATTTAATTTACTTATAAGTCCCTATTAAAGCACACTATGGGGGTCATTCTGACTTTGGCGGGCGGCGGAGGCCGCCCGCCAAAGTCCCGCCGTCAGAATACCGCCGCGCAGTCAGAAGACCGCCGCGGTAATTCTGAGTTTCCCGCTGGGCGGGCGGGCGACCGCCAGAAGGCCGCCCGCCCGCCCAGCGGGAAACCCCCTTCCACGAGGATGCCGGCTCCGAATGGAGCCGGCGGAGTGGAAAGGGTGCGATGGGTGCAGTTGCACCCGTCGCGATTTTCAGTGTCTGCAATCTTCGTGGGGCCCTGTTAGGGGGCCCCTGCAGTGCCCATGCCATTGGCATGGGCACTGCAGTGGCCCCCAGGGGCCCCACGACACCCGTTCCCACCAGCCAGGTTCTGCCGGTCAAAACCGCCAGAACCAGGCTGGCGGGAAGGGGGTCGGAATCCCCATGGCGGCGCTGCCTGCAGCGCCGCCATGGAGGATTCCTCAGGCCAGGGGAAAAACGGCGGGAAACCGCCGGTTTCCCTTTTCTGACCGCGGCTTTACCGCCGCGGTCAGAATTGGCCTGGATGCACCGCCAGCCTGTTGGCGGTGCATCCGCGGTCCCCGGCCCTGGCGGTCCATGACCGCCAGGGTCGGAATGACCCCCTATATGTGGCCAGGACCTGTACATTAAATGCTACTAGTGTGCCTGCATCACTGTTTATGCCACCCACGTCAGTAGCCCCTTAACCACGTCTCAGGCCTGCCATTGCAAGGCCTGTGTGTGCAGTTTCACTGCCACTTCCACTTGGCATTTAAAAATACTTGCCAAGCCTTAAGCACCCCTTTTTCTACATATAAGTCACACGTAAGGTAGGCCCTAGGTAACCCTTAGGGCAGGGTGCTAAGTAGGTAAAAAGTAGGACATGTACTTCTGTGTTTTACATGTCCTGGTAGTGAAAAAACGTTTTCCATTACTGTGAGTCCTGCTCCTTTCATAGGCTACGTTAGGAATGCCCTCGTATACTGTTTGAGTGGTAGCTTCTGATCAGGAAGGGGTAACCAGATCATATTTAGTATGGCCAGAATGGTAATAGTATGGTAGTAGTGAGGTTGGATTTAATAATACTATTTTAGAAATGCCACTTTCAGAAAGTGACCATTTCTCTGCACTTAAAAAACATCTTAGCCTTACAGCCTGTCTCCAATCCATATCTGGGCTGGGCTGGTTGACAGCTCCTTGTGCATTTCACCCAGACAACCACAAACACAGGACACTCAGTCACACCTGCACTCATCTGCATACTGAATGGGTCTTCCTAGGCTGGAAGGATGGAGGGCCTGACACTCACATTTCAAAAGTGAGTTGCCTGCCCCCACACAATGGACTGCCAACCCCCCTGCTGGGACCCTGGCAGACAAGCCTATACTGAAAGGGGAACTTGGGCACTCCAAAACCACTCTGACCCCACAAACTCAGACACTTGTGGACCTGAACCTGCATCCTGTCAAGAGGAACTGCCTGGCTGCCCACACTACTCATCTGGACTGTTGTGCTGAGAAGGACTGCTGCCCTGCTGCCCTGCTGGCCTCTGACTTTGCTGGGAGTGCTCTCCAAGGGCTTGGATTGAGCTTGCCTCTTGTTTTATGTAGTCTCAGGGCCAAAAAGACTTCAACTCATCAGGAAATTCTTTGTGCCCGAAACACCCGCCCTGCCGGAAACAACGCACAGCCTGATTTGGGACCAAGAAACTGCTGCACAGCCGAACTGGAACAATGCAGCCCGACTTCCCAAGTGGATATTCGATGCAGTGCCTGCCTTTCAACGGAAGATCCGACACATCACCCTAAGGGATCAATGCACTGCAGAACCAGAACAACACAGCCCAACTTCCTGAGTGGCAATTCAACGCAGCGGCTGCCTTGCGACAGAAGATTCAACACATCGCCCTACCTGATCCCTGCAACACCTGTGCCTTCTTCCAGGACATCCGAGATTTCCACACATCGTCCCTGTGCATCAAAAAGATCCCCGCATAGCAGTGAGGAACCAAGACTGTGCACTGTGCACCAAAAATTTATGCAAACCCCTTGCAGTGAGGAAAGAAACAACGCATCGTCTGCGCTGCATCAGAAAATCTGATTTCTAAGATTTAAGATTCTTTTTAAACCTTGCAAAAGTGATATTTCAACCTGTTCTTATTGGATTGTTTTGGTTTTACCTTAATTTATTCAGATAAATATTATCTATGTTTCTAACCCTGTGTGGTGTATTTTTGTGGTGTTTTCACTGTATTATTGTATGATTTATTGCACAAATACTTTACACATTGCCTTCTAATTTAAGCCTGATTGCTCAGTGCCAAGCTACCAGAGGGTGGGTACAGGATAATTTGGATTGTGTGTGACTTACCCTGACTAGGATTGTGGTCCCTACTTGGACAAGGGTGTATAGCTCTGCCAACTAGAAACCCCATTTCTAACACTTTCCATTTCTTTTCTTGGAAAGTCTGTACCTCTGAATTCACTAACAACTTTAGCTTACTTTTACGTTCAAATTTTCCTCAATATCTGAACTTTTAGATGGAAACCCCAAACAACCCAGAGTGCTTCTCACAGTATTACCCTTGTTTCTCTTGCAGTTTGAGATAAGATATATGTTTGCACAGGTGTACTTGAACCACTATAAACACTTATTATTGCCCTCAAATGTGACTTTGAAATAATAGATAAAAAAGGGTGTAGCAAAATGTTATGACTTAAATTTTAAGTTATAGTGTATGTATATGTCACGATGGGTGCATAACCTAGCAACATGCCATTTCCAATAAGCATATGTCATGGTCAACATTCAATTTTTAGCATCACTGCATGAAATTAGGTTACTGGTTGAGGGCGTGAAACCATATCAAAGCAGCAAACATAGTCCTTGTCAGAGTGAAGTAATAAGCAAACCCCCAATTAACCTGTACTTAACACTATGGTAATTTGGCAGAAGGCAGTCAGGCTTAACTTAGAGGCAATGTGTACTGTGTTTATGTGGCACTTCAAACAGTAATTCGATTTAGAAAAACAGAGAACATTTCAATAAATAATTTGACACAAAAAGGACAAAAATCTTTGGTCTCTCCTGTAGTGCAAAGAGTCAGGTTCACCGGAGCTTTGCGTTGGCAAATGGCACAGGTGACAAACTATAGGTTGAAACTGGCCTGTTTGCAAAGAGCTCAAAAACTTCCGAAGAGCTCAACTGAGGTCACACAAAGGGTCCAGTAGCTGGGGGGAAGATCTTGGGGGTCCGGGACTCACTCCAGCAAACTCCAGTGGGGCTCAGACAGGTACATTTGCAGGTCCAGGCAGCAGGTCAGCTGTGCAGTTGCAGGGTGCTCCTAGATCTTGCTATGTCCCCGTAGCTGAGAACAGGAGGTCAGCTGGCTGACCCTTGCAGTCTCTTCAGATGTGGATGAAGGGTGCAGGTCCAACCTACTTTTCAGCAAGCAAGGGAGCAGTGCAGCAAAGTAGAAGGGAACCAGCCCAGAAGTCCTTCTGGCAGCAAAGATGCACAACAGCCCTTCTTCTGTAGCATCCACGGAGGTGTACTGAACAGTTGGTGTCTGAGGTCTAATATGTATACCCGGTGCCTTCTTTGAAGTGGGAGAAACATCTAAAGGATTCTCTTTGAAGTGTTAAGGATTCTTGCCTCTCCTACCCTGATTCCAAACTAACTATGTAGTCAGGACACATCCTATTCAGGTGTAAGTGGGGCTGTGCCAAACTCAGTCCTCCCATCCTGACAGTGATGGTGTATTCATGCACACCAAAGGTCTCTGTAGTGTGTAGATGTCTAGGAGGAATACACAAAGACCCATTGCCAAATGCATCCAGTCATGTGACCCAGTGACAAACTGCAAGTACTAAATAGCTAAAGCAGGAAAATGCCAACTTTCTTAAAGTGGCATTTCAAAACTGTTCTTTAAGATCCACATTTACTATGAAAGATAATTTTTCATTATAATTCGAAAGACACCAAACAAGAACATGAACAGTTTACCTGTTCCCAATTGGAAGTTACAGCTCAATAAATGTAATAAGGTAGATTCATGTATATCCTGTGTGAAACGTGGCCTTGCAGTAGTGAAAAACAAATGCAAGAGACATACCTGTACTACCGTTCACATACTTTGCACCTTGCCATGGGGGCTATTTAGGGCCTAACCTAGGGGTGAATTAAATGTATTAAAAAGGTAGATTTGAGCCTAACAAAAGGTTTGTTTTGCCAAGTTGAAATGGCAGTTTAAAATGCCACACAAAGGCTGCAATGGCAGGCCTGAGACAGGTTTGCAAGGCTACTTACGTGGGTGGCACAAAAATGCTGCAGTCCCACCAGTAGAATTTAATTTAAAGGTCCTGGGTACATGTAGTTCCACATTACTATGGACTTATACTTATATAAGTAAATTATTTATGCCAATTTGGGACAAGACAATTTCACAATGTTTTGTAGGAGTGAGCAAATGCACTTTAACACTGGTTAGCAGTGGTGAAGTGCACAGAGTCATAAGGGCAACAAAAACAAGATCAGACAATTTTGAAGAGTGAGGCAAAATGTTTGAGGGGAAAACTACCCTAAGGATAACAGATGTCACATTTTTACTTGCACGAAGATCATGCTGCATGGTACTGAGTGAAGGTGAACCTATCCACAAGTACTACTCACATGAACGATGGTTAATCACAAATGTTTCAGCAGCACTTGGTGTTGCCCACCTGAGTTACTGTAATTTGTTTTAGGGGATATGTCTCATAGGTAATGATACTTATATTCATCATTTATTCAGTATTTTTAGCAGACCCATTAGTATGCTTTTGTAGCCACTTTTGATTCCCCTTGTCTAGTTTTTATGGAGGTGGAGGTGTTTTAGCCTTTTCCATAACAAGAACTACTACTGATCAATGGAAAATTGATCAGAACTTTGCCCAAGCTTCTAATGGCTTTGATGCTTCTTGCAGTAGTGACCACATCAAATACAATTACAACGGTGACAACACCATGCAGGACACCTAATAGTGACCACTAAGATATATGTGACAATATCAAATGACAAAATATTGTCATGTCAAAATATCATATCCAGAATACTGACTGTATCATGAAAGTAAGTATATTTAGGTAAGTATAGATTTAATATATTTTACTCCACACCTACATTCCTTGATGATACTTATATCTAAATAAGCAATAGTTGTAGTACTTGATATTCTGGAGACAATATTTTGGATGGACATAATTTAAGAATCAATATTCATGAGACAGAGTTACTGCAATGTTTGTCAGGAAAAACTGACTAGTGAAATAACATCCACAGCAGAAAGTGCCCACTGGCACAAAGCTTATTCTATCAGCTGTATATCTTCTCAAGTCTATTTGGTTTATCATTCAATTAGCAGCTTTAATTATGTTTTAGGTTTTTAACCATTTCTTTTTCAAACATCACCATATTGCTTTTTCAAAATACATACCACAAAATCAGTTTTCATACATGGTCCCCATATGTCCTCTTGTTATTACAGTAACATACCACGGATGCCTACCATAATGTCAACTATGCTTACATTATTCCAAGGAGGCTATAATGCCAAGACCCACCATGATCTGACAGTCATTGATATTACCTCAAATATGATTATGAATTTATGGACACATTTAGGACAAGCATGCTCAAAATAGCCCATTGTTAGAAGCAAACAATTTAAAAAAAGCCTCTTCTCTCCCTGGCTAAAGGCCTCCAAAGCATGGTGATCACATCCTTCCACCCTGTCCTCAGCAGTCCTATACTCTTATGACTCCACTCTGTCCATTGCTGACACATCCTTCCTGGCCCTGTTTTCACAGCTGCTGCGTGATCGATTAAGTGGAGCTTGTAAAGTGACCAATCTTCATGTGGGTTTAAAAAATTGAGAATGGAGACAGGTAGGCCGTAGGTATCAAAGGCTATTGCAGTGTGTTTTTGTGTTAGCATGTGGACTTTCTTTACTGTGGCTGTTGTTCAATCCAAGAATGTGGATATGTATACCACTGTTAGCTTTGAAATGGCTAAACCCTCTAAATTCAGTGATGCACTGGGCTCCATTCCAGGGAATTATTTTCAGGGTACTGGCAAACTACTAGTAACTCCCAAGTTAACAGTTGGGGACACCTGACTCAGACAGATACATATACATACATGCATTCTCCAGTCTCACTGTTTGAAACAAGATAACTATCTGTCTCAAATCCCAATCAAGCTTCTGTTCTCCTTGGGTACAGGGCTGCTAACACATGGGGGCATATTTATACTTGTTGATGCAAAACTGCACTAGTGCATCAAAAAGATTAGCACTGGCTTGCACCATTCTACAGCACTAGCCGGATGCCATATTTTGGATTGGCGCAAGCCAGCACAAAGCTTGGGCTAGCGTCAAAATAAAATACGGTAGCCAGGTGAGGGTGGTAGAGGAGATGGAGGTTGAGCGTCAAACAATGATGCTAGGCTGGTTAGAGGCAATAAAATGCCGCTCAGCAGCCTAGTGTCATTTCCTGATACACAATCATCCATAACACATGACTCCTGTCTTATAAAGGACAGGAGTCATGCCCACCACCCCAATGGCCAGCACAGGGAACAAGTGTCCCCTCGGCATGGCCATTGCACCCAGTGGTATGCAGGGAACCCCATGTCAAGTACTTGCCCATACTTGCCCTACTTACCTCGGATGGGGTCTCCCTTCCTCTGGTGTCCCTCTGGTGTGGGTGGAGGCGTTCCTGAGGTTTGGGGTGGGCACCTGTGGGCCCATTCCATGGTGTTTAGCCATGGAAATGGGTCCACAGGTCTCCTAATGCCTGGTCTGACCTAGGCGGTAAATAATGGTGCTAAGCAAGCTTAACAACATTATTTGGGTCTCCCTCCCACCTGTGTGTCATTTTAGAACAGGGGAATAAATATGACGCTATGGGGATAGCGTCATTTTTTGGATGGTAACGCTTAACTTGCATTTCATTGACGCAAGGTGGGTTCACGCATCCAAACAATTATGATAACTCCAATATTTTGATGCTAGATGGTCTAGCATCAAAATATAAAAATGGAGCTAAGTTTACACCATTTATGCATCACAAAAAATATGATGCACAAACAAAGTATAAATATGCCCCATGGTTTTCATAGACTTCTAAATAGCAACATCATTCTGCTATTGCTGCCACTTCTTTTGTAGCACAGTTTTCAAGGGTACTGTATGATCAATAGACTGGGGCTTTCATACAGACCAATATCCATTTGAATTTGTTAAATTGAGAACTGAGAATGGAGCTAAAGTGGATTGCAGGTAGCACAGGCTGTCACAGTGTGTTTTTGTGACAGCGTGTGGTCCTGCCGTTGATATGGCTGATAGCCATGCCAAGGATGCTTAGCACTGCCATCTTCAAAATGGCTAAACACTCCACCCCATATTTAAAAAACTGTCACCCAACACAGCGCAGTAGGCAAAAATGCTGCACTGTGTTGTGTGACAGGGAGGGAGCACGAGTGCACCATATATACAGAGATAAGGTACTCTTCTCCCCTCTAACTAACACCGGCACAGAACTTTGCTGCTGAGCGCCACTCACACACCCTTGGGCCTATAATTATGGGAAAATGACAGAGCCCAATGCTGCGCCAAAATTTGCAGGTCCGCGCTCCATCGTTTCACAAGGCGGGATGTTCCATATTTAAGTGACTATGGGGCACCCCTGTGTTGTCCCCTGTGCTGGCGGTATATTTAGCTGCCAGCACCAATGCAGGCATCCTTGCACCATAATGCAAGGATGTCTGCATTGAGGGGTGTGATTGTTTATGTGTGGGAAGGTGTACCTTCCTGCGCATAAACAGTCACTAATGGCAATTTGGCACTTCTGTGTGTGCTGCAGAATGCACATAAGCAATCATTTCTGACATTTTGCTCTTTCTATGCATGTTGAAGAATGCAGCACACATGGAAAAAGCAAAAAACGAGGAGGAATAAAAGTATTCCTTCATGTTGCGCCTTGCTAACGCCACCCCTGAGGTGGCATTAGATTTTGGCACTACCTCAGGTTTAAGAAAAAGCATAAATCTGGGGCAGCGTAAAAATGCAATTGGAGTTGCTGTGGCACACCCATAGCAACACCCATGGGATACCCCTTCCACGGAAAGGGCTGCGTGTGAATAAGTCATATTTACAAGGTGGCGTTAAGCCACAAAAAGTGGCTTACCACCACCTTGTAAATACATTGCAGGGCATAGCACCACTGGAGCATCATGTAAAGTGATGCTTAGGTGGCGCTAGGGGCTCATAAATATGCCCCTTGGTCCATAGTGCAAGGTTGTGACCCTGAGTCTTGCATAGTTCCTGTTCAGGAAAGGTTCCCTTCCAGTACAAATTACTATGCTTAGACTCTATTTAAAACTTGCCCTACATTGTATGTGTGCTGTATTATGTCCGAAAAGAAAGGAGAAACAAAAACATTTCTCTTTTTAACACCTCCTTTCAAATGGTGTTAATTTGTAGTGCAAATCCCTGTCTACTATTGTTAGAAGATAGAGTTTTACATCAAAAAGCATGGGTGGTTGCATGGGAATGCCCATGTACCACCCATGTAATGCCCCGTTGACGCTAAGTAACGCAAAGCAGTGCTTCATGATGCTTTGCATTACTTTTAGGCTACTTTCCAGTTTTGTGCTGTAAGGTAAAGTAGAAAAAAAACTTTTTGAACCATTTTGGGCCCTATGTATGATGGCCTATCCCATTCGCAAACAGCGAAAATCAGCGTTTGCGACCGCAAAATGGGCTGGTATGACGTACCATCCCTATTTTGCGAATCAGTTGCAATTACTGACTTGCAAAATAGGATTTGTGGCTCACAATTAGGGAGGGGCATCCCGGGGGTGTCCCTTCCTAATTGTGAGTTGCAGGGGGATGTATGATTGTTTTGAGACTGCAAATCCAGTCGCAAAACAATTGCAGTAACCACCAGTTTCAAATTGGTGGTAACCCATTCGCAAACAGGAAGGGGTCCCCAAGAGATTCCTTCCCCTTTGTGAATGGAAAGCGAAAATATTTTGCCAGAGCATGCAGCACTGCCTGCTCTGAAAAGATGAACAAATTATATTATATATATATTTTTTTATTTGAAAAGCATCTCCTTTAGGAAAATGGACTGCATTTAAAAAAAAAACTGCTTTATTTAAAAGCAGTCACAGACATGGTGATCTGCTGTTCGCAGGAGGCCACCATCCCTGTGAGTGCAGCCATTTCCAATGGGGTCACAAATTGTGACTTACCTCATGAATATTAATGAGTTAGGTCATTTGCGACCCCATTGGGAATTGTAAACAGTCACTGACACTGTTGTGCCTAGTCGTAAAAAATATGGTTGTACATCCGTGCCTGTAGGTTTGTAAATCTACCCCTCCAAATTTATTATTAGACTTTTCAGCATTTTAGTAAATGGGTTCTGTTGATTTTCAAACTGTTGATCATAAAACCAATTTATCTTGGGATTTGCCTAATGTTTGTGCCATACTTACAAGTGACATATTGGAAATCAAGATCATCCCATGGCAAATTAGTTCATACCCAAGACTAGAGTGGGATCATTGGTGTATACGTGGGTCATGGCAGCACTTCCAGTTCTAAAAGCTGGCCCGAAGGCTGAAGATCACTGAAGAAAGAACTAGAGTGGCAGATCAACCAAACCACTCCTACCTGCTACCAGAGATTGTGCAGCGTTTCTCTGGGAACTGTGCTGAGACGAGTGTGTGAAAACACTTTCTGATATTGTTGCTCAGTGGTTAGATAAGACTAACATTTTGTTTAACATTTGAGAAATAAGAATGATTTAAGAACTGATTTAGAGTCTGGACTTTAAAATTGTTAGAAAGTATCTTTTATTAACCTTTTATGATTATATTTTTGATTTTTTTTCACATGTTTTTGGGATAAATTGTTTGCACCTTTGGGAATAGCGAGGTGGACTGGCAGGGCCATGTGATAAATCCAAGAAGGAGAATTAACAGTAAGCATTCTGGGCCTCAGAAGAAGCCTGTGAATACTGAATTAGCGGCGTGCAGAGAATGAGTAAAAGGAATTTGAAAACTCACCTTTGCATCATCAAATAACTTTGTTTATTTTAAAACAAGTTTGAATATTAAAGTCACTAAAAACAATTCATCAATCTAAAAACGTAGTAGTCCTTAGTTTATCTGCACCACTGAACAAAGAAGCAACATTATAACAAATATTAGGAATAGTTAACATCTGCAAATACAATAATGCTAGTTTGGCTTGTTTAAAGTTCTTTTTAACACATACAGATTTTGGAAAATGCCTACCCAAAAGTTTGTAGAGGGGACAAATCAGAACAAAATGTGAAGTATCCTGTAAGGACAGATGATCACATTGACAGGGCACACATTCTTCCTCTCTTGACATGCCTTTTGGAACATGCAACATGTGGTGTAACACATTCTATTCAATCTAAAGTGGGTCAGAAAGAGTCTGCAGCTCCACGAGCCACAGGGAGAATCTGATTGGCTGACCACAACCTGACAGGAATGTTGCTGCCGCTATTTTATTCTATCAGGAAATGGTCCCTGAGACCACCACAAGAGCGTCGCGTAGGATCTCATTATTCTAATGAGACTACTGGATTTTGAGCGGCAGAATCACCTGTGGTGTGGGAGACTGAGGCCCTCATTATGAACATGGCGGTCTGTTTCACTACGGCCAACAGAGGAGCGGTCCGGACCGCCAATTAATGATTCAAACAAAACACACGCATCCCGCGAACCACCCACCGCCAGGAAAAGAGTCCCGCTGACGACGGCAGAGTCCGTTCACAGACCGTTGGAAAGGCCCAACCAGAACATCAAATTATGAACCACCATTCCGTCGTCAGTCTCGGGGCGGGAACCACCGCCACACAAAGCCAAGTGGAAATGAACCAAATTTAAGGAAACACTCACCGGAGTTCCACAGAATGTGCAGCGGCAGCCATGGACAGAGAGCTGCTGATAATGCCAGCCCTGCTCCTTGCCATATACATACACGACCGAGACCGCCGACGAAGATAATGATGGTAAGTACTGCATCCTACGACACAAGGGAGGAAAGGGCACAGTTACATAACCACCCACCCAACCCACACTGCAACTCCCCCCAACCTTACCCAGCAGCACAAGTCAGACACCCCACACCAAGAGGTGCGTACCCGACCGAAGGCCACTGCAACTTGACCATAGTACATACAATAGCCCCATACCCACACAGAAACTTTAATTATTAGCTCACTGAGCCAAACAGTGCTAACAGGGCCAATGGCCAGTCCATAAAATGTATATTGTCCTAGGCCACAACTGGCCACACCTGACTCCCACAGGTGATGGGTACTCCACAGAATGGGGTACCATATGGGGATCCAGGCACCTCACGGAAGGAGTGAAGGGGGGGTGGGGTGGGGATTTTCGATGGGGTGGGACTTTGACTTTCTTGTGGAGGTTGGGGGTTGGGCTTCTCCTTTGAAGGGGTGGGAGCTGTTTGGCTCGGGTGGAGCTGGATGGCCTAGGCTGTGACCGGGCCTTCTTCTTCACCGGGGAAAGTGCACGGGAATGGGAAGGCTGGACCGGGGTGGGCTGTGATGTGGAAGGAGCGGAAAGGGCAAGGAGGCGGGCACGTTTGGGGACAAGACGGGGTGGGCCAGTGGGTTGGAAAAGGTCAGCACGGGAGAGGAAACGTTTTTTGGGAGCCATTGGGGTGGGCGTGGATGAGGGCGTGGGAGTGGAGGCAGCGGGAGTTGATGTATGGGGTGTAGGTGTGCGTGTAGTGGATGCAGGTGCCAGCTCAGTATGCTGTGGTGTGGTGGATGTCTGATGGGTGGGTATCCTGGTGCGTTTGTGTTTTTTTTGGAGGTGGGGGGGTGGACACAGTGGGAGAAAACAGACAGCTAGTGTGGATGTATGTAGGGTGGGTGTCTGCAAGTCTGGTGAGTGTGCTGCATGTGCCAACTACAGTAAAGGTGTATGGCTGCTATTGTGGTGAGTGCAGGAAGAGGAGCAGTAACAGTGAGTGAAGGTGCAGTGCATGAGGGTGTGGATGTAGAGGGGACAGACAGGGAGGTGGAAGATTCGGGCACACTGGGGGAAGTGGACGTTGTTGTGTGTGAAGGTGTCTGTTCGCTGTGTGAATGCTTGTGGTGGGAGGTGTGGTGCTTGTGCTTTGAAGTGTGTTTCTTGTGTGTTGATGTGCCTGCAAGCGGGTCTGATTGTGTGCTTTGGACGGGCGAAAGGAGTGGGGTGCTGAAAGGGGTAGAGGAGGTTGGAGGGGGGACGGAATGGCTAGGGAAACTGGCTGCCGTCCGAGAGGAGGCCAGAGCCTAAAAAGATCTCTGTAGGGCAGACACAGCACCGTGAATTCCATCCAGATAGGCATTGGTCTGCTGCACCTCTGATGTCAGACCCTGGATGGCATTGACAATGGTTGTCTGCCCTACATAGATGATTCTTAGGAGGTCAATAGCCTCCTCTGTGAGGGCAGCAGGGCTGACTGGGGCAGGGGAGGAGGTGCCTGGGGTGAAGGAGACGCCCACCTTTCTGACCTACACCCACCCAACAAACACACCCAACAGGCAGCACTGTGCACTATGCCCATGGCCATGCCCCTGACTACTGACCAGAATACTGATCTACAACTATCCCCTGAAATACTTTTGGAGCTGAGGTAGGTGAAACCTGACAGGGACACCCCTTCACCCTTTGGGGAACATACAGTAGATGGACACCAGTCAAATTCCCTGGTCTAAGCAGCATGAGCCCTATCGCACACACAGTCATCCTTCCAGACTGAAGTATGGTCAGTGAGTGCTCACCCCCTTGTGACTGATGTGCAGCCTTCAAGCGCACATCCAGATCTGAGTACGCCACCACCAGGGTCCATCGCATGAAGGGGGTCAGTGACGGGGCACCCATTCCACATTGGGAGGACTTCCCCAGCTGGGCCTCAGTGATCTTTTACGCCCAGCGCCGCAGGTCCTCCCACATCTTTCGACAGTGGGTGCTCCACCGGTTGTAGACCCTCAGGGTCTGTACCTCCTTGGCAATGGCATGCCAATGTGCCCTCTTTTGGTGGGCGCTGACCTAGAAGGGTGACACAGAAATGGAACACAGAGGTCAGGCCCTTGCACGATAGGAACATCTGGCAGATTGTCCAGCATAGGACTGACAGTACTCTCAGACATACAGGACAGTGGCACACAGCATTCCATGCACCATGGCCCATCCACACATATGTGCAATCCACACCATCCATTATTCACACAGTGCCCCCCAAACCCAGACTCACTTGTACCTCTGGCTGTCCATAGAGTCCGCCTTACAGGGGCAGGACCCCTTCCACTAGCTTCTCCAGTTCTTCCTGGGTGAAGGCCGGGGCCTTTCCCCTGAACCATATGGAACATCCATTGCCAGAGGCAGGCCACAGCAGTACACAGAGTGGAGTACCTGTCCTCACGAGATCAGGGAGTCAAGTGATCAAACAATGATGAATGCACGTACGTTCCACGGCGGTATGCACCGCCAATGAGGGTGCGAACAGCGGTCAACACCGCCGTACGCTGTGACGTCAACCGCTAGCTGTATGAGGTCACTTCCACAACGACGGGGCAAAACTACAGTGGACAGACATTTTGCCATCACCTACTCATCTTGAAATTCCTACTACTCACAATGCAGGGCCTACTAGCCACATTAAGCACCTAGGCCTGTATCCATTCCATATAGTAGCACACATGAATTACTCTGTTACATGCTAGTGATGTACATGTTCATCTATCAGGTAGCAGTTATTGTACAGACACTACTATGAACAATGCAGTGCATATATTTTGCACATTTTGCCTATGTATGTGTGCACATCACTCCTTTTTGTAGCCCCTTGTAGGTACCGACCCTTGTGGCGAGGAAGGGCACCATCGGTGTACAGACCACTTGTGGATATGGGGACCATGGTAGAGCATCAGATCATTATCACTTACAGACTCACACGTGCAACTATAAAGGACCTATGTGCATTACTGGATCCTGCACTAACTCCCGGAAATCGTAATCAGCATGCCATTCCAAATGAGGTGCAGGTGCTCTCAGCACTCCATTTCCTGACCACAGGCTCTTTTCAAGTGACAGTGGGCATGGGTGCTGGTTTCTCACAGCCAATGTTCAGCCAGGTACTGACAAGATTTCTGAATGCATTTGTACAACATCTGCAATCCTATGTGAGATTCCCCCAAAGTGCTGACCTCCCTGCCATCAAGTCTGACTTCTATGCCTTTGCAAACATTCTCCATGTCATAGGTGCCATTGATGGCATACAAATACCCATCATCCCCCCAAGAGTGAGTGAACAGGTGTACAGAAACAGAAAGAACTTTCACTCCATGAACATACAATTGGTGTGTACTGCAGACCAGTACATTTCCCATGTGAATGCCATGTTTCTGGGTTCAGTCCATGATTCATTTGTGTTGAGGAACAGTAGTGTGCCACAGAAGATGGAACAACTACAAGAGGACAGAGGGTGGAACATATGGTAAGTTTGCCTGTCACTAACTGACACATTTCAGAAAACCAGCCTGTCTGACTTAGGAAAATTACAATGATGACTCTGTATTGAACCATTTTCTAGGTGATTCTGTATATCCAAACTTGCGTTGGCTCCTGACACCAGTGAGGAATCCCAGGACGGATGCAGAGAGGAAATACAATGAGGCCCATGGACGTACTAGGAGGGTGATAGAGCATACTATAGATGTCCTTAAGGCTAGATTCCGGTGTCTACATATCTCTGGGGGTTCCCTAGCCTATGGGCCTGATAAGGTGTGTAGAATAGTGGTGGCCTGCTGCATGCTGCACAACGTGGCAGTAAGACATTCTATCCCCCTTTTGGAGGTGGAGGGTGCTATAGGTCCTGATCAGCTACCTCAGAGAGGTGAGGAGAGCGATGGTGAGGATGAGGAAGGGAAAGATGTCAATTCAAGGAACCAACTGATACAACTCTACTTTCAATAACTGTGTGGGACTTAAGCCTGTCATTGTGGTTAGTGACTAATACTGTCAGTGTGCTCTGTCATATAGGGGGTATTGGTCATGATAGGCGATACATGGACCACTTTTGCATGGTACTGACAGACAATATATGCATTCCCTCCTTGCCTAATTTAAAACACACAGTACCACCATGAAGCACAAATTGACAATAACGTTGTTCTCTGCCAGTTGCATCCATACTCCACTTTGTTCAACTTTGAAGACTGGGACAGTGTTACAGGTGTGAAATGTGTTTTATTGGTAGAATAGAGTGAATTGTGCTATATACCGTGATGGGAGTCGTAAGGGTTGGTTGTCCTCAAAACCAACTTGGTGGCAGCCCTGTTGGATGTCTTAGATGGGTCCATTTTGTAGAACAGTACTTTAATTTGCCCTCAGCTAAGTGTTGTTGGTGAATGGGTGGAATGGTTGGTTTGCATTAGTAGACAGTCCAAAAAGAGAGGACCCTGTCTTACATTTCAGCTCGAATAGCCCCAAAGCATCATGATAAATGCAGCCATTAGGATGAATTCGAATAATATTTCAAAAAGTCTTTCACCATAAATGGCTGCAGCAAGTGCTGTAACGTTGTAGAAAGTTTTTCACCATAAGTTGGTGCGGCGAATGCCGTATCTCCGGACACGTGTTTCTGGCTTTCGGCCGTCATCAGCGGAGAACAAAGTGTGGCAGACGGGGTTGCTTGAAATGCCGCCTAAACGTATTCTCAGGTTTTTGTACCACTCAGTAGATGCACAGGTGCTTCACCAGAGCTCGTCAGCTCAAAGGCTCACGGGAGCCGTTAAATACGCAGTCCAAAAAGGGAGCACCCTGTCTTACATTTCAGCTCGAATAGCCCCAAAGCATAATGATAAATGCAGCCATTAGGATGAATTCGAATAAGATTTCAAAAAATATTTCACCATAAATGGGTGCAGCAAGTGCTGTAACGTTGTAGAAAGTTTTTCACCATAGGTTGGTGCGGCGAATGCCGTATCTCCGGACACGTGTTTCTGGCTTTCGGCCGTCATCAGCGGAGAGCAAAGTGTGGCAGACGGGGTTGCTTGAAATACCGCCTAAACGTATTCTCAGGTTTTTGTACCACTCAGTAGGCGCACAGGTGCTTCACCAGAGCTCGTCAGCTCAAAGGCTCACGGGAGCCGTTAAATACACAGTCCAAAAAGGGAGCACCCTGTCTTTCATTTCAGCTCGAATAGCCCCAAAGCATCATGATAAATGCAGCCATTAGGATGATTTTGAATAATATTTCAAAAAGTCTTTCACCATAAATGGGTGCACCAAGTGCTGTAACGTTGTAGAAAGTTTTTCACCATTAGTTGGTACGGCAAATGCCGTATCTCCGGACACGTGTTTCAGGCTTTCGGCCGTCATCAGCGGAGAGCAAAGTGTGGCAGACGGGGTTGCTTGAAATGCCGCCTAAACGTATTCTCAGGTTTTTGTACCACTCAGTAGGCGCACAGGTGCTTCACCAGAGCTAGTCAGCTCAAAGGCTCACCGGAGCCGTTAAATACACAGTCCAAAAAGGGAGCACCCTGTCTTACATTTCAGCTCGAATAGCCCCAAAGCATCATGATAAATGCAGCCATTAGGATGAATTTGAATAATATTTCAAAAAGTCTTTCACCATAAATGGGTGCAGCAAGTGCTGTAACGTTGTAGAAAGTTTTTCACCATAAGTTGGTGCGGCGAATGCCGTATCTCCGGACACGTGTTTCTGGCTTTCGGCCGTCATCAGCTGAGAGCAAAGTGTGGCAGACGGGGTTGCTTGAATTGCCGCCTAAACGTATTCTCAGGTTTTTGTACCACTCAGTAGGCGCACAGGTGCTTCCCCAGAGCTCGTCAGCTCAAAGGCTCACGGGAGCCGTTAAATACACAGTCCAAAAAGGGAGCACCCTGTCTTACATTTCAGCTCGAATAGCCCCGAAGCATCATGATAAATGCAGCCATTAGGATGAATTTGAATAATATTTCAAAAAGTCTTTCACCATAAATGGGTGCAGCAAGTGCTGTAACGTTGTAGAAAGTTTTTCACCATTAGTTGGTGCGGCAAATGCCGTATCTCCGGACACATGTTTCTGGCTTTCGGGCGTCATCAGCGGAGAGCAAAGTGTGGCAGACTGGGTTGCTTGAAATGCCGCCTAAACGTATTCTCAGGTTTTTGTACCACTCAGTAGGCGCACAGGTGCTTCACCAGAGCTCGTCAGCTCAAAGGCTCACGGGAGCTGTTAAATACACAGTCCAAAAAGGGAGCACCCTGTCTTACATTTCAGCTCGAATAGCCCCAAAGCATCATGATAAATGCAGTCATTAGGATGAATTTGAATAATATTTAACGGCTTTAACGGAGGTGCAGATGTGAGAGCCACATGTTTTTGAAACAGTGAAGACTCGAGTCTGCTCAACTTGTCAAAATTCACATTAGAAGTAGCAATATGAGGCCAGATGTCCGCTACCTCTTTTAATTTTGAGGAAAAAGTACATTCCCGCAGCATGTAAGAACCTTAGAGACCGAAACAACATAAACTATTCTGGTTCGCATCCCACAACAGTCTTTACCATTGAGGAGGACATAGCTGCTGTTTGAAAGCACCTGGAATGTAGGTCTAATCAAGGGGACTGGAACTCCCTTCAGATAACAAGCCAAGTTTGCTGCAGATGCGTTACACGCCCCATGCAAAGACAGCTGTTTACAAACCATCGAATGGCTGACAGAAGTCTCGCAATCACTCGCACTAAGAAAGAGAAGGGTAGCTCCCAATCCTCATGGATGTAACTATCTCCCAGCCTTTCATATCTGCCTACTGGAATGTGTTTTAAACAGGAGGTGAATTGAAGTGTGGAAATAGGCAGATTAATGACCCCGTGTAATAACCACTCAGCAGATGGTATTTAAGCCACAATAAAAGGCAACTTTTCTAACTTTTCAAGGTTTAGCATGACATAAGTTGCTTCATTCTTAGCCATTAGTTGTTGTTGTTGCGTTAAATTAAAAGTTGAAAATATTTCCCTTGCGCTGACTTGTTGCCAGGGAACGCGACCTGCCTACAGCGTTTGAAGTGTCCAACCCAACTGCATAATGGACCTTAGTTGACTCTGTCCATGGTGTAATGAAGACATATCTGTTTGTATAATGTCTATTGCAGAAGAAACAATGTTATTTAGGGTGTGTATCCGGTCGGACATGGTATTAATCCCATTATCTATAACAGCTAAGGCCTTTTGTAAATTTTCCTGACCTATTTGCCTTAACTGGGCAGCAGTTTCTTGTTGTGAAAGCTTCCAGATTTCATTATATACTTCATATAAGGAGCATTTTCTGCTTTGTTTTCTGGGTTCTAACAGGAAATCCTGTAAGTCAGTGTTATTACACAGGAGACTGAGGTGTTCTCTAACCGCTTCTAGTGAGGAACTCTTCAACCATTCGCTGGAATAGTTTCCCTACACTGTATGTTGTTACTATACCCGTATTTTCGGATGATATATAGCGAGGGTCCAGCCTACTAGTTCTAAAACCCCCCCAGGAGTTTATAAAACATTTATGATATATATTGGTATCTATTGGCCACAATGACCATGCACCAGAACGTGACAGTAAAACATTAAATGTGCCGTTCTGGACCCATTCATCGAGCTGGTCTTCAGTTGCATTAATATATTTTTGCCTTTATAAAATGTTGCAGGGGAGGGTATACTGTGCATGTTCAATTCCTTAATCTTTGCTAAGCCTAAACAACTCATTTGTTGTACTGTTTCATTTAAGAATATCATTTGAACAAGTATCAGGCATGCTCTAAATAAAGCTTCCTTCCCCAGTATTTGCCAATGTCTAGTTCCCCACACACTTTTTAAGTCAATCGACTTCAGCCAATATTCATAGCCTTCTATAGTTAACCGGGAAATAAAGGAATCCAAATAAATAAATTTTGTATTTGTCAATAATATGCGTATGGTTTATGCAGGTGGCAATACATTTCTTATTTGTCAATAATATGCTTATGTTTTCTGTAGGTGGCAATTTAAAATAATATGACTCAGCATTTTTTACATCATGCCCAGAAAAATATGTAAACTTGTCAGAATATGTTTTAGTACTCCCTTGTGGGGGAGTTGGACAATGTTCCCATTGCGTGTAATTAAAAACGGTCTTTGGGCTACTTGCTCTATGGATCAAATGGTGCCCATAATAATTGCAGCAAAACATATCACCATAATTCTCTTTAGATTGATAAACATCTTTGATTTCAAATACAGTATAATACTGCACATCAGTCATCATAGAATCAATTGTTTTCACATCCCAATCATTAGAAACAACTCCAGGTATTATTATATTGTTCATTGAAAGTTGAAACACACATGGTATTTGAATTACCTTCATAGGGCTGTATATATCGAATGTTACTTTATCCCAAACAATCAGGAATTGGTATGGCGGAAATGTTCACAAAGGACAAGTCTCTGTGGCCCTTGTGAGAAGGAAAATTAGGTTTTAGGACCTCATCCAGCAGTTCAACTGTTGATTTTTCTGGAAGAAAATGACCATGTATTAACAAAAATAATGTTATAACAAACCCAATCCAAAGCAGGAAAGCTAGTACAGTCAAGGAAAGCCACAGATAATCCCATGGAAGAATAAAATAAATTACTTTAAGCCAGTTTATCAGCTTACGTTTTTTGACAGTTCAGGTGTCGAAGAGACGAATGAGTCCGAGATGTCATTGTTGATGTCAGCAAAATATCCAGAAGTAGTTTGTGCAAAAACTGGAGCTGTGCTTATAGGTGGAGTTGGTGTTTCCCACGGTAGTACAGAGTGAATAGCACCATCCGTCTGTGTTGAAGTTGTGTCAAATCGATCAGTTATTTCTGTGTTATTTTATGTCAGTGGAACTAATGCAAGATCATTTTCCACCCTCCCCAAGCTCGGAGAGGTGTTAGTGTTCCTGCTTACTACTTGTAGAGAAACTTCTTGACTAGTAGTGAGAGGGATTTGGGAACTACTGGCGGTTCCTTTTGGTCGGCTGTGCAGGATCGGCCACATGGTGTAGTTTGACATTGTCGATGGAGACAAAACGATTTTCTTTGGCATCTGCCAACGGTGAAAGAATGACAGTTCTGGTACCGTGTATTCCCAAGACTGGGACTGGTGCACGCTAAGAAGGACCAAATTCCTTTTTCACAGCAACCTTTTCACGTACTAGATCCCCAACTTTAGGAATCCAGCCTGTAGCGTTACAGGTACATCTTTAAATCCTGTGGAGGCAGCACTGGCAGAATCGTTTTCGTTACGGAACTGTTGCAATTCATGTAAGAGAGTGACACGCTGATTTATGTCAAAAGGTGCTTCTCTTGCCTCAACGCCAGGACCATCAAGAACTGGAACATACATGTGAGTTCTGAACAGGCACTCATATAAAGTACGACCCCCCCATGGACCTTCTAGGCAGATTGTTAAGTGCTCTCTGGACTCCATACAGGTGATAAAACCAACTTTAACCCGTACCTAAGACTCTGGCTGTTAAGGAATGCTTTAAATCACGGTTTAATCGCTCCACAACACTATTTCCCTGTGGATGAAATGGAGACGAGTACTGAAGTTGGACCCCCAATGAAGCCATGGCATCCCTGAATGCCCTTGAGGCGAAAGCAGGGCTCTGGTCTGAGTGGAAAGCCGCAACCGCATATGTACCGATAAAGACTCGCAAATCTTTAATAACAGTCTGAGCGTTAGCCAGGCATTGAGGCCACACCCATAGAAATCTGGAGCAGGAGTCAACAGCGACTAAGATATATTTGTATGCACTATCCTAGTGTTAGGGGACCGCAATGGTCCAAGTACACACATTGTAAAGGTTTGTTGGAAATTAGCAGGGGTGTCTGCGGTGGGCGCTTAGCAGTGGAAACTTTCATTTGTTGGCAGATGTCACAACAAAGGACATACTGCTTGGCCTCTTTGTATAGACCTGGCCACCAATAACGGGCTTGTAGCAATGATATTGTAGCTGCCACACCAGCATGGGTAGATGCTACCCCATCATGCCCTGCTTTGATCAACTCTGGTCTTAAGTCTTTGTTGGGAATATCCCAAACCCCTACGTCAGGTATCTTAACCTCAGCATTGAGGCAGCCTCCCATTCGGTAGGAATATTTAGCAGAAATAATTTTGGATAGGGCGTACCACCAGCCATAGCTTTCACGGCAGCCCATATGTCTTCGTCCGGTTTCGCACTTAAGCAGGTTACTGCAGCAAAAGTGGCCGTGGCTACTGCTGACTTTGCGTCTTCATCAGCCAGTGTATTCCCAGCAACGTGTATTACAATGCCCTGGTGTCCAAGTGTATGTACAACATGGACATTTGGTGGCGTTTCCTTCAGATCCTCTACTTTCCCCTACAGAAGTCTGTGTTTAATGGTGTTGCCTTTAGAATCTCTGAATCCATTTTGGCGCCAGTAATGCAGGTATTCATTGAAGGACTGGACACAATAATATGAATCACAAACAATCAGCATGAGCTGTGCAGGATCCATATGTTCCAGTGCCATCACCAGAGCTTTTAGCTCTGCTAGTTGTGCTGTGCGATCCCCTCGGGTTTGCATGTATGTAGGCTGGGGACAAAATGTATTATCCTTCATGTAGCTGTTTACAACTGCGCGAGCAGTGGAGTATTGAAGCTTTGTGCCAATTGCAGGTTGTGCAAAGCTATCAGTGTACATGACTCTTTGATAGTGATCAATAGGCAGTGGTGTGTTTGCTGGAACTGGGTATTCTAGTTCATATTGCAAAAATTATTGAGTTTGTAATTTTGGGTCAAAAATGTAGTCTACATCAGTGGTCGTCAAAGACATTGCCCATTGTATCCAACGTGGATGTAATGCTTTAATGTGAGGAACGCTGGCTTTTGTGACAGCCTCAAGGAGTGGAATGGGAGAAACGACAATAATGCGTTTGCCCTGAGCTAGAGGTCTTTCTTTAATGACAGCCATCTGAAAAGCAGTGAGAACTTTCTTAGTTGGAGCAAAGCGTTGTTCTTCTGCTGTTACATAGGTGAAACCAATGGCACCAGCAATTACTCTGATGACCAAGTGTGTTTTATTGTCCCTTGTGTGTAGATGCTATGCTGCAAGCATGTCTGTCTGCAGGTCTCTGAGAATGTGTGTGTGTTCGACTGTCCAAAATTTACTGGAAAAGTCAGGACGTATTAAGTCATATAAAGGTTTTATGCGTGACGCATAATCTGGAATGTAAGTTCTGCCAAAATTTAGGAAACCCAATACGGATTGGAGTTTTGTAAGAGTATTTGGAGGTTGTAATTGTGCGCATTTCTCAAAAAATGGTGGCGCTAGGCTCTTTCCTTCGCTCGATGGCTCATATCCCAGAAACAGGACACTGAGGAAAGCTATTTTTGTTTTTTTTAAGTTGAATTTGTAATCAAATTCAGCAAATCCCACAACAATGCGGGCTACCCGTCTTAAATGTTGTAGCAATTCATCTTCCGTGAGATAAATATCGTCTACATAGGACAATGCTTCAGTGTCAATGTCGAGCAAAATTGCAGTTGCACGAGCTGCGAACAGTCCTGGACTGTTCTTGTACCCCTGGGGTAAACAACAGATTTTTTTCTGGGAGCCTAGGGCGCTGAAAATTCTCTACTCTCAGGTGCTATATTCTGGCAGAAGAAACCATTGGAAATGTCCAGAGTTGTTTTGTATTTTTTGTGCACTATGTTGTTCATCAGTGCTGTGCTATGTCAGTTTTGTATAGCATATGTGCATGTATGACTGTTTAGGTGTCTGTAGTCTAAGACTGTTCTGTATGAATGGTCCGGTTTACCTACTGGGAATTAAGGATTATTCATTGGGGAGACACAGGGTTCAATTACGCACTGGTACTCCAGTTATGTGAGAATCTCTCTCAGAGGTGCTTTTGCATCATGTTTTATAAGAAAAGGAGGTTGAGGTTGGGGTTGATTTTTAATAGGAATTACATGGTAGGGGGAATCTTTGTCCCATCCTACATGGTTGCAATATAACGCTGGTGCCTGCGCCAATCGATGGTGTAGGATTCAGCGAGTTCCTCTGGAACAAGGGGTGAGAAAGAATGTTTAATTACATCTTCCCCATATGGGCAGGTACAGACAAATTCTGGTGGCCAATCTTGTTCGACCAACAAGATATCATATATATTTACCACGCAATCCCAAAAGATTGCTTCTATTATGCGTTCAATGTCTCCCTCTAACTGTAGCGTTACTTTAAACACCCTATCAGGCGCGAAGACACGCATGTCCACATTTTCTACTTGTAGAAAGTCATCAGTTGCTTTCACCTCCAGATGCTCTAGGAGACTCTGGTGAACTATTGTGACCTCTGCTGCGCTGTCTAGCAGCGCTAGTGCCCACGTCCTGTTCTTCAAGAGGACCCTCTTTTTGAGTGGCATGTCAAACTGCAACTGCTGCCATCTTTTTCTTTTTAAATTGAGGTTTTTGTTGGAGGTGTTTCTCTTCCTTTTGAACAGAAACCTCTGTTGAGTGTTGTGATTCCTGTCTCGGTTTCACATACTCTCTTCGCTCTCACCACCCACCTCTCTCACTGCGTTTTTCTGATGAGTCCTGAAAGGAACAAGATTGGCGTGTATCAGTATATTGATATTTATCAGTCATTTTTATATTATCTCTGTTTCAGAGATTATGGCCCTCATTATGAACACGGCGGTCAAAACTGCTGTGTTCATGCTGGCGGTCAAACTACTGACCACCAGAGTCCCCGGATCTCTGCTGGCCGCAGAAAGAACATTCCTGTATGCCGATGGGCAGAAACATTGTTTCTTCAGCTACTGCTAAGTTTGCTACTGCAGGGTGAGGTGTATAAGTGGCCAATAAAGGCCAGGTAGGACCATCATTACTTAGAGGACATAACCTAACTGGTAAAATCGTATGGGGTAGGGCACCATCAAGCGAATTATTATGTTCTTGACAAGATAAAGGTATTTTTAAATGTGCATATGCTCTGTATTGTCCAGGTACGTTTGCAAGTGTATAGTGATGCAATGTGTTTGTGTTCCCATCCACTGCTGGAAATGTGACCCAAGAATAAAAAAGTTCTGTTCTATAAGCTGTATGTGCGTCCACCACAAATGTGACTGGACCCCCTGGGCCGTTAAGCCATTTGCCATTAAATGTGCAGTCAGGGGTTTTCGCATATTGATTGCAATTGCTACTTGTTGTGGATTTGTCATAGTAGATGGTAAATTTGTCCAGAGAAGGCACACCAAATGTGGATTTTCCTTTTAGAGATCAAGCTTGAATAACCTCCAGCATCAGATAGGTGTTCCCTACTTAGCTGAGGAGGAAATCCTCAATACCACGGACGTCTCCCTATATAGTACTGAGGTGCTTTTGTATATAGTGAGACAGAGATACTCAGGAGGACCCGAAAATTAGAGACTGACCAAATGTTGGAGGTGCCATGTCGCGTAGGCTCTCATTATTCTAGTGAGACTAATGGATTTTGAGTGGCAGAATCACCTGTGGTGTGGGAGAGTGAGTTTGACCCACTACAGGTGACACCTGTCACCCCAATCCGGGTTTTGCTCTGGCTAACTATCAGTGCCTCATCTCCACCCAAGGGCGAGATGATTGGGCAGCCGAGCGCATGACATACTTGATTTCTCAGGGAAACCGTGGTCACTCAGCTTTATCCGTTTCTCTCAGTTACATTAGTCTCACATACACAATGACAATGAAAGGTAGTATATGTTTCAATAAGGTTTTAATGAAGCGACTGCATCTTAGATAGCAAAGCATGGGCTGCAATAACCAGGACGATACAGCATGACAAGATTAAAATTGTGACAAGGACAGTAAAGCATAGAAATAAGACCACCATATTGTCACTAGAGTCAATAGACTAAATCCTACCTATGCTATAATGGAGCACAGTGTGTTAAGCCCTAATTCTGCCCTTCAGATTCCCCTGGGAAGACATCATCCCCCATACCTGAGCAAAGGCCTGAAGTCTGCATAAGCAGCTGTAGCAAAGCATTTAGCAATCAGCATACAGTCGTGGTTCTCTGACTGGAATCTCCCTCCAGCGTGTAAGGGACAGGGAAGTGTTTTTATAATAAAACAGCTGATGTTCTGAGAAAATGTCTCTACGTAAGGAAGTGTGTTTTCTATGAATGTCAGATACAAAATTTAATACCATGTTCACCGGCAACCTATCTACTCACAATAGTGCAGCGACCTTTAAAGGGTTAATAATTAAAATAAAAAAATTACACTGAGGAATACATAGAATATTATTAACCAAAGTAATGCAAGTAAAGAACAAGGGTAACGCATTAAGGTACTAAGCAGTGATAGTGAACTGAGGGCACATTTACTCTTATTTCACTTGTGTGACACAAAAAAACTTGCTGACCCACTTTGCTTGAAAAGGTGAGAGCAGAAATTCTCCATATTTACAAAGATATGAAGTACTTCTACTCTTTCCTTGTGTTAGTACTCTGGGACAGATTTATGGAAAAGTGGCACAGCACGGTGCTGCGCCAAAATTGGCAGCCCAATGTTGTGTCACTTTAGAAATGCAGGGATGTGCCGTACTCAAGTGAATACGGTGCACCCTTGTGTTGTCCCCTTCGCTAGTCCTAAATTTAGCTGCCAGCACCAATGCAGGCATCCTTGTGTCATTGTGCAAGGATGTCTGCGTTGAGGAGTGTGATTGTTTATGTGCGGGAAGGTGTCCCTACCTGCACATAAACAATCACTAAATGCACAATGCAGCACACACAGAAGTGCCAAAGTTTCATTTTCAAATGATTGTTTATGTACAGGAAGGGACACCTTCCCGCACATAAACAATCATTTCTGGCATTTAGCATGCATGGAAAAAGCAAAAAATGAGGAGGAATAAAAGTATTGCGCCCTGTTAGCGCCACCTCTAGGGGTGGTGTTAGATTTTGGCACTGCCTTAGGTTTACAAAATCTCATAAATCTGGGGCAGCATCAAAATGCAATTCATGTTGCTGTGGCACGCCCACAGCAACACCCATTGCAGGCCCCTTCCACGCACAATGCTGCATGGGAAGGGGCCATATTTACAAGGTGACGTTAAGCCACAGTGCTCAGCACCACAGGAGGTTTATGAAAAGTGATGCTCCTGTGGTGCTACGGGCATCCTTGCACCATAGTTTAAGGGTTTTGAGCATGAAGGGACACCTTCCTGAACAAAGACAATCCTTAAAAGCATATTCCTCTTTCTCTGAGTGCTGAAGAATGCTGCACACATAGAAAGATGAAGTAAATAGTAGGAATACAGATATTTCTCCTTCTTATGCCTCTGTTGGGTAGCCACACCATTTTAGCACAATCCCAGGTTTGAAAGTGTTTGTAAATCTGTACTTGGTCAAAATATATGGATGGGGTATGGTAATACCCATGGTCCACCTAGCAGCACCAACTCAATGCAAATTAACAGAATGCACTAGCTTTGCGCGGCTTAGTAAATCCCCAAAATGATTTTATGTTGGGGTTGCGCCACAAAAGTGATGCACCCCTGACTCAAAATCATAGTAAATCTGTTCTTGGTTTCCAGCAATTAAAACCCTCTGATAAGGGTGTTGACATTTGTTGGACCTGGCCCTTTTTGCAGGGTAATCCCCAAGTGTTTTGAGTTCTTCCTCCGGTGTTTCTGACCTCTTTTTGTTGGCTCTAGGACTCTGGGCACTTTATCACTGCTAATTAGTGCTAAAGTGCATGGTTCTCCCTTCTAAACTTGATATGATTGGCTTACACCTTTTTGGCACATTTATTTACCTGTAAGTCCCTTGTACAGTAGTATCCCTTACACACAGGGTCTGTAAGTTAAATGCTATTAGTAGGCCTGCAGCGCAGCCTGTGCCACCCACAGAGTAGCCTTTCAAACTAGTCTCAGGCCTGCCACAACAGGGCATGTGTGCACAGTTTACTACCACAGTGGTCTTTTATCTAGAAGTACTTGCCAGGACTGGAACTCCCCTTTTACTGCATATAAGTCACCCCTAAGTTAGGCCTTAGGTAACCCTATGGGCAAGGTGCTATGTAGGTAAAAGGTAGGACATGTGCCTTATTCTATGGCATATCCTGGTAGTGACAAAGAGCCTATTTGGATTCTCACTGCTGTGAGTGCTGCCCCTCTCACAGGTTTGCATTGGAAATGCCCTTACATGTGTCTAAGTGGTTGCTTCTGATCTATGAGGTGCAGCGTGGCCATGTTTGCTATGTTTGGAATGATAGTAACAAATGCTGCTTAATGGTGTAAGTGGATTTTTATTACCATTGTAGAAATGCCACTTTTAGGAAGAGAGCATTTCTCTGTGTTCATGACTCTTGTGCTTTGCAGCCTGACTCTAATCCACGTCTGGGGTAGAGTGACAGCTGGGCTTTGTGCTTACTTTCTAGACAGCCATAACACAGGAAGTGCTGGGTGTGACAGAAGAGGCATCTGCGTATTGATAGTCTTCTTGGGCTGGCGAAAAGGATGGTCATTCACACCTTGCATGTGAATAGGCTGTGTCCTGCCCTCACACAATGCACTGATTACCCCCACTGATGTCTGGAGACAGGGCTGGGATGGAAGGGGGGTGTTGTGCATTTTTAATGGGCCTTTGAAGTGCCCCCTGAGATCAAAGACAAAAATGATTATAAGTACAGGGGTTATTTCCCATGTTTTGGGATGAGAGACACTGCATGGACTTGTACCCAGATGCTGCTGGAAGGGACTGTGATCGCCATTGGGAGTAACCTGCTTGTTGTGCTGACCCGTGGCCTGCTAGGTCATCAGAAGGACTGCCACTAGATTACCAGGACCCTCTTTGTGCTGGCCTGAATGCCTGTGCCCTGCTTTGGTGCCACATGTGTTCTCCAGGGGCTGGGTCGTGTGCCCCCTTTCCACCAGCCTTTGTTGTGGTAGCGCCAGGAGTACACTCTTCACTTTTGCTGCAGCACATGAAGAGTGCAGTTTTCTCATCCTTTGCACCAACATGTGGGAAGGCTCTACTTCCTTTGGTTGGTTGTGGTTGCAGTGCGAGTGGAGCACACCTGACCTTCATTGTGCTAATTTGCCCCCTCATGCAGGAGAAGTGCAGAGGAGCCTGCAGCAGTCTCGTTGAAGTACAGATGAAGTGTTCATCCGTTGGTGCCCCCGTTGCACAATAAATCAATCAGTTTTTGTAAAGTGGGGCTACTCACCCGTGAGGGTCTCAAGGCGCTTTGAGGGGGAGGATTGAGCCTCATCTGAAGAGCCACATCTTGAGGTTTTTCCTGAAGATGGTGAGGGATGGGCTTTGTCTGAGGTATAGAGGCAGGTTGTTCCAGCTAGGCACCTACTTGAGTGTAATCTCCGCCATGGCCCCAGGAGATTGAGTCCGACCTGGTGGAAGTTCGATATGTGCAGCGCTACCTTTATTGGTGCCCTTGCCTGCCCGAAGAGGAGAGGAGCCCTGCCGGCCGCATTATGCAACCATCTTGGGTGGCCCCACCCTTCCACAGGAGAGAAGGGCTGTTCCTCCCAGTGGTGCACAGAAGAGAGCAGATGGAAGGGGAAGCTTCTGAGGTTAGTAGCCGCCTCACATGGATTTGGGCAGCTGCCCAGTGCTCTGCCCTATGTGGGGGACCCGTATAGGTCTACTCAGCAGTGTTGGGACGTGTGTATGCCCCCACCACCCTTGGGGGAAGCATACCTTTGCAAGGGAAAGATGTGCCCATTACATGGGGAGAGGCCGTCTGAGGTTGCCTGCCTTCTTTCTTCCACATTCACAGTACGGTTTGCAGGACAGGGAGGGGATTCATGAAGGGGGTCCCATTCCTGTTCGAACCACAATACAGTAAAGGAGGGCAGGAGCTCCTTTGTGTTGTAAGGGGTGCACTTTATTTACCGCCCATCAGATAGAAACAGTGCGCTTTATGTGGTTGATGTCCACTTACCATTTAACCTCTAAAAGAAGCACTAAGGCACTCTCACCTTCGTGTAGAAGATGTGGTTGGTGATTCCGGTTACAGTTGTATCTCACCAGAATATCTCTACCCTCATGTCGTATACTACTTTGTTCATGCTCTGATTATGTCCTATGCTGTTGTGGCCTTGGTGGAGTGACATACAGAATTCAGGATTGGTGTTGCAGGCATTGTGGGGGTAATGTTTTGTATGACGTGCAAAATGGAAATGCTTCTCCTTATTCTGCATTCATGATAATGATGGTCTGACAAGTGCCCGTTTGGCACAATGTTACTGATTCATATTGTTCTTGGTCTAATGTTTTATGCAATACAGTTTATTTTTATATAGTTTGTTGTGGAGTTTTCTTTATGGTGCATTTATTGTGTCACTGGGTTGTGTGTTTTGTGCAAATGCATGACACATTGCCTCTGGTATAAGCCTGACTGCTCGTGCCAAGCTGCCAAGGGTGGTGAGCAGGGGGTATCTTAGTCTTTGACCTGACTAGAGTAGTGATGAATGCCTGGCTTAGGTGCCTACCGTAGCCAAGCAGAAACCCCATTTCTCACAACATAGCTTTTAATAAGTGCCACATGGTAAAATGAAGAGGCAACATTATTACTCAGGATGTTATGAAGTCATCATGAATATACAGAATAAATTCAGAGTAACTAGATTTTCTTAACCTACATTAAAAAAGGAAACCTGTGGATCCTTGCCTTTATTTCCTACCCAAGATTGAAAAGGATCACATAAGTCCTCAGGGCAGACCAAATATAGTTTCTAATAGAATTCTGTTGTCTTTGAATGTTATTTTTATCCATTGGCCATGACAATAACCTCCAACTGCAAGCAGAATTGCTTTTTAATTAATCCATTGCATTATTTGGGAGTACTCAGTTATGATGACAACTTGAGATACATTGTCTCTGTATACCAATATTAAACACAAGAAAGGCATACAGGTTTGAATTCATGTTTTTAAAATTAGTCCTATCTACTACTTCGAACATACTGCAACTATTGCAACTTATAGAGGGTTGTCTTAATAAGAGCATTGCCGTGTGTGCATGGGTAATTATGGGTGACTGTATTGCCCCCACTATGTGAACTTCTATGAGGGTTGGTGGGGAGCAGGTAGTCTAGTCATTCAGCAATAAGACATTGACCCTACATTTACTTCTCAGGGTCAGATATATTGATGATCTTTTTGTCTTAATCAATAGAAGTGTTAAATAGTTTATGTAATTTGTTACATCAGTAAAACAGACATTGATTTCATATTTATGAAGGTCACAATTAAGCATAATGAAGTAACAATTACCCTTTTCAGATAGGAGGAAGTTGGTAAGAGTCTCCTTCATCCTCATAGCCAACATACCTGTGGCCATATTTACAATATTGGGGCGCAGGGCAGAGCCACAAGTCTTTTTGCTGTGCCACCCTGCATAAAAATAAAGGACAGGGATGCACTGAATCTATAGAATACGGCACATTCTTGTCCTCTTCCACTGCGCTAGTGCTCAATTGTCTGCCATGTGCTAATGCAGGCACCCCTGCACCATGGTACAAGGGTGTCTGTATTTTAGGAATGATTAAAACAATCAATAGGGCCGTTTTCTCTTTTCTATGTGTTCTGCATTCTGCAAGTTATTTCTCCTTGTTACGCCTCCCCTGAGGAGGCATAGGCTTTTGACACATTCCCAGGCTTACAAATCTTTGTAAATCTGGGAATGCATCAAAATCGACGGGTGTTGCACAGGAAAACCCACAGCAGTGCCCATGGAACGCCTCTTTAATGTAGAGTAAGGCAATGCAACAACTTGCGCTGCATTGCCTTACTCCATACCTACGAGGCTAATGAAAAGGCAGACAAAGCCTATGTAACTGGTGCATCAAAAAAAGTGATGCACCAGCAGCACAAGCCGCTTGTAAATATGCTCTCTTGAGGTTAGTATACAGTAGGGTAACTATTGTGTGTTAAATGGAATCATAGCACAGATGCAGCATATACAAGAGAGAAAAGGACCATCATACCTACAGTAGCATAATGAAACTTGAGGGGGCTCCCCTTCCATGCTCCGGATCCAGGCAGGAGCTCTCATCTAGTGACCTGCTGCCAATGCACAGTGCTGGAGGGACCACCCCTGTAGCTCGGGGCACCTCCCAGCACCATGGGGTCTGCGGTGGCTATTGTTACGCCACGTCATACCTATAATCAGAGATAGGCGCAACTCAAAGCAAATTCTGAACATAGCCAGTAAAGGAGCAGATATAAAACCTAGAACAGGATTTGAATTCCCTATTGAGAATTAGAGGAAAACCAAGGATGCACATATTATCAGATTCATGACCACATATAACAAAGATGGCAATGCTATTCAATCCATTTGTAACAAAACACCATGGGCCTCATTATGACCCTGGCGGGCGGCGGAGGCCGCCCGCCAGGATCCCGCCCTCCATTATACCGCTCCGCGGTCTGAAGACCGCGGAGGGTATTATGAGTTTTTCCCTGGGCTGGCGGGCGGTCTCCAAAAGACCGCCCGCCAGCCCAGGGAAAAACTCCCTTCCCACGAGGATGCCGGCTCGTAATCGAGCCGGCGGAGTGGGAAGGTGCGACGGGTGCAGTGGCACCCGTCGCGTATTTCAGTGTCTGCAAGGCAGACACTGAAATACTTTGCGGGGCCCTCTTACGGGGGCCCCTGCCGTGCCCATGCCATTGGCATGGGCACGGCAGGGGCCCCCAGGGGCCACGCGACCCCCCCTACCGCCATCCTGTTCATGGCGGCTTTCCCTCCATGAACAGGATGGCGGTAGGGGGGGTCAGAATCCCCTCGGCGGCGCAGCGAGCTGCGCCGCCTTGGAGGATTCTAAGGTCAGTGGAAAACCGGCGGGAGACCGCCGGTTTTCCCGTTCTGACCGCGGCCAAAGCGCCGCGGTCAGAATGACCAAGGGAGCACCGCCGGCCTGTCGGCGGTGCTCCCGCCCCCGTTGGCCCTGGCGGTAGAGAACCGCCAGGGTCAGAATGAGGGCCCATATATTTTACTTCATGATAATATAATTGGGAGCAAGATGGGGAGCATACCTTAGATTAACTATAAGAACTTTTCTTCCATCAAAGATAGGCTGCTACATGGCTATTTTGGACAACTGAATATGAAACGATTGGTTAACTCACCTAAAAGAATTTACAAAATTTAGCTAGTGTATCTATGCATTGGAATGTCCCTGCTTACAAACATATGTTGGAAATAGTAGTAGTTTAAAATCTTTATTCGGATTTGAAACCATAAAAGCACATAAGCAACAAAGAAACATTAAAAGTATGCCGCCAGTTCAGTTAATAAGCTCCCCACAAGAAAAGAAAATGAACAGACGGAGTGTAAGTATAATAAAGCGCATAAGTGCAAATATTAATACAAATATCTCCACTATGCATACATGTAAAAGGCCACAGCCCTAGATGTTGTTGTAGAAAACCTGTCAGAAACGTAACCTCAGTGCAGCACTTGTACCTCCAGAAACAAGGCCTTAATATACCACGGATGAAAACATCAAAATAACATTAGTCAAAGACGCTGTACAAAAGACTGTTTAACATAGCAGTTTTCTGCCTCCAAAGGGCAAGGTTCACAGTGATTGCTACCCGAGAACTGACATAATACCTGATGCTGCATATTATTTCTCCACAATATTGCGCAGCCTAACAGAGGTTGAGATGCACTTATAGACTGTTGGGCAGATTTAGGAGCCCCTATGTCACCGGAGCATCACTTTAAGTGATGCTCCGGTGGTTTTATGCACTGTGCTGTATTTACAAGGTGGCGTTAAGCTAAATTTTGTGGCTTAACGCTACCTTGTAAATACAGCTCCTTCACATGCAGCACTGTGCGTGCAAGGGGCGTGCAATAGGTGTTGATGTGGACATGCCAGAGCAACACCCATTGCATTTTGGCTCTGCCCCAGATTTATGACTTTTCATAAACCAGAGGCAGCACTAAATCTAACACCACCCCAGGAGTGGCATTAGCATGGTGCAACGAGGAGAAATACTTTTATTTCTCATAATTGTTTGCTCTTTCTATGTGTTCTGCATTAGCACATATAGAATGAGCAAATCGCCGTTCAAGATTGTTTTTGTGTAGGAATGTGTCCCTTCCTGCACAAAAGCAATTTCCCCGTCAACGCAGCCATCCTTGAACCACAGCACAAGGGTTGCTGGGTTGGTGCTCAGCAGCAAATTTAGCTCCGGCGCAGGGGAAAACACAGGGGTGTGCTGTATTCTAGTAAATACGTGCATCTCTGCATTGTGAAAATGACGGAGCCTCGTGCTGCCAATTTTGGCGCAGCATCAAGCGCCATCCTTTTCTTTTAAATCAGGGCCTGTATGCAATACAGGGCCGTAGCCAGCAGTAAATTTTTGGGGGGACATGGCCCCAGCAAAGACAAAGAAGTGTATTTGGAGAGCAGAAGCAGGCTGGACGTGGCATCATTTGAAACAGTTGTATATTAACTGAAATATTTTAACTCACAAAATTGTTTTTTATGCATGTTCTTTCTTCTCAGAAGCGAAAAAGAGTTACAAATGCACATTTTAAAGCATGTTAGTCAAAACTGAACATAGTTCAAAAATATCCATACAGGAGCAAAATGTGCCCTCATGGAACAAGTGGGAACCTTAGGCCCATATTTATACTTTTTGACGCAAACCAGCGCCGGCGCTGCTTTGCGACAAAAATATTACCGCCGGCTAACGCCATTCCTTCGTGCACAGTTTGCGCCGAATGTGCGTCAACATTTCTGTCGCACATTTGGCACAAACAGAGTATAAATATGCCCCTTAGTGTCAAGTGCTACATATTTGGAAGTAAACTTGATCAAGACTTGATGAGATTTAAATGTAGGAGGTTTGGAGTTTCTCCTGCAATGGACTCTTGCCATGAGCCTTGGTATATGGAAAATGTCAAATCAAATGGAATCAATTGCATTAGCTTTACAAATTCTTGATTGATTGGTTGATTGATTGAGAAATGTAGAAGTAGGCACAATATGCCAGTAATTACTAACTGTATGTTAGGATCAGCTTTATAACAGCAGCAGGTGTCATGAGGCCAAGGAGGGATCGATACATCACAAGATCTCACCCATACATGCACACATGTGCAGGTACACTGGGGTGTATTCACAAACTGCATTTTTTGGAGCATACTTATTAGTACCACAATAGATATACTAACATCCTAGAATGATATTCACTAACCTACATGGAGAGGGGAAAGCCTCAGTCTCTCTTACCTTCTTTTTGTGTGGAGATCCCCAAACGTGTAGGTATACATTTTAGTAATAAATGTGAGAGAGACAGGTGGGAGTGGTTGGAAAATGGGGAAGACTAATAGAGGGGAGGGGTTTGGGCTATGAGTAGGGAGGGGTTAAAGAGAACAGGAGTTTAGAGAGGGACATACCACAAAAGGGCAAGCTAGTGATTGTGACAAATTGCACTTCTATAGATACTATAACCAAAAAGACCCAAAACAAAAGTAAACGTACTCCAGCTCAGAGTTGGAGTAAGTCCTGCACCACACATAGCTTGTCACTAGCACTCCAACACCATCTCGTAGAAAATAATGGAATCAGGGACTTAAAATGAAAGCCTGTAGGCAATGAGATAAAATAATGTTTAACATTAAAATATTTTTACTATTTTTTTTCTTTTGTTTTACAAACTTTTAAACATTTACCTCTACCTTACTCCGGGGATATATCCCCCCTGCCTATGTTTAAAAAATACTATAGTAGTAACTTTGCACTCATAAATTATGCTTCATCCTTGAATTCATGCCATAGCAGGTCTCATCAAGGGCCATCAGAAATATGATCACATCACTCCTTGATTAATAATTTCTCATGGTGGCCCGCACACTCTTGCCATCATGACCTGCACCCCTGATTATCTTGCAGACAAGCTCATAATCTCTGGAAGCTTTTGACAGATCCTCAGCCAGGACACTATCAAACTGCAGACTAAGAAGTGTAGAAAATAAAAAAAACAAAGCAGCAGGTGTTATCTATTTATGTACCTAGGATTTGGAGCAGTATCCCTATAAACATAAGGCTATTCCAACCATGCTTAAATTTAGGGAAGACATGAAGATGCACCTCTTCAAAGAATATTCTATCCTGTAACTATCCACTACCTAGCTACCTCTCTTATCACTCGACTGTGTGCTTGCATTTCAGTGTACAATATCCCCCTGGCTTTTTGGCTAAGTTATATACATTCATATGTACAAACATTGATACATATACAACAAGTTTTGTTATTGGCTTTGGAGTCTTGTGAGAGCACTAAAGCATGTTTTTAGGCTCCGTGGGCCAGATTTATGAAAAGTGGAGCTGCACCTAGTAGAGCACAATTTTTCGTGCACCACTTAGCGCCCCCATAACGCCACAATGTGTGCGCCGCATTTAAAATATGGCACACTATGGCGGTAGTCAGGGGGACTAGTGTCATAATTTTTTACTCTAGTCTG
This sequence comes from Pleurodeles waltl, assembly GCF_031143425.1. Lineage (NCBI taxonomy): Eukaryota > Metazoa > Chordata > Amphibia > Caudata > Salamandridae > Pleurodeles > Pleurodeles waltl. The sequence continues at coordinate 85,385,345 of NC_090442.1, read as the reverse complement.
GCGCTTTGCAGGACTAGCATCAAAAATGTTGACACTAATCCTGCAAAACACCCAGAGGCTCATTGAACACAATGAGAGCCTCTTTTTAACACCTGCACTTAGCAGGCATTGAAAAAAGCCAATACAAATGGTGCAAAGGAATCTCTTAGATTCCTTTGCACCATTTTTACAGCTCCCTTAGCGCCAGAATGACCCCTTTTATACCTGGAGCAGGCATAATGTGGCGCAAGGGGTTACAAAGTGGTGCAATGCACCACTTTGTAAATATGGGGTGGAGGTTTTGCCCTTCCAACGCCACATTAGCGTCAAAAAAATTATGCTACTGTGGTGTAGGAATGGTGCTAGGCTACCATAAATCTGGTAAAGCAACACAGAAACAACTTTAAAAATGTCAGGTATGGATTAATTCAGAAGCAAAAGGCCCTCAGGTATCATCATTGGGCTTGCTCCATTTCAGACTGGTACTGCAATGTCTGACGGGACCCTTAAGGGGGCCACTAAGCCAGAAATATGCAATGAATTTGAAGGGTGAAGAGAGATTGGAGAGAGGAAAAGAGGTTATAAAATTGGTTCTGACACTCCCTTGAAAAACCAATTTTATTAATACAAGGAGGTGCTGGTCAAGGTTAAAAAACAAAAACAGAGTTAATAGGAATTATGATCCTTTCCTTTAATCAAAAGGAGGTCAAAAAGACATTACTTAGACCTCTTTTATCAAAGTCAATGTGTTTAGCGATCTTTTTTGTAGAACAAAGCTTGACTTATGTTCATAGGGACAGACTAACGCCTCCCTTCCATATCAAGGGGCATATATATGCTCTGTTTGCACTGAATTTGCGTCATTTTTTTGTAACTCAAATTCAGAGCAAACCTAACTCCATATTTAGATTTTGACATTAGACATGTCTAACGTCAAAATAAGGGAGTTTGCACCATTTTTTGGATGAGTGCTCCTACCTTCCATCAATGTAATGCAAGGTAGGCTCTTCCATCTAAAAAATGGTGCTATCCCCATAGCCTCATATTTATCTCCCCATGCTAAAATGACACACGGGTGTGTGAGGGGCTAAATAATGGTGCAAAGCTTGCGTTGCACCATTATTTAACGCCTGGGTCAGACCAGGCGTTAGGGGACCTGTGGACCCATTTCCATGGTTAAACACCATAAGTGGGTCCACTGGTGCCCTCCCCAAGCCCCAGGAACACCCCCACCCACACCAGAGGGACATCAGAGGATGGGGGACCCCATCGCAGGTAAGTACGGTAAGTATTGGTAAGTGTGGTTTTCATTTTTTTTTTCAAAGTGACACAGGGGCTCGGTGTCCCCTGCATGGCACAGGGTCCAATGGCCAAGCCCAGGGGACACTTGTCCCCTGTGTTGGCCATAGGGGTGGTGGGCATGAGTCCTATCTGTCCTAAGACAGCAATCATGTCTTTGGTGACTGAGTGACAGTCAATGGCACTAGTCTGGTTAGAGGCATTTTTGTTTGCCTCTAACCAGGCTAGCATCACTTTTTGGTGCACAACCCCTTCCTTCCCTACCGCCACCCTCACCCGGCTAGTGTCTATTTTTAAGATGCTAGCCCAAGTTCAGCACCGGCTTGCGCCATTCCTTTCATATGGCGCCCGGCTGGCACTGTAAAATGGCGCAAGCCGGTGCTATACTTTTTTCCGCAAAACTGCGTTTGTGTAGTTTTGCGGCAAAAAGTATAAATCTGGGCCCAGATGTCAGCACTAAATTCCGAAATGGGTTATTTCAAACAAGGGTTTTCATACATGAGATTCCCCTATCTGTGGTGTATAATTTGTTAAAAATAAGTGCTTGGGCTCAAAGATTTTTCTAGCAGCCTGTCCATAGAGCTGCCTAACACTGATGTTGTATAATAACAAGGCTGTTTAGTATGGATTAAAACCCAGGTGCCTCCTTCTTCCACCACTATATGCTTCCTGTCTCATCATCTCACACTTACAACATCCTTTTTGACCTATGTTTTCTATTTTATCCTTCTCTCCCTTGCTCTGGGTTAAAATCTGAGGATGGAAAATTAGCCCTACTCCCCAAAATTGAATGCTGATAATCACCAGAAGAATTATTTAGGCGCTAATGCCAGTCAACGTCTTTAAAGTGTCTGCTGGTCCATGAACATTTTTCTATGTAATACACATATACAGCGGAACCATATTAATGGGCCCATCTACAATGCTTACTACTGGGTTTAATCTAAGAGGAAAGGTATGGCATGAGGAATAAAGAAGACCATAGCCAGACTCGAAGACTCACAAGCACATAAAACTGGTAGTAAATAGTGAGGCATTACTTCACAAACATTTAATGCCAGCTTGACCTGGCCTGGCTGATGGAGCACATACTAGGTCATGTCATGCACTACATAGTGGTTCTCACTTCAGTCCAGTTGCATTGGTTGTTTCAGCTCCAGTCTCAGAGACACAGATTCTGCTGAAAGCAGGGTGGGCAAGCCTTGGGATTGAGCATCCCACTGCTGGGGAAGTGGTGGTCAGGATTCATGATCAGTCTGATTGCAGGCCCTCTGGTATCTCCTTTCATGCCGTTTGGCTGGACAGCTGACAAGCAGATCAAGAAGGGCTGTGGCTGTGCAATAGTGTTGCAGAGTGCACATAATCTAATCGGGGATGCTGGCAGCACCAGGTCTCAGAAGCGGGTGACACTGGTGAATCACTGAGTATAAGACAAGCACAAACAAGCTTTTAGATCAGGTCAGGAGTCTATAGTAGTTTATACAACTGTGTAGCTGACAGCGTATAATATTAGGTGCTGCACCACTATCCTGCACTGTGGAACACTCTGCAGAGGAAAACAAAGACAGTTCAGAAGCTGATGATGACCCAGCATGACATATGTCTAGATGGCAACAGCGGTAAACTATATATACATGTACCCCCTGTTGCTGTGCCAGGGAGAGCCAGGGTGGCTCTTCTGGTGATGAATGATCAAAACAGTCTGAAGATGCAAAGGCAGGCAGGACCATGCTTGGACAGACACCTGACTTAGCATTTAACCTCCACCCCTCTCTCTTGTAATTTCTTTTCCTAGTTAAAGGTGCCCTTGGCTGACATGACTTTCATATCATCATGTGTTGGCAGTCAGCTGAGCATGGGAACCCAGATGTTTCCAGTGCATTTGGGAAGTCACCTCTAAGCATGGATTTGACTCTGAACATGGGATCCTTAACTTTTCCAGCACTTTTATGGTGTGACAACCAAGGCCGCCTTACCCAATGGTGTTCAATGATCACTAGGCTCAAAGCATTTAGACAAAATGGTGGCAAAGTGGTAAGTTTTCCAGGATAAGCTCTCTTATAAGGTCTAAGGTGCTGTATGCACTAAAGTCAGCAAGGAAATTGACTGTCACATAACTGATCATTGTTTTAGCATCTTTCATCGCTTTTCCATGTGTATTACTTTCTGACATTTTACCAATCTGTCCTTTTGGAGAGATTCTTAGGGCCCATATTTATACTTTTTTATCGCCGCATTTGCATCATTCTCTGGCCCAAAAGCAGCGCAAACTTACAAAATACCATTGTATTTTGTAAGTTTGCGCCGCGTTTGTGTAAAAAAATTACGCACATGCCGTCCTCAAAAAGTATAAATATGGGCCTTAATCTCTTGTTCTGACTGGAAAACTGATATGCAGGTACAGAGCACAATACAACTATAAATATACACATCTCACAATCTAAAGGCAGAGAGAAGAGCTACAGACAGCAGTAGTCATTATTCCACAAATATTCGTTTTATATATAGTCGTGTAAGCATATTAGTTTTATGCCCAAATTTGAGCTTTCCAGTTTAAAGAATACTGATGAAGAATGATTGAATTGTGCTAATTTACACCAGCTTTTCATTTAAGAATAAAACATTTAACCTGATAGATGAGCAGTTTCATGAAATAAAATGCACATTTCTCATGCAATCCCAGCTTTTCATTTTTGTAAATGTTTGTTTGGTGTCTAAATATCAGTTTGCTATTTTCATAAAATATCCACATGTACTACTGCTGCACATGGAGTGTTTCTGTGTGCATCCCATGGACCATCACTGCAAGCTATGGTAAACAATATATGTCATAAATTACCAACATGTATTCAAGGCCATCATTATATTTTGGTTTGGCAGCGAGCACATCACCCTACCACACAAAGCAGGTTTAAATTAGGGTCCTCGCCTGACAATAAAATGTTTTTTGTGCAGTGCTGAATACTACAATTTTTCCACCTCTAAGCACTGCCCACATCAGTTTATATAATCACTCAATCTAATCTAGTCATTATGCTGACCTCAGAAGGATAGTTGGCATTGTAAGCAGTCTGACATTGCATCTTATGACATTGAGTGCCCTCACATATGTCAGTGTGAGCATTTAACTCACTAAGCTGCTTTTACAGCATTTTCACATTTTTAATAAAAGCCTGCTTGTGATACAGGTCAACACTATTGTACGGTTTGCTGTGATTGTGGACTTTTTGTGACGATAACCATGTTTATGTGCCCTGGAGAAATGGTGCAAGTATTCTTTTACACAAAGTTCATCTATTTCTGTCATGAAATACTAAACTGGCAACATTCTTTCAAACTGTATTACCGTTTCTAAATGCATCAGAAATACTGATTCATTTAATGTGGACATCGTAGTAATACAGAAATCTGGAAACTAGTGCCAAGTTCTTTACTTAGCGTCATACCGCGCACTTCTGAGGCAAAATTGTTGCTATTGTATTCATTTCTTCCAAGACAAATTTTCGTGTTTTTGTAGCACATAGAAAAAGCAAAAACAAGGAGAAATAAAAGGATTTCTCCTCGTTGCGCATGTAATGCCACCCCTGCGGTGGCATTCGTTTTTTGTGCTGCCTCAGGTTTACGATTTCTTGTAAATCTGGGGTGGCATCAAAATGCAATGGGTGTTGCTGTGGAACGTCCACAGCAACATCCATTGCACACCCCTGTCACGCTAAGTTAAGGGACCTTATTTACAAGGCGGTGTTAAGCCACAAAAAGTGGCTTAACGCCGCATTCTAAATATGACACTTATCATTGCACCATCGGAGCATTGGCAAAAGTGACCCTCCGGTGGTGCAAGGGGCTTGTAAATAAGCCCCCTAATTTCTTCAGAAACTTAAATATGGATGCCCTACTCTGCTCAAAATATGCTTGTCTCACTTTTATAAAGTCTTCATAGGGGCAGTTATTAGTGAAAGGGATCCCAAGATAAGTGAAGGATTATACTGTCTGGATTTTAATTCTACTCAGCTGAAAGGGCTTCACCTAGCTGTTAGGGCTCCCGATTATCATGGTGTATGATTTGGACCTGTTTGTGCAACCTCAGCCTGTCCATATAACCCACAAAGCTGTTCAACAGTCTCAGCAGGCCAAATCCAGTCCTAGATTTAAGTACATAAACATTGGCATACATGAGGGCAGGTAGACCCTTAGTGCTGGCCAAAGGGGGATCACATACCACCTCCGACAGGGTAATCTCCAGGTTGTTGATATAAAGGCTAAACAAAAATGGGGCAAGAAAATCTCTCTACCTTATGTCCTGACCAATCCTAAGAGAATGTGCATCCTCAATTGGGTATCCCACCACATCCTCATAAAGTCTAAAAAATATATGCTGTATCCTCATGTCAGCACCCATAGTCAGCATCTTGGACCAAAGTCTACATTTGTCAACATTGTCAAAGACAGAGCTGAGGTCTGTAAATGTTAGATATAGGAACCTGTCTGTCACAGTTGAACTCTTGCTCTAGGCTAGATTGCTGGTTTATGGTTGATAGCACTTTTGTTTGTAGGCGACTAAGGCAATCCTATAACAAGTCACAACTGTCAGCCCAACCCTCCCGGCTCACAAGAAGTACCTCACCAAAAACCCAAACAGTAAAAAGCAGCCTTTATTCATGGACTCAAGAGTGCAATATCTCAGGGGATTCGTGGTTAAACAGAGAGTACCCTTTTCTCACATGAGCAATAGGTCTCACACAGGCAATAAAGAAGATGCAGTAAAATCTTCAATATGTTTTAGCGACAAGACTGTAATCTACTGTAAAATGCATGAGCTGCAATGATTAGGATAATGATCAATGCGAGAAGCAGAATTGTAAAAACAAGAGTCATGAATTTAAAGACCCTCACCATCTTACAATAACATGAGATGTAAAATAGGCCCCAATTCCCTAGCATGGAGAACCTAATCTCTAACCTAAAGACAGTTAGGTGTGGTAAACCTAATCTGCCAGTACCAGGTCCATGAGAAGAGCCCCCCCAACCCGTGTTACCTTGGAATGAGGTCTCTAGATCAGACTCTGTCGTGACACGAAGGCTGGGTCTGCATCAAGGCAATGTGTACCATAGATAGTGTTGATGGCATCTGGTAGAAATCCCTCTGATAACATGTAGGATCCCTGACACAGATATGCTCCCAAACAATAGATAAGGAGGCATGCTTTAGGCTGCAACTATATAAAGAACTCCCTCCAAAAGTATTATGTTCCTGTCACAAGTAAGTGGGAAAGGGACATGATGTGAATACCTAAGTATATCACTTAACTTTGACATTGATAGTGACGCCTTCACAGAGTGGCACCGATAACATGAAATTAAAACATCTTCCTAACTATAAACATAGTAGCCATCTTGGAAGAAATAATTAAACAAATGTGCTAAAATAAAGCAGTCTAAATAGGTTGAAATTCACTAGGTAACAGGGGCACAGGCCTGCAAGCCAGAAGGCTAAGCTAAACTCCTGATTCCCATTAAAACTAGATAGGATCCACTAGACATCCTTAATCTAGCGTACTTTCTGTTCAATCAGACGAAGAGTATGTATAATAAAGTGCATAACTACTACGCTGCTATATGGTCCCTACTCCATGCCGGAACCCATATTGTGCTGGTGTTAAGATGCTCTTCTCCTGTGCCCAGGTCTCAAGGCGTTCCAGCAGGACCCAACTCATCACCTTTGCAGGAGAGGCAATAAGTGATATTGGGTGATAGCAACAAGGGTCTCCTTTATCTCCCTTCTTTAAGATAGGGGATATGACGGCCTTTGACAAGGACTTGGCAGGGTCACAAATAATGGCACAGTTCAGGACATTGACTAAAAGTGGCACCCATAGATCAATGTTGTTTTTAAAGAGGTCAATAGGGACCCCTCACTGCCAGAATAACCTCCTCCAAAGAGATATGCAGTTGATCATTACCACAAGAAATAGTGGAATCTACAGTACAATAATCTACAGTAATTCAAATGCTCTCGTAAAATGTGCCATCCATGTGGAAAGCTGAATGGAGATGTTGGTGATAGTGTTGTGTCCTTCAGTGAAGTAGGTTCAATTCACCACTTTCCAAAACAAGGAAGCATAACTATTTACACTAGGGGCCTCATTTGAAAGGCCCTATTGGCACACTGAGCCACCAGAGCGTCGTTTTTGTTTATGCTCCGGTGGCGCAGTGTGCTGGCCCATATTTTACAAGATCCTGCAAAGCCAGCTTGCATGTCTTTTCATGACATTGTAAATATGGCTCCCTTTCACGCATAACACTGCATGACAGGGGTGTTTCATGGTTGTTGCTGTGGGTGTTTTCACAAAACACCCATGGAATCTGATGGAATCTGATGCATTCACATATTTACAAGGCTGGGAATGCATCAGATTCCTATGCCACCTCATGGGTGGCATTAAAGTGGCACAGTGAGGAGAAATAACATTATTTCTCCCCATTTTTCCTCTTTCTATGTGTGCTGAATTCTGCAGTGCACAAAGAAAGAGAAACATGCCTTTCATGATTGTTTGTTTCACTGCACATAAACAATCATCCCTGCAATGGTGCAAAGGTGCCTGCATTGGCGCTAGGCAGCAGATTGTGTGCTAACACAGAGGAAAGTACAGGGATCCATCATATTTCTGTAAATGTGATGTATTCCTTAACTTTTAAAATGATGCAACACAGCACATCAAGCTGGTTTGCAGCACCATGCTGCTTCATTTCCTTGTAAAGGAGCCTCTATATCTTTTGAGTTGTTTCCATGATTTCCTTCTAATATTATGCTTTCTTGCTCTAATGACTGCGTTGTAATGGTGTCTATAGCATTGTACCTCCTCAGGGTCAATAGGTATTTTCTTCACAGCAGTTTTAAAAGGCTATGTGCTTGTGAGCAGATTTTATCAAAACACGTATTTTGCCTAGGCACTTGGGCTGTTGTGGGGGCTGTCAACAATTCTGAAGCACGTTGGCAAAAATCTGCACACACCCTCAGAGTGCCTGTTAGGTTGGCCTCATTATCAAGACAGGCCATGAGTTGCTTAATACTGTGATGCATCAGGCAACCTACCAGTCCCCCTGTGTCTATGTGTGCCCACTTAAAACAAAAACCCTTGCTTTTTGTGTGACGTAGAGGAGGGTTAGTAAGTTTATTTTGTGACATGTTTTGTCCCAGTAGTAAGTGTAGGACTAAGGGATTATGGTCACTTATGCCAGTGTGGTGAATGGAAAACTGGGATAACGTCAACCCCAGTCTTCTGACACAACAATAAAATCAATTAGGCTATGTTGGACCTGACAGCCTGAGGGTGGTAATCTCACAACTATTTGCCTGCCTCCCTCCACAATTCTGACTCTGTTTTTACTGGTTTACGAATCTGCACACTTTACCACTGCTATCTAGTGCTAAAGTGCATATGCTCTCTCCCTTAAACATGGTAACATTGGTTCATTCCCAATTGGTATATTGAATTTACCTGTAAATCCCTAGTAAAGTGCATTACATGTGCCCAGGGCCTGTGAATTAAATGCTACTAGTGGGCCTGCAGCACTGATTGTGCCACCCAGATAAGTAGACCCTTAACCATGTCTCGGGCCTGCCATTGCAAGGCCAGTGTGTGCAGTTTCACTGCCACTTTGACTTGGCATTTAAAAGTACTGTCAAGCCTTAAACACCCCTTTTTCTACTTATAAGTCACCCCTAAGGTAGACCCCAAGTAACCCATAGGGCTGGGTGCTCTGTAGGCAAAAGGCAGGAGATGTACATGTGTGTTTTATATGTCCTTGTAGTGAAAAACTACTAAATGGAATTGGAAGAAATGAGGGCTATCAAGAATGAAGATTTTCTGATGCTATGAATGTGTGATGTTCACAACCGTAGGTCGGAAATACTTTGCTCTTTTCTTATTTACAGGGAGGAGCAGTCTATGCATGAAGGGATGAAGAGAACATTCCCCAATATCTAGATTTAATAACAAACATCTAGCAAGTCTCAATATGAATGAAGAACTGGTAACTTATTTGGGCTTACCTGCACTATAAGTGATTGCCTATATTTCTTTTTACTTTTACCTGGATTCATGTTAGTCCGGAAGAAATTTCTAAATGATTATAATCAAAAAACTTAATTGAAGTGAATAAGTATAATTTACATTGTGTGTTTTGTTCTTCTTATTTTTCTATCATCTTTTTTGAGTTTTTATTGTATCAGGCCCCTCAGGCATGATGTAGTTTGACATTTTCTGTATTACTGTACCTACCAGTTAATTTAGTTTGCACATGAATTTGAACTATTATATTAGTTTTTGGCCATGCAGCTATGTTAGGTACCACAGATACCTGTTTGCATTATTTGTCACATGATAAATGAAAGTCTAGTCCATCAGGCTGGTTGTGCACTTATGTATTTTTATCAGTTCATGTTGTTGGGACATTATTTTTTCATTTCTGATTATTGTTGTAGTTACATGAAATTATGAAGCATAATTAATTGATAATATATTTCTATATGCATTGAACAGATTATTGTTATGTGGGCCATGTAATATATGTTCCACTACTATTTGTATGTGTGTTTATGTGTTCTCCAGCGAGATGGTCGTGTTACAGTTGTCAAAGGATTTTCAGACAAAACGCATTGTGTTCTTCACTTCAATTAAAATCTTTATATTATTTCCTGCGAGTGCTCTTTTTCTGCCAATAATTCATACTAATGAACATATGGAGATTACCGGTAAGTAATTGGAGCATTATTTCTGCATCATCCTTTTCTATTCCCAGTCCTTTCCATAAAGGGCTGTAAAACGTGTTTTGCTGTCCTTCTGACAAATACAAGATAATAGCAGTACACCAAATAACAAATTCTCTTTTGTTAAATACTAATGAAAACAATTCATTTGAAGCAAAAAACACGCATTCAGTGTTTGAATTTACAGTAGGCAAAACCATCTTAAAAAAGCTTTGTTAACCACTTGTACCACTCTTCACAACATGTACTTCATAGAATTACATAAAGGTATGCAGGGTAGATCATGTGGCTGCCCTAACAATTTCTGATACGTGAACCAAGCGATCGCCTCACCTGCTGATTTGTAGAACTCTGAAATAAGTTCCTTGACCTACCTTCTTATAATGGAAGTAGAATTCTTAGACCTCTTTTACTTGAACCAAAAGTCATTATGAGAGAAAATCAGTTCTCCTGACATCTACATTTTGCAGGTTTTCCTCCTCTGCCAAGGAAGAAAACTGAAAATATTTATACAAGATAATTTTTTGACCCAGGTAGAATTTCCAAAGTAACAAAGTGATAAAATTGACAAAGTGACAAAAGATCTCTGAGATGGCTTCAGGATTTCCAAGCACTAAGCCCCTCATTACAATCCTGGAGGTCGGTGATAAAGTGGCGGTAATACCGCCAACAGGCTGGCGGTAAATACCGCCAACTTATGACCATGGCGGTCAGAACTCAGATAGACAGCCACTTTACCACACTGACCGCCAGGGCGGAAACAATAGGCACCACGGTTGTAGCCGCCTACAGCCAGGCGGAAGTCAATGTTCCACCCACTGTATAATTGCAATCCAAACCACCACATATTCCGGGGTGGTACCAACAACATCAAAAGCCTGGAGGAAACACTGTACAGAAGGGAACAACTCACCTTTGGAGACTCAGGGAAGAACCACGCCGCCATGGAGCCCGAGTTGCAGAACTTTTCCTATGATCTTCTACGTCCTGCTCCACCACGTACACCAACAACGGTGAAGACGACCACGGTGAGTACAGCTGCCTAGCTCACAGGGGAGGGAGGGAGGAAAAAGAGAGTGACACACACGCAACACACCCCCACCCCATAACCATACACATAATCAGATGCAGTAATAAAACATATTTACCTCGTGCCCCTCAGGAATAATGCAAGGACAACAGGAATAGATGAAAGTGAGTGTTATAATATATGTACAGTAATAATACATGCAATCAATCTAAAAGTATTTACATATGTACAAATCAAGGGACACTGTCCACTCTTCAATGTGCGTGGGCCACAGGGCCACATGACAAAGTTCAAGGCCCCACTTGTCTCCTACAACAAGGAGAGAACACTAGGGGCATCAGTTCGAAAATAGGCAGGCACCTCAGGGGGACGGGGAACCAGGGCTCCTCAGCCGGCAGATGGAACAACACTGCTGTCCTGGAAAATGCAAGGCCACAGTCTTTCAACTGGGTGAGTTGCCTACTGGTCCTGGAGTGGGCATCTTGCCCTGTGATCTTTATCCTGGGAGGATGGGGTGAGTTGGTGTTTTCCCCACTGGTTCTGGAGGGGGCATCGTGCCCTGTGATCTTCATCCTGGGGAGGATGGAGTGAGTGGCTGTTTTCCCCACTGGTTCTGGAGGGGGCATCGTGCCCTGTGATCTTCATCCTGGGGAATGATGGGGTGAGTGGGTGTTTTTCCCACTGGTTCTGGAGGGGGCATCAAGCGTGTGATCTTCATCCTGGAGAGGATGGGCTGAATGGGTGCCATACCCACTGGTACTGGAGGGGGCATTGTGCCCTGTGATCTTCATCCTCGAGAGAATGGGGTGAGTGGGTGTCATACCCACTGGTCTCGGGAGGGGACATTGTGCCCTGTGATCTTCATCCTTGGGACGATGGGGTGAGTGGGTGCCATACCCACTGGTTCTGGAGGGGGCATCATGGCCTGTGATATTCATCCTCGAGAGAATGGGGTGAGTGGGTTTCATACCCACTGGTTTCGGGAGGGGGCATTGTGCCCTGTGATCTTCATCCTGGGGAGGATGGGGTGAGTGGGTGTTTTCCCCACTGGTTCTGGAGGGGGCATTGTGCCCTGTGATCTTCATCCTGGGGAGGACGGGGTGAGTGGGTGCCATACCCACTGGTTCTGGAGGGGCATCAAGCTCTGTGATGCAGATTTTGGAGAGTGCAAGATCACAGTCTCTCAGGTGGGTGTCTGACCCACATGATTTGCAGGGGGCAGGCTGCACAACAGCCCAGGGATGCAAGACTACAGACTGTCCACCGGCGGTGATGGCTGCTCCGTGATGGTGCTGCTGCTGGTGGTGGGGGGAAGCCCCTGCCCATCCCCTGCAGCCTTGGATGGCTGCCCAATGGTGCTGCTCCTGGTGGGGGGAAGCACCTGCCCATCCCCTGCAGCCTCGGATGACTGCCCACTGGTGCTGCTGCTGGTGGTGGTGGGGGGAACCACCTGCCTATCCCCTGCAGCCTCGGACAGCTGCACCACCATGGTTGGTGGTGGGGGCTCCAACTGAGTCCCAGCACCAGGCCCCTTGTCCTTCCTGCCTGCTGGTGCAGGCCCCTTGCCCGTCCTGGCAGCAGCTTGGGATGGCTCATTGCCCTTCCTGCCAGTAGCTGGGGATGGCTCCTTGCCCTTCTGGCCAGCACTTGGGGCAGGCACCCTTTCCGTGAGGCTGTCTGGTGCCCTGGATCCTTTCCCACCACAAGTTGCTGTGGACACTACTGGGCCCGTGGACTGGGTGGCTGAGGTGCTTGCCTGGGTTTTACCCACCCTGGCCAGACGTGAAGGATGGGCAGGGGGAGGGTAGGGAAGAGGTCAATGGTGGAGAGGAAAAACTTCTTAGAGACATTGGGGTGGGGAGAGGGAGAAGGTTTGGGAGTGGAGGAAGAGGGAGTGGTTGTAGTAGGTGTCTGTCTGCTGTGTTTGGGTGCAGGTGCATGGGCTCGATGCTGTTGTGGGGTGGGTGGCTGTTGGGTGACTTGCGTTTGTGTACCTTGGGAGGGGGGCACGGACACAGTTGGAGAGGACACAGGGGACATGTGCATGGCTGTTGTGGTTGTGTCTGCCAGTGAGGTGTGTGTTGTGATAGGTGTGGTGGTGATGGCTGTAGTGGATGAGGATGTAGTGCATTCAGGTGTGAGTGTAGACGCAACAGGGAGGGAGGCGAGGGACGAGGAGGAGGGGGAGACAGTGGAGGCAGTGGCTGTTGGTATGTCTGCATCTGGATGGTGTTTGTGTGAGTGCCTGTGGGATGAAGTGTGGTGCTTGTGTTTGCCTATGCCACTCTTGTGTGTTTGGGGTTGAGGGGAAAGGGATTGGAATTGGGTATAAAAAGTTGGAAGGGTGGAAACAGGGACAGTGGCTGCCATCAGAGAGGAGCCTGGATTGATCTCTGTTGGGCTGCCAGAGTAAATGCCCTCCAGAAATGCATTGGTTTGTTGATTTTGGGCTGCTAGCCCCTGGATGGCATTCACAATGGTTGACTGCCCAAAAGAGATGGATCTCAGGAGGTCAATAGCCTTTTCACTCAGGACAGCAGGGCTCACTGGGGCAGGGCCTGAGGTGCCTGGGTGAAGGAGATGCCCACCCTCCTGGGTGAGCGGGCATGGGCAACTCGCTGAGGGGCTGCTGGGAGGGCGGTGCTGGTACAGGGGTGGCAGCTGTATCTATAGCTGGGGTGGTCACAGAGTTGTCCGCCACCACCAGGGGGCTTCCATCAGAGGAGGTATCTGTGTTCGAACTGTCCTCTCCAGTCTCCGCCGTGGAGCTCCCCTCACCCTCCGTCCCACTGGTGCCCACATCGTCGGAGGGCTCTGCCCCTTGGGCCCTGTGGGATGCAGCTCCCTGCATCGCCTGATCCTCGGCTCCTCCACCAGATGATGCTAATGCACATAAGGACAGGATGACAAAACAAAAAGGGGAGGGAAAGAGACAAAGGAAACACTTGGTCAATGGTTGCACCAACACCACTGTTTGCGTACATAGCACCCTCACACACAGGGAACAGCCATACGCAATATGAAATGCACTACCAGTGACAATGCTAGTCACCAGGGCATGGGGGGGACACATACCGCCAACTGCACGATACCTGGGACCCACATAGCCCTGCCCAGTAGTGGATGCCTACTAGTTATGTAGGAGGAATATCAAATCACAACCCTGCCCAACATGGGACCTACTCTGCAATGTCAGGCCTGGCCTAGGGGCACCCACAGACACACATTCCCCCATCCGGATACCACCCCACCAGGCATGAGTAGTAATGATCGGCACTATACTCACACCCTTGGGGCTGCTGTGATGCCCTCAAATGCCCCTCCAGCTCTGGATATGCCACCGCCAGTATGCAGGCCATCAGGGGGGTCAGGGTTCAACAGGCACTCCTTCCTCATTGGGAGGTCATCCCCAGCGAGGCCTCCGCTGTCTTCCGTGCCCAGCATCTCAGGTCCTCCCACCGTTTCCGACAGTGGGTGCTCCGCCTGCAATAGAACCCCAGGGTCCGCACCTCCTTGGTGATGGCATGCCATACACCCTTCTTTTGATGGGCGCTGATCTGCAGAGGCAATACACAGAGGTAAATAGCATCAGATAAACAGTCCAGCCTGTTACACATATGGCCCACGATACCCGTTCCCATCACCATTGGCACACACATAGCCCAACACACATGCTATATGCCGCAAAGAGGACATCCAACCACCTCCTGATATGAAGCATTCACACACATCACTCAATGCATTTATGCCCCATGCATCATGCTCACAGTGTACTCACATGTTGGTCTGGAGGCCCATACAACAGTCCGTACTGGGGTAGGACCCCATCCACCAGTCGCTCCAACTCCACCAAGGTGAAGGCCGGGGCCCTTTCCCCAGTCACACGGGCCATGGTAGGTTGCAGACACAGGTCACAGCTGCACATGCAGTGTAGGTGCTCTCCTGTTAAAGGTCAGGCAGCAAGTGAGTCAACAGATAGAAAATGGCGATGATGTCCACGGCGGTGCATACCGTCACTGCCGGTGTACATCACCATTGGCCACTGTAACCCATAGGGCCCACTATTATCCAATGAGGCGTTGCACTGTGGTTTCCGACCGCCTTCCTCAACCACACATAACATCAGTGGAATTACCTCACTTCCACATGTCCCTCCACACAGGACAGGCAGACGCCATTTTGTGGGGGGGCAGGCCCTGGATTAAAACTGTGTCACAGTTCACAATTGTACATACAGGACAAATGACACTTATACTTATCAATTTCACATCATGCATTGTACTGTTGAGGCTACAATGTACAGTTTATGACCTGCTCCATGTTCTTTTGCCCCTTAGATTGCAACAGCTGCGGGTGAATAGGAGATGGAGACATACCCCCGAGTACAGACCCCTGGTAGACTTGGCAACAATGGAGGATAGGCAGATTATTCTCACCTACAGACGTGACAGGGCCACAACCACCGAGCTGTGTGCCCAACTGAATTCTGACCTAATATCTGCTATCCCTCACCCCACTGGGATCCCCCCTCTTGTCTCATCTGTGCTCCATTTCTTGGCAACTAGTTCTTTCCAAGTGACAGTGGGCTTGGCAGCAGGAATGTCACAGCCAATGTTCTCAATAATGCTGACCAGAGGGTTGTCTGCCCTGATTAAACACATGTGCAGCTACATTGTATTCCGCTAGGTGCAGGATTTGGCCACAGTGAAGGATGACTTCTATGCAATGGGACACATCCCCAACATAATTGATGGAACACATATTGCACTACCCCCCCTCCAGCAAAATGAACAGGTCTTCAGAAATTGAAAGAGTTTTCATTCCATGAATGTACAGGTGGTGTGCCTGGCAGACCAGTACCTCTCCCATGTCAATGCTAAGTATCCTGGGTCAGTGCATGATGCCTTTATCCTGAGGAATAGCAGCATCCCAAATGTAATGGGCCAACTCCAGAGGCACAGGGTGTGGCTAATAGGTGAGCCCTGGCTCCCACCAAGTGGATGTTGGTGTATGGTGTGGGCCATAAGGGATGGTGTGTGGCTAAATGTTGTCTTTCAATATTTGCTGGTGACTCTGGTTCCCCAACCTATCATGGCTACTGACCCCTAAGAGGAATCCCAGGACAAGGGCAGAAGAATGTTACAATTAGGCACATGGGCAAACAAGAAGGATCATTGAATGTACATTTGTCATCCTGAAGGCCAGGTTTCGGCGCCTCCATCTGACAGGTAGATCCCTGTGCTACTCACCCAAGAAGGTCTGCCAGATAATCGTGGCATGCTGCATGTTCCATAACCTTGCCTTGAGACACCATGTGCCTTTTCTGCAGGAGGAGGATTCTGGAGATGGCCATGTGGCAGCAGTAGACAGTGAAGATGAGGAGGCAGAGGATGAGGATAAGGACAACAGAACTGCAGTGATCAGACAATTCTTCCAATGAAACACGGGTAAGACAGTGTAACTTCACATTTTATTGTCATTTTTTTGTTTCACATTGTCACTGGCAGGCTGTGAATTCCACCTTCTATGGCCACTCACTGTAGTTTTTGGCAACTCTTTTTGCAGCTGTTGGTGCCCCACTATCGTTCCTGGTGTGTTCACTGCAGCCAACTACAGGTCTTTCCTATGTGAACATTACTGTACAGTTGAATTACAATGTTTAAACCTTGTTAAACAAATACATACGTAAATCATTTGACATACTCCATACTTTTCAAAGTGTGTTTATTGCAGTGCTAAGAAGAAAAAGGGGATGTGCAATGGGCTGGGGTGATGATGGAGGAAAGTTCAGGGTATTGTTCCAGTCTATTTGTAGCACAGGTGCATTGTCCAAGGGAACATAGGAAGGGGAGCAATGGCAGTTCAAGGTGGACAGGGTGACAGAGTGGGACACAAGAGTGACAATCAGAAGAGTCTCATTTCCTGGCGGGGGTCTTGGCAATAGTCTCTGGCTTCTGCCTGGATCACAGGGAACATTTGCGGGGTGGTTCTCCTTCTGCAGGGGGAGGGGTGTGATGGCCTGTTGGTCCTGTGGCAGGACCTCCTGTCCACTAACGGCAGCGGAGGTGGAAGGCAGTTCAGAAGTGTGGCTAGTGGCAGGGGCCCGCTGTTGTAAGCCTGCCTCCCTCATAATGTTTGTCATGTCTGCCAGCACCCCTGCAATGGAGACCAGGGTGGTGTTAATGGCCTTCAAGTCCTCCCTGATCCCCTGGTACTGTCCCTCCTGCAGCCGTCTGTTCTCCTGTACATTGTCCAGGATCTGGCCCAGCGTATCCTGGGAATGTTGGTATGCTCCCAATATTCTCAGTGAGGGCCTCCTGGAGAGTTGGCTCCATGGGGACGTCCTCTCCCTGGCACACAGCAGTCCTCCCAGCTTCCCGGTTGTCCTGTGCCCTGAACCGTGTGCCCACTGACCCCAGGTACCTGATTGTCTTGGGGTTGAGGTGTGCCCTGGGGTCTCCGAAATGGTGGTCACACAGCTGATTGACATGTCCTGGGGACAGAGGCATTGGTACGCTGGATGGGTGCTGTGGTGATGTTTCCTGAGGGCGGAGGCTCTGTGGTGGTGTGGGATTGTGTCTGGGTAACCGAATGTCCAGAGGTCCCTGATGGGCCAGGTTGGTCTTCCAGATCCAGGCGAGCAGAGTCACTGTCATCACTGTGGGCCTCCTTTGTGGGGGGACTGGATAGTGCTGGCACCTCTTCTTCAGTGACATTGGCTGGGAATACCTGTTGGGATGTAGATGCAGTGTTATTGTTTCTGTGTGTTACATATTGTGCATGGGTGGGTTACCCTCTTTGTTTGTATTAGCTCTGGCAGCTTTCACTTGTGTACATTGGTGTGTGTTGGGATGATTAATTCTCTCTAGTGTGCATGCTTTAGTGATAGTTGTCCATGCAAGTCTGTGAGTGGTGTCCATGCATTGGTAGGGCATGCAGGGCTTGGCATTGGGATGGGTGAGTTGTGATGGTGGGGTGTGTGGAATAGAGTGGACTGATGGGAGTGAGGGTGGGGGTATGTGATGGCATGCAGGAAGGGGGATGAAAGTAGTATAGAGTTGACTTATCAGAGTCCAGTCCTCCTCCTGCTCCTGCCAGGCCCTCAGGATGCATGATTGCCAAGACTTGTTCCTTCCATGTTGTTAGTTGTGGGGGAGGAGGTGGCTGGTCCACCGCCAGTCCTCTGCACAGCGAGTTTGTGTCTTGCTGCAATGGAACATACCTTCCCCCATAGGTCGTTCCTCCTCTTCCTGAGGTCATCCCTTGTTCTTGGGTGTTGTCCCACGGCATTGACCCGTTCCACGATCCTCCGCCATAGCTCCTTCTTCCTAGCAATGGATATCTGCTGCACCTGTGCTCCAAATAGCTGAAGCTCTACCCGGATGATTTCCTCCACCATGACCCTTAGCTCCTCCTCAGAGAATCTGGGGTATCGTTGTGGTGCCATGGGTGTTGTGTGAGTAGTGTGGGTGAGGGTTTGTAGGATGATGTGTTAGGGTGTGTGCTGTGAGGTGCATGGGTGGTGTATGGGTGATAGTGGTGTGTGGCTCTGGTCTTGTCTGTGGTCTTTGTGTCTATCTCGTGGCAATTGTTTGTAGTCATAAAGGGTTGTGGGTACTATGGGCATGTGTTTCATAGTGGTGTGGGTGTGGTGTGTGTATGGGTGTCAGGTGCGTGTAGTTTGAATTGTCCAATGTGGTGCTGTTTTGTATGTGTTAGTGTATTTTGAGCGCAGCAGCATGTACCGCCAATGGTTTACTGCCATTGAATGTCCACCATGGTGATTCGAGGGTCATAATGTGATGGGCGTTGTTCTGTTGGCGTAACGGTGTGGGTTTGGATACCGCTAGTTTATCACTAACATTTGGTGTGGCGGAGTTGTGTTTGTGGCTGAATAGTGACGGATTGGTGTGTGTGTGTCATAATATGGTGAATGGATATCCGCCGCCGCGGCAGACAGCATGGCAGTAAGTGGAATTTACCACCAATGTCATAATGAGGGCCTAAATCATGGCACTCAAAAGGGTCATTACTGCAATGATCTGTTTTGCTCCATTAAACTTTAGTCCAAAAGCAGTATTTGTCTTGAAAAACACCCTTTTTGGTAAATCTGTATATAGGGATGATGTATTACCAAAGCACCAATTTCATCAAGATGTTGGGCAGCAGTAATGGCTAGAAGAAATATGACCTTACCTCAAGGGTCATAAAGAGCAAAAATCAGGGGGTACAGAAGGGGTCTGCTACTGCTGAAGGCATTTCAGAACTAAAGGTACATCCCCGGCTGACAACAGAGGGTGACATACTACCATTCAGGGAATTTCATTGAAATTAGGCAGACCATGTTCCATGATCAAAGGGATCACAATATTTCAAGGCCCGTATTTATACTTTTTTAGCGCTGCATTTGCACCGCTTTTTAACGCAAAAGCGGCGCAAACGTACAAAATAAGTGGCGTTTGTGCAACTTTTGCGTCAAAAACTGACGCAAATGCGGCGCTAAAAAAGTATAAATATGGGCCCAAATGTTTCTGAACCAAGCATTTGAGATGCAACCAAATCCACCAGAATACCACAGTTCCTACTATCATCAGACCATGAACCCTACATGAGCTTTGCAGAGCCATTGTTCTCTGACAAAATATGTCTGAGATGGCTCTGGAGAGACAGCTTGATGTCCACTGGGAAAACATCTTTCCCATTTGCGTGCAGAACTGGACTCCTGTGGAATTAATCACTTGAGCTGCAAACACATAAAGGGGCATATTTATACTCCGTTTGCGCCGAATTTGCGTCGTTTTTTTTTTACGCAAATTCGACGCAAAACTAACGCCATATTTATACTTTGGCGTTAGACGCGTCTAGCGCCAAAGTGCACGGAGTTAGCGTCATTTTTTGGCGTGAACGCCTTCCTTGCGTTAATGATATGCAAGGTAGGCGTTCCCGTCTTAAAAAATGACTCCGACGCATATGCGTCGTATTTATACTCCCGGGCAAAAATGACGCCCGGGAGTGGGCGGGTCAAAAAAACCCGCATTTGCGCCTCTTTTTAACGCCTGGGTCAGGGCAGGCGTTAAGGGACCTGTGGGCTCAGAATGAGCCCAGAGGTGCCCTCCCCTGCCCCCAGGGACACCCCCTGCCACCCTTGCCCACCCCAGGAGGACACCCAAAGATGGAGGGACCCACCCCTGGGAACTTAAGGTAAGTGCTGGTAAGTATTTTTTTTTTTTTTGTTGTGGCATAGGGGGGCCTGATTAGTGCCCCCCTACATGCCACTATGCCCAATGACCATGCCCAGGGGACATAAGTCCCCTGGGCATGGCCATTGGGCAAGGGGGCATGACTCCTGTCTTTACTAAGACAGGAGTCATGTTAATGGCGCCAGGGCGTCGTAAAAAAATGGCGCAAATCGGGTTGAGGCAATTTTTTTGCCTCAACCTGACTTGCCCCATTTTAAGACGCCCTAACGCCATTTTCCCCTACGCCGGCGCTGCCTGGTGTACGTGGTTTTTTTTCGCGCACACCAGGCAGCGCCGGTCTGCTAGCGCCGGCTAACGCCATTCAATAAATACGGCGCCCGCATGGCGCTTCAGAATGGCGTTAGCCGGCGCTAATTTTTTTGACGCTAAACTGCGTTAGCGCAGTTTAGCGTCAAAAAGTATAAATACGGGCCAAAATGTTTCCCAATTCAATAGAAAATTGATCTCCTGAAAGCATTGGTTGGCAGCAGAAGATTGAGAGCAGGGTCTATTCTGCTTTTAGTTTTTCTTGTTTGCTCTTCAAAGTATATGGCTTATGCCTCTTAAATACTACTTAAGGATTTTCAAGCACTAAATGATGGCATTTAAAAGGGGGAATACTGCAATGGTCTGTTTTTCTCCCTGGAACTGTTGGTGTAGTTCTTGTCTGATTCAAACCTTGGCCGAATCTGTACATCTGTGACAGTTTCAGGAGCAGTGACAGCATCTGGACATTATAGCTGATTATGCCCTGGAAACGTGATGCAGCTCAGAGAGTTCTGCTTTAGTAACAACATCTTCCCTTTCTGGGCTCTAGACTACTCGGACTACAGGTAGATGACATTTTGAAGAAGTCAGCTCCAAGGCAGAGTTAAGTTATCTTTGTTTTTTCATGAATGAACCACTCACATTTCAGATGGTGGAGGTTGTGCAATGGCTTGTCGAATGAAATTTCAAGAGCTTCCTCAAAAATCAGTCTTTACCTATGTGAGAAATTGGATTATTGTTTGAGATGGATGGCTGACCACCACACGTATTTATGTCACTAAGGTTTCAGTAATTTAAACCTACGTTTGTGCGCTGGTAGTTATGGTACAGAGAAGACAGGCTTAACTTAAGAAAATGTGTTAAGCATTTAGAAGTACCAAAACAGGTAAAAAGTGAAAACCAACACAATAAAAATCCCACTCCTATTTATAAAAATAGAAATACTTTAATCAACAAAATAACATTAAAACAACAACAATCTGATAAGGAAATAGGAGCTGTCAATATCAAAAGTTTTAAATAAAAAAAGCACCAAAAAGCGCAAAGTACCAACCATGGATAACTGGTCTTACTCAACCGGGACAAAACTAAGGTAATGTGCTGTGAGATACAAGATCCAGGTAGGGCCTGGTCAGATGGTTAACTTTGGACTTAAAATGTTTTCTCGAGAAAAGGTGATTGTAAGAAAGTACCCTCTTTTTGTCATGGTTACCCCCATTTTCTGCCTGATGTCAGTGTGCTTGACTGTGTTCACTGGGATCCTGCTGACCAGGGTCCCGGTGATTATGCTCTCTCTCCGCTAAAGTTGGCAACCCAGTACTTCACCCACAATTGGCATACTGGCGCCCCCTTATAAGTCCCTAGTATATGGTACCTAGGTACCCTTGGGCATTGGGGTCCAGAGGATCCCTATGGGCTGCAGCAGTATATCTTTTACCACCCATAGGGAACCCATGCAAAGGCTTCTGCAGGACTGCAATTGCAGCCTGCGTAAAAAGGTGCATGCACCCTTTCACTGCCATTTACACTGCACCAGGTTACTTTTAAATCATCCCTATGGCAGGCGCTCCAGCAGGGTGCAATGTACCTGTGTGTGAGGACACCCCTGCACTAGCAGAGGTGTCCCCAGCACCTCCAAGACCATTTTCCCGGACTTTGTGAGTGCGGGGAAGCCATTGTATGCGTGTACAGGACATAGGTCACTGCCTATGTCTAGCTACACAATGGTAACCCTGAACATAGGCATGATTGGTATAAAACATGTTAGAATCATACCCAAAATCTTTTGCAAGCATTAGTTGTATGATCCTTAGAGGACTCCCAGTATTGCCATTTCAGCCATCTAAGGGTTTCTAGGCAGCCCAAGCTGCTGCCACCTCCCAGACAGGTTTCTGCCCTCCTGTTGCTTGAGAAGCTCGGGCCTAGGAAGGCAGAACAAAGAATTTCCTTTGGGAGAGGGGTGTTACACCATCCTTCTTTGGAAATAGCTGTCACAGGCGTGGGAGAGGTAGCCTCCCCAAGCCACTGGAGATGCTTTGAAGGGCACATTTGGGCCAGTATTTATACTTTTTTAGTGCCGCGTTTGCGCCGCTTTTTGACGCAAAAGCGGCGCAAACTAACAAAATCCAATTGGATTTTCTAAGTTTACGTTGCTTTTGCGTCAAAAAGCGGCGCAAATGCGGCGCAAAAAAAGTATGAATACGGGCCTTGGTGCCTTCCTTCCAGTTCACATCAGTTCAGGGACCCCCAGGACCTGCTCTGGCGCAAAACTTGACAAAGAAAAGGGGGTAACCACTCCCCTGTGCATCACCACCCCAGTGGGGGTGATCAGAGCTTCTCTAGAGGGTCCTTGGGTTCTGCCATCTTGTTTCCATGGTTGGCAGGAAACTCTGGGAGCATCTGAGTGGCCAGTGCCAGCAGGTGACACCAGAGCCCTCCCCTGATATATGCCTACCTGGTTAGGTGGCCAATCCCCCTTTCAGGGCTTGTTTAGGGTTCTCCTTTGGGTGGTTCTTCAGATTCAGATTGCAAGACTCCAGCAGGATTCCTCTGCATCCTTGTATCCTCCACTTCTCACTGAAGAAACAGCATCTGTGCCCTCCAGGAACTCTACAAACTGCAACAAAGAGTCCAAGACGACTTCAGCTCCTGCCAGCAACTCCAACTGTTTCCCAGTCTTGCATCCTCAGAGGACAGCCTGTCTTCAGTCTGCACCAGAAGAGCGAATGAATCTCCCTAGGGGTGAAGGTATCACTACCCTGTTTCAGCTGACACCTACTGCATAGACGAATGGTGGGTCGGATCCCCTCTCCTGCTGAGCTGCGTGGATCCTGCATCACGGGTGGTGGACTGAAGTGGTCATAATGATCCTGACGTCCTACTTTTCAACTTTGGTGGAGGTAAGAGCTTGCCTCCCCATGCAAGACAGTACCCCCATGCACTGCATTGTTTGCAGTTGCCAAGGCGTGTTAGTATCCTTCCATGAAGTTCTTCATGCACCATGTAGCTCCGGCCTACAGCACTCATCCTGCGATGCACTGCCTCCTGAGTGGTTCCCCAGTGGCATGGGAGTCTTTGTTGTAGTGCTGTGTAAGCCTCCATTTACACCTTCTTTGTCCCCATGCT
This sequence comes from Pleurodeles waltl, assembly GCF_031143425.1. Classification (NCBI taxonomy): domain Eukaryota; kingdom Metazoa; phylum Chordata; class Amphibia; order Caudata; family Salamandridae; genus Pleurodeles; species Pleurodeles waltl. Next base: position 85,361,635 of record NC_090442.1, on the reverse strand, counting down.
ATGGGACTCCTGTGCATTCTGCCTGGTATTCTGTTGGCTCTCTGAGTTGCTGAGAGCCCCCTCTGACTCCCACTCCTGGGTAGAAGCCACGTGGTCCTTCCTGGTCCAGGGCAGTGAGCTTTGCATTTACCAAGGCTTGTTGGTGGACTTCAGCGACGCAAACCAGACAGCAACCTTCCATCCGGAGTTGGATATTATTTGCATCTACCAGGAACCAGACTCTGTCTTCTTGGTTCCAATCCTGACTGTTGTTCTTCACCGGCGGTTCTGCGTCTGCACCTTCATCTGTGTTAGCAGGGGATCCTGTTCTCCCTGGACTCTTCTGTGCTTCTTGGACTTGGTCCCCTTCTTCCACAAGTATCCAGGTTCAAGAATTCTCTGTCAGTGTCTTGCAGTCTCTTCTAGTTCTTGAACAGTCTTCTTTCTTGTGTTCTGTTGTGTTCTAGGAAAGTTACTGTGCTTTACTCCTGCTTTCCTGGGCTCTGGGACGGGTTCTATTACTTATCTTTGGTGTTTTCTAATACTCCCACTGCCCCTCTAAACACTACACTTGCCTAGGCAGTAAACCGACTTTCGCATTCCACTTTCATAGTATATGGTTTGTGTTTTCCCTAGGCCCATTTCTAACTATTGTGATTTTCACTAACTGCAATGTTTTCTAACTATTTTCTTGCCTAATTTTAGATACTAGTGTATATAACTTGTGTATTCCTTAATTCCTACGGGACTATAGTCTCTGTGGTATTTTTGGTATTTGTATCACCAAAATAAAGTACCTTTATTTTTGTAACACTGAGTATTTTCTTTCATGTTTGTGAGTACTGTGTGACTGTAGTGATATTGCATGAGCATTGCCTTTCTCCTAGTTAGGCCTTGGCTGCTCAGCCACACTACCCCTGGAGAATCTGGCTTCTAGACACTGTCTACATTTCACTAATAAGGGATAACTGGACCAAGTATAAGGTGTAAGCACCACAAGTACCCAACACAAATTAGGCCAGTCTCCTTCAGTGATCATCAGTGAGCCATCAGCAAGAAAGATGCAAACTAGTTCAGAGTTGGGGTTCAACAACAGCAGCAGCTTGCTGAATCTCAAGGTCCCAATGTGGTCATTGATAAAGCATCCTTGAGACTCACTCAAAATAACCCATGAGGTTAAAGGACATGCCAATCTTGATCATATAAACAGATCACAATTTTATTGTTCTTTACGCAAGGTGGTTAGAAAATTAAATAAAAAAGTGCAGACAGCGCAGTACTCATAGGTGGAATAGTGAAGCAGTTAAAATATGATCTATGTTTACATTGTGAGTATCCATAATTCAAAATTAGAACTGAAGCATAACTACTGATCTAGAATACAGCATTATTTCATATTAAAGGAGCGCCATGCTAGTGTGTAAGTTTTGACCTGCAAATTATTTATGGTGAGTCTCCTCATGACAAATAATCATTTGACCAAGAACCTTTCCAATATTCCCTACTTCCAGTTGGTGAAGCAACCTCTCCATCAGCACCAACTCAATTGATTTGAAAACCGAATCAGTATGCATCTGCTTGTTCAAAGCATCCGAGTCGGAAGTTATGGGTTACCTTCGTTGAGTCCCATGGAACCACTCGTCTTTTGTATCAATATACCCAGGTTGTGTTGATTGGGAAGACTGGGGTTTGGTCCTGTGTTTCTTCCACGGTCATAGATGAAGGCAGAAAAGCCCTAAGTTGTCTCAGTCTGGTGTCTGTTCCCGGGAAGGTGTTGACACCAATCAGCTTCAGCTCGACTTTGCTTTCGGTGAAGCCCTATACTTTCAGAAATAGGAACTTTTTGGGAAAGTCAGATTTCCTTCAGTGAGCAAATGAGCAAGCTGAATCCAAACGGTGATTTGACATTGGTGGTTCAGGTCTTTCACTGGTTCTTCAGAAGAAACAATGGCAGGTTCTAGGACCTCAGTTACAGCACTTGAGGTTGAGCTTTCACTCCATTAGAAGCCACCAGCAAGATGTTGGGTAGGTCCAGTTGAGACTGGTTAGCTGGCTCCTCTCAGGAAAGTGGATTTCTGGCAGCATTTGTATCCCTGTAGCTTATCAGAAAGTCAGGCAACTGACATTTGGTGTCCACTTGCTTGTCCTTGGTACATGGAGCAGGTCCAGCTGTTAAGGTTCTCCTCACAGGTCACAAAAACAGGTGCAGTCTATCTTAAGTCTTCTACAGGTCCAACCAAGGGTAGGTCGCTCCCCCTGCCGCTCCTCCAGGTTCCTGAGTTCCTAAGACCCACCCCACAGTAAGTACCCCCCACCTCCCAGCCCCTCGCTCTGCCCCGCGCTACTCACCCTCTCTCCTGCTCCTGCTTCTTTTCCTCTTTTCTTCTTCTCTGTTCTTCCTCCTCGCTCCTCGTCTGTATTCTTCTTCTGTACTCCTCTTCTCCCCGTCTTCTCTCCTCTTCTCTTCTTCCTCATCTTCTGCTGTGGTCTCCTGCCCTCTGTTTCTTCGTTTTTTGTTTCTTCCTCCGTGTTCTTCTGTGTTCTTCTGTCTTCCTCTGTGTTCTTCTGTCTTCCTCTGTGTCCTTCTTTCTTCCTCTGTGTTCTTCTGTCTTCCTCTGTGCTCTTCTGTCTTCCTCTGTGTTCTTCTGTCTTCCTCTGTGTTCTTCTGTCTTCTTCTCTGTTCTTCTGTCTTCCTCTGTGTTCTTCTGTATTCTTCTCTGTTCTTCTGTGGTCTTCTGTGTTCTTCTGTGTTTCTTCTGTTCTTCCAGTCTTCTGCTCTTCCGGTCTTCAGTCCTTCCAGTCTTCTGTTCTTCTTTTCTTCTGTTCTTCTTGTCTTCTTGTCTTCTGCCTTCGGCTCTTCTGCCTCCTCCGTCCTCTTCTCCCCGCGCCTGCCCTCCTGCTCCTGCCTCATCCCCCTCCCCCACTCGCATCCCCCCCTCTATCTCCCCTATCTAACCCGTTCACTTTCTACCTCCCTCACTCCTCCTATCTACCTATCTCTCCATCTCTCTATCCCACTATCTAACTCCCTCACTCTCCACCTCCTCCTATCTTCCTATCTCTCTATCTATTTCCCTATCTATCGATTTCTCTATCTACCTTTTCTCTCTACCTATTTCTCTATCTCTCCCCCCCTCCCGCCACCCCCTCTATTACCTATCTTCCTATCCTCTCACTCTACCTCTCACCCTCACCCACCTCTACAACGCCCCCTCCCCTATCTTCACAACCCTACACCTATCTTTCTCCCTAATCTCCTAAACCTCCTAACACTCACCCCCCTCCACCCTTAAACCCCCCTCCCCAGCTCTTTTCACTCTACCTGTCCCCCCTCCCTCGCGCTTTCCCGCCGCGACCTCCTGCACGTCCCCGCCCCCCAGCTCCCATTGGCCCCCAGCTGACCCCTCCCCCCCCTCCTACCTCATATGGCGGCCGCTGCGCGACAGTGGTAGCGACCCTTGACCCAAGGGTAGGTCGCTCCCCCTGCCGCTGCAGCTCCTCCAGGTTCCTGAGTTCCTGAGACCCACCCCACAGTAAGTACCCCCCACCTCCCAGCCCCTCGCTCTGCCCCGCGCTACTCACCCTCTCTCCTGCTCCTGCTTCTTTTCCTCTTTTCTTCTTCTCTGTTCTTCCTCCTCGCTCCTCGTCTGTATTCTTCTTCTGTACTCCTCTTCTCCCCGTCTTCTCTCCTCTTCTCTTCTTCCTCATCTTCTGCTGTGGTCTCCTGCCCTCTGTTTCTTTGTTTTTTGTTTCTTCCTCCGTGTTCTTCTGTGTTCTTCTGTCTTCCTCTGTGTTCTTCTGTCTTCCTCTGTGTTCTTCTTTCTTCCTCTGTGTTCTTCTGTCTTCCTCTGTGTTCTTCTGTCTTCCTCAGTGCTCTTCTGTCTTCCTCTGTGTTCTTCTGTATTCTTCTCTGTTCTTCTGTCTTCCTCTGTGTTCTTCTGTATTCTTCTCTGTTCTTCTGTGGTCTTCTGTGTTCTTCTGTGTTTCTTCTGTTCTTCCGGTCTTCAGTCCTTCCGGTCTTCTGTTCTTCTGTTCTTCTTTTCTTCTGTTCTTCTTGTCTTCTTGTCTTCCGCCTTCGGCTCTTCTGCCTCCTCCGTCCTCTTCTCCCCGCGCCTGCCCTCCTGCTCCTGCCTCATCCCCCTCCCCCACTCGCATCCCCCCTTCTATCTCCCCTATCTAACCCGTTCACTTTCTACCTCCCTCACTCCTCCTATCTACCTATCTCTCCATCTCTCTATCCCACTATCCAACTCCCTCACTCTCCACCTCCTCCTATCTTCCTATCTCTCTATCTATTTCCCTATCTATCGATTTCTCTATCTACCTTTTCTCTCTACCTATTTCTCTATCTCTCCCCCCCTCCCGCCACCCCCTCTATTACCTATCTTCCTATCCTCTCACTCTACCTCTCACCCTCACCCACCTCTACAACCCCCCCTATCTTCACAACCCTACACCTATCTTTCTCCCTAATCTCCTAAACCTCCTAACACTCACCCCCCTCCACCCTTAAACCCCCCTCCCCCAGCTCTTCTCACTCTACCTGTCCCCCCCCTCCCTCGCGCTTTCCCACCGCGGCCTCCTGCACGCCCCCGCCCCCGCCCCCCAGCTCCCATTCGCCCCAAGCTGACCCCTCCCCCCCCTCCTACCTCATATGGCGGCCGGAGGCGCGCCAGAGGCAAGCCCGTCTGCGCCCGTCCGCGCCTGGCCCACGCCCAGCGCCACGACCCCTGGTCCCCAGCTCTCCCAAGCCCCGCTGATCCGCTACGACCCCACCACCCTCCATGCCCTCAACCCAGGACGCTCCAACACCTGCTTCCAAGCTCACCCCAAACGCACCCATGGACCCTTCGCCTGCAACTCCTGCAAAACGCATCTTCCACCACGCAACTACCACGACCACAAGCCCACACGCCATCAACCACCTCAAGTGCATCCTAGTCAACGCTCGCTCCGTTCACAAACACGCCGTTGAACTCTGGGACCTCCTAGACTCCACAGCACCGGACGTCGCCTTCATCACGGAGACCTGGATGAACGCCTCCTCTGCTCCAGACATCGCCACCGCCATCCCCGAAGGCTACAAGATCTCCAGGAAAGACCGCACCAACCAAGTAGGAGGAGGTATCGCCATCGTCTTCAAAGACTCCATCAGCGTCACCACCTCCACCGAAGACACCCCTCTCGCCGCTGAACACCTGCATTTTCAGATTCGCACCGACCCGAGGACCACCCTCAGAGGATCCCTCGTCTACCGTCCTCCCGGACCTCGCGCCCCTTTCAGCGACGCCATCGCCGACTTCATCTCCCCGCACGCCCTCGCCTCACCGGACTACATCCTCCTAGGCGACCTCAACTTCCATCTGGAACAAAACAACGACCCCAACACCACCACCCTGCTCGACAACCTCGCCAACCTCGGCCTCAAACAACTGGTGAACACTGCCACCCACATCGCCGGACACACACTCGACCCTATCTTCTCCGCCAGCAAACACGTCTTCTTCAGCCACGCCTCCGCTCTTCATTGGACCGACCACAGCTGCGTCCACTTCACATTCCGACGCGAGACGCGCCACCTCCGCACTCAACCCATCCCTCGCCGACAGTGGAAGAAGATCCTCTTCTCCGCACTCGCCGCCAACCAACCCACCCTCACCACCGACCCCAACGACGCAGCCCTCAACCTCACAAACTGGATCTCCAACTGCGCAGACAACCTTGCTCCCCTCAAACGCACGCAGCGACAGAACAACACCAAGAAACCTCTCTGGTTCTCTGACACCCTCAAAGAATCAAAGAAAACTTGTCGAACACTTGAGAAAGCCTGGCGCAAGGACCACACCGCTGACAACATGACCGCCCTCAAGAACGCTACCCGCGAACACCACCACCTGATCCGCGCTGCCAAAAGGAATTTTTTCACCGACAGACTGGACAAAAACAGCCACAACAGCAGAGAACTCTTCAGCATCGTCAAGGAGTTCTCCAACCCCTGCGCCAACGCCAATGCCGTCACGCCCTCACAGGATCTATGCGAATCCCTCGCCACTTTCTTCCATCGCAAGATCAGCGACCTCCACGACAGCTTCGGACACCAGACCCAACCAAACACCACCGAACCCACATCCCCGACCATCACCCTCAACAACTGGACCCACATCAGCACGGAAGAAACCAAATCCATCATGAACTCTATCCAATCCGGCGCCCCTTCGGACCCCTGCCCGCACTTCATCTTTAACAAAGCCGACGACATCATCGCCCCGCACCTCCAGACCGTCATCAACTCTTCTTTTTCTTCTGCAACCTTCCCCGAATGCTGGAAACAAGCCGAAGTCAACGCCCTACTAAAGAAACCTACGGCTGACCCGAGCGACCTGAAAAACTTCCGCCCCATCTCCCTTCTGCCTTTCCCAGCCAAAGTAATAGAGAAGACCGTCAACAAACAGCTGACCACCTTCCTGGAAGACAACAACCTGCTCGACCCCTCACAAACCGGATTCCGAACCAACCACAGCACTGAAACCGCCCTCATCTCAGTCACAGACGACATCAGAACCCTGATGGACAACGGTGAAACAGTCGCCCTCATTCTTCTCGACCTCTCGGCTGCCTTTGACACCGTCTGTCACCGCACCCTAATCACCCGCCTCCGCTCCACCGGGATCCAAGACCAGGCCCTGTACTGGATCGCCTCCTTCCTCGCAAACCGCTCCCAAAGAGTCTACCTCCCTCCGTTTCGCTCAGAAGCCACTGAGATCATCTGCGGCGTACCTCAAGGCTCATCACTCAGCCCGACACTCTTCAATGTCTACATGAGCCCCCTCGCCAACATCGTACGCAAGCACGACATCATCATCACCTCCTACGCCTATGACACCCAACTCATACTCTCCCTCACCAAGGACCCCGCCAGCGCCAAGACCAACCTACAAGAGGGCATGAAGGACGTCGCAGATTGGATGAGGCTTAGCCGCCTAAAGCTGAACTCTGAAAAAACGGAAGTCCTCATCCTCGGCAATACCCCGTCCGCCTGGGACGACTCCTGGTGGCCCTCGGCACCGCACCGACCCCCACAGACCACGCCCGCAACCTCGGCTTCATCTTGGACCCTCTTCTCACCATGACCAAACAAGTCAACGCCGTGTCCTCCGCCTGCTTCCTCACCCTCCGCATGCTTCGCAAGATCTTCCGCTGGATCCCCGCCGACACCAGAAAAACCGTGACCCACGCCCTCGTCACGAGCTGCCTGGACTACGGCAACACCCTCTACGCCGGGACCACAGCCAAACTCCAAAATCGCCTACAACGCATTCAAAACGCCTCGGCCCGCCTCATCCTCGACGTACCCCGCAGCAGCCACATCTCCGCACACCTGAGACACCTGCATTGGCTCCCAGTCAGCAAAAGGATCACCTTCCGACTTCTCACCCACGCACACAAAGCCCTCCACGACAAGGGACCGGAATACCTCAACAGACGCCTCAACTTCTACGTCCCCACCCGCCCCCTCCGCTGGCCTCGCACTCGCTGCCGTCCCTCGCATCCGACGCTCCACGGCGGGTGGGAGATCTTTCTCCTTCCTGGCGGCCAAGACCTGAAACTCCCTCCCCACCAGCCTCAGGACCACCCAGGACCACTCCGCTTTCCGGAGACTCCTACAGACCTGGCTGTTCGAGCAGCGTTAACCACCCCCTTTGTCCCTAGCGCCTTGAGACCCGCACGGGTGAGTAGCGCGCTTTATAAATGCTAATGATTTGATTTGATTTGATTTGATTTAAAGAGTCTGAACTTTCTCAGGGTGTTAGACAGAGAAATGTTACCATTTAACACAGCCAAGTGTTCCATGACCTCAGGAACAGCACTTGGGGGTCAAGTCTCACAATAGCAAACGTTGCCAACAGGTCTCCTGACAGGTGTCCACATTGTTGCATTTCATATTCTGTCTTCCACAGGGCCCATAGTGTTCTGAACAGGATGCCCATAGGCATTACCTTTCATGTCTGGCACAAGCGTATGAGTGGGTGTGACTCCTGCCCCCTCACTAACCAATAAGGAAAATGTTCCCATGGGTAACCCTACATTTTTTCCAGAAATTCCTGTGTGACCAACTGCAAACAATCTAACAGTACTCTCTAAAACCAACATGTCAGTACCTTTCCTCCTTTGTGCAGAGCTACTATGCCTACAGTAGAGGTGTGTTTAGAGAAATGAGCAAATCTTCCCCTGTGATCAGTGAAAGCAGGTTATGGGGCAGGTAGACTTCCAATGGGAGTGGTGTCCCACTGTCTAGCAGGACAATATAAGGGTCATGGTGTGAACTACATCTGACAGTTACAGGGTAGGATTCCTTTGAAGTTAATTAAGTCCATGGACTGAGCCTAGATGGTCATTGTGTCACAGGAACAGGACACCACTTCACACACACACATTTTTTCTCAACTCTAAGAGCCACCTCACACCTAATCAAGAAGCCATTCAGCACACTGCAGACAGGCACATTTGGCTCAGGCAAGAAAATGACACTTTTCTAAATGTATCATTTTCACAATAGTAATTGTTGTAACTGGCCCTTTCTACAAGGCACCCCAATGTTTGCCTTCTTCTCCATTCCTTTTCTGAACGTGTTTTTGTTGGCTTTTAGGACCCTGTTCCCCATTTCCCCACTAAGCAGTGGTGAAGTGTTTGTGCTTTACCTTTTTTAAACATGATAAAATTGGCCTACATCTGATTGGTGCATTTATTTTTGTCTCACACTTCTTTATTGATTAGTGTAAAAGAGATACCAAACAATGAGCAGTAATGTTAACCAAACAAAAAACATTTGTTTATTTAGCTCTCATTAGAGATCAACAATATTTATAATAAAATGGTTATTTCCAAAGGAGGAAACGAAATGTAAGTACGAACAATCACAATACAGATCCTTTAAAGTTTCCTACTTTAAGTAATCCATATGGGTGTCATTGGACCCATTTAATAGACTGTAAGCCGATCTAATTATATATGCCAATGATTTAGAATAAGCTTGGATAGGGCTTGAATGACTTTTTCTGAAGAAACGTGTACAATGTGTGTTGCTCACATCTATTCCCTAACCACTGACATTGTACGATGTCTATTGGGTTCCACAGCGGCCTCCCCCTGTCAACAGTCTGCCCTCAGTACACAAACTTACACCTCCTGCAGAACTGTAATACCTAAATATGGTCACCAAACCCACCAGCCTGACGGCTAGGAAAAACACTCCATTATTAGCGGATGGTGGCTCAGCCACAACATATCTGCAGTCAAACTCCGTCAACTTGATGGAGTACTCAGATCCACCACTGTGTGGTGGATTGGCGGTAATACCGCCAAGATCTAAAACAGGACCAACGTCTATATCTCAGCCCAAATACTCATATCAACATCTATCATAGATCACCATTAACATATTCTAATTTCATTGCAGAGGGAGATACCTCCTGACCAGCAGTCTGTCCTGGATGACCAACCTGTTGGCGATGACACCTTCCAGCAGCTCCTGGACTCCGTTGGAACACCTTCTCTTATCACTGCAAAGGATGACAGTGTCACTGGGTCTCCAGAGGACTTGCCTACCACAGAACATGCCCAGTCTGCCAGCCCAAGCCAAGCTATGAACTCCAAGGACCCCAAGTAGTCTTCCAACAGCGAGAAGTGGAAGTCCAGTAGCAGCTGGTAGTTGAGGTGCATGAGGAGATGGAGACAATTGTGGGCACCCTAGAAGGAGTCTCTGGGTGCCTCAGTCCTCATAAGGATAGCTCTGAAGCAATCTAAGGCACCTACCCTTCGCTCTATATAATTATGAGTCTGTGGCTGACATTGCTGGTGCCTTGAGTCAGAGACAGCCCTGTCCATGTGACACCTGTGAGGTTACCACCCATGGGCCTGGGCACTGCAAGGGCTCCCCTGTAGCTCCCAGTTCTGCCTCACCACCAGCCTTTCCATGGAAAGGCTGGCAGAAAGCTGAGTTGTAATCAACCAGGCGGCACTGAGTTCAGCACCACCCTGGCTAAGTGTAGCTTTGACCACTGTCAACCCGTCGGGAACCATGTTCCTGGTGAGGACGGCAGTCCCTGGCAGGTTCACCCGCCAGGGTTTGAAGGTGGCTGTCGGACCGCCACAGTTGCTGTGGTATGACAGTCACCCTGAGGTTGGCGATCATTGGACTACCAGCCTTGTAATGACACCCTTATTATCTTTATTGGAGCTTTTCCCCTCATTGTAGATCGAGGCTCATCTTCAGGCTGGCTTGTGATGTGATATCATTGGCTTGGCTGAATGCGAGGTTCCAGTCAAATCCTGGAAGTCTCGCTGACAGGGAAAGCTCCGGGGCTTCAACAGGACAAACCTGAAATTCAGGCCGGGTCGCTCTTCAATGTTGCTGGCATGACTCCCATCGGCTAGTCAGTCACCTGATGGATCTGTTTCACAAAGTTGCTCCAAATGTCTGAATCTTCTTCTAGGAGTTCTTGTTGGGTTCATGAAGTGTCCACAAACTTGATCGGAGGTTCCAGAATCTCTGAGTTGCTCCTTCGAAGTTGAGACTACAATTCCCAGAATGCACCTTGTCAGAATCCTCAAATGGCCACTGGATACAGGTCAGATGGGCTCTTCTTGCAGGACTTGATGTAGGGGACTCTAGGTAGCTCAGTTGCAACTGTTGCTTACAGGGTGCTCACTCCTGGTGCTGTAGAAGCAAGGCAAAGTACCTTTCTTGGTGAAGCCCAGATTGTGCAGCCGGTGGAGTCCTTGTGGGTGCAGTCCTTCAGGTGTAGACCAGGGGTTCATCAGGGCAGTCCTTCGTCTCCAGTCTTTTCTTCCAGCAGGGATCTGCATTTCTGGGCAGCCCAGCCATATTTATCCATGCTCCTGCTTGGCAAGCAGAGGGGCACTTCTGACCAATGGGGTGCATGGTGCTACCCTCTGGGGAGACCACTTCCTGCAACGTGTGGCAAAATCAATCCCGGAGAGCAGCAGTCTTTAAAAATCCAAGATGAAAGTTACATCTGGCTGTGCAAACCCACGGGTGTGGCTACGTTTTTATAACATACCCCCTCCAGCCCCTCCCAATCTAATTACTGGGGCTCCCATCTGGCTGGGGGAGCAGGTAATGGGGGAGGTATGGTTTCTATCTCAGGTGGCTTTCCCTCCTTTAAAAACCAATTTAGTCATTCTGTTTAAAAAACAGCATATGTAAATTGGGCATATTTATAATTGGCTGTGACAACCTACCTATAATTATTTAGTATACGGTAAGGCATGCAGGTTGAGGAACCCCAGTGTAGTTAGGACACACCTGGGTTAGTGCTGTGGTCTCTGGTGTCATTGTAAAAGCAGGCCTGCCTTGCAGCCTGCTTTTAAATTAAAGTTAACCCCAAATTCGACTTTGGAATTAAAAGTACTCCCAAAGTCCTAAACTACCTTATTTTTACATATTTCACCCCTAAGTTCTGCTCTAGGTGCTCCAAGGGTTGGGTGCAGTGTAAATATAAGCATAGGCTTTATAAAATATGTTTTATAAGCCTTGGTGAAGGTAAAACAGCCACATTTGTTCTTCACCATTGTAGTACATTAGCTCCATAGGCCAACGTTGGTTGGTTTTATTTTTAAAATAAGAAAGTTTCATTTCTAATAGAAAAGAGCTAAATATGTCAACTTTATATCAAATTAAAAGTTAGAATAAATCCAACAACTTGCCAAGGTTGCATTTATTATAACCAGTGCAGAGATGGAGTTTATGAACTCCTTCTGAAAGTTACCAAAATCAGCCGTGTAGTGTCCTTTCCTAACTGGTCAGTCTCTGGCAGCCTGAGCCAACTACCTTAATGAGGTGTGAAGTGGCCTGGGCTCCAACAAAGGAAGCATTTGGTGGGAGGATGTTGGACTCCTAAGGACCCCTTCCTCTTCCTAAATACTGAAAAAACATTTTTAGTAGTAAGCAGTGTTCCATTGGACCATTGTCTGCTCCTAAAAAAAAGATTTGTGTATTTTTTTTTATTATCTTATAATATGTGTCCCATTTTCTGTTAAGGAAAGTGTGTTGCATTTAAAGAAATTGCTTTTTTTTAAAACAGTCAGAGACGTGTTGGACTGCTGACCCCTGCAGGCAGCCATGCCTGTGAATGTACTCAATAGTAGTGGGTTGCAACTTGAGAACTACCTCATGAACATGAAAGACTTAGGACTAATTCTGACTCAATACGATTTGATATTTAGTGAGCCATTGGTGCAAAAGTTGGATTGCAAAATAAAAATGCAGTAGAGGTCAGTGTGCAAATTGCAAACACTTCTGCCAAATGCTTTTTAGTACATTCATTTTGAGAAATCGCAAATTGTGATTTGGTATTTGTCACAATTTACGATTTCTTGAATGAAATGTGTATACAAGAAGTTTAAAGATCAAAATCTTAGAGAGAGATATGTGTGTGTGTGTGTGTGTGTGTATACATATATATATATATACATATACAAACAAATGTCACCCACAAAGTTGCTCCATCTTAATCAGGCATATGTGAAAAGAACACCACCCAAGAGGACACCAGCATGTATTGGCTCACACCTTCAACTGGGCAACCCACAACCAGTACATATTTATAGTTTTGAAAGCAGTGCTTCTTTGATTGCACTTCTAAGACCCGTGGACTACACAGCTACCTATTCTCAATAAAGACACAGTTTGAGCACCATGACTGCAATTCTCAGAACTTGTTTTCCTGCCCCAGTATACATCTACAGTTTAGGGCCTTCTTAAGAATATTATTTTGTATCACCAATTCACATATGCCTAAACAGATGATAACAAGATGGACGTGGTTGTAAGTCCCACTATCGCATTCTATCAGTAAAAACTATAGCTGAACACAATTTTCCAAACCTTAAATCCTGCACCAATGTGTATGTGTACAGTCACACAATAGTTTATTGAAATTGAGTAAACGATGTGTGATGTTATTGCACCTGCTGCAATATGTGCCAATATGTAGATATATGGAGAGTGATCTGTACTAACAGAGGACTGCAATTTTAGTACATTATTCAATGCATCCATCATATTCTTTCCACACTACATATAGCAGACCAGGAACATCTGCATCTATATTTTACATATAACATTAGGTGAATGGGATTTAACAACTTAGGGCCAGATGTAGGAAAGGATTTGCAACTCGCAAACGGCAAAAACTGCCGTTTGCGAGTTGCAAATTGCATTTTCCTATGCAGAAATGCATTCTGCGAGTCGGACCGACTCGCAAAATGCATTTCAGAATCGCAAATAGGAAGGGGTGTTCCCTTCCTATTTGCGATTCCTAGTGGTATGCAATACCATTTGCGGTCGCAAATGGTGTTGCAGTTACCATCCACTTCAAGTGGATGGTAACCCACTCGCAAATTGGAAGGGGTCCCCATGGGACCCCTTCCAGTTTGTGACTGGACCCAAAAACATTTTTTCAGGGCAGGGAGTGGTCCAAGGGACCACTCCCTGCCCTGAAAAAATACCGAAACTAAAGGTTTCGTTTTTTTTTTTAAGTGCAGCTCGTTTTCCTTTAAGGAAAACGGGCTACACTTAAAAAAAAAAAAACTGCTTTATTTAAAGCAGTCACGAACACGGAGTGCCCATAGTCGGTATGGGGCCGCAATTTGCGACCCACCTCATGAATATTCATGAGGTGGGTCATTGCGACCCCATACCGACTCGCAGACGGTGTCTGAGACACCGTTCTGCATAACATTTTGCGAGTTGCAAATAGCGAGTCGCTATGACTCGCTATTTACAACTCGCAAAATGTTTCTTTGCTACATCTGGCCCCTAGTTGCTATTCCCCTCTAATACTTGTCCCAAGATGCTGGTTTCCTAGAGATCCATGCAGATCTATATCAGCATAGTTCCCATAAAAGTATTGAGATGCAAACTACTGCCCATATCAATAGCAGCAAATATAAGATCAATTTTGTAGCTGCACCATGGATAAAGTGTCAATGAGCGACAATCAAATTTACCCTTCGTCTGACAATGTCCCATAACCACACAAATATCCTTTACATCTCATGCAGCCAGTTACTGCTGCGAGTCCAAAAAGATGGGATAATAATACATAACAGCATAAATGGACCAAAGCTTATTGCAGCATAAATCTGATTCAAGGTCATCATATGCCAAAGACTTGATCCATAGAAGCATCTAGGTAATTAAAGTGTCAAGGTGCATAACATCTAACCATGTCTATAGCAGCATATTTGGAATCAAATTAATTGCAGCATATATAGAATAAAGGCCCAGATTTCAGAAAAATGATGCACAACTGCGCTAGCGCGGTTGTGAGTCAAAAAATTCTAACGCTGCAGAACGACATCCCCTAGCGCCATTTGTGCACCATATTTATAAAACAGCGCAACATGGCACTAAGGACAGGTTAGCTTAAAAAAAATATGCTAATCATTGCAACAGCTCATAAATGAAAAGGATTCTGATGCTGCAAAATTGTCATTAGCATGATGTGCGGCACGTTATTTGACCCTAATCGTGCTAGCGCCATTTTTGCATTAAAAGCTTTTAAAAAAAGCCCATGAAACTGCCAAACAAGCCACGGGGACCAAGATGGAGAATGTAAGACAGGAATGACCCCATGGAGACCACAATCAGCCCAGTACAAGACTGGATGGACATTCAGACTCATAGGAGAAGGGGAAAAGGAAGAGAAAATATTGTTTCAGTGAGGAGGAGAGTACCATCCTGGTCAGAGAGGTGAGAGAACACCAACACCAGCACTTTGTCACCTCTAAATTGCCAATAGGTACAAAGGATGCCACATGGTAGTCAATAGTCAATAAAGACAATAGTGGGATAGATGCGAAGAGGACTGTCTCAGATTGTAAGAAGCGCTGGCACGATTGCAAGCACATAACTAAAGAGAAACTATCCGCGAACTGAAATGCAGCACTGCAGCGCTGCAGACTGGAGGTGGAAGTCCAGCACCCCAGGAGAAGCTGGATGAGGTGGAGGAGATGGTGGCAGCGGACATCCCAGAGGAGGTGGTCACTGGAGTCTCAGGACAGAATATGCAGACTTTCAAGAACTACCACCAACGCAGGGTAAGCTGAGTGGGGGGCAATCTGTAACTAACAAATGGCATAAGGGGGAGATACATAGGAGACACTGAATGTATGCAAAATGGTTGCTTGGGTGCACAATACTGGCCATACACTTATATTGCGCTCTCACCTTCTGCCAAATGTGCCAGAAAACTTTTTTGTGACAACAACCTTTGTGAGTGGTTCTGCTTCTTGCAGCCTTACGTCTTGATTCATCAGAGTGTCACAGAGAGGATGGCACTTGTGCAGACAGTGTGCAGTCAGGAGAGTGCAGCTAGGAGAGTGGAGCGCTGAGCTTTCAAGCTCCTAGTACAGGTCGAGGCCTCACAGCAGAAGTGAGGCGTGCGGCACGGTAGGGGCCAAACCACTCCAGCCTGACCCCACTGGACCCAGACCCCGACTACTAAACCACTGGTGCAACCCAGCCAACCCAGCAGTACACTGGGGTCCCCTAGCTGCAGGTTGCAGCCCCAGGACTAGCTGGACGGGAGCGGTGCAGCTGGAGCAGCAGGATCGGAAAGAGTAGCGGTAGAAGCAGCAGTTGGGAGGGGGGCCACAACTGAAGTTCACATCAATGCCCCCCGACCCCACTCCTCACCTTACTGCGCCCCCATTTACATCTGCATCTTGCACTGCGGGGTGTGTGTATGGCAGTCCTGAGGGGGCTGAACCATAAAGTGCCAGGGGGGCCCAACTCTTTACCACACCCCCCAAGCAAAGCAAAGAAGCCCCAGAAGCCCCACGTCTTTGAAAGAGGGCTTCCAATGCAGAATATGCCTGTGCCAGCAGCAGGACGGATTTCAACTCACCCAGGAATGGAGGAGCACTATGTAAGCTGGCCAGGTGGGCTGGTTGAGCGCAGCTGCTGTAGTCAGCCACTGCAGAGTGAGAGCCCTGGGGGCTTCACAGAAATGGCCCAGCTAGGATTGGTTACGGCTTGTGGAACCCCCAGCAAGACCCGCTTGTATCCCACCTGGGTGCTCCCAAGAAGCTTTCCTCCCTTCCAGGTCATCATGATCTTCATCAAATAGAATTCACCAACTCATTAATTCACCAATTTAATCGCCAGCAGTAGAGTCTCAGAGCAGCTGGACCTCAAGAGTTGGGTATTCTCTGCGTGCATCCTTTGTGTGCATAAGAAACAATTTTTGAGATCTCTGGGGGCAGGACAAAATATCACCAATAACATTAAAGGTGTCGACCTTTTCTGCAAAGCCCTTTAAATATTTAATTTGTAGGCAACAGCAATGCAAGCCAGCAAGTTCTGGGGGCTCTGAATGATGGAAAGAAAAGGCTACCAAAAAGAACAGGCAAAGCTCCCGGCGAATCCATCAGTAACATGCTTCGGCATCTTGCCAAATGAAGGAAACCAGCTCATGGAACAGCGGGACAATGAATTTAAAGCACCACCTGCAAAAACGGGGGTTACAAAATAACAGACTTTCTAACGCTCCGGCATTCAAGGTCTCAGGCATTTATAGACATATCTAGAGGGGAGAATTGCGTGCAAGATCCCCTTGGGGCGGCTTCCCCCAAACACCAAATCACCAAACTGCAAGAGCCTGAATGGTCAGACCCAATCTATGATCAAAAAGCACAATCCCCCCCACCCCAAACATCTGGGAGCAGGGAGGTTGGAACCGATAGTGCTGATCTTTTGAAGTCCATTTTATCTTTGGATTTTAGCATTTAGGAAGATCCATAACAAGCTCCTGAATAATGACCTAGGCTAGCTGGATCCTGCTGGCACCCACAACCACCCGCTAATAGAGCTCATCAACAAGGACTCCTTTGGGGATGATACCAGCACCTCTTGCCTGGTGTGTGGTGGGAAAACAAGGTACTTACCTTAAACCAGGTCCAGGTATCCCTAAGTAATACACAATATATATATAATAGAATGCAGAAATAGGCATAAGAACAGTTAGGCGACAGTGCAATATAGAGAAACTCTCATAAAGAATAATTGGCCTGGGGAGTGTAGGAAAGTACCATCTTGCTTGGCATGTTACCCCCATTTTTACTTGTATGTATGTTTGTTTTTGTCTGTGTCACTGGGATCCTGCCAGCCAGGACCCAGCGCTCATAAAGTGTGCCCTGTATGTGTTCCCTGTGTGGTGCCTAACTGTATCACTGAGGCTTTTCTAACCAGAACCTCAGTGTTTATGCTCTTTCTGCTTTTAAAATTGTCACTGCAGGCTAGTGACCAATTTTACCAAGTCTGATTGGCATACTGGACCACCCTTATAATTCCCTAGTATATGGTACCTAGGTACCCAGGGTATTGGGGTTCCAGGAGATCCCTATGGGCTGCAGCATTTCTTTTGCCACCCATAGGGAGCTCAGACAATTCTTACACAGGACTGCCACTGCAGCATGAGTGAAAAAACGTCCACGTTATTTCACAGCCATTTTACACTTCACTTAAGTAACTCATAAGTCACCTATATATCGAACCCTCACTTAGTGAAGGTTAGGTGCAAAGTTACTTAGTGTGAGAGCACCCTGGCACAAGCCAAGGTGCCCCCACATTGTTCAGGGCCAATTCCCCGGACTTTGTGAGTGCAGGGACACCATTAAACGTGTGAACTACATATAGGTCAATACCTATGTGTAGCTTCACAATGGTAACTCCGTACATAGCCTTGTAACATGTCTAGGATCATGGAATTGTCACCCCAATACCATTCTTGTATTGGGGGGACAATTCCATGAATCCCCGGGGCTCCAGCATGGACCCCGGGTACTGCAAAACTAGATCTCTGGGGTTTTCTCTGCAGCTACTGCTGCTGCCAACCCTCAGACAGGTTTCTGCCCTCCTGGGGTCTGGGCAGCCCAGTCCCAGGAAGGCAGAACAAAGGATTTCCTCTGAGAGAGTGTGTTACACCCTCTCCCTTTGGAAATAGGTGTTAAGGGCTGGGGAGGAGTAGCCTCCCACAGCCTCTGGAAATGCTTTGAAGGGCACAGATGGTGCCCTCCTTGCATAAGCCATTCTACACCAGTTCAGGGAGCCCCCAGCCCCTGCTCTGGCACAAAACTGGACAAAGGAAATGGGAGTGAACACTCCCCGTCCATCACCACCCCAGGGGTAGTGCCCAGAGCTCCTCCAGTGTGTCCAAGACCTCTACCATCTTGAATGCAGAGGTGGGAGGGCACAATGGAGACCTCAGAGTGGCCAGTGCCAGCAGCTGAAGTCTGATACCCCTCCTGAAAGCTCTTACCTGGTTAGGTAGCCAATCCTCCTCTGAGGGCTATTTGGGGTCTTTCCTGTGGGTTTCTCTTCAGATAACAAATGCAAGAGCTCACCAGAGTTCGTCTGCACTTCTCTCTTCGACTTCTGCCAAGGATCGACCGCTGACTGCTCCAGGACACCTGCAAAACCGCAACAAAGTAGCAAGAAGACTACCAGCAACATTGTAGCGCCTCATCCTGCTGGCTTTCTCGACTGTTTCCTGGTGGTGCATGCTCTGAGCGCTGTCTGCCTTCACCCTGCACTGGAAGCCAAGAAGAAATCTCCTGTGGATCGACAGAATCTTCCCCCTGCAAATGCACTCACCAAACTTTTGCATCACCGGTCCTGTGGGTCCCCTCTCATCTTGGCGAGCGTGCTCCCTGAAACACAGGAGCCGGATCCAAGTGTCTCCGACAGTCCAGTGGCCCTTCTGTCCAAATTTGGTGGAGGTAAGTCCTTGCCTCCCCTTGCCAGACAGTAATCCTGTGTACTGTGTGAACTGCAGCTGCTAGGGCTTCTGTGTACTTTTGCAAGACTTCCTTTGTGCACAGTATAGCCCAAGTCCCCAGCACACCGTCCTGCATTTCCCAACTCGCTGAGTTGACCTCCGACTTCGTAGGACTCCCTTTTGTTGTGCTGAGACGACTGCTGTGCTCAGATCTTCTGAATGCCTGTTCAGGTGCTTCTGCGGGTGCTGACTGCTTCTGCGTGGACTCTCTGTGTTGCTGAGTGCCCCATCTGTCTTCTCCTCCAGGGAGCGACCTCCTGGTCCTTCCTGGGCCATGGCAGCACCCAAAATCCTCAACTGTGACTCTTGCAGCTAGAACGGCTTGTTTACGGTCTTTCTGCGTGAAAACAACTCTACATCCTCCAGCATACTGTGCGACATCTTCTGACCAAAGGAGAAATTCCTGGCACCTTCCGTTGTTGCAGAATTTGTGGCTTCTTCCACCCAGAGGCAGCCCTTTTGCACCTTCATCCGGGGTTTAGTGGGCTCCTGCCCCCTCTGGACACTTGCGTGACTCTTGGGCTTGGTCACCTTCCTTTGCAGGTCCTCAGGTCCAGGAATCTGTTTTCAATGCTTTGCAGTCAGTTGTTGTCTTTGCAGAATCCCCTTTCTCGACTTTACTGTCTTTCTGGGGTAGTAGGGTAAATTTACTTCTACTTTTCAGGGTCTTGGGGTGGGGTATCGTGGACACCCTTAGTGTTTTCTTACACTCCTAGCGACCCTCTACACACTACACTAGGCCTGGGGTCCATTTGTGGTTCGCATTCTACTTTTGGAGTATATGGTTTGTGTTGCCCCTAGGCCTATTGTCTCCTATTTCATTCTATTGTGTTCGACAGTATAATCACTATGGTGATTGAGAAACTGGTTCACCCTGATCAACACCTACTTGGGCAGCAGTACCAAGTGACTGATGCTCATAACAACACTCTTGGCCACCCCATGGCTGTTGTGAATCTCAACTGGGGGGGTACTGGTCCAAAGAAAGTTGTGATAGACCCTGATTTACCTGTAGACTGCTTACTAGGCAATGATTTGGAGACATCAGCTTAGGCTGAATTGGAGTTGGAGGCCCATGCAGCAATGTTGGGCATTCCAGGGCATATCTATGATCTCACAAGGGCTCAGGCCAAAGAGCAAAGAGGACAGGAAAACTTAGATCCTGGAACAATGGACCAAGTGCTCTCAAAAGCTAGGGGTAGAAAGGATAAATCCTTGCCCACTATCCCTACCTCTCCAGAAGATTCCCCTTTTGAGGAAGAGGAATCCTCTCCCTGTGCAGAATCTACACTAGATGAGCTGGCAGCAGCCACTGCTGAGCTATTGGGAGCAGGGGGGCCTGCTAGGGTAGAGCTGAGTGTGACACAGCAGACCTGTCCCACACTAGAGGGTTTAAGAAAGCAAGCTGTCAAACAGCAGAATGGGGATTTCACTGATAGCCATAAGGTCTATTGGGAAGATAACCTCCTCTACACTGAGTCAAGGGACCACAAACCTGGAGCTGCCAGGGGATTGGTCATCCCTTTGCAGTATAGGGAGTTTCTTCTGACCTTGGCACATGACATTCCTTTGGCTGTGCATTTGGGTCAGAGTAAAACTTGGGACAGACTTGTTCCATTGTTTCACTGGCTTCACATGTCAGAGGACACTAAGGAGTTTTGTCGCTCCTGTGTGACCTGCCAAGCCAGTGGCAAGACTGGTGGCACACTTAAGTCCCCCTTAATTCCACTCCCAGTGGATGGGGTGCCATTTGAAAGGTTAGGGGTTGCCATAGTTGGCCCCTTGACCCTCCAACAACTTCAGGCAATAGGTTTATCCTTGTGGTAGTGGGCCATGCAACTAGGTATCCTGAAGCAATTCCCTTAAAGACTACTACAGCTCCTGCAGTGACCAACGCCTTCCTGGGAATCTTTTCCAAAGTAGGTTTCCCTAAGAAAGTTGTATCAGACAGAGGTAGTAACTTGTCTGCATACCTCAAAGCTATGTGGAAGGAATGTGGTGTAACTTAGAAGTTCACTACTCCTTATCATCCACAGACAAATGGTCTGATTGAGAGGTTTAATAAAACTCTCAAAGGCATGATCATGGGACTCCTTGAAAAACTCAGTAGGAGATGAGATGTCCTGTTCCCACGCCTCCTTTTTGCTTATAGGGAGGTACTACAACAAGGGGTGGGCTTTTTCCCCTTTGAACTTCTCTTTGGGCACCCTGTAAGAGGTCACGTTGCTCTTGTGAAGGAGGGTTGGGAACAACCTTTAAAAGCTCCCAAGCAAGACATTGTGGATTATGTACTTGGCCTGAGATCCAGAATGGCTGAGTACATGAAAAAGGCCAGTAAAAACCTTCAGGCCAGCCAAGAGCTCCAAAAGCAATGGCATGACCAGAAGGTTGTCCCGACCCAGTACCAACCAGGAGAGAAGGTGTGGGTATTGGAGACTGAGGCCTTAAGAGCACTCCAAGACAAATGGAGTGGACCCCATCTCATTGTTGAAATGAAAGGGGAGGTCATCTATCTGGTAGACCTATTCACTGCCAGGAGTCCCCTTAGGGTGTTCCATGTCAATCGCCTGAAATTTTATTATGACAGGGCTGACTTAACCCTGCTCATGGCAACTGATGAGGGGCATGAAGAAGAGAGTGACCCTACCCTGACCTCTTCTCCACCACTGAAGCTGATGGCTTAGTGGAGGGAGTGGTGCTTGCAAATTGCCTTACAGCGGAGCAGAAGGACAGCTGTATAAATCTCCTAGGCCAATTCTCTGACATCTTCTCACTGATCCCAGGTACAACTACCGTGTGTTGGCACACAGTCAACATTGGAGACAGTTTGCCTGTCAAAAGTAAGATTTATAGGCAGCCTGACCATGACAGGGATTGCATAAAACAAGAGGTTCAGAAAATGTTGGATCTAGGAGTGATTGAGCCTTCTGAAAGCCCATGGGCTATTCCAGTGGTGCTTGTCCCAAAACTTCCCAGTAAAGATGGTAAAAAGGAAATGAGGTTTTGTGTTGACTATGGAGGTCTCAATCAGGTAACCAAGAGGGATGCTCACCCTATACCCAGGGTAGATGAGCTCATAGATACACGGGCTTCTGCCAAGTCTCTAAGCACTTTTGACTTAACTGCAGGGTATTGGCAGATTAAGTTGTCAGAAGATGCTAAACCTAAAACAGCATTTTCCACCATTGGAGGGCAATATCAGTTCAATGTTATGCCCTTTGATTTGGAAAATGCACCTGCCACTTTTCAGAGGTTGGTGAACACAGTCCTGCAAGGGTTGGAAGTCTTTAGTGCAGCATATCTAGATGATATAGCTGTCTTTAGCTCCACCAGGGATGATCACCTGGTCTACCTATGGAAAGTTTTGGAGGGCAGCAAAAGGCAGGCCTCACTATAAAGGCTTCGAAGTGCCAGATAGGGCAGGGGAAAGTGGTTTATATGGGCCACCTGGTAAGTGGGGAACAGATTGCACCACTGCAGGGGAAGATCCAGAACAATATAGAATGGGCTCTCCCTACAACTCAAACCCAGGTGAGAGGCTTTCCTGGCCTCACAGGGTACTATAGGTGGTTCATCGAGAGTTATGGCTCCATTGCAGCCCCTCTCAATGAACTCAACAGCAGGAAAATGCCTAAGAAGTTATTGTGGACAGCTAGCTGTCAAAAGGCTTTTGAGAGCTTAAACAGGCCATGTGCTCTGCACATGTCCTAAAAAGCCCTTGTTACTCCAAGAAATTCATAGTCCAGACTAATGCTTCTGAATTAGGGGTAGGGGCAGTTCTATCACAGCTGAACACTGAGAGCAAGGATCAACCTGTTGCTTTTATCAGCAAGAGGTTGACCCCTAGAGAAAAGAGTTGGTCTGTCATAGAGATGGAGGCCTTTGCTGTGGTCTGGGCACTGAAAAGTTGAGGCCATACCTGTTTGGCACTCACTTTATTGTTCAGACAGACCACAAACCTCTATAATGGCTTAAACAAATGAAAACCCTAAATTGTTGAGGTGGTCCATCTCCCTACAGGGAATGGACTATACATTGAAACATAGAACTGGGAGTACCCACTCCATTGCAGATGGACTTTCCAGATATTTCCACTTAGACAATGAAGAGTCATCTTGGCAAGGTTAGCCTTATTGTCCGTCGTTTGGGGGTGGAGGGGGTTGTGTAGAAAAGTACCATCTTGCCTGGCATGTTACTCCCATTTTTACTTTTATGTCAGTTTTTTGTGCCTGTCTCACTAGGATCCTGCTAGCCAGGACCCTAGTGCTCATAGTTTGTGGCCTGAATGTGTGTACCTGTGTAGTGACTGTGTCACTGAGGCTCTGCTAACCAGAACCTCAGTGCTTATGCTCTCTCTGCTTTTAAAATTGTCCTTATAGGCTAGTGACCATTTTCACCAATTCTCATTGGCACACTGGAACACCCTTATAATTCCATAGTATATGGTACCTAGGTACCCAGGGTATTGGGGTTCCAGGAGATCCCTATGGGTTGCAGCATTTCTTTTGCCACCCATAGGGAGCTCAGGCAAATCTTAGACAGGTCTGCCACTGCACCAGCGGTCAGGTGGCGGTTTGTCTTCCGCCACCCCCAAAACTCAGAATGAGCACCTCAGTCTAGAAATGCAGGCATTCTTGCACTCATGCTACAAGGAACCCTGAGATGCATGGATGAGTGTTTTGTTCAGGGAGGGAGAACTTCCTGTTTGAATACTTACAGTAGTGCAGGATGCTAAACACTTGACTCAAATTGGAAAAGGAGGGTGGATGTGGACAGTTCACACTCTTACATAACTCTTACAACACACGTGGAGTGGCACAGAAATCAGTCACTTATTCAAAAATCTATAAATTCCAGTGCAACCTATTCTGTATAACTCCATTTGTTGTATGTGCACTAATCCCTAACAACGCCTATGGCATACATATGTAGCACAGTCAAATCAATGATGGGAGTGCATATGCAGAAGACCATGATATGTGAGTCAAGGTGGGTGTAACACTCTGGGAATTGGGTTCTGGCGGACTGTGCTAATGGTGACTCCATAGAAGTGATGCTCGTATGGCACTGTGTGCCACTAGGAGCCCATAAATGTGTGCATTGATGTGTGTGTGTCTGTACCATGTCACTAATCCGACCAGCATCAAGTACATGATGACCCATGTCAACAGCACTATAGTCCAAGATTGAGATTTCACTCTCCCATTGCAGAGGATGATTACATACCTCCTGCAGAGCTGCCTGTCCTGGATTATTCTGATGATTTGGATGACCATCTGCTGACCATCAAAGCTGACACTCTCCAGGATGCTCTGGGTTCCTTCCAGACACCATCTTCAGTCACAGGGAGGACACACAGTGTTGCAGGGTCCCCTCATGAATGAGCCAACAACAAATACACTGCACCGACCAGTACAGCCACAGCCCTGGACTCTGAGGACCCAGATATTATCTTTCATAATACAGTGGCAAGAGTCCAGCGGAAGCTGGTACAGCAGGTGTGGGTGGGGATGGAGACCATGGTGGGAAGCCTAGAGGGACTGCAGAGGTGCATCAGTCTGAATAAGGACAAGTCTTCTGCCATCAGAGGCACCCACTCTCTGATATGTGCACTCCAGCAGTACCTCACTGCAATAGCTGGTGTCCTAAGGCAGAGGCTGGATCAATTGCCTTCCAAAGCGGCACCTGCATGATTGACAACAGGTTGGGGTGATCCAAAATGTAATACAGTCCATGCAGCAGAATTTGGCCTCCTCATTGCAAACATGTCTGGCTATCACTGTGATGTAGCTGCTGTATTGCAAAACCAGTGGTTCCTCCTTGCTTCAGTGATGCCTCACACTTTCTACAATTCATAGATGCCAGGACCTTTGATTCCACATCTCTATCTCCTGATGTGTGTGCCCCCTTCAACTTAACACCAGCGCCACCCATGGCACAGGAGGCACCACACACATCAGAGGATGACGATGTGGAATGAACATAATTCACTATAAAAAGATCCTGGTAGCTACAGTCTGTGGCACATGGACAGTATCTCTTTCGTTCTGTGCTTAAGATCATGCCAGTGTAGTGACACCTGGCAATGTGCCCTCTTCACTCTATCACTGTTGAATTATCACGCATGGACTGTCATAGTCTCAATTCCTACCTATTGTCCATTTAAACACCTCCTCATTGATGCACTCCTCTCCTACACATGTCTCATAACATGTCCCTCCCCTTTGGACTTGGACGTGACATTCAATGGCTTGGGATCACTCATGGGGCCAATATACTGTACATTGTGGATCACCTGAAACAAAACTTGCACATGTAAGTAAATTCCCATAATAACAAATTAGATGCTTTTTCAGTAATCCATCAACTGCCTGAACTGTATGCATGGGTGAAGCATACTAATTACTGAACAAAAGTACATGTGTGGCTTTCTGTCAGACACAAAGCCACACACATTGACTCAAACATGATTAGGGTGACTGATAGCATTGTGAACTGCCACAATTTTTTAAAGTCTTCCAAGAATGTAATAAACAGGTACCATGTAAGTAGTCACGGCTTGCATGATACAGGACACAAGTGTCTGGAAATATCTTTGATGCTCGAACCGGCACAACATTGATGTGACAACCAAATTAGACACCTGTAAAACTTGGATGAAGGGGCAGTATCTATTTCCCAATTGGGGTGGAGTGCAATCTTCCAAACATTTGACCAATGAATGTTATATTACATACCAACACAGATGGTGTATGATTACCTGTTTTGGAATTTGTGTCCATGCATAATCATAGTGACAGGTACACTGCTGAATAGTGTATTGAGTAAGTGATGTAATACCACTGCCAGTCAGGCAGGTACCTGGCCATAGGGGTTATACATAGTCACATATGTCACCACTGAATACACACTCAAAGGCATTTGTCTAAAGTTACCTAAGCAGACATGCTAATACCCAGATAGTTAATCATCATGGAGACCATATTGTAGGAAACTAACAAGATTTATTGAGACTATAAAATTCCTACCTATCAATTACTTAAACTGCACCCTAACCTGCACTAACCTAACCTATACTGACCAAACATGTCTTATCCTTACAGCTAGCTAATCTAATCTAAAATTATCTTATAGATGTAACACCATACAATAAACATTGACTCCCACCCTCCTTAAGAGACATCAGGCAACAAGGACAACATTACTTAAAGTTAAACATTGACTATATATATATATATGTATATATACGTGCAGCGCAGGTGGCTCATCGATAAGCCCCTTGGAGACCTCTTCACACGGTCATTAATCATAACATGCCCAGAATGAATTTGTGCTGCTTGTGGCACACAGTGCAGTTACAAGTGCTGTGACCAATATGTTGCCAACATCCATACATTTCTCGAACCCAGCACCTCTGCTACAACTCTTGACTGACATAACTGTGTTCACTAGCATCTTTACCCTTTCCAAATACTCACAAGGCCTTTGCAGCACACGTTGCCACCAGTGTGTCAATTTGTTGTATACCACATCCTCAACATGACATCAGACATACTGCCAATAACCAAGGTTAGATAATGGTGTCTTATTTGACACACATGCCATTTTAACATGGCATTGCACACATCATACTACCTCACACAATTCTTGCTCTATACATTAGACATACAAGGTAACACTTACTGGCAGCATCGGGGTCTGCAAATCTTGCCACCTCACCAATGGTGTAAGGGGCAGGTTCACCTGCAAGACATGAAAAGAAAACATAGCTTTGTTAATGTTGAACAAAGAAAAGCATGGACAACTGTTACACATTCCACATGTTTAGCTGATTGACCTAGATGACTCAGGTTAGGGAATGACCAACTGGCCCCTACAAGTCATGTCAAGTTGACAGACATTGCTAGCCCACACAGATATTGGCTTGTCTCATACATACATGTCTCAACTACATATACGACAATTTGCTGGGGACAATACACTGACAATTGTCAGAAGCATAGCACTTTGATGAAAATCTTTGTAAAAATGATGCTTCATCTCTAATGCTCCACTTTTTCTGCGGCCCGACCAGCACCTAAGGTCAACATGTGTGTGCCTTATTTGACATATGCACACCATGGCAAGCTAGGACAATAGGGTTATAACATTTGAAGTCATTGTGATACATTAAATGACTTGCACCATACATGTAGGTGCAAACCCTGCTAAGTGAATTGAGGCACATTGTAAACAAAGGGAGTGACATTTTGCCAAATGCCTTAGGCAGGCATTCAATATGGCGCCAAAAATGATGGCACTGTGAAATCTAGTAGATTTAACTGCTCTATTATTGTGGACCTCCTACTGCCGAAATGCACCCTTTGCATTAATTATGGCAGGCATATTGTGGCGACAGTGTTTAAAAAGTGTCACAATGCTTTCATTGCAGTACTTTGTGAATATGGGGATGCACTACTTGCCCCCATCTGCCACATTAGCATCAGAAAAAATGATGTTAATGTTGCACTAGGAGCTGCTAGGCCATTCTTAATTTTGGGCCCTTTTGTGTCACCACGCGCATACATGACTCAAGGAACCACATACATTCATGACTCCCTGTACTGCTGCATCATGTTTGGCATCACATAGCCATTACTATGAAAAATTACCACAGTGGTCAAGCCCCTGATGGACAGTGACAGCTGTACCTGGAAAACATGTACCCTTGCACCATGACACGTGTGGTTACTTTCATGCACCTCAAAGTATACATGTGATACACCAAGTTGGCAGAGACACACTGCTTGCTGTCATCACCTTTGTCATGACATGGTGAAGTAATCCCTATGGCCTACAGTCATGCACATGCAAATAAGGATGAAGCTACATTTAAGGGGTACTTAATAAAAGTTCTGCCGACCGCAATTCTCAGGTGATCCAGGAGATCCTGTTCCCAGGATATCAGGTCTGCCCACCAGTGCTTCAGCTGGTGGTCAGTGCACTGGACATAGAAAATCCGGGTAAGCTGGGAGAGCACCATTCCCCAGCGCAGCTTCTGTGCATCCGTCTGGTAGCCCTTGAAGACACAGCCACCTATGACCACATACGTGGGAGATAGCGGCAGACCAACCAGATGAATACTCCCAGTTCATTACCAGTCATCCTCTTGGTCCTTCTCTTCCCTGACAAGTTGCCCAAAACCTCCTCTGTAACCTCTAAATTAAAATAATAATCCCCAACTAACCCCAACTACTCCAACAAACGTATCTACCCCAGAGACAAACATGCGACAATACTATGACAATGACAGCACAAAATGACAAATACAATGACAAAATTGACTTTAGG
Organism: Pleurodeles waltl; assembly: GCF_031143425.1. Lineage (NCBI taxonomy): Eukaryota > Metazoa > Chordata > Amphibia > Caudata > Salamandridae > Pleurodeles > Pleurodeles waltl. Next base: position 85,333,463 of record NC_090442.1, on the reverse strand, counting down.
AACAAAACAATGACAGCACACAGCACAAAAGACACCAAACTCACCACTCCTCACACCAGCACAAGCTACACAACCTCTACCAAGCACAGACTACAAGACTGTAAAGTAAAAGTGAAAGGAAGTTCAATTTTCCATGTGTGCAGTAAGCAAGCCTTATTGTATCACTTCCCGGATGTATGCATCACTTTTCATGTGTCATTTGTTTTTGACGCATGACGACCATGCATGAGTTTTTTGAAGGATGGCTGACAGGGCATAACATTTTAGTTTAGAGGCGCAAGAGCAATGCATCAATTTGAGTATTTGTAATGATTAAAAAATCACTGTTTGCGTCATATTTTTTGACGCATGACAGGCATGCATGAATTTTAGAGGGAAGCCTGACAGGACACCCAGAATCACATTTCACAAACAGGTGCAATGCATTTATTGTTTAATACTAGGGCAAAATATGAATGCCTGAGTATTACACATTGCACTGCAAACACAGGAATGTGTTTCCATTTGTATGTAGGTATGTGGGATGGCAGTCAGGTTACCCCCTGTCCAAGCAAAGGACCCTCACTTTAGTCAGGGCAAAGGAGAAACCCACCTGGTTAACTCCCGCTCAGCCCCTGGGTAGCTTGGCAAGAGCAGAAAGGCTTAACTCAAAAGCAATGTATAAAGTATTTGTACCAGCACACACAGTAATACAGTGAAACATTACAAAATAGACACCACACCAGTTTAGAAAAATAGGGAATATTTATCGAAATCAAACAAGACGAAAACAACAAAAATCCAACATACACAAATCAAAATATGAATTTTCAAAAGAATAAGAGTCTTATCCAATAGAAAACAATGGAAATGTTGTGACGCAAAGAACCTGGTTTGCGTCAAAAATAAAGCTGCACGGGCAGGCATGCATCGAGAAAGCCTGTGATGTGTTGATTTTTCACTTGCAAGTGAGACTGTGCATTGTTTCTTCTCCGGTCGGGTCGGCGATATGTCATTTATTTCTACCGCAAGACAGCGATGCATCGATTTCGGGATGGGCACCTCGGATCCGCAGAGGCTTGAGTTGATTTTTGATACCCAGCAATAACAATGCATGAGAAATCTAATCTCACAGTGTTAGAAAACTGTGATGTGTGGGGTTTGCATTGTAATCAGCAGCTGCAAGCAGGTGGTGCGTTGTTTCTCCATTCTCCAGCTGTGATGCGTCGATCTCCCGGCCGCGATGTAGGTGGAGTATCGATTTTAGCCATGAAGCGGGTGCAATGTTGTTTATTAGCCGTGTTGCAGGTATTGCATCGTAAAGCTTTACCCACGGCTTCCTGTGCATGGATTTCTGTGTTTTCCTACCAGCTTCACCTTTCAAGGGCCCAGGAACTGGATCGTGCACCACTTGGCAGGACAGAAGTCTCTGCAGAGAGTCCAGGTGATGGCAGAGGAATTCTTTGATGGCCCTGAGACTTCAAGACAGGAGGCAAGCTCAGTCCAAGCCCTTGGAGATTCATCACAAGCAGGATCATACCACAAACTCCAGAATTTGTACTCTTTCAGGCAGAAGCAGAAACTGCCGGCCAAACTAGCAAAGCACAGTCACAGACAAAGGGGCAGTACTCCCCCTCCAGCTCTTCAGCTCTTCTCCTTGGCAGAAGTTCCTCTTGATTCCAGAAGCAATCTGAAAATCTGGGGTTTTGGATCCACTACTTATACCTCTTTCTGCCTTTAAAGTAGGCAAACATCAAAGGAAAGTCTTTGTTTTTCACAACATCCTGTCTTGCCCAGGCCTGGCTCCAGACTCACACCAGGGTGTTGGAGAGTGCATTGTGTGAGGGCAAGCACAGCCCATTCAGGTGTAAGTGACCACTCCTCCCTCCACTCTAGCCCAGATGGCCCATCAGGATATGCCGTCTACACCCCAGCTCCCTTTGTGTCACTGTCTAGAGGGGATTCACAAATAGCCCAACTCTCACTCTGACACAGACAGGGAATACACAAGGAGGCAGAGTCACAGAATGGTTTAAGCAAGAAAATGCCCACTTTCTAAAAGTGGCATTTTCAAACTGACAATCTAAAAACCACACAGTTGGATTGAAGGTAGCACTTTATAGCATGTGGAGCATGTTGGCTCTTTCCTCCTCAGCTGGGTTCACACTGCATCCTACATTGCCTCCTGAAGACCTGGAGTCCTTGCACCAGCAAAGTCCAAATTTTCCCTTTTGTCATTTTTCAGCTTGGTGTAAATGTACTAGATAATCCTATGCTTTAAGATACTTATGTATGAATGACGAAATACTTTGTCACTTTCTAGCTTGGTGTGAATGCCACTATACTAATCCTAAATTTAAAATCTCTGTTAGAAAAACAAACATTTCAGGTGATCAGTTCTGGACAGTCTGTGGTGTTGTAGGGTGCTCTATATGAAGGAGCTGCTTTCCACCTAATGCTTAGGAACCATCCAGAGTTTCCTACTTTTCTTCAAGTGGCATAACAGAGGCCTCTGCAGCCCCCAGGGTGCAGGGGGGGCTGAGCTCCAGGGGGGCCCTCAGCACAGTACCCAGAGCTGAGAGCTCCTGAGTAAGTCCGGAGGGACTCCCTCAAGTTTCGTTACAACATTGCTTCCTTTTTTGTATCAATTGACCACAGTACATAATTTGTAGAAATGTTTCAGTTTACATCAAATAATGGTTTTTAGTTGTAAATCATCTAAATACTGTCGCCAGATAATGTGCCTCATAATTCTGCATAATGTGGCTTTTCTTGTCACTTAATTTAGATAAGCCTGCTTCAAATGTGGTCCTACATTGGGCTTAGTCTTAGTGGTCCAGGGAATGATACATATCTGCCTGGTGGTGTGGGGCCTTACATTATAATGATAAAACACATGTTTCCAGGGACCCAGGATTTCATGACCTTCTGAAATATGTTTTTGTATCAGTACATTACCGCTGCATTCTGTGCAAAAAAGCACCCAAACATGCCATATCTTTATGACACTTTTGAGTGCCTTCATTATGATGATGATGACAAAACCCAGCTTTCATTATGACCAGTGAAATGGATTACATTTTTTTGCTATGTTTCATTTTGCATTAAAATTAAAAAACCCTCCTGTTTCCTAGAGCATGATAGTATAAAATATTCTCCCACCTGTAGGAGCCTGACCTGTCTTATAGTGGGTACCTGATGGTACTTACACCTTGTGCCAGGTCCAGTTAACCCTTATTAGTAGATTAGTAGTGTTCTAGCAGCTTAGGCTGATAGAGGTAGCTATAGCAGATCAGCTTAGGCTAAACTAGAAGGCATGCAAAGCTCAAATTCTACCACTTTTATCATATAGGTACTATATCATAAGAAAGACAATACTCAGAGTTACTAAAAATAAAGCAGTCAGCAGTCGATCCTTGGCAGAAGTCAAAGAGAGAGCTGCAGAGGAACTCTGGTGAATTCTTGCAAGTCGTTATCTGAGGAAAAGCCCACTGGAGAGACCCTAAATAGCCCTCAGAGGAGGATTGGCCACCTAGTCAGGTAAGCACCTATCAGGAGGGGTCTCTGACGTCAGCTGCTGGCACTGGTCACTCAGAGGCCTCCAGAGTGCCGTCACACCTCTGGATTCAAGATGGCAGAGGTCTGGGACACACTGGAGGAGTTCTGGGCACCACCCCTGGGGTGGTGAACGACAGGGGAGTGGTCACTCCCCTTTCCTTTGTCGAGTTTTGCACCGGAGCAGGGGCTGGGGGTTCGCTGCACCGGTGCAGACTGGCTTATGCAAGGAGGGCACCATCTGTGCCCTTCAAAGCATTTCCAGAGGCTGGGAGGGGCTACACCTCCCCAGCCCTTAACACCTATTTCCAAAGGGAGAGGGTGTAACACCCTCTCTCAGAGTAAATCCTTTGTTCTGCCTTCCTGGGACTGGGCTGCCCAGACCCCAGGAGGGCAGAACCCTGTCTGTGGGGTGGCAGCAGCAGTAGCTGCAGAGAAAACCCCAGAGAGTTGGTTTGGCAGTACCCAGGGTCCATAGTGGAGCCCCGGGGATGCATGGGATTGGCACCCCAATACCAGATTTGGCATGGGGGGACAATTCCATGATCTTAGACATGTTACATGGCCATATTTAGAGTTACCATTGTGAGGCTACATATAGGTATTGACCTATATACAGTACACACGTGTAATGGTGTCCTCGCACTCACAAAGTCCGGGGAAATTGCCCTGAACTTTGTGGGGGCACCTTTGCTAGTGCAAGGGTGCCCTCACTCTTAGTAGCTTTGCACCTAACCTTCAGCAAGTGAAGGTTAGACATATAGGTGACTTACAAGTTACTTAAGTGCAGTGAAACATGGCTGTGAAAAAACGTGTGCTTTATTTCACTCAGGCTGCAGTGACCTGTCTAAGATTTGCCTGAGCTCCCTATGGGTGGCAAAAGAAATGCTGCCGCCCATAGGGATCTCCTGGAACCCCAATACCTGGGTACCTAGGTACCATATACTAGGGAATTATAAGGGTGTTCCAGTGTCCAATTAGAATTGGTAAAAATGGTCACTAGCCTATAGTGACAGTTTTAAAGGCAGAGAGAGCATAAGCACTGAGGTTCTGGTTAGCAGAGCCTCAGTGACACAGTTAGTCACTACACAGGTACACACATTCAGGCCACAAACTATGAGCACTGGGGTCCTGGCTAGCAGGATCCCAGTGAGACAGGCAAAAACAAACTGACATACAAGTAAAAATGGGGGTAACATGCCAGGCAAGATGGTGCTTTCCTACACCACCCAACATGCATTAAGGTCAAAGGACCTATGCTTTTTCTTTTTCAGCTACCCGGTTGAATATAAGTTTGGCAAAAATATAGGATTTATAAATCCCAAATTAAAATAAGCATGTAAACGGAATTTTCAATCAGAATTTTTTTTCTGGAAAAAGGCATTCCATTGTAACCTTCTGATACTTTAGTTTGGGCTAGAATTAATTAGGCCGTTTGACCAATATGTTCAGAAAACCTTTACAAGGGAACATGTAACTAATTGTTTAGAGCTGTATGAGTTGTCCAGTCTAGGCAAGTGTGCCTGACCACTGAAGCATTTATATATAAAGCTTTTGCATTTGAGTTCTACGAGAACTCACATACTACTCCTAGATTGTCTCAGAGGAGGTCTATATATGGATCAATGCTCATGGATGTCTTATCACTTTTTCTCTGCCACAGACAACATTAATCTTCTGTTGCTATGAAACCAGGAAACCGAAGCACTGTGACTGAGTTCATCCTCCTGGGACTTACACATGACCCAAAACTGAAAGTGTTTCTCTTCCTAATTTTAGTGGCAATTTACATCTTAACTCTGGTGGGCAATATCACCATCCTGCTCATTGTTTACTACAGCACCCAGCTTCAAACACCCATGTACCTCTTCCTGACACAGCTGTCCTTCTTGGATATTATTTTGTCTACAGTCTTCTCCCCTAAGACTCTGGTTGATTTGTTCTCTGAGAAGAAGACCATCTCTTTTTATGGTTGCTTAGTTCAACTCTACTTCCTTGGTGCATGTACTGGCACTGAATCCTTCCTCTTGGCTGTGATGGCATTTGACCGGTATGTGGCAATATGCAATCCACTATTATATAACGTCACAATGACCAAAGGTCCCTGTGTGTGTTTAGTTGTGGGTTCATATATCAGTGGCTTTCTGCACTCTTTGATTCACGCAGCTGCTGTACTTTGGTTATCTTTTTGTGGTCCTAATGTGATTGACAACTTTGCTTGTGATTACCCTGTGCTGATGAAGCTCTCATGCATTGATTTCTCTTTTAACGAGTTGCTGCGTTTTGTTTTAGTTGGATTTGTGGTTGCAATTCCTCTGTTTATCATCTTTGTCTCCTACTTCAAAATTATCATCGCCATCCTAAGGATCCGCACCACAGCAGGGAGGCGCCGGGCCGCCTCCACCTGCATCTCCCATTTCACCTGTGTCTTTCTGTTCTATGGAAGCGCTTTCTACTTGGAAGTTTTGCCCAACAAAAGCTCATCACAGCAGCAGTACAAAGCATTATTTTTGATCCTGACTGAGTTTATTCCTGCTTTGAACCCTCTCATCTATAGCCTGAGGAACAAGGAGATGCAACAAGCTCTGAGAAAGACTGTGCCCAGCATTTCTCACACTTAATAATGGTTTGTACTGTAAACCTCAAAAGGAAAATACTCATCACGACTGTGTTGTACGTGACTAGGCAATATTTGTTCATCCTTGAAATAAGTGTACATGACAGATACATAACTAAATGTATAAGAACATTAAACACAAAGGAAGAATAACAAATTAATGTCCATAGAAGTATCATTGTGAGAAAGTGGTGAATTTGTTCGGGTGGATTGGCGCCCACCACAAGTAATAAAGTCCCCATCATATTTATTTCAGTTAAAGCAATTTAAACCTGACTTCAACCACTCTTTGCTATGACACAGAGCAGACAGGCTTAACTTTAAAGAAGAGGTATGAAACATTTAAACATACCAAAACAGTTAAAGAGTCAAGCATACAACGCAATAAAAATATTACTCCCATGTATAAAAATAGAGTAAATTTCAATTAACAAAATGACATCCAAAAGTTAAAAAAAATAAAAATAAAAATAAAAAAAATAATGAGAATAGGAGATATGAATTTTAAAAGTTTAAAAAAGATATAGCACTAAAACACAATAGCACTCAATTGTCATGGTAGAAGGGAACCTAGGCGTGATTTGAGGCCGACTGGGATACACTAAGAAGATTTGTCTTGCTGAACCTAGAAGTAGAAAAAATATAAAAGAATTTCAAAGACATAATTTAAAAAGGAACTAAGTTAGTTCATTGATGAAAAATGTGTTTCCCCATCGGACAAATCTGAAATTAAAGCTGAAGTTTTGGAACTGCTGGCTGCATATTAGCCGTAGATTGGTCCTGCTAAGACTATGGAACATTTGAGGTTTTGGCTTGAAACAAGTTTCTTGGTCACAAAACACAAAGGGGCGTCATCATTTTCTCAAAGAGGGTGAAGCCTTCCAAGTTAAACCTGAAATCCGAAGCTTTGGAACTGCCAGTCGAGAACTTTCCCTGTAGGTTGCCTTGGCTCCGGCGCTCTGGAACACACGTTTTTAAAAAAATAAACTTTTTCCTGGTACCTAAGCAACCACAGGAGTACAATTCTATGCTCCATAATCCCTCATGTGGCACCTAGAGACTCTCAGGGTACCAGGTATAGGGCATCATTAAAGTTTAGTCCAATTTGTAGCTGCTACTGGTCAGCTGGGAATTGTGGGGAAAAAGACTTCCTGTAGTTATTTGTGTCCCTGTAGCAATGCAGGAGTTAGATCAACTCACCCTTGGATTTTACATTGTTTTCCTGGGTAGTAAAAGGAGCAGGTTGAGACCTTTAATGGTCACAAACTGCAGGACAGGTCCCTTTCCGTCCTTCCACAGGTCCAGAAAAAGTCTACTGGGGTATCTTGGGGTACCACATTTATACTTGGCACCAGCAAGTGATTGGAGAGGACTCCTGGGCACTCCCTAACCAATGGGGAAAAGGTTCATGGGGCAATAAAAGCCACTATTTTAGGAATACCTGTTTGTCTCAATCCAAATAGCTTAAAGTGTCAAGTGTAATAGCACTTTCAAGAATGCAAAAGTCTTTGGTTACCATAAACCTGGCACCTGATTGTTGTGGGTATGTAGGGGAATGGACTGTGGCAATCCCCAGTGTTCTCTTACATGCAACACTGAACTGCACTTGAAACAGGCACCATTTACAAAAAACTAGGGTACAGATGTCTGTAGGACATCCTTCAGCACCCGGACAGGAGATACACAAGAATTGCTCTGGCATCCTGTTCTCTCCCTTTCAAGTGCCCCAAAGTGTTACATGCAGTTCACATAATCTTGCCAGGCAGGATTTAACACTGTGGTGTCAACTGATGCCATCAGCCCTTCACCTGGCAAATTCTGCTAGGCTGAGGGGAGTAATCAGGGGAGCTCATTGAGGTCAACCTATTGTATATTGAGGAATTTCGCATCTCTTTCTCACCTCATTCATACCAGTTTCAAGCTGACCAGCTGGCAGAGGCTAATGCAAGTTACCCTTCTGAATGCTCAGGCAATTTCTACATGTTTTATCCAACAGTGATCTCCTTTCAAAAAGGGGATCTTCCTACAATAATGAAGAGTAGATCAAATTTGAAAATATAGTAAACTCTACTCAATGCAAGTTTCAGTGAAAAAATAGAAATCAGTGAATGATCACTAAAGATACAGGAAAGCTGTGTAAGCAGCTCTCAAGTGCTCACAGGGATAAAGGAATGCCATAATATGGTCACTATGATCGTCACTGCGTTAAATTCTTCCTGTTGCAAGTTTAATGCATGCAGCTGACACATTCCGTAATCTGTAGATCACAAGCTTGAATCGAGGTAATGCTGACTTCCAGTCTCCTGAAATTGATAAAGCAAAGGCACAGTGGGTAATTCTATTTGATAGTTACCTCCAGCACTTGGTGTTACGTGAAGCACTGTATAAAATATGTGATCATTTGCATTTAAAGATGCTGGTGGACGTCTGCAACAGGGTTTGACTGGCAGAGGAAGTAGGGTATAGGCCCTGATAAGAGGCCACATGCAATGCTTAAAACCTTCCAAAATGTGTACCAAAAATTCAACAGCAAATAGAACAACATCGTTAAAAATCATGGTCAATGTAGGGCTGCGAAATAAGCAAGCCGCTTGATGTCTCTTGGACAATGAATTGATTATCCTTGTTTTACCACTATGACTAGGGGCCAGCATGGTTTGGAATGCATCAGCTGTGGTGACAAAAGCACAGCCTGCATGTCAATAAAAAATACTATTTTATTTTATTTGATTTTATTTTACTTATAAATACTCAATTATTACTAGAATTGTGCCACTTCTTTATTATTGATAATAAATTCAACTTCATATGTTATATGCCTGTTTATGTTATTATATAAGTATATATATATATATTATCATTATATATTATATATGTATGCATGTGTGTAACATATGAAATCCCTGTAGAAAAACCCATCTTTTTTCTATATTTCAGTGATGACATGGCAACTCAACTGCTATAATTTATTATGTAATACAGTTGAGCTATCACATCATAATGACGTCTGCCAGGACCAGTAGCCAAGGTGAAAGGCAGGTCACAGAGCATCATTGCATTTTATAGAATTGACAGGTGAACTGGGTTTTCTTTTTTCTGAGAAATTTATGATGGAAAGTGTTATTTTCTTTCTTTGCTGGTCATTACAAAAAAAACACACCCAGCAGCTCTAATTGGAAAAGAGTGCTGAAAGGCCATCTGTGCGGTGGTGAGGTACCAAGCTTCAGAATCTCACTGGTATCTTCAGCAGTAATAATCAAAACCAACTGAAACATAATAGAGGACAAAAGGGTAAACAGACAGTAAGGAACACAGAAAGAAGGACTGAGCTGAGAAAAAATTCCATCCGTATCTAAAAACAAGGACAGAACTGTGCTCATGTTTGATGGACCAGGCCAAGCCAAGAAAGTGAAGCTACAAACAGAGGACAAGACTAGCACAATGTACATAGGGGAAGGAAGAAGAATCCGAGATGTAGACACTGAATACTCACAAGAGCAGGACAGGGAGCAACCAGAAAAAACTGGAAGAACTGGATCAGGATTGAAACAAGTAACACGTTGAAAGGAGCAAAGATTTAATAATCAGGAAGGACCCGATATGTAGTGGGCAGACAGAACCAGAATCACAGATAAGGAGGGGAAGAATGGTATCAACAACAGGGAACGGGACCAGGAAGGGAAAAGTAACAAAGCAGCAAGTAGAAAAGAAGAAAGTAAAAGAGAACCAAGTTAAAGGGACCAAGGAGCATGCTTGGAATCAGGTCAGTAAGACAAAAACAGCAGAAAAGACTATTGCAAACCACTGCACACTCAGGGTCATATCTATGAGCCCCTTGTGCCACTATTGTATCACTTCTTTTGACGCAACAGAAATGCAAACCTTCAAATCATATCAATGAGGCCAAGCAAAGTCACTATGCCAGGCTTCAATGGCCTCATAGATATGGAGTAATGAAATGAAGCGCAAATCACTGTATGGCCTTACTGTGCACAAGGGAGGCGTTCCATGGGCTATGCGGTGGGTGTTCCCATGCAACCTTCATGATTTTTGGTGCATTCCCAGATTTACAAGACCTTGTAAACCATAGGGATGCACCAAAACCTTACGCCTCCTTGTGGAATGCATAACATGGAGAAATATTTGTATTTATCCTCTTTTTTGACTCTCTCTATGTGTGCCGTATTCTGCAGCACACATAGAAAGAAGAAAAAGCCTCCCAGGATTGTTTTTATTCAGGAAGGTGCCCCTTCCTGCAAACAAACAGTCATGCCTGCCACGTGTTGCAATGGTGCCTGCTTTGGCTCTAGGATGCCAAAACGGCACCAAAGCAGTGGGAAGGTACAGGAATGTGCCATATGCCATGTATACAGCAACTGCCTGCCCTTACCTTTGACCAGGGCAGCGCATCAAGGAGCAAAATTTTGAGGGACAACGCTGCTAGACTTAGGCCTCAGTCTAGAGATACTCAGTGGGTTCCCACATATCAGGAAGAGATGAAAAAGTTTTTAGGTTTGACTTTTTTGTTTGGGTTGATAAGGAAGCCGTCACTGGCTTCTTATTGGTCTACTAGTCCCTTTATGGCAACAGCTATATTTCCTGCAACTATGACTAGTAATCGCTATTTGCTTCTTCTTCGTATGCTGCATTTTGTAGACAATGCTTTAGCCTTGCCACGAGATCACCCTGATTGTGACTGCCTTTTTAAGATTAGGGCTATCCTTGATAATTTTGTAGATTGGTTTTCAGAGGTCTATGCCAGGCAAAGAGTGGACGAGTCTTTTCAGGGGGCGTTTAGTTTTTAAGCAGTACATTCCTAGTAAGAGGGCACGGTATGGAATTAATTGTATATGTGTTCAGAAAGTAGTACAGGATACGTGTATAATTTCCGGGTCTACACTGGTAGGGATTTCAGTATTGACCCTCCTAGTTGTCAGCCCACTTTTGGAGTTAGCGAGAAAACTGTGTGGGAACTTGGTAGACGACTGTTTAACAAAGGTCACCATTTGTGCTTAGATAATCTTTACACTAGAGTGCAGTTGTTCAAGGAGTTGTTTAGAGTGGACATTGTTGCTTTGTTGTGTAGCCATTTTAGTTATAGCTCCATGAACGTTATTTTAACACACTAGGCCGCTGTGCACTTTGTGGTGTTGATAGAATAGATCAGAGGTTTACATTTATTTCATTTGGCAACTTTTCATGTTTTTATTGTGTTCAAGGATTGTTCACCTGAGTCAAGGATGAAATTTGTAAAATTTCAGGAGTCTGTGATAGAGAGCCTTATTGTGGTGGAACAGGCAAGAGTTCCTAGAGTAGCAATGGTGGAGGATGTGGCTAGATGGAAAGATCGCCACTTTCCAGATCACATTCCTCCCACTATCAAAAAAAGACTTGCCCACTAAGAAATGTAGAGTATGTGCCCGAAGAGGGATCCGGAGGGAGAGAAGGATGTACTGCCCCGATTGCACTTCACAGCCTGGGCTGTATGTGGCCTGCTGTTTCAGGAGTTGCCACACCAAGAAATGTTGTTGGGGAAATATCGTGAGCGTATACTGCCTATTTGATATTATCATATGTTCAGTTTCGCAGTTGGCATTACTGTCATGTATTTAGTTAGAGCTTTTGTGTTTGTAGTTTTGTACTTATTTTATAATTAGTTAGTGGTTTCTTTGTTGTTTATAGGCAAAAAAAGTGATGGTGGTGTGGCGCTTGGCTGGTGGTGTGTGTGGGGTGGCGATTGGCTGGCGCTGTGCGTGGGGTGGCACTTGGCTGGCGGTATGCGTGAGGTGGTGATTGGCTGGCGGTGTGCGCGGGGTGGCACTTGGCTAATGGTATGTGTGGGGTGGCGCTTGGCTGCCATTGTGCAAGGGGTGGCGCTTGGCTGGGGGGTGTGTGGGGTGGCACTTGGCTAGCGGTGAAAGCCAAACGTCAGTCCACACACTTCATTCAGCTAGTGTGATTGCTGTATCAGGCATTTGGGCGTATGTAAGTGATGGGTCCTTGGGTGGCGCTGTCTGTCGATGCGAGTGTTGTAATGTGCTGGTTCCGTGGCTGGCGGCGTGATTGGTCTTGTGCTTGTCATGTATGAAAGGTGTGTGAATGGACTGTAAAATGGTTGGTGCCTTGACGCGGCTTTACAGCTCACGAGCTGTGAGTCATTGGTACAGTTTTTTTGGCCTTTCAGTTATTAACAGCGCATTTCACTTTTGCGAAATCTCTTGTTAATAAAATGTGATCTACTGAACCATCACTCACCCTTGTGCCAAATGCAATGAGTATGTGTGGTAAAAATGACAAAACCTGCTCTGCTGTAATCAGGCGTCGCAGCACACTTGTGACATGCTAGGTGTCTCAGGTGGGACCTCGATGATGAACTTGGTTGGTGGGTGAAGGGTCTTTTTCACATAAGTTTGGCACATCCGTGAACACATCAAAATGATATATTACAAAAACTACCTGTGTTTTGGGGCCGAGGGGACACCTATGTTTTTGGTCCTGGGTGTGGCCTTCATCTAGGGAAACCTACCAAACTGAAACATTTTTTAAAACTAGACACCCAAAGGAGTCCAGGTAGGTGTGGCTTGCGTGGATCCCATTTTCTTACTCAGACTCCTCTGTAAACCTCCAAATTTGCTTAAAAAAGCATATTTTCCTGAATTTTGTTTGTAGGATCACCGCTCCAGCACAAAATTCCTACTCCCCAGCATTCCCCTCAGTCTCCCAAGTAAAATAAAACCTCACTTGTGTGGGTCCCCAAAGCAGAGTCAGCCTATAGATGTGTAAAAGAAAAATATGTGCTTATCAACTCGCTGTGCTATCCCCTCAATCTCTCCAGGTTTCTGGCATTTTTCTGTTGCAGGTACCTGGCCCACCCACACAAGTGCGGTATCATTTTTATCAGGAGACTGAGGGGAACACTGGGTGGAAGGAAATTTGTGGGTCCTCTCAGATTCCAGAACTTTCTGTCACCGAAATGTGAAGAAAAAGTACTTTTTTAGCCGAATTTTGAGGTTTGCAAAGGATTCTGGGTAACAGGACCTGGTGAGAGCCCCACAAGTCCCCTCATCTTGGATTCCCGTAGGTCTCTAGTTTAAAAAAATGCACAGGTTTGGTAGGTTTCCCTATGTGCCGGCTGAGCTAGAAGCCAAAATCCACAGATAGGCACTTTACAAAAAACACCTCTGTTTTCTTTGGAAAAATGTTATGTGTCCACATTCTGTTTTGGGGAATTTCCTGTCACGGGCACTAGGCCTACCCACACAAGGTAGATATAATTTTTATCGGGAGACTTGGGGGAACGCTGGGTGGAAGAAAAATTGTGGCTCCTCTCAGATTCCAGAACTTTCTGTCATCGAAATGTGAGAAAAAAGTGTTTTTTTAGCCAAATTTTGAGGTTTGCAAAGGATTCTGGGTAACAGAACCTGGTCAGAGCCCCACAAGTCATCCGACCATGGATTCCCGTAGGTCTCTAGTATTAAAAAATGCACAGGTTTGGTAGGTTTCCCTAGGTGCCAGCTGAGCTAGAAGACAAAATCCACAGGTAGGCACTTTGCAAAAAAACACCTCTGTTTTCTGTGGAAAAATGTGATGTGTCCAAATTGTGTTTTGTGGCATTTCCTGTCACGGGCACTAGGCCTACCCACACAAGTGAGGTATCATTTTTATCGGGAGACTTAGGGCAACGCTGGGTGAAAGGAGATTTGTGGCGCCAAATGTGAGGAAAAAGTATTTTTTTAGCCAAATTATGAGGTTTGGAAAGGATTCTGGGTAACAGGACCTGGTGAGAGGCCCACAAATCAACCCACCTTGGATTCCCTTAGGTCTCTTGTTTTCAAGAATGCACAGGTTTGCTAGGGTTTCCTAGGTGCCGACTGAGATAGAGGCGAAAACCCACAGCTAGGCACTTTGAAAAAAAACACCTCTGTTTTCTTTGTAAAAATGTGATTTGTCCACTTTTGTGTTTTGGGCATTTCCTGTCACGGGCACTAGGCCTACCCACACAAGTGAGATATCATTTTTATCGGGAGATTTGGGGGAATGCTGGGTGGAAGAGAAATTGTTGCTCCTCTCAGATTCCAGAACTTTCTGTCACCGAAATGTGAGGAAAAATTATTTCTTTAGCCAAATTATGAGGTTTGCCAAGGATTCTTGGTAACAGGACCTGGTGAGAGCCCCTCAAGTCAACCCTCCTTGGATTCCCTTAGGTCTCTTCTTTTCAAAAATACACTGGTTTGGTAGGGCTTCCTAGGTGTCGACTGAGCTAAAGGCCAAAATCCACATGTAGGCACTTTGCAAAAAACACCTCTGTTTTCTTTGGAAAAATGTGATGTGTTCACGTTGTGTTTTAGGGCATTTTCTGTCGTGGGCGCTAGGCCTACCCACACAAGTGAGGTATAATTTTTATCGGGAGACATAGGGAAATGCTGGGTAGATGAAAAATTGTGGCTCCTCTCAGATTCCAGAACTTTCTGTCAACGAAATGTGAGGAAAAAATTGTTTTTTAGCCACATTTTGAGGTTTGCAAAGAATTATGGGTAACAGGACCTGGTGAGAGCCCCACAAGTCACCCGACCTTGGATTCCCGTAGGTCTCTAGTTTTACAAAATGCACAGGTTTGGTAGATTTCCCTAGGTGCCGGCTGAGCTAGAAGCCAAAATCCACAGGTAGGCACTTAGCAAAAACACCTCTGTTTTCTTTGGAAAAATTTGATGTGTCCACGTTGTGTTTTGGGGCATTTCCTGTCACGGGCACTAGGCCTACCCACACAAGTGAGGTATTATTTTTCTCAGGAGACTTGGGGGAATGCTGGGTGGAAGGAAATTTGTGGTTCCTCTCAGAAGCCAGAACTTCCTGTCACCGAAATGTGAGGAAAAAGTGTTTTTATTGTGCCAAATTATGCAGTTTGCAAAGGATTCTGGGTAACAGAACCTGTTGAGAGCCCCACAAGTCACCCCACCTTGGATTCCCCTAGGTCTCTAGTTTTAAAAAATGCACAGGTTTGGTAGGGTCCCATAGGTGAAAACTGAGCTAGAGGCCGAAATCCACAGGTATGCACTTTGCAAAAAAAACCTCTGTTTTCTGTAGAAAAATGTGATGTGTCCACATTGTGTTTTGGGGCATTTCCTGTCACGGGCACTAGGCCTACCCACACAAGTGAGGTATCATTTTTATCGGGGGACTTAGTGGAACGCTGGGTGGAAGGAAATTTGTGACTCCTCTCAGATTTCAGAACTTTCTGTCACCGAAATGTAAGGAAAAAGTTTTTTTTTAGCCAAATTATGAGGTTTGCAAAGGATTCTGGGTAACAGGACCTGGTGAGAGGCCCACAAGTCAACCCACCTTGGATTCCCTTAGGTCTCTTGTTTTAAAAAATGCACAGGTTTGGTAGGGTTTCCTAGGTGCCGACTGAGCTAGAGGCCAAAATCCACAGATAGGCACTTTGCAAAAAACACCTCTGTTTTCTTTGGAAAAATGTGATTCGTCCACTTTTGTGTTTTGGGGCATTTCCTGTCACGGGTACTAGGTCTACCCACACAAGTGAGGTATTATTTTTATCGGAGACTTGGGGGAATGCTGGGTGGAAGGAAATGTGTGGTTCCTCTCAGAATCCAGAACTTTCTGTCAACGAAATGTGAGGAAAAAGTATATTTTTTAGCCAAATTATGAGGTTTGCTAAGGATTCTTGGTAACAGGACCTGGTGAGAGCCCCACAAGTCAACCCTCCCTGGATTCCCTTAGGTCTCTTCTTTTAAAAAATGCACAGGTTTGGTAGGGTTTCCTAGGTGCCGACTGAGCTAGAGGCCAAAATCCACAGGTAGGCACTTTGCAAAAAACACCTCGGTTTTCTTTGGAAAAATGTGATGTGTCCACGTTGTGTTTTAGGGCATTTTCTGTCGTGGGCGCTAGGCCTACCCACACAAGTGAGGTATCATTTTTATCGGGAGACATGGGGAAATGCTGGGTAGAAGAACAATTGTGGCTCCTCTCTGATTCCAGAACTTTCTATCAACGAAATGTGAGGAAAAAGTGTTTTTTTAGCCAAATTTTGAGGTTTGCAAAGAATTCTGGGTAAAAGAACCTGGTCTGAGCCCCACAAGTCACCCGACCTTGGATTTCCATAGGTCTCTAGTTTTAAAAAATGCACAGGTTTTGTAGGTTTTCCTAGGTGCCGGCTGAGCTAGAAGCCAAAATCCACAGGTAGGCACTTAGCAAAAACACCTCTGTTTACTTTGGAAAAATGTGATGAGTCCACGTTGTGTTTTGGGGCATTTCCTGTCACGGGCACTAGGCCTACCCACACAAGTGAGGTATTATTTTTATCAGGAGACTTGGGGGAATGCTGGGTGGAAGGAAATTTGTGGTTCCTTTCAGATTCCAGAACTTTCTGTCACCGAAATGTGAGGAAAAAGTGTTCTTTTTGCCAAATTATGCGGTTTGCAAAGGATTCTGGGTAACAGAACCTGGTGAGACCCCACAAGTCACCCCACCTTGGATTCCCCTAGGTCTCTAATTTAAAAAAATGCACAGGTTTGGTAGGGTCCCATAGGTGAAAACTGAGCTGAGGCCAAAATCCACAGGTATGCACTTTGCAAAAAAAACATCTGTTTTCTGTGGAAAAATGTGATGTGTCCACGTTGTGTTTCGGGGCATTTCCTGTCACGGGCACTAGGCCTACCCACACAAGTGAGATATCATTTTTATCGGGAGACTTAGGGGAAAGCTGGGTGGAAGGAAATTCGTGGCTCCTCTCAGATTCCAGAACTTTCTGTCACCGAAATGTAAGGAAAAAGTATTTTGTTAGCCAAATTATGAGGTTTGCAAAGGATTCTGGGCAACAGGACCTGGCGAGAGGCCCACAAGTCAACCCACCTTGGATTCCCTTACGTATCTTGTTTTAAAAAATGCACAGGTTTGGTAGGGTTTCCTAGGTGCCGACTGAGCTAGAGGCCAAAATCCACAGGTAGGCACTTTGCTAAAAACACCTCTGTTTTCTTTGAAAAAATGTGATTCGTCCACTTTTGTGTTTTGGGGCATTTCCTGTCACAGGAACTAGGCCTACCCACACAAGTGAGGTATTATTTTTATCGGGAGACTTGGGGAAATGCTGGGTGGAAGGAAATTTGTGTTTCCTCTCAGGTTCCAGAACTTTCTGTCAACGAAATGTGAGGAAAAAGTGTTTTTTTAGCCAAATTTTGAGGTTTGCAAAGTATACTGGGTAACAGAACCTATACTGAGCCCCACAAGTCACAAGACCTTGGATTTCCGTAGGTCTCTAGTTTTAAAAAATGCACAGGATTGGTAGGTTTCCCTAGGTGCCGGCTGAGCTAGAAGCCAAAATCCACAGGTAGGCACTTTGCAAAAACACCTCTGTTTTCTTTGGAAAAAAGTGATGTGTCCACGTTGTGTTTTGGGGGCATTTCCTGTCACGAGCACTAGGCCTACCCACACAAGTGAGGTATTATTTTTATCAAGAGACTTGGGGGAATGCTGGGTGGAAGGAAATTTGTGGTTCCTTTCAGATTCCAGAACTTTCTGTCACCGAAATGTGAGGGAAAAGTGTTCTTTTTGCCAACTTATGCAGTTTGCAAAGGATTCTGGGTAACAGAACCTGGTGAGAGCTCCACAAGTCACCCCACCTTGGATTCCCCTAGGTCTCTAGTGTTTTAAAAAGCACAGGTTTGGTAGGTTTCCCTAGGTGCCGACTGAGGTAGAGGCCACAATCCACAGGTAGGCACTTTGCAAAAAAAAACACCTCTGTTTTCTGTGGAAAAATTTGATGTCTCCATGTTGTGTTCTGGGGCAGTTCCTTTCATGGGCACTAGGCCTAGCCACACAAGTGAGGTGTCATTTTTATTGGGACACTTGTGGGAACGCTGGGTGGAAGGAAATTTGTGGCTCCTCTCAGATTCCAGAACTTTCTGTCACGGAAATGTGAGGAAAAAGTGTTTTTTAACCAAATTTTGAGGTTTGCCTGGGATTCTGGGTAACAGAACCTGGTGAGAGCCCCACAAGTCACCCCACCTTGGATTTTCCTAGTCTTGCATGTGGTTGGTTTGCCCATTGCTTATTTCTGGGGAGTGCAAAGCCACAGTCTCGCACATGGGTGGTTTGCCAACTGCTTGGTCCTGGGGAGTGCAAAGCCACAGTCTCTCAAGTGGGTGGTTTGCCCACTGCTTGGTCCTGGGGAGTGCAATGCCACAATCTCTCATTTGGATGACTTATTCCACTGGTTCTGGAGAGGGCTTTGTGGCCAGTGTGCTTCATCCTGCCAAGGAGGAGGTGAGTGGATGCCTTCTTCCACTGTTTCTGGAGGGGGCTCTGTGCCCAGCGTGCTTCATCCTGGATGGTGCAAGGTCACAGTCTCTCACCTGGGTGTCACACCTACAGGTGTTGCAGGGGCCAAGACGCACTGCAGCCCATGTAGTCACGACTACACACTGATCGACGGCAGTGACGGCTGCTCAGTGGATGGCAGTTGCGCTGCAGGTGGCGGTGCTGGCAGTGTTGAGGGGAGGCTCCAGGCCACCCCCTGCAGCGTCAGACGGCTGCCCACTGGGGCTGCTGGCAGTGGTGCTGCTGGTGGCGGTGCTGGCCGCGGTGCTGGTCGTGGTGCTGGTAGTAGTGGGGGAAGCGCCAGCCCTTCCCCTGCAGCCTCGGATGGCTGCCCACTGGGGCTGCTGGCAGTGGTGCTGCTGGCGGCAGTGCAGGTGGCGGTGCTGGCAGTGGTGGGGGGAGGCTGCAGCCCCCCCGCAACCTCGGACGGCTGCAGTGCCATGGCTGGTGTTGTTCGCCCCTTCCTGCCCTTGGCAGGTGGTGGTGCCTCCTTGCTTCTGCCAGCTTGTGTTCCTTTCCTGCCCCTCTTGGCTGGTGGTGCCTCCTTTCCCTTGGTGACTGGTGGTGCTTTCTTCCCCTTGCTGGCTGGTGGTGCCTCCTTCCAATGGCTAGGTGGCGGCCCCTTCTTGGCCTTGGCAGGTGGCGGCCCCTTCTTGGTCTTGGCAGGTGGTGCTGGAACACTGGCTGTGCTGACAGGTGCCTCCTTGGAGCCTCTCACTCCTGCAGTAGCTTTAGAAACCACAGCATCTCTGGACTGTGTGGCTGAGGTGCTGGGCTGGGTTCTGGCCACCATGGCCCGAAGTGAAGGACTGGGGGGAGGGGTAGGGAAGATGTCAATGTTGGCAAGGAAAAGATTCTTAGGGACACTGGGGTGGGAAGAGGGTGAAGTTTTGGGAGTGGAGGAAGAGGGAGTGGTTGTAGGAGGTGTCTATCTGCTGTGTTTGGGGGCAGGTGCATGGGCTGGATGCTGTTGTGAGGTGGATGGCTGTTGGGTGTCTGAGTGCTTGCGTTTGTGTACCTTGGGAGGAGGGGGCACAGACACAGTGGGAGAAGACACAGGGGATGTGTGCATGGATGTGGGGGTGTTGACTGCCAGTGAGGGGCGTGTAGTGATAGGCATGCTGGTGACGGAGGTAGTGGATAATGATCTAGTGCATGCAGGTGTGAGTGCAGATGCCACTGGGAGGGAGGGGACGGGGAGGATGAGGGGGACACAGTGGAGGCAGTGGATATTGGTGTGTCTGCATCTGGATGGTGCTTGTGTGAGTGCCTGTGGGATGATGTGTGGAGCTTGTGATTGCCTGAGACACTTCTGTGTGTTGATTTGGGTGCATGCTGGTTTGAAGGTGTGCTTGGGATAGGCTGGGGTTGAGGGGATTGGGACTGGGAAGGGGAACTTGGAAGGGGGAGGCTGGAGACAGGGACAATGGTTGTTTCAGAGAGTTGGCCAGAGACTGGAATGCTCTCTGTTGGGCCGCCACGCCAGAGTAA
Source organism: Pleurodeles waltl (assembly GCF_031143425.1). Taxonomy (NCBI): domain Eukaryota; kingdom Metazoa; phylum Chordata; class Amphibia; order Caudata; family Salamandridae; genus Pleurodeles; species Pleurodeles waltl. The sequence continues at coordinate 85,313,488 of NC_090442.1, read as the reverse complement.
ATGCCCTCCAGGCATGCATTTGTTTGTTGCAAATGCCCTCCTAGACCCTGGATGGCATTCCCTATGGTTGACTGCCCAACAGAGAGGGATCTCAGGAGGTCAATAGCCTCCTCAATGAGGGCAGCAGGGCTGACTGGGGCAGGGCCTGAAGTGCCTGGTGCAAAGGAGATATACTACCTCCTGGGTGAGCGGGCACGGGAAACTCGCTGAGGGGCTGCTGGGAGGGCAGTGCTGGCACGGGGGTGGCGGCTGTACCTGTAGTTGGGGCAGGCACAGAGGTGTCCACCAGGGAGCTTCCATCAGAGGAGGTGTTGCTGTCAGTACTGTCCCCTCCTGTCTCTGTCGTGGTGCTCCCCTCGCCCTCCGTCCCATTGGTGCCATCACCATCGGTAGATTCAGCCTACAGGCCCATTTTGGATGCAGCTCCCTCCGTCCCCGGTGCCTCTGCTCCTCTGCCAGATGATGCTAATGCACACAAGTACAGGGTGAAAATACAAAAGGGGGGGAGAGACAGAGGATACACTTGGTCAATGCCAGCAACAACACTACTGTTGGCGTACACAACTCACAGGGAACAGCCCTATGCACTAGGCCATGCACTACCAGTTACAATGCTAGTCACCAGGCCATAGGGTACAATGCCTGATGGCATTAGCTGCACACCTGAAACCCACAGAACCCTGCCCAGTAGTAGATGCCCACTGACATAAATGGGGTTGGAGTGCATCTGAGCTTGCCCAACATGGAACCTACCCTGCCATGTTCGCCCTGGCCTAGGGGCACCCACAGCCCACATCCCCCACCCAGGTAATACCTTAACATGCGCAAAGTCATGATTCTGAATCTGTACTCACCCCATTGTGGCTGCTGTGATGCCTTCAAGCGCCCATCCAACTCCGGATAGGCCACCGCCAGGATGCAGAACATCAGGGGGGTCAGGGTACAACGGGCACTCCTTCCTCGTTGGTAGGCCAACCCTAGCTGGGCCTCTGCCATCTTCCTTGCCCAGTAGCGCAGGTCCGCCCACCGTTTGCGGCAGTGGGTGCTCTGCCTGTCAAAGACCCCCAGGATCCGCACCTCCTTGGCAATGGCACGCCAAATACACTTTTTTTCTGATGGGCGCTGACCTGCAGAAAAAATAATGCAGAAAAGGTATTAGTCATACCGTCCGGACTGTTATGCTCATGGCCCACCACATCCCCCATCCCCTTACGCAAAGACATTGACCACCATACATGTAGTACTGTGCCCAGGACCCCTCAGACCCCCCTACACGAGGCATACACACACAACACTCCATACATTCATGCGCCACACATCATGCTCTCAGTGTACTCACCTGTTTGTCTGGAGGACCATAGAGCAAAGAGTACTGGGGTAGGACCCCATCACCAGTCTCTCTAACTCCTCTCAAGTGAAGGCAGGGGCCCTTTTCCCAGACACTTGAGCCATTGTCGCTTCCAGACACAGGTCACAGCAGCACTTGTATTGTAGGTCCTCTCCTGTTGAAGGTCAGGTAGCAAGTGAGTAAACAGATAGAAAATGGCGGTCACGTCAGTGATGGTGCGCACCGTCACTGCTGGCGTACATCGCCATTGGCTCCTGGAACCCATAGGCTCCAATGATAACCAATGCGGTGTTGAATGGTGGTCGTCGAGTAACGACCGCAAGGGCGCACAACGCCAGTGGAATTACCTAATTTCCACTTGTCCCTCCACACAGGTCAGGCAGCTGCCATTCGGGGGGGCACAGGCCATGGCACCTAACTGCGTCACAGCAGACATAGGCACATCAACTGACTTACAAGTTCACATGCTGTTTCTGTAAAGCAAACATTGCATATTAATCTGAGAATATGTTTGAATATGACCTTCTGCTCACAGTTTTTCACCCTAGAGTTCAACCACTGAGGATGAATAGGAGATGGAGACATCCCCCGTGTACAGACCCCTGATGGACCTGGCGACAATGGAGGACAGGCACATTATCCTAACCTACAGACTTGATCGGGCCACAATCCAAGAATTGTGTGCCCAATTTAGACAGACCTGATTTCAGCTATCTGCCACCCCACAGGTATGCCCTCTCTAGTGCAGGTCCTGTCAGTGCTCCATTTCCTGGCAAGTAGTTCCTTCCAGGCGACAGTGGCCATGGCATCAGGGATGTCAGAGCCTATATTCTCAAACGTGGCGACCAGAGTGTTGTCGGCCCTGATGAAACACATGCGCAGCTACATGGTTTTCCCCCGGGGGAGGATTTGGCCACAGTGAAGGCTGACTTCTATGCACTGGGACAAATCCCCCAAATCATTGGTGACATTGATGGTACACATATTACCTTTGTCCACTGTTCATTTACAGGTGTTCAGAAATAAAAAAAGCTTTAGCTCTCTGAATATGCAGATGGTGTGTTTGGCGGACCAATAAATCTCCCATGTCAATGCAAAGTATCCTGGTTCTGAGCATGATGCCTTTATCTTGAGGAATAGCAGAATCCCATATGTGATATCTCAACTCCAGAGGCACCGGGTGTGGTTAATAGGTGAGCCCATGGTCAACACCCAGTAGATGTTGATATATGGGTGTGGGGTTGTCCCTAAGGGTGAACGTGTGGCTAACAAGTATCCCTCGATATTTGCAGGTGACTCTGGTCACCCCAACCTCTCATGGCTACTGACCCCAGTGAGGAATGCCAGAACAAGGGCAGGGGAACGTTACAATGAGGCACATGGGCGAACAATAAGGATATTTAAAAGATCCTTCAGCCTCCTGAAGGCCAGATTCCGGTACCTCCATCTGACAGGTGGATCTCTGTACCACTCACCCAAAAAGGCGTGCCAGCTAATCGTTGCATGTTGCACAACCTAGCTTTGAGATGCCAGGTGCCTTTACTGCAGGAGGATGAACCTGGGGATGGTTGTGTGGCAGCGGTGGAGCCTGTGGACAGTGAGGAAGAGGAGGCAGAGGAAGAGGATGTGGACAACAGAACTATAATAATTCAACAGTACTTCCAGTGACACACAGGTAATACACTGCAACTTCACCTTCCATTGCAGTTTTGTGTTGGACATTGAACATGGCAGCCTGATTTCCCTATTTCTATGGCCACTTACTGTACCCTTTGGCATCTCTATTTTCAGATATCTGTGCCCCACTCTGGCTCCTGGTGAGTTTACTGCTGCACATTACATGTCATACCTATGTAAATATTACAGCACAGTTGAATTTCAATGTTTACAGCTTTTTAAACTAATACATATTTTAGACACTTGACAGACTCCATACTTGTAATAGTTCCAATGGTGTTTATTTCAGTGCTGAAAAGTAAATGGGGATGTGCAATGGGCTGGGTTGATGGTGGAGAACTGTCCAGGAAAGAGTCCAGTCTATTGGTATCACAGATGCATTGTCCAATGGGCCATAGGATGTAGAGCAATAGCAGTTCAAGGTGGACAGGGTGACAGGGTGGGAGACAAGGGTGACAATCAGGTGAGTCCTGTTTCCTGGCAGGTCTTGGCAGTGTTCTCTGGATTCTGCCTGGATCACTGTGGGAGGCTGGCCTGGCTTATAGTGGGTACCTGATGGTACTTACACCTTGTGCCAGGTCCAGTTATCCCCTAATAGTAGATTAGTAGTGTTCTAGCAGCTTAGGTTGATAGAGGTAGCTATAGTAGAGCAGCTTAGGCTGAACAATGAGACATGCACAGCTCCTACTATACCACTTATATCAGAGAGCACTACATCATAAGAATCACAACACTCAGAGTTACTACAAATAAAGGTACTTTATTTTAGTGACAATGTGCCAAAAATATCTCAGAGGATATTCTCCCTTAGGAGGTAAGTAAAATACACAAAATATAGACACAAACCAAAATCAGGTAAGTAAACAGTTAGAAAAGTAGTACAAACATTGTAGAATACAATAGGATGCAATAGGCTTAGGGGCAACACAAACCATATACAAAGAAAGTGGAATGCGAACTGTTCAGGGACCCCTAGGCTAGTGTAGTGTATAGAGGGTGGCTAGGAGTGTAAGAAAACACTAAGGGGGCCATTCTGACCCTGGCGGTCGGTGATAAAGCGGCGGCCAATCCGCCAACAGGCAGGCGGTAAAAAAAATGAATTCTGACTCTGGCGGGAACCGCCAACACAGACTGCCACTTTAACACTCCGACCGCCACGGCGGGACAAACAAACAGCGCGGCGGTCACCGCCAACAGGCAGGCGGCAGACAATGTACCGCCCACACTATCACGACTCACCAATCCTCCACCTTTTCCGGGGCGGGAGCACCGCCGATAAAAACACGGCGGATACAGACTACGAACGTGAAAACGCTCACCTCCACGCACTCCACGAGGACGGAGGACAGCATGGAACCCGAATTGAACATCCTACTTGCTCTTGTCTACCTGCTCATTTACCACGAGTACGAACTCCGGCGCAGACGACAACGGTGAGTAGCGCACCTACCACACAGGGGAGGGGGGAGGAGGAAGGGTTACGGCCACACACATACGCAATACACCCACCCCCCAACTATCTACACACCAATGCAGAGCACCAAGTCACAGTGACACCACCCAAACCACCCGGAATAATGAAAAGATAGAATTAAATTGAGAAACTAAATTTATGCGTAAAATAGGATCATTGAAGTCATGGTAAAATAGCACAAATAATTTAAAAAAATCAAGTAAAAATATTGCGTAACCGATAAACTGAGGCAATAAGTCCTGCACAGTCACTGAAATTACAACTGTCCGTGGGCCAAAGTGTATAAACACAAGGGCAAAGCCCACACAGGAGACCTGAGTCCGTTGGAGAGAACACTGCAGGGGCATCAGATGATAAAACTACAGGCACCTCAGGGGGAAGGGAAGGGGGGGCACCACAGCCACATGAGTCCACGACGCCAGATCCACGAAGGGGCCACCATGCCCACTGTGCCATCCTGGGGAGTGCAAAGCCACAGTCTCACAAGTCTCTACAGTGGGTGGGCTGCCCACTGTTCCATCCTGGGGAGTGCAAAGCCACAGTCTCTCAAGTCTCTACAGTGGGTGGGCTGCCCACTGTTCAATCCTGGGGAGTGCAAAGCCACAGTCTCTCAAGTCTCTACAGTGGGTGGGTTGCCCACTGTTCCATCCTGGGGAGTGCAAAGCCACAGTCTCCCAAGTCTCTACAGTGGGTGGGTTGCCCACTGTTCCATCCTGGGGAGTGCAAAGCCACAGTCTCTCAAGTCTCTACAGTGGGTGGCTTGCCCACTGTGCCATCCTGGGGAGTGCAAAGCCACAGTCTCTCAAGTCTCTACAGTGGGTGGGCTGCCCACTGTTCAATCCTGGGGAGTGCAAAGCCACAGTCTCTCAAGTCTCTACAGTGGGTGGGTTGCCCACTGTTCCATCCTGGGGAGTACAAAGCCACAGTCTCTCAAGTGGATAACAGTCACCACAGGCAATGGAGGAGGCAGGGTGGCCCGAGTGCAGCGTGAACAGTAGCTCGACACAGAACCGGCACTGTCATTGGGCCAGCGGTGCTTGAGACGGCGGGGCCCAGCAGAGCGGTGCTTGAGACGGCGGGGCCCAGCGGAGTGGTGCTTGAGATGAAGGGCCCAGCGGAGCGGTGCTTGAGACGGCGGGGCCCAGCGGAGCAGTGCTTGAGATGAAGGGCCCAGCGGAGCGGTGCTTGACAGGAAGGGCCCAGCGGAGCGGTGCTTGAGATGAAGGGCCCAGCGGAGCGGTGCTTGACAGGAAGGGCCCAGCGGAGCGGTGCTTGAGATGAAGGGCCCAGCGGAGCGGTGCTTGACAGGAAGGGCCCAGCGGAGCGGTGCTTGAGACGGCGGGGCCCAGCGGAGCGGTGCTTGAGACGGCGGGGCCCTGTTCAGCGGTGCCTTTCTGGACGGCGGAACCCTGTTCAGCGGTGTCTTTCTGGACGGCGGGGCCCTGTTCAGCGGTGCCTTTCTGGACGGCGGGGCCCTGTTCAGCGGTGCCTTTCTAGACGGCGGGGCCCTGTTCAGCGGTGCCTTTCTGGACGGCGGGGCCCTGTTCAGCGGTGCCTTTCTGCACAGCGGGGCCCTGTTCAGCGGTGCCTTTCTGGACGGCGGGCCCTGTTCAGCGGTGCCTTTCTGCACGGCGGGGCCCTGTTCAGCGGTGCCTTTCTGCACGGCGGGGCCCTGTTCAGCGGTGCCTTTCTGCACGGCGGGGCCCTGTTCAGCGGTGCCTACCTGGACGGCAGGGCCCTGTTCAGCGGTGCCTTTCTGGACGGCGGGGCCCTGTTCAGCGGTGCCTTTCTGCACGGCGGGGCCCTCTTCAGCGGTGCTTGTCCTGTAATTCAAGGGAGTCCTACCTCGCCAGGACTCCCTGCTCAGTCGCCCTCCGACCGTGCAGTTGCTGGTACCTTCGGTGACGGTGTCCTGGTTCCTTGGGTGTCACCCCTCACACCCGGGATGGGGCTTGTGGGGCCCTCCTGTTCCGCGCTCCTGCTGGCTGACTTCTCCGCCCTGCTGCCCTTGCCCTCCTTCGATGTGGCTCTCTGGGCCTTGCCTCCCCTGGATGTTGTGGCAGGTGAAGTGGCCGAACTCTGGTCCCTGGGGGCAGCCGTGTCAGCCTTCTCGCGGCGGCCCCTTACTTTACAGGTCCTCTTTCCAGGGGGGGGGCTGGCTGTCCCCTTGCTGCTGACCGATGTATCACTGCTGGCAAAGGGTGGACTCCAAAATCCATGCACTACGGTGACACTTGAAGCTGGGCTGGTGGTGGCTGAGGTGCTCTTGGGACTCTTAGAAGATGGAAGGGGTGGGTCAGGGGAAGGAAAGAGGTTAAGATTGGAGAGGTAAAGTTTTTTAGGACCAAGGTAAAGGGTAGATGTAGTGGTTATGGGAGCGGAGGAAGAGGAGGTGGTTGTAGGAGAGTCAGGTGTGCTGTCTTTGGGTGAAGGTGCATGGGCTGGAAGCTGTCGTGAGGTGCTTGGCTGTTGAGTGGGTGGCTGCCTGCGTTTATGTGTCTTGGAAGAGGGGGTGACAAACACAGTGGGAGAGGACACAGGGGACGTGTAAATGGCAGTGGGGGTGGTGACTGCAAGTGTGCGGACTGTACTGGAGGGTGTGCAGGTGATGGAAGTACTGGCTGTTGGTGGTGTGCATGCAGGTGTGAGTGTAGACGTCACAGGGAGGGAGGAGGGAGACGAGGAGGAGGGGGACACAGAGGTGGTAGTGACTGTTGGAATGTCTGCAGCTGTGTGTTGCTTGGGTGAGTGTTTGTGTGTTTTGTGGTGCTTATGTCTGTGTGAGCTGCCCTTGGGTGTTGAGGTGTGTGCAGGTAGGTCTGATGGTGTGGATGGGATAGGCTGAGGAACAGGAGACAGAGACAGGGTGGAGGCAGTTAGAAGAGGGAGACTGGAGACAGGGACAATGGCTGCCGTCAGTGCTGAGGCCAGAGAATTGAACGATCGTTGATGGGCAGCCTGACCCAAATGAATGCCCTCCAGGTATGCATTGCTACGATGCACCTCCCTCTCCACACCCTGGATGGCATTCAAAAGGGTAGACTGCCCAACAATGATGGTCTGTAGGAGGTCAATGACCTCCTCACTGAGGGCAGCAGGGGTAACAGGGGCAGGGCCTGAGGTGCCTGGGGCGAAGGAGATGCCCGCCTTCTTAGGTGAGCGGGCACAGAGCGTAGGCTGAGGGGCTGCTGGGAGGGCGGAGCTGGTGCGCTGGGTGGCGGCTGTACCTGTAGAGGCGGGGGGCACGGATTTTGCCACCACCGCTAGGGAGCTCCCATCCGAGGACGTGTCGGTGTCGCTGGTATCACCACGGGTCCCCGCTGTGAAGCTCCCCTTGCCCTCCGTCTCACTGGTGGCCTCGGTGTCTGTGCCATGGCCCACCGGGACCTTGTGAGTCGCAGCTCCCTCGTGCTCAGGTGCCAAATCTCCTCTGCCTGTTGATGCTAATTCACACATGGAAAAGTAGATAAAGAAAAAGGGTGGGGGGAGAAAAAAAAACAGGTTGAGTGCATGCATTGTCAACACCGTTGTCGGAGAGGACAGACACAGGAGCCTCATGCACTAAGCCGCGCTATCGGGGTACACTACTCAGTACTTGTGACTAGGCCTACAGGTCTAGGGACAACAAATGCGCACATGGGTGATGCTGGACCATGGATAGCTGTACTTGTCACCCTACAGAGGTGGGGGGCGGGGGCACAGGGCCATGGCTAAAGGAGAGGACTACACTACAGAAAGCGTCCTGGCCTAATGTCACCCACAGCCCTCCTCCCCCACCCAGGCACCTCCACTGCGCATAAAAATTTGCTGAATTAGCTGGTACTCACCCCCTTGTGTCTGCTGTGATGTCCTCACGCGCCCATCCAAATCAGGGTAGGCCACCGCCAGGATCCGGGACATCAGGGGGGTCAGGGTACAACTGGCACCCCTCCTAGGTTGGGAGGCCATCCCCAGCAGTGACTCGGCGGTCTTCCTGGTTCCGTGGCGGATGTCCTCCCACCTCTTGCGGCAGTGGGTGCCCCGTCTGTTGTAGACCCCCAGGGTCCGGACTTCCTTGGCGATGGCACTCCAAATGTCGACTTTCTGATGGGCGCTGACCTATTTGACATGTACAGGGTAGGAAAGGAAATATCATCATTTTTCTGCATGTTAGATGTGATTGGCCCCCCTCCCCAACCTTGCCATGTGGCACATGCTCTCATCTGTCTTGCCTTGCACTCGTCATTCTCTCCCCCCCCAAACTTCTTATATCCACCCCACTCAACACATGCATTGCCCATTCAACGTGCACCCTGTGTACTTACCTGTTGGTCTGGAGGACCGTACAGCAGCGCATACTGGGGGAGGACCCCATCCACTAGTTTCTCCAACTCTTCAGAAGTGAAGGCAGGGGCCCTTTCCCCAGTCGCAGCAGCCATTGTCTCTTCCAGACCGAGGTCACAGCAGCACTTGCAGTATAGGTCCTCTCCTGTGGATGATCAGGTCTCGAGTGATTAAGCAGATAGAAAATGGCAGTCACGTCCGCGGCGGTGCATACCGCGGCGGTGCTTACCGCGACCGCTGGCGCACATTGTCATTGGCTCCTGAAACCCATAGGGTTCATTGTTAACCAATGCGGCTTCGCACAGCGGTCTTCGACCGCCTACCGCCACGGTCTGCCATGCCAGCGCATTGACCTCACATCCCATTGTCACACTTCACAGGTCAGGCAGCCGCCATTTCAAGGGCCCACATGGCTTAATTTCTAGGCCTTGCATTGCCGATCATACAAGCCTTTCAATGAGTAGCGATTCTTGTACTGTGCAAGCTGTGGTTACGTACCTGTGGGTTTCTTGACTCTATACTCTATGTTGTCCTTCCTAGGCACCGTCTGCTGGGACTTGCGAGGAGAATGATGAATCCTCCCGTGTACCGCCCGCTGGTGGACCTGTCGACAATGGAAGAACGCCACATTATACTCCGATACAGACTTGACCGAGCCACTATCCATGAACTGTGTGCCCAGCTGGAGCCAGCCCTGATGTCCCCCATCCGCCAACCCACGGGAATTCCCCCTCTGGTGCAGGTTCTGTCAGTACTTCATTTTTTGGCAAGTGGATCATTCCAAACAACAGTGGCCATGTCATCAGGGATGTCTCAGCCTATGTTTTCTAAGGTTCTGTCCAGAGTGTTGTCTGCCTTGATGAAATACATGCGGAGCTACATTGTTTTCCCAGAGGAGGGTGATTTGGCCACTGTGAAGGGTGATTTCTATGCCCTTGGACACATCCCCAACATAATTGGTGCCACTGATGGGACCCATGTGGCTTTAGTCCCCCCAAAAGACAATGAGCAGGTGTACAGAAATCGGAAAAATTACCATTCGATGAATGTCCAGGTGGTCTGTTTGGCTGACCAGTACATCTCCCATCTAAATGCCAAGTTCCCTGGGTCAGTGCATGACGCGTATGTCATGCGAAATAGCAGCATCCCTTATGTGATGGAACAGCTACAGAGACACCGTGTGTGGCTAATAGGTGGCTCTGGTTACCCCAACCTGCCGTGGCTACTGACCCCAGTGAGGAATCCCCGGACCAGGGCTGAGGAACGGTACAATGAGGCCCATGGGCGAACTAGGAGGATCATAGAAAGGACCTTCGGCCTCCTGAAGGCCAGGTTTAGATGCCTGCATATGACAGGTGGATCCCTAATGTACTCACCAAAGAAGGTGTGCCATATCATCGTGGCCTGCTGTATGCTTCACAATCTTGCATTGCGACGCCAGGTGCCTTTCCTGCAGGAGGATGATCCAGATGGTGGTGTTGTAGCAGCTGTGGAGCCTGTGGAGAGTGAAGAGGAGGAAGACGACGGCGACGAGACAGACAACAGGGACACAGTTATACAACAATATTTTCAGTAGCACACAGGTAAGAATCACCCACAACATTTTACATTTACTTAAGGCCTCCTGCATCTGTACTTTCTGTGTTTCCCCCCAGTTCCTTTTAGCTGATTTGTGACTTTGCCTTCCCTTTTCAGAGCTGTATGACCCAGTGCGTGACTACTGCTTTGTTAGCCCATGGACTAAAGCTTATTGCAATTGGTATGTTGTCATCACAATTTAACAGAAAATAATTGAACCGTTGTGTGTAATACATTTGTTATGAATACAAGCTGACTCCGGGATATTTTATGTGCAAATAGTGATTTATTTTTTGTGCTACATATAGGACCATGATATTAAAACGGTGAAGGGTGGGGGTGGAGTAATGTCCATGGCAGAGTCCAGTTCTCAGTCTCACAGGTGCATTGCCAATATGCCTGTGGAAGGATGGAGCAGGGGCAGTTAAAGGTTGGACAGGGTGGCAATGTGGGACAGTGGGATGACTTCAGGGGGTATCTCATGCTGGTGGGGGTCTTGGCATCCTACTCTGTCCTCTTTTGTGATCTCAGGCTCCTCTTGCGGGGTGGTTGTTCTTCAGCAGGAGGTGGGGTTCTGGTGGCCTGTCGTTGTGTGGGGGCCTCCTGTCCACTAGCGCCGGCGGAGGTGGTAGGCTGTTCCTGGTCCTGGCTAGTGACAGGGGCCCTGTGTGGTGCCACATGGTCCCGCAATGTGTTTTCTATCCGGTTGAGGGCCAGGACGATGGTCCCCATTGCGGACCCGATGTTCCTGAGTTCGTCTCTGAACCCCATGTAGCGTTCCTCCTGCTGTGCCTGGATCTCCTGGAACCTGGCCAGTACCGTCGCCATCGTCTCTTGGGAGTGGTGGTACGCTCCCATGATGGTGGTGAGGGCCTCTTGGAGAGTGGGTTCCCTGGGCCTCTCCTCCCCCCCTGTCGCACAGCAGCCCTCCGATTTGCCCTGTTTCCCCGGGCCTCTGTCCCCTGGACGGTGTGCCCACTACCATTGCCCCCAGGTCCCTGTTGTTGTTGGGGTGGTGGGTCAGCCTGGGTGCCCTGTAGTGGCGGACACACCGCTGATTGACCTGTCCTGGAGACAGAGGCATGGGCCCGCTGGGTGGGAGCTGTGCTGTTGTTCCCAGAGGGGGTTGGGTCTGCTGTGGCCTGTGTCTGTGTGTGGGGAACCCAATGCCCAGAGGTCCCCGATGGTCCGGGCTGGTCATCAGGTTCCAGGTCGACAGAGCTGCTGTCATCACTGGGGGCCTGTTCCGGGGGTGGGATGGACATTTCTGGACCCTCCTGACCGGTGTGTTGGCGTTCGGGTCCTGCAGGGGAAAAGAGTATGGTTATTGGTTCTGTGTGTGCCATGGCGTGCGATTTGTGTGTGCCCTTGTCCCCCAGTGGTGCCATTCCCTTGTGGGAGGAGTTGTGAGGGTGGTTTGTGGGGGGGGTGGGTATGTGCAGTGGTCATGCTTAGGTGATGGGTGTCCATGGTTTGTGTTGGCATTCAGGGGTTGGTGTTGGGTTGGGTGGGTTGTGCTGGTGAGACATTCTCAGGGAGGATGTGTGATGGGGGATTGGGGGTGAGGGTGGGGGTGTGGGTTGGCATGCTGGTGGGGTGGGGGGGATGTAGTAGTTGAGATTCGACTTACCAGAGTCCATTCCTCCGGCTACTCCAGCGAGGCCCTCAGGATGCAGGATGTTCAAGACCTCTTGCTCCCATGCTGTGAATTCGGGTGGGGTGGGTGGGTGTCCGCCGCCAGTCTTCTGCACAGCGATGTTGTGCCTTGACACCATCGAGCGCACCTTCCCCCGTAGGTCGTTCCAGCGTTTGCGGATGTCCTCCCGATTTCTGGGATGCTGTCCCACAGCGTTGACCCTGTCTACGATACGTTGCCATAGCTCCACCTTCCTGGCTATAGTGGTGTGCTGCACCTGTGTGGCGAAGAGCTGGGGTTCTACCCTTATTATTTCCTCCACCATGACCCTGAGTTCTTGGTCCGAAAACCGTGGGTGTCTTTGGGGTGCCATGGGGTGGTGTGGATGAGGTGTGGGGTGGTGTATGTGGTGATAAGTGTGGTGGTGTGTGGTGCTTTGTGCGTATATGTGGTGTGGGTGATGGTGTAGTGTGCCTCTGTGTGATGTTGCTCTCTATTCTATGGTATCTCTCTCTGTCCTTCGTCTCCGATTTTCTAGTAGTGGGGGTTTGTGGGTGATGTGGGTGTGTGTTTTATAGTTGATTGGATGTGTGGGAGTGGTGGATGTATGTGTATCAGGTGTGTGTATTTCAAATTGTCCAATGTGGCTGTGTGTTGGTGCTGGGTGTGTATTCTGACCGCGGCGGTGTGTACCGCCAATGGAATACCGCGTTTGAATGACCGCCGCGTGGATTCGTGGGTCGTAATGGCATGGGCGTATTTCTGTTGGCGTGACGGTGGAGGTTTGGTCATCTCCAGTTTATCGCTGACCGCTGATGTGGCGGACTGCAGTGGAGGTCGGATTTTTGGATGTTTGGCACTTGTGGGTCAGAATGACCGTGGCGGCTTACCACGGCGCGGCGGTATTATGGCGGTCTTCTGACCGGCGGTAAGCGCCTTTTACCGCCGAGGTCAGAATGACCCCCTAAGTGTGTCCAAGAAACCCCAACTCATGATCTTGAAAATGAGGAGTAAAGTTATACTACTCCCCCACAAACACACTAAAGTCATGATAGGAGATTCTGCAAAGACCACAACAGACTGCAAAGGACTGAAGATGAATTCCTGGACCTGAGGAGCTGTAAAGGAAGGGGACCAAGTCCAAGAGTAACAAAAGTGTCCAGGGGGGCAGGAGCCCACTAAACCCCAGATGAAGGTGCAAAATGGCTGCCTCTGGATGGGAGAAGCTTTGATGGGAGAAGCGTTGACTACGGCAACGCACTCTACACAGGCATCCCAACCAAAGACATCAAACGACTCCAACGCATCCAAAATGCCTCCGCCCGACTGATCCTCGACATACCCTGCCGAAGTCACATCTCCCCCCACCTAAAGGAACTCCACTGGCTCCCGGTAGACAAGAGGATCACCTTTAAACTCCTGACCCACGCTCACAAGGCACTTCACAACACCGGACCCTCCTACCTCAACACCAGACTTAACTTCTACACTCCAACACGTCAACTCCGATCTGCCAACCTCGCCCTCGCCATCGTACCCCGAATCCAGCGCAAGACATCCGGCGGCAGATCCTTCTCCTTCCTCGCCGCCAAGACCTGGAACTCTCTCCCCACATCTCTTCGCCAGACCCAGGACCTCCTCGCATTCAGAAGGCTCCTCAAGACCTGGCTCTTCGACCGCTAAATCAGCAGCGCTCCCCCCCCCCCTCTCAGCGCCTCGAAACCCTGACGGGTACATAGCGCGCTTTATAAATACTATGATTGATTGATTGATTGATTGAGAAGCTGAAGATTCTGCAACAACGAAAGGTGCCAGGAACTTCTCCTTTGTGCAGAAGATGTCCCATGGAGTGCTAGAGGATGCAGTGTTGTTTTTTTAGAGAAAGACCGCAAACAAGACTTGCTGGCTGCAAAGGTCGCGTTTGGAGAAAAAGGGTGCTGCCTGGGCCCAGGAAGGACCAGGAGGTCGCCACTTGGAAGGCCCTCAGGAACACAGAGAGTCCATGCACAAGAAGTCAGCACCTGCAGAAGTACTTGAACATGGGTTCAATAAAACTGAACACGGGTTTGTCTCAACACTACAAATGAGGATCCCACAAAGCAGGTGGTCAACTCAGTGAGTTGAGCAGTGCAGGATGGAGTGCTGGGGACCTGGGCTAGGCTGTGCATGAAGGATTCCTTGCAAAAGTGCTCAGAAGCCCTAGCAGCTGCAGTTCATGCGCTGCACAGGATTACTGTCTGGAGAGGGGAGGCAAGGACTTACCTCCTCCAAATTTGGACAGTTAGACCACTGGACACTCTGGGTCACTTGGGTCCACCACCTGTGTTCCAGGGTTCATGCTCGTCAGGATGAGAGGGGTCCCAGAGTACCAGTGTGGCTGAAGTTTGGTGCCTGCGTTAGCAGGGGGGAGATTCCGTCGACCCACAGGAGATTTCTTCTTGGCTTCCAGTGCAGTGTGAAGGCAGACAGCCCTCAGAGCATGCACCACCAGGAAACAGTCGAGAAAGCCGTCAGGATTAGGCGCTACAATGTTTTGTGGTAGTCTTCTTGCTACTTTGTTGCGGTTTTGCAGGCGTCCTGGAGCAGTCAGCGGTCGGTCCTTGGCAGAAGTCAAAGAGGGAAGTGCAGAGGAACTCTGGTGAGCTCTTGCATTCGTTATCTGAAGTGAAACCCACAGGAGAGACCTTAAATAGCCCTCAGAGGAGGATTGGCTGTCTAGCGAGGTAAGAGCCTATCAGGAGGGGTCTCTGATGTCACCTGCTGGCATTGGCCACTCAGTGGTCTCCACTGTGCCCACCCACCTGTGCATTCAAGATGGGGTGGCGATGGACAGGGGAGTGGTCACTCCCCTTTCCTTTGTCCAGTTTCTTGCCAGAGCAGGGGCTGGGGCATCCCTGAACTGGTGTAGACTGGTTTGTGCAAGGAGGGCACCATCTGTGTCCTTCAAAGCATTTCCAGAGGTCAGGAGAGGCTACTCCTCTCAGACCCCTAACACCTATTTCCAAAGGGAGAGGGTGTAACACCCTCTCTCAGAGGAAATCCTTTGTTCTGCCTTCCTGGGACTGAGCTTCCCAGGCCCCAGAGGGGCAGAAACCTGTCTGAGGGTTGGCAGCAGCGGTAGCTGCAAAGAAAACCCCAGAGAGCTAATTTGGCAGTACCATGCTGTAGCCCCGGGGATGCATGGGATTGTCACCCCAATACCACGTTGGTATTGGGGGGACAATTCCATGATCTTAGACATGTTACATGGCCATGTTTGGAGTTACCATTGTGAAGCTACACATAGGTATTGACCTATATGTAGTTGACGCGTGTAATGGTGTACCCGCACACACAAAGTCCTGGGAAATTGCCCTGAACAATGTGGGGGCACCTTGGCTAGTTCCAGGGTGCCCTCACACTTAGTAACTTTGCACCTAACCTTCACTAAGTGAGAGTTAGATATATAGGTGACTTTTAAGTTACTTAAGTGCAGTGTAAAATGGCTGTGAAATACCGTGGACGTTATTTCACTCAGGCTGCAGTGGCAGTCCTGTGTAAGAATTATCTGAGCTTTCTATGGGTGGCAAAAGAAATGCTGCACCCCATAGGGATCTCCTGGTACTCCAATACCCTGGGCCAGGTACCATATACTAGGGAATTATAAGGGTGTTCCAGTCAGAATTGGTAAAATTAGTCACTAGCCTGCAGTGACAATTTAAAAAGCAGAGAGAGCATAAACACTGAGGTTTGGGTTAGCAGAGCCTCAGTGATACAGTTAGGCACCACACAGGGAACACATATAGGCCACAAACTATGATCACTGGGGTCCTGGCTAGCAGGGTCCCAGTGACACATATCAAACCCATTGACAAATAGGGTTTCCACTATGAGCACTTGTGTCCTGGCTAGCAGGATCCCAGTGAGACAGTAAAAACACCCTGACATATACTCACAAACAGGCCAAAAGTGGAGGTAACTCTAGAAATAGGCTACCTTCCAACAATGTAGACTCAGTGACTGGTTGGTGAAGCCTTTGCTGTCCCCTGAGGCTTCAAAAACAGGAGGCAAGATCAGTCCAAGCCCTTGGAGATACAGCTAAAGCAGGAATGCACAACAATGTCCAGTCTTTGTCCCCTTTCACAGCTGCCAACAGCAACTGCAGGATAGCCCAACAAAGCACAGTCACAGGCAGGGGCAGAACTTCTCCTCAGCTCTTCAGCTCTTCTCCTGGCAGATGTTCCTCTTGAATCCTTGAAGTAATCTCCAGTCTGGGGTTTCTGGGTCCAATATTTATACCCCTTTCTCCCATTGACATTGCACAACTTCAAATACATTTCTCTGTTGTTTACAGGATCCTGACTTGCCCAGGCCTGGCTCCAGATGCTCAGCAGGGAGTTGGAGACTGTATTGTGTGAGGGCAGGCACAGCCCTTTCAGGTTTAAGTGAACATTCATTCCTTCACTTTAGCCCAGATGGCCCATCAGGAAATGCAGGTTACACCCCAGCTCCATTTGTGTCATTGTCTAGTGGAGATGCACAAACAGCTCAACTGTCAGTCTGACCAAGGCAAGGAATCCACAAACAGGCAGAGTAACAGAATGATTTAAGCAAGAAAATGCCCACTTTCTAAGAGTTGCATTTTCAAACTAACAATCTAAAAAACACCTTCACTAAAATATTTATTTTCAAATTGTGAGTTCTGAAACACAAAACTCCAAAGTTCTATCTGCTCTCAAAGAGAAACTGAACTTTAGGGATATTTAAAGGCAGCCCCCATGTTAACCTATGAGAGCGATAGGCCTTGCATCAGTGAAAAACAAATTTGGCGGTATTTCATTGTTAGGACATGTAAAACACATCAGTACATGTCCCACCTTTAACATACACTGCACCCTGCCCATGGGGCTACTTAGGGCCTACCTTATGGATGCCTTACTTATAGAAATGGGACGGTTTAGGCCTGGCAAGTGGGTACAAGGCGAATTGGCAGTTTAAATCTGCACACACAGGCACTGCAGTTGCAAGTCTGAGCCATGTTTGCCGGGCTACTCAGGTGGGTGGCCCAAACAGTGCTGCAGGCACACTAGTAGCATTTGATTTACAGGCCCTGGGCACCTCTAGTGCACCTTACTAGGGACTTACTAGTAAATCAAATATGCCAATCATGGAAAAGCCAATTGCACATACCATTTCACATAGGGAGCACTGGCACTTTAGCACTGGTCAGCAGTGGTAAAGTGCCCAGAGTAATAAACACAGCAAAAACAGAGTCTAGCACACAGCAACAACCTGGGAAGCAGAGACAAAAAGTTAGGTATGACCACACCAAGGATGACAGGTCTAAAACTCATCCATATTGTAGCAAGCTGAACTGGTTTGTATTTGGTACCTGTGGTATTAACACCTTATACCAGGTCCAGTTAGCCCTTATTAGTGAAACGTCGGCAGTGGCTTGAAGCCAGGCTCTCTAGGGGTAGTATGGATGAGCAGCCAAGGCCTAACTAGGAGACATGCAAAGCTCATGCAATGCCGCTGTAGTCACATAGTACTCACACACATGAAAGAAAATAATCAGTGTTACAAAAATAAAGGTATTTTCTTTTGTGACACAAATTCCAAAAATACCATAGAGACTGTACTCCCTTAGGAGGTAAGTAATACATAAATTATACGCACTAGTATGCAGAAATAGGCATGAAAACAGTTAGAAAATAGTACAATTAGCAAAAATCACAATAGTTATAAATGGTTCTGGGGGAGCACAAACCATATACTAAAAAAGTGGAATGCGAATGTCAGTCCCCCACCTAGGCAAGTCTACTGTGTAGAGGGGAGCTGGGAGTACTAGAGAACTCCAAAGGTAAGTACTAGAACCCACGCCAGTGAGCAGGAAAGTAGAAGTAAATCACAGGAACTTTCCAAGAACACACAGAGAAATTAAAAGAAGGATTATGCAAAACCAGAAAAGACTGCAAGACACCAAAAGTGGATTCCTGGACCTGTGGAACTGTGGAAGAAGGGGACCAAGTCCAAGAAGCACAGAAGAGTCCAGGAAGAACAGGAGCCCCTGCTAACCCAGATGAAGGTGCAAAAGAATACCCACTGGTGCAGAGGAACAGTCAGGATTGCACCCAAGAAGAGGGAGTCAGGTTCCTGGTTGGTGCAAGTTATGTCTGACGCCGGATGGAAGATTGCAGTCTGGTTTGCTTCGCTGAAGTCCCCTAACAGGCCTTGCAAACGCAAAGCTTGCGGTAGGAGGAAAATGGCGCTGCCTGGGACCAGGAAGGAGCAGGTGGACTCTACCCAGGAGGGGGAGTCAAAGGGGGCTCTCAGCAACTCAGAGAGCCTACAGAAGACCAGGCAGAATGCACAGGAGTCCCACAGCATGGAGAAAAAGGAGTTGCAAAAGGAGGCAAACACATCTCTACGACAAAAGCTCCCACACTGCCGGGGAATCATCAGGAAGCTGTGTGTAACAGGATAGAGTGCGGGAGCCAGAACTGCAAGATGCATGAAGAAACCTTGTGGAAAGCCTCAAAAAGCCTTGGCAACTGCAAAACACGCGGTGCACCGGAGTACTGTCTTGAATGGGGAGCCAAGCTCTTACCTTCACCAAAGTAGGACAGTTGGACGAGAGGACCATCAGGACCACTTTAGTCCACCACCCGTGATGCAGGAACCATGCAGCTCAGCAAGAAGAGGATCCACGTCACAGGTCGTTGTTGCAGATGGTGCCTGCAGAAACAGGGGAGTGACTCCTTCACCCCAAGGGAGATTCCTTCACCCTTCTGATGCAGGCTGAAGATGGTCTGTCCTCAGAGGATGCACAACCGGGAAACAGTTGCAGTTGCTGGTAGGAGCTGGAGATACAGTGTTGCAAAAGTCATCTTGCTTTTTTGTTGCAGCTTGTAGAGTTCCCGGAGGATCCAGATGCAGTGTCTTTGGTGAGAAGGCGAAGTGGAGGATGCAGAGGATTCTTGCTGAAGTCTTGCTATCAAAATCTGAGGAACCACCTAAAGAAGAGACCCTAAATAGCCCTGTAAGAACCTATCCGGGGAGGGCTCTGACCTCACCTGCTGGCACTGGCCACTCAGATGCTCCCAGAGTTCCCTGCCAAATTTGGAAACAAGATGGCAGAACCCAGGGACCAGCTGGAGGAGCTTGAAGCACCCCCCGCCCCGGGGTGGTGATGGACAGGGGAGTGGTCACTCCCCTTTCCTTTGTCCAGTTTTGCCCAAGAGCAGGGACTGGGGGTCTCTGAACTGGTGTAGACTGGATCATGCAAGGAAGGCACCAAATGCACCCTTCAAAGCATTTCCAGTGGCTTGAGGAGGCTACCCCTTCCAAGCATGTAACACCCAATTCCAAAGTGAGAGGGTGTAACACCCCTCTCCAAAAGGAAATCCTTTGTTCTCTCTTCCTGGGCTCTAGCTTTTCAAGCAACAGGAGGGCAGAAACCTGTCTGGGAGGTGGCAGTAGCCAGGGCTGCCTGGAAACCCTCAAAAGGCTGTAATGGCATTACTGTGGGTCCTTACTTAGCCCCCCATAGTCCATGGAATCATACAACCAATGCATGCAAAGGCCTTGGGATATGATTCTAACATGTTTGACACCAAACACGCCAATGTTCAGAGTTACCATTAGGTACCTGGACATAGGTAGTGACCTATGTTCGGTACACGCATAAAATGGCATCCCTGCACTTACGAAGTCTGGGAAAATGGTCCTGGAGGTCGTGGGACACCTCTGCTAGTGCAGGGGTGCCCTCACACACAGGTACTTTGCGCCCTGCCCTTAGGGCTGGAGGGCCTGCTATAAGGGTGATTTATGAGTGACCTGGTGCAGTGTAAATGGCAGTGAAAGTGCACCTGCACCTTTTCACGCAAGCGGCAATGGCAGTCCTGCAGAAGCCTTTCCATGGGCTCCCTTTGGATGGCAAAATAAATGCTGCAACCCAAAGGGATCACCTGGAACCCCAATGCCCTGTGCACCTAAGTACCGTATAGTAGTGACTTATGAGGGGCCACCAGTATGCCAATTGTGAGTAAAATACTGTGTTAACAGTAACCAACAACCAAATTTAAAAGGAGGGAGCATAACTACTGGGGTCCTGAATAGCAGGATCCAAGTAGACACAATCAAGCTCAATGACATCAGGCAGAAAATGGGGGTACCCATGCCAAGAAAGAGGGTACTTTCCTTCACAATCTCCCCAAACGAGGGACAATAAGGCTAATCTTGCACAGATGAGTCTTCATTGTCTAAGTGGAAACATCTGGAGAGTCCATCTGTATTGGAGTGGTAACTCCCAGGTCTATTTTCCACTGTAAAGTCCATACTCTGTGGGGAAATGGACCGCCTGAACAATTTAGGGTTTTCTCCTTTCATCTGCTTAAGCCACAAGGTAGGTTTGTGGTCTGTCTGAACAATGAAGTGAGTACCAGAGAGGTATGGTCTCAGCTTCACCAAAGACCCAGACCACAGCAAAGGCCTCCCTCTCTATGGCTGACCAACCCTTTTCTCTGGGTGTCAACCTTCTGTTGATAAAAGCTACTGGTTGATCCTGGCCCTCTGAATTAAGCTGTGAAACACCTTCCCCCCTCCTACCTCTGAAGAACCAGTCTGAACTATGAACCTCTTGGAGTAGTTTGGGCTGTTTAGAACAGGTGCAGAGTACAGGACCTGTTTCAGTTCCTCAAAAGCTATATGGGTGGTAAAAGAAATGCTGCAGCCCATATGAATCTCTTGGAACCCCAAAGCCCTGGGTACCTAGGTACCATATACTAGGGACTTATAAAGGGGATCCAGTATGCCAATTGAAATTGGTAAATTTAGTCACTGGCCTACAGTGACAACTTTAAAAGCAGAGAGGGCATAAGCACTGAGGTTCTGATTAGCAGAGCTTCAGTGACAAAGTTAGGGACTACACAGGTGTACACATTAGGTCACAAACTATGAGTACTGGGGTCCTGGCTAGCAGAATCCCAGTGAGACAGGCAAAACACACTGACATATAGGTTTTTATCTATGAGCACTGCTGTCCTGGCTAGCAGGATCCCAGTGACACAGTAAAAGCACACTGACGCACACTCACCAACAGGCCAAAAGGTAACCATGCTAGAAAGAGGCTACTGTCTCACACCTTAGCAGGACAGATGGGGAGCAGAAAAGCCCGGGATAGGTTGGACCCTCTATTTTACTTGCTTGCTTACCAGATGAGTAGTAGAAAAGGAGGGAAGACTGAAGCAAAGTTAGTTCTTCTACCAGTTGTAAGTGTTCCATCAGAGTCAGTGGTTATAGATGTAGTTGGTCCATTTGACTCTTCCTCACAGTTAGGCATCTTGCTTGTGGTGGATCGCACTATCAGGTAACCTGAAGCTGTACGTCTGAGGAGCATGACTGCAAAGGTGGTAGTGAGAGGGATCTGTTATAGGGTTGAATGTTTAAGGAAAATAATTTCGTACCAGGGGACCACCTTCATCTCTATTTACATGGGAGCAAGCTAGCAAGCTAGTGTGACATACCACGTCTCTGTGGCATGCCACCCCTAAACCAGTGATTTGTTGGAGTGGTTTTACAAGTGAGTGAACCTCAGGGGGAAGTGGAATCTTCTTCTGCCATGCCTCTTATTTGCTTACAGAGAGGTTCAGTAGAAGGGAGCAGAGTTTGGTCCCTTTGGCATTCTGTATCGACACCCGGTTCGGGATCCATTTGCATCCAGAAGCATGTGGTAGACTATGTGATTGGCATCAGAAAGTTGAGTCAGGCAGAGGAAAATCTTCTTGCTGGTGAAGCACAGAGGAAGGAATGATATGACCAAAAAGCTATGCTGACTGGGTATCAGGAAGGTCAGGAAGTGTTGCTACTATCAATCAATCAAACAATCAATCAAGCAGGTGTTATTTGTATAGTTCCCTTCTGAAGTGGGTCAGCAAATGTAGGGTGCGGAGGGCATTCCAGGCTTAGGCTGTGAGGTGGGAAAAGGAGCATCCTCTGACACAACAGCAGCGTATGCATGGTATCTTTTTGAGGGCGATGTGTGCTGATCGGAAGTTCCTGGTCAGTTGGTGGAGGGGTAGGCGGGTCCTTGGTTATGGAAGCTTTTTGTGCATGGGTCAGGAGCTTGAAGTGGCATCTTTTCTGGATTGGGAGCCAATGGAGGTCCTTCTGGTGCTGGGCGATAAGGGTTCTCTCGGTCAGAATGGGGATCAGTCTGCCAGCTGCGTTCTGGATCGTCTGGAGTCTCTGCATGAATTCAGTGGTCGTGCCTACATAGAGTGTGTTTCCGGGGTTGATTTGGCTGGTGATGAGGGCCTGCATCGCTGTCTCCCTTGTGCCAATAAGGAGCCAATGTAGAAGCAGGCTGAGGAAACGGCGTTGACTTGGCGTTTCAGCGATAGTTTGCTTTAGAAAATGATGCTGAGGTTGCAGGCCTGTTGTTTCGGTGCAGGGGTAGGTGTGAGCTCTCCTGGCCACCAGGAGTCATTCCAGAAGGTTAAGTGCATTCTGAAGACAAAAACCTCTGGTTTGACCATGTTGAGCTTCAGGCACTGTCCATCATCTAGATAGAAACGTTCTTTATACAGTTGTGGAAGTTGGTTTTCATCTTGATGGGGTCTTTTGGGAGCGAGAGGATGAGCTGTGTGTCATCAGCATGGGAGATGATGTTGTGCTATCTCATAATGTCTGTGAGTTGTTTCATGTAGGCAAGAGTGTTGGGCTTAGGGAGGAGGCTTGGGGGACACTGCTTATGGTGTGCTTGGCTTGTGAGTTGAAGGGGGAGGCAGACACTGTGAGGTCATCTTATGAGGAAGGATGCTATCCATCTGAGTGCATCATCTGTGGTCCCAGTTTGGCATAGTTGGTTGATCAGTGTGTGGTGGGAGACGGCATTGAAGGCAGCGGAGAGGTTAAGCAGGATCACAGAGGCTGCTTCTCCTCTGTCAAGCAGAGTGCAGCTGTCGTCTGTTGTGGTAATCAGAACTGTCTCAGTGCTGTTATTGGCTCTGAAGCCTGATTGGGAGGGGACTAAAAGGTTGTTTCTCTCAAAGAGTTCGTTGAGTTGGCGGTTGGTGGCTTTCTCTAGGACTTCATGAGGAGGGGTCTGATCTGTGCTCGTTTCCAGGCTTCTAGAAAAGTGGCCAGGGTTAACAAGGCATTGCACATGGTGGAGAGCTGGAGGCTGATATTATTTCTTTTGAGGTTGAAGATCCTCTGGGGGCAGGGGTCGATGGGTTCTTCCGAGTAGATGGAGCCCATGAGTGTGATTTTGTGCTGAGTTGTTCCCTTGCAGTGAGCGGGTGGTCGGCAGTTGAGGTTGATGGGATGCAGGGGAGGTTGGAGGGTTGGGGATTTAAGTTATTGTAGATGGTTTCTATCTTCTTGTGAAAGGGGTAGGTGAGGGCAGTGCAGACTTCCTGTGACAGGGGATGGAGTTTTCGATGGCTGATAGGCAGGCAAACTCTCTGATGATGGTGAACAGTTCCTTTATTTATTTGGTGCCATTCTCAATCTGACGAGTCAGCATCTCTTTTTTTGCAGCTTTGATCTCGAAGTGGTAATCGTTGGAGGCTGTTTTGAAGGTGTCTCAGTTGGCATGGTCTCGCTTGTGTGCCATCTTCTCTTTAGTTGTTTCCACTTGTGTTTTCATTTGCTGAGTTCTCGGGTGCTAAAGCCTATTTGTCCCATGGCCTGGAAGGATAAATGGTGCAGACCATACAAAGTAGCTCAGAAAGTGTCTGGTGTGAACTGCGTGGTGAAAACAGGAGCCACATGGGAAGCCAATAGGGTGTTCCATGCAAACATGCTGAAGTGTTACCTCTGCAGAGACTACACAGTGATTGTCATTGCTGTGGCAGAAGAAGTTGAGGAAGACAGTGACTCTCTTCCTCATTTGCTGCATAGTGACATGAAGGATGTCACTGTGGAAGGGGTTCCGTTTGTCCCTGAGGTAATACCTGCATAGCAGAAGAAGTGTAAGGAGGAATTGAGATTATTTGCCACCTCTTCTCTCTGATTCCAGGGTTGCCAACTGCCTGTATGCATGATATAGACATGGGTAACTGTCTGCCAGTGAAGGGCAGAATGACCAAAATGTCTGACCAGGTTCAGGGTTGCATTAAAGCAGAAGTTGCCAAAATCCTGGACCGGAGGGTCAAAGAGATATCAGAGTCCTTGGTCTAGTTCTGTGGTTCTAGTCGCAAAGCAAGGGTCTACCGAGCTCTCAATGAGGTAAGCAAAATGGATGGCCAATCAATCACCAGAGTAGATGAGCTTTTGGATCGTTTAAAGATTGCAAAGTTCTTGAGCACCTTGTATCTGACCAATGGATATTGGCAGATGGTTTTGGCACCAAATGCTAAGGAGAAGTCAGCATTTTCAATGCTAGAGGAGCTGTATCAATTTGATGCCCTATGGATTGGAGAATGATCCTGCAACTTTTCAGCAGCTTGTAAACCATGGAGCAGATTTAAAGCCCCTAGCGCCTCCTTGCACCACATTAGTGTCATATTTTTAATGCTAATGTGGCCTAACAAGGCCAAAATCGACACAGCAAATTTCCAAAGTGGCACAATGAATGCATTGCACTACTTTGTAACCCTTTGCATTACATTATGCCCGCACCAGAGTTAATGTATGAAAAGGGGGCATTCCCCCATTAGGGGGGATGAAATAATGGCACAAAGAAATCTAGCAGATTTCTTTGCGTCATTTTTTTCTGCACTTTTAATGCCTGCTCAGAGGAGACGTTGAAAGGAGGCAAGGCCTCAATGGGCTTTGTAGGATTAGCATCAAAACTTTTGACAGCAATCCTGCAAAGCTCTGAACTAGTGTCAAACATTTTGACAATAGTTCCCCTAACTACCACCATGGTGTGCCATATCTTAAGTATGGTGTAAACAGGGTGACGTTAGGTGGACTCTAAGGGACACAAGAAAAAGGGGCTGCACTGGGTGCAGTGACACTTTTCTTTAATCAGGCCCGTGTTTATGCAGTGTTGGAAGAGTTCTGTGTAGCCTACTTGGATGACATTGTGGAGTTCAGCAAATCTTGGAAGGACCACCAGAAGCACCTTCAACAGGTGTTGGCTAGTAGACAGGAGGAGAAACTGACCATCAAGGCAACTAAGTATCAGGTGGGACAGTCCTCTGTAGTTTTTCTTGGGCATGATGTGGGGAACGAGAATATTCTCCCATTGGATGCCAAGATTCAGGCTGTGAGGGAGTGAGAAGTACCTACTACCCAAACTGAATTGAGGGCCTTTTTTAGGACTCACCGGGTATTACAGAAATTCAGTGGCTAACTTTGGAAGCATAGTTGCTTCATTGAATTCTTTGACCTCTAAGAAGCAGACCACAAGAGTAATATTGACTGCATAGTGTCAGAAAGCATTTGAGGAAGAAGGCCTGCACCGTTACTGAAGGCACCTGACTACAGTGAGCCTTTCATTATACAGACAGGTGGGTCTGACAAAGGGGTTGGAGCAGTTTTAGCTCAATGGAATGACAACAATAGAGAGTGTCCAGTAGCCTTTATTAGTAGGAGATTACTACCCAGAGATCAGAATTGGACAGCTATTGAGAATGAATGCTTTGCTATAGTTGGGCCTTGCATAAGTTCCACCCTTATTTTTTGGCATTAAGTCTGTGGGGCAAACAGATTATAAGCCACTGAAATGTTTGATGGCTTGGAAAGGAGAAAATCTCAAGTTGTTGATATGGTCTATTCGTTTGCAAGGGTTAGACTTTGTGGTGGAGCACAGAGCTCGGTTGAGCCATTGGAATGCTAAGGGACTTTCCCACCAGCTTTACTGATCTGACCACCCAAACTCTCCAGATCAGATTTGGGGCGTTCTGATCAGAGAAGGGTGTTTTTGGGACAGAAAGTCCTCTGCATGGTAAAGCATGTGTACCCCTGCCCTGAGTTCCCAACTGTACTGCTAAGGCTGACTCTTGTTACCAAAAGCAAACACTGATCATGCATGTTTGCCATGGCATAGGCCTGTCTCATTGATTGTGGTCTTGTTAAATGGAGAGAAGTACGCAAAGCACTACCCTGATAGTGGTGGAAGGTTTGTTAAGCAGCACAAATGGAGTGGTGGCTGTATTCCATTAAGTGATCAGTAGGAGTGAGCAGGTTCTTTTTATGTTGTGTCAATGGAGTGAGGATTATGTTGACTCACCTATTTAAATTTCCACTGCTGTATGCTGAACTCACCCTTGGCCTACATCAACTCAATCAATCAATCAACATGGTCTTATACAGCATGAGCTTCTCAACCCGGGGGATCTCTAGGTGCTTGGGGGTGCTGTGGACCTCGTTAGGCTGTTGCTGGTGATCGAAGAGCCACATTTTGAGCTGGTTTCTGAAATCCTTCAGGAAAGGGGAGGTGTGCAGGTGGGGGGAAGGTCATTCCAGGATCTGGTGGCATGGTGGGTGAAGGACTGGCCTCCGTAGCATTTGCGAATGCTGGGAATGTGGGCCTGGGCGAGGGAAGCTGAGTGGAGGTCTCTGGTTGGTTGGTAGAAAGGGCGGTGGTTGTTGATGTAGGCAGGTCTGGCATTGCGGAGAACCTTGTATGTGTGTGTGAGGAGCTTGAAGAGGCATCTTTACTGGATGGGGAGCCAGTGGAGGTCTATGAGGTCAGGGTGGTGCTGATTCTTCTGGGGATGTCAAGGACGAGTTTTGCTACTGCATTTTTATGGTCTTGAGGCGGTTCTTGAGCTGCTTAGTGGATCTGGCATAGAGCGAGTTGCCGTAGACGAGTCAGCTGGAGATAAGGGCCTGGGTGACTGTTTTCCTTGTAGACATGCTGATTCATTGGAAGATCTAGCAGAGCGTGCGGAGAATATGGAAGCAGGCAGAAATGATGGTGTTGATCTTTTGCTTGATGGTCAGTTTGGTGTCTAGGTCAATCCCCAGGTTTTGTGCGTGGTTGGTGGGTGTGAGTGGGGGACTGAGGGCAGCAGGCTACCAAATGTCATCCCAGGGGAAGGGCTTGTTACTGAAGATGAGAAACTCTGTTTTGTCTGAATTTAGCTTGAGGCACTTGTCCTCATCCAGGTGGTGATGTTGGTCATAATGTTTTTGAAAGTTGGTTTGTGCAGTGGCGATACAATCTGAGAGGAAGAGGAGGAGCAGGGTGTCATTGGCGTAGGAGACAATGTTGAGTATGTGGGTGCATGCGTTGTCTGCCAGTGGAGTCGTAGATATTGAAGGGGGTAGGGCAGAGGAAGGAGCCCTAGGGCGTGAATGTAGAGTGCTGCACAGCACAGGAATGGTTATTCTATGCTGGATGTATGTGTATCTGGGAAGGGCATAGAGATAGAGCAGAGCTGTGCAGTGCATGCATAGTGAGTGTATGTACTAGGTGTCTGTATTCCTGTGAGGAATACATCACATGAGAGATATAGTGCTATGCAGTGCATGCACAATTGAAGCATGTGCTGGATGAATGTGTGCTTGTGAGTAGCTCAATACGTAAAGGGTGAAGTGCTGTGCAGCGCACACATGGTGAGTGTGCATGCTGGCAGTGTGCGTGTTTACGAATAGTACACCATGACACAACACAGAAAAGCTACTGTACTGAGCAGTGCACACAGACTGAATATGTTGGCTGAATGTATGTATATCTGCTATGGCACAATGCATGAAGATAACAGTACAGACATGAGGAATAGAGGAATTCTCCCAGACAGATGTGTTTATTGGTGCATTCCTGTCAGCTGGGTGGGACACACTGGAGCAAGGGAGAGTGAGAGAGCCCCTGTACACTTCAAAAGTATGTTCTTTGATTCAGTGATAGATCACAAGGAAGGGGCCTGGACACATCTCAGGGTGAGGATGAGGCTGATAAATCATAAAGAGTAGGTCTGGGAGCCTGTAAGTAATCTTTTGATGCACACATCACTGTGGCTGACATCCAGGTGTGAACTCAGTGCACTTTCATGGTCTGTGTTGTGGGACTATCAGCTTTGGACTCTCTCCTGCTGTGACATACAGTCTTGCAACAGGCAGAAAAGAGGGAAAAGTACATCCTTCAAACAAATCAGAACCCCAACATAAAACCTCAATGACCCGGACCTTAAATCACAATTACTGTTTGGAAACGGTCTATAAGATGGGGAGGATGCAACCCCAAATGTTTGTCTTCTGCCAAGCAGCCAAACACGTTGTATGCAGAGGGAAAGTTCTGCAATACTTCTGCCTGTGACCAGGACTCAAGGCCAAGGCCTGCTATTCCCCTTCCTGGGTGAGGGAACATCCCCCAGGGAAACCAAAAGTTCTTGCCCTGGAGCCTGGAACGCCAGCACCAGCATGCTTGGCAAGAACGGTGGCCCCTATGAGGAAGAGAAGTGTGCGCGATTCATTTCCTGCATGTGAAACTTGATGTTCAGATCGGCGGCGGCACACACAATCATTTCATGGCATTTGCATATTCTTGTTAGAATCGGCAGTGTGTGCGATTCATTTCCCGCATGAAAACCTTGGTATTCAGATCGGCAAAAGCTTGCGCAATCATTTCATGGCATTTGCATATTCTTGTTTGAATCGGCAGTGTGCGCGATTCATTTCCCACATGTAAACCTTGGTGTTCAGATCGGCAAAAGCTTGTGCGATCATTTCTTGGCATTTGCATATCCTTGTTAGAATTGACAGTGTGTGAGTTTCATTTCCAAAAAATAAAACTTGATGTTCAGATCGCAACAGTGTGCGCGATCATTTCATGGCAATTAAAACTTTGAGGTGAAGTGTTTGTTGAAGTGCACACATTTATCCTGGGCTTCTGGATTTTCTGCGAAGACGCTAAACTCAAAATGTGACATTCTTTGTGCGAATTAAGTTCCTAGTACAATTCCTATTGTTTTCCCGGGAATGTTTCAGATTGCCTTTGTCCTCATGTTTGAAATGAACTGCTATTGAATTGGTGGCGAGTTAAACATTAAGAATGCACCTGTTTTAGACTACCATAAGTATTAAAACTCTGTGAACTATATTGTCGCCCAATATCTATGGCTATAGCTGTGCACAAATCACGGCACCTGCCACCAAAGGGGCAATCCTGAAAGGATTACGTACAAAAAGATATGTATAGTGCACCACTGCACAAAGTCAGTAAAGTCCAGTAACACAGTGTTGTCTTTTAAACATCTTCATTTTTTATTATTGCTTTTTCTTGAACGAACGAGCAATCAGCCAACGCGTTTCGTCCTACACAAAAGGACTTCTTCAGGGCTTATATTTGCATGGTCTTTAAATTGATGGTCTTTCCATATTATTGGAATTAAATGTCCAACCTATTATTACCCACAAGGTAAGGGAACAGCCATGTCTGTCCTGGTCGGCAAAGGAAGAGCTGATTGCCCGTTTGTTCAAGAAAAAGCAACAATAAAAAATGAAGATGTTTAAAAGACAATGTTGTGTTACTGGACTTTACTGCAGTGGTGCACTAGCCATATCTTTTTCTCATGTTTGAAATGCAATGTTTGTTCTGAAACATTATTCTAGAAGGTTCTTGTATTCCTAGACAGTATGTGACATTTCATGAAAAGTCCATAAGAAACAATGTATTAACCATTCTTAATATTTTTCCAGGTACCCAGAGTTCTTGAGGTCTAGTGATAGTAATTTCTTAGGTTATCCTTGATTAAAGTATGAGAACGCTTAGAACCATAGTCTAGTGAAAGTAACTGTGATTATATCTTGATATTGTGTTGTTTAACCTTTTGCTTCCTACGGGTCTCCTTCCCATCTGTTCCCTACCTAATCCTCTTTTCCCCCACTTGGACTCTCTCAGGCTCTGTGATATTTCTATCAGAGTTTTGGAGCTGTCTAGTGGTGGACATGTTGGGAGCGTGCACAGGCCCCGAGGATCTGGTCTCCCTGACAAGAGGTACATTGGAGGGAGCTAGGTACAGTAGGGAACCCCATTGAGAGAACTCCCGGTGTGAGAAGGCAATGATGCACTGAACAGGTCACGTGCAGAAGGGAATCAACAATCCCTGTACGGCAGGAGAGGGCCGCTGTGGACTGAGTTGTGCATTGAGTGCAGTGCGGGGAATGCAATGTACGGCCTTGTTGCATTGATCCCATATGCCTGAGGGAGTCACTGTAGCAGTGACTCTACAGGCAAAGTGCCAAGACTTTTGTGCACATTAGTGGTAACTCCATAGTCCAAGAGGGGCTGTTGTTGTATAGGTGGCTGCACTAGAGAAATTAGAAGCTTTCCAGTGAATGCCTGTGGCAACACCCTATGCCAGGATGGACAGCTGGTACTGAATATTGCCAAGTTTCGGTCTTGGCCTGGAAATATTGAAGCTGGGACCTAATGAACTTTGGAGGCTGCTGAGAGGACTTTACTCCCTCATCTCGTCCCAGCCTGGAACACGAAGATCAAACCCTTTCTCCCATGTGGGGAAAACTGAACTTACCACTCCAAAGGAAGCCTGGAGCACCTCTGATCCATGCCAAGGCCAGCCACGCTTCTGCTCAGGAGAGAGCATGTGTCTGTTTGCTGCTGCCGTGTATCCCTCCTGAAGCCCAACTTGACTGAGCTGGACTGGAACAATGCAAGTGCCCACTGTTGGAGCACCAGCAGAGTGGGTAAGACTTGACACAGGCCTGTCTGCCCTGTGTGACTCACTGCTGAAGTTTCTGCGGCATCATAGACACTTTTTATTATTAACTCAGTCAGAGTGTAATCTTGAGTAGGGCCTACTAATGAGCATTCCCTCGACATGGCTATCAGTGAGTGTGGAATAATCCCAACCACATTACAAGAAAGAGGATGGGACAGATATTCACCGATAAACACTAGAGCTCCAACCTGAAGGAGATAGTGTTATTGATTAAAAATGTTGTAATACTTCTTTACATGCGTAGAATTAGAAATAAAATACTTCTTTTTAACATAAATACAAGTATTTGACTGAACATTCATTTATTGACATTACTGAGTTCAGTTTGAGTTATGAGTTGTGTTCTCTATCCTTCGAGCCCTTTGACCGCCTATCCACAGCTACCACTGAGAGTAAAGTGCAGTAGGGGTACTTTGCCCAGTTGCTCAGTATCCATAGTAGACCAGGCCCCTGAGACATCAGGAATTAAAGTCCTGATACACCAGAGTTGGGCCCAGCAACCCCTGTGTCCTTCATGAACCTATGAAAGGAGTTTTTGGCAATATATATATTGTATAAATTTAACGCCCTGTCCAGCTGTGAAGGCAGCACCACCGCACAAAGGAGCAGTTCTATGTGTGACTGTATGGATGGTCACTGTCAGAACAGCAGGTTGGAATATTGGCAGCAACAATGATTTCTTACTTTGAATTGGGTATATGTAGTATCATATACTAGGGATTCATAGATCAATGAAATGTGGCAATTAAGTATATGCCAATTTAACCATGTTTTAGAAAGGAGGGAGCACAAGCACTTTAGCACTGGTTAGCAGAAGTAAAGTGTACAGAGTCCTAGTGCCAACAAAAATGGGTTCAGCGGATATGAGTTATGAAGGCAAAACTCTAGGGGATTACCATGTAAAAGATGGCAATTCCCAAAAATGGTGAAGATTTATTTGCTGCTGTTAGTCCTGGCATCAATGTGATCTCCAAGAGCTGTGCACTTAATGTTCCTTTCCTGCAAGTGGTAGCATCTTAGGACAGATTTAGAGATGCCTTTATCAGTGGTGTCTTGGCTTGTTCTCCATTTGTTCTCCATTTGCTTCTAGTGATGTTACGTCAGCCTGACTTCATTTGTGTATGCCAGCTAGCCTGTGGTCGGGCTCTTGCTCTTTGGTTACGCTTGAGGTAAGCAAGTGTGTCAGCACATACGATGTTCTGGCTGTTAAGGTTCTTGGTGACTTTTGGCAAGTCACTGGTATGCTTGGGCCAGGACATGGAGAAAGTGTAATCCAGAAAACAGGGGGTAAGCTCAGTCCAAGCACTTTGAGAGCATTTCACAGTAAAGTCAGAGGCCAGCAGGACAACAGCAGGACAGCAGTCCTCCTCAGCAAAGCTGTCCAGATGAGTCCTTTGGGCAGTCAGGAAGTTCCCCTTGACAGCATGCAGGTGTAGGTCCAGAAGTGTCTGTGATGGTGGGGTGAGAGACCCAGCTTATACACCCAAAGATTCCTTTCAAGTGCACAATTTCCCCTTTTCAGTACAGACCTGTCTGTCAGGGTCCCAGTATGGGTTTTGGCAGTCCATTGTTTGAGTCCAGGCTGCTGGCCTTTAAAATGTGTCAGGCCCCCCACCCTTCCAGCACAGGAAGATCCATTCAATATGTAGATGTGTGCAGATGTGACTAAGCGTCCTGTATTTGTGGCTGTCTGGGTGAAATACACAAAGGAGCTGTCATCCAGCCCAGCCCAGACATTGATTGGACACAGGCTGTACAGCACACATGGTTTAAGTGCATGGTAATGCTCACTTTCTAAAAGTGGCATTTTAAAAATAGTAATAAAAAAATTCAACCTCACCAATAAGCAGGATTTTCTATTACCATTCTGGCCATGCTAAACATGACCTGGTTACCCCTTTCAGAACAGAATCTACCGCTCAAAAAGTATATCAGGGCAGTCCTAATGCTAGCCTATGAAAGGAGCACGCCTCACAGTATTGGAAAATGAATTTAGGAGTTTTTCACTACAAGGACATTGAAAACACACATGTACATGTCCTGCGTTTTACCTACATAGAAGTCTGCTCTAGGGGTTACCTAGGGCCTACCTTGGAGGTGAGTTATATGTAGAAAAGGGGGAGTTTAAGTCTTGGTAAATACTTTAAAATGCCAAGTCGAAGTGGCAGTGAAACTGCACATACATGCCTTGCAATGGCAGGCCTGAGACATGGTTAAGGGGCTACTTATGTGGGTGACACAATCAGTGTTGCAGGCCCACTAGTAGCATTTAATTTACAGGCCCTTGGCACATGTACTGTACTTTACTAGCAACTTATAAGTAAATTAAATATGCCAATTTGGTATGAACCAATATTACCATATGTAAGGGAGAGAGTATATGCACTTTAGCACTGTTAACATGAATAAAATGTGTAGAGTCCTAACACCAGCAAAAACAATGTCAGAAATTTGGGGGGTGACCACCGTAAGGCTGTCAGGTCTAACAGGGTACTTGTGTTATTTAAGATTATTTTTTTTGGTTACGGAAATAATTACAGTGTAATATGGTGTACTTGTATTTATCATTCTAGATAATCATAGTTTTAGAAAATGTCACATAATCTGTCTTCTCTACTATGTTTCTTATCTTGTCCGGGGGAACCACTAACTATTTGAAAGAAAAGGATTGACACATTTAAAGTATAAATGCTTGCTACAGCTGATGGAAGAATAGCAAATGAAAAGAAACAAGTTATTTTGTTACAGTTATTGGGTAAATAGGGTTTGACATCTATCTCTCCCTGATATCCAAGAGCAGGAACATGGCAATAACCTGTAATTGTATGCTAAAAAATTAAAGCAACTGGATTTTTCTTTTGACAGACAACTAATGAGAACAGTATACATTTTTTACAAGGATAAAGGCAGAGGGTGACTCAATAGATTAGTTTGTAATTGTAATGAGGGCATCATTAATGAATTGTGCATTTACTGGCAATGAGAAAGAATACATTTCAGATCAAATGAAGATGCATACTTCGAATAATGATATTAAAGAAAATTGTGGAATACCTGCAATCCAAAATTATTGGAGTCATTAGATATAGCTAGGGGAGAAGAACTGACTTCAAAGTGCTTTAAAGTTATGATGTGCCAAATAATATTTGTGTCAGGTGTGGCAGCACTAGGCAGTGGGCTAATAACAGAACTTGTGCAAAAAGGAATTTTACATGTATAAAGTGTAGGAGGTTAGGTCACTGTGCACATATTTGTAAAAGCTCTGAATTTTCTAATAATTCGGTTGGCATAGTTGTGGAAGAAACCAATGACATATGTTCAGTAGAATTTATTGTGCAGAGATTAAAATCCATTACAATTTAAAACCAGTGACAACGGTTGCAACAAGTACAAAAAACACCCACTTCATGACACATACACAGGTTAAAAATCCCTTACTAGTAACAAAACACAATTCAAATACCTGGAATGTGATCACAATAAAATACTAAATTGTACTAATTACACAC
Source organism: Pleurodeles waltl (assembly GCF_031143425.1). Classification (NCBI taxonomy): domain Eukaryota; kingdom Metazoa; phylum Chordata; class Amphibia; order Caudata; family Salamandridae; genus Pleurodeles; species Pleurodeles waltl. The sequence goes on along the minus strand of NC_090442.1, from coordinate 85,279,323 downwards.
ACATAGGAGCAGCAGAGAGTTCAACACAAAACAAATTGCATCAAAATGATACATTTCAATAATAAAAAAAATCCAAACTACAATTTTCTGAAATAAAGGGACATATTGTACATATTAATTACTAGAACAACTACATAAGTCCTTAAAGTGCTTACATAAGAACCATGTACCCTCTCCAAAGTAGATAAACACATTCACATTCAAGTGCACATAGCAAAGCAGGCAACTACATAAATCCTTATAGTGCATTCGTGCTTTAGTTAATCCATCAGTGAGATCGCAATGATAAAAATCTAAAACTCAAGAACTTTGCAAAAATAAAAAAAAAACAAAGGAGCAAGAGCAAAAAGAGTTTTCATACACCATTAGTCATTGCTCGCAGTGCTCCTAATTAATTTGGTTTAAGCAACATTAATAAATGTAATCAGCGAAACATTCAGCATCATACTATCTGGGTCCAAAGACACAATAACAGCCTGCCGGCAAGAGCGCACCCCCAATTCATTCCTCTTAATCCGTGACAAGGATCTGCACTCTTTCCACAATGCTGGGCACAAACATACAAAATGTTCAAAAAATTACTCCCAACAACCGCAGTCCCTACACATTACATTATCCTCTGTGAGGAGCAGCTGGTTAGGTAAATGCTTAAAAAAAGCCCAATCTCACATCCTAAGGGCCATACATTTCTCTTTCATGTGAATACCAAAAGTGCAAGAGACGTAGCCAATTGGGGCAACTGGCTGATACGTATTAATTACTGCCCAAGCATGCCTATGTTTAGCAAGAAGAGCTCTATGTGAATGGAAAGACCACTCCTTTTAATACCAATTTTAAATAGTGACTGTGATGGATTATCAGCCTAAAGCTCCTCTACTCTCAATAACCATTTGGAATCGTCCAAAAAAGCGAGAGTGTGACATTTTTGTCTCAGTAGCACTCATTTTGAGCCATAAAATGACTCCAAACTGTCCACTTTTGCACTCTGTAGCTTATGAAATAATTTCAGAAAGGCACCAGCACCTGTTTCCCACCATCTAAGAGGCCAGATTCAAGTCAAACCTGTGCAGGAGATGAGGATTTTGCCAGTCCAAAGAGTCTCTTATAAATCCTAGTGACTAAGCTATTTAACAAACAAGTGTATTTACCCAACTTGACTTCCTGGCCATAGGTCAGTGAGAGAGTCATCTTTGCTCTCATGAAGTCCAAAAATGGTAACAGTTTTGAAAGAGACACCTGCAGGGCCACAACTTTTATTTTGACCTTCTTTCTCTCTCTGCTTAACAAAGCTGCCCCTGGCATCAAGATGCACCCCTAAATATTTATAACAATATTCTGAAGTGAGTTTTGTCTCTTATAATACCCTCTGCTTCCTAAAAGCCCTTTCCTACCAAAGAAAATGACCTTTGTTTTTAATAAATTCACCTCCAAAATATTTGAAGCTGTCTAAAGTGATAGTTGGTTAAGCAGCTGCTGCAAGCCTACCCCAGTGTAGCTGAACATTGCCAAATCATCAGCGTAAAACAAGTGGCTGATCCGGAGATCACCAATCTTTGGGGGATAACAGCACCAAAAAGAGTTGACAGGTCCGCAATAAAAATATTAAAAAGTAAGGGAGCAAGCACACACCCCTGCTTCACACCATGAAATGTGGAGATTTCCCTTGAGAGGGATTGGCCATCTCCAAGTGTAATGCAGACCCAGGTGTCAGTATGTAACTCAGTTGTGGTCCCCATGAGCACAGGTGATATTCCCCAATTTTGTTATTTAGTGCACAAAAAGCCTCTGGGAACCTGATCAAACGCTGCCTTAAAATCTACAAAACAGCAGAGCAGCATAGAGCATAATAACATCACCTTATCCATCAGAAGAAAAAGAGCTAATAAATTGGTTGATATACCAGGTTCAACTGTAAAACCCATTTGACATATTGGAACTAACCTCTTCAACTCTGCCCAAGTTCACAGGTCTTCTGCCAGGAGTCTAGCATAATACTTAGCCTAATTATAAAGTAGTGCTAATAGCCTGTAGTTGGCTGGATCTGACCTTGAGCCACTTTTATGAAATGGATGATAAGAGCACCATGTCATGATTCAGGAATTCTGAAGGCCATCACACCATAGTCAAAGAGGTTCCTAAGGCAGACCGCCCAAAATGTTATGTCTTCCTTAAACAGCACCTGTAGGAGGCAATTGGGGCCTGGGGCCCGTTCCGTTTTGCCTTGGGGATGATACAAAAAAGTTGATGTGAGGAAAAAGTCATGGCTAGAGATTGAGAATGAAAAACCTCCAAGGGTAAGTGTGAGAATTTAGAAAGAGCTACAATAGGACTCTGCACCCCTTGCCCAACAGATCTTCTTCAGGCACTCCTGCAGAAAAGTGGCTGGCCAGGAAGGAAGCCCATTTACCCTGTGAGATGGTAATGCTACCGAACCCTCTTTGACCATTTTCTGATTTATTAATAAGAGACCAAAATTTTCTTGAGTTTCGTTCCTTACTGGAACTAACAAGCTGTGTCCAAAAGAGGTCAGAACGTCTCTATTTCTCCTCATAAATGGCCATCCTACAGGCTTTCTGTATTTCCTTGAATATAGTAAATAAGACCTTTGAGCCTGGACTCTTTCAGGATGCCCTAGCAGCTTAATTTATGGGCTTCCTGAGTCTTCCTTGAATTGGCAGACTGCGCGATTAAAACATAATTATTTGCAGGTTGAAGAAATCTTGGCCATAGGAAGAAGACAAAAGGAGCCCATTAGTTAGTTGGAGACACACTGCCAACCACTTCAGGGCCTAAGTAATTGACACATTTAGCCATTAGTGTGCCACTAATAATGGATCTCCATTTTATGCGATTTAAAGTGTCAGTACATGCTCCACCACCAACAACCCAAGCCACAGCATAGTGATGAAAACTGGATTTTATAACTTAGGGCGATGGACACTCTCAGCCCAAGTGGATATCAGGAATTTGTCAATGAGAGGGAACATTTCCACAGTGCAGATGGTGTATTTCAAAAAGGAACATGTCCGCCTATCAGATCCCATCCAACTCGGGGGAGTGTCTTGCGGTAGACGGTCATTCAGTACTTTCTATCCCATGCTGTTTACGTGCAGTAACACATGTTCAACCAAGGAGCTGAGAGGGCAACCCCTTAGCTTCGACTGTTCTGGTATAAACAAATATTTACAAAGGTCATGTCCCTCAATAACTTCAGAGGTATCTTGAAACAAATTTGGGTGAAAGTCCCCAGTTACCAAACAATCATCATGAGTCTGATCACCATCTAGCTCACCCAAAATCTGTATCAGGTGGTTCAATTTCTCCCTTTTTTCCTTTGCTCCAGGCCTAATATAGACATTTATCAAAAAAGGGGTTTGCTGCAATCACCAAAACTTGATCTTAATGCCCTCTACCCAGTTCTCCACCAGGATAAGTGATGTGATACAACATTTTATTTTGACAGCAGCATGAATGGATAACCCATCACTAGCACAAACACTTTTGTACTCTCTGCAGGCAGCTTTCCAGAACTCCAAAAACCCTGGCAGATGGCAGCTTGCCTCCGCTCAGGTTTCCTGCAAAACAATTATTTGTAGCAGTTTAGGAACAACATTAGATCCACAGATTGAATCTTCAGAGCAACCCCATTGATGTTCCAAGAGCATAATGTCAAAGAATCGCACTTTGACTTTAAACGCGCCTCCAACGAAATTCATGTGGGCTACCGATGGTGTAGGCAACTCTGATGATGACAGTTAAGCATATTTTCTTCATTGGTTGATGAAAACATTTGTCATGATATCAGTGATGAAAGCTATGATGGATGAGGACAAGGAAACATGCTTGATGATAACAGATCTTGAATATAAGATTGAAATTGATGGCAATGTGTTCCAAATATTGGTGGGTGTGGGAGCTGAATACACTATGATATCTTTGGGAGATTTTGAAAGATGATGGGCTTCCAAGACTAAGTGATTATATGATCCTAATATGAATTTGAAAACATACGGGGAAAATTAGTTGATCTTCAAGTTTCATTATTTCTCAAATTGATTACAAGAATAGGGGAATTAATGGTAAGGTGCATATTGCTAAAAGTGGTGTGCCTCTATTAGGATTAATGCACCAAGCTGCCATAGCTATACAACTTTGTCCTGGTTCTGCAGAACAAATCATCTTGGTCAATTCATTAGGTGAATTGAAAAATGTAGAACAGATGTTTCCAGATTTATTTTCTGATAATTTGGGAAAATATTGTGGTTTTAAGCATAACATTGTATTATGCAGAGGTTCGCAACCTAAGATTCATGACATATGTAATTTACGTGTTTCTGTGAGAGATTCTGTCAAGGCAGAAATTCAAACACTTATGGATGCAGAGATTATAGAAGGAATTGAGTCATTGGGATTGTTGGCACCCATTGTGGTAGTACACAAACCTGGTCATTCTATCAGAAGGTGTGCTGATCTTTATGAATTAAACAATGTCATTTGGGTGGACAGACATCCTTTACCCAGTATCAAGGAGATATTGGCCACCATTGGGAAGTGTAATTGTTTTTCCATTATTGACTCATCTTCAGCATATCACCAGATTGCATTCGGTATTGTATCATTTAATGTCATTCATCACGTCAATTGAAGCATATTGATACAAGTGAATACCATTTGGTTTGATGTGTATGTCATCAGTGTTCCAGAGACTCATGCAAAAACTATTTGAGGGTGCTAACCGGGCCTTTTTTTTCCAGGATGATATTTTAATTGCTGCTAATGATGAAAGAAATTATGATCATAAATTAAAAATGTTGCTGAAAAAGACTAAAAAAAGTAAATTAAAGGTGAAAAGTGTGTTGTACATGGGTCATACAATTGATGCTGAAGGCATCAAACCAAAAGAGAAATTGATTTCTAGCATTTGTAAAACCATTGTGCCTGTTAATAAGGATGTTGTGAAATCTCTCTTGAGCACTGTTGAAATCTATTCTAAATGCATCAAGCACTTCTCTGACAAAACTAAATCCATGAGAGATGTACTTACAAAATAAGAAATTTGAGTGGTGCAAGGTATGTCAAACAGAATTTGATAACTTAAAACAAGACATTTCTAAAGTGTCTCACTTAAACAGTTTGAAGTGGTCAAGTAAGGTAAGACAATATTTACTACTGATGCCAGTGCTTATGGTTTAGGTGCTGTTTTGCCACAAGTATAAGATAGTAAGATAGTGAAGAAATAGCAATACTCTATGCTTCATGTACATTATCAGTTGTAGAATATTGGTATGTTATTGAAAGGGAAGCATAAGCAGCTTTTCAGGGCTGCTAGGCAGTTTAGAAAGTACATATGGGACACACTATTTATTGTGGGAGTGACCATAAGCAGTTAATTCATTTGTTATCTGCTAAAGATTCTGGTGTTGGATCACCAAGAATTGCTAGATAGTTAGCCAGTATGTGTTAGGGAATAGGAATGTTTTTGATAATTCCCTATCGAGAATCAAATTATCCAGTGAATTTTGTAACAATTCTGGTGATGAATTAGAAGAATATGGATGGTAGCAGCCATGGAGTGCACGCATATGAAATCCATATCTTCCAAAGAATGGAAGGATGCTGTTATGAAGAATGCTAAACTGACGTCATTATCTTAATAGATTACAGAGGGTTGACCACATCAATTTGATTGGTGGCAGGGATACATCAATGTTAATAATGAACTTTGTGAAGATGAATGGGGTGTGCAATGAGGTGCAAAGTTGTTATTTCCTATTGTGGAATTGAGTGGTGTATTTTGGTCATCAAGATTACTCGGACAAGAGTAAGACCAAAAGTATACTCACAGAGTTACTTTGCTGGCTGGGTTTGGATATGGACATAGAGAGGTTAGTTAAGGAATGTTACTTGTGCAATAACAGCGATAAAGTTTATAATACTTGTTGTCAACCACTTCAGCCAGTGGATTATCCCACAAGATTATTGGTTAAATTGGCTATTGATATTATGAATCCACTGGAGCTTATGGGTGCCCATCATAAATATGCTCTGGTGATGGTAATTATTAGGCCAAGTTGTTTGAGCTGGAGTTTCTAGGAGAGGTTAATGGTAAAATAGGTATACAGTTTAGTGAGAGGTATCCTGATTAATTCATAACAGAAAATGGTACACAATTTGGCTCTGCAGAATCAAGAAATATTTGTCACAAAGAACTATTTCACACTGGTAAACTGTGGTATATAATCACATTGCCTATGGCCTTCTGGAAGGGGCATGCAGGATAGTTAAGAGATATTATTTAGATGGTGGCAACAGATGGTAAATTGGTTATTGACTATGTGAAATTAATTATTTGGTCTGGTCGCATAGGACTAGTACTCACTGCAAAACTGGACAATCACCTTTTGAGTTTTTGAAAAGAAGAAAACCCAAGGTAGGTATTTTCATGAGAGAAAACAATGAGAAGTGTTACATTGATAAAACCAAGTTGAAGGAAATTTATGTCTAAATATGAATTATATAAAAGAAATGTTGACAAAAGGTCTGGCTTAAAGGATTAAGTGGTGTGTGTAGGTCAGATTTAAATTAAAATTGGTATGGTATGTTCACAAAGGGACATCTGTATTCTCCAAAGCCAAGGATGTGAGGAAGGTTGGAAAAAATTATCATGAGTTGGATAATGGCTCATATTGGAACAAAAGTAGGTTGGTCATGTGTGGTAGTGATGACGCTTCTACGAATAAAATAGAAACAGGAAAATATACCACACAGAATTTTTAAGGAGTAGAACAGAAATTAAATTGCCATTTAAATTTAAAGATTTTGTTGTGGGCAAATGAACATTAATTAAATGTTTAGGGATTTTTAATGCAATGGTGCTCTGTTACTACATCTGCATGTTTAAGGAGTGTTGTTTTATTTTTGGTTGTATATTGTGTTGTATTGTATATATAGGGGGTCATTCCGACTCTGGCGGTCCAAGACCGCCAGGGCCAGGGCCCACGGAAGCACCGCCAACAGGCTGGCGGTGCTTCCCAGCCCATGCCGCGGTCAGAAAAGGGAATCTGCCGGTTTCCCGCCGGATTTCCCCTGCATGGGCTGAATCTCCATGGCAGCGCTGCAAGCAGCGCCGCCATGGAGATTCCGACCCCCTTCCCGCCATCCTGTTCCTGGCGGTTTTTACCGCCAGGAACAGGATGGCAGGAACGGGTGTCATGGGGCCCCTGCATGGGCAGTGCAGGGGCCCCCTAACAGGGCCCCATAAAGATTTTCACTGTCTGCATTGCAGACAGTGAAAATCGTGATGGGTGCAACTGCACCCGTCGCACCTCTGCAACTTCACCGGCTCCATTCGGAGCCGGCTTCATTGTTGCAGGGCCAGAATGGACGCCGCGGTCTTTTGACTGCGGAGCGGCCTTTCGGCGGCCTAATTTTGGCGGGCGGCAACCGCCGCCCGCCAAAGTTAGAATGAGGGCCATAATGTCTCTACGTCTTGTGTGTTAACATCTTATAGGTATTAATACTATGTTATATTTGTAAGCATGAAGATTTTATGTCATATATTTGTATTTGTAGTTCAAACATGTGTTAAGAAAGGAAGCTATGTAATGTTCCTTCATCTCTTAGGATGTAGTGACAGAGTAATGGAACATTCAGAAATGCTGATGTCTCTATAGTGTGGCAGTTGCTGAAGAGTGAATTAAGGCCCTGATTTATACTTTTTGGTGCAGAACTGCACCAACTTAGTTTTGCACCAAAAGGTTTAGCACTGGCTTGCACCATTTCCGTGCACCAGCCGTGCACCATATTTATGGAATGGTGCAAGCCGGTGCAAAGGGTAGGCTAGTGGCAAAATAAAATACTTTAGTCGGGTTGGGCTGGCAGTATGGAAGAAGGAGGTTTTGCACCAAAAAATTAAGTTAGGCAGGTTAGAATAATCAAAATGACTCTTTCCTGCCTAGAGTCATTTTCTGATGCAAAACCATCCATACCACAAGACTCCTGTCTTAGAAAAGACAGGAGTCATGCCCACCACCTCAATGTCCAGCACAGGAAACCAGGGCCCCCTGGGCATGGGCAATTTACCCAGTGCCATGTAGGAGGGGCCATTTCAGGGCCCCCCTACTTGGTAAATAAAATACTTACCTGTACTTACCTGTACTTACCTGTACTTACCTGGGATGGGGCCCCCCATCCTCCGCTGTCCCTCTGGTTTGGGTGGGGGGTCCCTGGGGCCTGGGGATGGCACCTGTGGGCTTAATGCATGGTGTTCCACAATGGAAATAGGCCCATAGGTCCCCTAACGCCTGCCCTGACCTAGGTGTTAAAGAATGGGGCAAAGCAAGCTTTGCACCATATTTTGAGCCCTCCCGTGCACCATTTTTGCACAGGAGTATAAATATGGCATTAAGGCCATAGAGTCAATTTTTGCACGGGAAGGCCTACCTTGCATCTCATGAAGCCAAGGTAGGTTTCCACTTCCAAAAAATAACTTTAACTCCATAAATTTGGCGCTAGATGGGTCTAGCACCAAACTATAAATATGGAGTTTGTTTTGCACCGAATTAGAGTAAAAGAAAATTATGTTAATCGGGTGCAAACAAAGTATAAATATGCCACTCAGAATCCAGAGATGCTGGGGAGTTTGCCCAATAAACTTCACATGTTATGAAGATGCTGTACATGTGCTACTTGGATTACTACAGACTCCAACTCCACCTCTAGCCTTTGGCAGTTAGTCTTGCCTGGCAATCTTGAGGTTGATGTGGATGGCTGTTACAATGTCTAGTGCAGAGTTTGGGTTTAACCATATTTCCGTGGGGAAGAACATTTCCGGAGCTCGGTTGTGCAGTAGGTCCCATATCTCTGTGGCATACTTGGTGAGTGAGCGGATGTTGAGGAGCATGTATGTGAGTGTGTCATGCTGTGTGGGTGGTGGTTGGCCTGTGTGAGCATGAGCAGGTGGCTGGTTGGTGTGAGTGTGTGTAAGAATGTTGCTGAGTGCTGTTTGAGTGGGAGTGGAGAGCATAGCAGAGTGCATGAAAACTTGAAAGTGTCCCATGTAAAAACTCTTTTTGTATTATACTGTTTGATGTGACAGCAGTGCGATGAACAGCAGCTGGTGTTGAGAGCATGGAGAAAGCATAGCAGGGAAGAATTGGGTAGAGGGAGGACCAGGGTTCCTGGTACTCTGCCATCCCAAGACTTACTTAATACTGGCTGCCTACTCTATCAAATAGGTCCTGGGACATGGAGGGGCACAGGAGGAGGTGGGTGAAATGCAGTGATGTCATTTCTTCTGCAGATGAATGATGGGAAATCCAATGAGGTCACTTCCTGTGCAGATGACTGATGGAAAGTACAGTGATGTCACTTCCTGTGTAGATGGATGATGGGAAACAAACTGCTATTTCTTGTTTTCTTCTTCTAAAGATGTTACTTCCTGTACAGATAGGTGATGGGAAATCACGCTTTGACATTTCCTGTGAAGATGGGTGATGGAAAGTGCAGAGATTTTACTTCCTATGCAGATGTATGAAGGGAACCTGCACAGAAAGACGATAGTAGTCAGCCTGCAGATATGGTGTGCACTGTCACTTTAATGGTGACCCAATGTGAGCGGCAGTCCACTATTACAATTTAACTTACAGACCTTGGGTATACTTTGCAGCATATACTATGGACTTGCAAGAAAGTTAACTTAGCCGAATAGGAGTATAGCCAACTTTGACAGCATTTTTTTAAATCTGACTTATAGTAAATCAAGTCTAATATCTAATTGTAATGAAATATTAACTATTTTTGGAGTGTGCAGTTTCACAGTGGTCTGGTTTTCTGCAATTATACTACTTTTTTATACGAAAAAGCTAGACAGTAAGGGGCCTATTTATGAGGCTGTCTAGCAGTGCAGCGCTACAAGTCACTTTGCCATATTTAAGGCAATATGATGCATTCCCATCTTTTCCCCTGAGCTGGCACCCTTGTGGCACCCTAGCACCAAAGGAGGCACCATCGCACCATGGTGCCATGGTGCCTCAGTTGCACGAGGATTGTTTTTGTTCAAGAAGTTACACTGTCCTGCATAAAAACAATCCTGAGATGCATATTCCTCTTTGTATGTGTGCTGCCGAATGCAGCTCATATAGAAAGAGGAAATAACAAGGAGGAATAAAGATATTTCACCTTGTTAAGCCTCACCTGAGAAGGCATGTCTTTTTGGTTCATTCCCAGGTCTACCAGTTTTGGTAAATCTGGAAGTGCGTCAAAAACTATGGGAGTTGGGTAGGAACACCCACACAATGCCCATGGAACGCCTTCCCAGGTGTCAAGCACTAATCTGTTTGTCCCATGGAGAAACAATGGTGATCCAAGTTGCTTGTTCCCACTCCACCTAGATGTTGCATGCTTCCCGCTGACTTGTACGTGGTCGACACAGGAATGTTCTGGGGGAAATGGGATGGATGAGAGAGAGAGAGAAACATGGATGTCACCTGGCAGGATCAGGATGGCTAGCATTGGTCTACAAAGAGCAGATATTAGTCAAATAACACTTTTCATGTAATCAATATACTAAAACTTCCCTTGCCTATGTCCACAAACTAGGTGTACCTGTCAGGGTCCCCTTTCCCACTTTTGAAGGCTCTCCATTCTCTCTAGGGATCTTCCAGAAACAGTATGGAACCTGCAACCAGATACAATGTTTAGCCTTCTATATAATCTACATGTATTCTCACATTGTTCCCAAGTTAATGTGTCCCCATTAGAAGACCTACCTAAAGTGTTCCAGAAAGTCAGAGTACTTCTTGCTCGTTGGGTCTTGATGAGACTTTTTAAAACACAGTCACACTCACAATCATAGACATATAGGAGGCGATAAAGAATGAAAATCAATTCTTAAGTATTTAGATTTCTCAAATATTCAGGGATTAATCAGCGCAGCTCACTTTCGTATGTAATTGATGTCATCACTGTTACATCACAGGGACAATTGAACATGGAAATAACAGAAATTTGATTCACGTTTTGAAACTATTGTGTGCCAAGCACTGAGTGTTCTTTATCACAAGCAATGATTGGTATCACAAAAATGCTACATGCAACTCAGTTATAACAAACATGTTCATAGTATATAGTTAAAATAATGTCCAACATGCACTCAAATTTGTACTGTCATTGCAAGCTAACAACAAAGAGCGTTATTATTCGGCAGATGGCAAGTAATCCAGTAACCAAGGACACTGATAACATTCTTTTCTAGTGCGCGCTGCCCATCTGAACATCCGGCAATCAACTATCAAAGGTAACCAATAAGAAGTCTTTCAAACGCGTGCAGCGCGTTACTGCCTTTTATGATGCTAATTTCCTTGATCTCTTCTTTTTTAGGATCAGCATCTGTAACGCTGGGCTGTGGAATAGACTATCCAGGAACAAGCACGGATGAGCAGAGAATCCCAGTCTGCATCTGAAGACCCCTGTCAGCAAGCAATTACCTCAATACCACAAAAGGAAGCATAAGGTCTGGGTGTTGTAAAATGGGAACTGTACTGAACTTGTTGGTAGAATAACTTTTCTGCCTCTTCTCCCCACTGAAACTTCATTCCTTTCTGGAGTAATTTAGGGATGAGAGCAACAATGTTGGAAAGATGATCAATAAAACACCTATAGAAATTGGCAAAGCCCAGGAAGCTTTGCACTTCTCTGACACTTTGTGGGGCTTTCCACTGAGCAATAGTTTCGACCTTTTTATCCTAGCCCCAAACAGGGTACCTCTCTTTGGTACAAAAATAAACTACCCATTGGTGTATGTAAAAAGGATATCACAAGCCACCGCAAAGTTCCATTACCTTACTAAGGGACTCAGCTACTGTCTGTGTTTCGCTAAATGCTCACTGAACTCTAAGGTGGCTTGAAATATCCATGTAGTATTAGCAGGATATAATTTATTTACATTAGTTATGTCATCAGTGACATGCCATCAAAAATGTCATCTAACATATAGGTCCTCATTACAACCCTGGCAGACGGGGGAGAAGTGGTGGTAATACCGCCAACAGGCCGGCGGGAAAAAAAGTGGAATTATGACCATAGCGGTTACCGCCATGGTCATCCGCCACTTCTCCACTCCGACTGCCAGGGCGGTGACGACCGCTGGGCTGGAGACTTTGGTCTCTAGCCGGCGGCCGTCACCAGACCGCTGGCGGTATCATGACCCTGCATACTGCCATGGATTTCAGGTGGTTTGGAACCGCCACGAAATCCATGACAGTAGGCACTATCAGTGCCAGGGAATTCTTTCCCTGGCACTGATAGGGGTCTCCTCCACCCCCCCACCCCCCTACCCCACCCCTGAGTCCTCCCCCCACACCTCCACCAGCCCCCAAAGGTGGCAGGACCCCCTCCCCACCCCTACCCCCAACATGCACAGACACACACCCTCCCTATCCCCACCCCCAACATGCACAGACACACACCCCAACACACACACATACACTGCAACAACACATGCCCGCACACATACAACAGACATGCACACAGACCGACCCGCACACATTTCCCATACAGAGAACACACCCCCCACATGCATACACGCACTCACACACCCCCTCATTGGTGACCCAATGTGTGCTGCAGTCCACTATTACCATTCAACTTACAGACCTTGGGTATACTTTGCAGCATATACTATGGACTTGCAAGAAAGTTAACTTAGCCAAATACGAGTATAGCCAACTTTGACAGCATTTTTCAAAATCTGACTTATAGTAAATCAAGTCTAATATCTAATTGTAATGAAATATTAACTATTTTTGGAGTGTGCAGTTTCACAGTGGTCTGCTTTTATGCAATTATACTACTTTTTTATATGAAAAAGCTAGACAGTAAGGGGCCTATTTATGAGGTCGTCTAGCAGTGCAGCGCTACAAGTCACTTTGCCGTATTTAAGGCAATATGATGCATTCCCATCTTTTCCCCTGAGCTGGCACCCTTGTGGCACCCTAGCACCAAAGGAGGCACCATCGCACCATGGTGCAACGGTGCCTCAGTTGCACGAGGATTGTTTTTGCACAAAAAGTTACACTGTCCTGCACAAAAACAATCCTGAGATGCATATTCCTCGTTGTATGTGTGCTGCCGAATGCAGCTCATATAGAAAGAGGAAGTAACAAGGAGGAATAAAGATATTTCACCTCGTTAAGCCTCACCTGAGAAGGCATGTATTTTTGGTTCATTCCCAGGTCTACCAGTTTTGGTAAATCTGGAAGTGCGTCAAAAACTATGGGAGTTGGGTAGGAACACCCACACAATGCCCATGGAACGCCTTCCCAGGTGTCAAGCACTAATCTGTTTGTCCCATGGAGAAACAATGGTGATCCAAGTTGCTTGTTCCCACTCCACCTAGATGTTGCATGCCTCCCGCTTACTTGTACGTGGTCGACACAGGAATGTTCTGGGGGAAATGGGATGGATGAGAGAGAGAGAGAAACATGGATGTCACCTGGCAGGATCAGGATGGCTAGCATTGGTTTACAAAGAGCAGATATTAGTCAAATAACACTTTTCATGTAATCAATATACTAAAACTTCCCTTGCCTATGTCCACAAACTAGGTGTACCTGTCAGGGTCCCCTTTCCCACTTTTGAAGGCTCTCCATTCTCTCTAGGGATCTTCCAGAAACAGTATGGAACCTGCAACCAGATACAATGTTTAGCCTTCTATATAATCTACATGTATTCTCACCTTGTTCCCAAGTTAATGTGTCCCCGTTAGAAGACCTACCTAAAGAGTTCCAGAAATTCAGTGTACTTCTTGCTCGTTGGGTCTTGATGAGACTTTCTAAAACACAGTCACACTCACAATCATAGACATATAGGAGGCGATAAAGAATGAAAATCAATTCTTAAGTATTTAGATTTCTCAAATATTCAGGGATTAATCAGCGCAGCTCACTTTCGTATGTAATTGATGTCATCACTGTTACATCACAGGGACAATTGAACATGGAAATAACAGAAATTTGATTCACGTTTTGAAACTGTTGTGTGCCAAGCACTGAGTGTTTTTTATCACAAGCAATGATTGGTATCACAAAAATGCTACATGCAACTCAGTTATAACAAACATGTTCATAGTATATAGTTAAAATAATGTCCAACATGCACTCAAATTTGTACTGTCATTGCAAGCTAACAACAAAGAGCGTTATTATTCGGCAGATGGCAAGTAATCAAGTAACCAAGGACACTGATAACATTCCCTTCTAGTGCGCGCTGCACATCTGAACATCCGGCAATCAACTATCAAAGGTAACCAGTAAGAAGTCTTTCAAACGCGTGCAGCGCGTTACTGCCTTTTATGATGCTAATTTCCTTGATCTCTTCTTTTCTAGGATCGGCATTCGCAACGCTGGGCTGTGGAATTGACTATCCAGGAACAAGCACCGATGAGCAGAGAATCCCAGTCTGCATCTGAGGCCCCTGACAGCAAGCAATTACCTCAAGACCACAAACGGAAGCATAAGGTCTGGGTGCTGTAAAATGGGAACTGTACTGAACTTGTTGGTAGAATAACTTATCTGCCTCTTCTCCCCACTGAAACTTAATTCCTTTCTGGAGAAATTTAGGGATGAGAGCAACAATGTTGGAAAGGTGATCAATAAAACACCTATAGAAATTGTCAAAGCCCAGGAAGCTTTGCACTTCTCTGACACTTTGTGGGGCTTTCCACTGAGCAATAGTTTCGACCTTTTTATCCTAGCCCCAAACAGGGTACCTCTCTTTGGTACAAAAATAAACTACCCATTGGTGTATGTAAAAAGGATATCACAAGCCACTGCAAAGTTCCATTACCTTACTAAGGGACTCAGCTACTGTCTGTGTTTCTCTAAATGCTCACTAAAGTCCTAGGTGGCTTGAAATATCCATGTAGTATTAGCAGGATATAATTTATTCACATCAGTTATGTCATCAGTGACATGCCATCAAAAATGTCATCTAACATATAGGTCCTCATTACAACCCTGGCGGACGGGGGAGAAGTGGCAGTAATACTGCCGACAGTCCAGTGGAAAAAAAAATGGGATTATGACCATGGTGGTTACCGCCATGGTCATCCGCCACTTCTCCACTCCGACCGCCAGGGCGGTGACGACCGCTGGGCTGGAGGCTGGCGGTATGACGACCCTGCATACCGCCATGGCTTTCAGGTGGTTTGGAACCACCACGAAATCCATGGCGGTAGGCACTATCAGTGCCAGGGAATTCTTTCCCTGGCACTGATAGGGGTCTCCTCCATCCCCCTCCCCTCTACCCCCCAACCCCACCCCTGAGTCCTCCCCCCACACCCCCACACCCCCTGCCAGCCCCCAAAGGTGGCAGGACCCCCTCCCCACCCCTACCCCCAACATGCACAGACACACACCCTCCCCATCACCACCCCCAACATGCACAGACACACACCCCAACACGCACACATACACTGCAACAACACATGCCCGCACACATACAACAGACATGCACACAGACCGACTCGCACACATTTCCCATACACACAACACACCCCCTGCATACATACACGCACTCACACACCCCCTCTACATACTCACACGCACACCCCCATGCACGCACACAACACACAACACCCCACCGCCCCCTCCCCTAACGGACGATCAACTTACCTTGTCCGTTGATCCTCCGGGAGGGGACGGGAGCCATGGGGGCAGCTCCGCCGACACCACACCGCCAACAGAACACCGCCGCGCCAAATCACAGGACGTGATTCGCTCGGCGGTGTTCTGTTGGCATGGCGGTGGAGCAACCTCCACTTCCCCACCGCCCGTCACTATGGCTGTTGGCGGCTCTCCGTCGGAAAAACGACATAGAGCTGCCAACAGTCATAATACACCGAGCGGAAAACCGCCACCACTGGCGGTCTTCAGCACGCCGGTCCCTCGGCGGTCTTGTAAAAAGGCCGCTGAGGTTGTAATGACCCCCTTAATGTGGAACTGTTTTTGCATCGCCACATAACTTGAATTATTATCATTAATAGGCACACACTTTGGCTTTGACTAGTAGATGGTAGCTATAGTCCTGTAGAAACATTTTGTGGACAACTTATTTATTACAGGACGCCGAATGCAGAATGAAGGGTTAACTGCATGTCATGTTTTACAGTAAACCCCTCCACCCCAATTACACAATTATGTATTCAGAAGCTCTTTTTCAAACTATCCCAACACCTGATTCCCATTGTATACTTATTTTCATTGCATAAAGCAAGGGTAGATGACAGGGCATTACACACAAGACCATGAGCACCAACCTCAACAAATGACCTTTGGCTGTGCACTGTTGCACAATGCATGGGTGGGGTTGTAGCAATATTTGTGTCTTGACCACTGACTTCGTGTCACACCACTTTGCTGATAGCTTAGCTGTCCACCATCACAATTGTGGTCAACAGTTACAGACTCCGTTTTGTATTCAGCTTAGCCTTAGCTTCACTGCCACGTTAAAGGTGCGAGTAGTTTTCCGTACAAAACATGTTATGCAACGTGTTTTCTACTCTGCATGTTCTTTTTCTTACCAAAGAGCTCGGACATAAGGTAGAGGAGTCAGTCAGTCAGCACGATAAGGATGTACTAAAATAATGTTTATGGTACAGCAGGGAACGGCTTAGGCTTAGGAGAGACACTTTGGGAAACTGGCCAGTCCAACCTGTTTCTTTCAACCCTGACCTAAAATAGCCAGCATCTTTTCATGTCTCTTGCACAGCAGGAGGTTTTTTTCCAGAAAGCCCTTTCCTCGTTTGTGTAAGATATATAAGAGACCCAGGTTGATAGTGAGAAATTCAGAGACCTCAATCAGGATGTTAGACGTCGAATGCCTGACATATTTCCCGTGAGGGTAGAGTTCTCTCTTTCTCGTTTCAGTCGAATGGGGTCACCGACTTGCTGCTAGGAGAAAGATGAAGCACCAGACAGGCCCTACGGTGATACATTTTTATTAATTATTTGCTTTGCATTGTGTATGAATATATATACATACAGTATATCAATATCAGTGTTTGTATCCGTGCATGTATATATTTGCTGTTTATAGACTGAAGATTCCTTGTACATGGTCTTACTTCATTGTTGCACATTTTAAAGATACACTCTTAGTATCTGTATGATGGCTGTTATCAGTTTGGAACAAAAAGATACATTTCAGTGGCAGCCATGTCGTTTGAAAATCCCCCCAGTGAAGCTGCCCCTGGAAGCTAATGTAATTCATTTGAAACAGAATCGCATTACTGGAGGGCATGATGAAATACGTGAAACCATAAAAGACATGATTGAGGCTGGTGTAATAGCTCCAACTACTACTGAATGGAACAATCCCCTCTGGCCTGTTAAATGACCCGATGGGCGGTACAGAATGACAGTTGATTACCGCAAGCTGAACAAACTTACACCCCATTTGACAGCCGCGGTTTCATACACCATCACTTTGACTGAACGAATACAGAAACATACAGGGACATGGTATGCCACCACTGACATTGCCAACACTTTCTTCTCTACACCCTTGCCGCCAGAATGTCAGGAGCAATTTTAATTCTCCCACTGCAGAAGACAATTTAAAATGTTATCTTTGCCTCAGGGGTACATACATAGTCCAACTATCTGTCACACGCTGGTGGCAGAGCACCTGGATGAAGTATCTGTCATTCCAGGTGTGCAATTGACCTATTACATTGATGATGTGATGATTCAGGGAGAGACAAAAGAGCAGGTGCAGATTCAGTTGGAGAGAGTGGTGGAACTCTTGCAGATTAAGGGGTGGATGATTAACACAGATAAGACACAAGGACCATCTCAAAATGTGAAGTCTCAAGGCAATCAGTGGAATCAGGGACACGGAGAGTTGTTACTACAAGCAAAGCAAAATATTCTTGAGTTTGCCACACCCGCACTAAACAGGAGACACAGAGATTTAATGGATTGTTTGGGTTTTGGAGACAGCGCATCCCTCATTTGAGTCACTTCTTGGCCCCTCTGTACAAAGTGACAAGGAAGAAACAGGGTGAAGAGCAGCAGTGTGCTTTTGATTAAGCAAAGGAAGCAATTTAACAGGCTTTAGACTTGTTGCCAGTGCACAAGGGAGACATTGAGTTACTTGTAACTGTTCAGGGACAATATGCAAATTGGAGTATGGGGCAAAAACAAGGAAGAACGAGGGTGCCCCTGGGGTCCTGGACTAGAAAACTACCTGACTCTGGTGAGCTCTATACTTCTTTTGAAAAACAGCCAGTGGATACTGAGCAGATAATACTAGGTCCTAATGTAATTCTGAGACCTGAAATACCAATCATGCAATGGGTGATGAGTTCACCTAAGTCTCACCGTATAGGACATGCACAAGAGGCTAACATCATATGCTGGAAATGGTACATACAAGGCATGCCTCGAATAGGACCGGCAGGCACTGCAGCCTACATGAACAGGTGTCACAAGCCCCTGTACAGGATCAGGCGAGAGTGCAGGAGGTACCACAGATAAAAGAGTCACCAGTAAGATGGGGTGTGCCATTTGAATCCTTGTCCCCTGAGGATAGGAAGCATGTATGGTTTACTGATGGTTCATTTAAATACGTGGGTACTAAAAGACATTGGAAATCAGTGTCATACAATCCAGTTACCAAAACGTTGCTGACAACCACAGGAGAAGGTAAAAGTAGCCAATATGCAGAGTTGTACAATGTGTATCAGGCTCTAAAGCAAGAACTGCCAGGGACTTGTCATATTTACACTGATTCTTGGTCCACTGCCAATGGGTTAGCCACTTGACTTCCCACATGGCATGCACATAAGTGGTTTATCCACTCAAAGGAGGTGTGGGGCAAAGAGTTGTGGCATGAAATTTCAAACAGAGTAAAGTCACAGTATATCACGTGGATGGTCATTGTCCCATTGACTCACTTGAACGCTGGTTCAATTCCCTTGCAGACGACAAAGCCAACATTTCTGAGGCAGAAGTGGCAACACAGGACTCTGACTTGGTGGGGATGGCTAAATGGGCGCACCAAAAATGTGGAGACATGGGAGACAGAGATTAGAGGGGTGCACATTCCCCTGGATTTGATAAAAACTGTAATTTTGGAATGTCATATTTGTCACCATACACAATAGAGATCTGTCCCACAAACAGTCAAAGGTCAATTGGGGAGAGGAAAGTTACCAGAACAGATATGGCAAATTGTTTACATTGGACCACTACCAATTAGTCGCTGGAGTCAATACGCCTACACTGTAGTGGACACTTACTCTGAAGTACCTGATTGCTGTCCCTTGCAAATGTGCTACTCAGTACAATACTATGAGAACTTTGGACTTGTTAATGTTATGTAATGGAGTACCACTCCAGGTCCAGAGCGACAATGGGTCACACTTCAAAGGCAAATTGGTGCAGGACTACTGTTCTAAGCACAATATCGAGTGGATATATCATATTCCTTATTATCCACAGGCCTCAGGACTGATTGAGAGAATCAATGGCTTACTGAAAGCTCAATTGTGAAAAGTATCTGATGGAACTTTGAAAAATCGGAGAGAGCATTTAAATGAAGCCCTCCAGATTCTGAATAACAGACCATTAATAAATGCTGAAGCACCCCTGATGCGAATGTTAACTCCAGCTTTGCAAATACAACCACATGTGGCCACCAATACCATTATGTACTGGGAAATAGAACCTGGAGCCTTAGCTCCTTACAGATCCTCACCTGAATCTGCAGGTCTTGACTTACATGCTTTACAAGCTTACAAACTGAAACCACAAGACATAGCACTGTGTGAAGTTGGAGTACAGATTCCGGGAGAGCATTTCAGATTGATTGCTCCCAGATCAAAGGTATTCAGATTTTATGGGGAGTGATTGATGCAGGCTACCAAGGAGAAATCAAAGCTATTCTGTTAAATAGTGCGGAAGCTGATTTATTCATACAAATCGGAGACAGAATCGCCCAACTTGTCATAATTCCAGTGTATGGAGGATTGGTGAGGAAGGGGACGGCCCCAACCCTTCTTACTGTACATGGGGAGGGAGGTTTTGGTTCAACTGACAAAAACCCTGGTTCTAAAGTATGGGTGGAATCCCCAAAAGGCCCTCCAGAACCTGCCGAAATTATATCAAAGGGTCCCAATAATGTCCTGCTGATCATGAAACCAGGAAAGGAAAAATGGGAACATTTTGCAGCTGATAAATGTTATTTGCGAGAATGATCATACTTGTTTCTTTTACAGATCATACTACAGCTTGTCTTTGCCGTGAGTGTGCCATGTGGTCTCCTTTTGGGTATGTGCATGTGAGGTTGGGAAAGACCTAACACCCCCAACCTCAACTTGAATGATCAACAACATCGTGCAACACCTTTACTGCATCTGAATGGCAACATTTGAATTCATTTGGTGCAGACCTTTGTTCAACAGATCCAACTTCTGTATGTGTGCCACAAAAAGCACTGTGGATGTTTTGTCAACGTGTTTTATTGCCATACCAACACCAACAAGCATCTTGTTAGAAATGTTCAATGCCATTAACCAGGATAAAGATGTGCAAGAACATGACGTGGAAACCCACTTCAGCCCCTATGAGTATTGCAGGGACTGTCAGGAAACAACCGATGAGAAGTGGGACAATCTCAGATAATTACCTTACTACATTACTACTGGTGACGTGTGTTACTACATGTCCTGCAATTCTCGTGACGTTGGAAAATGCACTCAATTGTGTTTAGAAAAGAAAACATCAACCTCTCAAAACAAACCGTGGGAACGCAGAGTTTTGTGCTTTTACCGAACGGACAGACATTGTAAAAACATGACGGATCACATGGCTTGTCATCATCTAGTGACTGCTGCCAGTCACATTAAAGATGTCAAGTTGCCAGTTGGCTGACTGTTCTCGTGAGGAAACCTTACTTTTACTTACATTCCAGCTAACATAACAGACGGGCCGTATACTTTCAAACACCTGGGACTCATGATGTTTCCATATAACTCTAAACATACTTGTTATCCTAGAGACACTATGCAAATAGATGAAAATTGTGACTCAGATATTCAATTATTATCCCAATCAGAGTATTGAAGCTTAAGTCTTTCTATTGTAGGCGTGCCTGGTTTAGCTGTGTACAATACTAGGGTAATTAACAAATTAGCTTGTCTAATAGTTAAAAACATCAACCATACTTCTATTGTGTTATCTGAATTTTTATTAGATGTGTGTGGTACTAGAAAAGCTGCATTACAAAACATGGCTGATATAGACTATCTTTTGCTAAAACATAATCATGGTTGCAATGAGTTTAAAGGCATGTGTTGTTTTAACCTTTCTGACCACTCTAAATCTATCCAGGCAAACAATGAGGTGCAGGCCTGGATGCTGGCCAAGCCCAATTGCAGACAGCTTTTGGCCTTTGGGCAGGAGGGGATGGGCTGCAAGGTCTGGCATTTTATTAGGCCATGCTCCCCACCCTCTACTGCCATCTGAACCCCATTATTCACAATCTCTAATTGTACACAGAATGCGTTCAGCTGCAAGGCTGTGTGCAGGTAGTCCATGAAGCTTTTCCAGATATTGTTATGATAGGTAGCAGTAGCTTTGTGGTTCTGGCTTATACCTTGACTCTTGGCTATCCACAGCTTTGAAGCTAGCATCTGTTGGTGGTTTACCAGTTAAGCATGTCTAGCTCTTCTACAGCTGGTCCTCTTGAGTCAACGACGCTTGCCTTGATGGTGGTGTACAGGGTGGATATTACTAACCCTTTCAAAGCCTGGCCACAGGAGTCCATGGAGCTTGCCTACTGAATGTGTACCCGACAGTGGCACTAGCTCCTTGGCAGCTATGGCCCTTGCACTTGGTGTACAGGACAGATGATACTAGCCCCCAGCTATGAAAACTACAACTCATGCCCTAAGGTAACTATAACTAATGGCCCCGCCATGCACAGCTTTCAGACCAATAATTTCACTACAAATGTTGCAATGATATTATCAATGATGTCATAGAAGATGGAACTACTCAAGTAATATGTGGGGTAATCAGCACTGCATGGTGAGGGCGCGAGTTACAGATAACTTAGGACATGAGTTATAGCTTGGCCCGGGTGTAAAACTCTGCTCCGCCAGCAGAGTTTACAGAATTCGGGCACTCTGTGCTGAACATGTGAAGGAACAACTAGGTCCTAAACAACGATAGTCTAAACCACTACTGTTAAACAACTAAAAATTCTCTACAACGAAGCACTGAAAAACACTGTCTAAACAATGATTTTGCCTGAATAACGATTGCCTGAACAACAAATTTTAAGGTAGGTTGGCTGGAGTGCGACGTCCCCACTGACAACGCAGGACTCACGTCGCTGCAACCGCTGATGTCTGGAGGACTCGTGAGATCGGAGTGTCATAGTACCAACATTTGTGATACCCGACTATGTCACAGCGCTTGTGACCCTGGGGCGTGATTGCGGCCCTGGGAACTCACCCCACAGTTTCTTGACTTCTCTGGACTTTGACTTTGCCGGAAGTCCCAGGGACTGACCCCTCACATTCGAAGACACCTCACCGCCACCGCTCCACAGCAAGGACCCAATGCCTCTTCATGAGGCCTCTGCTAATTTCCCCCGCAGCTCCAGAACAGAAGCCGTATCGGACACATCAAAGTCTTGCTTCCTGACTCCATACACCGCTGTGTTTCTTCACTTTTGCTTAAGCTACTGTACCTGGAGGTCAGTGCAAATCTGTAACTGGTACCAGTGGCGTCGCATTTTGGGAAATGACTCCATCACAACACTGTGATAACACCAAATTGCAGCATTTGTGTTTCTAGGCACTATTTTTGTGTTTAATCTTGCAAAATTCATAACTTTGCTTGTGTATGTTCGATTGTGTATGTTCAATTTTGTCATTGTTTTGCTTAGAGAAATGTTTGCTATTTTTCTAAACCTGTGTTGTGTCCATTTTGTAGTGTTTTCACTGCACTACTGTGTGAGTGGGTACAAATACTTTACACATTGCACCTGAGATAAGCCTGTCTCCTTGTGCCAAGCTACCAAGGGGGTGAGCAGGGAATATCTAGGTTTGTATCTCGATTGCCCTGACTAGAGTGAGGGTCCCTGCTTAGACAGAGTTCAACCTGATTGCCAACCAGAGACCACATTCTAACAGTGCCACTGCAACTTAGAGCTCAAGATGGTCCCAAAGAAAGTTGCTCCCAAGAAAGTGGTCAGTGAGAATAAGCAACTTTCTACCAGTGGGGAGCAGCACTCCTGTATGAACAGCACCACCCCAACCTAGACCCAAGACCTTGTCTGTCAATTAGGCAGCCCCTGAAATCATGGCAATGCCAATGTCCAGTGACGTTGAATTGGATTTGTCCCTTTTAAAAAGTAGTGCCTAATAATTTCAGGAAACAGAGCAAAGTGGAAAGCAGCAGCAGCCAGCAATAGTAAATCTTAGTGAAGTTGGAGCAGAACAGGAGGTCGATCTTCCTGCCAAGCAAGAAACTTCCAGCCGCGGGTACAGGACATCGCATTTGCACACGCTGCGTCTGGCTGCCACGGTGGCCAAAACAGTTCTGCTCGTGAGCGCTGATGCACCTGGAGTAGATTTTCGAGATACATCTAAATCTAGTCAAAAAGTGGTTTTTGAGTAGATTGTTTTCTCTACTGGACCCTTCAAATTGTTTTTTAGTAGCTCCTAGATCTCCAGCAAGAAAAAGAAAGGGCACCTTCTTTTCCAATCACCACTTATGATGATGATGATAGGGACATGGAGTGGACCCCGCATAGTCCAAGAGATGCCAGCGAAGGCAAGGGAAAAGGAAATGTCCTGGAAAGCCTTAGTATCATGGAGGGGGATGAGGAGGAGGGTGATGATGATGACCCAGTCATTCTGGAAGCTGGCATTGAGAAGTCTGACATTACTTTCCAATCTGCTCTGAGGGATGTGGCACAGGCAGCATTAACTAGTTCCTATGTTTTTAAGGGCCATGCAGAGACCTGCACCAACCAGTACCTCAGTAGAAGTATGCAATGCATGGAGGCAATCAACTAATCCACCTACCTCCAGTTCTTATTTAGACATTGGCAGTGCCAGATAAGAAAGTACTCCTTCCCAGTTTGGGACTTTGTTACAATTAGCAAACAGGAGGAGAATTTTGCGATATGCTCTACTTGCTACGCGAGTGTATATCAAGGTAAGTCTGGTTCACATTATAGTGCTGGTGGCCAGATGACCCATGTGAAAAAACATGACGCAATCCGATGGGAGGAGCACCTTAAAAAATGGCTGAACTTGGTCCCGGTGGTGAAGGTATGAAGAGCTGGGAAACATGAGGTACAACTGGTCAAATCACAGTGGAAGGTGAGAAAGAAGAGGGTGACATCCTCACACAAAGCAGTCCTGTTCCCAGCAGTGCACCAGAATACCCCGCCTCAGTGACCTCACAATAGCACAGGAAGACTCAGAGTTAGTTGAACACGCCAAGGCATTTGGTGACTGCACCATGACACTCATTGAATCTACCACCACCGACATCTCAAAAGTCACCTGCATCAGTGCCCCCACAAAAGTAGAAAATCCACGCTAAAATTACAGGCAGCAGGGGGCCTAAGATCGCAACCACCCAATGGCGCGTTTGTACAATGGGAAGCTGGTAAAAACGTTAGCGCTAAACCTCCTTCCTTTTTTCTTTGTGGAAGAAGTGGGATTCTTAGACTTTGTGGCAGCCATCTGCCTGAAATGGAAGGTTCCAAAGCGGACCTATTTTGCCAGAGTTGCTGTTCCAGCCCTGCATCACAACGTGCTGCAACTGTTCAGAAAAGCTTTGCAGGAAAGTGTTGGCCACACTATCCACCAGACGACTGACATGTGGATCAGTTATCAGGCTACTGATTACATGTGCATCACTGCACACTGGATGCCTTTTGGGGGATAAAGCAAAAGCTATCTGCAGCTCTTTTGCCAGAAGACATTTTTAAGAGCGTTCAGTGGCATGGAACAGTAGCCATGTTTGCCATGGAAAGTCACATGCAGCTGCAAATATCTTGGATGTATTTAATAGCAATGTGTCAGAATGGTTGCGACCTAAAGGTCTCTCAATTGAATTTGTTGCCACGGACAATGTCAGTAACATAGTCAAGGCCATGGCAGATAGTGGGTATTTCAGGGTCATGTGTTTGGCGCACTGCATCAACCTGGTTGTGCACTTCTTTCACAAAAAAGAACACAACAGTCAGCAACATGTTGACCACCTGCATAGAAATCTATACTCATTTCAGCCATTCTTTTAAAGCAGACACTTTTGCTGTTATTCAGTGTGGTAACAGAGTACCCATTAAAGTCCTTTTTTAGGAGGTGCTAACACGTTGGAACGCAACCTATTATCTGTTGCACCGGCTGTGTGAGCAGTACAGACAGATCAATGACTATGTCATTCTTAGCGGAGGGGATGTAATTGGGAAAGCTTTTACCATGGATGCAGAAAAATAGGGTCTAGTTAAATGCCTGACACAGATGCTGCTCCCTTTTGTGGTTTCCACACAGGAAGTTAGCAAGGAGGTCAGTACGATGGGCTAAGCTGTACCATTGTTGTATCTGCTACTGGACCAGCTAAGGAAGGTGTCTGAAAGGTTCACACTCATAGGTGTGAAAAAAAAAACCAGAAGTGCATGCCTTTGTTGAGAGCCTAAGCTATCACTTGACTTGTAATGCAAGGCTGCAAAATGACATTATCTCATCCAAAAAGTACATCTATGCCACACTACTTGATCGACACTACAAAAAAATGCTTTCCTCTTTCATTTCTTTTTCCAAAAGGGATGTTTCAAAATGCAAGTGGTGGATTGTTGAGCAAGGCGGAGAACTATGAGAATAATGACTGAAACTTGGAGTCCCACTCCGCAGTTCTGGGGTGCCACCTTCAACTTCCAGAGAGGGAAGACTTGTCTCAAAGCAGCCAACACCAGCAACAAGAACATCAGCAAGAACAACACCAGAACAGTCGGACCCAACCTCTACATTTGTTTGGTTTCAAGTGACAGGTCTTAAATCCAGTGCAAAGGCAAAAAAAAAAGATGTTGAGAAAGTATAGCACCAATGACACTTCAGGTGATGTTCCAGGAGCATGGGGTTGACCCAAAAGAGGTGTATGTGGGTGAAATCCACTAGGTGTATTGGTTTGGGAGGATGAGCCAATGTCCAGACCTCAACAGGCTGGCAATAAAGTATCTGGCTTGTTCTGTACCCAGCGTGTCTCCTGAATGTGTGTTCAGTGCAGCTGGTGAAGTTGTTACAGTGAAAAGGCCCAGTCTCTTGCCTGAAAACATGGACAGATTAACCATGATCAAAATTAACCAGCATTTTATAACACCTGATTGCACTGTACCTGAAACACCACTGGAGGAGGAAGAGAATGGTTGGTCAGAATCAAGTGTGTTTGCTCACAATCTTCTGGGTGAACCACCTGAGTTTGATGAAAAACTCTACTTCCGAGATTGAGTTTGTCAGTGCCACCATGGAACATTTTAATTATTTCTTGTGGAACTTTTTTCTTTCTTTTGTGTAGTATTTTGTCACACCTTTCCCCAAGTCCCCCTTCCCATCCATTTATCAAATCACTAACTCTCTTCCCCCAGATTGTGTGATTTATTAAGATGTGACTTAATGAATCACACACTTGCTGGGGCAGATGTGAAAAAAGTGATAGCAACTCACTCCATGGCCTTCCATTACCTGAGCAATATTCAACGCCATCAACATCATCATTCATGCCTTTTGTTGTGTGCTGTGTAATTGCTTAACCTTGTCCAACCACTCTTGACATTGAGCCCACCTCTTCTGACTCCCTGATTTCATTTCCTTAATTTAGTGTTTAAATCTTAGCTCCCCTCCATTGCTCAAAAGAAGTTGATATTGCTACTTTTTATTATCATATCAGGTCTTCTTTGTTGTGTGTCAAATACTGTCATTGTGGTGGCCTTGTCTTAGTCTTCATAAAGTTATGATATAATATAACCCACTAACTTTCAGTTTCTTTCAATGTACTTGACACTGATGGATAACCTTTTGATTAACCCTCATTTGGAGTCTGCATATGTGGGAGTAGCACCTTCAGGCTTCCCTGTTAGCGCTCCAGCCTGCTGTTAAAACTACCAACACTCCCTTTAAAAATGAAGATACAACCTTGGGAAAAACCCTGCAGTATCTAGACTCCCTTGTTTCATCTGTTCAGGTAAGAGAAGAAATATGGATTGAAGTGAAATAGTTTAGTTAGTAATTAACTCCTACTGAAGAAAATGTTATCTGTGTTTTCCTGTAGCAGGCCCACCACTCCCCACGAAGAAATAGCTCAATAAAAAGTCAATTTGAAACCCAGTTCCAACTCTCTCCCAACCCTCTCCACCCACAGCAAGTCCCTCCCACCCAAATGTAATCAAAGGCTTAGAAGTGGGCACTGTCTATATGGATCAAGAGCTGGTCCAGGTTCTGCTCGATCTGGCTAACCATCTGGTCCATCTGCTGAAGGATACGGTGGAGCAATGCAGGGACCCTGAATGCTATCAACAGCACAGGCGATATGGTGTCCGGGAGGCTGGGCTGGCATTCTACTGAGCTGGATCCTGGGTCAGAGGCAGTTATTTCACCCTCTACCTCGTCCAGGACCACAAGCCGGTGGTATTCAGCCTAGATGTTCTTCAGCCTTTGCTCCCGCAGACGGGCCGCAATCGGAGTAGCTATATCAAGTAATACAAAAATAAAAAAGACAAATTGTAAACAATGCTTTGAATAAATACTTCTTTAAAAGTAGGTAGTGGGTGGCACAGTAGCAGTACATTGTTGGTCCCCTAGGGACATTGGGATTAGAGGTGATTCTTATGATCAGGAGAGTCACAGCGCCAATTTACTTTGTTTACCTACACATGTGTCATTTGAAAAGCACTGACTGTCTGGTAAAAAAGAATTAATGCAGAGTAACACTAGATTTAAAAAACTGTATTTTCATTTTTTTATTTAAACACTTTTCCAATAACTAAACAGACACTTTCAGTGGAAAAATAAAAATGAACTACTTCTCATTTATGAGCAAGACATTTTGCACTATGGAGTACAAGTTGTTGTGCCAAATTAATAGAGGCATGCTAGCCAGCGCTTCCAGTACTTTGTTACTATGTGCAGCTGGGGATGCTATAGTTGACAATTATCTGTCTTTAGCCCCAGTGGCCCTGCCCTTCCCCAAATGCCTTTCACTTAGTTTCTGCCCTGACTCCAATGAGGCAGATGAATAAATTAGATGTGTCACACATGTCATATATAAAATGAGGATATATTGTCCTCTCTGCCATGAGTAGACTATGGGGAAAATGATGCACTGCACTACAGTGAAAGGAACGGGCTATATAGATTGTATTCAGCATGTTCGTCACACAGTATCCCTTACCCCAAATTGGGCTCATACTAGTCCCACTTTACTCATTGGCTTTTCCCACCACCACAAGTTCTTTCCAACAAATTCATTAACTTTCCAGTAAGAAAAGGAAACTTGACTTGCTCTACTGCAGTGCAAGGCAGAGGGCTTAGATCAGTAGGTAGACGTTTTGGTACAGAATAGAGGGGTGTCACTGATCATCTATTTATCAGGTGCCTAAGCTTTGGCTTATTCAGTCACTGTATAGACGAAAGTCTAAAGGAAAAAATCTGAACCAGCATAAAATAAATCTGTTATGGGAAACCATGAAATATATTTTGGAAACACTTCACATGTCCATAAAAATGTAGCACATGCCAAGAATGGATTTTTCAATTTGCTTGGTATTTTGGGATGGAAGAATAAAGGAGTGAAGTACTAAGAGGTGACTGAGTGGGAAAAGGAAAACAACACATCTTGTGTGTTCAGTTTGCAGTGATTGAAAAGCTATGTGAATGCTGCATGAACTAAAGCAGACGCCCATTGCCCAGCCAACACTCCAGGCACAAATTGAACCATACTGCACTTCTTTGGTCATGGGTGGCAAAATACCATGGACAAGGAGAGGGGTTGATGAATGATGATGGTTGGGATTCATATCTACTTCATTTAACAAATACAGTGAGTCAAGGGATTAGAACACAAATTAAAATGCCCCTCACATTGAACCATAGCTTTGATAATCATAAAACACAAAGTAAGCTAAGTAGGTATGCAGCATGCCCCTCTCCAGAAGAGCTCCCTTGTTTGTTCACCCATGCAAACATTTTATCATCCTTTCATTATTCCTATTAAATTCACCCAAAGCTGCCACGATATAAGCCATACTTTTTATCATCCAGTCTTTCACTACAATTCACAATCCATTATCCAGCCATTCAGAATCCAATATCCTCCTTTTCACCCATCCATCCATTAACCCAATGCACAGCCTTGCATAGTTTCACCCACACACACATCATTTCTTTCACTCATTTTACCCATCCTTTCTTTTAACCTTTCGTACTTTCCTGATTCCATCAAGGAATCATTTGTAGCATACATTATGGACCTGATTATGAGTTTGGTGGATGGTTAACACCGTCCGGTAAACTTCCAATGGGGAGGTTGCTGCCATACTGACTATTTACCCGCCGGGCCCATTAAGAGTTTCCCACTAGGTCAGCGGGTGAAAACCAAGTGCATGGGCAGTGCAGGGACCCCTTTCGGGCCCCCTGCACCTATTATCTGCCAGCCTTTTCATGGCAGTGCTACAGCTATGAAATGGCTGGTGGAGAACAAGGTTGTAACCCCCAAGGCAGAGTTGCTTGCAACACTGCCCTGGCAGATTAGAACCACCACCTACTGTCAGACTACCGGGATCCCTGATTCTCGCAGAGCTGGTGGTCCCCTTGTAGTTCGACTGCCAGGGTTGAAATATTGTGCTCAGACCACCGCATTGGCTGCAGTCCAACCACCATCCCTTGTAGCTAGCGAGTAATAGTAATTGTCAATAATCATACAATGTGACAGACCACTGCCCGTCCCTATAGCCGCTTCTCCTCCTGCTCCATCTGCTCTTGCATCAGTACTTGAGCTGGCTTCACCGGTAGTCGGTGTCGATAGAAAAAACATTATACAGTTTTTAGATGCCAGGTACACCTCTTCCTCATTTTTTAATAAAAAAATTACAACCCCAATACATCGTTACAGTTCGGTTAGCATTCTATCAAAACTATCACTCTGGACCTGCTTCTGTTGTGTCCTCTTTTTGCCCTTGGGTGCAAAATTATTGTAACAGGCAAACTCAGTAACATTGTACTATCTGAATCAGATCACCTATGGTTCCAATATGACTGACTATTGTTGACCTGGCTATCCTCCTAAAATCCTTATTGCAAATTTCCTTAACAACAATTACATTTGGAACCATTGCATTGCAATAAATGAACTTTGATTCTATTATCATTTCTCAACCCCAGGATGAACCAATTTTTTTGCAATGCAGGGATGCACACTAATGCTACACATCACTGTGAAATTGCCTGGGACTATACAACCTACATAAATAAAGTCAGAGAGAAGGCTAACTCACTGATATCACTAATTAACTATGGTGGACAGAGGAGTCTGCATTGCAATGGCTTCTTAAATGATTAGCCAAAGTGAGAACCATTGAGTATGATGATGTAGTGCTGAGCCCCTGCCTAGCGCTAACCAGTTCACATAATGATATTCTTAATTGAAACTAAACATAACTTACCTGTAAGAGTGAGCAGCATGCTATTTAGAAAAAAGCTAGCATTGTAGAACACAAACACAATGATATGGGTAATAAACATCGAGCCCCGGAATCTCTATGCTTAGCAGGTCGAGCGGGCCCTGCTCATGGTCGGTGAGATCTACCTACCTGTGCATCAGCTGCTGGGGGGTGTGCTGGACCTGCACCCCCCCCCAATGCCCCTGATGCTCTCAAAGGGGGTAACTACTGCCAGGTCTGCTGCCACCATGGAGGGGCGGTGGTGCTGCACATAGAAAACCAGTGCTGCCATCTCTACCCCACAAAAGATTGGCCAGAGCTCAACCCTTGGCAGCACCGCCGACCGCAAGGTAGACAGCTGCTTCTGGGTGACTGGGGGAGGCTGGCACTGCGGCTCCCCTGTTCACTGGCACCCCCCTGCTCTGCCATGTTGCTAGGTAGTGGGGTGAAGAAAAGAACAGGAGAAGGAAGGAAGGAAGAAATAGGAACAACTAAGTAAATAAAGGGAAAATAAACAAAAAATCAGAAAGTCACAAAAAGCACAAAATAAAATGTAAAAATACACAGACACAAAAAGACAAACTAATACAATAAATAACCATGAGGAGTACAAATTAAGAGGGTGAAGGATTGAAAAGATTATCAAGAGATTTTTAAGGGATTTAAAAACAGGCCCCAGCACCATAAACACCATGTAAACCTCATGGTGCTGTCCATGCGTTTGATGTAAAATGCACTGCGAACGGGTACTACGGGGAAACGCCATCTGCCTGCGTATCTCTGCGTACGGGGGCAGAGTTTTTTTGCCACTTTGAGGAGTTCTGTGAAGCATGACTCTGTAAACTCCGCCCATGCCTAGTTATTGTTTGATGAATGAACTATAACTGCTGAATTCCTATGGTTTTGTGCACGTAAATTCTGAAACTTTTATTGTTTTGTGAATTTCTAAGATTTTTTTAAATGCTAATTCCTAAATATAACGACCCTGTGACCCCTGTTTTTTCAATGAATTCTTTTGTTTTTTTTTAATGCAGCAAGAGTTTTGTTGCAGAGCATGATCTGCAGCCAGGCTCTGTGGCCAACCCCCTGCATGTATTCATCCCCAACCCACGACAGAAAAGCAAGGAGAACGCACTCAAAAAAATAGGGGAAAAAGCAAGGAGAAAGCTGTAAGAACAAGGAAAAAACAAGGAGCAGGCACTCAAAACACAGAGGAAAAAGCAAGGAGGATGCTGTGAAAATGAGGGAAAAGCAAGGAGAAGGCACTCACAAAATGGAGAAAAAGGAGAAAGCAGTAAGAATGAGGCAAAAGCAAGGAGTGGGTGGACAAAAAATGGGAAAAAAAGCAGAAAGCATTGAGAACAAGGGGGGGACAGTAGAAGGCACTCAAAAACTGGGAAACAGCAAGGAGAAAGCAGTGAAAATGAGGGAAAAGGAAGAAGGCACTCAAAAAAAGGGTGGAAAAACAAGAAAAAGACAGGTGCAAGAGGGATGCAGCAGCACAGGGAGAGCTATGTCTTTTTTGAAATTTTTGCTGCAGATTCATGGATCCACTGTGATTTACAACAAAAATGTAAACTTTTTGGGCCCCTGTAGGACCCCACCATCAAGCCTAGAGGGTCAGGGTATTCCTAACGTGCTGCATTTTGGTTTTTGTTTTTTTACTTTTACTCTGGACTCAGCTGAGTCCAAGACGCAAGATTGCTACTAGCATTTCCTGGCTGAAGTGCTGGCAGCCAAACTGATCTCAACATGAGATCTGTCAGATTTGCAGAGGATCCACATCCAGAGATATCAATATTTTGTTTTCCTTCAATGTCTCTGAAACTACTGAACGGATTTACACCAAATCACAAAAAGAGCTCTTTCTGGAACAAGAGCTAGCTTTTGGCCAAATTTAGTTGTGATTCCATCCAGCAGTTCGGGCTATAGCCATGCTTAAATTCCCTATGGCAAATTGAGTGGAGAAAATACATTTTGGGACCCTCACCTTCTTTTCGGTCCCGGCTTGATGAATCACACCAAACAGAAGCTGAAGTGAGTTGCGTACTAGTTCTAAAAATTTTGTGAAGATTTGTCAAATGACACCAAAGGTATTAGCAAAACAGAAAATTATTTTCCTAGGGAAACTAGGTCCTAACAATAACCACCTAATGGCAATCAATGT
Organism: Pleurodeles waltl; assembly: GCF_031143425.1. Classification (NCBI taxonomy): domain Eukaryota; kingdom Metazoa; phylum Chordata; class Amphibia; order Caudata; family Salamandridae; genus Pleurodeles; species Pleurodeles waltl. Next base: position 85,246,415 of record NC_090442.1, on the reverse strand, counting down.
TATCAAAGATGTCATGAGTGCCGTAATTTGTGTGATATATGCAGAGCATAGCAAGGACACAAGTTATTGTTACCTTAGGGCAGGAATTATAGTTACTTGAGCTAACTCTCACTATAACAGGTGAATTTCTAAGGTTTTGTATGTTTAAAATGTGAGCCTAACTATAACTTCCCTGTAACCTGTGTTTTTAAAGATAATTTCTATTTTTTAATCCTATTTCCTAACTATGATGTCCCTGTAACTTTTGTTCTTTTCAGTGAATTTCTCTGTCTCTTTTAATGTAAAGTAATTTGGCTGTGTGCGATGGAGGTTGGCTGCAAAGCCTGCAGCCAATATCCTTTGACCACCCAACCTGGTGCCATGCATCCAGCCCTCCTAAACACCCAACCCCAAGCTGCACACAGGCTTTGTTAATCCTCAGCGATAGTTGGCCACAGGTCCCCGTGGTCCCCCTTCCCTGGCTGTTTCTGGCCCCAGGAATCCACTGCCCCAGGGCCTTGCCTTCTAAAAATGTGTTTGTGGGCAAAGGGGCCACACGTCCACGTGGCCCACCTACCCCTGCTGATTTTGGCCCATTGACCTCATCCCCAGGGACAAGGTTTAATATTTAATATTTTTTCTGTGGGAAGGGGGATGCGTGGCCCACTCCCCAGGTCAACCTCACCCCCTGGCCTAAATAGCTATTTATTTTATTTGGGGAGGCAGGCCATGTGTCCTCCAGGCTGAACTCTCCTGCATGGCCCCACTCCCCTGGCTGATCTTTGCTCCAGGGACCCCATGTCCTTTGTGGCTTGGCCTTCTAATTTTTTTTGGGGGGGAGGGGCCCCGAGGCTCATGTTGGAGTAAATAACAATATTTTCAATTTCAGTACAGTCCCTGGGGTTTTCCTTGATTGGTGGGGAACTTTGGGTATATAAATATATATATGATGTAATTCCCATTGACAAAGCTTTTTTGTTTTGCAAAAAACTTTGGTGCTGTTTAAAGAATCTTCATAAAAAGTTGAGCTGTAATTCATTCAGCTGCTGTCTTGAAAGTTTCAGGGTGATCCGTCAATCCATCAAGCGGGGGCAGAGAAAAAGGAGATTACCAAAACTCATTTCCACCATGCTATTTCCATAGGGATTTTGAACACAACCACAGCCCAGACTGCTGAACAGAACTACACCAAGCTAGGCAAAAAGTTAGATCTTGGTCCAGAAAGATCTTTTATTGTTATTTGGTGTAAATTTCAGCAGTGCATGAGATATTTAAAGAAATAAATTCAGATATCTAGGGAAGCGGCCCCTGCACAGACTGACAGACCCATGCTGATATGTGACTTGAACCAGGAAAGTGTTGGCAGCCATTTTGGGAATCGGACTCAGCTCGGTCCCAAAAAAAAAAGTTGAGAAAAAAAGAGAAAGAGGCAGGGTAGGAATACCCTTAACACCCTAAGCCTGGTGGTGGGGTTCCACAGGGACACTGCCAGGGCTAAAAAAACATTTCCCCCAAACATCACAAAGGATCAGTGTATCTCAGGAAAAATTTGAAAAAAAAACCTGCATTTGTTTCTAGTTGATCCCCAGGGTGGGCCAGGCCCCTTGAGGATATATAAATATTTGGAAGAGTGGGCATGCAGCCCGCTCCCCAGAACCGATATTGGTTCCAGGGACTGCCATCTACCTCCCTGGGAAAAGGCCAATAAAATCAAAACTAAGGAAGTGGGGCTGCTTGTCCTCACTCTGAGGGGACCACTACCCCTCTGGGGCAGACTCCGAAGTAACAAAGCAGGGATGCCAAGCAGCTTCTCTCCTGGAGCCAGTAATGGTCCTGGTAACCGCCCCCCCCCCCAGGCCAGCTCCCTGTGTCACCCTGTGGCCACCCTGGGGACACTGTTGTTTGCTGTCACTTGGCCGGAGCTTTGACAGCAGAATGTTCACCTTTTTTTCAGCCTGCTGTTAAGAAGGCAGGAAAACAAATGAAAGGAGTGTTCCTGCATGCATGGAACAGCATTTTAAGCTGTTCCCTGTGGGCTGGAGCAATGCAGGATCACATTGGAGGAGGGGAGCTGGCAGGGACTGCAGGGGCCTTGAGGCTCCCACCGCGGTCACCAACACTGGAAACTTGGTGCCCTGGGTGGGGGCAGGGGACTCAAGATAAAGTGGCCAGGCCCCAGGTGATGGGGTCCCCTGAGTCAAAATTAGCCTGGAGAAAATGGTCTCACACCCCGCTCCTCGTTTTATTAATTGGGCAGGCCCTGGGGGATGGGGTCCCAGCCACCAAAGTCAGTCCAGGGAGGAGGGCTGTTTTGTCCCCTCATCTTTCAATGAAGGGCCAGGCACTGGAGGATGGGCCAGGCACTGGAGGATGGGGTCCCTAGGGCCAAAATTGGCCATGCATCGGTGGGGGGGGGGTACCTTCTCTCAATTATAATTGTAAGAATCTGCCCCCGGCCCAACATGAGGCTGAGGTTGAAACAAGCCAAGAAGATCACTCTTGCTTTTTTTGAAAACTTTCTTGAGATTTGTGGATGACACTCTATGCAACTCTACTGAAGGACTCTCTATGGCACTCTATAACACTCCACTGTATAATACTCATTGCTCCTCCAATCTAGTACGCTGCACGACACTCCACTGTATGACACACCCCTCAGCTCCACCATATGCCCCACCACTATGTGCCACTGTACTCCACTCACAAGACTTTAATCCACTCCATGCCCCTACACTCTATGCCACTCTACTCCACTGTACAGCACTCTACCACATGCCACTCCACTCCAGTGTACAACAAGCCACTCCACTCTGAGACATGCCACTCCAATCTATAACATGACACTCCACTCTATTTCACTCCACTCTATGGCCCTCCACTGTAAGATACTCTATGATACGCCCCTCTATGACATGCCACTCTACTCCACTTTAGGACATGCTACTCCACTGTATACTAATCCACTGAACACCAATCCACTCTACACCATGACACTCTGCGCCAAACACTGAATGGCACTCCACTGTATGCCACTCCACTTTATACCATGACACTCAATGCTACACCACTATATGCCACAACACTCTACTCTTCTCTATTACACTCTATCCCCTCCCCTCTATGACACTCTACTCCATTCTGCAACACTGTACTCCGCTCTATGCAATTTTACAACTCTCTACTCCATTCTATGCCACTCTATGACAGTCTACTCCACTCTCTGACACTTTCGGCAACTCCCTCTTTGCCACCCACTCCACTTTACATCATTGTAGTCTATGACATACTACTCCACTCTACTGAACTCTACTACACACTCCACTCTATGCCACTCCAATTTAAGCCGCCATATGCAACTGAACTATATGCCACTCCACTCCACAACACTCTTTGACACACAACCACACTCCACTCAGCAACACTTAAATGCATGACACTCTTCTCTATGACCCTCCACTCAACTCTGCTTCACACTGTATCCTTGCTCTCTAAGGCAGTATATGAGGTGCCACGCTATGATATACCACTCCACGCTACTCGGCGGCATGTCACTCCACTATACACTACATCACTCTACTCCATTCTATGCCGCTCCACTCGACACCAGTGTATTCCACTCTACAACACTCTATGATTCCCCACTCCACTAATGATACACCACTCCCTCCATGACAAGTCACTGCACACTAAGACATGCCACTTCAGTGTACGACATTCCACTCCAATGTATGCCACTCCATGCCACTCCATTCTACTACTTGCCACTCCACTCTACCATTACCACTACACTCTATGCCACTCCACTGTAAGCCCCTCCACTCTAAAATACTCTACAACATGCAACTATATGATATGTCACTCCACTGTGCTCTATGCTTCTCCACTGTACTCTACACCGCTCCACTCCATGGTACGACATGCCACTGCAATGTCTGACAAGCCACTCCACATTCGACTATACACCATGCCATCCCACTCCACTCTAGGAAATGCCACTCCATTCTACAACATACCACTCCACTCTATGTCATGCCACTCCACTCTACGTGGCTCCATTCTACGCCCCTCCAGTGTAGGACACTCTGTGACATGCCACAACTTATACCACAAGACTGTACAATACAACACTCATATGCCAAAACACTCTACATCATGCCACTCCATTGTTCGCTATACCACTGTATGCCACTTAACTCTTCACCACAACATTCAATGCCACAACACTGTATGACACTATACTGTATGCCACAAAACTCTACTCCCCAACATTCTATGCCATGACAGTCTATGACACAACACTCTGACACTCCATTCTACAATATTCCACTGTATACAACTGCACTCTACTTCTCTATACAACACCCTATTCCACTGTACGACCCTCCACTCTTTGACACTCTACTCCAGTCTACAACATTGTACTCTACTCTATGCAGCTCTACAACTCTCTACTCTATGCCACTCTATTCTATGACACTTTACAGTACTCTACACAACTCCCCCATGTTACTCCCCCACTTTAAACCACTGTAGCCTAGCACAATACTCCACTCTACTTCATTCTATCACACTACTCTACAACACTCTATGCCACTCTGCTCTATGCCACTACAGGCAACTCAACTCTACCATACTCTATGCCACTCCACTGTACACCACTCTATGACACTGTATGACACTCTACTCCAGTCTACGACACTTCACTCTACAATACTCCACTCTATGACATTTCACTCTGCAACAGTTCACTGTGTGACACTCCACTCTTCGACAATCCACTCAACACTGCTCAACTCTACACCCCTTTACTCTATACAACACACCATTCTATGACACACCACTCCACTCTACTTTACGACACACCATTTCACTCTAAGCAATCCACTCTTCCCCACTCCATACTTCTGTATGCCCCTTCACTCTAAGCCACGGTACTCCACTCTATGACAGTCTATGACATGCCATTCCACTCCTCTAATGGCATGTCACTCCAATGTATGATACATCACTCTACTCTTTTACATGGCATTCCAGTGTATGACATGCCACTCCACTCCACTGTACAAAACTCTACGCCACTCCACTGTACGACATGCCATTCCAGTGTACTACACACCACTCCACTATAAAGGCACACCATTCCACTCTACAAATGCCCCTACACTATATGCTACTCCACTATAAGCCCCTTCACTGTAAGACATACCCTTGTATGGCACATCACTCTAAACTACTCCACTCTATTGTTCAATATGCTACTCCACTCTTTGACATACTACTCCACTGTTCAACCTGCCACTCCACTTTATGGTATGCCACGCCACTATGCTCCACTTCACTATATGACATGCCACACTCCTCTACATCACTCCTTTCCACACCCCTCTAGTACAGTCTACTGTACGATACACCACTCCATTCTATGACATGCCACTCCACTTTAAGACACTCCACTCCACTCTACAATACGCCACTCCCCTCTATACCACTCCACTCTATGCCCCTCCACTCTATCTCACACCTCTGCACTCTACGGTATGACCCACCACTCCACTCACATCACTCTATGACGCTCTAGTCTATGCCACTCTACTCTACCCTGATTTACTCTACCCCACTTCACTCTATGCCACTGTACAGTACACCACTGTAATCTACACCTCTGCATTGTATACCACTCTACTCTTTGCCACTCAAACAAAACTACTCCACTATGACCCACCTTGCTTCACTCTACTGAGCTCTACGCCACTCCACCCAACCTTACACCATGCTATTCGAATGTACACCACTCCACGAGAAATTAATTTAAAAAACTGAGGTTGAAGATAAGTTATAGTTAGGAAAACTTAACTTATTATTTCTGTACAAACTACACAAATCTTAGAAATTAAAAAGTTATACTTTTAACTTTAATTTATAATTTCTGCCCATCCTAAAACTTTCTATACCTCGCACACCTTCGTAGAGTCTGTTGCGAAGTCGCTAACCAGTGTAAATCATCTTTAATTTGGATCTTCACCATGCATGGATATACCCTTTTATATTACATCACTTATACCATGTGCAGTCATTGCATTTACATTTATAGGAACACTCATGACATCTCAAATGACATCATTTGAAAGAACATCGTGCATGGTAGCAGAACCAGTTATAGTCGATTTGCTTTGCTTAGCAAGTTCACAATAGTCTCTGCGAAGGTGCGCAAGTTTTAGAATTACTCCTCACTTGGTGCTGTGAAGACGTCAGTCACTGTTGTGCTCATGCCCACCTTTGTTCCCTGACTGACAGTAACCTGTTGCCGCCACCAGACCGGAGTAGCATAACGCAACCAGAGTAGCATAACACGGAGGACCACATACAAGTTGAATAACATTTTTGGAATTGCTGCAGGAGCTGTCCTTCCCGTAGTGGACTTGGCAGTGGCTGAGAAAGTCTTAGTCACAGATTGGAGGCTGAGCAGGCTTGGAGTAAGCACACCTCTACGGTGCTCGCCCCTCGGGGAGCTGAGGGGTCTGGCGCTCAACCGGGTGCATGTGGTTTTCTTCATTTGGTCCAAGGATCCAAGAGAAGTGGCGGCAACAAGGATGCTGGGATTGTTAATAGTGTATGTTTATGTCACAATATTTTGAGTTCTGCAAATTAGGTGAAGGCAGCGGCAGCAATAACAAAAAAAGGCAAGAGGTAAGTGCACATTTCAAAAGCTGCAGGCCCTATTCCTCTCTATGAAAAGGAACATATTGAGTGGCTGTGGATTATTGTAGATGCATACCCAGTGGTGAGAGTTTGGGGTAATTGTATACAATCATTTAAGCAGAGCTCACAAGCAATTCATTCCAAGCTCTAGTTTTTAAATTGAGTAACTTGTTATTAGGGTCATATTTTAGGTCGATTTTACCTAGGGTTTTGGCTGATTAGATCGAGAGCCTATGCGGTTGTGCGACCCGGCAACCTGACAATCCAATAAATCCACGAAATGGTTTTCGACATACAACAACTTCCCTCTAGAAGTATGCAATGAAGAGAAAGAGGCACACACAGTAAAGTGACTTTCAGTATAGACAAGGAGTGCCTGGAGTAGCCCAGCACACCAACCATATGTCTTGAATACTGTTCCTGTGTGTGAACAGTTCCTGATAAGGGACCCCCCTCCAGAAGAGACTCAGGAGAGACTGTTAAGTTCTTAGGAGCAAGTTCAGTACTCTAATAAATGGTGAATCAATGAAGGCCTGGATATTTGAATAGTGAGTGAGTCACACTAAATATTATAAGAACTGTGGAAGGAGAGGGTGCTAAAGTTATTCTGGTTAAAGGCAAAACCTCAGATACTAGCAGAACTATACAAGTGACCTGGATAAACTGTTGGAGGTTAAATAAGGGAGCAGGAAAATTCCCCACAGACAGGTAGACAAGGAGGACAACCTAAACTAGATTTAAGAAGGGAAACCCCACTTCTGAGGAAAGGGGGGAGTCAAGCACCTCATGATTCAAAGGAAGTTGGTAGAGTGATGATATGCTCTAGGATTCTCCAGTAATGAAAAAGGTTGGATTAAAAAAGGGACAAAAGACTATTCCTGACCTATGAAGAAACTGAAGGGTCTATTTCAACTTCCTCAATAATATCCTTAGCTACATCAATTAGACAATATGTGAAGAGACATTTTAAGAAAAGAGGGGACGGTGAGGCAGCCAATGTTGAAGAGTACACTGAGGATAATGTACCTTCACAAAATTTATCGATCCTTCACATAATGAGTCACACCTCACTGAATCACTGCCTTACCCGACCTAAGGCTTTCATTGTCCCATAATTTATGGGTAGGACTCACTCGATCTTATTTAGAGAGGAGAAATTATGGAAGATGGCCTAGATTATGAAAGTACTACTGGTTCTGAGGGACTAGTGAATGGGCAGGTGGGAGAAGCTTGGACAGAGAGTCTGCAAAACCCTTTATATGGTAGGATCAGTAGTGATTCTTTGCACGTTACCAGATACCGTGGTCTGCCAATCCTCATTAATGCTGGGTGTACTGCTATTAATGCAGAGAACACTCTACAGTATATTAGAATCTATGATATTAAATAATAAGGCAATAAAGAATCAAGCCAAGAATGTGCAGGTAATAGCAGCCAAATTAAAAGAAATAAATGCATGTATGCCCACATTGGTAAGGCCGGTTGAGGTCACCTCAGGAACCCTCAACAGCAACCATCAGGAGTCTCTTTCCATATTTGTGTCAAATCGACCTTTATTGATTTTAAGGAGAGAAGAGTGCCTCTATAATAAGAAAAGCTGGTCTGATAGGCTGGTAAAAAAGGAAAGGGATAGGAAGGTGGAATTTAACCCATCACATGAATCAGAGGTGAAGAAATAATAAACTTGGTAATCAAAGTGAGGTAAACAGTACCAATACACTGTACCAGTGTAGATTCAATTATCCAACAAGAAGATTCACATAAAGTGAAAATATTGTCCAATCAGAAGAAGGGGGAACCCATACAAAGAAATAAAGTAGTAACTATGGAAGGGCATCTTGGGAGAAAAAGAGAATAGGGTAAATAATAGCATAAAATCAGCCATATGGGCCTGTATAATTGGGAATCAAAATCAGCCACTGGGTGCCAAGAAGCAGGTCCCTCTGCAAAACTGGAATTGTGTCTGTCTATGGACGTGTTAAATACAAGAACTGGCAAAGCCAATAGGTCTTGCCTTTGCTAACTCTATTGGCTTTCCCAATGTTTTTTAGTCTTTTTGCAAATGTCTGAAATTAAAGATAAAAAGATTTATGACACAGCCAATGTTGACTGTGTTATACTGTTTGTTGTTTACATGCAGCTATGCTGCACTGAACCTAGTGCAACTCTATAAGCTATGCTATAATGTCCCAGTAGATCTATAGGCTTGGGGCTGCAAGCACACTCCTTACATTTGTGGCTCCCTATTAGGAACAAGTAAGCATGTATTTCCTAGTTAATCAATGTGAAAGAAAGCAAGTAACTAGGATGTCCTGAACAGTTAACTTTTAGGTCACCTTCATTTTTAAAGACTTTCTGCAACAAACGTGTAAAATATAAAAAAGTCTCTGCAAAAATTCAAAAAATGTATTTTATTCACATGCAGAACTATTTCATCTTAGTAGTAGGAAATCAGGCTAAATCAGTTCAAGATTTTTAAAGAATAGTTTTTAAACATGTATTGCGAAACGTTCATGTTTCCACCCACACTGACAAATTAAATTGACTCACAAAAGAAAAGGAATTATGCTAAATATGTGCTAAATATGAAAAAGTCTCTGCAAAAATAACAAAAATTTATTTCATTCACATGCAGAACTGTTTCATCTTAGTAGTACTAGTATATCAACGAAATTAGTGCGGTCTGCAAGCACCTTCCTCAACTTTGCATGTGGCCCCTCATTGAAAACAGGCAACCATTTATTTACAAGTTAATCAACGTGAAACACAGAAAGTAACAAGAGTGTCTTGCACACTTAACTTTTGGGCCACCTTCATTAGAAAAGACATTTTGCAAAAAACTTGGTAAATATGAAAACGTCTGTGCAAAAATTCCAAAAATGTATTTCATTCACATGCAGAACTGTTTCATCTTAGTAGTACTAGCACATCAGACTAAATCAGTTTTTGAAGTAATAGTTTTCAAGCATGATTGTAGAAACTTTCATGCTTACACCCACCCTGACTATGCCAATAGCAAACTTTATGCCACACTAATGAAACGCAAATGTTTTGTGCAGCTAAAGAAAGTGATACCTTTTGAGATGGCTGTCTAAAATACAATTTGAAAAAGATCACAAGCAGGCTCTATGGAGAAAATGCACTGCATTCCGCTTCCCTCTAAAAGCTCTCACTTTGAAGTTAGCTCAAAGCAAAATAAACACCAGGCTCAATCGAAGACACAGCTTGACATTGGACCTCTGTCTTTGAATGCACAGCAAATGTTATGAAATAAGAACAAGATTTACAGGCCTGTGGAATATACTGTAAACACGTCTGTGGCATGGGAAGGTACAACTTTGAGCTGGGGAGCGTAAAGCAGATAAAGTCAGCAAATGGAAGGCCAGAAAATATGAGTTACAAAACACTAAGGCCCTCATTCTGAGGGTGGAGGGTCACGGAAGCACCGCCAACAGGCTGGCGGTGCTTCCAGGCCCATTCTTACCCCCGCGGTCAGAAAAGGGGAACTGGCGGTTTCCCGCCGGATTTCCACTGGCCCAGAGAATCCTCCATGGCGGCGCTGCTTGCAGCGCCGCCATGGGGATTCCGACCCCCTTCCCGCCAGCCTGTTCCGGGCGGTAAAACCAGCCAGGAACAGGATGGCGGGAACGGGTGTCGTGGGGCCCCTGGGGGCCCCTGCACTGCCCATGCCACTGGCATGGGCAGTGCAGGGGCCCCCTAACAGGGCCCCTGCAGGATTTTCACTGTCTGCCATGCAGACAGTGAAAATCGCGACGGGTGCTACTGCATCCGTCGCACCCCTGCAACTCCGCCGGCTCCATTCGGAGCCGGCTTCATTGTTGCAGGGGCTTTCCCGCTGGGCCAGCGGGCGATCTTTTGGCGGTCGCCCGCCGGCCCAGCGGGAAAGTCGAAATGACCCCCGCGGTCTTTCGGGGGGCGGCGCCCGCCGCCCGCCGTTGTCGGAATGAGGGCCAAAGTCAGTGGCAAGGAATGGGAAGAATGCATTCTCAGGTTAACTTTTTGAAACTCCCCAAGATGTCTTTTCACTCTGTATACAATGACCCCAAACTCTCATCACTGGGACTGTGCTGTATGGCGGCAACTTAAAAAGAGAGGGGGGATTGGCAAAATAGAAACCATTCAATAGAAGTAGCCTGTTAGACATTTGCAAATTGCACAAATCTTGAATTAGTCTCATCAGATGTTATAAGTAGAGTAGGTTTTGTGAAAACAAGTAATGAGAAAGAAATAACAAAGAAGGTATGTCATTTTAGGTTAGTAAAATATTTGAAAACTAAATAAGAACATGAACTGAAGGAAACTTCGAATAATTTCAAAAAAGAAGTAGAACATCCCCAGCAAGCAATCTTTGTTCAGTGCCAACCAGGATTATTAACAATTTAGGGAAGTATGGCTGGGGGAAAAGGTCTAAAAAAGGAGAAAGAAAACAAGGACAAATGATATATTAGAATATTTAACAACAGAGAAAAACAAAATGCACATGAAAAATCAATTCATACAGTCCAATTAAGGGCACAATTAATCTGGGGGAGGTAGTTTCAGAGATATAGATTCAGAGATAATTCCCTCATTACACAGTCTATGAGTGATGAGCTGGAATGCTCATGGACTAAAAGCCTAAAGCATACAGGAAATTTAGAGTGCATCTTAGTGGAGAATTAAGTGATCTCTATGCAAGAAATCTGGCTGTGTGGATAAGAGTTAAAATTCATGAACTTTTTACAAATTACCTCAGAAGCTAAAAAAATGTACATGGGTGTCCCTGGAATGGGGTACTAACTCTTGCTTCTCTAAAGATAGCTAAAGATCTAAAACCACTGCCTACAAAATGTGACCGACTCCAAATTTGTAAAATAGATACTTATCCAAATGCTGCAAACACAAAGGATTTAATTGTGGTAAATGTGGATATCTAAATGGGCAATAAGACAAATAATGAAAACCAGCTGATGTGGTTTTTGGAATGTTTTGAGGAATGTATGCATGTCTACTCAATGGATTTGTTGCTAATAATGGGTGATTTGGATGTCAGAATCAATCTGAAAATTTGGAAGCAGGGTGATAATGGGTTGGTTAAGGAACACAATATACCAGAGGCAATATTCCCAGGTGGAACTTCCTATATGATGGACAAAATGTGGACTAGAGTGATGTACGAAGTGAACTTGAGTGATGCATGATTTAGGTTTAATTTGTTTAAATGGCTGTTTTATGAGCGATGTTTCAGCTTGCCAAACATTTCACATTGGCTCACAGAAATGCCCAATAAATTATATATTTGTTTAACCTGGAATTATTGTGTAATAATCAAATTTATGGTGTTGCCAGTAGAGGGCAATGCTCATCTTACATTGCAAGTCTATTGCAAACTGAAGTTAACAAAAAGGAGGCAAGGGTTGCGATTACATAAATTACACTCCCAAGAAAGGTAAAATATAGACTAGAGCAAAGAGATTTGGAAATGCTTTAAAAATATCAACTAGATTATATAGATGCTGAAGAAGAAATCAAAAGCTGTGGAGGTAATTATTTGGTTATCCAAGATAATGGAAAAAGTAAGTAACTGCATAAAAGTGTAATACAGTAAAATTTGGAAGAGGAGAGTCATGGGCAGGAAATTAAGAGACATTCAGAAGCTGTGGTTTGACTTAGAATGTCAAAAATTTAAATTGAAGAGTCAATAAAGGAATATACAACAGTCTAGGAAGAATGCAATAGATGGGGCTATAGCAGGAAAGTTATGTAATTTACAGCAAAAATATAAGGAAACAAGTAACGAAAAAAGGGCTTTATTTATTAACAACTGCAAAGAAATGTTGAAATTAATCTCCAAAAAAGATGTAAAGAAATTCTGAAAGCTAGTACATCAAGATATGGGAAATATCCTTTCAATTATTATATTGTCCCAAAAGGAGTCAATGTCAGTGTAAATTTAATTGCTTAGTTAATAAAAACCATAATAATGTATGTACAAAACAGTATAAGTAACCATATCCCTCCAGATACAGATATTACAAAGAGTACACATTTACTCTGCCATCAAAATTATTTCTAAAACCCCGGGTATCCTCCGTGACAAACGGGGAGTAAGATTAATTTCAGTGACATCTTTAAGGTTGCTAAAAAACTTAAATGTGAGAAGAGGAGAGAAGTCAAGTGCTTAGTAGTGAAAGTGCGTGGTGCAAGATATTAAAGGTAGTTTACAGGGAGGGGTACCAAGTTGGGTCTGAATGCCAGTGAGTAATATCAAAAGCAGCCCCTTGAACTAAAATATTAAGGGACACATTTGTTCTTTTTGATGCAAAACTGCACTAACGCAGTTTTGCATCAAAATGTTTAGCACGGGTTTGCGCCATTTTTGAGTGCCAGCCGGGCACACTATTTATGGAATGGTGCAAGCCGGTGCAAAGGGTGGGCTAGTGTAAAACAAATGACGTTAGACTGGTAGGGGTGGCAGTACAGGAGAAGGTGGTTTTGCACCAAAAAAATGACGTTAGGCTGCTTAGAGACAAGAACAATGACTCTAACCAGCCTAGCATCATTTTCTGACCCAAAACCATCTATACCCCATGACTCCTGTCTTAGAAAAGACAGAAGTCATGCCCACCACCCAATGGCCAGCACAGGGGACCAGTGTCCCCTGGGCATGGCCATTACACCCTGTGCCCTGGCACCTTAATTTAAAAAAAGAAAATACTAACCTATACTTACCATACTTACCTGGGATGGAGTTCCCCAACCTCCATTGTCCCCCTGGTGGGGGTGGGGGTGTTCCTGTGGCTTAAGGAAAGCACCTGTAGACCCATTCCATGTTATTTACCAATGGAAATCCACAGGTCCCCTAATGCCCAGACGTTAAATAATAGTGCAAACCAAGCTTTGCACCATTATTTAGCCCCTCCTCCCACCTGTACATCATTTTAGCACAGGTGGATAAATATGGGGCTATGGGGATAGCACACGTTTTTTAGATGGGAAAGCCTACCTTGCATCTCATTGATGCAAGGTAGGTTCACGCTCCTAAACAATGGTGCAAACTCCAATATTTTGACTTTAGACATTTCTAACGTCAAAATATAAATATGGAGTTAGTTTTGCACCGAAGTTGCGTGAAAATAAAATGATGCAAATTCGGTGCAAATGGAGTATAAATATGCCCCTTAGTCAGGCTTGGTTTAAGAGGATAGTTTGTCAGTTGGTAAGTGTGGTAGATTCATCCAGACTAACTTGTGAAAGCAACATTCAAAGACGAGAAACTAATGAAAACCTGCAGTCATATCCCCATGTGCCCCTCCTCCCAGGGGATGGGACAATGTGCTTAATTCAGTTTGTGAACGAGGAGCCCCTTGCTGCTCCGAGGTCCCATTTTGGATTTCTGCATGCAGTGGACAGGTAAAAGGTTTTAGGTAAGGAAGGCAATTCAAAAGCGCTCTGTGTAGTGAACAAGCAGTTCCAAGGTCCCATTTTGTGTTTTAACATGCAATGGTTCATTAGTATGATTGTGGACTGTGAGCCATGTCAAACTGAGTGAAGAAGTCCATTATGAGCTTTTGAACAAAGATAACAGTTTGGGGTCAATGGTTCAGTGTTGAAGGTGAGCTCTAAGGCCCATATTTATGAAAATGTTGCACTGCCCTAGCGTAAGAGCAGTGCTAACTTAACTCCATATTTATATTTTGACACTAGACCCATCTAGCATCAAAATATCTGATTTAGCTTCATTTTTTTGAAGCGCCAACCCACCTTGCATCGTTTTGCGACAATGATATGCACGGTAGGTGTCCCCTTCTAAAAAATGACACTAGTCCCCCCGCGCCATACTGAACTCCCGGTGCAAAAATGATGCACACTTAGGAAGAGGACCAAAGATGATGCTAAGGCCGATTAATGTAAAAATGTAATGCCTGGTCAGACCAGGCATTGAAGTGATGTTAGGCCCGTTTCTATGGGAAACACCATGGAGTCCACCATGGTTTCACCATAGTGGGCACATAGATGCCCATTACAACCCCCAGCATCACCACCACTCACACCACAGGGACACTGCAATTGGAGGGAGCCCGTCCGGGGTAAGAAAACGTGCCTGTCTGTTGTGTGCTATTGGAGTCCTCTTATATGGGCCCCCCTGGCTGGCAATGGCTCTGTTGGGGTTGTCCTGGGGAGACTGGTCCCCTGTGGTGGAGATTGGGCTGTGGTAATATCTCCAGTCTATGCTTACACAGGCATCATTTTGTGAGTGCTTGTGCGACTGAAAATTGAAGCTAGGCTGACTAGAGGCAGATATTTTGGACAACTAGGGACATTTTTCCTAACGCCATCCATCATCGGCTAGCTTCTTTTTCTATGCTGCTAACCATTCCTTAGCGCTATTGTGCGTCATTTTTTAAATATAGCACACAGGTGAAGCTAGGGAATGACAGTAGCTCGAGTTACATTTTGTGACAGACAACTGCACTAGCAAAACTGATAGTGATATTAGTGAAGAGTAGTGACAGATTACTAAAATAAAAACATTGCTGTTTAAACAAGTTGTGCTAAATTTAATATACCCAAATGAATGAATACACAGCATATTATTTGGATAAAAGGGCAATGGACACAAGTCTAAGCTAAGCCAAATATTGTTCCCTGGCAAGGAGCTAATTTCGACCCACAACAGCCCCCCATCCTTTTTCATTGCCTTGATGAGTTTGCAAACTTAGGCCAGCAAGGTTAGATCCTGCTGATTCACTGTGGACTGATCTAAGGACCCCATTTGTCAGCACGATTTGGTGCGGCTGGCTGGCCAGAGAATAGCGCAATTACGTGTCTCACCCTGGATCTTCCTGGAACTCTATTTTCCCTAGTGTAGGGATTTTAATTTATTTATATAATTCCGGAAACAGGCAAGACTTGTTCCCTGGAGAATTTAATATATCTTTAGCCATTCCTTCCCATTTTGCTTTTTTGTGTTCTTTATGCAGGTTGAGAATGTTAATTGCGGTTTTAGTGGTGCAGTTGAGCTTGTGTGCACACAAGGACCTTCTTAACACTCTATGTGCTGTACTGCTGATTGAGTTGGTCCTTCCCCTTTGCCCTTGAGTGTTAGTAGGGAGTCCATTAACTCCTTGGCCAATCTGTCCCACTTGTGGTGCATGTCTCCCATGGTGGTATTTGGATCCATGATCACTTTGCCGAGCCACCTAACTACTAAAGAGGGGTCTATCACCCTCCATTTGATCCTCCTGACTCTGACTAGCTTTGTTACTTCGGTGAGCATGGGTGAGCCCACTACCCGACAGCAAGCTGCTGCGGGAGCTCTTAAGTGGACAGTTAGAGTGAAGGGTTTGTAATCACTTTCGGACCTGTTGGGTATCTCAAAGATGACGAAATGACTCGCTAAGGATTCAGACAAAAAGATATAGTTGATTGTTGAAATTCCTTTAAAGGTGAAGGGAAAGAGAGTCTGGAGATGGGGGCCTTAAGTCTTGCTTACTTCTTCTTCAGAAATTAGTTTGAGGGTACTCAGGAAGTCTTTCATTTTTTCATGTTCTTTTGCTTTATGGGCAGAGTTGCTAGCACACCCCAGGTCCCTGATACTAAAGTCCACGACAAGCAGAATTTCACGCGAGGGAAAGACCAAATGGAGGGTCTCTAAGCAATCATAGAGATCTACAATTGCAGACCATTTTACTGCTTTGGGCTCATTGTGATACCAATTTATCAGGAGCAGTTTTTAAAAAAAATGTATGACCGCTCATTTTCCCTGAAATTGTCAGGCCAGAGAATTTTCGGTTAAGGGGTACCATGCCTATCTTGATGGTGTGCTTGACAAAGATTGACAAACTTCCTGATGGCCAGCTGAATACATTTGTGCATTTTGCTGTCTTCAAAATCTCACAGAAGCCATATAGAACTGTGTGGGTAAGTTCCTACGTCTCTGTAGGCAGAAAATGTTGCTTCTGTGCAAGAATATCAGCGTAGATTTACTTGTTGAAATTGACATGAGCCCACCATATTGCATGATGTGATTGTAAACATGGGCTCCCTCAAGAAGTTCAGGGATTGTAATGACCTGGAGAGTATTAGCTAGGAGTAATTCTCTCGGCAGTCAGGGTTAAAGTTGCCCAACTGGCTCCACCCGTTATGGTCATTATTTCTTGTCAACTACCTTGCATTTCTTTAGTTGTAAGCACATGATACTTCTCGGGAACTTGCCGCTTTAGACGCACCTGGAAGTTAGTCATGGGTAGCACCCCATGTCCCTCTCAGGATGCTGTCTCTCAGTCCCTCACTTGGCCATATGGTTCTAGTAGCATCCGAAGTTCCTTTTTCTGAGATTCGTGCAATCTTTGTAGATATTAAATGACCCGAGGTCAGGTTGTTCAGTGTTGGGATGTGTTGGAGCAGGAGTAGGAGAGTACCTCTACTTAGCATGTCATGAGAGCCCTTGGTAGTGCGGTGTGGAATGAATGGCAGGTCATACTGTTGCATGGTGCCTGCATGTATAACTTCTCCTAGTCTGATGGACTGAAGCTCCGATACACTTGGAGGTTGGAAGAGTGGGAGGCCTGAGTTCACTTTGAGTGCGGCTTATGTGGTCAGGTGAGGGCTTGCTTGTGGAACCGTTCTGCCTCCACCCATTGGGAAGTTGGTCTTGGTGACCGCAGGTGTGGGGTGGGCCTGCTAGTTAGTTGGAGCTGTTATGGGTTGTTGTTTAAGCCGCACTGTGTGCTCCTCGGATTTGAGTTGCTGGGTAAGAAGGCATATGCCCCAAAAATATTTTTGGCCGCTGTTTGCACGATTAAGAGTGCCTTTTCTTAGGGGTAACCTGTTAGTTAGCTTGGCACAAGAACAAGAAATGCAGGTACTTGTCTCCACCATTTGTAACCTAGAGGCAGTTGTGGATTTGGGAGCCCTAGGCCCCTGCACATTGGGCACAGTAACTTTGTTTGGTGCGTAGGTTTAACTCATAGGTGCAACGTCTATATGTAACCCCACCAGCCTTGTTTCTGGAAGGGTGCATTTTTCCTTTAATTCTGATGCACTTCTCAGCACACAAGTGGCTTCCAGGGTCTCTGTGTATGCTTTAGATGGCTCTGCGGAATGTGTGGGTGCGATGCCAATTGTGTGGATACAGACCATTGGTGCCTGTGCCGTGCTAGTCCCTTAAGTAACCACTGCGACTTCTTTTGGAGTTTCTGCTGGTGCTACATCTGGAGGAGTTGGGGTGCTCAATGGTTCTTGCAAACAGCTCAGTGTGCATATGTCTCCCTCATATTCCATGCTGGTTTTAGGTACTAAGTTAAATATGGGGACGAGCTTCTTAGCTCTCTTGCCTTTATGCATCTGAGGAATGAGAGCAGCCCCTTTGCTCAAAGATCTCCTGGTTGTAAGCTGCTGTTTTTTTAGACAATTTTTTTTCTGTTTCTCCTTCTAGAAAGGTTAGAACTTTTTAAGGAAGCTGGAAGTCTTAGGGATTTGTGTGGTTGGGCCTGTATGTTCTATTTGATCAGACCTAGGGAGGACCTGTTCAATGTGGTGCAATGGTTCTGGTTGGGCTGTTTGGTAGGAGGAATAGGCCCATTTTCAGTTCCCAGGGGAGTAGATGGCACTGCTATTGGAGGAGGGTTGCAATTAGTGTCAGGTGATTTGGCTGGGTGAGACTTTTCAAAGGCAGTACATTTGTGTTTGTTTCAGGGCAGTAGGCCATAGACATAATGTTATCCACAAGTATTGATAGTAGTTTGGGCAGAGAGCTTAGCTTGTCGATCAATGGGGAGCAAGTGCGGAGTTGGTCCACCCCTGCCTGCCCAATAGAACTTTCCATTGAACTTAGTCTGAGCCCTAGGTCTGCTAAACTCAAGGTGATGTATTGGATGAGGTCTATCTGAAGCTCCATTTTCTGAGATTAACGTAAAAGAACACTAACAATCATATCTTATTTGATGGAGGTCAAAGAGGCTGGGGAGCTGGAAGGCCCAGTGAGGGTAAATAAAGGTGCCCTTGTTTGTATAGGGCTGATGGACCTTCATTTGAACTCGCTTCTGCATACGCCAGTGACGCTTCAATTTCAGCTTCCAGTGTGGTGAGAAAGCAGTCCAATAGATCGGTCAGTTCTGGTCAGATATACTTTCCCTCTTTGAGGGTGACTGAATGAAATTGCCCGCAGTCATACTTTTGTGTACTTGCATAGTTGCTGTTACAATGCACGAGTGCTGTTTACTGGACAGAACGTTTCTTTCTATTTACCATTCCTCTGTAGCTGACGGGTTAGAGAGGTATTTGTCTCCCTCTGTTGCTGGTCTCTCAAGGGCTGTTGTCTGGGTCAAAGACTCCTGGAACCTAGTGGAAGGTTGGGTAGGAGAATCACCTTGCTGCACTGGATCTCCCAATATAGCCCTGGGCATGAGAATGACCTGCAGGATTCTGGACCTACAACTGGCGGTACCGAGGAGCATTCACTGTGTAGAGTTGTTCAAAGCTTGTCCAAATCCCATGGGGCCATTATGGGTGGTGAATGGTAGCAATAGTGAGCAAAACAGTGGTAATAGACAGGGAGTTTAATTCAACTGCAGTTTAAGTCAACTGCGCCTCAGCTGCACAAACGAGCTCTGCTCAAAGAGTTCAATGAGGTTGTCATTACTACTATTACTGGAGCCAGTAGCTACCGCCCAGAAGTGAAGCCAAAGTTTGCTTTTGATGTCCCTGGGGGCCAAGGGTGCTAAAGCTACCCTTGGAGCAGAGCAGTCCCTGCTGTTGTAGAGCAGTATTTGGGGATGCTGGTAAGTGCTAGGGGCTCCTCTTGAATCCTGAAGTAGCCTTGGTGGGCCAGACCTGGCCTGGTGCGGGTAAGCACACTGTAGAGGGCAGGCTGCACCACGGACCTAGCCAGGCTGCCTCTGCCAGCCCCTTACCAGCTCAACCCTAAGGAGGAAGCACTAGCTCCCGCCGACACATGATAGACAGGTACCCATTAAAAGTTTGCTATGGTGAGCACTCTTGCATAAATTAGCATTACGTCTCACTTGGGGCTCTTGTGGACCTCACATGTGTGTGTGGGATTTTGGTTCAACGACACCATAACTATACTTTTTGATTTTGAATGACGTATGATTTATTGATTATTACATAGGTGGACGGAACGTTTTTACCACATAAAAATATGTAAATAAATATGTCTTACATAGGGATTTGACAATGAATTCATGGAGATTTTAAATGTGGAATAAATCGGGTACTAAAAAATATTTCTGTTGTAAGTATGTATGGGTTTACACATGCATGATTTGAGGTGTCATGAGACTGTAGAAAATGGTACTTAAAGAAAGAGCTTTTAAGTTGTATTACTGTGAGGGGAGGGATCTGACCATCTGGTCCTCCCTGATTTTTCGCTTTTTGACCACCTGATTTTTGACCTTTTACTGGGAGAGAGCCTCCTAGTCGGGGCTCCCCCAGAGTAAACTCATGGTAAAATTGATTGCACATGTTTACCGCCGGTGCTGTCTTGCTTAGGAAAGGCTGCTGTGGTGCAGCAGGAGTCTGAGGCCCCAGGCTGGTTACATGTGATCATGTGTAGACACAAGTGTGCACCCATGTGAGGGCTGTGGGGGAGGATTCCTGGCGTGCGCATTACAAGAACTGCACTTAGGTAGCCCAGCGCAGAAGGAACTATGCACAGTGGGTGGTTACTTGGAGTAGGCCTCATGAGATGTACACAGGTGAGGGATAATAAGTGTGCTTACTGTCTTTTTACTGTAGGGACAGTCCAGTAAATGTCAACGTCAGTGTGCTTGCTGTCT
The DNA here is from genome assembly GCF_031143425.1 of Pleurodeles waltl. Classification (NCBI taxonomy): domain Eukaryota; kingdom Metazoa; phylum Chordata; class Amphibia; order Caudata; family Salamandridae; genus Pleurodeles; species Pleurodeles waltl. The sequence goes on along the minus strand of NC_090442.1, from coordinate 85,225,935 downwards.
TTTCACTGTAGGGACACTCCATTACATGTAACTGGGTAAGAGTGGCCTAGGGCTGAATGAAAAGAATGATGCAGTAGGTTACAAAAGCATAGTTGTACATCTTATGGGTCATCCAGGAATGTCATCTTTCTCTGACTCAGCTCAGGATTAGGGTCAATTACTGCTCTATCTAGCTGCCTGAGAATGGCCTTGCATCAATCAGCCAGCTGTCATCCCCTGCTAGGAAATGGGCGGAGAATGTCAGGGAGGAGGGGCTAAGTTTTAGAGCACATGTGGCTCAGCTCCTGAGCGACGCCAATATGAACTATCCCAGAAGACTGTGCAGGAAGGAGGGGACAGAGGCATGGAAGTGATGTGGCACATCTGGATAGGCCAGAGGTGCAGACCTGCTGGACACTTCCGCCCAACTTCCTTCTGCACAGGGGAGAGCTCTCTCTTTTTGGCTGTGCTTCACTGTTGGATGCTAGGACTTCAGACTGGCATCATGGGCAAATGGAAGGAAGAACCTCACAAGGAAGTCAAGCAGGGGTACATGATTGCGTCCCCTGTGAAGATGCCCTGCCGGCTGTGGGTGGGGCCGATGGCTGAAGATGACACCTGGAGGAGTGCCGTCACAACCCCCCCATGAAGACTTTCAAAAGATGGGCCCCAGGTTCCATCCTGGGTCCCTGTGCTGAAGGTGAAGTTAGGGGCAACGTTGCATCCCGTGGTGAATGTCCTGGGGCACCGAAGATGAATTCGGGGGGCACCATCGCAACCCCTGTAAAGATTGTCCTAGGGCCCCGGAACACATCCCTGGGCCTGTGCTGAACACAAACTAGGGAGCACTGTTGCGCTTCCCATGAAGATTCGGGTGGAGGTTGGGGTCAGGACCCAACCTTCGGCCCATGAGCAGCATGAAGGCTGGGGAGTGGCACTGCACTCACCTGGGAGGCCACCTTCCCAGTACTTGGCACTGGTGGGAGTGGGGAGGACCAGGTCATCAGTGAGTGTCTGCCCGCAGGATCAGGCAGACGAAAGAGTGGCTGCCGGCTCCTACGGCAGGTGTAGGAGCTGGCGAAGGCAGCCGGGGGTGGGCTCCCCACGCTGCCCTCCATCGAGCCTGCATGGCAGGGGGTGTCATGGTGGGACCAGACATCCCCTCCAAAAAAAGAAAGACAAAACAAAGAAGGAAACTGTGCAGGGCCTCAGAGTCAAAGCAGCTCTCCCGAGCACAATGGTAGAGCAGCTCAGTACATGTGCATCAGGCCCACGGTGCCTTGTGAGGCCCAGCGTCTCTGTGAGCCCAGTCCTCAGCTCGTGGTGGCCCCAGGAGGAGGGGCCCACCACCAAACAAGTGCCTACAGACAGGGGAACCTGCAAGAGCAGTGCAGCCTCCCCCCAACGCAAAGTTTGTGTCCCCACCCTAGGTCGGATGGGACAACAGAATTATAACCCCCATGGGTTCCAACATAATGAAAAGCAGAAGCCTTGTGGAACTTGTATTCCTTGCTTGTGGTACTGCAGCCTCTAGGGATGTAGATTGGTGCTACACCAGGTTAATAAAAGGTAATCTAAAAGTTCATCAAAAGTGATATTAATCTTTAAAGTATTTAAACACGCCTCTAGATGTTCCTTGTTGATGCTTGTTAGACTTGGCATCCTTGGTGTGGTCTCCCCTAACTGTTTGCCTCTGTTTCCCAGGTTGTTGATGTGTTCTGGACTCTGTTGTTATTGTTTTTGATACTCTTTGCACTTTACCACTGCTATACAGTTCTAAAGTGCAAGTGCACCTATGTAACATGTATGTGTGATTGGCTTTCCATGATTGGCATATTTGATTTACTAGTAAGTCCCTACTACAGTGCACTAGAGGTGCCCGGGCCTGTAAATCAAATTCTACTAGTGGGCCTGCAGTACTGGTTGTGCCACCCACATTAGTAACCCTGTAAACATGGCCCAGGGCCGCCACTGCAGTGTCTGTGTGTGCAGTCTTAAACTGCCATCCGACTTGGCAAGTGTACCCACTTGCCAGGCCTAAACCTTCCCTTTTTATACATGTAGGTCACCCCTCTGGCAGGCCCTAAATAGCTCCATGGGCAGCATGCAGTGTATGTTAAAGGTAGGACATGTACTTGTGTGTTTTGCATCTCCTAACAGAGAAATACTGCCAAATTCAGCTTTCACTGTTGCAAGGCCTATCTCTCTCTCATAGGTTAACATGGGGGCTGCCTTTGAATATTATTTAAGCACAGATTCCCTTTGGGACCACATAGACATGTGGAGTTTCGGGTCTCTGAACTCACAATTTAAAAATACATCTTTTGGTGAAGTTGGTTTTTAGATTGTATGTTTGAAACTGCCACTTTTAGAAAGTAGGCATTTTCTTGCTTAACCCGTTCTGTGACTCTGCTTGTTTGTGGATTCTCTGTCTGGGTCAGTTTGACAGTTGGGCTGTTGACACCTCTCCTCTATACAGTGACACAAAGGTGGGGTGTAGCCTGCATATCCTGATGGACCATCTGGGCTGAGGGGAGGGGAGGAGTTTTTACTTACACCTGAAAGGGCTGTGCCTGCCCTCACACAATGCAGTCTCCAAACCCCTGGTATGTGTCTGGGACCTGGCCTGGGCAATGTAGGATCTTGAAAACAACAGAGACTTCTCTTGAAGTTGGCCTACTTCAGAGGCAGAAAGGAGTATAAGAGGAACACTCAAAACCCCTCAAGGATTCAAAAGGAACCTCTGCCTGGAGAAGAGCTGAAGAGCTAAGGAGAAGTGCTTCCCTGTCCTGTGACTGTGTGTCATGTAATACACAAGTGGAGGAGGTAAGTATGATGTTTATTGCCCCACTCCAGAGAAGCGTCCCACTCCTGGATCAGCAGAGAACAACTGCCGGACCGAGAGTGGAACGTTACATACATACACATCATAACAATGCACGCGTTACCATGAACACAAAGTGGCAACCACGCGCGCACGACATAACACATCTCCCTTTTCTTAATAACCAAAATATATAAATATTCAAAGAAAAACAATAAAAATAAAAATAATGAAATCTAAAGAACAGTCAACGAAAATAATGCAGATCTAATTAACATAGTCATCTAGCCATTTTGGTTTACATCTATTCCTTTTACATTTGGTAACATAGTTATCATCAAGTATATTTGGAGATTAAGACTTAGCTCCGGACTCTTTGAATAACATGTTACTGTTCAAGGGATTATTCTCCTCATGTCTATGAGGCTCGAAATCTAGGTCATTTTGTTCTACTACTAAATCTTGAGCCTCGTGACCCCCACTCTCCTCATTGCTATTTGACCTACTCGGTTCAATTACTGGGTCAAAGTCCAGAAAAGTCCCACGCTCACCTTGGCTATTAGTAGGATACACCCACTCATTACCTTTTAATATGGCAATGCGTCTGAAATTCCAGACTCTACCATCAGTTAACCTGACCGCATTTCTTAACACTTCAATTACCCTGAAAGGTTTGGAATATTGACTTTCTCCCTTCCTGACCTTCCAAGGTTTCTTAGTTTTAACTAGCATCCCTACCTTTACACTATGGGTGTGCTTGTTACTACAATTTTGCTCAAATTTTGTTTGATAACGCTCATGAGTGTTACTTAATTTGTTTCTTACAACATCTAAGTCCATGGTAACTACAGGATCCTCAAACAACCAAGAAGGATTAACTTTAGTTCTAGCAATTCTCCCTCTCATAATCTCGAAGGGAGTACATCCAGTCATTTCATTTAACGTAATACGATACATCCACACTGTTTTAAGGACTTGTAATTCCCAGTTCTCATCCACTATACCTTCAGATTGAATTGCCCCTTTAAGCACTCTGTTAAATCGTTCGATAAAACCATTGCCACTGGGATTGTATAAAGAGGTAGTACAATGTCTAATTCCAACTCTACTGAAATATTCCTTAGCTTTTTTTGATGTAAATTGTACTCCATTGTCTGTGATAATCCTGGAGGGAATACCTTCATCAGTAAAAATCCTGTCTAAAAATTTTAGAACAGCATCAGAGTCTACCCCATTTACAATTTCAACAACCGGCCATTTTGAAAAAACATCTATAGTTGCGATGATATATTTACTATTAATGCCAATGGGACCCATAATATCCAATGCAATGACTTCCCAAGGATTCTTGGGGTTACAAGAAAAGTACTCATTGGGTTTCAAAGTTTTTAGAGATTTTTCGGCATTAGCACATTTTACACAATCTCTAACACACCTTTCAATGAAGATATCGTAACCAGGCCACCAAAAAAATTTTTTAACAGATTGTTTGGTTCTAACGATGCCTCCATGACCCTCATGGCATTGTAAAGTAATAGATTTCCTAAGGTTAGTCGGTGGAATAGCTCTATCACCCCTCCATAGTATACTTTTGAAGTGAGACAATTCGTTCCTAACTTCCCCAAAATTCCTCAAATTAGGGCTCAGATCTTTCTTCTCTGGCCATCCCTCAACCATGTACTTCAAAACTTCTTGAATTATAGCATCCTTGGAATACTCCTCAATCCACGACTGTTGGTTGATAAAAGGAATATCTCCATCGTGTAACCAGGCAATATGGTAGTCATCCCACTCAGATTCAGTTTCATGTTTACCACTTAAAGGCATTCTGGAAAGGAAATCAGCTGACACATTATCCTTACCAGGAACATAAGTTACATTGTAAAGAAAATCTTGGAGTCTCATGGATAACCTGGCAATTCGTGCCGAAGCCTTGGCCATCCCTTTAGTGGTGAGTAATTTAACCAAAGGTTTGTGATCACTACGAATTTCACAATGTTTGCCCCAGACAAATGCTCTAAAATGCTCCAAAGCCCACACGCACGCCAATGTTTCTCTTTCTATCACAGAATATTTAACTTCTGCGTCAGTCAGAGACCTAGAAGCATAGGCAATTAAATTTTCACTGCCATCACTCTTTCTCTGAGACAATATTGCACCTAAATCTTTCGAGCTGGCATCGGTGGTAACAATGCTGGGCAAATTGGGATCAAAACCTGACAGAGGAACAGCATTAGCAATAGCTGTTTTAATGTTTCTGAATTCATAATCACACTCCTTACACCAATTAAATTTGCTACTGTTCTTGAGTAACTGTCTTATGTGGAATGTTTTGCAGGAAAAATTCATAATGTATTTGGAGTAAAACTCTGTGAGACCAAGAAAAGACTTTACATCATCTTTACAACTGGGTTCCGGCGCTAACCGTATTGCATCAATTAAATCAGGTTTGGGCCTAATTCCCTCCTCACACAACACGTGACCCAAATACGTAACACTCCTGACAGCGAATTTGCACTTCGAAAATTTGACTGTCAAACCTCTTTCATTTAGGATACTTAATACACGATCCAACAAGTGATCATGTTCGATTTTATCTCTGCCATGGATTAGGATGTCATCTTGAAAGCAATGTACGTTGGCCATGTTACCAAATAATGAATGCATGAGTCTCTGAAAAACAGCAGCAGCCGAGGCCAAACCAAAAGGCATCCTCTTGTATTGGAAACATCCAAAAGGAGTAATGAATGCTGTATAGTTTTTTGAATCTTGGTGTAACACAATCTGATGGTAAGCGGCCGAAAGATCAATGGTGGAAAACAGTTTTGCGTCTTTAATTGTGGAAAGCATTTCTGAAATGCGTGGTAAAGGAAACTGGTCAACAAGAATGTTGTCATTAAGATGACGTAAATCAATACGCAATCTAATTTTGCCATCGGAACGTCTAGCAACCACAATGGGAGAAACCCACTCAGAAGATTCAATCTTTTCTATAATGTCTGCACTCACTAAAGCATTTAATTCCTTCTCAACTTCACATCTAACAGTTAAGGGTATGTTCCTTACTTTGAAAATCTTGGGTGAAGCATTATCCTTGAGCACAATTTTGTGTACAAAATCAGTTAACTTGCCAATACTATCATTAAAGACTTTAGGGATTTTTTTTTTAAAGGAACTAGATCCAGATTCGCACACATCGACTACCATCACTGGTTCAGGACTATTGGGATTCAATATGATATCTAAACTGCCTTGATCTTACCAACCTAAAATTGCAGGACCTCTCTTCGCAACATACAATTTGCATAAACTAGATCTATCTTTGAATTCAAACAAACAAGTGGTAAATCCCACTAAATCAATTTTCTCACCCGAAAATCTTTCAGGAGCGATATCAGGAAGGACCAGAATATCCCCTAATTTCTTTTTAAATTTATCAAACCACAACTGTTCATTAATAATAGTGTAAGGTGAGCCAGAATCTACATACATTTGAACTTCAATTCCACCAATAGTCATCATGCAAATAGGTTACTTCCTGACTTTCACAGAATCAACATTTAGGACTGATTTGTCATTGCTTCTGATGTTTAGAACAAACTTATTGTCATCATTTTTTTCCCATGGTAAAGTATCATCACACTCTTTCTCTACAAATTTGACTTCATTGAAAAGTTTCTTCCTACACACCTAAGAAAAATGTCCAACCACCCCGCATGAAGAACATTTCAGTTTTAATGCAAGACACAATTTGTTATTTGCTAAATGTGAGCTGCTGCCACAACGGAAACATTTAAGGTGTTCACTAGAAGTGCCCTTAACTACTTCTGTTTTTTTGCATATATTCTGCCCTCTAATTTTAGAATGAACTTTATTATTTACACTCTCATCCAACTTAGATTCTTTGAGTATGACTTTAGCACTCCTAGAAGACATTTCAGCTTTCCTGACAATGTCAAGAATTTGTTGTAAGCTAGCATCTCCATTAACCCACAACCCTTCTTGAACAGAAGAATCATTAACGTGCATAACAATTTGATCTCTGATTAATTCTTCTTGTAACTGTCCAAAATTGCAATCTAACGATAACGTTCTAAGAGCAGCAAGATAATCATCAATAGTCTCATCAATTCCTTGTTTCCTGTGGAAAAATGTGTATCTTAGAATACCAATACATACTTTAGGGGATAAATAATGGTCAAAAACACTGATAGCACTATCAAATGCATTTTGATCCCCTTCTCCGCCCCCAGCTTTAGTTGCTTGGTTGCATGCCTTTAAACCTTCCGGGCCAACACAATGCAAGAAAATCCTTTTCTTTTGTTGGGGAGGCATGTCACCTTGGATATCAATAGTATCAATGTAATTGAGAAAGAATGCTTCCCATTCTGGCCACTTCATGCAGGGAGCGCCACCTGCAGGCCAGAACGATTGTGGAGGAGGAAGAGAAAAACTCTGGGCACACATATTGCTAATGCGTGCTTCGAAGGTTGATCAGATAAGTTAAGTGAAGTAGCAATGACTACAATGGCACAGCGCGTGCACGCAGCAGAGTCAAGGTGTTTCTCCGTAGTTAATCGTCCTGCTGTCACTGGTTGAACTGCTTCAGAGCGAAAGCAGTAAATGGACGTAATAAATGTGGCGTAAAACGCCAGATGATAGAGAAAAAAAATAATAATAAATCCCACGAGATTGTAGTAGCACGAATGAAGAGTTCAATGAAATGCACAGGACGTCCAACGACGGCATTCAGGGCCTGATTCTAACTTTGGAGGACGGTGTTAAACCGTCCCAAAAGTGGCGGATATACCACCTACCGTATTACGAGTTCCATAGGATATAATGGACTCGTAATACGGTAGGTGGTATATCCGCCACTTTTGGGACGGTTTAACACCGTCCTCCAAAGTTAGAATCAGGCCCTCAGTTGACAGGCATCCACTGTTGCATCCACCGTTGCTAAATGATGTGCAACAAGGGCACAAGTCACTAGGTATCCAAACAATGGGGAGCACGCAATGAAAACTTCCAACAGCGGCAAATTTGCGCTATACAGCGCGAGCCATAAGTCTCTAAAAAAACAAATAAAAGGGAAAATGCCGCTAAACTTACGGCACAGTAAACTTGAAGAGTAGGAGCCGTCAGCAGGAACAACGATGAAGGAGTGATGGAAAAGAAATCCAGGAGGAAGAAAAAAAACAAAAAAACAGAAGACACTGTAAAAAAAAACGCTGGAGGAGAACAAAGAGAGAACCTGGAATGCAGGTTCGGGGAGTGGTGCAGCTCGTCGCCACTTGTCATGTAATACACAAGTGGAGGAGGTAAGTATGATGTTTATTGCACCACTCCAGAGAAGCGTCCCACTCCTGGATCAGCAGAGAACAACTGCCGGACCGAGAGTGGAACGTTACATACATACACATCATAACAATGCACGCGTTGTCATGAACACAAAGTGGCAACCACGCGCGCACGTCATAACACTGTGCTGTATTGGGATATCCTGCAGTTGCTGCTTCTGCCGATGCAAAGGGACAGAGACTGGAATTTGTTGCATTCCTGCCTGAGAAGTAACCCAAGGGCTCGGAGTAGAGCTTGCCTCCTGTTTCAAAGCCTCAGGGACAGCAAAGGCGTCACTAACCAGACCTGAGTCTATTTTCTGTAGACTCTAGCTTGCCAGAGGGTGCCATTCCAGTTCCTGGACCCCTGGAAGTGAATTCCTGGACAAAACCCAGTCTAACGACATTGGACGACACCATGTGACTTCGCAAAGGGCACCTCTGCCCGGAACCGCGACTTTGCTTGTCCCAAGCCGTGGACCTCGCTGAGTGTAACGAGTCTGACAATACTATGAGCTCACACCGCTACCCCAGAACCTCTATGTTACCTGCCCCGAGGCAGTGGACCTCGTAGAAGTCCGACAACCTTGTAGGCTCTGTGTCGCTGCAACTGCTGATCCCACCCAACCTCACTGACACCAGAGTGTTGTAAGTACAACATCCATGATGACCCAATGCCATCACACAGCCTGTGGCCCTGTGACATCATCGTGACCCCGTGAGGTCACCCCGCAGCATCGTGAGTCCGCCAGACTTCGCATCTGCCGGAACGAATGGACCGACTATTCATCTGACATCACTTCAATTCCACCACTCTGTAGTGAGGACTCAACGCTGCTGCATGACACTGCTATCCTGCTGCCCCGTGGCACCGGAACAGATGCTACATCAGACTCAGCGACACCGCTCTCCCTGACTCCGTGCACTGGCCTGTTTTCTACATGTTTCTTAAGGTACTGTACCTGGGCATTGGAGAAAACAACTCCATCACGACGTTGCATAATACCAACTTGCAGTATTTGTGCCTCAAAGCACTGTTTTCATACTTTTAAGTGCTAAATTCATATCTTTAACTGTATATTGTGGATTTTTATTGTATTTGGTTCTGTTTTGTTCAGATAAATATTATCTATTTTTTTAAACCTGTGTTGTGTAATTTTGTAGTGTTTCCACTGAGTTACTGTGTGTGTTAGTACGACTACCTTACTCCTTGCTTCTGAAGTTAAGCCTGCCTGCGTGTGCCAAGCTACCAAGTGTGTGAGTGAGGGTTAACTGAGGGTGATTCTCCTTTACTCTGACTACAGTGAGAGTCCTTGATTGGAGAGGGAGTAACCGGACTGCCAACCAAAAGACCCCATTTCTAACAATGCTGATTTGAGTAATGAGACTGACAAAGTAGATATACTTAGTTGCCAGATTTAGGTGCTCTCACTCTAAATTGCAATCAAATATTGCATTGGGATACTAGGAAATGTTTTGCCATGTGATTTGTTGGATTATTGTTCCCCTCAGGGGATACCAGAATGCTTACATGATGTCATTCAAAAGTAATTCCATCAATTTTTGGACATTTGTAAACTGTTGCATAGTATTGAGTGGTGTCTGTGTAATAAATGTACTTTTACTTTATCAAAAGAAAAAGCACAGACCGGACAATCATGTATTAAGAGTCATGCTTGTGTGCTCATGAATGTAGATTACTAGCCCACACAACCTCCCCTAAGTAAGCTTTGGAGTGCTCTGGAATGCTACCCTATGAGATTCAAGCACTACAATGGGGGATTTCATTCCCAGTGGTGGTTGTGTGCAGACCCATTACTTGTGCAGGCCACACAACTAATGACCCACCTTCCCACAATTACAATAGTAATTGTTTTGCATTATCTTCAGCCCTGATTAAGTATTAGGGGCACCTACAGATGATGAAACATGTGTTAGCTGAGAACTGGCTGGGACGGGTTTTCAAAATAAGAGGCCTAACTGGCCAGGAATAAACTATGAAAAGAGAACACTTGATTGCTTAAAGATTGTTTCTTATTTTGGCATGTGCCTTAAATTGTATATGTCTGCTTGCCAACATTCGGATTGCAACAGGGGGAGTTGTGAGTATCTTCCCTTGCGAGAGCACCGTAGTTTGAGATACCTTTATGTCAAGATTGTTTGCTGTGTATACTATGAGAGCCTATTTTCTATCAAATCACCTGCTCTCTTTTTTATATTCACTGAGAACACCGTTGAAGTTTGAGGGGAGGGAGTACAAGACAACCAACGCACATTGGACATGAAGATGACAGAGGCAATAATCTAAAATGCTAGCTTACTCCCTCCGCCACAACCATCTGCAACTCCTCCACCAGCACCACTTTGACCACTACATCTTCTCTCACTACTTCCCCCCTAATACACTCACTGAAACATTTTCTGGAAGATAAAATACTGTATATCCTTTATAAAAAAAATAAACTAGTGTCTTTCATTTGTGTTCTGAATGTTTGATGTTGAAGATAGGAAAGTGGTTTTTAATATCTGTTCTTTGTTTACCTTCAATATGCATTGCAGTAAATGTTATATTATACTATTGACAACATCTTCAAAATAACAAAACATTTGTTTTGCATGACTGTAAGAAATCGGATTATTGGTTAAAGGGCGTGGAAGCCCCACTCAGGAAACAACCACAATCCTTGTTAGGCTAAACCACAAAAGTCAATAAGGTAACCTGTGCTTAACCTTCTGGTAGCTGGCACAAAAGCAGTCAGGCTTTACTTTTAGGAAAAGCGTAAAGTATTTATGCAGCAGACAGGCAGTGAAAGTGAAAATGCAACACAAGAAAAAACCCAAACCAATTGAAAAGTAGAGTAAATAAAATGATACCAGAAAGACGGGAATCGAAAAAGTCCAACCAAAGATATGCAATTTAAACATTTCTAGAGAAAATAGTTCCTAAAAGCACGTAGCGCTACACACAGTTATTTGGTCACACGAGACTAGGGGAAAGCCACAAGTTTGGGCTGTCTTTGATGGAGCGCTGGTCAGCTACAGGGACCGGGTTAGTTCTGTTGAAGAGTTGTCTTCTGAGTCAGGCATGAAGAGCTCTGTTCGTAATGGAAGAGGCCGCAGGAGCAGGTTGAGAGTTGCAAATGTTTGTCACTGTAGTATGAAGAGCAGGCCGAGATCTGCTTCTGTAGCATGTAGAGCTGGTTTGGTGTTGTGGGCAGTTGTTGCTGTAGACTTGAACAGTGGTCTCATGAACTGTTGTTGCTGTAGCTGGAAGTGCAGCTCTGTCATTGCCTGTCTTTGGTGGAGGTCGATGTAGTGTAAAGAGGAGGTCTCAATGTAGCTTCGTATTGGTGGTTGTCATGGACAACAGAGTCTTCGCACAAATAGGTTCATTTACAGTCATGAGGTGCCCAAACTTCAGTATTTTCATCTATTCTTGTAAATGAGCAAGCTCTGATGCTAGCTAATGGCCCTGGACCAGTGGGGTCACCAACCTCTTGTAGATCAGTGAATCACTTCATCAGGGGCCAGCAGGTTTCAGGCAGGTACAGTTGCAGGTCCAGGCAGATCCAGTTGCTGCATGCCAACAGATAAATTGCAGGGATGCCTCTGGAGCTTGTTGTGTTCTTGTAGCCCAAACAGGAGCCCCTCACCTGACCCTTGGAGTCCCTCTGGGTTAACCTCGGATAAAGGTTAGCAGGTCCAGTCTTCCTTCCCAGTCTACAAGGCAGTCCTCAGACAGCAAGGCAGCCCAGACCTTCTTCAGGAGTGTTCCGAAGAGTGATCCAGGAGGTTCAATATTTAGAACTGGTAACAACCTTTGAGTGTGGGCGGCGGCTCCCTGTCCAGACTTCTATCCCACATCATGATCTGTTAAGTTAGTTCCTCCCTTTCCTTGTCAAGGCTCCAAACTGTCAGGGGTTGAAAAGGTGCAGGCAGGAGGCAGATTACTGTGTGTGTGTGTGTGTGTGTGTGTGTGTGTGTGTGGATGTGTGTGTATGTGTGTATTTGTGTATGTGTGTGTGTGGGTGGGTGGCAGAGGCCTTTGAAGTGAAAGTAGGGCTGAGTACAGCTCCACCCCAGTTATCCACCTAGGATGGCCCATCCTGCCCACACCATAGCCCCTTTTTGTGCCACTGTCTGGAGGAAATACACAAACTCCAACAGCATAGCAACCAATCACACTTGTGATCCAGGACACTTGCAGAAAGCACAAATGGCTGGAGAATGAAAATGTCAATTTTCTAAAAAGTGACTTTCTCAGAATTGTAACAAAAAATGCATCTTCACAATTAAAGATGGGTTTCAATTCATTTACAAGGAGCAGTTACAATTCTTTTGAGCTTAAACACCATGGGACACATTTATGAAAAGTGGTGCTGCGCCTAGTGCTGCACCACTTTCCCTGCACCCTTTAGCATCCCACTAACGCCACCATATGTGCGCCGTATTTAATACTTTAATATATTTTTTATGGTAGTGCGGTGCTTTGCAGGATCAGCGTAAAATATTCTGATGCTAATCCTGTAAGGCACCCAGAGGTCCTTTGAACACAGGCTCTTAGCAGGCGTTAAAAAATGCGGATAAAAATTATGCAAAGAAATCTCATAGATTTCTTTGCACCATTTTTTTGTGGCCCCCTTAGTGCCGGAACGCTCTCCTTGCATATATTATACCTAAGGCATAATGTGGTGTAATGGGTTACAAGGGGTTACAGAGTGGCATAATGTAAGCATTGCTCCACTTTGTAAATATTGCGTGGCATTTTTGCCCTTCCAACGCCACATTAGTGTAACAAAATGATGCTAATGTGGTGCTGGAATGGAGTTAGGCTCACATAACTCTGGGCTCATATCTCTACTTGCTCCCTATCTAAATGTATCACTATTAAATATAATAGGGTAACCCAGTGTTAGTCAATGGGAGAAATAGGCCTTATAGTGAAAAATGACTTTAGGAGTTTTTCACTGCTAAGGCATGTGCAACGTAAACCCACACATTCTACTTTTAAATACTAGGTACTCTGCCCTCTGGTTGGATAGACCCTACTCTAGGGTGACATAAGAGTTCCAAAAGGAAAGTTTAGGTCTGGCGAAAGATGTATTTGCTAGTTCTAAGCGAAAAATACAAGTTCACTATAAGCTGCAGTACAGGCCTGAGACATGTTCTAAAGTGCTACTTTAGTGGGTGTTACAATGAATACTACAATCCGATTAGTAGCATTTAATTTACAGGCTTTGGGTACAGGGAGTATCATTTACCAGGTGTTTACAAGTAAATTAAATGTGCCTATTAGGTGTTGTCCAGTGGTATCATGTTTGAAGGGCAGAGCACAAGCACCTTAGCACTGGTTAGCACTGGTAAAGTGGACAGAGGTCTAAAGCCAATGAAAACAAATTAATCAAAAAAGAAAGAGTGAAAGCAAAAGCAAAAGCCTTGAGGGAGGGAATACCATGCCAATCATATCAGGTCTAACAATGTCATACAGTGCATTCATGTTAAAAAGATCTTATTGTTTAATGCTCCTATATACAATTAATAAATTATTTGTTTATAAATGATGGGGAAGATATAAGCTGTACTTCGGAGCAGGCAAATTAAAGGAAAAATGAGTCTTGTTTCAGAGGGGAAATGCAAACTTGGAGGTGGTGAGCATGTGAAAAACATGCCTAGAAATGTAAAGGAAACAAGTACATATACAATTTTGCTAATTAAAAATAAAATGTTAACATTAATTGTAAACTTCAGTTTTAAAATCAAATTAATTTTCCAAAATTATATTATAATGAAATTGTTAACCCCCAAGTCAGAGGGTAAAGATCTTGCTTTAGGGGCAAAAGTTGTTGTCCATCCTGTTTCACTCTTAACCACAAAAATGTGTCAGGATCGGTTGACCCATGGAAAGAAGAAAACACTGCAGTAGCAGGGGAAACAGATTGATAGATAAACTGGGAAAAGTAACAACATCAAGTTTGTCAGGTTTATGAAGCAATTGAAACATAAGGTCTTCCATCAAGGTGGTCATGAAACTACATACATTCAGATCTATTCATTGTCTGACTCTTGGAGAATCCAACCCTTTCAATATAAACTCCAAATATCTCTAATGATCATTCACTGAACCTATATAATTGACCTCAGGCCCTCCTTGAGAGCCAACAAAGTACAATATTGCGGGAATACATGAGGGTCTTGAGCTGTCAGGTAGTAGTGTGTCCCTAAACTGCATTTGTTGTTCTGGGTTGGTGCTTAGAGGAGGAGATGAAGGTTGTGCAGGGAGTACAGCTGAATGTCCCAATAGTATGTGTTAAAGAGGGGATGAGAGCAGGACCAGATGTCAATGTGGCCTCCTCTTCAGACAGCCTGGGCAGGTGATCCTGAAGGCTAGGATGAACCCCAAAATGTGCACCTTCTGGTTGATGGTGTCAAAATCATCTACCTCCATTGTTAGATCTACAGTTTTGCCCAGAATCTTATGGTGACTGATCTTTGTCTCTGGGTAGAGATAATCTTGCTGCTTATGTGTGCTTCCATCCAATCGCTGGTGATGGCTAGCAGTTGTAAGCCCCAGGTCCCACACTATGTTATTGCATTCTTTACCAATGTTTAGCAGGTCAATATTTATTTACTAGTGTTTAATAATTTAAAAATATAATGAATCAAAATAATATTTTGAATCAGACAATCAAACATGGGGAGGATTTGTGCATTGAGATTTGGCTTATTTCCATAATCCTATGGTTTTTATGATGTATTGCAACATCTTCACTATTTTACCTTTCTATGATATGAATGTAGATGTACAATGCAAAGACGGTTTCTAAAGGATTAGGTAAATCTTCAATTTTTGTGAAGAATATTATAATAATTGTGTGTTTGATGTATATTTTAATTTTAAAAAGTATGGTGCTTTGAAAGAAACCCCCCCTAAAGTGAAGACTCTGAAGCTTGCTGAATAAAAACACTTAATTTACTAAGGGCTTAAATTGCCCTTGCATAAAGAAAGACATTGCACGGCAACACAAGCCCATAAGATTTACTAAGCTATGCAATGCTACCTTGCATGGCTCTGTGTGAATTAGTAAATCCAATGTAACACAAATCAGGGCATATCACTACACACCCTTACCTTCCGGCAGGGTGTTCCCATGCATCCACCCATGGTTTTTGATGCAATCTGAGATTTACCAAGCTCTATAAAAATTGGATTGTGCCATGATGCAAGGGTGCATGCATTGTCACTTGTCATCACACTGTACACCAGCACAAGTAAGGAACAGAAGTGTGGCTTATCCTAGTAGATTTAGTGCATTTCTGCTCTTTCTGTTTCACACAACATAGTGCAGCAAGTTTGCTGAGTTACATTGCATATTAAATATGCGTCAAAGTATTTATTAAGCATAGACACAGCCACATCCAGGCCATATCTCCAACCCTTAACTGACATCAATATAATCATCTCACACTTCACTACAAACCATTCCAGGGCACAATACATGCAGGAGAATGTAAATGAGTTATGTAGAAAGCCTAGAGCGCAGAACTGTATATACCATTCATTTATACCCCTAAGGAAAAGAGAAAAAAACAGTGTACAACGAAGAACATTTTTAAAAAGAGTACACTAAGTTAGGTACAATGGGCAGAGACAATTGAAATGAAATACAGTAGATATGAATCAAAGGTTAATCACTTTTCTCTTACAATCCTACCCAAAATTTTGACAGTTCCAATTTAACGTATCCTTTGAACATTTTGAGTACTCTGAGTGAACTGCTAAATGTTGCTGAT
Source organism: Pleurodeles waltl (assembly GCF_031143425.1). Lineage (NCBI taxonomy): Eukaryota > Metazoa > Chordata > Amphibia > Caudata > Salamandridae > Pleurodeles > Pleurodeles waltl. The sequence continues at coordinate 85,210,002 of NC_090442.1, read as the reverse complement.
CCACACAAAGCTTTGATAAACTCTGTAGTGTCTTGCATGATTTGAATGGAACCTTTATGGCTCTCTGAGGACTCCATATGAGTGTGTGATGTAATCCCTGGACCAGAGTGTTAAAGAGTTTACTTTAAAATGTTGGGAGTTCACATGTACACACAGAGGAATAAAGACAAGTGATTCATAGCAGTGTGTGTGGCCTAGTCAGTCAGCAAAAACCATACTGGGGAAGACGCCACATCTAGCGACAAGATAGGGGATAAGTGACCCCAAGAAGAAAGTGCCCAGCTGAAAGTTTGCGATGGTCCATGCAAACTGCTTGTGTGTTCCACGGTTACTTTTCTCAAAGTGCCAAGTCAAAGATTGGTGTATGTGGAGTCAAGAAGCAACTTCAGCTAATGTGAAGCATGTGAATGGAAAGATAGCTTCACGAAAAAGTGTATGCATCATTGGTCAAGAAACTACAACCATGATGTTATGTTATATCAGATCCAACAAAAAGGTACCGCACTCCCGGTGCAAAATAAAGCTATACAATATAGGGAGTGTTACTGTTGAAGGAGGATTCAAAAAGGTTTCAAAAGTGCAGTTAAAGACAATTATCAAATGTCATATAGCACTAATGGTGAATCAACTAGGTGTAAAGCAATACAAACTAAAGTATGCAAAGAATAAAGCAAAGGACTTTTCGAGCACACTAAAGAGAGCTGCTGCATCGCTGCCAACCCCAGGCCCAAGAAGAGTCAATTTCGATGCACCGTCATCGGATTGCCTTTCTACGAGTCCCCAGTGAAATCCTGGAAGTCTGGGGCTCCAGAGCTTTTCAGCAGGACGAACCTCCAAGTCAGGCCGGGTTGCGGTTGATGTTGACTGGCTTGGCTCTCAACGGCGAGTCAATCCACTTATGGAGCTTGTTCAAAAAGTGTCTCCAAACTTCTGGATCTTCTCCCAGGAGTACTGTTAAGGTCCTTTAAGTGCCCAAATCTCTCCCCAATTTCCAGAAGCTCTGAGTTCCTCCTTAATGCTTTGGACTCAAACTTCCAGATTGCACCTGGTCCAAAAGTATGATGTTTATTGCACCACTCCAGAGAAGCGTCCCACTCCTGGATCAGAAAAGAACAACTGCCGGACCGAGAGTGGAACGTTACATACATACACATCATAACAATGCACGCGTTGTCATGAACACAAAGTGGCAACCACGCGCGCACGACATAACACTGTGCTGTATTGGGATATCCTGCAGTTGCTGCTTCTGCCGATGCAAAGGGACAGAGACTGGAATTTGTTGCATTCCTGCCTGAGAAGTAACCCAAGGGCTTGGAGTAGAGCTTGCCTCCTGTTTCAAAGCCTCAGGGACAGCAAAGGCGTCACTAACCAGACCTGAGTCTACTTTCTGTAGACTCTAGCTTGCCAGAGGGTGCCATTCCAGTTCCTGGACCCCTGGAAGTGAATTCCTGGACAAAACCCAGTCTAACGACATTGGACGACGCCATGTGACTTCGCAAAGGGCACCTCTGCCCGGAACCGCGACTTTGCTTGTCCCGAGCCGTGGACCTCGCTGAGTGTAACGAGTCTGACAATCCTATGAGCTCACACCGCTACCCCAGAACCTCTATGTTACCTGCCCCGAGGCAGTGGACCTCGTAGAAGTCCGACAACCTTGTAGGCTCTGTGTCGCTGCAACTGCTGATCCCACCCAACCTCACTGACACCAGAGTGTTGTAAGTACAACATCCATGATGACCCAATGCCATCACACAGCCTGTGGCCCTGTGACATCATCGTGACCCCGTGAGGTCACCCCGCAGCATCGTGAGTCCGCCAGACTTCGCATCTGCCGGAACGAATGGACCGACTATTCATCTGACATCACTTCAATTCCACCACTCTGTAGTGAGGACTCAACGCTGCTGCATGACACTGCTATCCTGCTGCCCCGTGGCACCGGAACAGATGCTACATCAGACTCAGCGACACCGCTCTCCCTGACTCCGTGCACTGGCCTGTTTTCTACATGTTTCTTAAGGTACTGTACCTGGGCATTGGAGAAAACAACTCCATCACGACGTTGCATAATACCAACTTGCAGTATTTGTGCCTCAAAGCACTGTTTTCATACTTTTAAGTGCTAAATTCATATCTGTACCTGTATATTGTGGATTTTTATTGTATTTGGTTCTGTTTTGTTCAGATAAATATTATCTATTTTTTTAAACCTGTGTTGTGTAATTTTGTAGTGTTTCCACTGAGTTACTGTGTGTGTTAGTACGACTACCTTACTCCTTGCTTCTGAAGTTAAGCCTGCCTGCGTGTGCCAAGCTACCAAGTGTGTGAGTGAGGGTTAACTGAGGGTGATTCTCCTTTACTCTGACTACAGTGAGAGTCCTTGATTGGAGAGGGAGTAACCGGACTGCCAACTAAAGACCCCATTTCTAACAATGCTGACTTGAGTAATGAGACTGACAAAGTAGATATACTTATTTGCCAGATGTAGGTGCTCTCACTCTAAATTGCAATCAAATATTGCATTGGGATACTAGGAAATGTTTTGCCATGTGATTTGTTGGATTATTGTTCCCCTAAGGGATACCAGAATGATTACATGATGTCATTCAAAAGTAATTCCATAAATTTTTGGACATTTGTAAACTGTTGCATAGTATTGAGTGGTGTCTGTGTAATAAATGTACTTTTACTTTATCAAAAGAAAAAGCACAGACCGGACAATCATGTATTAAGAGTCATGCTTGTGTGCTCATGAATGTAGATTACTAGCCCACACCACCTCCCCTAAGTAAGCTTTGGAGTGCTCTGGAATGCTACCCTATGAGATTAAAGCACTACAATGGGGGATTTCATTCCCAGTTGTGGTTGTGTGCAGACCCATTACTTGTGCAGGCCACACAACTAATGACCCACCTTCCCACAATTACAATAGTAATTGTTTTGCATTATCTTCAGCCCTGATTAAGTATTAGGGGCACCTACAGATGATGAAACATGTGTTAGCTGAGAACTGGCTGGGACGGTTGTTCAAAATAAGAGGCCTAACTGGCCAGGAATAAACTATCAAAAGAGAACACTTGATTGCTTAAAGATTGTTTCTTATTTTGGCATGTGCCTTAAATTGTATATGTCTGCTTGCCAACATTCGGATTGCAACAGGGGGAGTTGTGAGTATCTTCCCTTGCGAGAGCACCGCAGTTTGAGATACCATTATGTCAAGATTGTTTGCTGTGTATACTATGAGAGCCTATTTTCTATCAAATCACCTGCTCTCTTTTTTATATTCACTGAGAACACCTTTGAAGTTTGAGGGGAGGGAGTACAAGACAACCAACGCACATTGGACATGAAGATGACAGAGGCAAAAATCTAAAATGCTAGCTTACTCCCTCCGCCACAACCATCTGCACCTCCTCCACCTGCACCACTTTGACCACTACATCTTCTCTCACTACTTCCCCCCTAATACACTCACTGAAACATTTTCTGGAAGATAAAATACTGTATATCCTTTATAAAAAAAATAAACTAGTGTCTTTCATTTGTGTTCTGAATGTTTGATGTTGAAGATAGGAAAGTGGTTTTTAATATCTGTTCTTTGTTTACCTTCAATATGCATTGCAGTAAATGTTATATTATACTATTGACAACATCTTCAAAATAACAAAACATTTGTTTTGCATGACTGTAAGAAATCGGATTATTGGTTAAGGGGCGTGGAAGCCCCACTCAGGAAACAACCACAATCCTTGTTAGGCTAAACCACAAAAGTCAATAAGGTAACCTGTGCTTAACCTTCTGGTAGCTGGCACAAAAGGAGTCAGGCTTTACTTTTAGGAGAAGCGTAAAGTATTTATGCAGCAGACAGGCAGTGAAAATGAAAATGCAACACAAGAAAAAATCCAAACCAATTGAAAAGTAGAGTAAATAAAATGATACCAGAAAGACAGGAATCGAAAAAGTCCAACCAAAGATATGCAATTTAAACATTTCTAGAGAAAATAGTTCCTAAAAGCACGTAGTGCTACACACAATTATTTGGTCACACGAGACTAGGGGAAAGCCACAAGTTTGGGCTGTCTTTGATGGAGCGCTGGTCAGCTACAGGGACCGGGTTAGTTCTGTTGAAGAGTTGTCTTCTGAGTCAGGCATGAAGAGCTCTGTTCGTAATGGAAGAGGCCGCAGGAGCAGGTCGAGAGTTGCAAATGTTTGTCACTGTAGTATGAAGAGCAGGCCGAGATCTGCTTCTGTAGCATGTAGAGCTGGTTTGGTGTTGTGGGCAGTTGTTGCTGTAGACTTGAACAGTGGTCCCATGAACTGTTGTTGCTGTAGCTGGAAGTGCAGCTCTGTCATTGCCTGTCTTTGGTGGAGATCGATGTAGTGTAAAGAGGAGGTCTCAATGTAGCTTCGTATTGGTGGTTGTCATGGACAACAGAGTCTTCGCACAAATAGGTTCATTTACAGTCATGAGGTGCCCAAACTTCAGTATTTTCATCTATTCTTGTAAATGAGCAAGCTCTGATGCTAGCTAATGGCCCTGGACCAGTGTGGTCACCAACCTCTTGTAGATCAGTGAATCACTTCAGCAGGGGCCAGCAGGTTTCAGGCAGGTACAGTTGCAGGTCCAGGCAGATCCAGTTGCTGCATGCCAACAGATAAATTGCAGGGATGCCTCTGGAGCTTGCTGTGTTCTTGTAGCCCAAACAGGAGCCCCTCACCTGACCCTTGGAGTCCCTCTGGGTTAACCTCGGATAAAGGTTAGCAGGTCCAGTCTTCCTTCTCAGTCTACAAGGCAGTCCTCAGACAGCAAGGCAGCCCAGACCTTCTTCAGGAGTGTTCCGAAGAGTGATCCAGGAGGTTCAATATTTAGAACTGGTAACAACCTTTGAGTGTGGACGGCGGCTCCCTGTCCAGACTTCTATCCCACATCATGATCTGTTAAGTTAGTTCCTCCCTTTCCTTGTCAAGGCTCCAAACTGTCAGGGGTTGAAAAGGTGCAGGCAGGTGGCAGATTACTCTGTGTGTGTGTGTGTGTGTGTGTGTGTGTGGATGTGTGTGTATGTGTGTATTTTTGTATGTATACACAAACTCCAACAGCATAGCAACCATTCACACTTGTGATCCAGGACACTTGCAGAAAGCACAAATGGCTGGAGAATGAAAATGTCAATTTTCTAAAAAGTTACTTTCTCAGAATTGTAACATAAAATGCATCTTCACAATTAAAGATGGGTTTCAATTCATTTACAAGGAGCAGTTACAATTCTTTTGAGCTTAAACACCATGGGACACATTTAAGAAAAGTGGTGCTGCGTCTAGCGCTGCACCACTTTCCCTGAACCCTTTAGCATCCCACTAACGCCACCATATGTGCGCCGTATTTAATACTTTAATATATTTTTTATGGTAGTGCAGTGCTTTGCAGGATCAGCGTAAAAAATTCTGATGCTAATCCTGCAAGGCACCCAGAGGTCCTTTGAACACAGGCTCTTAGCAGGCGTTAAAAAATGCAGATAAAAATGATGCAAAGAAATCTCATAGATTTCTTTGCACCAATTTTTGTGGCCCCCTTAGTGCCGGAACGCTCTCCTTGCATATATTATACCTAAGGCATAATGTGGTGTAATGGGTTACAAGGGGTTACAGAGTGGCATAATGGAAGCATTGCTCCACTTTGTAAATATTGCGTGGCATTTTTGGCCTTCCAACACCACATTAGTGTAACAAAATGATGCTAATGTGGTGTTGCAATGGAGTTAGGCTCACATAACTCTGGGCTCATATCTCTACTTGCTCCCTATCTAAATGTATCACTATTAAATATAATAGGGTAACCCAGTGTTAGTCAATGGAAGAAATAGGCCTTATAGTGAAAAATGACTTTAGGAGTTTTTCACTGCTAAGGCATGTGCAACGTAAACCCACTCATTCTACTTTTAAATACTAGGTACTCTGCCCTCTGGTTGGATAGACCCTACTCTAGGGTGACATAAGAGTTCCAAAAGGAAAGTTTAGGTCTGGCGAAAGATGTATTTGCTAGTTCTAAGCGAAAAATACAAGTTCACTATAAGCTGCAGTACAGGCCTGAGACATGTTCTAAAGTGCTACTTTAGTGGGTGTTACAATTAATACTACAATCCCATTAGTAGCATTTAATTTACAGGCTTTGGGTACAGGGAGTATCATTTACCAGGTGTTTACAAGTAAATTAAATGTGCCTATTAGGTGTAGTCCAGTGGTATCATGTTTGAAGGGCAGAGCACAAGCACCTTAGCACTGGCTAGCACTGGTAAAGTGGACAGAGGTCTAAAGCCAATGAAAACAAATTCATCAAAAAAAAAAGAGTGAAAGCAAAAGCAAAAGCCTTGAGGGAGGGAATACCATGCCAATCATATCAGGTCTAACAATGTCATACAGTGCATTCATGTTAAAAAGATCTTATTGTTTAATGCTCCTATATACAATTAATAAATGATTTGTTTATAAATGATGGGGAAGATATAAGCTGTACTTTGGAGCAGGCAAATTAAAAGAAAAATGAGTCTTGTTTCAGAGGGGAAATGCAAACTTGGAGGGTGTGAGCATGTGAAAAACATGCCTAGAAATATAAAGGAAGTAAGTACATATACAATTTTGCTAATTAAAAATAAAATGTTAACATTAATCGTAAACTTCAGTTTTAAGATCAAATTAATTTTCCAAAATTATATTATAATGAAATTGTTAACCCCCAAGTCAGAGGGTAAAGATCTTGCTTTAGGGGCAAAAGTTGTTGTCCATCCTGTTTCACTCTTAACCACAAAAATGTGGCAGGATCGGTTGCCCCATGGAAAGAAGAAAACACTGCAGTAGCAGGGGAAACAGATTGATAGATAAACTGGGAAAAGTAACAACATCAAGTTTGTCAGGTTTATGAAGCAATTGAAACATAAGGTCTTCCATCAAGGTGGTCATGAAACTACATACATTCAGATCTATTCATTGTCTGACTCTTGGAGAATCCAACCCTTTCAATATAAACTCCAAATATCTCTAATGATCATTCACTGAACCTATATAATTGACCTCAGGCCCTCCTTGAGAGCCAACAAAGTACAATATTGCGGGAATACATGAGGGTCTTGAGCTGTCAGGTAGTAGTGTGTCCCTAAACTGCATTTGTTGTTCTGGGTTGGTGCTTAGAGGAGGAGATGAAGGTTGTGCAGGGAGTACAGCTGAATGTCCCAATGGTATGTGTTAAAGAGGGGATGAGAGCAGGACCAGATGTCAATGTGGCCTCCTCTTCAGACAGCCTGGGCAGGTGATCCTGAAGGCTAGGATGAACCCCAAAATTTGCACCTTCTGGTTGATGGAGTCAAAATCATCTACCTCCATTGTTAGATCTACAGTTTTGCCCAGAATCTTATGGTGACTGATCTTTGTCTCTGGGTAGAGATAATCTTGCTGCTTATGTGTGCTTCCATCCAATCGCTGGTGATGGCTAGCAGTTGTGCATACCTTGCATTTGAGGATCTTCTTGTAAGCCCCAGGTCCCACACTATGTTATTGCATTCTTTACCAATGTTTAGCAGGTCAATATTTATTTACTAGTGTTTAATAATTTAAAAATATAATGAATCAAAATAATATTTTGAATCAGACAATCAAACATGGGGAGGATTTGTGCATTGAGATTTGGCTTATTTCCATAATCCTATGGTTTTTATGATGTATTGCAACATCTTCACTATTTTACCTTTCTATGATATGAATGTAGATGTACAATGCAAAGACGGGTTCTAAAGGATTAGGTAAATCTTCAATTTTTGTGAAGAATATTATAATAATTGTGTGTTTGATGTATATTTTAATTTTAAAAAGTATGGTGATTTGAAAGAAACCCCCCCTAAAGTGAAGACTCTGAAGCTTGCTGAATAAAAACACTTAATTTACTAAGGGCTTAAATTACCCTTGCATAAAGAAAGTCATCGCACGGCAACACAAGCCCATAAGATTTACTAAGCTATGCAATGCTACCTTGCATGGCTCTGTGTGAATTAGTAAATCCAATGTAACACAAATCAGGGCATATCACTACTTTGTGTTACCTTCCGGCATGGTGTTCCCATGCATCCACCCATGGTTTTTGATGCAATCTGAGATTTACCAAGCTCTATAAAAATGGATTGTGCCATGATGCAAGGGTGCATGCATTGTCACTTGTCATCACACTGTACACCAGCACAAGTAAGGAACAGAAGTGTGGCTTATCTTAGTAGATTTAGTGCATTTCTGCTCTTTCTGTTTCACACAACATAGTGCAGCAAGTTTGCTGAGTTACATTGCATATTAAATATGCGTCAAAGTATTTATTTAGCATAGACACAGCCACATTCAGGCCATATCTCCAACCCTTAACTGACATCAATATAATCATCTCACACTTCACCACAAACCATTCCAGGGCACAATACCTGCAGGAGAATGTAAATGAGTTATGTAGAAAGCCTAGAGCGCAGAACTGTATATACCATGCATTTATACCCCTAAGGAAAAGAAAAAAAAACAGTGTACAACGAAGAACATTTTTAAAAAGAGTACACTAAGTTAGGTACAATGGGCAGAGACAATTGAAATGAAATACAGTAGATATGAATCAAAGGTTAATCACTTTTCTCTTACAATCCTACCCAAAATTTTGACAGTTCCAATTTAACATATCCTTTGAACATTTTGAGTTCTCTGAGTGAACTGCTAAATGTTGCTGATCCACACAAAGCTTTGATAAACTCTGTAGTGTCTTGCATGATTTGAATGGAACCTTTATGGCTCTCTGAGGACTCCATATGAGTGTGTGATGTAATCCCTGGACCAGAGTGTTAAAGAGTTTGCTTTAAAATGTTGGGAGTTCACAGGTACACACAGAGGAATAAAGACAAGTGATTCATAGCAGTGTGTGTGGCCTAGTCAGTCAGCAAAAACCATACTGGGGAAGACGCCACATCTAGCGACAAGATAGGGGATAAGTGACCCCAAGAAGAAAGTGTCCAGCTGAAAGTTTGCGATGGTCCATGCAAACTGCTTGTGTGTTCCACGGTTACTTTTCTCAAAGTGCCAAGTCAAAGATTGGTGTATGTGGAGTCAAGAAGCAACTTCAGCTAATGTGAAGCATGTGAATGGAAAGATAGCTTCACGAAAAAGTGTATGCATCATTGGTCAAGAAACTACAACCATGATGTTATGTTATATCAGATCCAACAAAAAGGTACCGCACTCCTGGTGCAAAATAAAGCTATACAATATAGGGAGTGTTACTGTTGAAGGAGGATTCAAAAAGGTTTCAAAAGTGCAGTTAAAGACAATTATCAAATGTCATATAGCACTAAAGGTGAATCAACTAGGTGTAAAGCAATACAAAATAAAGTATGCAAAGAATAAAGCAAAGGACTTTTCGAGCACACTAAAGAGAGCTGCTGCATCGCTGCCAACCCCAGGCCCAAGAAGAGTCAATTTCGATGCACCGTCATCGGATTGCCTTTCTACGAGTCCCCAGTAAAATCCTGGAAGTCTGGGGCTCCAAAGCTTTTAAGCAGGACGAACCTCCTAGTCAGGCCGGGTTGCGGTTGATGTTGGCTGGCTTGGCTCTCAACGGCGAGTCAATCCACTTATGGAGCTTGTTCAAAAAGTGTCTCCAAACTTCTGGATCTTCTCCCAGGAGTACTGTTAAGGTCCTTTAAGTGCCCAAATCTCTCCCCAATTTCCAGAAGCTCTGAGTTCCTCCTTAATGCTTTGGACTCAAACTTCCAGATTGCACCTGGTCCAAAATCCTAAAATGGCTAGTGGTCAGCTGGGCTATTTTTGCAGGAATTGTTGAAATGGACTCTTTCAGCGCCTTTCTACCTGTAGCTCACAGGGCGCCCGTTCTTGAGGTTGTAGAAATCAGGCAATGTCTTTTTTCTGGTGAAGCCCAAAGTGTGCAGCTGGTGCAGTCTGTCTGAATGCAGTGTCCAGGTGCCCGCCAGGGGTCCAGCAGGGCAGTCCTTTTTCTTCTTGTGTTGTTCCAGTAGGGATCTGAAGTGTGGGTCAGCTCTGCCTTATTTATCCTTGCTCTTGGGGTGATAAGCAGGATGGCACTCCTGTCCAATCAAGTGCAGGCCACCACCATCTTGAGTGACCACTTCCTGAGAAGTGTGGCAAATATCAATCCAAGGGAGCAACATTCCTGCAAACTCTAAGATGCATAAATTCACTCTTAGTGTTTAGGTCTGGCTGAGCCCACACACTGGTGTGGCTAAGTTCCCCTTAAACCATTTTCCAGCCATCTCTTAATCTAATCAGGGGGCACCTGGCTATATGGGATTGCAGGAAATGGGGGAGGTACAGTAGTTGGTCCAAATGCCCTTCCCTCCTTTGAAGTCCAGTTTGGCTGCTCTCCTCCTATCCTGTTCTACAATCTGCGGAGGAAGATCTCCTCCCACCAGGTGCTTCCTTCGTTTCAGCCCAGGCCACTTCACACCTTATTAAGGCAGCCTGGCTCAGGCTACTAGAGGCTGACTAATCAGACAGGGGCACTACAGGGTTAAAGTTGGTAACGTTTAGCAAGAGTTCTAAAACTCTTTCCCTGTTTAAGTTATATTAAATGCAATGGTGGCAAGTTGCAGAATTTAGTATAACTTTAATTTAAAACCAGATTGACCACATCTAGCTTCTTTCTTTGGAAGTTAAGACTTTATTATTTTAAAATGAAGTCTCTCCATGTTAACCTATGGAGCCCGTTCACTACAATAGGGAAAAACAAATTTGGCTATTAGTCTCTCACCAGGGCTTATAAAACATCTTTTATAAAGTCCCTGCTTATATTTACATAGCACCCAACCCTGGCGGCACGTAAGGCATACCTTAGGCGTGACTTATGTAAAAGTAAGGTAGTCTAGGGCTTTGGAAGTAGTTTTAATTCCAAAGTTGAATTTGGGGTTAGGTTTAACTTAAGAGCAGCCAACACCTATTCACTCTAGGAATACAGTCAGTGCACCTATGGGTGTACTAGCTATCCTGGGGCCCCTAAACCTACATGCCCTACCATATACAAGGGACTTATAGGTAGGTTGGCACAGCTAGGTATAATTAGCCTAATGTGCATAATCCATTTACAGAGGGCACTGGCACTGGGACTGGTTAGCAGTGCCCAAGACACAGTCAGATTCAGTCACCACCAGTATCTGTCAAAAGGTTTGGGCGTGACCAGCACAAAAAATGTGACTTTCCTACAGTTTGTTTATGGCGACAGTGAAACATAAGAAGACAAAAGTCCATACACTGATCCATGTACTTCAAAGTACAGCAGCAAGTGCCTGTTTACTCACTTTCAACATGGCTGCTGACATGGGACTGATGTCAGTCAATTACAACATGAATGCTCATCAGGAGATATTAAGTCAATTCCCTTCTATGTTTCATTATTTGAGAAAGTTGAAGCCCATGAAGATAAAATTGCATATTAATGTGGATGTCCGTCCTCTTGTTTGGAGACATAGATGGGTTGTTTTTAAATTACAAGAAGCTGTTGGAAAATAATTATAATCATTGCTAAGGCATGACATTATTGAACGTTCCATTAGCCTAGCACCCTGGGTTTCTCCTATAGTAGTAGTGTCTAGAAAGGACCATGAAGGAGCTGTGCACATATGCATTGACATGCACCAAGAAAATAAAGCAATTGAAGGAGCGTGACATCCAAGGCCACACATCGCAGCCATGATTATGCAATAAAATGGCACTAAGATCTTTTCTTGACTTGACTTAAACAAAGGTTATCATCTGTTAGAACTGGAAGAAAGTTGCTAATATATTACAACTTTCGCTACACCTGTTGGTTTGTTTAGATACAAGAGAAACAGATTTGGTATGTCATGAGCTGGACAACTTTTCCAAGGCATCATACGACCGCATCATACAACTGGTTGTTAATGCATTTAACTATACCCATGACATATTGGTTTTCGGAGCTACACAGAAGGAATATGATACACCATTCACACAATTCTGTCAACTACTCAGTGCTGTGGGTTTGCTTTAAATGACAACAAGTGTGAGTTCAATAAAACAAAATTATAATTCTTTGGCCACATGATGGGGGCATGATGCCTGATCCTGCAAAAGTACAAGCTTTTACAGAATGCTGAACCCCACAAGGTGTTTCAATGGTACATTGTTTTCTTGGAACAGCCAGCTACTGTTCACGATACATAAAGGACTTTGCCACTGTCAGTGATCCACTACCTCATTTAACCAAGAAAAATGTTTCATTTAAATGGTGTGGAGAATCAAACATACACTAGAAAATGCTACTGAAGTGGCCTACTTCAATGCAAAGCTCCATACTGAGGTTATAGTTCATGCTCGTCCTGTTGGGCTATGTGCTATGTTTGCACAGCATATTGGAAGCCCAAATGCAAGAAGACATATTTTGGCCTATACTAGTTGAAGCTTTCTCAAACAGAACATGCTTACTCACTGCCTGAAAAGTAAAGTTCGGCTGTACTATAGGTGTGTGAACATTTCCATCCATTTCATAAGGAAATGATTTTATGCTAGTGACTGATCATCAAGCCTTGCTAACTATCTTTGGCGAAACAAAGGCCAAGATGCCTCCTTGATTGCACAATGGGGACTACGATTGCAAGGCGTGCATTCACCTGGAAAGGAAAACAATCCTGTTGATTACTTTTCGAGAGTGCCCATTCAAGGTTATGCTACTCCTTCAAACACGGCTGAGGGCTACCTGAATTTCATTGTCAAGTCAAGTATACCAGCTGCTGTATTTTTTGCACAGATCGTCATGATAATGACACTTTAAAGTTAAAAGACATAATTGGACACCAGTCGTGGAAAAGACATGCTTGACCTCTAAGTAATGATGGCAGAAATGAAAAGTACAAGAATGTCGAGGATAAGTTATCCATAACTCAGGAAGGAGTTATTCTGCTTGGATCGAGGATATTGATTCTAGAGAGTCTATGACAAAAAGTAATAGAAGTGGCTCACAAAGGACATTGTGGTATTGTCGCTACCAAGAGAGCTCTTTGAGATTCAGGCCCTCATTATGTGTTTGGTGGGTGGACAAGGCCACCTGCCAAACTCCAGCAGTCAGGAGACCGCCAGTACTGTCTCCTTCCCGCGACCCGTATTAAGAGTTTCCCGCTGGGTCAGTGGGTGGAAACAGAGTTTCTGCCCACTGGTCCAGCAAGAAACAGGCCACAACATTGACACTGGCTCTTAATAGAGCCGGCGGCAATGTTGTGGCACGTCGGTTGAACCAGCACCCATTGCGTTTCTCACTGTCTGCGTAGCAGTTATTGAAAAGCACAATGGGGCTGGCCATGGGGGCCCCTGCACTGCCCATGTCAAGTGAATGGGCAGTGCAGGGGACCCCCTGGGGTCCACTGCACCATGTCTCCCCCAGCCTTTGCATAGCGGTGCAACTACCATGCAAAAGGTGGCGGAGAGGGGACTCGTAATCCCCAGGGAAGCGCTTCAGGCAGCACTTCCCTGGCGGATTGGGACAGCTGGCACTGCCAGGCTGTCGGCCAGCTGAAAAATGGTGATGCTGGCAGTTCAACCCTGGTGGCAACACCACGGTCATAATGTAGTGGTCGGACCTCTGCACGACTGCTACACTCGTAATGAGGGCCTTAGTTTGATTTCCATTCCCTAGAAGAAAGAATTGAAAATGAGCTCCAAACCTGTCATGTGTAATTGCCTGTCAACCAAAGTGAACATAAGCTAAGCATGTCAGAATTCCTCAAACATGCCTGGGAGAAAGTACTCATTGGTTTCTTTGGTCCACTGGACAATGCACATCATTTAATGGTGATAATAGATGAATATTCACGTTTCCCATTAGTCCAGGATCTTTTATCCATGACAAATGAAGGAGTGATTGAGAAACTTGATGGCATAGTTGCGACATTGGGGTTTGCCAGCCATTGTGAAGTGAGACAATGAAGTGAGACAATGGTCCACCCTTTGATAGCAAATAATCTAAAGAATTTCTGGAGCATCTGGATGTGAAAGACAAAAGATCACACTCTTTTAGCTGCAGACCAATGGACTTGTTGAGTGTTTTATGGGTATGCTAAAGAAAGCAGTGCAATGTGCAATTCTTGAGAAGCAAGGTTTAAAAACAGTGCTGGAACTTACTCTACATACGTATTGTTCGACAGACCACTCAACCATAGGTGAAAGTCCTGGGACTTTGATGTTCAGGAGAACAATTGCAACCAAGATACCCCAATAGACCACAAAAAGAGGTATTAATGAAAACTTGATTTGTACGAGAGACTTGGTTCAGAAACAGATAATGAAAATGTATTCAAACAAGAGACGGCATGGGAAAGACCTCTCGTTCCAAAAAGAAGATGTGGAAAACGATCAACATCTACGGAAAAGAAAATCTAGTGCTCCTTACGATGTTGAAAATTTTCAAGTAGTGTCTACTAAAGGACACATAGTGACTGTGCAGACCAGGGAAATCCCTTACCAAGGACTCGTCTCATTTCAGGCCTATGTTTCATCTGTCTTCAGCCCGAGATCATGAAAGAAAAACTGGTTGTGAAAACTCAACGACTGTTGCTAATTCCTTACCCACATTGGCATTTCCCAACATTGAAGATGACAATTTACCAGTAACCAGATTGGGTCGACAGATTAAAGTGCCAGGAAGATTAATTAAAGAGATATAGTTGTAAATGTTTCTGTATATATGGATTTTGTTTCTGTTTAATGATTTTCTAAATATTTGCAATTTTTCATTTAACAGAGGGGGGATGTAGTGTCTTGTAAGATTTGAACCAAACCTTTAAGGCTTCATGAGGACTCAATATCAGTGTGTGATGTAATCACTAGAATAGAATACATGAGAGTTTGCTTTAGAATGCTGGGAGTTCACAGGTACCACAGAGGAATAAAGAAGTGTGCTTTACAGCTCCGTGTGTGGCCTCGTTGCTCAGCTTATACCAGGCTGGGGAAGACACTACAAACGTTACGCTCAAAATAGCCTCTTCCTTTACTACAATGTCAGTGATGGATTTACCTCTGTAAAACTGTGACTTCCTTTTCATCTGACCCAAAAGTTCTTTTTGCAGATTGCAACATGAATCATTCTCACAACCTACATCACACAACTGAGAATGGATGACATGCTATAGTACAAGGATTCATCCTCCAAAATACTTTGAAAGATGAGATACCTGTGGTGGTAAGAGGCATGAAACTGGTACTCCTGCACCTTCTTGAAGACCTCATCCATCCAATTCTTGCATGTTTATCAAAAAACTTGAAATGAGACCTTTAAATTCGTAAAAAATCTTTCAACCACTCCTTTGGTCTTGTGAAGTTATAATGCACACCTTTGGTATAAAATTCCTTTTTTTCTTTTAAACTCTCTCAGCTGAACCCGATTTTCCCAGGGCCTGCTCTTTGGTCTACTGTCACAGCCAAAATCCGCAGATAAAAAATTAATAAGAATTGAAGTAATCATTCATACACAGCAGCAACTTTAAGCTATATATAAAACATATCCATCAGTCACAACAAATGTATAGGCACTCCTCCAAACACCAAATGTCCCAATACTTCAAACACAAATTCATTCCAGGGACCCCTTGGAATATCTCTCTACATACAATAGATGGTGATGCCTACTACTAAATCAACAATTCGAACAATCTCATACTTTTCTTTCCACCTATATGTCCATTCCTGACCAATAATATATACACCTTAACCTCCCCTTAGTCTTAGACACACATGGATGACCACATGTTTCAAATCCAACAAATCATTTTGCTATCCTTCAGGTGGTGCTAACTTTGAATCTCTAAGTGACAATCAAGTCTGAATTGAAAATTCAGCTTTAATTTAGCCCAAAAATTTGACGTACTGTCATAGCTCTGGTAATATTCTTGTTAATGGAGACAAGTGTACAAAAGAATCTTCGATGATGTCATCAGTGATGTCATCAATTATGTCATTTGAGATGTAATCAGTGATGTCATGAATTATTTCATAGAACATGTCATGAGTGAGGCAACAACCAGAGCATGCCGGAGACCAAAAATGATTGTTAACTCTGAATTTCTGTGTTTTTTTAGTTCACAGTATGAATGTTGTCTCTAACAAATTCACCTTGTTTTTTTCTGTGAGTTTTTTTTTTTATATATATAAATAAAAACGGATCTTTTTATCACACCTAACTATAAGGTTTCTTGAATCTTTGTTTTTTTTCAGTGAATCTCTAGTTTTTTTTTAGCTTTTAATAAAATACGTAAATCCAACTTCCGGCGGCGCCGCGGTCTTTGCAACCTCCCCCCCCCCCACAGGCAGGCGACCCCATAAAGGCAGCCAACCCACACTGTGCAGGGCCTTCAGTCCTGCACACTGGGGTGTTAGCAACAGGGCCTCATCAGAGGTTGGGCCCTGTGACTAATGCCCCACAGCCAGTCAACCCCACACTGCACACAGCCTTCAGCCTGCAGCCAGGCCAGGCCATGTAGCCAACCCCCAAAAGACAGCCAACTCTACACTGCACAGGGCCTTTGGCCATGCATTGTGGGGGATTGGTGATAGACCCTGACCCTTTGGACCCAATCCCTCAGGGCATTTTTTGAAAGGGGGATGGAGCAACATGACCTCCTCCCCAAGCCTTATTAAGGCCTGGGGTCCCATACACTAGAGCCTTAGGGGAGAGGGGCCACATGGGCTCCCTGAGCTTTTTTAGTCCTCGGGGACCCCTTCCTCAGGGCTGTTGTTTCTAGCAAAGAGGAGGGAGGATGCATGTCCCCATTCCCTAGTTAGGCCCCCCCTGTGAACCTTTTTAGGCCTTGGGGACCCCATTTTTCAGGGGGTCTTGTTTTTTTATTTAAGGGGAGCCACGCAAAGACATGCTGCGTTGACTTACTCTGTGCAAGGGAATCATTGCATAGACATTGCTTGAGTGTTCCCATGCAACTCCCATGGTTTTTCACACATTTCCATTTTTACCAAATCTGGTAAACCTGGGAATGTGACAAAAACATACACCTCCCCAGGAGAGTCATAACAAGGAGAAATATATGTTTTTCTCCTCATTGTTTCATCTTTCTATGTATGCTGCATTCTGCTGCACTCATAGAAAGAGGGAAAACCCTCTCAGGGTTGTTTTTGTGCAGGAAGGTGTCCCTTCCTGCACCACACAAATCTGCATGCAACGCAGGCACCCTTGTATCATGGACCAAGGGTGCCTGGAATGCTGCTAGGCTGCCATAAAATGCCACAGTGCCTCACACAGTACCGTACGGTATCATACCCTAACATACCATGCAATACCATACAGTACCATACCATAACGTATCACTTGGAATGATATAATCCATAGGTAAAAATATTATTTGATTGACTGTCTATGGACCCAAACTACTGCTCATTTCCATTTATATTTGTATTTAAAATAAGATGTTTTGCCGTGACACATTATTGGTTTTTCCAACGTGTAAGGAGGGTGTATTACCGCTATATCGCTGAAACCATAGCATACCATTGGACCATACCATACCACAGCGTACTGTACTATGACATACTGTGTATACCATGGTTACAAACTTCTCCATATCAAGAGATATGGAGTGCCATGGATGCAACCCACATTATTATTAGGTGTTTAGCCTCCAATCTTTCTTTGCACGTGGACAAAGAATGACACTGTAAATGTACACATCATTTATTTTTACCATATGATGATGAGAGTTCTCTCCCTGCTCGTATTAATCCAGAGATCTGATTTGAAATACATGTTTTGTCTGATAAGTCAGCTGGATTTTAAATAAAGAGATGGATAAAAGAAAAATGCAAGCCCTCTCCGAGCCTTAATTTGACAGTTTCAGATACTGACGTGATTAGAAATGCATATGAAAATTCTATAAAGTTGTTTCCCATGTACTACATCTGAAAAATAATGACGGTTCTCCCCATTCCCATAGGATTTATATCTGATGAGTTTTCATCAACTACCTTCGAGACTGTGTTTATGTTCATGATAGTTTAACTCAGAAAAACCAAAGGGGACATTCTTGAAACTTTTTGCTGAAGTTTCGGAGATTAGGCTCCCCCAGGGTTAAAGGCATTGATTAGTCCTTGCTTGAAAGGCTATAAATTGATGCATCTGGAAATGTTCGCAGGAGGAAAGGCAACTGCTTCAAAAAGTGGAACATTCTGCAGTGTGCAGACTAGAAGAACTCCATAACATATAACCAGTGCCAGTCCCAGCCCCAATGTCAAGAAGAGTCGATATTTGCAGCCTTGTTTTGCATCCATCATGGCAGCAGCATGAAGTCCAAGGAGAGCTGGGCGCCCACAGACTGTCTACACACCACTCTATTCACGGTATCTCCAGCATCATCACTGCAGGCAGTGACGTTTGTTAGTAGTTCTTGTTAGAAAGAGATCCAAGTTGGAGTCCTGCAGCTCCTCCTGTATGCTCCGTACTGAAGCCCTCACATCCGCTGTCCTGGTAGGGTCCCTGCGGCATCTCGCCATTAAAAAGTTGCCTGCATCCCGATGCGTGGGCCCGGACTGTGCTGACCCGACTAGCTTCTGAAAAATACAAATAGAAGCTGGTCTGAAGGGACTTCCCGTGGGAAGGACGGACCTTCTCTGTGTCCTGCTTCTTTTCTGAATGCTTGCCCTTTCGGTTAGCTGGCACTACCCACCGCAGGGGGTAGAGGAGATGCCATGCTTCCTGAACTCTATTCCTCCATTCCTGCAGTACCCACGAAGCCAGTGTTACCAGGGACCGCACCCACCGCCACCACCAACACCACCACCAAGGGTATCTGCATTGGACCTCGTCCTCTCATGCACCTCAGAAGCTGAAGCAAGGTAAAATATCAGAGGCCAAAACGTTGAAATGCACATGAGAGTGTGGTGGGTTCGTCCGTCCATCTAAAGTAAAACAAACACCTTTTACATGTTTTTAGTTCTTCCACAGCTCTGAAGCCATGCCATTTCAGCCCTGAGAGGACCAACCAGACCTGGCTTTACTTTCTATTCTGATATCTGTGGTCTTGAGTTTAGAATCGAAACACAAGAAGAAACACCACAGCACCAAGATAAAAATTAGGATTAAGTGAGCAACTCGTACTTGACACGAGACAAATTGTAAGTAGTTTTCTTGCTAGGCCCTCTTAAAACGTTTCTCACTCATGTCATTGTGTTTGGAGAGGCATACCCCAGGCAACCTGCTCAACTCTTATGGCTCATAAAAAGGATATGCAGTGTTGCTGAACATTCATGAGTGCGGCCGCAACATTTACCTCGTAATTAAGAACTCAACATAGAGTTATTTAAACTTCTACATACATTTTAAGAGAAAAAATTGTGCCTAGCTCATACGAATAAAAATCATTACACTCGTCGTGCGTAGTGTGTGTCAAAATCTTTAATATTAAATGCTTGCATGCATTTCAAACACGGTAATGAAAATATACCATGCCAATGTATGTTTACATTGCAGATCTCAAAGAAGCTGCTGTTTCAAGAAATTAGATGAATTCCAAATACAGTTCCTCACATGTAAGGTCCAGTGCCTTCCATCCCAAGCACCCCCATGCACGTAGATCTATTTTTTGCAAAGGATACCACCACATATGGTGTAAACAATCTGTTTTAAACTAGGAAAGAGCAATGTTGGGGCCTCATTTACAAGCAGCCTGCGCCGCCGGTGTGTTACATGTTTTTTTAACGCATCGGTGGCACAAGCTGCAGGGCCATATCTACAAGGCCATGGAAAGCCATTTTCTGTTGCTTTATGTAGCCTTGTAGATATGTTCCCCTTTCACACATTACTCTGTGTGAAAGGGGCGTTCCATTGGGTGTTGCTCTGGGTGTTCCCAGCAACACTCATGGAATCTGATGCCTTTCCAGATTTACAAGGTTTCATAAACCTGTGAATGAATCTGTTTCCTACACCACCCCAAGGATGGCACAACAGACCGAACTATCATTATTTCTCCTTGTTTAGGGTCGAGCACACAAGCGCTCTGTCCCTGTTGTAATCTCTCCTTGGGCTTTGAACCATGCCCATGTCACGCCTGTCAATTTCGTTGGTTTGAGGGCTTGCCTTTTAAAATCTGCTTGATTTCATTAGTGAAAGGCATCCATACGTCATGCCTTTTCCGATGCTTAAACCTCCTCAAGTGCACAGGCCAACTACTGAAAACATACGAGGCACCATGTTTTCAGCATGATTTCTGCACTACTTTATCCTTTTATTTTCCACGCAGCGTGATCACACTGTTTTTTGGTTTTCAATTTCAGAGCGATTGCACTGCATTTTACATAGCACAATTGCACTCGTTTTTTTTCTTTCAATTTGTGAGGCAAGAAAAGTACGGTTAGGAGTTTACAACGGTAATAGCTCTAACTCGAGTAAAGACACTGCAAATGCTTGTTTTTGCTCTATGTGTGCTGCATTCTACAGCGCACATTCAATGAGTAAAACACCTCTCATGATTGTTTTTGTGCAGGCAAAAACAATCACCCGCAATGCAATCATCCTTGCATCAGGATGCCTGCGTTGGCACATGGCAGTAATTTGTGACCAGTGGAGGGGACAAGGACAGGAATACACCATATATTGTAGAAAAGACGCATTCCTGCCCCCTTGTTTTTACTCAGGGCAGTGCAGGAAAAAGGCTTGTGATGGTGCCTTGCACCAAAACTTTGCAAATGAGGCCCTTGGTTTCTGACTGGTATCCTTCTGCTTTCATGCAGAACAAAAACATTAATTGTTAATAAAAAGCATTTTGAATGAGATTTGCTGAATGTGTAGTTTTGTTTTCCTTTAAGAAATATATAACTATTTGTAGACCTTTCATTCCTTTTATGTCAGTGCATTAAAATGAAAAATGGCTAGGTAGAAACACATCACCACGTTGAAAATGTTGCATAAACTGCCCTTTCTCACCTATGATGCAGATTGATTTGCTGTTTCTTGCTGCATTATTTTCCTACTCGTTGCTTCTGTTGTAGTCAGCGTTGTGGCATAGTTAGGTCTTTGTCTCCTGCATAATTCAGGTGTCTTTGGTTTAGGTGAATAACTTTGTAACATGCTACTCTAGTCCTCGTAACATGTTATCCTAGTCCTTCACCATCTGCCGTGATCTTTCATTGTATCTCTAGCCTGACCTGAACCATGCTCGGCTGTCTCAGTCCTGAGAAATCCACCGATCTTTAACAATGTGTCTCAATCCTGACTGTGGTCTCCTACCCCAGTGCTCAGACATCCACAAAGGCCTCACAGCGCATCTTTATTCTCATATAAATTTCACACTGCTATCCCAGTCCTGACAGTCTATCCTTGAGCTACAGAGTTCTTATTATGTATGTTTATCGGGATCTGCACCAGGCACTGCTATCCCAGTGCCAGGACAGGCTTGTGGGCAGATTTACCAAAGTGTCACCCAAAGCAGTCAGCAGTCAAACATGTTGTGCTGCATTGTGTGACAAGGAGCGAGCAGGAGAGCACCATATCTACAGAAATATGTCCTCGCCTCCCTAGTGCCGGCGCAGAATGTTGGTGCTGAGTGCCACACATACACCCTTACGCCAGAGTGCAAGGATGTTTGTGTGAGTCTAGTACAGGTATTTTACTGGAAGAGTATGCTTCCAGTACAAAACACCATGTCTAGACAATTTTTAAAACTTTTCCTATTTTGTATATGTGCTGGCCAGTGCAGCACACATGCAAAGTTGGAAAAGAAAGGAGAAATAAAAACATTAATAAAAAACATAAATAAAAACATATCTTCTTTGATTGCCTGATTTGTGATGAAAACCCAGTGCAAAATGCTACTAAAACTGGCCCTTAGAGCTCTTACAGTTCATTATTGTTCTGACCTCACAAACCACTCCATTCCTGAAGCGCATCATGCACTAGCGTCCAAGTACTGAAGGACCCAAAATGTTGGCACAATGCACATCTATCTTGATCTGCACTCTGCAGAGACATCTACAGAGTTATCACAATCCATCTGTATCCTACCCTGTAATGCTCCCACCTATGCCAGTACTGAGATATTCGCATAGCTCCCAAAAGGCATCTTGGTTTTTAATCTGCTCTCATAATACCCCCTGATTTAGCTTATGCTGTGTAGGGAGATCCCAATGCAAAGACATGTCTCATGATGCAGCTCTATTCTGATCTTCACCATGTATCTCAGTTGCACTCCTTCCCTGATGCACCTCTAATCAGAGCTTCTCATTGCATACCGACAGTAGCAACTACTGCTGCAGCCAAAGCCTCATGTGTTATTTCAGGACTGAATTTCCAGCTGAAAAAAGTTTGCTTGATCTCCCACATAGGTTCAAACCAGATAGGGAAAAGCCAAACATGTCATAATGATGTGCAATGAATTAAAATAAAGTATAATGCATGTGCAGATGCAAGCATTTAACTGACAGATCCACAACACCCAGTGTGGCTTCCATGGTGATACAGCTTGGAGACTGCCTTGTTGGAAGTGTCAAAATATGTCAGAGAATCGGTGGACAAAGGCTCTGCTGCTATGGTGGTGTTGTTGGATTTACCAGCATTACTGGATACGGTAGCACACTCCATCTTGTTGAATAGGGTAGGCCTTTTTGGCTTTTAGCCCACAATCCTTTCCTGCATATGATCTTTCCAGTAAGATCGCTCACTGCGGGTTTTCCTTCACCCCTTTCCCTCGTCTTCCAAACCTCTGGTCTGGGGGGGTTCCCCAGAGCTCTGTGCTCTGCAACATCTACTCTCACGCCCCCCACAAACCCCCCCCACCGCCACTCCAATTGAATCCTGAAGAATGAATGTTGTATCCTATGCAGACTACATGCAACTGGTGTATTTAAAAAATGTAAACAGTTAACAACATTTCAATCAGAAAACAATATGGCAGGTTTGGTAAATAGGGTGGTGAATAGTTTGAGGGATCGTACAAATAAATCGAGGTTCCTATGGATGGTATGTGCTAGATAAGCCCTTGTATGACAGAATGCGGTTGGTTGAATCCATCATGCTCATAGCTTTACATACTTACAATGTTTGGTAATTACTTGGGAATAGTTATCTTTAGGAGTTGTGTTTTTTGTGTTTGATTGAAAATTCCTCTACTATTAGATTGCTTCTGATATTTAGTGGGAGAAGGGTATGGTCAGGGTTTCTACAATGGAAGAACTAGAATCAGAGCGGTGCTCTAGGGAAGTTCTTTTACTTACCTTACCTTGCACGAGAGGCTGCAGATAAATAAGTTATTGAAGTGGATGTACCAACAATGACGTTGAAGATAAGTGTAGATAGTAAAGATCTACGTTCCTAAAGAAAAGCTAACTGGCCCTAATGAGTGTTTCTTGGGAGTGTTTATAGACATGGGGCAAGAAGGCCTGATGAGAAAAAATGAATAAAAGGCTGTTGAAATAGTCCAGTTTGTTGTCCATTTTGTGTACATGAAGCATTTGAGGTTCTGCCGCAGTGGCTGTGATAGGTAACGTCATGGCAAAAGTCATGATCTGGACCGTTTTGCTATTAATGACGAAATTGATGATATTACATGTGCCTTCATCAGCAGTATCTTTAATAAAAACATTAGGGGATTAACATCAATACTGCCATTTGACATGTCATCAGTTTTGTTATGTGTGAGGTCAGGATCACAGAATTGTAGGGCAGGAATCATGATTTGTGTAGCTTACCCCAGTGACAAATTTCAGTGTGTTTTTGGTTTTGTTTCATAATCATAACTCCATTTTAATTGTGTGAAACCTTATTTCAGCATGTTATATGCAGAATAAACTGTGGGGCAGATTTAATAGCCCTTAACACCAACTTACGCCTAATTTTTTTTACGTTAATGTGTCCCAATGAGGCAAAAATAGCCACACCAAATTTACAAAGTGTCGCAATGCATGCATTGCGCCACTTTGTAACCTTTTGCTACATTATGGTGGTCATTACGACCTCAGCGGTCTTTTTACATGACCACCGTGCGGAAGACCGCCAGTAGTTTGCCGCTCGGCATATTATGACTGTTGGCTGCTCCCTGTCCTTTTTCCGACAGAGAGCCGCCAACAGCCATACTGGCGGGTGGCGGGGAAGTGGAGGTTGCTCCACCTGCACCGCCACGCCAACAGAACACCGCCCACCGAATCACGTCCTGTGATTCGGCGTGGCGGTGTTCTGTTGGCGGTGTGGTGTCGGCGGAGCAGCCCCCATGGCTCCCGTCCCCTCCCGGAGGATCGACGGAACAGGTAAGTCGATCGTCCATTAGGGTAGAGGGGTGGGGCGTTGTTGTGTGTTGTGTGGGTGCATGGGGGGGTGCGTCTGTGTATGTAGAGAGGGTGTGTGAGTGCATGCATGCTTGCGGGGGTGTAGCGTGTTAGAGAATGAGTGCATGTATGTCTGTGGGTATGTCTGTATGGATGTGTGCGTGTATGTTTGTATGTGGGTGTGCGTGTCTGACTGTGTGTGTGGATGTTGGCATGTATGTCGGTGTGTGTGCGTGTGTGTGTTGGTGGTGCCTACGTGCGTGTCGTGTGTGTGTGAGTTATGCGATGTTGGGGGTCGGGTAGGGGGGGCCCTGCCACCTTTGGGGGATGGCAGGGGTGGTGGGGTGTTTAGGGGAGGGAGTCGGGGGTGGGGGCTGGGGGAGACCCCTATCAGTGCCAGGGAAGGAATTACCTGGCACTGATAGTGCTGACCGCCATGGTTTTCATGGCGGTTTCAAACCGCATGAAATCCATGGCGGTCAGCCTGGTCAAAATACCGCAGGCGGTATAGTGACGGCCACCGGGCTGGAGACCCAGGTCTCCAGCCCGGCGGGCGGAATGGAGAACCGGCGGATGACCATGGCGGTAACCGCCATGGTCATAATACCAAAAAAAAGACCGCCAGCCTGTTGGCAGTCTTACCGCCGCTTCTCCGCCTTCCGCCAGGGTCATAATGACCCTCTATGTCTGCACCTGGCATAATGCATGGAGAGTGGGCGTTCCCTCGTTAGGGGGACCGAAAAAATGGCGTGTTGTGTCATTTTTTTTGGCACTTTAAACGCCTGATCAGAGCAGGTGTTAAAAGGAGGCACCCCATTATTTACAATGGGCCTCAATAGGCTTTGCAGGATATAGTGTCAACATTTTTTATGCTAATCCTGCAATCTACCGTTGTTTGAAATTGAGTCTCAAGTTACTCCCTGTCCAAGCAAAGACCCTCACTCTAGTAAGGGCAAAGGAGAAACACACCTGGTTAACTCCCACTCACCCCCTTGGTAGCTTGGCACAAGCAGGCAGTCTTAACTCAGAAGCAACGTGTAATGTATTTGTACCAACACACACAGTAATACATTGAAAACAATACACAAGAGACAAGACACCAGTTTTGAAAAATACAGAATATTTATCTAAATCAAACAAGACCAAAATAACAATAATCCAACATGCACAAGTCAAGATGTGAATTTTCAAAAGAAAACCCCCATGCTTATACTGACGCAGTTTTGCGTGAAAAAGTTTAACACCGGCTTGCACCATTCCAAGGCGCCAGCTGAGCACCATATTTATGGAATGACAGTAGCCAGCAGTAAGGCCAGGAAGAATCATACAAAAGGCCGCTAGCCGGGTGGGGGAGGCGTAGGGAGAACAAAGGATGATGCTAGTCTGGTTAGAAGCATTAAAATGCCTCTAACCAGACTAGCATCATTTTTTGACGTACAACCCCCATGGGCATGACTCCTGTCTTAGTAAAGACTGGAGTCAGGCCCACCACCTCAATGGCCATGCCCAGGGAACATATGTCCTCTTGGCATGGTCATTGGGCTCAGTGCCATGCAGGGGGGCCCAAGTTAGGGCCCCCGATGGCAAGAAAAAAAAAATCAAATATACTTACCGAGACTTCCCTGGGATCGTCCATCATCCTCTGTTGTCCCTCTGGTGTGGGTGGGGGTGTCCCTGGGGCTTGGCATGGGCACCTGTGGGCCCACTCCATGGTGTCCCACCATAGAAATGGGTCTACAGGTCCTCTGACGCCTGCCCTGACCTGGGCGTTAAATAATGGCGCTAAGCAGGCTTAGCGCCATAATTTAGGCCCACCTCCCGCCCATGCACAATTTTTGCATTGGAGGATTAATAAGGCACTAGGGCCCTAGAGTCATTTTTTGGATGGGAACGCCCACCTTGCATCTCATTGACGTAAGGTTGATTCATGCATCCCAAAAATTACTTTAACTCCAATATTTCGATGCTAGACTAGTCTAGCCCCAAAATATAGAAATGGAGTTATGTTTGCTCTGAATTAACGTAAAATAAAATGATGCTGATTCAGCGCAAACAGTGTATAAACTGGGCCTAAGAGTCCTAATTTACAGAAAACAATGGAAACGTTTTTGTTACACATAGTACCTGGTTTGCATAAAAAATATAGCTGCATGGGCAAGTGAGGGTAGGAAAAGTCAGCGATGCATCAAATCCCTAATTGCAAGTGAGGCTGTGTGTCGTTTCTTCCCCGGTCAGGTGAGCCATGTGTCATTTTTCCCCCTCCCAAAAGAACGATGCATTGATTTCTGGATGGGCACCTAGGGTCTGGGCAGGCTTTGTGTCGATTTTTCATGCCCAGGCATTTGAAATCGGTCGTACAGTGTCAGAAAATTGCGCCACAAGCGAGTGTTGCATCACTTCTCAAGCTGCGATGCATCAATCTCCAAGCCTTGATGCATGAAGCATCAATTTCAGCCGCAAAGCGAATGATGTGTCATTATCAGCCGCGTTGCAGATGGTGCGTCGAAAATTTACCTGCACGGGGGGACTGTGTGTGGATATCGGTCCTTTTCCACTAGCTTCAACTTTTGAGGGCCCAGGAACTGGATGGGGGACCACTTGGCAGGGCAGGAGTCTCACCAGAGAGTCCAGGTGCTGGCAGAGGAAGTCTTTGATAGCCCTGAGACTTCAACAACAGGAAGTAAGCTCAGTTCAAGCCCTTGGAGATTCTTTTCAAGCAGGCATGCACAACACAGTCCAGTCTTTTTCCCCTTTCACAGGCAAAAGCTGCTACTGCAGGATAGCCCAACAAAGCACAGTCACATCAGGGGCAACACTTTTCCTCAGCTCTTCAGCTCTTCTCCTTGGCAAAGGTTTCTCTTGATCCCAGAAGTAATCTGATTTTCAGGGGTTTTGGGACCAATAATTATACCTTTTTCTGCCTTTGAAGTTGGCAAACTTCAAAGGGAAGTATCTCATGTTTGCAAGATCCTGCCTTACCCAGGCTAGGCTCCAGACTCAAACCAGGGGGTTGAGGACTGTATTGTGTGAGGGCGCACAGCCCATTCAGGTATAAATGACTACTCCCCCCTCCACTCTAGCTCAGATGGCCTATCAGGATATGCAGGATACACCCCAGCCCCCTTTGTGCCACTGTCTAGAGGAGATTCGCAAACAGCCCAATTGTCAGTCTGACTCAGACAGGGAATCCACAAACAGGCAGAGCCACAGAATGGTTTAAGCAGAAAAATGCCCACTTACTAAAAGTGGCATTTTCAAACTGACAATTTAAAAACCAACTTTACAAAAATATGTATTTTTTAATTTTTGAGTTCAGAGACACCAAACTCCAAATTTCTATCTGTTCCAAAATGGAATCTGCCCTTAAAAGTTATTTAAAGGCAGCCCCCATGTTAACCTATGAGAGAGATAGGCCTTGCAACAGAGTATTTCCCTATTAGGACATGTAAAACACACCAGTCAGTACATGCCCCACCTTTAACATTCACTGCACCCTGTACATGGGGCTACCTAGGGCCTACCTTAGAGGTGCTTTGCATGTATAAAAGGGAAGGTTTGGGCCTGGCAAGTGGGTACATTTGCCAGGTCGAATTGGCAGTTTACAACTGCACACACAGACATTGCAGTGGCAGGACTGAGCCATTTTTATAGGGCTACTCAGGTGGGTGGCACAATCAGTGGTGCAGGCACACTAGTAGCATTTGATTTACAGGTCCTGGCCACCTCTAGTGCACTTTACTGAGACTTACTAGTAAATCAAATATGCCAATCATGGATAAACCAATCACACATGCATTTTAAACAAGGAACACTTGCACTTTAGCACTGGTCAGCAGTGGTAAAGTAGCCAGAGTACCAAAAACAGCAAAAACAGAGTCCAGCACACAGTCAAGACCTGGGAAGCAGAGGCAAAAAAGACAGGGGAGACCATGCCAAGGGTGGCAGGTCGAAAAATGTTGACACTAGTTTCCCTAATTACTGAATGGTGTGCCGTATCTTAGACACAGCGTACACATGGTTTTGTTAGGGGGGTGCTAAGGGGTGCAAGAAAAGTGGCGCTGCACTGGGTGCAACACCACTTTTCTTAAATCTGGCCCTATGTGCATCGGAGTTGACTGCCCAGCTTCGGCCAATCCCTGCACGAAACTCAGTGGGATGCCAATCCACACAGTTCAGAGCCTTTAGCCTTGTCTAGCAGGGTTGATCATGGGCCTGAACTATGGCAATGGCCTTACCCAAATCTCCTAGGACCTAAGAACCATATGGGCAAATCTCTTGGCTGTGCATAGCCTGAGATATCTGCAGGCTATGGTCTAGCCAGGCTCTGCACCCAATTCGTGAACAGCCAGTCCTGCCTACGGTAAGGCTCTTAAATAGATGTAGAATGCACCATTTACTCTGTACATGATTGTTTGCATACATATGCATACTTGGTCTAGGGACTTAAGTTTGCAGGCCCAAAAGCTGGATCAGCAAATTTAAGTGACATGTTTAGGTTTGATGAACCCAACCTGGGGTTCCTGCAAACCTGCACCAAAAAATCAAACTTGTTGTATTTATCGTAAGCCCGTTTGTCTGTGGATCAAGGTTTGCTCAGCCTTATCCCTTATGCCCTATTTTCTTTTTCTGACATAGAATCTTAGCACCATGCAATGGTTGCCAAAAGAAAAAAATCCACCTGTGGCCATGTAAAAAGAGTATTTATTTGGATCCGTGTATCCAAATGGACCACAGCAAAATGTTCCCCCGTCTAATAGCATGTGAACTCCATAAAGTAAGAATGTAGATATAGTTTTAATTCAAACCAATACATCTAAAGCCACACATCTGAATAAAAGTTGAGTTTCATGCAATATTTGGTTTACTTTCATTCAGAGGTTTTATGCTCTAAAGGAGAGCAAAGTTTACTAGAGGAACTAAAACAAAAAATGCTATTTTTTGACAGTCACTAGCGCTGTTAGAATGAAAAATTGAGTGCAGATTCATAAGACAGCACCAGGTTATAAGTAGAGCAAAACATGTCTTTTCATTGTGTTTTTCAGGTGTCCCTCCCTGCACATAAACAATCATTAAATAATGACGACTTTCTACTTGTACGTGTGCTGCAGAATGGAGCACATATAGAAGTAACAGATCACTATTATTGATTGTTTAGATACAGAAAGGGACACCTTCCTGCACATAAACAGGCATTTCCTTGCAAAGCATGCACCCTTGCACTATGGTGCAAGGGTACCTGCATTGGCGTTAGACAGGAAATTTTAGTGCTAGCCTTAGGGGACACACAGGGTGATGTAGTTGGACTCTTGTTCCTAAGCGAGACTACTGGTTTAGTGATGACAGCACTTTTGTTTGCATGCAACTGAGTCACTCCCACAACAAGTCGCAACTGTCGGCCCAACCCTCCTGGCTCATAAGCAGTACCTCATCAAAAGTCAGAAATCAAAAGTGATTTCTGGCAATATTATGCATGGAGTCTAGATAAGCACTCCCAAGGAAGTCATGGTGGAGAGGAAGTTATCCTTTTCTCACGTTAGTAACAAGTCTCATACACACAAAGGCAATGAAGGAGATGCAGGAGAGTTTTTGATATATTTATTGAATAGACTGCAATCTACGATAAAATGCATTAGTTGCAATGATTAGGTTAAGGAACAGTAAAATAAGCAGACTTGTGAAGGTGAGAGTTGTGAATATAAAACCCCCCAATATCTTATAATAAACATGAGATTTACAATTCCTAGCACAGAATGCCTGATCTCTAACCTAATGAGAGCTAGGTATGATAAACCTAATCTGCCAGTACCATGTCCATGAGATCTGCCCCCTAACCCTTGTTACCTTGGAATGAGGTCTCTGGGTCAGACTCCGTGGTGACCCAAAGGCTGAGTTCTGCAGCAAGGTGACATGCAGCATATATGGCATCTGGAAGAAACCTAATCTAATGACCTTGTCTGTGTGAGATGTACCTATACAGATTATGTAGGATCCCTGACACAAGTATGTTCCTAACCAACTGATAAGGAGGCAGTCTTGTGGCAGCAATTACATAAACAATCCCCAACAAGTACACATGAAGCTGCTATCACACATACGTGAGAAAGGGACATGATAAAAAAACCTACATACATCACTGATCATGACATTGACAAGGATGAATTCTCAAAGTGGTGCTGATAATGCAAATCAAAACATTTTTATTAAACTACAAATAATGGCACCCAATTGAGAAGAAATAATAAAATGAATGAAATAAAACAAAGCAAGCTGAGTAGGTTAAAAGTCACTAGGTGACAGGCGCACAGGCCTGCAACCCAAGGGCTAAGCTAAACTCCTGAGTTTAATCCCAGCTAAAGTCTTGGTTGCTTGTCAAGGAGCAGTTAGGCTTAACTTCGGCTTAACCGACTCCTTTAAAAGATTTTCCACTGGATGCCCTCCAACACGAGGAAGACTGTCACCCACACACTTGTCACTAGCAAACTGGACTACCGCAATGCACTCTATGCCGCCATCACCAAGAAACTACAATCAAGACTACAAAGAATCCAGAATGCAGCATCCAGACTCATCCTGGACATCACCCGACACAGCAGCATCTCCTCCCACCTCAGAGACCTACTTTGGCTCCCAGTCAACAGGCGCATCACATACAAACTCACAATCCACACCTATAAGGCACTACACAACATAGGACCGGCACATCTCAAACACCGCCTTGCTTCTACGTACCCAACAGACATCTCCACTCTTCCCAGCTCATGCTGGAAGCCATTCCCAAGATCCAGAAAAGCACATCAAGAGGAAGATCCTTCTCATACCTCACAGTCCTGACATGGAACCCGCTACATCTCAAATTCAGGCAGACTGCATCAGTGAACCATGTCAGGAAGAACCTTAAGACCTGGCTTTTTGATTAAGCAGCACACCACCAAACAGCACCTTGCAACTCTAAGGGTGATCAGCCACACTTTAGAAATCACTGATATATTGATTAACTTAGGAGACAGGTGTATAAAGTATTTAAAAATTACAAAACATTAAATAAGTAAAACACAAAACACAATAAAAATCCAACAATATATATGTTTATCTGTAAAATGACAAAATTCCAATAAAGGGGACCAGAGATATGAATTAAAAAAAAAAAAACAATGTTTTCAGCGCATAGAAACTAAAAAAGCCAATCTGGCCATCAGGTTGCATTAAACCGGGGGAAAGTCAAAGTTTGAGGCTGACCGTGATGGAGCACTGCTCTGCTACAAGCAAGCGGGAGGCCTTTGGCAAAAGTTTACCTTCTGACTTAGGTCATCATTATGACCGTGGCAGTCTCCTGAAAGCCAGGGCCATGGTGGTGGTCTCACCGCAGACGGGCTGGCAGCAAAGATCGCCACATTATGAGTGTGGCAGGTTGGCCTCAGGGTTGGTTTCAGGGTGTCACCTTTCATCAGCCAGGCTAGCTTGATTCCAGTGGTGCAGTGAGCACGGGACCCACGCCCAGGCATACCCTTCCCACGTGGGGTGACAAATGCAAAAGAAAAACAGCTGATGAGCAGAATGCTGAACAATGCAAACATTCAACCCCAGTCACAAAGA
The DNA here is from genome assembly GCF_031143425.1 of Pleurodeles waltl. Classification (NCBI taxonomy): domain Eukaryota; kingdom Metazoa; phylum Chordata; class Amphibia; order Caudata; family Salamandridae; genus Pleurodeles; species Pleurodeles waltl. The sequence goes on along the minus strand of NC_090442.1, from coordinate 85,178,097 downwards.
TCTGGGTTTAATCCATTTAGTTTTTTGCTCACCAGACCCCCCCATTTTGGACATAGCCATATGCAACTCAGTCTTCACCCTGCTTCACATGGGAACAGTCCAGCCCGAACTACAGAAGGGCACTACAGAGCTGAAGTTGGCAACTTTCAGGTAGGGTTATAAAACTGTTTCCCTGAACTAGATATATTAATTTCAACAATGGCAAGTTGTTGGATGTATTATAACAGTCAGCTTGATACCAAACTTGAAATACTTAGCTCCTTCTGAGACTCTGTTAATTTAAAATAAAGTCTCCTTATGTTAGCCAATGGAGCCCATTCACCACAATGAAAAATGGGAAACAAAGTTGGCTATTTTTCATTCCTCAGGGCTTATAAAACATTGTTTATAAGGTCCCTGCTTATAGTTACACTGCACTCAACCCTGGGGGCACCTAGGGCACACCTTAGGGGTGACGTGTGTAAAAATAAGGTAGATTAAGACTTTGGAAGTACTTTTAATTCCAATGACAAATTTGAGGTTAACCTTCACTTAAAAGCTGCCAGCAAGGCAGCCCTGCCTTTATAATGACCCTGGGCACCAAAACAGTACACGTATGGAAGTAGTACTTAAGCTGGGGGTCTCTAAACCTATATGCATACTATAAATGAGGGACTTATAGGTAGTTTGTGTACGAAGCTGGCCTGGTGTGTGGTGGGTACCTGTGGTAGCTACACCTTATGCCAGGTCCAGGTATCCTCCTATCAGTGTAGTGTAGTCAGTGTCTAGAAGGCAGGCTCTCTAGAGGTACCTGTGGATGAGCAGCCAAGGCTTATCTAGGAGGCATGCAAAGCTCATGCAATACCACTGTAGTCACACTTAGTACTCACACACATGAAAGAAAACACTCAGGCCCTCTTTATGACATTGGCAGTAAATCCCGCTAACCACCATGCTGTCGACCGCCAACATAACACCGTAGTGGCGAATATCCATTCCACATATTATGACACACAATCCGACAGAATGCAACCACATATACAAATCCACCAGCCCAAAGGTTAGTGATAATGTGGCGGTCCCAACACCCATACCATTATGCCAACAAAACAACGCCCATCACATTATGAGCCATGAATCACAACGACGGACATTCAACAGCGGTAAACCATTGGCGATACATACTGCTGCGCTCAGAATGGACACCCACATACAAAACAACATCAGATTGGCCAATACTAAAGACACACACCTGACTCTCATACACACACCACACCCACACCACTATAAAACACACACCCACATTACTCACGACCCTTTACGAATACAAATCATTGCCACCAGACTGACACCAAAACCACTGTGACAACTAGACACACACACCACTTACACCCCACATCACACACACCACCACATTACTCAACATACTCTCATAAACACACACCACACAACACCTATGTCCCCACAAAGGCACCCCGTTTCACTGATGAGGAGTTAAAGGTCATGGTGGAGGAAATTGTCAGGTTAGAGCCACAGCTCTTTGGATCACAGGTACAGCAGATATCCATTGCAAGGAAGATGGAACTATGACAGAGATTCGTGGACAGGGTGAACGCCTTGGGACAACGTCCAAGAACATCTCAAATTCAGGTAGACCGCATCAGTGAAGCATTTCAGGAAGGACCTTAAGACCTGCCTGTACGATTAAGCAGCACCCCCATAAACAACACCTTGAGACTCTTTAGGTGATTAGCCCCACTTTAGAAATCACTGATAGATAGATTGATTAACTTACTAGACAAGAAGAGGTGGAACGAGCTACAGGGGAAGGTACATCAGGAAGAGGTGGAACTACCTATGGAGGAAGTTATGTTCCATAGCAACAAGGCAATAGCTAGCCATACAGAGACTGGTGGTGAACCACACCTCCTCCCCCACAGCTCACAGCATGGGAGGAGCAAGTCTTGCCAATACTGCATCCTGAGGGACTCACTGGAGTAGCCGGAGGACTGGACGCTGGTAAGTCAACATTTACTACTTATCACCCCCATTCCTGCATGCCATCACGCCCCCTTACCCGCACTCCCATCACTCCACTCCATCCCACACATTGCACCTACACATATGACTAAACCCAATGCCAAGCCCTGCATGCCATGCCAATGCATGGACAGCCCTCCCAGTCCTACATGGACACCCATCACAAAAGCATGCACAGCTTAGGGAAACTAATAATCCCACAATACATCTCCATAAACAAGCAAAAGATGGCAGGGCAACACCAATGATAGAGGGGAAGCCAGGGATGTACAATATGTCACACACATGAAGCATAATACATCACCTACATCCCCACAGGTACCGCAGCCAATGTCAGTGGAGAGGAGGTACCACTACTATCCAGTCCCCCAACAGAAGATGCCCCCAGTGATGACAGTTACTCTGTACTTTATGATCAGGATGACCTACCTGGCCCATCAGGGACCACTGGACAGCCGGTCACCCAAGCACAATCACAGTCCACCACAGAGCCTCCCACATCAGTATCCAACACCACAGCACCCACTCCTCTGTCCCCAGGTTACGTCAATCAGCAGCACCTGTACAGGAACCCCAGTCCACACCTCATACCTGTTAGAAATGGGGTCTTTGGTTGGCAGTCAGGTTACCCCCTGTCCAAGCAAGGACCCTCACTCTAGTCAGGGTAAAAGAGAATCACCCTCAGCTAACCCCCGCTCACCACCTCGGTAGCTTGGCACAAGCAGGAAGGCTTAACTTCAGAGTGCTAGGTGTAAAGTATTTGTACCAACACACACAGTAACTCAATGAAATCACTACATAATGACACAACACAGGTTTAGACAAATAGAAAATATTTATCTAAATAAAACAATACCAAAACGACAAAAATCCACCATACACAAGTCAAGTTATTAATTAAAATGCAAAAACAGTATTCATGTTCTTTTAAACACAACTCTAACGCTGTTAGCGTGAGAATGTACCTGGGACACGTCAAATTAACCCTCACAGGAGAAATTGCGTCGAAAAAGGTAAGCGGTGCGTCAATTTCACACCTGCAAGTGAGGTCGTGCGCTGTTTCTCCTTCTCTGGTCTGATCATTGTGTGTCGTTTCTTTCCCTGCAGGAGAGAAATGCGTAGATCCAGACAAAACACCTCGGGTCCAGGCAGGCTTGCGTTGTTGTCCCGTGCCCAGTGATGTTGCGTCATTGCAGCCTCCCTAAGCTATGCCGAGCGCCGTTTCTCCCGCTGTGTGCGTCAATTGCAAGCGCTCCATCGGTTTCAGCCTTGGATCCGGTGGTGCGTCGTTTCTTTAGCTGCTCTCGAAGGGTGCGTCAGAAATTTCCCCGCATGGTGATCTGTGCATGGATTTCCAATGTTGGTCCACCAGCTTCACCTGTCAAGGCCCAAGGAACTGGATAGGGCACCACTTGGCAGGGCAGGAGTCTCAGCAGAGGCTCCAGGTGCAGGCAAGGAGAAGTCTTTGGTTTCCCTGAGTCTTCAACAACAGGAGGAAAGCTCAGATTCAAGCCCTTGGAGAGTTCTTCACCAGCAGGAAGGCACACAGAGTCCAGTCTTTCCCCTCTTAGCACAGGCAGAAGCAGCAACTGCAGGACAGCTCCACAAAGCACAGTCACAGGCAGGGCAGCTCTTCTTCCTCAGCTCTTCAGCTCTTCTCCAGGCAGAGGTTCCTCTTGGTTTCTAGAAGTGATCTAACGTCTGTGAATGTGGGTGCCCTTCTTATACCCATTTTGCCCTTTGAAGTAGGCTTACTTCAAAGAAAAGTCTCTCTTGTTTGTGAATTCCTGCCTTGCCCAGGCCAGGACCCAGACACACACCAGGGGGTTGGAGACTGCATTGTGTGAGGGCAGGCACAGCCCTTTCAGGTGTGAGTAACCACTCCTCCTCTCTCTCCTAGCACAGATGGCTCATCAGGATGTGCAGACTACACTACAGCTCCCTTTGTGTCACTGTCTAGAAAGAGGTGCAAACAGCCCAACTGTCAAACTGACCCAGACAGGGAATCCACAAACAGGCAGAGTCACAGAATGGTATAAGCAAGAAAATGCTCACTTTCTAAAAGTGGCATTTCAGACACACAATCTTAAAATCAACTTTACTAAATTATGTATTTTTAAATTGCGAGCTCAGAGACCCCAAACTCCACATGTCTATCCGCTCCCAAAGGGAATCTACACTTTAATCATATTTAAAGGCAGCGCCCATGTTAACCTATGAGAGGGATAGGCCTGGCAACAGGGAAAAACTAATGTAGAAGTATTTCACTGTTAGGACATATAAAACACATTAGCATATGTCCTACCTTAAACATTCACTGCACCCTGCCCATGGGGCTACATAGGGCCTACCTTAGGGGTGCATGTAAGAAAAGGGAAGGTTTAGGCCTGCAAGTGGGAACACTTGCCAAGTCGAATTGGCAGTTTAAAACCGCACACACAGACACTGCAGTGGCAGGTCTGAGCCATGTTTACAGAGCAATTATTGTGGGTGGCATAACCAGTGGCTGCAGGCCCACTAGTGGCATTTGATTTACCGGCCCTGGGCACCTCTAGTGCACCTTATTAGGGACTTACAAGTAAATCAAATGCGCCAATCATGGATGAACCAATTACATACACATTTGAAATAGGAACACTTGCACTTTAGCACTAGTTAGCAGTGGTAAAGTGCCCAGAGTAACAAAAACAGCAAAAACAGAGTCCAGCACACATCAACAACTGGGAAACAGAGGCAAAAAGTTAAGGGAGACTACGCAAAGGATGAAAAGTCTCACAATACCCAAGACAATCAGGGACATGGGGTCAGTGGTAGTGGGCACACCATAAAGGGGACAGAGGCACAGGCCAACAGGGACACTGGGAGGAGTGCAGTGTGCCAGGCGGAAGACAGGGCAGGGAACCGACTCTCCAGGAGACACTTTCTGAGATCCTGGGAGCCTAGCAACATTCCCAGGACACGATGGGCCAGATCCTTGACAATCTGCAGGAGAACAGGCGGCTGCAGGAGGGAAAGTATCATGGGATCAGGGAGGAGTTACAGGCATCAACACCATCCTGATCTCCATAGCAAGTGTCTGGCAGACATGGCCAACATCATGAGGGAGACAACAGCACACCAGCGGGCTCCTACCACTAGCCAGTCCATTGACCAGCCCCCCACTTCTGCTACAGCAAGTGGCCAGGAGGCCTGCCACAGTACTCACAGGCCACCAGCACCCCTCCCCCTGCAGACATTGAACCATTCCACAGACATTCCCTGCGAACCAGGCAGAAGCCAGGGGCACTTGCCAAGACCACCACCAGGAAATAAGACTCTCCTGATTGTCCCACTCAGTCACCTTGTCCACTTTAAACAGCCTTTGCTCCCCTTCCTATGGCCCCTTGGACACTGGACTTGTGCTACAAACAGACTGGAACAATACCCTGGACTTTCCTCCATCATCACCCAATTCCATTGGACTTTCCCCTCAATTTTTTATCACTACAATAAACACCTTTGAACACAACATGACTACTAGTATTTTATGTTTTTTAAATGTGTATTTATGGAAACAGTCACATCTAGTGCAAATGAACTGTACACTGTGAGAGCATAGAAATAATGACCTGTAACTGTCTGTAGTCAGCACTTCAGTACACAGTTGTCATATCACCAACATCTGTAAAATGACAAACCACAGGTGACAGTAAGTTGAGATGCAAATGAAGTAAATGTCATCAAGCTACATCCACACAGAATACACCAATAGTCATAGGATTGTGCAGTTGCACTCTCTCACCTGTGTGTCATTGGAAGTACTTACGGATAACTGATGTCCTGTTGTCCTCATCCTCATCCTCAGCCTCTTCGTCCTCACTTTCCTCAGGGTCTACTGCTGCCACAGGGGCATCTCCAGTCTCCTCCTCCTGCAGGAAAGGTACATAGGGCCATAGTTATACTTTTTGAAGCAAAACTGCGCTAACGCAGTTTTGCGTCAAAAAAATTTGCGCCGGCTAACGCCATTCTGAAGCGCCATGCGGGCGCCGTATTTAATCAATTAAGTTAGCCGGCGTTAGTCGCCGGGGCAGCCTGGTGTGCGTGGAAAAAAACGACGTACACCAGGCAGCGCCGGCGTAGGGGGATATGGGGCTTGGGCGTCAAAAAATGGGGCAAGTCAGGTTGAGGCAAATTTTTCGCCTCAACCCGATTTGCGCAATTTTTTTCGACTCCCAACCCCCATAGAAATGACTCCTGTCTTAGCAAAGACAGGAGTCATGCCCCCTTGCGCAATGGCCATGCCCAGGGGACTTCTGTCCCCTGGGCATGGTCATTGGGCATATCGGCATGTAGGGGGGCACAAATCAGGCCCCCCTATGCCACAAAAATAAAAAAATAAAATGACTTACCTGAACTTACCTTAATGTCCCTGGGATGGGTCCCTCCAGCCTTGGGTGTCCTCCAGGGGTGGGCAAGGGTGACAGGGGGTGTCCCTGGGGGCATGGGAGGGCACCTCTGGGCTCCTTCCGAGCCCACAGGTCCCTTAACGCCTGCCTTTTCCAGGCGCTAAAAAACGGCGCAAAAGCAGCCGTACGTCATTTTTTTTGACCCGCCCACTCCCGGGCGTGAATTTTGCCCGGGAGTGTAAATACGGCGCACATGCCTCGGAGTAAATTTTTTAGACGTGAACGCCTACCTTGCATATCATTAACGCAAAGTAGGTGTCCACGCTAAAAAATGACTCAAACTCCATGGACTTTGGCGCTAGACGCGTCTAACGCCAAAGTATAAATATGGAGTTAGTTTTGCGTCAGAATTGCGTCAAAAAAAACGGCGCAAACGGAGTATAAATATGCCCCATAGTGTCTAAGGGCCAGGTTGTGCAACATGCAGCATGCCACTACTATCTGGCAGACCTTCTTGGGTGAGTAGCACAGGGATCCACCTGTCAGATGGAGGCACCTGAACCTGGCCTTCAGGAGGCCGAAGGTCCTCTCGATGATCCGTCTGGTTCTCCCATGTGCTCATTATAACATTCCTCAGCCCCTGTCCTGGCATTCCTCACAGGGGTCAACAGCCACAATAGGTTTGGGTAGCCAGAGTCATCTGCAAGTATGGAGGGATCACATTTAGCCTCACACAATCATATGGGGTTAACACCAGAAGGCATACACTAACATACAGTGGGTGGGGATCAAGGCTCACCTATTAGCCACACCCTGTGCCTCTGTAGTTGGACCATCATATTGGGGATGCTGCTATTCCTCAGAACAAAGGCATCATGCACTGACCCAGGATACTTTGCATTGACGTGGAAGATGTACTGGTCTGCCAGGCACACCATCTGCACATTCAGTGTGTGGAAACTCTTACGATTCCTGATCACTTGTTCATTCTGGCGGGGGGAACAAATGCAATATGTGTACCATCAATCGCCCCAATAATTTTAGGGGTATGTCCCATTGCATAGAATCCGGCCTTCACAGTGGCCAAATCTTCCACCTGGGGGAAAGAAATTTAGCTTCACATGTGTTTTACCAGGGGAGACAACACTCTTGCCAGCACGATTGAGAACAGTGACTGTGACATTCCTGCTGCCAAGCCCACTGTCACTCGGAAAGAACCAGTTGCCAATAAATGGAGCACTGATAGCAATTGCACAAGAGGGGGGATCCCAGTCAGATGACGGATAGATGCCTCCAATTGGGCACACAGCTCTGTGATTGTGGCCCTGTCCAGTCTATAGGTGAGGATAATGTGCCTGTCCTCCAGTGTAGCTAAGTACACAGTGGTATGTCTCCACCTCCTATTCATCCACAGCGGTAGGTATCCCCCCCACCTGAAATGGCGACCGCCTGTCCTGTATGTAGGGACAGGTGAAAGTGAGGTAACTCCGCCGACGTTTGGCATCATGGCGGAAGGTGGTGCTGCACCGCCGTGCAATTCCTCATTGGATAATATGGGGCTCTATGGAGTACAGTGGGCAATGGAGATATGCGCTGGCGGTGATGGTGTACACCGACGTGGACGTGACCACCATTTTCTATCTGATTCCTCTCTTGTTTCCTGACCTTCAACAAGAGAACACCTACACTGCGTGTGCTGCTGTGACCTGTGTCTGGAACCCACCATGGCCCGTGTAACCGGGGAAAGGGCCCCTGCCTTCACTTCGGAGGATTTGGAGTGACTGGTGGATGGGTTCCTACCCCAGTACGGACTGTTGAATGGGCCTCCAGTAAACATTGGGCATGATGCATGTGGGAAGAATGCATGCGGATGTGTGTGAAAGCATCGTATCATCGCGGGGGAATGTCTTTTGGTGGTGTACATGGTGTGCGTCGGGCGATGTATGTTTCAATGGTGATGGAAATGGGCATGGTGGGACATTTTGTGTGACAGGCTGGACAGTTTGTTTAATGGGGTTCTCCTGTCTGTATTGCCTCTGCAAGTCAGCGCCCATCAAAAGAAGGTATTATGGCGTGCCATCGCCAAGGACGTGCGGACCCTGGGGGTCTATGGCAGGAAGAGCACCCACTGTCGCAAACAGTGGACGACCTGAGATGGTGGGCATGGAAGATCGCAGAGGCCCAGCTGGGGATGTCCTCCCAACAAGGAAGGGGTGCCCGTCGGAACCTGACCCCCCCGATGGCCCTCATATTGGTGGTGGCCTACCCTGTGCTAGATGGGCACTTGAGGGAATCACAGCAGCAACAAGGGGGTGAATACAGTGGGTATTGTTACAAATATTGGCAGGTGTGGTGTGATCCGGGTGGTAGATGTGAGTTAGAGGATGCCCCTAAGGCCAGGCCAGACATTGCAGCGTGGATCAACTCTAGGGTAATGGGTGTATATCAGGTGACCTAGCTTGTTAGCAGTCCATTTTGGGCTGGGCATCGTGGGTCCCAGGAGGGGTGCAGCTGGCGGTGTGTGGCCCTCATCTTGCCTTAGGATCTAGTCATATCACTGGCAGTGCATTGCATAGTGCTTAAGCCTGTTCCCTGTGTTTGTTGGTGCTGTGTATGCCAACAGTGGTGTTGGGTGCAGTCATTGACCCAGTGTTTCCTTTTTCTCCCCCCCCCCCTTTTTGTTCTGTGATCCTGTCCTTGTGTGCATTTGCATAATCTGTTGGAGGAGCAGGGGCACTAGGGACAGAGGGAGCTGCATCCCACAGGACTCAGGAGGCAGAGTCCACCGATGCCGAGGGAACCAGTAGGACGGAGGGTGAGGGGAGCCCCATGGCGGAGACAGGAGGTGACAACACAAACTCAGATACCTCTTCCGATGGAAGCTCCCTGGTGGTGGCGGCCACCTCTGTGACCACCCCAGCTGCAGGTACATCCGCCACCCCCGTTTCAGCACTGCCCTCCCAGTAGCCCCTCAGCGAGTTGCCCATGCCTGCTCACCCAGGAGGGTAGGCATCTTCTTTGCCCCAGGCATCTCAGGCCCTGCCGAAGTGAGCCCTGCTGCCCTGAGTGAGGAGGCTATTGACCTCCTGAGATCCATCTCTGTTGGACAATCAACCATTGTGAATGCCATCCAGGGGCTGGCATCCCAGATGCAGCAATGCAATGCATTCCTGGAGGGCATTCACTGTGGATTAGCGGCCCAACATAGATCGATTCAGGCTCTGGCCTCCTCTTTGATGGCAGCCATTCTACCATCCCCCCCTCCAACTACCACTTCCCAGCCCCATTCTCCTAAACCCCACCCCATCCCAGACACACATACTGACAAGCATGCACACTAGACATCACCCAAGAGTGGAACAGGCAAACACAGTCACAATACTTCATCCCACAAGCACTCAATCAAACACCAGACTGTTGCAGACACAACAACATCCACTGCCTCCACTGTCTCCCCCTCCTCCTCCTCCACCTCCCTCCCAGTCACATCACACTCACACCTGCATGCACTGCACCAACATCTACCATCAGCATCACCACACCAAGCAGCACACACACCTCACTAGCAGACACCTCCACAACATCCATGCACACGTCCCCTGTGCCCTCTACCACCCTGTCTGTCCCTCCCCCTCCTAAAGGACACAAACACAAGCACTCACACACCCAACAGCCATCCACCTCACATCAGCATACTGCCCATGCACATGCACCCAAATCTAGCAGATATACACCTCCTAAAAGCACTACCTCAAGCCATCCCTCCTCCTGCCCCACTGTCCCGAAAAAGTTTTTCCTTGCCCAACTTGACCTCTTCCCTCCTCCTCCCCCCGTCCTGCCTGTAAGAGCAGGGTCCTAATGACCCAGCCCAGCACTTCAGCCAAACAGTCCATGGGGACAGGGAGGCACTATCTAGTCGTGGTGGGACGGATACCACACCTCCAGGCAAGAAGGGGAAGGAGCCTGCAACTCCAGGCAAGAAGGGGAAGGAGTCTGCACCTCCAGGCAAGAAGGAGAAGGAGCCTGCAGCTCCAGGCAACAAGGGGAAGGAGCCTGCAACTCCTGCTTTGAAAGGGAAGGATCCTGCACCTCCAGGCAAGAAGGGGAAGGAACATGCACCTCCAGCAAAGAAGGGGAAGAAGCCAGTAACCCCTGCCAGAAAGGGTAAGAAGTCCACGCCCCCTGTCATGGAGGGGGCGAAGCCCTCTACTCCAGCAGAGGCTTTCAGAGTGACACCTCCACGTCCACCTGCAGCCATGGGGCCCCCACTGCCAGCTGAGGAAGTGCAGCCATCACCACCTGCAGAGGCTGTCGAGGAGGCACCTCCATCTGTCACAACACTGCACCCATCACCACCTGCAGAGGCTGCCCAAGAGACACCTCCATCTGCCACCAACATGCAGCCATCACCACCAGCGGATGCCATGTGGGCCACCCTCCAGGAACTGCTGTAGGAGGGCCCCTCTCCAGAACCAGTGGGAAAGTCACCCACTCCAGAGACTGTGGACTTGCACTCCCCAGGACAGGGAAATGGGCATGGAGCCCCCTCCAGAACCAGTGGGAAAGTCACCCACTCCAGAGACTGTGGCCTTGCACTCCCCAGGACAGAGCAATGGGCATGGAGCCCCCTCCCACTCCAGAGACGGTGGCCTTGCACTTGCAAGGAAGGGAGCAATGGCCAAGGAGCCCCCTCAAGAACCAGTGGGAAAGTCACCCACTCCAGAGACTGTGGCCTTGCACTCCCCAGGACAGAGGAATGGGCATGGAGCCCCCTCCAGAACGAGTAGGAAAGTCACCCACTCCAGAGACTGTGGCCTTGCACTCCCCAGGACGAAGAAATGGGCATGGAGCCCCCTCCAGAACCAGTGGGAAAGTCACCCACTCCAGAGACTGTGGCCTTGCACTCCCCAGGACAGAGAAATGGGCATGGAGCCCCCTCCAGAACCAGTGGGCTTGTTCCCGACTCTGGGTGAGATGCCCACCTATCCCCCTGAGGTTCCTGCCCACTTGCAAACTGATGCCCTTGCAGAGTTCTATCCGGATGAAGTCAGGATTTGAGTTGGGCCTTGGACTGTGCCCTGTGGCCATGTAGGCCCTTTGAACATTGGACTGGACAGTGCCCCTTTCTGTACATGTGTACATATCTGTTTCAAGGACAATTCGATTATTTATTAGCTGATGATATTAATACATTCACCTTTGTGCATTCCTGTCGTCCTTGCATTATTCTGCTGTGTATCGGGTGCAATTTTTTTTCGTGTGCAGCTGGTTATGTGTACATGGTGTGTGTGTGTGTCGGGTGTGTGTTATGCTTGTGTGTGTTACTCTCGTTTTCCTCCCTTGTGTGCTAGGCAGCTGTACTCCCCGTCATCATCTTCATTGGCGTTGGTGTTCCAGTTGGAGCATAACATAGAAGATCATCGGAAGAGTTTGCAGTTCGGGTTCCATGGTGGCGTTTTTCTTCCCTGTGTCTCCGATGGTGAATCTTTTCTCTTCGGTGATGTGTTTCCGCCAGGCTTTTGATGGCATTGGTACCGCCCCAGAAAAGGTGGTGGTTTCCTGTGTCATAATATGGTGGGTGGTAATTTGTCTCCCGCCTGGCTGTTGGCGTTGGAGTTTTGTTTCCACCCTGCCGGTTGGTGTGGTACATTGGCTGTCTATGGGAGTTATCACTGCCATGGTCATAATTTGGTGGTAGATACCACCAGCCGGTTGGCGGTATTACCGCCACTTTATCACTCACCGCCAAAAGGTACTTAATTTGGTGACACAAATACCAAAAATACCATAGAGGTTATACTCCTTTAGAATGCAGAAATAGGCATGAGAACAGTGCAATATAGAGACACTTTCATAGAAAATAATGGGCATAGGGGGAGCACAAACTATATGCTAAAAAAATGGAATGTGAAAGTCGGTCCCCATCTAGGTAAGTTGAGTGGGTAAAGGGGAGCTGGGAGTATTAAAAAAGGACCAAAGTAAGTACCACAACACCCCCCCAGTACCCCGAAAGCAGGATTAAAATACTGTAGTTTCCCAATACCACCCACTTAGAAGAGAGGAATAATATTGCAAAGACCAGAAGAGACTGCAAGACACCAACAGTGGATTTCCGGACTAGAAGACCTGTGGAAGAAGGGGACCAACTCCAAGAAGCACAGCAGAGTTTAGGAAGGGCAGGAGACCCTACCCACCAGGCTGAAGGTGCAAGAAGAGAGTTGACAGCGAGGATGAAGAATCACTGCTACACCCTGGAAGATGGAGTTGGGTTCCTGGAGGGTGCAAGTGATGTCCCACACCAGATGGAGGATTGCACTTGGGTTTGCGTCATTGGGGTCCACCAGCAAGCTGTGGCACGCGCAAAGCTTGCAGTTAGCAGAAAATGGCACTGCCCGGGACCAAGAAGGATCAGGTGAACTCTACCCGGGGGGAGTCAGAGGAGGCCCTCACCAACTCTGAAAGCCCACAGAAAACCAGGCAGCGCACACAAGAGTCCCACAGCACGGGGACAAGAAAGATGCGGAAGAGGCCCATGCAGCACTACGACAAAGGCTCCCATGCTGCCAGATAACCACTCAGGAAGCTGTGCGTCAGAGGATGGAGTGCTGGTGGCCGGAGCTACAAGATGCATAAAGAAATTGGATGAAGGATGCCAACAAGCCATGGCAGCTGCAAAAGACGCGTTGCATGGTGTTACTGTCTTGTGTGGAAAGGCAAGGTCTTACCTCCACCAAAGTTGGACAGTTGAACGAGAGGACGTCCGGACTACATCAGTCTACCAACCGTGATGCAGGGTCCATGCACCTCCACAAGAGAGGGGATCCACACAGCCAGTCGTCATTGCAGATGGTGCCTGCATAAGCAGGCGAGTGACTCCTTCACCCCAAGGGAGATTCCTTCTTCCTTCTGTTGCAGGCTGAAGATGGGCTGTCCTCAGAGGATGCACAACCAGGAAACTGTTGCAGTTACTAGCAGGAGCTGGACATACAATGTTGCAGAGGACATCTTGCTTATTAGTTGCAGCTTTTAGGTTCCTGGAGGGTCCAGATTCAGTTTCTTTGGTGAGGAGTCAAAGTGGAGGATGCAGAGGAGTCCTGCTGGAGTCTTGTCATCTGAATCTGAGAAACCACCCAAAAGAGAGACCATAAATAGCCCTGAAAGGGGGATTGGTTACCTAACCAGGTAAGCACCTGCTGGTGCTGGCCACTCAGATGCTCCCAGAGTTTCCTGCCAACCTTAGAAACAAGATGGCAGAACCCAGAGACCCTCTGGAGGATCTCTGAGCACCACCCCTGGGGTGGTGATGGACAAGGGAGTGGTCACTCCCCTTTCCTTTGTCCAGTTTCGCACCAGAGCACAGACTGGGGGTCCATGAACCGGTGTAGACTGGCTTATGCAATGAGGGCACCAAATGTGCCCTTCAAGGCATTTCCAGTGGCCTGGGGAGGCTACCCCTCCCAAGCCTGTAACACCTATTTCCAAAGGGAGAGGGTGTAACACGCCTCTCCCAAAGGAAATCCTTCATTCTGCCTTTCTGGGCTTCAGTTGTTCAAGCAACAGGAGGGCAGAAACCTGCCTGTGAGGTGGCAGCAGCTGGGGCTACCTTCAAAACCTCAGAAGACTGAAATTGCAATACTGGGGGGTCCTTTAAAGAGCCCTCAGAGTACATGGAATAATACAACCACTACTTGCACTAGGATTGGGGTATGATTCCGACATGTGTTAATCATTCAAATATCACAAAACAGTAATTAAATAAAACACAGGAAAAAGTTTAAAAATCCAAAACCAATTTATAAAAATAGATTATATTTTTATCTTTAAAATGACACCAAAACGAATAAAATCGGATAAGGGGAACCGGAGATATGAATTTTTAAAGAATTGTTATTTTTTTAGCGCATAGAAACAAAAAGCGCCAATTGGGTCATCTGGTTGCACCTCGACCGGGGCAAAGTCAAAGTTTAAGGCTGACCGCGATGGAGCCCTGCTCGGCTACAGGCCACGGGAGGCCTCGGTTAAAAGTTTACCTTCACACTTAGGGGGTCAACGACCACGGAAGCACCACCAACAGGCTGGCGGTGCTTCCTGCCCAATTCTGACTGCGGCGGTAAAGCTGCGGTCAGAAACGGAAACCAGCAGTTTCCCGCCGGTTTTCCCCTGGCCAAAGGAATCCTCCATGGCGGCGCTGCAAGCAGCGCCGCCATGGGGATTCCGACCCCCTTCCCGCCAGCCTCTTCCTGGCGGTTTACACCGCCAGGAAGAGGCTGGCGGGAACGGGTGTCGTGGGGCCCCTGGGGGCCCCTGCACTGCCCATGCCACTGGCATAGGCAGTGCAGGGGCCCCCTAACAGGGCCCCAGCAAGATTTTCAGTGTCTGCTTGGCAGACACTGAAAATCGCGACGGGTGCCACTGCACCCGTCGCACCCCAGCAACTCCGCCGGCTCCATTCGGAGCCGGCTTCATCGTTGCTGGGTCTTTCCCGCTGGGCCGGCGGGCGGCCTTTTGTCGGTCGCCCGCCAGCCCAGCGGGAAAGTCAGAATGACCGCCGCGGTCATTTGACCGCGGTGTGGTCTTCTGGCGGTCTCCACCCGGCGGGCTGCGCCCGCCGCCCACCGGGGTCGGAATGACCCCCTTAGTCTCTTTTTCGAAGATTTTCTTCAGCGGGATGAACCTGCCAGTCCAATCTGACCTCCTGGAGCCCTTCTCTGGATAGGCGATGCGGGAATCCTCGGTGGGGATTTTTACCTTCGGACTTAGTCTCTTTATTCGAGGTGAAAATCCTTCGACTGGGGTAATCCTGGATCTTGATCCGACGTCCCTGGAGCCCTCCTCGGATACGCTGGCTGGAAGGTCCCGGTCAACTTTTTACCTTCGGACTTAGGGCCATATTTATACTCCGTTTGCGCCGGATTAGCGTCGTTTTATTTTACGCAAATTCGACGCAAAACGAACTCCATATTTATACTCTGGCGTTAGACGCGTCTAGCGCCAAAGTTCTTGGAGTTTGCGTCATTTTTTTGGTTGGACACCTACTTTGCGTTAATGATATGCAAGGTAGGCGTTCCCGTCTAAAAAATTGATGCGAGGCATGTGCGCCGTATTTATACTCCCGGGCAAAAATGACGCCCGGGAGTGGGCGGGTCAAAAAAAATGACGTCCAGCCGCTTTTGCGTTGTTTTTTAGCGCCTGGTCAGGGCAGGCGTTAAGGGACCTGTGGGCTCGGAAGGAGCCCAGAGGTTCCCTCCCATGCCCCCAGGGACCCCCCCTGTCACCCTTGCCCACCCCAGGAGGACGCCTAAGGATGGAGGGACCCATCCCAGGGAACATAAGGTAAGTTCAGGTAAGTAATTGTATTTATTTTTTTTTGTGGCATAGGGGGGCCTGATTTGTGCAGCCCTACATGCCACTATGCCCAATGACCATGCCCAGGGGACAGAAGTCCCCTGGGTATGGCCATTGGGCAAGGGGGCATGACTCCTGTCTTTGCTAAGACAGGAGTCATTTCGATGGGGGTAGGGAGTAAAAAAAAATGGCGCAAATCGGGTTGAGGCGAAAATTTTGCCTCAGCCTGACTTGCCCCATTTTTTGGCGCCCAAGCTCCATATTCCCCTACGCCGGCGCTGCCTGGTGTACGTCATTTTTTTTCACGCACACCAGGCAGCTCCGCCGGCTAACGCCGGCTAACGTCATTGAATAAATACGGCGCCCGCATGGCGCTTCAGAATGGCGTTAGCCGGCGTTAGATTTTTTGACGCACAACTGCGTTGGCGCAGTTGTGCGTCGAAAAGTATAAATATGGCCCTCAGTCTCTTTTTAGGAGATTTTCTTTACCGGGACGAACCAGCAAATCAGGCCGGGTCGTGGTTGAGGCAAGCTGGCTAGAGTTGCCGCGGCAGGTCGGTCCCTCTATGGAGCTTTTTTACAAAAGTTCTCCAAACTTCTGGGGCTTCTCCCAGATATCCTTTTAAGGTTCTTTTGAGGTCCGCAGCTCACCCCAAGGTTCCAGAAGTTCTGAGATGGTCCTTGGGGGGTACGGACTACAACTCCCAGAATGCACCTGGCGCAAACTCCTTTTTGGCCACTGGACAGTGATCAGCTGGTCGCTTTCTTCAGGAGTTGGTGCAGGGGACTCTGGATAGCAATTTTTCACCTGTAGCAAACAGGGAGTCCCTCCTTGAACCAGTTGAAGCCAGGCAAAGTCCTTCTTGTGGTGAAGCCCAAGTGTGCAGCTGGGGCAATCCTTCTGAGTGCAGGTTCCAGGTGCAGGCCAGGGGTCCAGCAGGGGAGTCCTACTTCTGTTGTTCTTCCTTGTTGGATGTGGTAGGGAACTGAGGTGTGGGTGCAGGTCTGCCAGTTTTATCCTTGCTCCTGGGTGAAAAGCAGGGGGGTCCTGGTTCTCCAATCAGGTGCAGGGTCCTTCCCCCTGTGATGACCACTTCCTGGGAAGTGTGGCAATAATCAATCCCAGGAGGCAACATTCTCTAAAAATCCATCATGGCTGAATCTGATTTTTGGAGGTTACATCTGGCTGAGCCCACCCACTGGTGTGGCTAAAAATCATAAACACACCCCTCTCCTGCCCTCTCCTAATCTAATCAAGGGGGCACCTAGTTGTCTGGGGTTGCAGGATGTGGGGGTGTTGCTGGTTGCTCCAAATGTCCTTCTCTGCCTTTGAAGACCAGTTTGGCAGCCCTCCCCCTTCCTGCCTCACCATCTGCTGAGGGTGGATTCCTTCCCACAGGCACATTCCTTTGTGTGAAGCCAGGCCACTTCACACCTCATCAAGGCAGCTTGGCCAAGCTTGCTAGAGGTTGGCCAATCAGAGCACAGCAGCAAAAACAATGCAGGGGTGAAATTGGCAACTTTTCAGGTAAAGTTTAAAACTCTTTACCTGAACAAGTTATATTAAATCCAACAACTAGAAGCTGTGGGATTTATTACAACAATTAATTTGATACCAAACTCTTGGTATGCATCATTTAAGGAGACTTTAAAAATTAAAATAAAGTCTCCCCATTCTAGCCTATGAAGGCCATTTACTACAATGAGGGGAAAAACGAATTTGGCTGTTTTTACCTCACCAGGGCTTATAAAACTGTTTTTATAAAGTCCCTGCTTATAGTTACATGGCACCCAGCCCTAGGGGCACATAGGGCACACCTTAGGGGTGACTTATATGTAAAAATAAGGTAGTTTAAGATTTTGGAACTACTTATAATTCCAAAGTCGAATTTGCATATAACTTTATTTTAAAAGCAGCCAGCAAGGCAGGCCTGCCTTTAAAATGACACTGGGCGCCTCAGCAGTGCACCTATGGGTGCACTACCTATGCTGTGGTCCCTAAACCTACATGCCCTACCATATACTAGGGACTTATAGGTAGGTTAACTTAGCCAATTGTAATTAGCCTAATTTGCATATCCATTTTACACAGGGCACAGGCCCTGGGACTGGTTAGCAGTACCCAGGGCACCATCAGAGTCAGGAAAACACCAGCAAAAAGTGGAAAATGGGGGCAAAAAGTTAGGGGGTCTCTGCAATCAGCCTTGTTTTCTCACAGGTACCATATACTAGGGACTTATAAGGGGGCACCAGTATGCCAAATGTGGAGCAAAATACAGAGTTTGAAGAGAGAGAGCATAACCTCTGGGGTCCTGGTTAGCAGGATCCCCGTGAGCACAGTCAAGCAAACTGACAATCAGTAAAATATACATTCAGACAAACAGGTAGACACTGGGGGTAACCATGCCAAGAAAGAGGGTACTCAAGGACAGTTTGGCAGAGCCAATTATAATTAGCCTAATTTGCATATGTCATTTTAATCAGAGCACAGGCCCTGGGACTGTTTACATTGCCCAGGGCAACCTCGGAAAAACACCAGCAAAAAGTGAAAAATGGGGGCATAAAGTCAGGGGTCTTCTGCAACAGCCCAGTTTTCTCTAAAAAGTGCAAGGCCAGGCTCTTGCTCTCATCTAACAGCTCCTATCCCGGGTACAATACACAGATAAAGGCTATTTTAACTCTCTTAAAATTAAATTTGTAGCCAAGCGCAGCAAACTGTACAATGATCCGATAGGCCCTTGCAAGATGAATTTTGATTTGTTATCAGTGACATAGATATCATTAACATAGGACAATGTCTCTGGATCAATATCATGCTATATTTATGTTACACGGGCAGAAAACAACCCTGGGCTGTTCTTATAGCCCTTGGGCAAACATCAAAAACGTCTTTGTGAGCCAAATGAAAATGCACTCAGGTCCTAACTTTCATGCACTACGTTTTGGCAGAAAAGAATGTAGGTACTATGTTGTTAATTAGTGCAGTGCTGTATGCATTTTGTACTGCGTAAGTGCTTATGTTAGGTGTCTGTAATCTAAATTCTATATGAATGGTCAAGTTTTACAACAGGGAATAATGGGTTATTCATTGCAGAGACACAGGGCTCTATCACTCCCTGGTACTCAATTTGAGTGAAGATCTCTGTCACTGGAGCTTTAGCCTCATATTTAACAGGAAATTGGTGCTCAGGCTGAGGTGTAGACCTGATTTGTATTTCATGGTAGGTGTAATCCTTATCCCATACAATGTGGTTGCGGTATAGCACGTCTGCCTGCGCCAAATCCTAGTCAACAGGGTAGTCTTCTGTTAACACATCTGGAACAAGATCTGAGAAAGAAGGCAAAATGACATCTTCCCCATGTGGGAGATTGTGGGCGTCCCCAGGTGGCCAGTCGCATTCTGCCAATAGGATATCACAATTAAGTTCTTGCAAAAAAATAACACTAATAATGAGCTCAATGTCTCCCTCAATTTGGATATTTAAATAATAGACCCTGACGGGTGGGAGAACACGCCCGTCCACAGTCTCAACTATGAAAAAGTCACTAGTTGCTGTTTCATCCAGATGATCTTTTAGACTCTGGTGACATATCATGACTTCTGCTGCACTGTCCAGCAGGGTCACTGCCCGCGTCTTGTTCCCCATCAATGTGTTCAAGTTTGCTGGGATGTTCTATTGAAATTGCTGCCACCTTTTTCTTTTTAAATTTGTGACTTTTGTTTTGGGGAGCTGTCTTCTCTCTTGTCTGAAGACCACTGTGAGTCTTTCTTCTGCGTCACATAATCAGTGCATTGCTCTGACCGGCCCACTCTATCACTCCATCTATCCGGCGTGGCCTGAAAGAAACCAGAGGGACGAGTATCAGTATTTCTATCAGGAGCCTTTAAAGTTTCTCTATTTCTGAACTTATATCTCCATTCGGAGCTCTCCATATGCAGGGAGTTTGTCCTTTGACTTTTTTTGTCTTCTTTTAGTTTTTGTTTATCCCCGCATTTTTTAGAATCCTCTTGTGCTTGTGTAGTACCGTCCTTAGTGGAGTTTTGTTGAGGAGACTGTATAAAAGTTGTGCTTCAGTTTCATCTCCAAATCTAGGACTGGAGCAGCCCCGTACTCATTCTGTATTTGTTTTGACACTTCTGGTAAGTTTACAAGTGTCGAAGTACCATGAATAGTAGTATAAATTGCAGCAAGCACTGTACCCCATGGGGTGTTTTGTAGCCATTTTAGTTATAGATCCATGTACGTTATTTTAACAAACTAGGCTGCTGTACACTTTAAACTAGATATATTTTATTCAGCTTTGCCTTATTATTGTTACAAAAACCATTTTCATGGTCTTGTTTTCTTGTTTTATTTTCCGTTTATCTAACTGTTTTTGCCTAGGCCAGCACTCAAACAAGACATTCTTGATCACTCTGTGCTTCTTCCAAGGCTACAGCACAGTACATTGCCGGTGAACGTGGTAGAAGTTTAGTCTACAACATTCGTACAAAACACACATCCTTACATAGGGACATTTTCTCAGAACATCAGCTGTGTTATTAGAAAAACACTTCCTTGTCCCTTACACGTTAGAGGGAGATTCCAGCCAGGGAACCACAACTGTATGCTGATTGTTGAATGCTTCGCTACAGATGCTAACACAGACCGCAAGCCTTTACTCAGGTATGGGGGTTGATGTCTTCCCAGGGGAACCTGAAAGGCAGAATTAGACCTTAACATGCTGTGCTCAATTATAACCTAAATAGGAACTAGTCCATCGATCATAGTGACAATAAGATAGCGTTGTTTTTATGCTTCACTCTTCTCGTCACAATTTTAATACTGTCTGTTGGAAAATGGGTTATTGGTAGGGCAGGTAGGTACCTACACCTAGCAACAAGCCACTAACCTCCACATAGGTACAGTTAGGTCTCAGTAAATTAATCCCAGCTCAACCCTTGGTAGCTTGGCAACGAGCGTCAAGGCTTAACTTAGGAGACAAAGTGTAAAGCATTCAAATATCACAAAACAGTAATTAAATAAAACACAGGAAACAGTTTAAAAATCCAAAATCAATTTAGAAAAATAGTTTATATTTTTATCTTTAAAATGACATAAAAACGATTAAAATCGGTTCAGGGGAACCGGAGATATGAATTTTTGAAGAATTATTACTTTTCTAGCGCTTAGAAACAAAAAGCGCCAATCGGGTCATCTGGTTGCACCTCGACCGGGGCAAAGTCAAACTTTCAGGCCGACCGCGATGGAGCCCTGCTCGGCTACAGGTCGTGGGAGGCCTCGTTTAAAAAGTTACCTTCTGACTTAGTCTTTATTTTGAAGTTTTTCTTCACCGGGACGAACCTGCCAGTTGAATCCGACCTCCTGGAGCCCTTGTCCGGATACGCGATGTGGGTTTCCTCGGTGGAGACTTTTACCTTCGGACTTAGTCGTTTTTTCGAGATGAAAATCCTTCGACCGGGGTAAACCTGGATCTTGATCCGACGTCCATGGAGCCCTTCTCGGATACGATGGCTGGGAGGTCCCGGTCAACTTTGTACGTTCGGACTTAGTCTCTTTTTTGGATGTTTTTCTTTACCGGGACGAACCACAAAGTCATGCCGGGTCGCGGTTGAGGCAAGCCGGCTAGAATTTCTGCGGCGGGTCGGTCCCTCTCTGGAGCTTTTTTCAAAAAATTCTCAAATCTTTTCCAAACTTCTGGGGCTTCACCCAGATGTTCTTTTAAGGTTCTTTTGGGGTTCACAGCTCACCCCAAGGGTCCAGAAGTTCTGTGATGGTCCTTGGGGGGTGCGGACTTCAACTCCCAGAATGCACCTGGCGCAAACTCCTTTTTGGCCACTGGACAGTGGTCAGCTGGTCGCTTTCTTCAGGAGTTGGTGCAGGGGACTCTGGTTAGCAATTTTTCACCTGTAGCAAACAGGGAGTCCCTCCTTGAACCAGTTGAAGCCAGGCAAAGTCCTTCTTGTGGTGAAGCCCAAGTGTGCAGCTGGTGCAGTCCTTCTGAGTGCAGGGTCCAGGTGCAGGCCAGGGGTCCAGCAGGGCAGTCCTTCTTCTCCTTAAGTTCTTTCTTCTTGAAATTTGGTGGGGATCTGAGGCGTGGGTGCAGGTCTGCCAGTTTTATCCTTGCTCCTGGGTGAAAAGCAGGGGGGCCCTGGTTCTCCAGTCAGGGACAGGGTCGTCCCCCTGTGATGACCACTTCCTGGGAAGTGTGGCAAAAATCCATCCCAGAAGGCAACAGTCTGTAAAAATCCAACATGGATGAATCTGATTTTTGGAGGTTACATCTGGCTGAGCCCACCCACTGGTGTGGCTAAAAATCATAAACACACCCCTCTCCTGCCCTCTCCTAATCTAATCAAGGGGGCACCTAATTGTCTGGGGTTGCAGGATGTGGGGGTGTTGCTGGGTGCTGCAAATGTCCTTCTCTGCCTTTGAAGACCAGTTTGGCAGCCCTCCCCCTTCCTGCCTCACCATCTGCTGAGGGGAGATTCTCTCCCCCAAGCACATTCCTTTGTGTGAAGCCTGGCCACTTCACACCTCATCAAGGCAGCCTGGCAGAAGCTGCTGCAGGCTGGCCAATCAGAGCACAGCAGCAAAAACAATGCAGAGCTGAAATTGGCAACTTTTTAGGTAAAGTCTAAACTTTTTACCTGAACAAGTTATATTAAATCCAACAACTAGAAGTTGTGGGATTTATTACAACAATTAATTTGATACCAAATTCTTGGTATGTAACATTTAAGGAGACTTTAAAATTTAAAATAAAGTCTGCCCATTCTAGCCTATGAAGGCCATTTACTTCAATGAGGGAAAAACGAATTTGGCTGTTTTTACCTCACCAGGGCTTATAAATCTATTTTTATAAAGTCCCTGCTTATAGTTACATGGCACCCAGCCCTAGGGGCACATAGGGCACACCTTAGGGGTGACTTATATGTAAAAATAAGGTAGTTTAAGACTTTGGAAGTACCTTTAATTCCAAAGTCGAATTTGCATATAACTTTAATTTAAAAGCAGCCAGCAAGGCAGGCTTGCTTTTAAAATGACACTGGGCACCTCAGCAGTGCACCTAGGTGTGCACCACCTATGCTGTGGTCCCTAAACCTACATGCCCTACCATATACTAGGGACTTATAGGTAGGTTAACTTAGCCAATTATAATTAGCCTAATTTGCATATCCATTTTACACAGAGCACAGGCCCTGGGACTGGTTAGCAGTACCCAGGGCACCATCAAAGTCAGGAAAACACCAGCAAAAAGAGGAAAATGGGGGCAAAAAGTTATGGGGCCTCTGCAATCAGCCCTGTTTTCTCACACTGTCATGTTGTGTCGTCCTGGTTATTGCAGCTCACGCTTTGCTATCTAAGATGCAGTTGTTTTATTAAACTCAATATTGAAACATATACTGCTTCTGTTTGTCATTTATATATGAGACTGAATTGTAAATTAGAGAACCGGATGAGACCTGAGTGACCACGACTTCACTGAGAGGCCAAATATGTCATGCGCTCGGCTGCCCAGTTATCCCTATCCTTGGGTAGAGATGAGGCACTGCTAGTTAGCCGGAGCAAAACACGGATTGGAGCGACAGGTGTCACCAGCAGTGGGTTAGACTTAGTCTCCCACACCACGGGCGATTCTGCCGCTCAAAATCCAGTAGTCTCATTTAGAATAATGAGAGCCTCCGCGACATGGTGCCTCCAACGTTTGGTCAGGCTCTATTTTTCGGGTCCTCCGGAGTATCTCTGTCTCATTATATATAATGACGCCTCAAAACCATATATGGAGACGTCTGTGGTACTAAGGATTTCCACCCCAGACCCGTAGGCTATCCTATCTGAGGCTGGAGGTTGTTCAAGCTTGAACTTTAAAAGGAAACCCCTATTTGGTGTGCCTTCTCTGAACTTATCGTCTGTCTATAATGGAAAATCCACAGCAGATACAAATAGCAGTTAACATGAGACAACCTCTGACTGCACATTTATTAGCAAGTGGCCAAACGGTCCAGGGGGGTCCAGTCACATTTGTGGTGAATGCCCATGCAGCTTATAGAACAGCCACATTTCCAGCAGTTGATGGGAATACACATACATTTCATCATTCTACACATGCAAATACACTGGGACAATACAGAACATATGCATATTTGGAAATACCATTATCTTATCAAGAACATAATAATTGGCTTGATGGCATCCTACCCCGCACAATGTTACCAGTAATATTAGGTCCTCTAAGTAACAATGGTCCTACCTGGCCCCAATTGGCCGCCTATACACCACATCCTGCAATTGCAAATTTAGCTGTAGCTGAGGTTCGTCTCTTATGTATTGAATTAACGGCGATATATAGACGATTAGTACAATTTGTAATGCAAACATTAAATACAAACCCAGCACGTGCTGCTCCAGCACATCCACATGCAGCACCGGCGAGTATAAATCGGGCGACTGTACATTCAATCCGTTTTTGTTAGCACAAAAAATAAATGCGATGGAGGCAGTATTTCCCCATAGGGACCGCAGGATAAAAATAGAATATTAACAATGTGCTTGCCTTTTGGGATGGTCCCTACAGTGGATAACTATAACACCTGGGGCACGGTATTTGCCACGCTCTATACAAACCCACACGGTACACCAACACTTGCCAATTTACCAGAGGTGTTAAAACAAATTCAAGATGAATATGGGGCTGCAAACAGATGTCAAGGCACTTGTGAATTAAAAGTTCGGTGTTCATGAGTTTTTGTCCTGATGTCTTATTCGCAATAATCAGCCGTACATTCGACCAGGATAAAGGGCAGACTTGTTAATTTGTTCTTGAAGTATAATGTCCTTTACAACAACAGCCAACACGTGTTTCGTCCTGTGAGAGAGTTGCTCCCAAAGACTTCATCAGGGCTTTCTATTGAATGAGCAAGCAGCGCGGTTTAATGAATATTTAGATCCCTTTCTTGAGAGTTCAACAGTAATTCCATCCCATATAGTCAATCCATGTGTTACTGAATGTGCCCCTATCGGTATATGGACACATTTATCTATGCGCAAAATGATTAGAATGTAATAAGTCCTTCAGTTCCCGTGGCGTCACTGCGTCACTGCGTGTCACGACTCACGTGCTGCTTGCGCCTGGAAACCGCAGATCTTGTGGCGTGGGTCTTGAAGGTTCGGCTTTGGCCCAGAAAGGGGCGACTCTTTCTAGCAGCCACGGTGCTGCAGGCAATGGAACCGCCAAGAACAGACCGTGCCCTTTAGAAATAGTGCCAGAGGGAAAAAAAACCAAAAGGGGAAAAAACCTCCAAACAGTGGATTCCTGAAACAAGAACAAAAAACCAGGAATCAAAAAGAAACAAAAATGCAGGTAAACACAAGTTTGACAGGATTCAGAACTGAAGGCTAAGAATCAGGAGCGAAGACACAATCAGAGCAGATAGTGTTGCAGCGCAAGGAAAGGGAGAAAACAGAGCCCTTATATACCAAGAAACAGGAAATGACCAAACAGGAAGTAAAGACGCCATCTTAGATAGGGAAGAAGTACATAGGACAGAATAGAACAGAAACCATAGAAAATAGGGAACAAGGAATGCTGGGAAGAAAAAGGTAATATGGGAAGGGGGGAAAGACCTAAAGAAAGGACAAGAAAAATGCCTCAGAAAGCAAAGAAGAAAAAGAACAGGTAAGGGGGTCAGAGGGAAACAGGGACGCAACAGAAAGCAGAGCGAGGCCCCAAGTAAAATCTGGGGCCTCGCGCGGTACACAGCAGGCTCGGGGCGCGCCGCGTCCTGGGGACGCGCTGCGCGGTGCGAGCCGAATGTTCGGCTCGCGCCGCGTGGTGCGGCGCGACAGTAGGTCCCTATGCTCCTATGCTCCTATTACATGTAAATGAGAAAGGGACATGATAAGAAAACCTACATACATCACATTGATAAGGGTGCCATCTCAGAGTGGCAATGATAATGCAAATCAAAACATCTTTATAAACTATGAACAATGGCAGCCATCTGAGAAGAAATAATAAAATAAATGAAATACAACAAAGCAGGCTACGTAGCTTAAAAGTCACTAGGTGACCGGGCACCGACTTGCAAGACAAGGGCTGAGCTAAGCTCCTGAGTCCAATAAGAACTAAAATGGATTCACCACAAGAGTTGCACTTAGGCCCTCATAACTTTTTGTTCACATAAGCTACCCATGCCAAATTTGTGTCCTTTTTTTCCAACATCCTAGGGATTCTAGAGGTACCCAGACTTTGTGGGTTCTCCTGAAGGAGACCAAGAAATTTGCCAAAATACAGTGAAAATTTTGTTTTTTTAAAAAAAAAGGAAAAAAAGGGCTGTAGAAGAAGGCTCGTGTTTTTTCCCCTGAAAATGGCATCAATAAAGGGTTTGCGGTGGTAAGATCACCATCTTCCCAGATTTCAGGAACAGGCAGACTTGAATTAGAAAACTCAATTTTTCAACACAATTTTGACATTTTACTGGGACATACCCCATTTTTACTATTTTTTGTGCTTTCAGCCTCCTTCCAGTTAGTGACCAAAATGGGTGAGATCCCAGAAAGATAAACATTTCTGAAAAGTAGACACAATTCTGAATTCAGCAAAGGGCCATTTGTGTGGATCCTACAAGTGTTTCCTACAGAAAATAACAGCTGAAATAAAAAAAAAATTGAAATTGAGGTGAAAAAAAACAGCAATTTTTCTCCACGTTTTACTCTATACTGTTTCCTGAGATGTCAGATTTTTTAAAGCAATATACCGTTATGTCAGCTGGACTCTTCTGGTTGCGGGGATATATAGGGCTTGTAGGTTCATTAAGAACCCTAGCTACCCAGAGCCAATAAATAAGTTGCACCTTGCAATGGGTTTTCATTCTATACCGGGTATACAGCAATTCATTTGCTGAAATATAAAAAGTGAAAAATAGGTATCAAGAAAACCTTTGTATTTCCAAAATGGCCACAAGATAAGGTGTTGAGAAGCAGTGGTTATTTGCACATCTCTGAATTTCGGGGTGCCCATACCAGCATGTGAATTACAGGGCATTTCTCCAATAGATGTCTGTTTTACATACTGTCTTACATTTGGAAGGAACAAATGTAGAGACAGACAAGGGGCAATAACACTTGCTTTGCTATTCTGTCTTCCCCCATGTCTCCCGATAAAAATGGTACCTCACTTGTGTGGATAGGCCTAGCGCCCGTGAAAGGAAAATGCCCCAAAACACAATGTGGACACATCACATTTTCACAAAGGAAAGTGCCTAGCTGTGGATTTTGGCCTCTAGCTTAGCCGGCACCTAAGCAAACCTAGCAAACCAGCGCAGTTTTGAAAACTAGACACCTAGGGGAATCCAAGATGGGGTCACTTATGGTGATCTGACCAGGTTCTGTTACCCAGAATCCTTTGCAAACCTCAAAATTTGGCCAAAAAAACACTTTTTCCTCTCATTTCGGTGACAGAATGTTCTGGAATCTGGGACGAGCCACAAATTTCCTTACACCCAGTGTTCCTGCAAGGCTGCCGATAAAAATGATACCTCACTTATGTGGGTGGGCCAGGTGCCTGCCACAGAAAAAGGCCAAAAACTTGTAGAGATCGAGGAGATGACACAGCGAGTTGATAAGCACTTATTTTTCTTTTATACATCTTTTAGGCTGACTCTGCTTTGGGGACCCATGCAAGTGAGGTATCATTTTACTTCGGGGAGGGTTGCCGGGGAGTCTGGGTAAGAAAATGTTGGGGGATCCAGGCAAGCCACATCTCCTTGGACTCCTTGGGGTGTCCATTTTTAAAACATGTCTGGGTTTGGTAGGTTTCCCTAGATGAAGGCCACACCCGGGACCAAAAACATAGGTGCCCCCCCACCACAGGTAGTTTTGCAATAGATCATTTTGGTGTGTCCACAAACTTATGTGATGTTCCAAACACTAAAATTGTGAAAAGAAACGCACTTAGGTTATGTTAAAAAGACCCCTCACCCACCTACCAAGCTGGCGGCATGCTTTATCATCGGGGACCCACCCGAGACACCTATGTGTCACAGGTGTGCTGCGATGCCTAATTACAGCAGAGCAGGCTTTGTCATTTTTACCACACATACTGGTTGGATTTGGCACAAGGGTGAGTTATGGTTCAGTGGATCAAATTTTATTAACAAGAGATTTCACAAAAATGAAATGCACTGTTAATAACTGAAAGGCCAAAAAACTGAACCATTAACTCACAGCTCGTGAGCTGTAAAGCCACGGCAAGGCACCAACCGCTTTACAGTCCATTCACACACCTTTCATACATGACATGCACAAGGCCATTCACGCTTCCAGCCATGGGCCAAGCACATTACAACACTCACATCGACAGACAGCGCCACTCAAGGGCCCATCACTTACATATGCCCACATGCCTGATACAGCAATCACACCAGCTGATGGGAGTGTGTGGACTGGCATTTGGCTGGCAGTGTGTTGCAGTAGCCAACAGCAAGTCAATATGTATACCGTCAGCCAAGCGCCACTCCACACACAATGGTATCACTTTTTTTTTTTTAAACAAAGAAACCACTAACTAATTAGAAATAATTACAAAGCTACAAACACAAAAGCTCTAACTAAGTACATGACAGAAATGCCAACCATGAAACTGAACACATGAAAATACAAAACAGGAAGTTTACACTCATGGTTGTTCCCAGTAATTCTTCTGGGTGTGGTAATTCTTGAAACAACCACCCACACACAGCCCAGTCTTTGAAGGACAATCTGGGCAGGACATCTGAGTCTCCCTCCGGATACCTCTTCGAGCACATACTCTACATTTCTTAGCTGGAAAGTCTTTTTTGGGTGTGGGAGGAATATGCTCAGCAAAGTGGCGATCTTTCAATCTACCCACATCCTCCACCACTGCTTCTCTAGGAACTCTGGCCTGTTCCACCACAATAAGGCTCTCCATCACTGACTCCTGAAATTTCACAATTGTCATCTTTGACTCTGGAGACTTATCCTTAAACACAATAAAAGCATTGAAAGTTGCTAAGTGGAAGAGGTGAATTGCTCACTTCTTATACCAAACGTAAGACTTACGAATAGCAGTATAAGGTTGTAACCTTTGATCAACTCTATCTACACCTCCCATGTGCTTATTATAATCTAAAATGCACACAGGTTTGTGCACTTCAGCAACCTGGCCCCAAACAGTCACGGGGGAAGTACTCTGATCATGGATGGTACTTAGCATGTAGACATCCCTCTTGTCTGAAAATTTCAAAGCTAGCAGCTCATCATTCCACAAGGCACTGCACTCTCCCCTCTCAAGGTTTTTCCTGACAAGCTCCTGTGGATAGCCTTTCCGGTTACAACGAATTGTGCCACAAGCAACAGTGTCCACTCTAAACAATTCCTTGAACAACTGCACTCCAGTGTAGAAGTTATCTACATACAAATGGTGACCTTTGTTGAACAGTTGTCTACCAAGTTCCCACACAATTTTCTCAGTAACTCCAGAAGTGGGAGGACAACCAGGGGGGTAAATACTAGAATCCCTACCAGTGTTGACACGGAAACTATACACATATCCTGTACTACTTTCAGACAGCATATACAATTCAATTCCACATTGTGCCCTCTTGCTAGGAATGTACTGCCTAAAAACCAAACGACCCTTGAAGAGGACCAAGGAATCGTTCACAGCTATTTCTTTGCCTGGAACATAGACCTCTGAAAACTGATCTACAAAATAATCAAGGACAGGCCTGTTCTTAAAAAGACTGTCAGAATCAGGGTGATCTCGTGGCAAAGCTAATACATTGTCAACAAAATGCAGCATCCTAAGCAGAAGCAAATACCGATTATGA
This sequence comes from Pleurodeles waltl, assembly GCF_031143425.1. Lineage (NCBI taxonomy): Eukaryota > Metazoa > Chordata > Amphibia > Caudata > Salamandridae > Pleurodeles > Pleurodeles waltl. The sequence continues at coordinate 85,148,493 of NC_090442.1, read as the reverse complement.
CTCATGGTTGCAGGAAATATAGCTGTTGCCATCAAGGGACTAGTAGACCAATAAGAAGCCATTGACGGCTTCCTTATCAACCCCATCAAAAGAGTCAAACCCAAAAACCTTTTCATCTCCTCCAAATTTGTGGGAATCCACTAGGTAGCTCTAGAGTGTGGCCTAAGTCTAGCAGCGTTGTCCCTCAAATACTGCTCCACATGCAAATTAGTCTGCTAAACAATCTCTTCCAAAAACACATCATCCACAAATAACTCACAGAAAATGACAGGCAAAAAGTTATTTGTATTGACTCTACACCCCGGGAGACCAGTAAAGGCAGGCAACTCTGGCTGCTCCATGTTTGGGGCAACCCAGAGTTCATGTCTTCTAACGGGAAACCTTTCAGCTCCAGGTTGCTGCACTACTGGCACATCAGTGTCCTCCTCTAAAACAGGCCCTTCATCTGCACTGGCTTCCTCATCAGAAGATTCCTCTCCGACAGAAACTTCAATGCCAGAATCTCTCACTTCCTCCTCTGCCTCAGATGCAGAGTCCGTCTCATAATCATGATCAGACAATGACTCAAAAAGCATACCAACCACCTGCTGAGTGGTCATCCTGCAGCTAGCCATGATCTTTCCTATTAAAATAAACTGGACAAATGCACCACCAGCAACCAGCACTGTGTAAGATAAGTAATAAAGTGTAGCTTTATCAGTAAGAGTTATAAACTCAAAAACTATACCCCTCACTTGCCTAAAAAAACTTGACTCACCAGCAACTACTCTGCACAGACATAGCAATCACCAATGATATCCCACTAAAAAGAAAGAAAGAAAAGCAAATTAGAAATAAGACAACACAAATATCATTGTGCACAAATCTAAGGACAATTTCACACACAAACCTGCATTTAGTACAATACCTACAAACATGTCATTCATGCATGGCAACAATACTCCTTTGGAGTAAACATTTTTTACGTACCTAAAACAGGCAACTATGCAAACCGAAGGTCAACCACCACCAACACCGCAAGAAGCCACAGCAAAAAAAAGAAAAAGCTTTGAACTAGAACAAAAAAGAGATTTTTTTTAGCACAAATGCAAGTACTTTGTCAATTGACAAACACCCAACCATCTAGCATTTAGAAATTGGTGCCTAAGTGAATTCTACCATAAGGGCAGATGGCTATCTGCCCCAAGGAGGGCAGAAAATACATTTAGTAGTGTGTCCCCATGGGGAGCGACCCTTGCCCAAGAGGCCACCCCCCAAAAAAACACACACACACACACACTATCCCTGGTGTCTCAGTGGCTTCTGCCCTCCTTGAGGGCAGATGGGCCTAAAAAAAATAGGGCAACAGTTCAATGGCCCCCTTGGGGGGGTGCCCCCTTTCCCAAGGGGACGCCCCCCACATAAATAAACATATAAAAACATCCCTGGCATTCTAGTGGTTTCTGCCCCCTTTGGGGGAAGATCAGCCTAAAAATAATAGGCCGATCTTCCCCAAATGGGGCAGAAATGGCCTTGGTACAAGTGCCCCCAAAGGGGGGCAACACTTGCCCAAGGGGCATCCACTAACACACACACACACACTATCCCTGGTGTCTAAGTGGCTTCTGTCCCCCTTGGGGTGGGCACCCCTTGCCCAAGGTGACACCCCCCACATAAATAAGCATACACAACAAAATCCCTGGCGCTCTAGTGGTTTCTGACCACCTTGGGGGCAGATCAGCCTAAAATTAATAGGCTCATATGCCCCAAAGGGGGGCAGAAATGGCCACAGGTAACATGTCCCTAAAATGGGAGCAACCCTTGCCCAAGGGGCTGCTCCCATACATCAATATCATGCATTCTAAAAAAAAATCCCTGGCGTCTAGTGGCTTCTGCCCCCCTTGGGGTGGGCACCCCTTGCCCAAGGTGACACCCCCCACATAAATAAGCATACACAACAAAATCCCCGGCGCTCTAGTGGTTTCTGACCACCTTGGGGGCAGATCAGCCTAAAAATAATAGGCCGATCTGCCCCCAAGGAGGGCAGAAATGGCCACAGCAAACATGCCCCTCAAATGGGAACGACCCTTGCCCAATGGGCCGCTCCCAACACAAAACACTACATAAATAAACAAAACAAAAAAATCCCTGGCGTCTAGTGGATTCTGTCCCCCTTGGGGGCAGATCAACCTCAAAGTAATAGGCCGATCTGCCCCCAAGGGGGGCAGAAATGGCCACAACAAACATGCCCCCCAAATTGGGCGCGACCCTTGCCCAAAGGGCCGCTCCCTGACGCAAAACATCACATAATCAAAGAAAAAAAAAAAACCCGGCCCCCTTGGGGGCAGATCGGCCTAATAATAATAGGCCGAAATGGCCACAACAAACATGCCCCCCAAATGGGAGCAACCCTTGCCCAAGGTGCCGCTCCCCGATGCGAAACATCACATAATCAAAGAAAAAAAATCCCTGGCGTCTAGCGGATTCTGCCCTCCTTGGGGGCAGATCGGCCTAAAAATAATAAGAAGATCTGCTTCCAAGGGGGGCAGAAATGGCCACAACAAACATGCCCCCCAAATGGGAGTGACCCTTGCCCAAGGGGCCGCTCCCTGACGCAAAACAGTAGGTAAGCAAAGAAGAAAAAAAGAATCCCTGGCTTCTAGTGGGCATTCCTGCTGCCCGATTGCAATGCGATCGGATTAAAGGAATGCGCAAAGAGACACCTGGGGAAAGGAAAAGCCTTTCCTTTCCCCCGGTGCCTCTTTGTTCTAAACCCCCCACCTACAGGAGGAGAAACTTACCTGTTTCTCCGATCAAGCACTGGAAGCAAATGGCTTCCAGTGCGACCGGCACCCTGTAATGATCTCAGAGTGCGATTGTGCGCTGATGTCATTACAGGGGGGTGGGGGAGCGGGGGTGGAAGGGGAAGGGCTTCCCCTTCCATCCCTGCCTTGGGGGGGTTTGGAGGGAAGCCCACAGAGGGAGTGCGAGAGCTCCCTCTGAGCTCAGTGCCTAGGACGTAATGGTTACGTCCTCGGCACATGAGCACTGTGCCGTAGGATGTAACCATTACATCCACGCCACAGAACGGGTTAACAACCACCTAGTAGCACTGTATTTACAACATAGTGCACCCTAGCGCTCGTTACCACTTTTTGATGCTGTTGTGGATCTTTGTTGGACTAACAGCAAAAATGTTGGTGCTAGTCCAGCAAAGCTCATGGAGGTCCATAGGATAAAGTACTAGCATCAGTTTAGAAAATTACACTAGAATGGTGAAGTTAAATCTTGTAAATTTCACTGCGCCAGTTTTTTTACCCTGCCTGTGGGGGAACGCTCCTCTTGCATATATTAAATCTGTAACAGGTATAATGTGGTGCAAGGGTTTAAAAAGTGGTGCAATGCGAGCCATCTAAGAGATTTCCTTACGCCATTTTCTGGCACTTTTAATGCAGGCATTAAAAGGAGGCTTCAATTGCTTACATTGGGCCTCTGTGTGCTTTGCAGGATTAGCGTCAAACTTTTTGATGCTAATCCTGTAAAGCACAAGACTACAGTAAAAAATGATGGTATTAGTCCCCTAACTATCACCATGGTGCGCCATATTTTAAATTTGCCATAAACATGGTGGTGTTAGAGGGGCACCAAAGGGTGCTAGAAAAGTGGCTCTGCACTGTATGCAACACCACTTTTCTTAAATATGCCCCTTAGGGGCTTATTTGTTGGGATTAGGGGTAGGGCAGTGCTGCAAGTCTTCTTGCTGCACTGCCCAATGGCAAAATGAAAGGGCAGGAAAGCACCATATTATGCAATATGGTGCATTCCTCTACTTTCCCCCTGCACTGTCACACCATTGGCTGGCTGCGTAGTGCAAACCCAAACACCTTTGCATCATGGTGCAGAATGCAGCACACATGGAAACAGTTAAATGTGAGAAGAAATGAAAATATTTCTCGTTGTTACACCTGGTCTGCATGTAAGATTATGGCACTGCCCCAGGTTTATGTGATTAGGTAAATCTGCAGCAGCATCAAAATCCTTGGATGTTGCATTGGAAAACCCACCACACCTCCCTGGCACAGAGTAAAGCAATGCAGGGGCTTTTACTGCTGTGTCTTACTCCACAGCAATGATGCCTTTCAAAGGCATGCAAGGTGGCTCTGCGTGGCTTCATAGATATGGTTTAGAGGATTCCACAGCTGGAGTATCAAAAAAGTATTGCTTCAGTGGCACAACCCTCTCATAAATATGCTCCTTTGTTTTTATTATTTTTATTTCAAAGGGTGCTATGTGGTCAAGAATCTCAATTAATGTAGTTCTTGTTGCTAATATTAAACATGGCTAAAAAATTATCTGACCAGGGTAGTTCCTGTGTCCCAAATTATTTCAATATATTAGAGAAAGTGAAGATTGAAGGTCTGATGTAGATCATGGCAGTATTACCACCAAGACGTGTCGGTGCCGGGCCTGAGAAGGCCGTCAAGCTAGCTATGTTCAGTCGGCCATACTTAGATGTAACAGTCTTGAATGCTGTGTACTGGCGGCAGTTCGCTGACAGCAGCGAGACTCACAATTGCTATGGAACGGAGGTAAGGCCCTCCTCCACCCGCATGTGCCTACCTGTGCCTCTTTCCTGATGGCCTAGTGGCAATCTACAAGTAAGTATCTCTCTCTGTCTCTCATTTACTCCTGCTTTTATACTTCTGCCTTTTTCCACTTCATTTTTTCTTTTTCTTTTTTCTATTGCTTCTCTTCATTTTCTGTCTCTTTCGTGACCCTCTCCCTCCCGTGCTGCTGCTGTCCCTGTGGCCCATCTCCCCTCCCCTCCACAAAGAGCTTTTCCTGCCCTCCAGCCTCCCAGCTGACCAGACTCCTAGCCTCCCTCCCCTTTTTAGTGGCAGCCAAAGCACAGCTGCGTGCAGCAGCCGTGCCGCTGGCATGCTGAAAGAGTGGCAAATGCAAGCCTATCTTCACCCATGTGTGCCTGGACCGCGTCCAGCACCAGGAACGCTGGATCTCTGACAAGCCATTCCCTGGCCAGCCTCCTTTACAACGCCAAGACCCTCCACCTCCTTAACACAGGATGTCTTAGCACCTGCTACACTGCATCTCCTAAGGACACCCGCTGACGTTTTTCCTGCCAGAAGTGCAACCTCAAGTACAGCCACAACAAACAACTGGAACGCCCCAAACCTGAATCCACCGACGCCCACCACAACCTCATCAAGTGCCTCCTTCTAAATATACGCTCCCTCCATATGCACACCACAAAACGTTGGGACCTGATCGACTCCACCCATCCAGACATTGCATTGCTAACCGAGACTAGCACCAACCCCAGCTCCGGACCAGACATTGCCATCGCAATCCCGGACAGATACAACATCCTAAAGAAGGACCGGCGCTCCCGTCCAAGCAGTGGACTGGCCATCATACACAAGTCCTCACTCAGCATCACAGTCAACATGGAGGAATACTGCACCACAATAGAACACCTACACTTCTTGATAAACATCACTCATAACTGCTCCCTTTGCTTCACCGTGGTCTACAGACTGCCCGGCCACCACCCAGTATTAATCAACGCCATTGTAGACATAACCACCCCCCACGCTCTGGCGTGCACCGACTACCTCCTTCTCAGCAACTTGGATTTCCACCTCGAGGAGCGCAACAACCAAAAACCATTTCCCTACTAGATAATCTCATCACCCTCAGACTCCAACAACTAATCACCATGCCCACGCACGCTGCAGGACACACGCTAGACCCCATATTCACCTCAAGAAACCGGATTACCATCAAGAATATCTCCATCCTGAATTGAACTGACCATCACTGCCTACACTTAGCCATCACCATACCCAACAGCCGCCTCCATGTCCCCAGGACCCCCCACAGGAAATGGAATGAAATCTCAGAACAGCAACATCACAACCCTTGTCAAATCTCCCCTGTGCCCCCACCGACGACACCAACACTGCAGCACGCAACCTCAATGCCTGGATCACAGAATGCACCAACTCCTTAGCCGCAAGCGCCTAGAGAAGAAATTAAGAAACAGCAAAATGAGCAAAGACCTTGTCTCCTTCAGAGCCGCCACTGCAACCCATTTCCGACGCATCAAGAACACAGAAAAAGCTACACTCTTGGAATGCATCAACACCTCCCCAAACAACTGAAGAGAACTCTTCAAAGCAATCAACGAATTCACCAATCCTCCATCCGGAGCCACTAACATCCACCCTATTGCGAGACCTCTGCAATAAACTGGCCACCTTCTTCTACTGCAAGATTAAGGACATCTTTGACAGCTTCCTCCTACAGAACCCACCCAGCATCAGAACCTGTGACTGACCCAAGAATGACCCAAACCGTCCACAGCTGGTCCACTCACTACAGAAGAGACTGAAATCATCACGAACAGCATTCACTCTGGAGCTCCCACAGACCCCTGTCCTCACCACATCTATAACAGTGTCAGTGCATCCATTGCCCCCGAACTCTGCAAAACACTGAACTGCTCTATCAAAACAGCCACCTTCCCCGATGATTGGAAACACGTCGAAGTCCGCCCTCTCCTGAGAATACCCACAGGCATCAGAGTTGAAGAATGTCCGGCCGATCTCCCTACTACCCTACCCGGCTAAAGTCCTGGAAAAAGCCATAAACTCACAGCTGTGACAATTCATTGAAGACAACAACTCTCTGGATACCTCCACAGCATGGAGACCCCTCGACTGCAGCCACACTGCAGTACTCATGCTCCTCGACCTCTCAGCCTTCAGCACGGTCTCCCGCAACACTGTATGCACCAGACTCCATGACACAGGAATCCACGGAAAAGCCTTCCTCACAGGAAGAACACAGAGAGTCAGGCTCCTGCCCTTCATATCCAAACCAACAAAGTCAGCTGCAGAGTTCTTCAGTGATCCTTCCTGAGCCCAATTCTCTTCAACATCTACATGGCCTCTCTTCCAGCCATCGTCAGAGGCCACAGAACGAACATTGTGTAATACACTGATGACACACAACTCATCATACCCCTCACTGAAGACCTGGACAAAGCTAAGAGGAACTTTCACACTAGAATGAAAGAGATTGCCTTCTGGAAGAGGGACAGCTGCCTCAAGCTCAACTCAGACAAGACTGAGCTCATCATCTTCGGAAACTCCACTTCAGCCTTGGATGACTGATGGTGGGCCACATCACATCCCACCTACTCCCACTGACCACACCCGCAACCTGGGAATCATCCTTGACTCATCCCTAACAATGACCCAACAGGCAAACGAAGTCAGCTCTTCATGCCGGGACACACTCCGCCAACTCCGCATCACAAATGGATCCTGGACAACTTCCACAAGATAGTCACCCACACCTTAGTCACAAGCAAGGTTAACTACGGCAACGCACTGTACACCGGCACCATGACAAAGAATATCAGTAAACTACAACTCATCCAAAACACCACTGCCACGTTCATGCTGAACCTCCCCCACTAGAAACACATCTCCCAACACCTGAGACTCCTCCATTGGAGAAGTGAATCAACTTCAAGGTACTCACCCACACCTACAAAGCCCTTCATACCATCGGACCATCCTACCTGAATCATCACATCTCTTTCCATAACCCATCGAGAACCCTCCGATCCACCCAGCAGGCACTAGCCACCATTCCACGAATCTGGAAAACCACCACTGGAGGAAGATCTTTCACCTACCTCGCAGCCAAGAGATGGAACAACCTACCCACGCACCTCAGACAAAGACCATCACTCACCACCTCCAGGGAGAACCTCAAGACGTGGCTCTTTGAATGAGGCCCAGACCCACCACCAGCACCTTGAGACCCTCAGGGTGAGTAGTTGCGCTTTATGAAAACTGATTGATTGATTGATTGAGTGTCACACACACACTGTTCCTTAGCCATAGGTGCACTCCCACACTACACAACACAAGACATACACACAATTACCCATTGCCAGTCCAACACACCTCAACCCATAATTGCCATTGACACCATTCAACCGCAACAAGAAAAACAACTACACATTTAGCTACTCAAACACAGTCACTCACTTGCACACCTCACCCAGCCAATCGTATGTCATCTCATACACACATACATGTACAGACCCACACACAGCTTGCAGCACAGGTACAGGTCCCCTAGCAATGTGCACACATGGAAACAGTTGACAGGTGTGAATGCATTGTCATTGTGGTGCCAGCACTCATTTGCCAATGAATACTGGCACCAAGACAGTTGCTTATGTGTGTAATATGTGCTGTATACCACTGAGCTACAACCCATGTCTGACCCCCCACCTGTGAACCCAACATATGCATGTCACAGTGATTAAAAAAATTCCTGTGACATCTATATGTCCCCAATGGTCCCCATTTCCCACTCAGTTCCCACCAAACGTATTTTGGCAATGCGGCGTCTCTACCTTGTATCCCATCGACCAGGAGGGTCTGGTTTTATCCACGGGTTGGTGGCAGCAGCGATAGCAGGGGTTGTGTACTCCTGTCCAGTGAAAGTGGTAAAAAGGTGAGTTTTCACCCCATACCCCCCCAACTAAGGAGTGGAGGTCAGACTGCCATTTTTTCCTTGATGGTGAGGTATATCTAAATCTGCATGGCGGGAAGGCTGTCTGTGGTCCCCCTGGCACCCCTTTTTCCCTTTCCTGCATTTACGCGGCTGATGTTTTTTGGCAGAAACAGCAGTTCAAATGCGGTCATTCATCCAGGAGACCACCAACATCTAAATACGGCACGCAGATTGTCGCAGAGGCGGGTGGGATTACAGTCGAAAAGTCGACTGCTGGACCATTATCTAAATCGTGCCCTAATTCTCACATATATCCTACTTATTCATGAGGCAATTTACTACGGTGTTATACCTAGTGAACTCATAGTGCTGATTATCTACTGAGATTGTCCAAATTCTCCACCCAAGTATTAAAATCACCAAGAATCATGATGGTGTTAAAAAAGGTTTGAGCATGAGTTAACAGTTCTTCTAACTATGTGAAATATCTATCTAGATTTGAGGAGGCTGGTATATTAAGATACTGACCAGGACAGCATTTTTATTACTTTACAATGTTAGAAGCATGGTTTCTGTACCATTGAGTTGGAAACGACGTTTGATTATAAAGGAATCATGGTTACAACACTCCTGTGTCTGAATGGTTAACCAAATCTAATTATTTATAGTGGGCTCGAACAAGTCTTCTATGATAAGCTGAAATCTCCTGGATTCTTTTATGGACAAAATATAGAACTGGTCATTAGAAAGCATTTATTAAAGCTCAGTTTTTCCTGTAGATGGAGTATTTGGCCGGCTTTGATGTTGCTATTAAATTCACTTTTTTGCTTGGTGTGCGATTGGCTAAATATGGATGGCAGATGTTTTCTATCCTCTTCCTTGAGAGTATAGTTATGGACATATAACTCAAGATTGCGCTTGCCTTCGCACCATCAGCAGAATGTCAGTTTTCTTCAAAACTGCTAATACGTGCAAAAGGTGTGCTTTGATGTGCTTTCAGCTATGCAGCTGACTTTCTTTTGTCAACAGCAGAATGAGTGACATAGGAGAGTACCAGGAGACTCAGCACTGACTCCGCCCAGCTTCAGATGTAAGTCAGACAAAATACTAATGGACAAATAATGTGAAAATGACTGAAAGAGCAAATAGATAAAATAATAAAGAAGCAGAAATTGCAAATTGATGCTAGGCAAGCTCTGGAAGTAAAAGTAAATGGAAATAAATGTTAGGTGTGGGCATAAGTCGGGTCATTTCATGTAGCATAATCATGCAGAGTTACCCCAAAATTCTGCAAGATTAGACAGAATTACTTGGGAAGAGCAATTCTGCACTTAAAGCTATTTATTTGGTGCAAAACGAATGTGAAGTTGCATCGTGCAGTAAGAAATACTGCTAAATGGAACAGAACATGAATTGTGAGCACGTCAGCTAAATGCACAATTGGGGAAGGATTTCCTCCAACTTACTCCAAGCATTTAACACTATTTTGTTAGCATAAAATGCACCCTCACATCGTAAATGGGTGCATGGATGGAAGAAATATTGCTAAATGCAACAAAACACAAATCGCGAGCCTGAGAAGCTCCTTGCGCTCGCTAAATGTGCTCTGGCATCAGGATTTTTTCCCTCATATTACTCTTAGTTACTAGATTGGACATGGGTAATTCTCTGTCAAAAAGTAATGTTGTTCTATCTAAATTACTTAAATTACTCCAGCGTAATTGAAATTCCTCCCAGGCCTAATAAAAGTCAAGTGTACATTAATATACAATAAAATAATAATGGGTGCAAGAGGGCCAAGCACCTTTCAGCCAATGTCTAAATTACATTATGTGTTGTGTTGTGTTGTGTTATGTTATGATGATTAGTAAAGCACAGCTGTCACTTGTCGGGTATTCTGGAGCAGATGTGAAGGTCATCTGCAAGGTCTTAGTTGAAGAGCCAGGTCTTCAACTTTCTGCAGAGTTCCAGAAGTGAGGAAGGGTCTCTTAGATGTAGCAAGAGGTTGTTCCATGTTTTGGGTGCAAGGAATGAGAAGGCTAGTCTTCCTATTAGTCCCCTGCAGATGCAGAGTGGGTGTGTGAGAGAGGCGAGGGTTAGAGCGAGAGGCAGAATTTAGGAGTCCTGTGGACAGTTGAAAGAGGAAGCAGGAGCTGAGGTATACTGCTCCAATGCTGTGCAGTGCCCTTATTTTTAGATATGTGTGAAAACAGGAGGAGCTGAGTGCATTCACCTGAGTGGCCATGTTGATTTTTTCATCAAATATACTCCCCAGGTTGTGTGTGTCATTGGTGGGTGATGGAGTGGAACTGAGTTCTGAAAGCTTTGAGTCCGAGGGGGAGTTTTTGTGCCAAAACCTCAGCACTTCATTCTTATCCATGCTCAGTTTCACACAGTTGGTTCTCATCCATTCTGATACGTGGATCATGCATTTAGTGAAGTTGGATTTGGTTGTGGAGGATTTGTCTGACATAGAAAGGATGGGCTGGGTGTTATCAGCGTACGAGACAATGGAAATGCCATGGGATCTAATGATGTTCGCAAGTGGTGTCATACATAGTGGGACTGAGAGATGATCCTTGAGGAACTCCGTAGATCAGGTCTTTGGGCTCCAATATATAGGAGGTGAATCTGACCCACTGTGCTCTCACTGTGAGGAAGGAGTGTGCATGTTCACACCCACATTTTTGGACTGATGCTGCTGGTCTTTCAATTCGGACAGTGCACTGAAGCCTGCTAACCAGACCTCAGTTCCAGTGTTCTGATCCTATACAAATTTCATGTTGAGTTGGATACACCCAATTAGCAAGAACTGACTTAATTATAAATCCCTAGCATGTGGTACGCCGGTACCCAGGGCATGTAAGGCAGAGTGTCTACAGAATGTAACAGAGTTACCTACAAACTCCGTGAGATTCCATGAGTGATAGAATTTGGTATGTTGCGCTGCTCATGCTGATTTTTAGTACTCGGGGCTTGTCCCATGCTGTAAAATCAATTCCAAGTGCACAGTGCGATGCACTCAAAGTAGAACGCGGAGTGGGCAAAATTATGCAAACTCCTTCGGCAGAATGACATTTTTTGCCCACCCCTACTCCTACCATCCAAGGAAGGGTTGTGCCATCTTGGAAGGGGCAAGTATGTGTATGGTAGGATATCCAGGACAGCCAGACCTCACAGACACTTCGTCACTAGCTAGGATGGGACTCAGTGTCCCGTTTGCTAGTGACTAGTGGTTAGTGAAAATGTGGTCCCCTCAAGGAACTTTCCTGGGATAAATTTGGCAACTCTGGTACCCTAACCTTCACATCACCCTGGAATCGGAGAGAGGACCGAAGAAGGACTGCCCAGCTGCCCTTGAACCCACACAAAAAGAGGGTGCATCATCAGAAGGACTGCACCTGTTGCGCTTTGGGCTAGCAAAGTTTGGATTGAGTCTGCAGTTCCTGGCTCTGAAAAAAGTTGACTTCCCAGCTCCAAACTATTATGCCACTACCATTCACCAGGTACCCAGGAGGACAATTCCAAGATAGCCAAAAGTTGCACCAAAGTCTGCCTGAATGCTATCCATTTCTGGATTAGTTGCACCCCAGGGACACTAGCCACAAGCTAAGGATTTCGCTCCACCTGCTGTACAGACTAATCAGTAGCCCAGCATAGGCTGTCTTGCTACTCTAATGTAGAGGGCTCAAGGGACACCAGTCTCAGTGGCCAAGTTTGCTCCACTTTACCTGTGGACTGAGAAGCAACCACAAACACACCAACATCAACCACACCACAACCATAGTATCCTTTGAGCATATTTTGCCTGAATCCCTTAGAACCAGGACAAATCCACTGATGCCTATGGTGGTTGTCCTGTAAAGTTTGAATCTTGCCTTGAAAATGCTCTGCTGGCAAGGTAACTGTCCAAAGTGTCCACTCTGGCACCCTAGACCTCTATACTGCTGGCATTGGTCACCCAACCCTGGCCAGAGCAGTCAAACTAACTACCAATGCTTGCTTAGTGTTGAATTTAAAAGTGATGATATCTTCTATAATCTGTATCTACGGAAACCTATGGTGGACTTTGTTCATCAAGAATTCATAAAAATATAATCTATTGTTATTCTTTCTTTTGTGTGTTGTGACTTTCTTATGTCATTGTTTGATGCTGTTAAATGCTTTGCACATAGTTCCTTTGCTAAGCCTTACTGGTCACAGTCACAGCCACTCAGAGTTGAACTTAAGGTTAAATGAACAGGCCTGACTGGACCCGAGACGGTATTTGTGAGTCTAAAGCAGGATAAGGTCCACAGCCATATCATATAATAATGTACTCAAATCTTCACAAGGAGCATATCTAATCAAGGAAAGGGTGTTGATACCTGTGTGGTGTAAACGTTTGATGAGGTTGGATTGTGCCATGGTCTCCAAAGCTGCTAAGAAGTCCAGCAGTATGAGGTCGGCTGTTTCGTCTGTGGTGGTGACAAGTGCTGCCTCTGTGTTGTGATTGCTGAAGAGACCAGCTTGGAAGTGGTTGAGAAGATCGTGGAGATCCAGGTGGTTTGTCAGTTGTTGGTTGATTGCTTTTCCTATCATCTTTGCTGTGTATGGTAGTAAGGACATGAGTAAGAAGTTGTTCGGTTCCTTGAGATAGGCCAATGATTATCTTAGGGCTGTGACCACAGCATACTTTTACTACTCTGAGACGGTTGCAGACTTGATGGAGGAGTTGATGATTTTGGTGAGAAATTTGCTGAACATGTGTACTCCTGGGTTGTAGATGTGGTGTGGACAAAGGTCTGTGGATGCCCTAGTGCGGGTGCTTTTTATGATTGAGGTGGTTTGTTCCTCAGTGATTAGGTGAGTTGGTTAGGTGTCTGTCCAAGTGGTAGGTGTGCTGTTTTCTGATGATTTCCTTTAGATTTGGTTAGTTTTCAAAGTTGTTGTAGAGCTTCTTGATTTTGTTGTTGAAGTAATTTGAAAGGTTGTCGCAGAGTTCCTGGGGGGTTGATTGAGGTGGTTGAGGCTTCTATTGTGGTGTATCCCTTGATAATGGCAAAAATATCTGTGCCTCAATACTATCTCTGAGGGCTCTTTTCTTTGTAATTCCAAAGAGGTGGCAGTAGTGTCTTAAGATGGCCTTGTAATCTGATCTGGCCTCGGCATCTTGGAAGGTTCTTCACTTCCTCTCTAGCTGTTTGCAGATTTTTTTGGAGTTGCTTGTTAGGTCTGTGATGTTCATGGGTTGTGATGGGTGTAAGATTGTCTGTGCAGTTGGTGATTGATTGATTGAAGCAGGTGATGTCTGTAGCTAGATCGTTGGTTGTGTTCGGCTGGTTTGGCTCTATACTGTCACACCAGTCTGTTTATTTTATTCCTCTCCTTTTCCTATTGGGTTGGTTGATATTGATGGGAGATATGTTTTGTTTCATAGAGATATTGAAATGGTTAATATACTGGTTGGTCCATGTGAGTGGAGAGATGGAGCGGTAGCTGATGCAGTTGCCAAAGGTAAAGATTGCATCTAAGGTCTGTCCTGCATAGTGGGTAGGGTGATGAGCTTGGAAAGTCCTATATTACGTAGACTCTCAAAGAGGTTGATAGAGCAGTGGTGACATTGGTCTTCCATGTGGAAGTAGAAGTTGCAGAGAAGAAATAAGTTCTGGGAGTTGATGTTGAAGTATTGATGAAGTCTGAGATAAAGCTGTTGAGGTTACAGCATGGACCAGGTTGTCTGTAGGATAGGGTACCATTCACAGTAGTGTTGTTGTTTGCATGCAGATTGACGTGCATGCGTTCCATGAAAGGGGTGTCTGGGTCAATGGTTTTAGTGCATTTGAGGATCTGTTTGCAGATGATGGTGAGACCTCCACCGGGTTTGCGGAGATGGTCCTGGTGTATAACTTTGCATCCTGCTGTGATGTCCATAGCTATGTCAGGGGATAAGGCAGGGTTCATCTAGGTTTCTTCTAGAAAGAGGAGGTCAGGTGACTTATCATTGAGAAGGTCTTAAATTTCATTGGTGGGTTTTTGAGTGAGTGGGTGTTTAATTGCATGCATTTAGTATGGACCGACAGTCAGGTGTGCTGATAGGTTAGGTGAGGTGAGGTTGTGGGCTGGTGTTAGAAACTTGATTTCTGGTAGGCAGAGGTATGCACCCTTTCCAATCATAATCAGGGTAAGTGACTGATTAACCTGTGCTCCCCCCTGAGCTTGGCACAGAGCATTCAGGCTTAACTTAGGAGGCAAAGGTTAAAGTATTTGTGCAACACTTCAAACAGTAAATACATTTAAACACCACACAAAAACATATCACACCTGATTAGAGAAATAGAGATTGTTTTAATTAATAAAATAAGACCAAAATGACAAAAATCTAATACGTAGAACTTGAGTTATGACTTTGTAAAGGATAAAGTGAACAATAGCACTTAAGAAAAGCAAAAAGAGCCAAGCGGGGACATATGATTGCACTAACCGAGTCAAATCCAAATGTTCAGGCTGACTGAAATATAGTGTGGGTCGGATAGAGGGCTCAGGCTTGGTCCGCTGAAAGGTACCTGGGTTGCATCATCGTTGAAAACGAGTTGTGGTGTGAAGGTGAGGTGCAGCGTTATCAGCAGTCCACACAGCTAGGGTGATGTGTGGATTTGAGCTGCACAACAGTGGCAATACATCGTCAGCAGTTCACATGGTAAAGGTGATGCACCAATTCTGAGCTGTGCAGTGGTAATGTGTTGGTGTTGCCTTGTAATGGTGGCAAGGTGTCCACAGCAGAAGAGATATGCCAGCTCCAGGCTCTGCAACACCTGCAATTCATGGATTCTGTTGGAACTGCACTTTAAACCCTCTTCCATTGGCCCAGGACTGGATTGGCACCACTTGGCAGGGCAAACCCCCAGATGGCAGAGTTCCAAAGCTGAAGCAGATGAGTTGGAAGTATTTTCTGTCCCTGAGACCATAATAATGAGGTCAGTCCACTGACCCTTAGAGTCACTCTGGGAAGAGGAGGAGCCGTGTTTTGAGTGCTGCGCTTGGCAGCAGGAGCAGCGAGAGGGAGTGAAAGGGAGCAGCACCCACCCGCGAGGCGCACTTAAGTGGTTCCCGTGGCTGTACGGGAGTACGGGGGCCTGGTCAGCGTTTTCCCCGCCCGCGCCTCAATCATCCGCAACTTGCTACCCACAACCCCCGTAAATCTAGCAGCTGGCAACGGGGGAAGAAGGAAGCGGGATAACCAGCAACATCTACGGCCCCGTCCTCACTACTACCACCTGGGAAAGACCAGGAAAGACCAGGAAAACTTGCAGGAGTTGGAGCAGTCACAGTAAGTGGAGTGAGTGGAGGGTGAGGAGGATCCTTTTGGAGGGGGCTGGGGGTAGGGGTGTCGAGGCGTTGAGGTGTGGAAGGGTTGGGAGGTCGGTGGGGGCCAGTGGCTTTTGGTATCTCCTGTGGAGGGGAGGTGAGGTGAGCAGGGTGGTGGTGGTGGTGGATGGTGGTGGTTAGCTGGTGTGGAGCGGCGCAGGGTGCAGGGTTCGCGAGGTGGTGGGCTCGAGTGTGTCCAGAGCATGTTTGGAGATTGGTGGTTTAGGCTGCGTGGCCTTACTGCATCTGCGCGTGCTCTGAGAGCCAGCTTTCTTGCACCACCGCGTTGCACCCCTGGTCCCTGTCCTTTTCTGCCTATGTCTATAGGATGCCCTTCTAATTTTGTAAACAAAAAAAAGTTGAGCAGCATAACCCTTGAAATGACTCCCTGCTACAAATACTTGGGTTTTACTATAGACAATAAGGCTAACCTCGTGTGCCGCAAAAGCAGTACATTGCGCTTTAGCCAAAAGGTTAAAAGTGCCTTCGTACAAACCATTACTGTCTGTCATGTCAGCCAAATTCCTCCCAGCTGTTACATACAGAAGTGCAGCTCTACACGGGAAAGACGGCTTGCTTCTGGATCAACAACAAATAAAAACTTACAAGCAAGTCTTTAATCTTCCTCGTACTGCTTCCCCTGCACAGATAAGGTTAGAATTTGGCCTCAAACAACAGCAGCTGGACAGGAAAGCTCATACAATAATGACCTGGTATAAAATAAGCAGAAACACTGCTAGCCCTTTAGTTGTGGCTTTATGGAATTCAGTGAGTAATAATCCAAAGTCAGTATACAATAGGTATTTGCAAAATTCCCTGCAAGAGACACAAATGATGCACCTATGGGACTCTAATATCTCATATCCCCTCTTGTGTTGTGTGTTAAAAAAGGAAATAGGTCTGCAATCCTTTCTAGATGACAAATCTAAATTTGCACAACGCTGCACGCCTGGTTTCTTATGCACACTTACACTACCCTGGCACCATCGCAATACCTGATTTCAACTTTTGCAGTTCACATCAAACATCGCCTGCTTGCGCTTCGTTTAGGAGCTCTACCATCTAGAGCGGATCAACCATCATGGAAGAATGGAGGTGAGACGTCTTGCAGTCTATGCAATGGTGCCAAGGAGGATATGGTCCACTTGATCTGTATTTGCCCGACCTTAAAAGAAGAACGTCGACAACTGCTAAAACCAGTTTTCAAGAGGAATGGGGTTCGTTTGGGTCGGCCAGCAGTGATGAAAATTTTTGACTCAACCGATCAGCAGACAATCTGCAGCCTCGTCATATTCTTGACTGCGCACACCACAAGCGTAAACTTGCTATCTGGGACGCACATTTAATTTATAAGAAGAGTTTTGCGTTTTACAAGTGTTCAGTTACTTTTACTAATTGCTTTTATTAATGTTTTAGCCCTAATCTTTTTGTTTTTCTAATACTATTTTATTATAGTTCTTGCTGCTAAGATTTTAATTAGGTTTAAGTGTTGTGGTTCTAGTCCTTCTCACCCAGGCAAGGAGGGCAGCAGGTCAGCACAGCAAGAAAGAAGATCTTCCAGAGTATCAGTCCAGCAGAGTGGTAATCCTTCAGCAGCACAGCAGTCCCTCTTCCTGACAGAGTATCCACAAGTTCAGAAGTGTGCTGGGCTGGTGGTGTCAGAGGTCCAATAGTTATACGCAGTTGGGCCTTTGAAGAGGAAGAGACTTCAAAGACATACCTTTAAAGTGCACAGAGGTCCTGCACTTCCTGACCTGGCTCCAGTCTTGCAAAGGGTTATGCAGCCCTTTGTGTGAGAACAGGCCACAGTCTATTCAGGTGTAAGTGAGGCTGTCACCAGCTCCTCCCTACCATCCTGCCAGGATAGCCCATAAGGGTCCATCAAGTCACAACTAGGCTCCCATTATGTGTGACTGTCTAGAGGGAATACACAAAGCCTAGCTATCACCCACCCTGGACACAAGATCAGAGACAGGCAACAGACACCAAATGGCTAAAGTAAAAAAATTCCAACTTTCTAAAAGTCTCATTTATAGTATTGCACTTTAAAATTCAACTTCGCTAGATGTTGTGATTCCAGAGACACCAAAATTGAAACTTTTATCTCTTCCAGGTTGGGAATTACACTGTAATGTAATAAGGTAATCCCAGTCATATCCTATGGGAGAGTTAGGCCTTGCAGTAGTGACAAATTACTTTGGGAAGTGAGTGAGAGGAAGAGGCAAAGTAATAGAAACAAGTGACAGATAGAGGCAAGGCTAAGGCAACGACTGAGAAAGAGTCAAAGCAAAGGCACAGAATGAGAGAAAGAAGCAAAGCATAGGCGAAGCTGAGAGAAAGAAGCAAAGGCACAGAGTGACAAGAGGAGAAAAGGAGCAAAAGAAAGAGAGAGCAGGAGAGAGAGAAAAATACACTGAGTTGCTTTCAGAAATGGGTGCAAGGATGCTGTGAGGATTTAGGTGTACTATATGATATGGCTGGGTAGCCTTATGGTGCACTACGCTCACAAATACCGTATTGACCAGTCAGGTATGTTTACTTAACCCTAAGCTCAACACTGAGTAGCTGTGGCTGAGAGCAGTAAGGTTTAGTAAACGAACAATGTATAACGCATTTAACAGCATCAAACATTGAAATAAGATCAAATGACATAAAAGAAACAAATAATGAATATATAAGAAAAGAGCTTATTTCTATGCTTTTTTAGAGACCTTAATCATTAAAATCCACCGGAAGGTTCAAGAGATACACATTTTAGAAGCAATAAATAACTTTTAAATCAACCACAAACAAGCATTGGCCAACAAAAAGTTTGGAAAAGCATGAATAGAGATTGAGGGGGCCAGAACGGACTCTTGGGCCTTTACCTTGCCACCATAGCACTTTTAAAGCAAAATCCAAACTTTATAGGATGACTGCCATAAGTAACAATTGAGTGGTTTTGATGCTGAGGGATGTATGCTTAAATATGCTCAAGGATACTCCTGATGCTGTGCAGTTCACATGGGTGAAGTCAGGTTAAGTTATCAATCTACAGGTGAGTTCAGGTGACTCTGTCCATGGATCGTGGGGTCCCAGGAAGTCCTCTTTGCATTGTTCCAAGGGCTGCTTATACAGACCTTGCACTTTTGCAACACAGCTGTCACAGTGCAAATCTCTGGTGGAGACTGGTGTCCACCTTGAGTGACGAATCCAGTCACAATCAACACTCACGAGTCCATCAGACACAAATGCACCTTTTGGCTATCTCTGCATAGTCCTTTGGGATGATCGTTGTCGGGTAGCAGAAAATCTTCTGTGGTGGCTACCAAAGATGTGACTTGGGCTCTTCAAGCTTTAATGTCCCCAGTGCTGTTTTGGGGAACCAGCCAACTGACCCTTAGAGTGTCTGCTTCATACTGGAGCTTTAGAATCAACTTTTCCCCAATCCAGGCACACAGAACAGGGTCCAAACTCCGATATTCCAAAGGTCAGCAGATGTAGTCACTCTGGCATCTCAGCCTCTCTTGAGCACTTCAAATGGGCGCAAAGTGGCCTTCTTCTCATCCTCCTTTCAAGTCAAATGATTACCGCCAGGGTTTCCCGTTAGATCAAACCAAAGTGAATAGCTTATTGGCTAGTTGGTCCCTCCTCTATGGTGACACAATTCCAGTCGTGTGTGGCATCTGGATATCCCAGAATGCAACATTCTTGCCAAAATAATGTTTGAATTCTTTCTTGACTGTAAGGACCTTGGTAGGCCATCCCTAGAGGTGTCACTACCATGGGGCTACACACCCTGGAAAACCTGTTTGTGAACTGGTTTTCCCTCCTCTCACCTTGGCTTTACTCTATCTGCAGGAAACAGCAACTGTCCTGCCTGACAGTATTATCACAGCAACCCTTCAAAGGCAGCTTCACCTTTGAACCTTGCCTTCTGGGCTAACTCCCCAGGCAGCCATCCTGTGTGAGGAGATCACACCTTCTAATGCAGCAACAGCCTTTGCTCCTGGCCTGAGAGTTGTACATGTCTCACCAGGTAGGAAGAAAGCTGTCTGTGTGGTAGTGTATGTGTGAGGCCACTGGACTATATGGTGCACTGTGTGGGAACTTCGCAAAAGTTGCTTATCTTTAAAAGTGACATTAATTTTCACTTGGCCATCAAGTCATATTTAATGCCCTGATTAATTTGATACCTTACATGAGCCACTTTGGTAGTCCCAACCAAAAGTTAGCCAGGTTGAGATGCCACCCTGTAACTCTGTGTTAGCCAATGGGGCTACCAACACTACCAATAGCAAAACGATAATTTGGAAGTGTTGCTGCTAAGACTTATTGATAAACATGAGTCTTACTTAACAAAATACAGCTCCCTGCAATGTGACTCGATTGGTCTTCCTTAGGGGAACCATATATAATGGTAACGGACAGGGTGTCTTTGCCATAGGTTTGAATGGCAAAGTCGAACTGGCAGGGAATACACTGTACTTGTAGTCTGCAGTGGCAGGCTGGGGGCCATTTTGTATCTTGTCACACAAAGGGCGGCACAATCAGTGCTGCAGCCCTGAGTGGACACTCTGGTGGTCATTCTAACCCTGGCGGTAAAAACCACCAGGGCGAATGACCTCGGTAGCACCGCCAACAGGCTGGCGGTGCACCGCTGGGCATTCTGACCGCGGCGGTTCTACCGCGGTCAGAAGCGGGAAACCGGCGGTCTCCCGCCGGTTTCCCGCTGCCCTGCAGAATCCCCCATGGCGGCGGAGCACGCTCCGCCGCCATGGGGATTCTGACACCCCCTACCGCCATCCTGTTCCTGGCGGGTCTCCCGCCAGGAACAGGATGGCGGTAGGGTTGCCCCGGGGCCCCTGGGGGCCCCTGCAGTGCCCATGCCAATGGCATGGGCACTGCAGGGGCCCCCATAAGAGGGCCCCAAAAAGAATTTCAGTGTCTGCCTAGCAGACACTGAAATTCGCGACGGGTGCTACTGCACCCGTCGCACTCCAGCAACTCCGCCGGCTCCATTCAGAGCCGGCTTCATCGTTGCTGGGTCTTTCCCGCTGTGCTGGCGGGCGGCCTTTTGGCGGTCGCCCGCCAGCACAGCGGGAAAGCCAGAATGGCCGCCGCGGTCTTGTGACCGCGGTGCGGTCATTTGGCGGTAACTGCATGGCGGGCGGCGACCGCCGCCCGCCGCGGTTATAATCAGGCCCTCTGTCTTAAATTCCCTAGGTAAACCTGCAAAAGAACATTTGATTACAGTTGCACTTTGTACTAAGAAAATAGCACAGCCAAATGCCACTCGTGCCCTTCTGTACTGTGGTGCCAAAGGGTATGCACAGCAGTGATTTTGAAACGGGGGAGGAAGCAGTCACTCTACCTTTGAAAACCACTGCAGTTCATACCTGTTAGACCTAACATCCTTGGCGTGGTTTCCCCTGTCTTTTTGCCTCTGCTTTCTTTATTTTTTGACTGTGTGCTGGTCTTTTTTGTTTTTGCTGGTTTTGGTACTCTGGGCACTTTACCACGTCTAACCAGTGCAAGTGCTCTCTATCTAAATTGTATTGGTAATTGGCTTTTCCAAGAGAGGCATATTTGATTTACTAGTAAGTCCCTAGTAAAGTGCACTAGAGGTGCCTGGGGCCTGTAAATCAAATTCTACTAGTGTGCCTGCGGCACAGATTGTGCCACCCACTGAGTAGCCTTGCAAACATGCCTCAGAACTATCATTGCAGTGTCTGTGTGTGCAGTTCTGAACTGCCAATTCGACATGGCAAACAAACCTTCCCTTTTTATAAATGTAAGGCACCCTAAAATTGGCCCAAGACAGCCTCCTGGGAAGGGTGCAGTGTATTCAAAAGTGTTGTGTTTTACATGTCCTGATAATTAAATACTGCTGAATTTGTTTTTCACTATTGCAAGGCCTATCTCTCCCATAGGCTAGCCTGGGGATTGTCTTTAAATATCTTTTAAGTACAATTTCCTAATGGGAGCATATAGATATCTGGAATTTGGGGTCTCTGAACTCCCAATTTAAAAATACACATTTTGGTAAAGTTGGCTTTTAGATTGTCCGTTTGAACATGCCACTTCCAAGAAGTGGGCATTTTCTTGCTTAACCATTCTGTGTCTCTGCTTGGCTGCTGAATACAGGTATGGGTCACACTGACATTTGGGCTATTTGTGAATTCACTGTAGACAGTGACACAAAGGGAGCTGAGGTGTGTCCTGCATATCCTGATGGATCTTCCTGGGCTAGAGTGGGAGAAGGTGACACCTGCACCTGAAAGGGCTGTGCCTGTCCTCACACAATGCAGACTCCAACCTCCTAGGGTGTGTCTGGAGCAGGCCAAGGAAAAGGTAGGATCTTGAGCACCACAAAGACTTACCTTTGACGTTTGTCTACTTCAAAGGAATAATTGAGTATAAGTATTGGACTGCTGCACACAGACTTTTAGAACACTTCTGCATCAATAGGAACCTCTGCCAAGAAGAAGACCTGGAAAGCTGTGAGGAGGAGTACTGCCACTTTGCTGTGTGCTTTGCTGGGTAGGCATGTAGTTGCTGATTCTGCTGTGAAGAGGACCAAGACTGGAGTTTGCTGTGCATCTTGCGTGTGAAGTTTCTCCAAGGGCTTTAAATGAGCTTGCCTCAGGGGCAGCAAAGACATCACCTGCCAGCACCTGGGTATCCCTTCCTGAGCACCCTGACTTTGTAAGTGGTGCCAATCCAGTTCCTGTGCCCTGGGGAGTGAAAGCTGGCCTGAAAGCAAGAACAAACAGGCCCACTGACACCAGATGACTGCAACCCAAAGTCGTGGTACTCTGCTTCAGTGCGGAAAACCTGAACAACGCTGCAGGCTTGATGCTGATGCAGCCCCGCTGAAATCCCACAACATTGTGAGTCCTGAGCGCCGTTTCACCAACGTCCGTGATACCCGACTCTGCGGTGGCACCTGTAGCATGACCCCCAGAGGCCGGATCACTGTTTCTTAACCCAATGGATTCATCGTCCCTGCTGGATTGTACGGGACCAACGCATCACCTCCCCTGTTCTGCAATAAGGAGCCGATGCTTCACTATATCCAGCAACACCTCACCTCCCTGACTCTGTACACCGGTTTCCCTCTTTAACAAAGGTACTGTACCTGGGGTTCATGTGACTCTGTGACCGGTGCTACCCTCCCCATGAGTGGGGCCGTACTGTTGGGAATGACTCTTTCAATGATATCGTGATAGCCCTAGTTAGAGCTATTGTGCATCTAAGTGTTTTTTCTGGTATTTAAAATGTGTAAATTCACATCTTCGCTTGTGTATGTTGGATTTTTGTTCTTTTAGGCGTGTTTGATTTTGACAAACATTGGCTATTTTTCTAAACTGGTGTGGAGTCCTTTTGTGGTGTTTTCACTGTGTTACTGTGTTTGTATGTACAAATACTTTACACATTGCCTCTGAGATTAACCTGACTGTTTGTGCCAAGCTTCCAAAGGGGTGAGCAGGGGTTATCTGAGCTGTGTATCTCCCTTACCCTGACCAGGGTGAGGGTCCCTACTTGGACAGGGTATAAACTGACTGCCAGCTAGTGAACCCCTTTCTAACAATACCCTTTGCTCCCTTACATATGCTGCCATAGTTACTGCAGAGCACTGTAAAAGCACTAAGGTGTGAGCACTGCAGTGGTTGTTTCTAAACAGTGCTGAAAGATGAAGCAAACCCTATATGTTTAAAAACCACTACAGATTAAACTTTAATCTGCAGTGATTTTAAAACATAGAGGGACCACTCCCTCTTCGAACCAAATACATTACTGAATATTAATTCCACCAGCAGAGCAGCAGAATTTAAAAGTAATTCTACATTAGTAACGCAGAATTACCAAATTCCTCCAATTCTGCTGGTGGAATTCATTATTTTTCCCAGGTCTACTACTGAGGCAAAGAGTGGTGGCAGCAATGCAGAGTATTAGACTGGTAGGAGGATCATTCCCAGGAAAGTGGGGAGCTGGGGCCTGGGCACAAGGGCATTATTAGTTTTAGAATTAGAAATAATATCAGCCCTCGATCAGTATCTGTGCTGCAGCTGCCATTTTAAGACCAGAGCGTTAGTGGTGATGTAGGAGAAGACCAGTGGAAGGAGGAGTTTCGCTGCACAACTCCAGGCAGAGTAACAATAGGCAAATAAAAGTGATTTGGTAAAAAGAAATAGCTAAAATAATAAAAGATCACTAACTTGCAAAGACAAGAGAGGCAATCTTAAGAAATAAGCACAAGGAAATGAAAGGTCAAATGTCAAAGAAGGCAAGCTTCAATGATAATGATTCCAAGAGGCCAGGGACTCCTCAGCCAATGGCTCGATACAAGGAAAATATCAAGGTCAGTATTAGTATTGCACATGGTATTTTTCCAATCTTTGAGCAATATGACAACATAATGAAACTGTATGATACAGAACAAGGGAAATATATTAAGTCCCTGATGACTAGGACCTTATGTGTGCCTTATGGCCTGATTTAAGTCTTGGTGGAGCGAAACACTCAGTCACAAACGTGATGGATATTCCATCCTCCGTATTATGATCACATTATATTCTACTGAGATTGTAAAACAGCAGACAGGATATCTGTCACATTTGTGATGGAGTATTCCTTCCACCGAGATCTAAACAGAGCTCCTTTAGATAAATGATGAGAAAACATGGTGAGCGGTACAACTGTAAAACCAATATATGGAAAGCGGCTCATATATGTGTTCTCTCTTTCTCCCATAGACAGATCTAACTACCTTGTGTCATGAAATCAGCAAACCGAAGCACTGTGACTGAGTTTATCCTGCTGGGACTCACCAATGACCAACTTCTACAAGTCTTCCTATTCCCAGTTTTACTATCTGTCTACACCTTCACTCTTCTGGGCAATATTGTCATCCTGCTCATTGTATCCTGTAATGTCCAACTTCAGACCCCCATGTATGTTTTCCTAACTCAGCTTTCCCTACTGGACATTACTTTTTCTTCAGTTATCTCCCCTAGGATGCTGACTGACCTGCTCTTTGAGGAGAAGACAATCTCATTTCATGGTTGCATAAGTCAAATTTACTTTTATGGTGCTTGTGTGGGCACTGAATTCTTCCTCTTGGCAGTAATGGCATTTGACCGCTATGTGGCGATATGTAACCCTTTGTTGTACACACTCACAGTGACCAAATGTCGCTGTGTGTCCTTAGCTGCTGGGTCCTTCATTGGTGGCTTTCTGCACTCGTTAATTCATACAGTTTTCTTACAGTGGTTATCATTTTGTGGTCCTGATGTGATTGATCATTTTGCCTGTGATTACTCTGTTCTCTTGAAGTTGTCCTGCACGGATCCCTGGCTGAATGATTTGGTACGTTTTGTATTAGCTGCTTTTGTGGTAGCAGCATCTTTGCTTGTAATCATTTTCTCCTACTACAACATCATCACTGCCATCCTCAGGATCCACACCACAACAGGGAGGCACCAGGCCGCCTCCACCTGCATCTCCCACTTCACCAGTGTCTTGTTGTTCTGCGGAAGCTCTTTCTTCCTGGAGATACTACCAAACTCAAGCTCATCCAAGCAGATGTACAAAGTGTTGTCTCTGATCCTCACTGTGGTAATTCCCGCACTCAATCCCCTCATATACAGCCTGAGGAACAAAGCAATGAAACATGCCCTGAGGAAGATTTTATACCTACCAGTTCATTCTTTTCGCTGATACATAGGGTAACCTTCAGGTGGAAATTTGTGAATATTATTGTAATATTCATGAGGATATGTTATATTTAAAATATTTTGATTGCTCAATGTTCTAACTTTCCTCAACATTAAAAAAGAATTCAGAGCAAATAAAGAAATATGAAATTGAAATGTGTGGATAATCTGGAAAAGAAACAGACAGAGACACAATTCAACAATACATGACAAGGGACCAGCCTACATGAACCAACAAATAAAATTCAGCTACTCAGAAACCTCCTCTCCACCCACCATGCCCTCGCACAGACACCTTGCATCCTCTGTTCCAGAACCGAAGACGACCCTTCTCCCACCTCGGCACCAAATCCGAGAATGCCCTTCCCCTCCTCCTTCACACATCGCCCTCACTGGCAGACTTCAGGAAGGGACCAAAGACCTGGCTTTTCAACTGAGACCCTCAGCCCAGTACCTGGATACTCTCACAGGTGATAAGTTGCGCTTTAAAAGAACAAATTGATGGACTGATTGATGTCAAATGTAATGAGTGCAGTATATAGTATTCTAAGATCAGTTAACAGAGGTACAAAGTGGTATGTTGAGTCTATGGAAATAGGGGAATCATTCCGAGAGATCCAGTTTGTTGCCAGCTGGTCTGGAAATACAGTTGTTGCAGAGAAACAAATATTTACATGTGCTTAACCTTGTACACCTCACATAATAAAAACATGAAAAATGTGCTTTGGGAGTAAGGAAAAAAATAACATGCAATATTGTGCGGGAATCGCTCTGGAAATACCAGTTCCTGCTGTTATTCACCAATAAATAATGCAAAACTCATGATGGAACTACATCCCAAAAGTACCAATTCTTATGTTTTTGGTAGTTCTAGGTGCAGGAACTGTAATGTAGGCATCCTTTATCACTTGGAAAATAACTGTTGTGTGTCAGCTAGGATGAAGGAATGGGAGAAATTCTTGGAGAGGTTAACTCTTAGGGACATATTTACTAAAGATTCACACAACACCAGGCCGCAAGCAAAGCTGCTGTATAGTATTGCCTGAAAGGGAGAGGGCAGAAATGTTCCATATTTACAAAGATATAAAACATTTCATCTCTCTCCTTGCTCAATATTAAGCACACATACAAAGAGAATATAACAAGTAGAAAAAAAAGGTTTTTCTCCCCATTATAATTAATCAATCAATCAATCAATCAATAATTTTAAAGTGTGGCTACTCACCTGTGAGGGTCTCAAGTCACTGAGGGGGGTGGGAGGGGCCTCATCTGAAGAGCCACATCTTGAGGTTCTTCCTGAAGATGGTGAGCAACTGGCTTTGTCTGAGGTGCAGGGGGAGGTTGTTCCAGCTCTTTGCTGCAGTGTAGGTGAAAGATCGTCATCCATGGGTGGTTTTGTGGATTTGAGGGACAGTGGCCAGGGCCATCTGGGCGGAATGAAGGGATATGGCAGGGGTGTGGAAGGAGATGCAGTGGTTCAGGTAGGCAGGTCCTGCATTGTGTATGGCCTTGTATGTGTGGATGAGAAGCTTGAAGGTGATTCACTCCTCGACCGGGAGCCAGTGGAGGGTCCTCAGGTGTTGGGAGATGTGTTCTCGGCGAGGGAGGTCTAGAATGAGTCTGGCAGCAGCGTTCTGGATGAGTTGAAGTTTTTTGATGTTCCTAGTTGAGGTGCTGGCGTAGAAGGCGTTGCCGTAGTTGAGCTTTCTCATGACTAAGGCATGGGTGACTGTACTGCAACAGTCTGCTGGGATCCATCTTAAGATCTTTCTGAAATTTGCGGAGTTTGTGCCAGCAGGAGGAGGCGACAGAGTTTATCTGGCGGGTCATGGATAGGGAGTAGTCGAGAATGGTTCCTAAGCTGCTGGCGTGCTTGGTTGGTGCAGGGGGGCACTAAAGGGATATGGGCCACCTGGAGTAGTCCCAAGCTGAGGTGGCGTTTCGAAGATGAGCTTGAGCGAGCTTTCTCTCATCCAGGTGGCGATGGCTTCCTTTCCTATCTAAAAGTTCCTTTTGGTTGTGTCCGGGTCTTCAGTGAGGGAAATGATGAATTGTGTGTCATGACACAATGTTCATACCATGGCTACTGATGATAGCAGCAAGAGGGGCCATGTATACGTTGAACAGTGTGGGACTCAGTGAGGATCCTTGTGGGACTCCGCAGTTGACTCCTCTGGGTCTGGAGGTGTAGGGCGGGAGTCTGACCCTCTTCGTCCTCCCAGAGAGGAAGGAGTGGATCCATTCCAAGGTTCTTCTGCAGATTCTTATGTTGTAGAATTTGGTGCGCAGAGTGCTGTGGGAGACTATGTCAGACACTGCTGAGAGGTCGAGGAGTATGAGTGCTTAGATGTTGCTGCGGAAGCCGGACTGGGAGCTGTCCAGGGAGTTGTTGGCCTCAATAAAATTCCATATATAGCATTGATTGCTTTCTCTAGTACTTTGGCGGGGTAGGGTAGCAGTGAGATGTGCCGGAAATCCTCTGGGAGGCATAGCAATTTCAAGCAATCCCAGGTTTACAAACCTTTGTAAGTCTAGGATATCATGAAATCCATGGGTGGATGTATGGAAACCACCATGTTCCATCCATGGAACAATTCCTAGAATTAAATGAAATGCAATGCAGTGCAAGCCACTGCATTGCTTTACATTTTCTTAACAAAGCCAGGAAAGGTGGTGCAAATCACCCCTTGCATGGCTTTGTAAATGTCTACTAGCATTTTCAGCCATGGATGCACCACAAAAGTGGTACATGCATGACACAAAATGTTAGTAAATCTGGCCCTTATTGTTTATAAGTGCTATAATTTCAAGGTCAGAAGTGTAAACCTTGAATAAAGCACACACAGCACTCCATCGTTCCCACTAAGAAAGACAGTGTGGACGTAATTTACTAAGTTTTGGTGCAGGGCAGCACCGCAGGCCTTTTTGCTGCAAGTCCTGCGTCAAAACTAAAGTGCAGCAATGCACCATATCTAGAAAATACAGCGCATTTCTGTCCTTGTCCCCTACATTGGTACACAAATTGCTGCCTAGAGCCAATGCAAGCACCCTTGCACTATGGTTCAAAGATGCCTGCATTGCAGGGATGATTGTTCATGTACAAGGAGGGACACCTTCCTGCACACAAACAATCTTTAATGGTGTGTTCCTCTTTCTATGTTTGCTGCAGAATGCAGCACACATAGAAAGAGATAAAATGGGGAGATATAATGTTATTTGGCAATGTTGCACAACTTTAATGCTACTCCTGAGGTGGCTTAGGACTCTGATGCAGTCCAAGACTTGTAAATCTGGAAATGCGTCAGATTCCATCGGATTCTATGGGTGTTGTGTGGTAACACCCACAGCAACACCCATGGAATGCCCCTTTCATGCAGTGTTATTTGTGAAAGTGTTCCATATTTACAAGGCCATAAAAAGCAGTGTGCCGTCTTTGTTAATATGGGCCGGCACACTGCACCACCGTAGCATTAAAAAAAAAGATGATGTGGTGGTGCAGTCTGCCGCTAGGGCCTCATAAATGATGCCCTGGGTACCAAGTAGCACCCATTACTTACAGCACTGAGCAAAATACTGGCATTTAGAACAAAATTACAAATAATGCGGCACAACTGGACTTAAATGAGAAGTGGTAAACTGTGAAGAGCAGCCATCATGCTGGCAATGGCCCCTTTTGTGACTGATGACTGTTTAGATGGGCTGCAGAATGTTGAAATACCTTCCTAGTTAAAAAAAAATAGGGTGCTGGAAACCCACCAGGACAGCACCCCTCTCTGGAAACAACTTAGGACTGGACAATGGTATGAACAGTGAGTTAGAGATTAATACCTCTTAAAAATAGATTTGAAATTCTCATGTTTTTATTTTAATCAAGCTTTACTGCCCACAAGAACCTGCTTGAAAAATATTGTGAAAATATGATTTTGTTAAATCTGGCATTTTAACTGTCTTTATCTACATTGCTGGTCAAAATTTATGCAATACATCAGCGATTCACCCGAAAGCAATTTTATGAACAATGGAGTTAGCTTAATTATAGATGCTGTTAAAAAATGAGGTCTCTTCCTGGCAGTGGTATGAACCCTGTCCTAGTATGGACCACAATCCTAGTCAGGCCTAGTCAGGCTAAGTTACAACACAATCCAAGTTATCCTGTGCACACCATCTGGTAGCTTGGCACAGAGCAGACAGGCTTATGTAAAGTATTTGTGCAATAACTAATCCAGTAACACAGTAAAAACATCACAAAAGTACTCCACACCAGTTTAGAAAAATAGATAATTTTGTCTGAATAAAATAAGATCAAAACAACAAGAATCCAATATGCACATGTCAAGATATAACTTTTTAAAGGTGTAAAAGAGTCTTAATCATTCAGAATCAGTGGTTCCTTGTAACACACATTACCTGGGATGCGTCAAAAATAACAACACACAGGGGCCACAAAGGAGGAGATGAATTGAAAAATATGGCAGTACATCAAATTTTCCATCATGGCACAGACAATGGGCCTCATTATGACCCTGGCGGGCGGCGGAGGCCGCCCGCCAGGATCCCGCCCTCCAAATTACTGCGCCGCGGTCAAAAGACCGCGGCGGGTATTACGAGTTTTCCCCTGGGCTGGCGGGTGGTTCCAGTTAAACCGCCCGCCAGCCCAGGGGAAAACGACCTTCCCACGAGGATGCCGGCTCGTAATCGAGCCGGCGGAGTGGGAAGGTGCGACGGGTGCTACTGCACCCGTCGCGTATTTCACTGTCTGCAAGGCAGACAGTGAAATACATTTTGGGGCCCTCTTACGGGGGCCCCTGCCGTGCCCATGCCATTGGCATGGGCACGGCAGGGGCCCCCAGGGGCCCCGCGACCCCCCCTACCGCCATCCTGTTCATGGCGGCTTTCCCACCATGAACTGGATGGCGGTAGGGGGGGTCAGAATCCTCATGGCTGCGGAGCGCGCTCCGCAGCCATGGAGGATTCCAATGAGCAGCGGAAAGTCAGCGGGAGACCGCTGACTTTCCGCTTCTGACCGCGGCTGAACCGCCGCGGTCAGAATGCTCATTGGAGCACCGCCAGCCTGTCGGCGGTGCTCCCGTGGTCGGTGGCCCTGGCGGCCACCGGCCGCCAGGGTCAGAATGACCCTCAATGTGTCATTTCTTTTCACACTGCAAGGTGATACGTAGATTTCCATGAACACAGCCTTGGCTCCTCACTGCGCTGTGGGGATATTTTGACGCCTAGGGACGATGCATTGAAAATCCTTGACAAGCAGGTAGAAGGAGCAGGCGCAGGGTTGATCTAGTAGATGATGCAGCAATTTTTCCACTGTGAGCAGGTGTTACGTCGATTTCTGGAGGTGTTGCATCAATTTTCTGATGTACCGGGATTTTCTCCCCTGGGTTGAAGTCTTTGTGGCCCTGAGACTTCAGAGCAGGAGGCAAGTTCAAGTCCTTTGAGAGCACTTTTGGGGCAGGAGTCCTTCAAGCAAGGTCAGAGGCCAGCAGGAAGCATGGCAATAAGCAGGGCAGCAGTCCTTCTCAACAAAGCAGTCCAGATGAGTCATTTTAGCAGCCAGGCAGTCCCTCTGACGTAGTCCAGGTGTCAATCCAAAAGTGTCTGATTTGGTGGGGTCAGAGATCCAGTACATACACACTCCAACATGCCACTGAAGTGTAGGAAACTTCAAAGAGTGGTTTTGAAGTACACATGTTCCCCTTTCAGCCCAGTCCTGCCTGCCAGGGTCCATGTAGGGGGTTATCAGTCCTTTGTGTAAGGGCAGGTCACTGGCCTTTGAAGTTTAAGAGAGAGCCCCTCCACCCTTCCTGCCTAAGGATACCCATTCAGTATGCAGATGAATGCAGATGTGACTGAGTGTTCTGTGTTTATGGCTGCCTGGGTGGAATGCACAAGGGGAGCTGTCAACCAGCACAGACCAGACATGGATTGGAGATGGGCTGTAAAGCACAGCTGGTAGTAGTTGCAGAGAAATGACCACTTTCTAAAAGTGGCATTTCTATAATAGTAATATTAAATCCAACTTCACCAGTAAGCAGGATTTTATTGTACCATTCTAGCCATACTAAACATAACAAGGCTACTCCTTTCAGATCAGAATCTACCACTTAAAAGTATATAAGTGCAGTTCTAGTGCTGGCCCATGAGAGGAGCAGGCCTCGCAGTAACGGAAAATGAATGTGTTCGTTTTTCACTACCAGGACATGTAAAACACATAAGTATATGTCCTGCCTTTTACTTGATTAGCACCCTGCCCTATGGGTTACCCAGGGCCTTCTTAAGGGGTGACTTTTAAGTAAGTGAATGGAAATTCAAGGCAAGTAGTTTTAGATGGCAAGTCAAAGTGGCAATGAAACTTTAGACACAGGCCCAGCAATGACAGACCTGATATATGGTTAATGGGCTACTCATGTGGGTGGTACAATCAGTGCTGCAGGCCCACTAGTAGCAGTTAGTTCACATGCCCTGGGCACATGAAGTACTCTTTACTAGGGACTTACAAGTTAATTAAATATGCCAATTGGGTAGGAGCCAATGGTATGATGTTTTTAGGGAGAGAGCATGTGCACTTTAGCACTGGGTAGCAGTGGTAAAGTGTCAAGAGTCCTAAATCCAGTAAAAATTAGGTCAGAAAAAGAGGCAGAGGAAGGGAAAACATTTGGGATGACCCTTCAAAGAGGGCCATTTTCCAACAGATGGAATTTTTTCCAACAAATAATTTAGGAGAACAAAAGTACTTTTAACATTCTAACATAAGAGTAAGTGATCTGCAAGGATACATGCTAGGGTCATGGTAAATGTCCACATTTCATTGTTTGGAGCCTCTACTTTCAAGTACGTAATACCAATTAGGTAATCAAATCTGGGCTTGATAATGTGCCTGTCTTTAACGTTGACCTGTCTCATAACATGTTGGGCATTTATGTTTACTTCCAACTGCATTGGTTTATACCATCTACTGTTTTTTATTGAGACTGTACCTTGCTGCAGGTACTAGCCATGCTAATGATCTTTTGTCAATTATTGTTGAATTCCCTGCACTGCCACGTGAATTATCTCCTCAGCTTGTAGCAAAATGAATTAGCATTTTAGTAGCACACTCCAACCCTTCTCTTAACCCCTAGTCAGACACAGCTACCAGATCTTACCAATCCTTCAAACGTTTCCACAAAGGCATTTCTCAGTCTAGTTATGAGTTTCACTATACCTATTAAGTGGACTGCAAACGATGTGGACCTTATACTAAAGAACTAACAAAGATACCTGTAAATTGTTAACAAAGCAATATTGTAAGGAAGTGAATTATTATTTAGGGTGGACAGCTCTCACCTCTCGGAATAAATACATAAACTTGTCAGAGTGAACCCCAAAAATCAATATATTAAACTAAGATCAACCCCCATCAGCTATGGAGCAAAGCAGGTAGGCTTAACTGAGAACTAGAGTCAAAACACCAACAATGAAAATATCAAAATGCATTAGAAAAAAGGAGTTCATTTTTATAACATGAATGACACTAAAACACCAAAAATCTAATTGGAGAACCATAGATATATTGTTTTAAGATTTAAGTGATAATATCCCCAAAATTACTAAATGCAAATAATAGTTTGTTTTATGGATGAAGTATACTGGGACTTAGATGCAATTTCAGACGTAGTGCAGGTTAGATACACCAATCGGGTTCATCCTGAACAAAGACATTAGCTTCTCACTTATGTGTTTTCATGTAGTTCCAAATCCTGGCAACTATGTTTGAAAAAGTTGCATCAGGATCAGACATCCTTGCCATGAAATTCCGATCACACTCCAGAGGTGTCGGAAGTCCAGAAATGATCTAATTACTAATTTTTCAGGTTTTCTGGAGCAGCTCCACTCTGCCACACCTAGGGCTCCCAGGACATCAGAGACTTCCTTTAAGACCTAGGACTTACTGGTCATTTCAGGAAAAGGCCACTTACAGCTTCTGTGTCCCCATAGCCACACATGACGTCAGTCAACTGACATTTTAAATCCACTTTTCAGTCTTGGGTTCAAGTGGGAGTAAGTCCAGCCCATCAAGTCTCCTCACAGACAGCAGATTATGTCCTCTTCTGATCATCTGCAGGCACAGTAAGTGTTGTAAGAAGGGTTTGTTGGAGTGCCACATTTATGATTGGGACTAGCCAGAGGGTGTTGGTCACTCATAATCACTCCCTAACCAACAAGATAAAAATTCCCCAGGGTAACCCTACACACTTTTACATCAGTTCCTCCTTGCCTTACTACAATCGTGCACCTTACTACAAAAATCAAAAAGTTGTGAACCCTTCCTCCATAGTGCAGACCCCTTGTGTTCACCAAGAGGTGTGGCCAGGGAAAAGAGTAGTCCCCTAACCTGAATCCACTTCAAACTGGATTCAGGGCCAGCCTGGATAGTGAGGGTGTGGGTAATGCATGTCTGTCCTTTTCTAGGTCTCACTTTACATTAAACTATGAATAGGCATGTCTTACCTCTACCCATTCCAAGCTACTAAAGATCTTTAAACCTTCACAGCTGTCCTTCCAGAGCTGATATAGATCATATGCCCCACACCCATCCAATCTGACACTATTGTTCTGCTCTTGGAGAAAATTGCACACCCCATAAGGTCAAGCACTGCCTAGACACCTGCTGGCAGGCTAATACAAATTATCCTCCAGGAGCTTCAGATAGGTAAAAGGTCCCTTTGCAAAAGGTAATTTTTCTGAGCATTTATTAATAATCTAACTTCATAAATAAATTTGATTTTGTATCAATATGAACAATAGTCTTTGAATGACTATTCCAGCTGTCTCCTTAAAAAAATCTGAATAAAATGTATAATCTGTATGTTTACCTTTTTTTAGATCCAGCATTGGCCCTGCTAGTAAAAATAGTTTTTGGGGGCTAGTCAAATTGACGAAAATGACACATTTTATTTTGCACATGTTCTACTTTTGAATAGCAAACACCATAACTTGCGGTCAACGTGCTGTATTTAGGATGGCTCAATGACATTTAAATTATTTTATTTCTCAGCTGTAAAATGTCTATTTTGATAGTTTTTATATCATTTAGATTTCACAATTACATTTTACGTAAAAACATTATAATTTTGCACCACACCACTAGCTAAAACTAACATACTTATCATAAAGAATTATTGAGAACAGATACTCTATGAAATGCTGTTTCAAGACATAATAAAAAGAATTGCCCCTGATATCCATAGTGACAAAAGTTGATTGTTTGCACCACTTAATTTCAGCAACATAAACTTAAATAACAATGTGACTGCAAAATACTTTGGAATGTCAAGCTTGATATCCACTCTGGACCCCAGGTGTCTTTCTGGACCACAAAACATAATGAATTCATACAGATAGCCAGGAGATTGAGAATGATTTAGATATGTGTAAAAACACCCAGAGATATATTTGAGATTTGGTGAATTCACATTTAGCATCTTTAGTGTCAGATTGACATTGTTTTTGTAATGTTTTTGACAAAAGTTTCCCTTGCATTGCTAATTTAGTTTTTTATGTCTGTGATTGCAAGTAAGCACATTGAGCTGATATGAAAGAATGAAAGCTCACAGCTGGTGCCATTAGGAGCTAACTGCTAACTGCTATATATAGTGGATTTCTGCTTGGGGACTTCAAGAGGCCATCAGGTCTTATTCCACAGCAAAAGGCCCATACAAGCTTTCTGCCCTCCTCATGATAGGGATAATTGAGAGTTTTACCCCAATCTGCCCTCAAAAGCTCAGCAAGCCCACTAAACACAAGGCATGCTTTTATGCTCCAAAAAATCCATTCTGTATTTTTGACCCTTAACCCCCCACCCCCCCACCAACAGCTGTTCCTGTAAACCCACTAGACACCACATAAGAATTGTAATAACAAAAATGGGGTAGGGCACCACATGGTCTCACAATGGGCCATGCCAGAAACGTCTAAAGAATACCACAGTATTTTTGCCCTCACATGGCCTGATAGAAGGTTTACTCCCAATATGCCTGCCTCAAAGGTGAATAATGTCTACTAGACACCAGGGATTTTTATTCCTAAACATAATATGGGGTGAGGCGGCACACGCAGGCATTGGTCTCCCCATACCCCAAATGGTCCCACCATATTTCTTTCGCTGGGGGGGGCTAATTAGAAGCTTTACTCACAATCTACCCTCCCTGGAGGAGGCCTAAAATGCCCTCTGTAGACTAGGGAACACTGTGGGCTATTCATAATGGTAAGTGTATACATGATTAATTATCTGTGCATATGTGAACCTAACACACATCACTGGAAAAAGTTCAAAACTATAATTACGTGACCAAATGATTGATACCACATTGACTTACGCAGTCTGCTTTAAATGGTTCCTATCAGAGGTTAGTAACTCTATTCCTGGAATTTACCAGCCTCTTTGAAGCTTTTGATAACACAGAGAACCACAAAAGGTCCTTACAGATAGTAACCCCAAACATAAAAGATTTCTACTAATGATAAAACCTAGAACTATGCACCCATATTGATCTTCTTGATAGAGTAATGTATGAATCATGTTACTACTCTTGAGAATTCCAAAGCTGTAATTTTGTGATAGATTCATGTAATGTTTGACACTCCTGCTGAGTCCAGCAAATGCAGATCTATTCACTGGAATAAGTCCATGAAAAATTGAGCAGATAGCTGGAGCCTTGGATATTCATAACAATTCTGTCTAACAGCAGACATGAAGTTTGACTAAAACACTGAGTAAGAACAAGAATAATATTCATCAAACAAATTGTGGAAGGAAAGATAACAGTCATGAAGAATAATTTACTCATTTTAAAAACATGTTTCTTAGACATACTGGTGTGCATATGCCCTGGAACAATAGTTTCTGATTATCAGGCAAAGCCCATACTGTATCTAAAAACAATATGCTAGGGAATATGGCCCCAGAAGATAAAAGGCCTGATACAGAGCTTGGTGTGGAGGGTATTTCATTGCAATTACTATAGTGTTCTTTCTCGTCAGTCTCTTGGTTTGCCCACACGGTTATGCAGTGCCCATTTTGTAATAGGACTTTGTGTTTAAGATAGCAGCACCACAGAGTGTGGGGGACAGGGTGCGCCCCACATGCTTGGTATTTTTCAGCCTACCTCCTTGAAAGCTTGCAGTGCCTCACCCTCACCACCACCAAACCCGCTGATAGAAAAAGGTGATTATTGCAACATCAACATGACTCCTCAGGGAAGTTGTGGAAACAAATTGTTCTCTTTTTGCTCAGTTACTCATGCAGGCCAAGGTGAAACACAAATATGAAATGGATTTCATTGTACTTATTGAAATAATCACATTTGAGTATAAAAAGCATGTGCTGCAATAATTAGGCAGATAAAAAAGGGCACAGTACCCAAACCACCATGACAGCAAGAGTTACGAAAAACAACCCCACTGTTGCGTGTTTCTAGCGTGTCTAGATATTCCTACCAAAACCCTGTGTCTAAATCTGGAAGAATAGGGGTTGTAACCCTCTGCATGCATTGACCCAAATGGTTTGCTCCAACCCCATACCTGAATTAAATAGCCTGTGATGCAGATGACAATCTCCTCAGGAGGCTGAGAAATCAGCACCAGCCTCAGCGAAGCTGTTAGTTGAAAGAAAAGCGTCCCATAATGATCATGACCAGAATGCCGTCTACCCCCATTGGGCCTAAGTGGAGTTAATATAACGACCCAGGCCTCGTTTGGGCAGCAGCACAGATGTAATTCTGTGTCTCAGAGATAGAAGCTGACTCCTGAGCTGGCAAATACATGTTAGCATATCATGTCCTGTGGGTCCTAGCCTTGGCCACAGAGTATAGATTATATGTAGTACGAGGCTGATTAAATGTGTAATTTGAACTCAGCCTTCCTAGAAGGAGCAGCTGCTAAAAAATATATAGAAAAACATATGATAAACGCATGAAAACATTTGTTTAAATGTAAAATAAGCCACAGGCTGTAAAACTAAGCTAAGACAGCTGTGTCAAACCTGGTTTCAAGAAGTGCCTTATGACAACCCGATTTAGGAATAACCTGCAAATCATGAGAGTCCCAAAGGGACTAGAGGGCCAATACATGAGTAACTGATCTCTGACTGGCTAAGAGACTTGGTTCCGCTTGGTAAGCTTTTGCAGACTCTCTTTGTAGAATCAGTGCACCAAGCCCTGAAGCTAAAGAGTCCATGCCACCAGAGCCTTATCATATCCAATTATATTTATCTCCTAAGCTCCTCTTACCGAGATTGCATGTTCAGAGTAGCTCGAAGAAAGGGTGTTCTGCTCATACAATCTAATAAAGTAGTGACATTTCTTTGTTTACACTTTTCAAGTATAACAATATGGATGTTGATTTCCAGCAATAAAAGAAAGTAAAAAGTCTTACAACTTGATTACATTCCAATGTTCACAACAAAATTGAAGATGAGCTTTCGAGGAACATCATTTCCCTTCAACACACCGTAAGATTTTTGGGACTGGGTGAAGGAAAGGAAGGGCATCAGAGAAAGTTTTTCAGTCCCAAGGTCAAACAATGAATGCTTTTGAGGACAACAGATCAATGGGACAGCAGAAAAGAAGTTGCTGATTAAACCTGAAAGCCAGGCTATCTCAAAGTAGTTTAGGAGAGGAAGAAATTGATATTGACTGACAATCTGCTAACTCAAACAACATCTCTAATTCAGCTGCAACACACAAGGAGAGCAGGCAAACCAGTGTAACCTGCCACCAGAATCCTAAATTGCAATATTAGGGCTTGTCCTGGGCCACTTACACACAATTAAGATTAAATGCATGACAGGGTAACCATTAAACACACTACTGTCTGTGTTATGTCATGGACCATAAACAGACTTAATACGAAAATCTAACTAGGGCAGTTCTACAACATGAAAAATGAAATGGTTCATTAGTGTTGATGCTGCAAGAGACATTTCTCCTGGGTGATAACTGATAATTATCATGTAGACTCAATGATAGCAGGGTGTTCTATGTCAGATTCTAAGTACTTTCATCCATAAATCTCTCTCTTTGAGAGTCCCTCAGACTTAAGTAAATAAAGAAGACAGATTCACAGCTGTATTGGGATGTCTAGACGGTAAATTCTGGTCTCTAGTGATTACTTACCACCTATTGTGCTCAATGAAGGCACACTCTGTGCCCTAGGGGACTCATTGAGTAACACAACTTTCTTTTGCAATGATACTGAGGAATAATTTAATGCCACCATTGAAACCTCCTTGAACATATTCCTTTCATTTTCACACATTCACACAGAAGTCTACGGTTTTTAAACTAGATTTCATCTGTAGGATTGAGCAACTGTGGGAGAGCTAGCACCCTTGGGAGAATACTTGTACTCTGGTGCACAGTACTTCTTATTGCACATAGGTTACTTTGTGTTCCCACCAATTGTATTTGGTCTGAGGCATCTCTTATCACTCACTACTTTTACTAGACCTATGGAGATATATGCCAAGGTGATTGTCCTGACTGAATGCACAGTGTATGATGGCCCTCAAGCTTATGGTGTGTATACACAAAGGAATTTAAAAAAAAAATTCGCAGTGAGGAGGAGGATTTAAAAGAAGATTTCACCCGGACAAAAATTATTTTAGCATTTCCAATGAATTTGCTGAGTTTTATAGTTTCTGCTACATCGCCAAATTTGAGTTCCCCTTAGAATCTCAGCACCCATTCTTATCTGCAAATCCCATCTCTATCTGCAGAAGAGTTTGCCCCTTGAGTTTCATTTTTCAAAGAAAAGGTTTATGATGCAATCAAATCTGCACATACGGGGAAAACACCCTGAGCCTACTGACAGCCAGGGGCAGTTTCAGAAACGTTTTTACTACTGACACCAAACTTGTAGCACTATTTAATGAAGTGACCTAGTGTGGCTGCTTTCCATAAGACTAGACAGAGAAAAGCAATGTAATTAATCTCCAAACCAAGCCAGTTTCTGGATATAGGTCCCGGTCTTTGATCAATATAGGGGTAGAAAGTTTAGTGAACATACTCACAATATGACGCACCAGAGTGATCACGCCATTGTTTTTATAAAGAACAAGATGCCTTTATGGGAAGCAGAATGGGCAAGACATTGTGGGGCATATTTACTACGATCTAACGCAGCACAACACTGCACCAAAATTGGCAGCGCCTCCCTGCATCAGTTCTGAAATGCAGTGTTGTACCATATTCACAAACGTTCGGTGCATCCACGTGTTTCGGACTGAGCTAAATTAGCTGCCGAGCACCAACGAGAGACCCTTGTGCCATGGTGCAAGGATTAGCTGCATTTCAGGGGATATTGTTTGTGTGCAAGAAAGGACACCTTCCTGCACAAAAACAATCTTCAATGGTGATTTGCTCTTTCGCTGTGTGCTGCAGAATGGTCCTCCTTCGTCATGTCTTGTTCCAGTTGGGATCTGAAGCGTGGGTCAGCTCTGCCATATTTATCCTTGCTTCTGGGTTGGCAAGCACATGGGTGCTCCTTTCCAACCACACGCAGGCACCCACCCTCTTGAGTGACCACTTCCTGGGAAGTGTATCAAAAATCAATCACAGGGCACAACATTCCTCTAAAATCAAAGGTGGCAAAAATTCAATCTTAGAGTTTAGATCTGGCTGAGCCCACCCACTGGTGTGGCTAGGTTTCTCTTAACACACCCATTTCCAGCCCTCTCTTAATCTAGTCACGGGGCACCTGGTTGTCTGAGGCTGCAGGAAATTGGGGAGGTCATGTTGCTGTCCCAAATGTCCTTCCCCCCTTTGAAGCCCAGTTTGGCTGCTCTCCTCTCATCCTGCTATGACATCCGCTGAGGCAGATCTCATCTCACCAGAAGCTTCCTTTGCTTCCTTTGTTTCAGCCCAGGCCACTTCACACCCCACCGAGGCAACCTGGATCAGGCTGCCAGAGGCTCACCAATCAGAGTGGGGAACTGCAGGGCTGAAGTTGGTAAGTTCTAAAAATGTTTTCATGTTCAAGTTATATTAAATTCAGTAGTGGCATGTTGTTGGAGTTATCATAGCTTTTAATTTGATGTTAAACTTGCTATATTTAGCTCCTTCCGGTGGAAAATAAGACTTTATTATTTTAAAATAAAGTCCCTCCATGTTAGCCTATGGAACCCATTCAGTACAATATGGAAAAACACATTTTGCTAATAAAACATATTTTATAAAGTCCCTGCTTATAGTTATACTGCACCCAACCATGGGGACACATAAGGCATTCCTTAGGGGTGACCTATATATAAAAATAAGGTAGCCTAAGACTTTGAAAGTACTTTTAATTCCAAAGTTGAATTTGGGGTTACCTTTACCTTAAAAGCTGCCAGCAAGGCAGGTCTGCTTTAAAATGACACTGGGCACCGCAGCAGTATACCCAGGGGTGTACTACCTATGCTGAGGTCCCTCAATCTAGATGCCCTACCATATACTAGGAACTTATAGGTAGGTTGGTACAGCTGTGGTGAATCCTAGTTTTTTTTTTTATTGGACACAGGAGTTAGCTTAGCCTTTGGCTTGCAGACTTGTGCCCCCGTCACCTAGTGACTTTTACCCTACTTAGCTTGCTCTGTTTTATCTTTTAAGATGGCTGCCTTGTTTTTAGTTAGGCCTATGTTTTAGTTTCACGTTATCAGTACCACTGCACTAAGGTGTCAATATCAAGTGACAAAGATAAACAAACTGTACGTGTTCACATTAGGTACTTTCTCTCTTCACGCCTTCGAAGGAATTGTTTCTATAAATTAACCGTTCCAAGAATGTCTTGTTATCTATTGTTTGGGAACAGACCTACGTCAGGAGTCCGAGCAGATCTGTATAAATGCACCTCACTTAGACAGATAGTCAGAGGGAATGCGACCAGATGCCATCGCTGCTATTGATGCTGCACGTCGCCTTGACGTTGACCCAGTCTTTGTGTCCCTACAGTGTCTGAGCTAGAGACCTCATTCCAAGGTAACACGGGTTGGGGGGCTCTTCTCATGGGCTTGTCATTGGCAGATTAGGTTTAACACACCTAGCTTTCTTTTAGGTAAGATATTAGTTTCACATTATTAGAGTATTAAGATATTTTTCACACTTCATGTCAATTTATGTCATTGCAAGATGGTGGAGGTCTTCGTATTAATGACTCTTGTCTTTACTATTCTGTTTCTTGCACTGTTCATTATCCTAATCATTGCAGCCCATGCAACATACTGCAGATTGCAGTTTTGCTAAATAAACCCTATTGAAACTTCACTGCATCACTTTCATTGCCTGTGTTTGTTTGAGACATGTTGTTCATGTGAGAAAAGGGTCATCTCCGTTTAACCACAACACTCCCTGAGATGTCACACTCTTGAGTCCATGAATAAAGGCTGCCACAAATCACCTTTTACTGTTTGGGTTTTTGGTGAGGTGCTGCTTTGTGAGCCGGGAGGGTTTGGGATGACAGTTGCGATTTGTTGCAGTATTGGCATAGTCACCTACAAACATAAGTACTGTTATCCTTAAACCAGCAGTCTTGCCTAGAGCAAGAGTCAAACTACAACACAGCCAATTATAATTAACATATTGTACATATACCATTTTAATCAGAGCACAGTCCCTGGGACTGTTTAGCAGGCCCCAGGTGTATGAATCTGGCCCTCTATGTAGTGTGCAAAACTAGGCACACTATGCAGGGGGTCTAGGCAACCACAAGCTGGTTTTCAGAGGGAATAATTAGACCACCTAATGCTCCAATTTTTAAAGTAGCTGATCGAGCAATTATGCTAAGACAGGAGATGTGCTAAGTATTTGTTGTACACACCAATCCAATTGTGCACCACCACACTCAATGAATAACTCGAAACCAGATTTTATAAAACTACTTCTGACTTTTATATAATTTGTAAGACCAAGTTCTTTAAGATAAGTTAAGTATTTTTTGAGATATGACTTTTTGAAGTTTTGGCAAAGTTAGTTTTTCTGTGCGTAATTACGCACCTTTGGAATCAATGTACAGTCACCATTAAAAATGCATTAAACATTAGACAGTTTAGTCTCTTTTTTCGCAGGGTGGTCGATGCAGTAAGTGGGCACCTTATGCCAGCTGGAGAGCCTTGGGCGGCTCCCAGTTCTGGCAGGAGCAGCGTTGGAATACCTCCTGGCACAGGGCCATCTGGAGGGGCCACTTGGAAAAAGAGCTGGCTTGCATATTTAAAGATGGTATCTTGCGGTCCCAATAGGCTGCTGAGGTCGCAAGTGGTTGGGGACCTGTGGAGTGCAGCTGGTTCCTCGTTGCAGAGTAAGGGCGGACGGATGCAGGGGAAGTTGGAGAGCCAGGAGCTGTGTGTAACTGAGTCCTTTGGAGCTGGAGGTGAGGCTCTTTGAGGGTTGCTTACAGGACAACAGGGCCACTCTGGTCGGAGGTTCAGGGTGTTCCTGAAGTCCCTTGATGGGGACTTCCTCTTGATCCTTTTTCAGCTCAGCGGAGCTGGTTTTCTGGTTGTCTGATTTCAGCTGTCCAGTACCCTGAGTATTAGCATAACTCAGCCACTAGAGGGTGCAGTACCATCAAACTTGGCACACTTGTAGGTCACATTTGCACGGTTGTCAGTGTGTCGTTGGGTATGGCTGCAACTTCTGCTCAGGGAGATATCATCAGTTTGTTGGTTCTTGCTTAGCTTTTGAGTGGCACCTCCACTCAGAAGGGAGATCTGGGGTGTTTCTTGAAGCCTGGATGTCCCCTGGGTTTCTTGGAGTCGATCCAGTGTCCAGCTTCTCTGCAGCTGTGATTTTCAGGTCCTGGGTGCAGCAGGGAAGGTTTGGCACCTTTTTCTTGTGCAGCAGGTCCACAGTTTTCTTGCCTGCGGGTTCTTTGGTGCTAGTCTTCTTTGTTTTTTCAAATCCATTTCAAAACCAATTTCTTGGTCTAGGAGAGCCCACTAAATACTGAATTTAGTGGACGTTTTAGGGGGAACCAACACTTCCCTTTGGGTGGCTATACCCGTTATAGTTTAAACTTCCAGCAGGAAGGGTCACTTCCCTAAACCTGATTGGCTATTTTCTTGCCATCCAACATGGAGGAAAATGAAATGGTAGGCCCACTTTCCCTGCAAGCCCCTAGGGGTGGTGCGTGTTCAGTGAGATCCCTCCTCCTGCCCTCTATGTGGTTTTCCTGCCTTTGCTGCCTCCAAAAGTGGGGGTTTGCAAAAGGGGAGGCCATCTGCTGCTAGCAGCAGGCTTGGGGATCGAGTTTCAGGGCAGTGCACAATTCTGAGGGAGAGGGTGTTAGCTCCTCCAACCAGGAAGGGCATTGTTTTACAAACCGGAGAAGCAGGGCTCTCCCCAAGGTTTGTAGATTGGCTGTCTGGATTTGGCAGGCTTGCTGGAACCAGTCAGCAACCATGCCAGGTTAGTTAGCTTTTTCAGGGGGCACCTCTAAGGTGACCCCTGGGTACTTTTTATAATAAATCCAGTACTGGTACCAGTTTGGATTTATCATTCTGAGTTGTTTAACACCAAACAACCCAGCATTCAGAGTATCCATTATGAAGCTGGGAAACTCGTATTGACCAGTGCTCAGCACATATATCAAAATGGCTGCTCTGTTCACTAACTATGTCCCAGGATTGGCAAGGACACGGCGAGGGCATTTTGCTCATACAATTATGTCCTCACATATAGAATGGTGCACCCTGCCCTAGGGCTGGAAGGCCTGCTAGAGGGGTGACTTACCCATAACATATGCAGTGTAGGGTGGACAGGGCACACAGGGAGTGTGCCATGTTGAATTTGTATTTTAGGTTTGGACCAGGACACTGAGCCTGCTATAGCAGTGCTGGGTGCATCTGGATGCATGGCCCTTGATGGTGGCACAATCAGTGCTGCTGCCCTCAGGGGCTTACCCATAGTACCCCTTGCCCATGGTACCTAAGTACCTTTTACTAGGCACTTATAGTGGTAGCTAAAGGTGTATCATATTACTTTTACAATGTTTGAGGAAAAGAACACCAGCTCTGGGAACCTGGTTAGCAGGATCCCAGTGCACTCCAGTCCAAGTTGCATTCAGAAACAAGGCAAAATGTGTGGGGAGTACTG
Organism: Pleurodeles waltl; assembly: GCF_031143425.1. Classification (NCBI taxonomy): domain Eukaryota; kingdom Metazoa; phylum Chordata; class Amphibia; order Caudata; family Salamandridae; genus Pleurodeles; species Pleurodeles waltl. The sequence continues at coordinate 85,103,792 of NC_090442.1, read as the reverse complement.
CAACCAGGGGCCAGTTTCTCACACCAGGGCACCATCAGAGAAAGCAGGAAAACACCAGCATAAGTGAAAAATGGGGGCAAAAAGTTAGAGGGTTTCTACAACTAGCCCAGTTTTTACACACAACCCCCCACCCCAGTCAACATGCCCAGGAGATTCAACCCAACCCTGGGAGAGTCTTCCTGACTTGTCAGGCAAGGGAGAAAAACTGGCTTTCCTTTTGCAAGGCCTACGTTGCCTTACATCTTCCTGTCAGGGTCACTGCCTCTGGGTAGTAAATCCATCCCAACAGTAGAGGGGCCCATTTTAAACTGAAACTTCCCTCCAGGAGGGTCTTCCTCCTCTCTCTCTACCAGTTTGGGCAGTGAGGTGCCCACCTCCCCTATCCCTAACTTTGCTAGGGTAACATCTAGCTTACACACAGAGATTACCCAGCACTCGAGCAACGCACCATGACCAACAAGGTCAGGGGGCCTAATTTGCTTTTGGCCATGAGGTCTGTTTTCCCGGCCAAGTGCAGTGCTGCCACAAAGGCCATCACCCAGCAGAGGCTACTGACAGCTGTCAAAATCCGGAACCACACCCTAAGCTCTCCACTGACAGGTGGGTGGACTGTTGTAGGGGCAACTGTGGGGTTCTGACACCTCTCTTGCTATTTAGAGTGTGGGGTTACCACATCCTATGATAGACACCCTTCATTTACTTTCCCTTCTATCATTGCAAGGTCAACACCCTGCAGCTCAGCTGCTGCTTGACTACTCAGGACTTCCTTGGGATCAGAGGAGGCCTCATCAGTGTGCCAACTCTGTGCTCCCTCCAATTGGGGCGAAGACCTTTGGCTCACTGGACCTCACTGGCCTACCCTTCCTCTTCCTTTTCCCTTTCCCTGAGGGCCAGAGTCTCCTAAATGCAGGGACTGACTACCCAGGACTTTTGGTTGGGGGGATGCCCTGGGTGTCCACCCCATATGGGATCAGACTAACCTCTGGACAGTCATTACCCAGGACACAATCTAAGAGATGGTCAGCACTAACCCCCACCTTATAACAGTCAAGGATACCCTCATTGTCTAGGGGCACTACAGCTACTGGTTTGGTTGTGACCTTACGGTTACTCCCCATGGTGTGACTGGGACATGTGTCTCTCAGGCCAGTGGTACAGATTCAGTTCACCTGAAAAGAGTGACATTGCCTACTCATCATCTGGACTTATCATCTGGACCTGTCTTCCAGCCCAATGCATCATCTGAGGATTCCTCCTCTATGGCTACACTGGACAGCCCAGTGATGAGCACCATCTTGGAACAGGATGCATCAACCCCTAAAGTGACCTGTTTGCAGACAGTCAAAGCAGGCCCTGTTACCCAAAAGCTTTTTTAACCCTGGGTCCCGCTGTCTCTGCTTGTCAGAGTAGGAGTGGGATTGGAATTTACTCTCCTCCTTCTTACGGTTCTGGGGTACTGAGGGAGTCCTTAGAATTTTGTGGACCTCACACTCCCTTCTTTGAGGCTCCCCCCAGGACTTGATAACCACTTTGGTTCTCTGGTGTTGGTCAACTTACACTGCATTAGATGCTGATGTAACCTCTCTTAGATAGAATTAGTCAAGATGTGCTCCCTCATGATAAAATTGTATAAGCCCTCATAAGTGGTTACTGTGTTACTTGTACCCAGCCCTCTAGTGCCTTAAGTGAGGTGTCTACAAAGTCAACCCAACCTGAACTTCATTTTGTACTTCTCTGGGGTCAGACGAAACTTCTTAGGTAAACACTGCTTCATACTGGAATAGGAATCTGCATCCTCCCCCCTAGGGTCAGGAGCCTATCCCTCCATGATATTGGAACAAACTCCCATAGTAGTGAACACCAATATTGGGGCTTAACCCTACTCATCTGGAGAGCCCTTTAGAGGGACTCCAACCATTTTTCTAATGTCATCCCTCTCCACATAAGCAGGAGCAACCAACTTGGGAAGTCTAGGACAAAACCCACCACTGATGGAGACCTCAACTTCTCTGTCGCACCAAAGCTATGAGAGCTACCTAGGCCTCAAGTTCCCTTTCCCTGAGGTTCAGGTCTGCTTCCTCTCGGTCTGATGGCACAGACTCTCCCCTCCCACTAGCTCTGTATGGGGCCATAGCTGCTGAAATCACAGTTAGACAATTATCCTCCTCCTGGAGGTTGGAGAAGACATATTATCTCTCCTTTCCTACCTCTAAAGCTTTCTCTTTCTCCTTCTGCACTACCCAGGCTTCAAGGGACTTGATTTTCACAGTCTCCCTAAGGTTGTTAGCAGCAGGCAATCCTGTCATTCTGCACAACACCATAAACTCAGCTGCAGTGAGTATGGGTAGACTAGCCAGATTAAGCTCCATAGTCTCCCTTAAATTTTGTATCACTTAAAAAAAAACTTTGGCACCAATTGATCGGGAACAATTTAGAAAAATTAGTCCAAATTTATAAAATCAAAAATACTTTTGCTCCAGGTTAATTTCAAGGATTTTAACTTACTTTACTCAAAACTGTAGTGTAATTTCAAACACAAGAACGGGATCCCACCACTGTGCACCAACAATGTTGGATAGAGGATTATTGATAAGGGCAGGTAAGTACCTAGCAATAGGCATTAACCCCCACTAGGTCCAGTAAGGTCCCAATAAATTTATCCGAGCTCAACCCTTGGTAGCTTGGCAAGCATTTAAAACTCACAGAACAGTAAACAAGTAAAGCAAAAAACACAATAAAAATCCAACACCAATTTATAAAAATAGATTACATTTTTATCTTTAAAATGACAACAACACCATTAAAATTGGATAACGAGAACCGGAGATATGAATTTTTAAAGAATGAATGTTCTCTAGCACATAGAAACTAAAAGCGCCAATCTGGTCATCTGGTTGCACTTGACTGGGGCAGAGTCAAAATTTGAGGCCAACCACAATGGAACCCTGCTCGGCTTCAGCAAGCAGGAGTCATCAGTCAAAAGTTTACCTTCGGATTTAAGCCAATATTTCTACTTCTTTTGCACCAAATTTGCATCATTTTTTTAATGCAAATTTAGCGCAAACTTAACTACATATTTATATTTTGATGTTAGATGTGTCTAACATTAAAATACTGGATTTTGCACCATTTTTGGATGCATGTACCTACCTTGCATTAATGAGATAAAAGGTAGGCGTTCCCATCCAAAAAAGTGTGCTATCCTCATAGCCCCATATTTATCCCCTGTGCAAAAATGACACACAGGTGGGAGGAAGGGCTAAATAATGGTGCCAAACTCGCTTAGCACCATTATTTAACGCCTGAGTCAGACCAGGCGTTAGGGGACCTGTGGACCAATTTCCATGGTTAAACACCATGGAATGGGTCCACAGGTGCCCTACCCAATGCCTAACTTGGGACCCCCTGAATGGCACAGTGTGCAATGGCCATGCCCAGGGGACACTTGTCTCCTTTGCTGGCCATTGGCGTGGTGAGCATGACCCCTGTCTTTCCTAAGGCAGGAGTCATGTTTTTGGTGGTTGTGGGCAGAGGTACTCTGGTTAGAGGTATTTTTTTGCCTCTAGCCAGGTTAGCGTAATTGTCTGATGCCCAAATCCCTCCTACCCCATTGCCACCTCCACCTGGCTAGTGTCTTTTTCTAACACCCTAGCCCAGGTTTAGAGGCAGCTTCTGACATTCAATAAATATGGCGCCCTGGCTGGTGTTGTGATATGACACAAGCCAGCACTAAACGTTTCACTGCAAAACTGTGTAAGGGCAGTTTTGCAGCAAAAATATAAATATGGGTCTTAGTCTTTTTCTTGAAGATTTTCTCACCGAGATGTAGTCACCAATCCAATCTTACCTCACTGGAGCCCCATGCGGTATGCGTCGCAGGAGACCTCTGTGAAGAATTCTACCTTAGGACATAGATGATATTTCAAGATGGAAATCTTCATCCAGGCCAAAGTTGGATTTGCATTTGATGTTCCTGGAGCCCTCCATGGATATGCTGCGTGGGAAGTACCAGTCAACTTTTTACATTTGGATCTTGTTACTTTTTTGGAGCTTTATCTTTGATGTTGGACGACCCTCCATAGCAAGCTGATTTCAAGATGACATCTTTGGATTGCCTTTCGAAGAGCCCCCAGTGAAATCCTAGAAGTCTAAGGCTCTGGAGCTTTTCAGCGGGACAAACCTGTAAGTCAGGCCGGGTTGCAGTTTAGGTAAGCCAGTGTCACTCACAACGTTGGGTCGGTCACTTTATGGACATTTTTTCCAAAAGTTCTCCAAACTTCTCTAAACTTCTGGATCTTCTTCCCGAAGGTCTTTTAAGGTTCTTCAGGAGGCCAGAGCTCACCCCAATGTTCCAGAAGCTCTGAGTTGCTCCTTGAGGGGTTAGGACTCCAACTCCCAGAATGTACCTGGCTCAAACTCCAGAATGACCACTAGACAGTGGTCAGCTGGTCATTTTCTTCGGGATTTGATGCAGGGGACTCTGGTTAGCTATTTTTTAACAGTAGCAAAGAGTGAGTCCCTTCTTAAACCATTTAAAACCAGGCAGTGCTCTGATTAAAACAGTTAATGCAAATTAGGTTAATTATAATTGACTCTACCAACTTATCTATAAGTCCCTAGTATATGGTAGGGCATGTAGGTTTAGGGACCCCAGCATAGGTAGTACACCGCTTGGTGTAGCGCTGTGGTTCACAGTGTGATTTTAAAGGCAGGCCTGCCTTGCTGGCTCCTTTTAGGTTAGGGTTAACCCCAAATTCGACTTTGCAATTGAAGTACTTCAAAAGTCCTAAGCTACCGTACTTTTACATATAAGTCACCCATAATGAATGCCCTAAGTGCCTTAGGGGTTGAGTGTAGTATAACTATAAGCAGGGTTATAAAAGATGTTTTCTAAGCCCTGGTGGGGGGGAATAGCCACATTTGTTTTTCCCCATTGCAGTGAATAGGCTCCATAGGCTAACATAGAGAGACTTTATTTTTAAAATAATAAAGTCTTATTTTCCCTAGGAAGGAGCTAAATATTGCAAGTTTAGTATCAAATCAAAAGTTATAATAAATCAAACATCTTTCCATTGTTGATTGTAATATAACTTGAAAAGGGAAAGATTTTTAGAACTCTTGTTACAATTTACCAACTTCAGCCCTGTAGTGCCCTTCTCTGATTGGTCAGCCTCTGGAATCCTGAGCCAGGCTGCCTTGAGGAGGTGTGAAGTGGCTTGGGCTGAAACAAAGGAAGCATCTGGTTGGAGGAGATCTGCTTTCTCAGATTCTAGAACAGGTTGGGGGAGAGCAGCCAAAATGCCCAATGGAGGAAAGGACATTTGGGACAGCAACAGGACGTCCCTAGTTCTTGCAGCCCCAGACAACCAGGTGCCCCCTGAGTAGATTAAAAGAGGGCTGTAAAGGGGTGTGTCAAGGGAAACGTAGCCACACCAGTGTGTGGACTCAACCACATGTAAACTACTGTATAATATTTAATTTTTGTCATCTTGGATTTTGGAAGAATGTTGTTCCTAGGACTGATTTTAGCCACACTTCCCAGGAAGTGGTCACTCAAGAGGGTGGTGTCTGGCACATGGTTGGACAGGAGCACCCCATGCTTTCCACCTCACGAGCAAGGTTAATTATGGTGGAACTACCCCACAATTCAGATGCCTAATGGAACAAGACAAGAAGGAGGACTGCTCTGCTGGACCCCTGGCCTGCATCTGGACAATGCACTCAGAGGGACTACACCAGCTGCACACTTTGGGCTTCACCAATAAAAGGAGTTTGCCTGACTTCTACTACTCCAAGTAGGGACTCCCTGTAAGCTACAGGTAGAAAAGAGTCCCATGCATCAAGCCCTGAAAAAATAGACCAGCTGACCTATAACCAGTGGTCATTTGAGGATTTGAACTAGGTGCAGTGTGGGAAGTGAAATTCTAACCCTCACAGAGCAACTCAGAGCTTCATCAACCTCGAGGTGAGCTGTGGACACGTAAAGGACTTTAGAAGTATTTCGGGAAGAAGATCCAGAAATTTGGAGAAGTTTGCAGCAACTTCGGAAAAAAGCTCAATAAGTGGAATGACCCGACATTGTGAATCAAGCCGGGCAACATGAAATGCAAACTGGCCTGACTTGCAGGTTCAATCCAATGGAAAGCTCCGGAGACCCAGACTTAAAGGACTTCACCAGGGGCTTGTGGAAAGGCAATCCGATGACGTTGCATCAAAATCAGCTTGCTGGGAAGAAAAGCTCCAGAAAGGTTTCTAAGTCCGAAGATAAATGTTTGACCGAGGCTTACCGTACAGTGTATCTGAGGAGGGCTCCATCGAGGTTGGCTTCAACTTTCGACTTAGTCCCGGATGAATATTTCCATTCCAAAAAGTTTTTAAGTCTGAATGTAGCACAGTTAACAGAGGCTTCATGTGACGTATAACCGAAGTGGGCCTGCATCAACTTGTGCCATTGTCCCGGTCAGTGAGAAATATCAAAACATTTGTGTGAAGGTAAAACTTTGACTGATGCCTCCCACTCGTAGTCGAGCAGGGCTCCATTGCAGTCGGCCTCAACTTTTGACTTTGCCCAGGTCGAGTGTGACCAGATGTCCAGATTGGCGCTTTTGATTTCCGAATGCTAGAAAACATTTAGGGGCTGATTTACGAGCCCCTAGCATGTCCTTGTGCCACATTAGCGTAATTATCTTTAGGATAATGTGGCCTAACGAGGCCAAAACCTCAGCGCCAAATTTACAAAGTGGCGCAATGCATGCATTGTACTACTTTGTAACCCACTGCTCTACATTATGCCTGCACCAAGCATAATGTTGCAAAGGGTGCCTTCCCAAAGGGACCGAAAAAAACACTTTAAACACCACAGAGCAGGTGTTAAAAGGAGGCATGCCATTGTTTTCAATGGGCTTTGTAGGATTAGCGTAAAAAATGTTGATGCTAATCCGGCAAAGGTCCCAAATGGCGTAATTTAAAAAAAATCTAGTTCCCCTAACTACTGCCATGGTGCGCTGTATCTTAGATACGGTGCACACATGGTGGCATTAGGGGAGCACTAAGGAATGCAAGGAAAGTGGCACTGTACTGGGTTGTTAAAACAAAGCCTTAATTTCTAAAAATGTATATCCCCTGTACCCTTCATTAGATTATTGTCATTGTGATGTCATTTTCAAGATAGAAATATGATCTATCTTTATAAATTGATGTGGGATGTTTATTTTGTTTTGTGTTTTACTTATTTAGGCGGTCATTCTGACCTTGGCGGACGGCGGAGGCCGTCCGCCAAGGTACCGCCGTCAGAACACCGCACTGCGGTCGAAAGACCGCAGCGGTGATTCTGACATTTGCCCTGGGCTGGCGGGCGGCCGCCAAAAGACCGCCCGCCAGCCCAGGGCAAATCAACCTTCCCACTAGGATGCCGGCTCAGAATTGAGCCGGCGGAGTGGGAAGGTGCGACGGGTGCAGTTGCACCCATCGCGTATTTCAGTGTCTGCTAGGCAGACACTGAAATACTTTTTGGGGCCCCCAGGGGCCCCGCGGCACCCCCTACCGCCATCCTGTTCATGGCGGGCGAACCGCCATGAACACGATGGCGGTAGGGGGTGTCAGAATCCCCATGGCGGCGGAGCGCGCTCCGCCGCCATGGAGAACTCTGACGAGCAGCGGAAAGTCGGCGGTACACCGCCGACTTTCCGCTTCTGACCGCGGCTGAACCGCCGCTGTCAGAATGCCCAGCGGTGCACCGCCAGCCTGTTGGCGGTGCAACCGCGGTCAGTCGCCCTGGCGGTTTTTACCGCCAGGGTTAGAATGACCACCTTAATGTTTTGTTGATATTAAATGGTTTGTACATATATATATATATATACACACACATATATATATATATATATACACACATATATATATATGTATATATAGATAGATAGATAGATAGATAGATAGATAGATAGATAGATAGATAGATAGATAGATAGATAGATAGATAGATAGACAGGTAGAGAGATAGATAGATATACATATATATTGAAAAAAACAAAGGTTACATGGAAATTATAGTAGGGTCTGAATTTACTCATACAAAACCATAGAAATTTAGCAGTTATAGTTCCCTAAGCTAACTGTAACTTACGATCCCCCATAATGCACTGCGTATGACCTTACATATTACAACACTCATAACATGTTCAGTAACATAACTGATTACATCTCAAATTACATCGCTCATGACATTCACAGACCCACTCACACACTCACCCCTGTTAGAAATGGAGTCTTTAGTTGGCAATCAGGCTACCCCCTGACCAAGCAAGGACCCTCAATCTAGTCAGGGTAAAAGACTTAACCCAGAAGCAATGTGTAAGATATTTGTACCAACACACACAGTAATACTGTGAAAACCCTACAGAATGGAACCCACACCAGTTTAGAAAAATAGGTAATATTTATCTAAATCAAAAACAAGACCAAAACAACAAAAATCCAAAATACACAATCACCGGAGCAGTCCTTCAATGGCGGTAAGCCATTGGCGGTACACACTGCTGCGCTCAAAATACACACACACTTACAAAACTACACCACATTGGATAATTCAAACTACACACACCTGACACACATACACACACCACACCCACACACCCAATCTAATATAAAATACACACCCACATTACCCACAACCATTTCAACAAAAAAAAGATAGCTAACAGATAGACACAAGCCAGGAGCAGCAACTCTGAGCGACAGAACACAATCACCCATACACCATCCACGCACCTCACTGCACACACCACAACACATCACCCCACACATCACCCCATACATCCTCACACATATCACTCACACCACATCCATGACACCCCAAATACACCCTAGGGTTTCAGAGGAGGAGCTAAGGGTCATGGTGGAGGAAATCATCCGGGTAGAGCCACAGCTATTCGGATCACAGGTGCAGCAGACGTCCATTGCTAGGAAGATGGAGCTATGGCGGAGAATCGTGGACAGGGTCAACGCCGTGGGACACCACCCAAGAACAAGGGATGACATCAGGAAGAGGTGGAACGACCTACGGGGGAAGGTGCGTTCTGTGGTCGCAAGATACCAGGTAGCTGTACAGAGGACTGGCGGTGGACCCCCACAACTAACAACATGGGAGGAGCAAGTCTTGGCAATAATGCATCCTGAGGGCCTCGCAGGAGTAGCAGGAGGACTGGACTCTGGTAATTTAAATCTTTACTACTATATTCCCCCCCACCCTATCTGCATGCCAACACAAACTCTTACCCCTACTCTCACCCCCAGCACTCCACCACCTCGCATATACCCCATCATCACAACCCACGCATCCCAAAACCAAGCCCTGCATGTAACACCAATCCATGAACTCTCATCACAAACCAGCATGGACACTCATCACCACAGCATGCCCATTAGAGAGAATCACTTAGCCCACAAAATCACCACGCACACAAGGCAAAGCTGAAAGGGCAATCACAACCATACAGGGAAACACACCCATGTTCCAAATGGCACACGCAGATACAATAACACTGCATTTTTATCCCCACAGGACCCCTACTCAGCGTCACCGGAGAGGAGTTGCCAGCAACATCCAGTCCCACCCCAGAGGAGGCCCACAGTGATGACAGCAGCTCTGCATGCCTGGATCACGATCACCAAGCTGGCCCATCAGGGACCTCTAGACAGTAGGGTACCCAGGCACAGTCCCAACCCACCACAGACCCTCCCCCCTCAGGAAAAACCAGCACAGCTCCAACCCAGCAGGCCCATGCCACTGTCCCCAGGACACGTCAATCAGCAGTGTGTCCACCACTACAGGGACCTCAGCCATCCCACAAACACAGGACGATCAGGGACCTGGGGTCACTGGCAGTGGGTACACGGTTCAGGGGACAGAGGCACAGGACAATGGGGAAACTGGGAGGACTGCTGTGCGACAGGGGGAGGACAGGACCAGGAACCCACTCTCCAGGAGACACTCACCAACATCCTGGGAGCATACCACCATTCCCAGGAGACCATGGGCCAGATACTGTACAAGTTGCAGGAGACCCAGCGGCTGCAGGAGGGACAGTATCTGGGGATCAGGGAGGACCTCAAAAACATCTACCACCATCCTGGTCACCTTTGCAGGGGTGCTGGCAGACATGGCCAACACCATGAGGGAGGCAGTGGCACAACAATGGGCCCCTGACACTAGCCACACCGAAGAACAGCCCTCCACCTCTGCCAGCGCTAGTGGACAGGAGGCCCCACCACAAGACCAACAGGCCACCAGCACCCCACCCCCTGTAGAAGGAGAACCACCCTGCAAATGGTCCCTGCGATCCAGGCAGACACCAGAGAACATTGCCAAGACCCCCACCAGGAAGTAGGACTCTCCTGATTGTCACCCTCTTGTCCCAATCTGTCACCCTGTCCACCTTGAACTGCCATTACTCCCTGCCTATGACCCATTGGACAATGCACCTGTGATACCAAGAGACTGGACTCTAACTGAACATTCCTCCACCATCACCCCAGCCCATTGCACATCCCCCTCTATGTATGAGCGCTTAAATAAACACCCTTGAAACAAATACAAATCTTGAGTCTGTCAAATGATTGAAATATGTATTAGTACAACAGTCTGAAAACATTGCAAGTCATATGTACAGTAATATATACATTGGTATGACCTTTAGTGGGCAGCAGTACACATAGCAGGAGCCAGAGTGGGGCACAGATATCTGAAAATAGAGATGCCAAATGGTACAGTAAGTGACCATAGACATAGGGAAATCAGGCTGCCATGTACAATGTCCAACAGAAAACTGAAATGTAAAGAGAAGTTACAGTGTCTTACCTGTGTCTCAATGGAAGTACTGCTGTTTTATATTACTTCTGTTGTCCACATCTTCTTTCTCTGCCACCAACGTATTCAGGGTGGGGACCTTGGGCTCACATATTAGACACACCCGGTGCCTCTGGAGTTGGCCCATCACAATGGGATGCTGCTATTTCTCAAGATGAAGGCGTCATGCACAGAGCACGGATACTTGGCATTCACATGGAAGATGTACTAGTCTGCCAAACACACCATCTGCACATTCATAGAGTGATAGCTTTTTCTATTCCTGAACACTTGTTAATTTCTCGGGGGCAAATGCCACATGTGTACCACCAATGACACCAATGATGTTGTGGATATGTCCCAGGGCATAAAAGTCAGCTTTCACTGTGGCCAAATCCTCCACCTGGGGGAACACGATGTGGCTGTGCATGTGTTTCAGCAGTGCAAACAACACTCTGGTCAACATGTTAGAGAACATTGGCTGAGACATCCCTGATGCCATGGCCACTGTTGTTTGGAAGGAACCGCTTGCCAGGAAATGGAGCACTGACAGGACCTGCACTAGAGGGGCGATACCTGTGGGCTGGCAGATAGCTGAAATCAGGTCTGGCTCCAATTGGGCACACAGTTCTTGTGACCCGATCATGTCTGTATATTAGTATAATGTGTCTGTTCTTAATTGTCGCAAGGTCCACCAGGGGTCTGTACACTGGAGGATGTTGCGATCACATATTGATCCTCAGTGGTTGAAGCCTACGGGGGAAAACGCTGAGCAGAGGGTCACATTCACACATCAATTGAAATAATGATGCTAGTTTTCCATCACAGAACCTGTATGTGAATCCAAGAGTCAGTTGCTGTGCCAGTGTCTGCTGTGACGCAGCTAGGTGCCATGGTCTGTACCCCCCTGAAATGGTGGCTTCCTGACCTGTGAGGAGGGACAAGTGGATATGAGGTAATTCCACAGGCATTGTGTGCTGTTGCGGTAGGCGGTCGATGACTGCTGCACAACTCCGCATTGGTTATCATTGGGCCCTATGGGTTCCAGGAGCCAATGGCGATGTACGCCGGCAGTGAGGACGGTACGCACCGCCGCAAATGTGACCGCCATTTTCTATCTATTCACTCACTTGCTACCTGACCTTCAACAGGAGAGGACCTACAGTGCAAGTGCTGCTGTGACCTGTGTCTGGAAGCGGCAACGGCTCATGTGTCTGGGGAAAGGGACCCTGCCTTCACTGCGGGGTGTTGGAGAAACTGGTGGATGGGGTCCTACCCCAGTACATGTTACTCCTCCAGACAAACAGGTTAGTATACTGTAAGCATGATACTTGGGCCATGAATGTATGGATTGCTGTGTATGTAAGCCACATGTGGAGGGGCTGAGGCATCCTGGTGGTCACTCTATGTGCCTCAGGTGATGGGAGGGATCTGGTGGGCCAAGAGTATGACAGTCTGGACGGTTAACTAATTCCCTTTTCTGCTGACTTTTCCAAGCAGGTCAGCACCCATCAGAAAAAGGGTATTTGGCGTATCATAGCCAAGGAGGTGCGGACCCTGGGGGTCTCTGCCAGGTGGTGCACCCACTGCCGCAAACAGTGGGAGGACCTGCACTGCTGGGCAAGGAAGACGGCGGAGGCCCAGCTGGGGCTGGCCTCCCAACGAGGAAGGGGTGGCCATCATACCCTGATCCCGCTGATGTTCCGCATCCTGGTGGTGGCCTATCCGGAGTTGGATGGGCACTAGAAGGCATCACAGCAGCCACACGGGGGTGAGTACAGATTCTGAATCATGACTGTGTGCGCGTTAAGGTGCTACCTGGGTGGGGGATGTGGGCTGTGGGTGCCCCTAGGCCAGGGTGAACATGGCAGGGTTAGGCCCCTTTGTTGGGCAGGCTCTGAAGCACTCCAACCCCAAAATAGTGTTAGTGGTCATCTACCACTGGGCAGGGTCCTGTGAGTTTCAGGTGTGCAGCTAATGGCGTTAGGCATTGTACCCCATGGATGGTGACTAGCTTAGTAACTGGTAGTGCATGGCCTAGTGCATAGGGCTGCTCCCTGTGTGTTGTGTACACCAACGGTAGTGGTGTTGCTGGCATTGACCAAATGTATCCTCTGTCTCCTCCCGCTTTTTGTTTTGTCACCCTGTCCATGTGTGCATTAGCATCAACTGGCGGAGGAGCACAGGCACCGGTGACGGAGGGAGCTGCATCCCACATGGACCAGGAGGCCGAATCCACCAAAGGTGAGGGCACCAGTGGGATGGAGGGTGAGGGGAGCACCACGATGGGGACAGGAGGAGACACCACAGACAGCGACTCCTCCACCGATGGACGCTCCCTGGTGGTGGTGGACATCTCTGTTCCCACCCCAACAACAGATACAGCCGCCACCCCCCTACCAGCACCACCCTCCCAGCAGCCCCTCAGCGTCTTCCCCATGACCGCTCACCCAGGAGGGTGCTCCTTCGCCCCAGGCACCTCAGGCCCTGCCCAAGTCAGCCCTGCTGCCCTCAGTGAGGAGGCTATTGACCTCCTGAGATCCCTCACTGTGGGGCAGCCAACCATTCTGAATGCCATCCAGGGTGTTGAGAGGCATTTGCAACAAACAAATGCATACCTGGATTCATTCTGGCCAGGCAGCCCAACAGAGAGCATTTCAGGCTCAGGCCTCAGCGCTGATGGCAGCCGTTGTCCCTGTGTCCAGCCTCCCCCCTCCAACTTCCTCTACCCAGTCCCAATCCCTCAATCCCAGCCTATCCCAAGCACACCTTCAGACTATCATTCACACAAATCAACACACAAAAATGGCTCAGACAAACACAAGCACCACACTTCATCCCACAGGCACTTACACAAGCACCATCCCCATGCAGACACACCAACCTCCACTGCTTCCACTGTGTCCCCCTCCTCCTCCTTGTCCACCTCCCTCCCAGTAGCATCTCCACTCACACCTGCATGCACTACATCCTCATCCACTACCTCCATCACCAGCACGCCCATCACAACACACCCCTCACTGGCAGTCACCACCCCCACATCCATGCACACATCCCCTGTGTCCTCTCCCAGTGTGCTCTCCCACAAACGCAAGCACCCACCCACCCAACAGCCATCCACTTCACAACAGCATCCAGCCCATGCACCTGCACCCAAACTCAGCAGACACCTCCTACAACCACTCCCTTTTCCTCCACTCCCAAACCCTCTCCCTCTTCCCGCCCCAGTGTCCGTATGAAGCTTTTCCTGGCAAACATTGACCTCTTTCATCTCCCTCCCCCCCATCCTTCCCCTCGGGCATGGTGGCCAGGACCCAACCCAGTACCTCAGCCACCAAGTCGACGTCCGCTGTGGTTCCTGCAGCTATCGGAGGCTCAAAGGGGGCACACGTCAGCCCAGCCAGTGTGCCACCAACCCCTACCAAGGCCAAAGCCATCCCACCACCTGGCAAGCTGGAGAGGGGGACAGTATCCAGCAAGGGGAAGGAGCCACAACCACCCAGCAAGGCCACCTCAAAGACTCCAGCTGCCAGACCCAAGGTCACACCACCATCTGCCAAGGCGAGGAATTGGCAGAAAACACCAGGCAAGGCACTTCAGCTGTCCGAGGCTGCAGGTGAAGGCCTGGTGGCTACCGGCACAACCACCAGCACCGCTACCTGTACCGCGGCCAGCACCGCCAGCAGCCCAGCCACTAGTACTGCTGCAAGCACTGCCACCTGCACTGCCGAAAGCACCACCACTGTCAGCAGCATCAGCCCCAGTGGCCAGTCGTCCGAGGCTACAAGAGAAGGGCTGGAGCCTCCCTCCACCACTGGCAGCACTGGTACCTGCACCACGGCCAGCACCGCCACCTGCACCGCTACTAGCACCGCCACAGGCACAGCCGCAAGCACCGCCACCTGCACCGCTGACAGTAGCACCACTACCAGCAGCAGCAGCACCAGTGGGCAGCCGTCAGAGGCTGCAGGAGAAGGGCTGGAGCCTCTCTCCACCACGGACAGCACCCCCACAAGCACCGGCACTACCACCAGTTTGCAGAATGGAGTCTAGGTCTGCCTCCATGGACTTTCATGCAACCTGGTCCCTGCAAATATCATGCCTCAGACACCCAGGTGAGGTACTTAGAACAGCCATGCCCCAAGTGTTGCATCACTGGGCACAAAGACCCCATTAGAACCAATAGAGAATGGCATCCACTTACCCTATCCTTGGTAGGATGAGGCACACTGGGCACAAAGCCCCCTCCAGAACCAGTGGAGAAAGGCATCCGCTCACCCTATCCCTGGCAGTATGAAGCCCACTGGGCACAAAGCCCCATCCAGAACCAGTGGAGAAAGGCATCCGCTCACCCTATCCTTTTCAGTATGGAGCACACTGGGCACAAAGCCCCCTCCAGAACCAGTGGAGAAAGGCATCCACTCACCCTGTCCTTGGCAGGATGAAGCACACTGGGCACAAAGCCCTCTCCAGAACGAATGGGGAATGGCATCCACTCACCCTATCCTTGGCAGGATAAAGCACACTGGGCACAAAGTCCCCTCCAGAACTAGTGGAAGAAGCCACCCACGTGAGAGACTGTGGCGTTGCACTCCCCAGGACCAAGCAGTGGGCAAACCACCCATTAGAGAGACTGTGGCCTTTCACTCCCCAGGACCAAGCAGTGGGCAAACCACCCACTTGAGAGACTGTGGCACTGAACTCCCCAGGACCAAGCAGTGGGCAAACCACCCACTTGAGAGACTGTGGCTTTGCACTCCCTAGGACATCGCTGTGGGCATGGAGCCCTCTCCAGGAGCAGTGGCATTATTCCATCTTCC
The DNA here is from genome assembly GCF_031143425.1 of Pleurodeles waltl. NCBI lineage: Eukaryota > Metazoa > Chordata > Amphibia > Caudata > Salamandridae > Pleurodeles > Pleurodeles waltl. Next base: position 85,088,129 of record NC_090442.1, on the reverse strand, counting down.
GGCTGAGGTGCCCCCCCTTCCCCGTCCTCCAGAGGTGCCTGTGAGTTTTTGACCTGATGCCCCTGCAGTGTTCTCTCCATATTGAGGCAGGAGACAAGTATGGGCTTGGCCTATGACTTTTGGCCCAGTGGTCCACGGACATTTTGAGTGGACAATGTAACGCCTTATGTACATATTGTATATTTTTGTAAATATTGTTTTTAAAAGTATTACATATATCTGAATATTTATAAAATATCTCTGATTTGACTCTATTCCTTTTGTCCTTGCGTTCTTTCAGGGGGCTACGGGTGTAAATGTAATGTTGTTGCATGTGTTTGTGTGTATGGTGTTGGGGCGGGGGTGTTGCGTGTTGTGCGTGTGTGTCACTCTCTTTTTCCTCCCCCTTTCCCTGTGTTCTAGGTGCAGTACTCACCGTGGTCGTCGCCACCGCCGTTTGCACTCCTGCTAGATGAGGAGGTAGACCAGTCTGGGGAGGACCTGAATGCTCGGGGTCCATGGCGTCCTGGTTCTTCGTTGAGTGTTGAAAGGTGAGTGGTTCCGCTTCTGAGTACTGTTCCCGCCGTGCTTTTGATGGCATTGGGACCGCCCCTGAAAAGCTGGCAGATGGGTGGGTTGTGATGGGGTGGGCTGTAACTTGACTTCTGCCTGTCTGTTGGCGGTGTTAAAGTAGCTGTATGTGTTGGCGGTTTCCGCCGTGGCCGTGATCCCATTTTTTTTACTGCCAGCTTGTTGACGGTATTACCGCCACTTTAACACCGACCGCCAGGGTTGTAATGAGGGCCTAAGAGCCTTACTCCATAGAAAACAAAGGAAACGTTGATGTTACGCAAAGTACCTGGTTTGTGTCAAAAATAAAACAGTACAGGTGAGCGTGCATCTGAAAAGTCAACGATGCGTCGCATGTGAGGCCATGCATCGTTTCTTCTCCGGTCGGTCGGCGATGCATCATTTTCCTCACTTGCAAGAGAGTGATGTGTCGATTTCCAGATGGGCACCTCAGATTCGCTAAGGCTTGCTTTGATTTTGGACGCCCAGTGATGATACATGTGAAATCCAGCCACAGGGTGTTACAAAGCTGCACTGCATTGGGTTTGTGTCATTATCAGCAGTCGCAAGTGGGTGGCGGGTCGTTTATCAGCCACGTTGCAGATGGTGCATTAAAAATTTCCTCTCAAGGTACTCTGTGAGTGGATTTCTCTCCTTTTCTACAAGTTTCACCTTTTAAGGCCCCAGGGACTGGGAACCACTTGGCAGGGCAGGAGTCTCACAGGAGGCTCCAGGTGCTGGCAGAAGAAATCTTTGATGGCGCTGAGATTTCAACAACAGATTGCAAGCACAGTTCACACCCTTGGAGATTCTTCTCAAGCCGGCATGCACAGCAAACTCCAGTCTTTGTACCATTTCGCAGGCAGATGCATCAACTGCAGGATGGCCCAATAAAGCACAGTCACAGGCAGGGGCAGCACTTCTCCTAAGCTCTTCAGCTCTTCCCCTTGGCAGAGGTTCCACTTGAATCCAGAAGAGATATAAAAGTCTTAGGTTTTGGGTCCACTACTTATACCTCTTTCTGTATTTGAAGTAGACAAACTTCAAAGGAAAGTCTCTGTTGTTCACAAGATCATTTCTTTCCCAGGCCAGGCCCAAAAACATACACCAGGGGGGTTGGAGACTGCATTGTGAGAGGGCAGGCACAGCCCGTTCAGGTGTAAGTAACCACTCCTCCCTCCACTCTAGCCCAGGTGGCTCCTCAGGATATGCATGCTATACCCCAGCTCCCTTTTGTGCCACTGTCTAGAGGTGATTCACAGACAGCCCAACTGTCAGTCTGACCCAGACAGGGAATCCACAAACCAGCAGAGTCACAGAATGGTTAAAGCAAGAAATTGCCCACTTTCTAAAAGTGGCATTTTCAAACTAAAAATCTAAAAACCAACTTAACTAAAAGATGTATTTTTGAATTTTGAGCTCATAGTCCCCAAACTCCATATTTCTATCTGCTCTCAAAGGAAATCTACACTTTAAGGATATTTAAAGGCAGCCTCCATGTTAACCTATGAGATAGATAAGCCTTGGATACACTGGGATGAATGTTTCTGCAAAACAGCTTCAAAGATTCGGACCTCCCAAAGGTGGCCTCACAACATGCTGTTCAACCAAAATCAACTGTGTCATTAAACTGATCGATCTTGGAATCGACTGGTTACTACCAATAAAGTTAGAATCCCAGGACTCATCTGGTTCTGACAGAACATTGATGTTGATCAATGTATATTTCCACACAAATAAAGTCCAAAATAGGGAAAACATGGAAATATTGTTCATTACCATAAAAATGCTGCAGAGGCAATATAAGGATGCTGCCCTTATTGTGTTTGGTGATTTCAAGATAGATTTGAGAGAAGGCAGTACAAAACCCTACAATGGAATCCATCTGAATAATAAGTTTGAAAATCTTGGCTTGTGTGACTTGACACCCTTTCCAGGGGACATTCCTTCTGCACCAGTAACTTTCTTAAGTGGTACAAAAAAATCCAAAATTGACTTCACATTGATAGGTGAAACTGTACTGCCATTAGTCTCTTCATATAATATTCAAGCACGCCCACAGAGCGACCACTTCCTACAAGTTACTAAGGTACGGCACAAATGGAACCGGCTACCATCTGCAAACAACATGATCTCTGCTCTTGTGGCTTATGATACAAGGAAACTGAAATGGCTGGAGCCGGGCATTGAGAAAGTGATGGAAGAAGTACATCACTGTGTAGGGGTGAAGGCTTGGAAGCATTTCTGTGACTCTTTATTGAACAAATTCCCTATTAAAGAGCATCTTCCCATAACGGCAATTGAGGCAAATAATAAAGTTAAAGCTGGTCTTGTGGAGCACCCAACACTGCGCAAATTAAAAAACCAAGGCCCTCATTATGAGTTTGACGTTCAGTGGACCTCTGTGCTAGAGATGGTTGTTGCACCGCCGCAGGACTGGCGGTATAGACTGCCATATTACGAGTACTGGGAAGGCACCTGCAGAACACAGTAACGTTTCCGTCTGAACCGCCAATGTGGAAGGACCGCTGTTGCCGGCGGAAGACCCGTTCAGGCCGGTGATCAGACAGTTTCCACCCACTGTATTACAAGGTTGCACACCGCCAGGACTTCCAGGGCGGTCTAACTGCTGTGAAAACCATGGTGTAAACAAACAACATAAAAGGAAGCACCTACCTTTTGGAACACAGGCATGTCTGTAGGCGCCATGGCACATAAATTGCAAGTATTTCCAATGCTCCTTCTGGTCATTGACATCCAGGACCAGCGACGCCGACATAGACACCAGCTGTAAATTCCCCATCCTAGCACACACTGGAGGGAAGGATATTAGTACACACACATGCAGGCACAAATGCACAGTCACCATACATACATGCGCAAGGAAAGCCAGGACAAGCTATGTAGCATCGACACTAATGGTGCCGTTGTAGGTAAATAGTATTGAAAATATAAAAATGACAACAACTATATTCAAAATGCCACAAGTGCCATTGCGTCATTGTCCAAATGCCCCGGGCACACTGGTCATGTGAGGACTGCTCAACTCCTGACTACAATGTGCAAACCTCCACAGGGCAGGGGCATCAATGGGGCATGCAGGCACCTCAGGGATGGGGGGATGAGGTGGTGTGTGATCAGGGTTTGAATGGGGGTCCTTCCTGTATTTATCAAGCTCCTCCCCCTTACTGTCCTGCTGTCGGGGGGACACCTTAGCCTTGCCCCTCTTTCCTGCCTTCTTAGGTGGGACGGCGGTAGAGGCTACCACAACAGGGGACCCAGATGGAGTGCTACCAGGGCTGGAGGTGTGAGGGCAGGTGTGCCTGTTGTGACAACACAGCACACTGCTGACTGTGGGGCATGGCTCAGCCCAGAGGAAGACAGGGAGGTGGATGGCAGGGGCCTGGGAAGGGTAGCAGGCCATTTGGGGGAACAGGGAGTGGACCAGAATACGGAAACAGGGAAAACTCATGCACAAATCTCTTTTTAGGGGCAGCGGGGAGGTCATGGGTTAGGCATTTGGGAGTGGATGGAGAGGGGATGGTTGATAGGTGTGTTCGTGGATATGGTTTGTGTGCTAGTGCGTGGGTGTATGAAATGTGTGGGTTGTGTGGATGAGTGTGGGCGTAAACGTGTACTGGGAGGAGGAGAGGAGGAGACACGGAGATGGCAGGGGGATGTGTGATTGAATGTTGGGGTGGTATGTGCAGGTAGGGTGGATGTGCTGCATATGGTTGTGTTGACTGTTGTGTGTGCGGATGTGGTGTATGGGGTGCATGCATGGGTGTCAGCTGTTGTAGTCATGGTGGCAGTGAGAGGACATGTGTCTGGACCTGAGACTGATGATGTGCTATCTGCATGTGTGAGTGGAGATGTGACTGTGAAGGGGAGCAGGTGGGGGAGTCAGGGTAGGTACTGGATGTTGGTGAGTGTGCATCTGAATGGCGGGTGTGAGCATGGCAGTGGTGGCATTTTTGATGCATGTGAATGTCCTTGCGCTCAGGGTCTGTTGGTGGCGAGTGGGAACAGGTAGTTGGAGGGTGGACAGAAGAAGAAGCAACACTGGCTGTTGTCAATGAGGATGCCAGAGCCTGAAAAGATCTCTGAAGGGCAGACAGGAACACATTTGACTGTTGCATCTGGGATGCCAGACCCTGGTTGGCATTAACGATGGTTGTCTGCCCAACAGAGATGGACCTCAGGAGGTCAATAGCCTCCTCATTCAGGGCAGCAGGGCTGACTGGGGCAGGGGCAGAGGTGCCTGCGGTAAAGGAGATGCACACTCTCCTGGGTGAGTAGGCATTGGCAACTGGGTGGGAAGGTACAGGGAGGGCGGTGCTGGTAAGAGAGGGTAGACAAGGAAGGTGCAGGCATAGGGCTTGAAGGATCCACCACCACCAGGGAGTCACCATCGGAGGAAGAATCTGATGAAGATGTAGATGTTCCTGTCTCCCCTGTGGTGCTCTACTCACCCTCCGTCCCACTGGACCCCTCGGCTCCACTGGTATCAGGCTCCTGGGTCCCGTGTGATGCAGATTCCCCACTTGCTGGTGCCCTTTCTCCTTCACTAGATGATGCTGTTGCACACAAAGACAGAGGAGCATAGGGAGGGAGGGTGGAACAGTGAGAGACAGGGTGGGAAGAAAAGAAACAGAGAGCAAGTGGTCAATGCCAGAACAACAGCCACATACAAGTCACTACAACATACTCCAGTGCCATGTCATTACATGCCATGCCTTCACACACACATGCCATTGAAATGACAGCCCATACGTGCCAACTCAGTCATGCACATGAGTTTCACACATGCTGCTACACATTCAATCCTGTACAGGATGAAAGCCATACCTTCAACACATGTCTGAGCCGTCTGATTGGCTCATGGCTCCATACGATCACTAGACCCAAAATGTGTACTCTATAGGTTTTTGGAGGCATATTTACACAGCCACATAACCCAAGCACATATAGCTGTATGATGTGAAACCTCAGACTTCGCAGACTGCGCATACACCACATGCCAGCAGACAGCAGATAGGGATATGGCCCAGGCAACAGTGATTGGATAGTTGGGAGTACAATGTGTGTGAACTCCAGAAGCAGGAACCCTGTCCACATCTAAGTCCCTCCTCATGTACTACACAGTTGCCCTGTCATCGACGCCACTTAGCAGTAAAGGTAACCCCAACTCACATCCTGCACGGCATGTAAACACATGTATGTCCGGCATCAATGTGTCCCAAGCTTAGTCATACAGTAGCTACCTGGCACACATTCCACAGCCTTCACACACTGCACAGGCTGCACCTGTCACTCACCACATAACTTACGTACGAATGTGAACTCACCCCCTTGTGGCTGCTGTGCTGCCCTCAAGCGCCCATCCACCTCAGGGTAAGTCACCACCAAAATACAGGACATAAGGGGGGTCAGGGTCTGACAGGCCCCTCTCCCTCGTTGGGAGGACGTCCCCAGCTGGTCCACATCGGTCTTCCTCACCAGGTGTTGCAGGTCCTCCCACCGCTTCCTGCAGTGGATGCTCTGCTGGGCGTGGACCCCCAGGATCCACACTTGCTTGGCGATGGCATGCCAGATCCTCTTCTTTTGATGGGCACTCACCTGCATAGATATCACAGAGAAAAGGAGACAGTCATGGCGTCTTAGGGACTGCATTGGAAACAGCACATCCCCTGAACAGATGCTCAGTGCAACCTTTCAGTTGTCCTCACAGCCCACAGCGAGGTCCTTCTACAAGTCACTCATCCTCGTCCAAAGGCCCACATTCACATTCGTACCACTGACAGAAAGTACAATCATACAGTAGTGCACTCACCTGATGCCCTGGCGCCCCATATAACTGGGCATACAGGGGTAGGACACCCTCCACAAGCTTCTTAAGTTCCTCCTGTGTGAAGGCTGGGGTCCTATCCCCTGCAGCATATGGCATCTTGGCTACCAGTGGAAGAACACAGCAGCGCATGCAATGGAGGTATACTCAGCACACATGCCAGGAGTCAAGTGAACATGAGCACATGAAATGGAGGCCACGGCTGCCGCAGATCTCACCGTCACCACCGGCGGTGATTACCTTTGGCTTATGTCTCCCATGGGCAACCATGTTACCCATGAGGAGTTGCATGGTGGTTGCGACTGCCTACCGCCATGACGTCTTACGCCAGCGGAATTCTCTCACTTCCATCTGTCCCATGCATGCAGGACAGGTGGCTGCCATTTTACTTCTACAATGTGTACAGAGGGGGTTTACGAGGTGCATCATGGATGTTAATAGTGACCTGTGCACAGCTCCACTGCGTCCACACAGTCCTTCATGCACATAATGATTGCCACTCCCTCCTATTCTCAGGTGTAGTGGAAGAATGATGGTGAGGAATGCTCCTGTCTACAGGCCCCTGGTCGATCTTGCCACCCTTGAAGAAAGGCATGTCATCCAGTGCTATCGGTTCAACTGTCAGACCATCATGGATCTTGTGAGGCTGCTGGAGCCAGATCTGCGGTCTGGTCTTCATCATCCCAATGCCATCACCCCCACAATACAGGTGTTGGCACTTTTCCACTTCCTAAGGGTCCAGCCAAATAACAGTAGGCTGGACTGGAATGTCCCAACCCATGTTCAGTAATGTTTTGAAGAACGTTCTATGTGCCCTTCTGAAACATATTGGCAGCTATATCAGGTTACACCAACATGACGATCTGGCCACTGGGAAAGCAGCCTTCTACACTGTGGCACATTAGCCGCATCTGATCGGGGATATTGATGGGACCCACATTTCCTTGGTGTTACCCAGGAGGAGTGAACAGGTGTTTAGGAATGGTGAAAACTTCTACTCAACCAATGTTCAGGTGGTATGTCTTGCAGACCTCTACATCACTCAAGTGACTGCCCAGTTCCCAGGCTCAGTGCAGGATGCGAACATACTGCAGAACAGCAATATCCCACACCTGATGGCACCACTGCAAAGGGATCGTGCCAGACTCATTGGTATGTATTGTGTCACATGTGTGCCTCTGTATTCTGCACACTCTACACCACCTTCCAGATTTACCTGTAGTGTTCAATATGCCTATTACCTCTGTGCACACAGGTGTCTCTGGTTATCCCAACCTGCCATGACTACTGACATCTCTCAGGCATCCGACTACACCATCAGAAAACCATTTCAATTATGTCCAGGTAGGACCCGACAGGCAATCGAACGCACCTTTGGAGTGCTGAAAGCCAGATTCAGGTGCCTGCACCTTACTGGAGGGGCCCTTCTGTACAAACCAGCAAAAGTGTGCCAGAACATAGTAGCATGCTGCATGTTGCTCAATTAAGCTATCAGACGTCATATCCCATTACTGGATGCTGAGAAGGGTGCAGCTGTGCCAGTGGCTGATGAAGGGGACATGGGGAGTGATGAGGAGGATGATGACGATGATGCAGCTGATTCCAGAGCAGAGCTTATACAAGAATACTTCCACTGACATACAGGTATGTGTCAGAGCCATGCTATGTAACCAGTAGCATTGTCTGCCGAGTGCAGGGCTGCTACCAGGGTTGTGTATTCAATGTGGGAGTAGTGTGTACACATTACTTTAGATGTCAAGCTGGTAACTGTATTACAGAACTTGTAAATGATTGCTCCCACTTCTGGGACTGTCACATTAATTGCTAGGTCAATGGTCTTCCTGTTACATATGTGATGGCTGTACATAATGTACTCATGGTAGATTAAGACGTAGACAGAAATTGTGCTCAAAGGTGTTTATTTTAATGATACAAGTGCAAGGGCTGATGAGAGGGGTGATGGCGAATGGGATCATCAGGGTACTTAGCCCACCTATGGGGAGTCGTTGTTAAGTATGATGGCCATGTGAAAAAGATGTTATGACAGATGACAGTCAACAGGGTGTCGCTTTGACACACAAGGTGGTATGTTCTGAAGTGGCTCACTTGCTGGCGGTGGTCTTGGTCTTTGGCATCAGTGGAGACTGTATGTCTGGTTAGACATCCTTTCTTGTGTGGGGGCTCCTCAGCAACAGGGGAAGGGGTGCTGATGTCTGCGTATCCTGTGGCAGAACCTCCATTCCAATGGTTGCGGATAACATGGAGGGCTCAGATGTGATCTGGATTATGGTAGGGGCCTGCTGGTGGGTCGTGGACTAATGCTGGATGGTGGCACTTTCCGTCAACACCCTTGCTATGGTGGCCATGGTGGCATAGTGGGTCTGCCACTGCTGCGTAGCCTCCTGATGGTTCTCCCTCTGTAGCCTCTGGGTCTCCTGCACGGTAGTGAGAATCTGGGCCATGGTGTTCTGGGTTTGGTGGTATGTCCCCAGGTCCTGGTTGAGGGCCTTCTGGCCAGTCTGATATTGTTGCTTCCCCCTCCCTTGGACCACAGATCTTCTCCTATTAGCCCTGCCCCCCTGTGCCTGTGCCCCTGGCACAGTGTGCCCAGTCCCAGGAGCACCAAGGCCTTCAATGTCTGGGGCGTGTGCCCTTGACTCATGCCCCTGTACTGTGGGGCACACCTCTAATTGAATGATCCCTGAGGCGCAGGTTTGGGGGGAGGGGCTACCTGTGGTGTAGTAGCCACAGAGGAGGGTGAGTCCGGGGTGTCTAAGTTGGGGCTGCTCAAAGTGGACTGACCAGTTGCCTCAGATGGCCCAGGCATTTCTTCGTCCTCCAGACATCCACTGGGGCCTTCACGCTGGGGAGGAATGTCTGACCCTGGCATCCTCTGCTGGATGGCAGTAGCAGGGTTCGCTGTGGATGGAAAGTGTGAGAGTTATTATGTGGAAATGTTTTTATAGAGTTATGGTGTGCCACTTGCAGTGGGTGGAATCGTTACCCAGGGATGGCAATGACATTTGCAGCAATGGTGACACTGCATGGTGAATGGCATTTGGGCCATGCTTGTCATATCAATTGTAGTTGTGGGTTTTCTTTTTGACATTGCTGTCATTAACATTGGTAGTGAGGTGGTGGTGGCTAGCAGTCTGGGTGGACTGTGGGATGAAAGCCCATGTCGGTGCACCATTGTGAGGTGTGAGTGTGACTCGGATCCGGCATGCCTAGTGATAGATTGTGGGAGTGGTAGTTGAGGAGATACGAAGGTTTAGCATGCATTGTGTGGGGTGGGTGTGTGGATGGTGGGAGAGGGGTGGTGTAGTATGCAGAGTAGGAAAGTGGGGTGATAGTGGGGGGTGCATTCTTGTGGTTTGTGATATGATGGGAAGTGGTAGGTGCTTGGGAGGCATGCAGGACTGGAGTGGTTAGTGTTCAGGGGGGTTTAGGTTCCTTAGCAGTATCAATCCCTCCAATGAGTCCTGTCAGACCCTCAGGATGCATGATGTCTAAGACCTTCTCCTCCCAGGTTGTCAGGTCAAGGGGAGGAGGTGGGGGTCCATCGCCATTCTTGTTGAGGGCAATGTTGTGCCTGGACACCATGGAACAGACCTTCCCTCTGAGGTTGTTTCACCTCTTTCTGATGTCATCCTTTGTGCTTGGGTAGCTGCCGACTACGTTCACCCTGTCGACGATCCTCTCCCATAGCTCGGTTTTCCTGGCCATTGATGTTTGCTGGACTTGTGTTCCCATCAGTTGTGGCACAACTCTGATGATCTCATCCACCATGACCCGTAACTCATTGTCGGTGAAGCGTGGGTGCGTGTGGCATGACATGTTGTGGGGGTCCCTGCAACGTGTGAATTCTTTCTCTACATGCAGTGGCTCGTGGCTCGTATATCTCTGGCTCGTAGTGATATTCGCAAGGGTTTGTGGGGATGCAAGGGGGTGTATATTACAGTGCGGTGAATAGGTGTGTGTGGTGTGTGTATATGTTTCAGGTATGGGGTATTTGGGCTGTCCAATCTGGTATTGTCTTCTATTGGTGGTGATTTCCTAGCCCGCCGTTGTGCACATAGCAAATGGTTTACTACTGTGCATGTTCCCCTGTGCTGAATTGTGACTCATAATATGATGGCCGCAATGGTGTCAGTCGGCAGGCCCGGCAGACAGACAGTCGCTCTTTTGCCATCAGTGGCACTGGCGGTGTTGGATTTCTGGCTGTATTTCATCAGCTTGGTGTTTGTGACTTGTAATAGGGCGGACACTGTACCTCCAACACTGGTGGCATGGTGGCCGGATTTTGCATGGCGGTCTTGGCTGAAGACCACCAAACTCATAATGAGGGCCCAAGTCTCTAGTGACAAAGGATATCTGATGGGGAAAGAAAACCGATAAAACAAGGCTTCTTGAACTAAGGCCCAAATACAAGAACAATTGTTGGATGGAAAAACAGAGATATTATGAAGATCTGTGGGCCAAGCTCCTTATGCCTAACAAACAGAATAATAATAAAAGGTTTTGGCAATTGGTGAATGGGCTAAGCCAGGGTAATAATCAACATGTGAATGCAGGTACAGACGAACCCACGTGGGAAGGAAGAGGCCTTTCGGGCCGTAAGTCTTTATAATCCAAGTACGTCAAACTTTTGCTTCAGCGTGAAGTTGAAAATACAATCCCCTCCATCTGATATTGAACAAGAACACACTCTAATAAGCATAGACATTGAACAGCTGACAGCCCTCATCAAGAATTTACAACTGGAAGGGGCAGCTGGTCAGAGTGGGAGCCCAAATGCCCTATTTAGAGGAGATACTACATACTGCGCTTACTATTTGGCGATGCTTTTTAATGATCTCTAAGGCACTAAGCAGTTTCCAGACACATGGAAAGGCAGCATCTTCCACCCAATACATAACACAGGAAATCATGCATCCTCCTCAAATTATAGGCTTATAGCCTTGATAGATGTGGAAGCCAAACTGTATGCAGCCTGTCCATTGCAACAACTAACGGTATGGATATACGAAAGACAACTATTACCACAAAGTCAGACAGGCTTCAGACTTGGCATGGGAGCCTCAACCAATCTGGCAGCACTGGCTCTGTTGGGTACGAAAGCCAGACTCAAGAACAGTTGGTTATTTGCATGTTTTATTGATCTAAAGCCCGCCTTTGACCGTGTGCCAAGAACTCGCTTATGGGAAAAATTGAAAGGTTGGAGCCTTCCCTATAGTCTAATGAACACAATGATGGACTTATAGTTGGCTACTTGGGCGCAAGTAAAAATTGGATAGGGTGGCCAAGTCACTGATAGAAATCAAACCGCTATGGGATTAAAACTGTACTAGCGCTTGTGCTATTTAATTTATACCTTGCAGACTTGGCCGATGCCCTTGCACCCGTAAATAGTCACGCGCTGGTCTTGGCCAGGGAAGGAATAGCATCACTACAGTATACAGACAACATAGTTTTACTCAGTCAAACACCAGTCAGACTGGAGAATAGCATTGACGCACTTACAACATATATTATTAAGCAAGGTCTGGAATTGAACTGAGCAAAACTAAGCTTGTCCGGTTGGTTGATACGTTTGTGTGGTTCATTAATGGAATGGTTGGTTTGTGTGGTTCATTAATGGAACACAGGTGGTTGTTGTCCCGATATACAAATACTTGGGTTTCACAATGGATCATCTTGATCTTTAAACCACAGCTTGCTGCTGTTCAAGCTAAGGCATACTCCTTGACCTACAGATTCAAATTGTCAGAAATGGGGTCTTTGGTTGCAGTCAGGTTACCCCCTGTCCAAGCAAGGACCCTCACTCTAGTCAGGGTAAAAGAGAATCACCATGAGCTAAGCCCCGCTCACCCCCTTGGTAGCTTGGCACTGGCAGACAGGCTTAACTTCACAGTGCTAGGTGTAAAGTATTTGTACTAACACATACAGTAACTTAATGAAAACACTACAAAATGACACAACACAGGTTTAGTAAAATAGAAAATATTCATCTAAACAAAACAAGACCAAAACGGCAAAACTCCACCATACACTAGTCAAGTTATTAATTAAAAAACAAAAAGAGTCTTAAATCCTATGGTAAACAGATAAAACACTGTTAGCGTTGAAAAGTACCTTAGTTGCATTCAAATAACATGCACAGGCGAGTGTGCATCGGAAAAGGTAAGCAGTGCATCGATTTCTCACCTGCAAGTGAGTTCGTGCGTCATTTCTCTTTCTCCGGTCGGACTGGCATGTCTTGTTTTCCGGCGATGCGTAGATCCGGGCAACACTCAGGTCCAGGTCGTCGCTGCATCAGTTTTCCAGGCCCAGCAAGGTTTGCGTCGCAAATCCTGCTGCATGGTGATAGCAAAGCCGCGCTGTGTGGTTTGCGACAATACCAGCCTCTGGCAGCGATGCGGCACGTCGTTTCTCCAGCCGCGTGCGTCAATCTCCCAGCCGCGCTGCAAGCACTGTGTCAATTTCAGCCACGGAGCCGGCGGCGCGCTGTTTCTTCAGCCGCTCTCGGAGGATCCGTCTGAAATTTCCCCGCACGGCGGTCTGTGCGTGGATTTTCAGGCTTGGTCTGCCAGCTTCATCTGTCAAGGACCCAGAAACTAGACAGGGCACCACTTGGCAGGGCATGAGTCTCAGAAGAGATTCCAGGTGCTGGCAGGTGAAGTCTTTGATGGCCCTGAGACTTTAACAACAGGGGGCAAGCTCAGGACAAGCCCTTGGAGATTTCTTCACAAGCAGGAATGCACAACAAAGTCCAGTCTTTGTCCCCTTTCACCAGGCAGAAGCAGCAACTGCAGGATAGCTCCACAAAGAACAGTCACAGGCAGGGTAGCTCTTCTTCCTCAGCTTTTCAGCTCTTCTCCAGGCAGAGGTTCCTCTTGATTTCCAGAAGTGATCTAAAGTCTGTGGTTTTGGGTTCCCTTCTTCTACCCATTTTGCCCTTTGAAGTAGGCTTACTTCAAAGGAAAGTCTCTCTTGTTTATGAAATCCTGCCTTGCCCAGACCAGGCCCCAGACACACACCAGGGGGTTGGAGACTGCATTGTGTGAGGGCAGGCACAGCCCTTTCAAGTGTGAGTGACCACTCCTCCCCTCCCTCCTAGCACAGATGGCTCATCAGGATATGCAGGCTACACCCCAGCTCCCTTTGTGTCACTGTCTAGAAAGAGGTGAAAACAGCCCAACTGTCAAACTGACCCAGACAGGGAATACACAAACAGGCAGAGTCACAGAATGGTTTAAGCAAGAAAATGCTCACTTTCTAAAAGTGGCATTTTCAAACACAAAATCTTAAAATCAACCTTACTAAAAGATGTATTTTTAAGTTGTGAGCTCAGAGACCCCAAACTCCACATGTCTATCCGCTCCCAAAGGGAATCTACACTTTAATCATTTTTAAAGGCAGCCCCCAGGTTAACCTATGAGGGGGATAGGCCTTGCAACAGTGAAAACCGAACTTAGCATTATTTCACTGTCGGGACATATAAAATACATAAGTATATGTCCTACCTTAAACATACGCAGCACCCTACCCATGGGGCTACCTAGGGCCTACCTTACGGGTGTCTTACATGTAAGAAAAGGGAAGGTTTAGGCCTGGCAAGTGGGTACAGTTGTCAAGTCGAATTGGCAGTTTAAAAACTGCACACACAGACACTGCAGTGGCAGGTCTGAGCCATGTTTACAGAGCTACCAATGTGGGTGGCACAACCAGTGATGCAGGCCCACTAGTAGCATTTGATTTACAGGCCTTGGGCACATCTAGTGCACTGTACTAGGGACTTACCAGTAAATCAAATATGCCAATCATGGATGAACCAATTACATACACATTTTGTATAGGAGCACTTGCACTTTAACACTGGATAGCAGTGGTAAAGTGCCCAGAGTAACAAAAACAGAACAAAACAAAGTCCAGTAGACATCAATAACCTGGGAAACAGATGCAACAAGTTAGGGGAGGCCACGCCAAGGATGCCAAGTCTAACAGAAATCATTAAAACAAAAATTGTGTTACCCGTCATACAATCATCTGCTTTCTGTTATGGCAGCTCGCTTAATGCCCACTCTTACTTATGGGGCCGAAATAATACTGGGTCTGGAAGCAGCTTTCTAGAACCAAGTTCAAATGAAGGCTTATAAATCAGTATTTCAGATCCTACATTTAGTATCCCTGCTCAGGTACGCTTAGAATTTGGTCTGAAAAATTATGAATATCAGAGTAAATGTGCCTATATTAAACTTTGTTTAAGATTGCGTGCAGCAGAGTCTGGTACCATCAACAACCTATGCTGGATTGAAATTGAGGAGCAATAGAGTTGCAACGATAACGGCACATGGGGTCAGCACTTAAACTACTCTATTGAGGAACTAGGCTTGCAAGAAGCATGATCCATGAGCCTGGGTAAAGTGGAGTTTTACCGGAAAGCAAATGCTACCACTAGGTTGCTGTTCTCAATCACTGACAAACACGCTCTCAAGAAGACGACATGCCTGGACCATATTGACATCATACAAATCTCTATGGGCTCAGGAGTATTTAGCAGTACCCTTTACCCAGACATTGAAACAACAATTTATGCTTTTGCGATTTGGCATGATAGAAACTAAAGACATGGTCCCTTCATGGAGACAGCAAGCACAGTCACATTCTTGTTGACTTTGCGGGTACAAACAAGAATCACTTGAACATGTTTTTGGTGTGTGCTCGGCATTGTCAGAATATAGGAGAATATACTTGAAAAATATGTTTGGGTCACTGAACATATGCTCATACAGGCTGTCTGTTATTAGTTGGTTAAGTGGTATTTCAATCCCGTTTTCTTGTCGGGACTAAATTCATGGTTCAGGTGAAGAAATGGAGAAAATAGCTGAGTAGGTAGTGTGTGCCCGACATTGTCGACATGTCTCCATGCTGATGAGTACCTAAATGGTAAATCTTAGTATATTCGTTATTTATTAGTTATTAGTAAATTAGTTTAAATTATGTATTTATTTTAGTAACTAGGATGCACTGTCACTTTTTAACGGATGTAAGCGAGTGCTTGTACTTAAGACCAGCAAAGCAAAGATGAAACTAGTTGAGTAGGTCTACTTATGCCTTTAAGCATTTTTTAAGCCTAATACTTAAAAAAATTATTTAGTATTAGGACAAACCAAAGTTTTAATATATTCAAATTTTAACTAAAGAGCATGTTTGAGTGTTTATAATATATGAATATGTGATTAGCGTTGGTTTTAATTAACTTTGCTAATACATTTACAAATTATTTACGATAGGCCTTGCAACAGTGAAAACTGAATTTAGCAGTATTTCACTCTTAGGACATTTAAAAACCACCAGTACATGTCCCGCCTTTAATATATACTACACGCTGCACATAGGGCTACCTAGGGCCTGCCTTAGGGGTGCCCTACATGTGTGCTGCGGGCCCATTAGTAGCATGTGACTTACAGGCCCTGGGCACCTATAGTGCACTTTACTAGGGACTTACTAGTAAATCAAATGTGCCAATCATGGAAAAGACAATTACACATAAAATTTCACATAGGGAACACTTGCACTTTAGCACTGGTCAGCAGTGCTGAAGTGCCCAGAATGCACTTTAGCACTGGTCAGCAGTGCTGAAGTGCCCACAGCAACAAAAACAGAAAAAAACTGAGTCCAGCACACATGAACAACCTGGGAAGCAGAGGCAAAAAGTTAGTGGAGACCATGTCAAGGATGCCAAGTCTGATATCTCCCCTAATAATAACTCATACACCTACTTCCACATAGCCACTGACATACCCATTCGAAAAGCCATGCAGTCACACACTTACCACTGAACTGTAGAGCTACTCACAGATCAAGTCACCCATACAGCCACTAACAAAACCACTAACTCACATATACAGCCACTCATGAACCTATTCACTGACCAATACATACACTCACTCATCCAGTCATAAAGAAATACATACTTGTACACACCCACTCATACACCCATTCAGCCCTTCACACATTTAATCAGTCATACATACAGGTACTCACACACCTATTCACTCATCCATATAGTCACTCATACACACACTTACTAACCCATAGAGTTACTTACACACCTATTCATTTATTCATACATATACTGACACATTCTCACTCATGTATACTGTAAATAAGCCAAGCACATACTCTCCCATGCAATGTCTCCAACACAAACTTACTTGCTCTTAGAGTCACCCACATACCCATTCACTCACTTATCCATACAGCCAGTTACACAATCACTCATTCATCTATACAGCCACTTACATACTCATTCATACATCCATATAGGCACTCATCTACCTTATCACTCACCAACACAGTCACTTGTGTAACTGTTCAATCACTCATTTAGCTACTCATGCTCCCTCTCATTCGCATTTACAGTCCCTGACGCACCTACACACTCACCTGTACAACCACTCATTCACCCTTTAATTCAGAATTACAGCCACTTAAACATCCACTCACTCATCCATACATATACTAACCTATGCACACACTTACTCATACACTCACTAACACACCCACTCAGTAATCCATACACAAACTCATGCTCACTCTTGTATATAGTCTCTCACATACCCCCTCACTCTTCTATACACTACTTACACACCCACTCACTCACCTAAACAGGCACTCCCACAACAATGTACCTTAGTATGTAGTTTTAACACTAAGTGCATTTTAGAAAATACTCACAATCATGGTGTGATGCCATCAGTGAGGGTGTCATTTGAGATGTCATTAGTGATGCCATCAGTGATGTCACTGACCATGTCATGATTGATTTAATATGTGAGGTCATCAGCAGTGCATTAAGGGAGTATAAGATATAGTTAGCTTAGGTAACTATAACTGCTGAATTTCTAGTTTAGTACGAGTAAATTCAGAACCTAAATATAACGTCCATGAAACCTTTGTTTTTTTCAGTGAATTTCTATGTTTTTTTTGTTGCTATTTTTTTGCTATTTCCTAACTACGTTTTTTTTCACATAAAGTAATTTTCATTACTACACGTTAATACAACCATCACTACGCATGGCCTTTGGCGGCCCATCCCTATAACAACCCTACCCTGCACTACCCCGCCCCAGGTTGATCTCGGTGCCAGGGACCCCATCCCCCAGGCACGGCCTAAATATTTATTTGTGGAGGGGCCATTCTCTGGGGTCGATCTCATGCCCAGGGATCCGATACACCGAGGCCAGACCATGTGACCTGGGTGCCCCCCAGGGCACCCAGTCACAATGTTGGGGACCGTGGGAGGGGGTCCGCAGGCCCCCACCGTCCCAGCTGGCTGCCTACCTCCTTCAGGAGCCAGCATTGGTGTCACAGAGAGGGAGCTGCTAAAGTATCTCCCTCTCTGTGAGAGCAATTGTTTCCTCTGTTTCCCTACCTAAATCTCTACGGGCATGGAAACAAAGGAAACCTCTGCTCGCACCGTGTAAGAGGGAAACAGCTATCTCCTGGGGGTTGGCAACCCAGGACAAAGCAGGAGTCCTCCCTGAGGGGTGGAAGTCCCCAGGGACATCTGTGGCTTCTTGAGGGGGGCTGCACAGCCCCCTCCAATGTAAAGATCCCCAGGGAGGATGTGGTCCGCGGGGATATGGGAGTCTGAAATACAACCCCTTTTCTTTTTTTAATGTTTGTTACAGGGAGGTGGTGGTCCCCAGGGATGTGGGGGGGAGAGGCGCCCCCCTAAATAAAATTACAGAAATGCTCTGCAGAGGCGGCAGTCCCTGGGGCTGCACAAAGGCCAGGAGGGGGGATCCCGTGTGCCTCACTCCTTATTTAGCACATTGCCCCCATACCTGGCCAACCCATGGGCTTTAAAATAAACAGGCATGGTAGCCCATGCTCGTTTAAAAAAAACTTTTTTGGATGCAAGTTCAAAAAGTTCAAAAAATCACAGCATAAACCTTTTTTAAAAATGTTTTTTTGCCCTGGTGGGGTACCTCTGACACCCCACTACCAAAGCTAAGGGGTTGGGGTGTCTCTCCCTTTTTATGTTACTTTTTTTTTTAGGGACAGCTGAAATCAAGTCCCAGAATCACTCCAAACACTTCCTAGTTGAAATTTTGGCAGCCAATCAGAGCTGTGCATTTCCCTGCATGAGCTTGTCATAATTTGTGAAGTCATCGCAGCCAGTGATATAAAAATGTGGATTTCTTGACATTTCTTTAAAACTACTGAATGGATTTATACAGAATAAGCAAAAGCACAATCCTTTTTTCTTGGCCCTCACTTGAAAGATAACACAAAACTTTCCATGCACAACAAGAATCAACGGGGCACTTTTTTGGGAAAAATTTGTGAAGATTGTGTCTCCATAATGCACTGCTTATGACCTCATATATAACATCACTCATGACATGATCACTGACATCACCGATGACATGACTGATGACATCTCAAATTACATCACTGATAACATTACTGTTGACATCACTGTTGACATTATCCCAAAAAAAATTATATAAGCACTTATACACCCATAGAGATAATTGAAAATCCAGACACACAACTACTCACACACTCATTCATACACCGACAAAACTACTGATAGACGCACTCACACAGACAATAGCATAACAGCATTCTCAGCATACATTTCTAAATCAGCTAGTCATACACCTACACAGCTACTCATGCATCCATTCACACATTCAGAAATAACTCAAACACCAGGTCATACATCTGTATACCCACTCAAAACCAAAAAACATACCTACATACAACTAATATACACACCCACCGAGTGATAGAAGCAGCCACACAGATTCACACTGAACTATCTAGTCACAGAAACAACTCACTCTCCGAATCAGACAGCAGCACACAAAGTAAATCACAAATAGAACAACTACTGCGCCCATTCACTCAGCCCTACAATGACTGATATACACAGAGTTACTCATTCAGACACTAACACACCAACTCACATAGTGAAATCTATTCATACACCCAGTTACTCTCCCAAACAGACACTAATACAGGCTGTCATTTATATATATAGTCACTCATATACCAACTTAGACACTGACACACCCACTTACACACCAATACAATAACTAACACATCCACTAAGTCATCCATACAACCATTCACACACCCATTCACTCATTCATGCATCACCCCACACACCAACTCTTTCTCTAATCCACAAACTTAGGCATATGCTCACTAACAGAAATAGCTACTCTAACATTCATTCACTGTCCTAAGAAGTCACTGACAAAGCCACACACTTATGCAAAATGATTTACTCTCTCACTGATACAATCACAAACACATTACGTCAGTCATCCACACAGGCAAAAACACATAGAGTCACCTGTGCATCTACTCCCACTCCCACTAACACATCTATACAACCACATACACTCACTGGATGATGTCATCAGTGATGTTAGTGACAAAGTCATGAGTGACGTCATTGGTGAAGTCATAAGCAATGCAATATGGGGTGAAAGTTATAGTTAGCTTAGCTAACTATAACTGCTGAATTTCACTGGGTTTGTACGTGTGAAATGTGAGCCTAACTCTATATATATATATATATATATGTATATATATATATATATATATATATATATATATATATACATATATTTATATTTTCACACCAGCTTGACACTTCTGTCAACGACGCAGCACTCACAGGATTTTCACAAAATCTTCATTTAATAAGTGAAATAATACCAGACAAACAGACACCAACGCGTTTCGACCTTCACGGTCTTGATCACGGTAATTGACCAATCCATTAAGTGCTCTATTTATACTTTCCATCTCATTCATGCCTTTATGTGGCATTCTGGGATATGTAGTTGTTAAAAATATCTATACAACATTTAAATATAATAAATCAAAATATTCTCTCACCAAATAACCGCGGCATTGAAGGAACAGTGAAAGCTGCGTTCCTGTAGAAGTTATATCATGTTGGAAGAACAACAAGAATGTTAAACACTGCAAATCTAAAATAAATAAATATATCGCATAGCTACAACAGATTTAATGATATGTGGTGAAACGAGGTTGTACAAAACAAGGAATTGAGGGACTGATCAAGTACGACCACTTGGGTAAAACTGCAATAAATTAATAGGTAATAACAACTAATAGTTAATGGATTATGTAGGATAGAAAATAACTGAATGAATAAACAATTGGAGAAACGCCTAGCCACACTGTCACACCTGGAATCTGGACACAGCATCTGCAAAGTGTTTGAAAGTAGGGCTGCGAAATTGGCCGAAAATGAAAATATTGAAAAAATAAGCAAATCTCTGTAGGAGAAAATCAGAAATACATGGAGTTGGTTATTCTGACTGCACGAAGCATATGAGGAACACAAAAAAATTGTATCAGGGAGTTAAATATGCTGTAAATATAGATACCACTTTCCAGTAGTAGATACAAGGCATTTGGAATATAATAGCCTTGTTAACTACACAGGATCGGTTATTGTAGAAATAAGGAAGTATTGAAATTTGGGATACCAGACAAACAAACTCAGTTGGGATTATTCTGCATAAGAAATAAGTTAATACTTATCCAGTCACAGTCTAACGAGAATATGGAAGAAAGACTGGCCAAACGCATACAGAGAGCTGAAATAGCCTTTTGCTCAATAAGTGGTACACAAACCCGAGATAAATCACCAAGAAGTGCAGAAACGATTCAGAAGGAAGATGTTAAACATCTATACTTACAACTTGAACGTCTCATGAAAAAAGAAATATCAAAAAGTTGGGAAATAATGACATTACAAAAATATATACAAGTGGGTAGGATCCCAAGGGATCTTTACCCTACCAAATCATTCGGACATGAGCCCTGAAATGTTGGAGGAGTTGGGTATGAATACTATGGAATGCTCCAAACACATGATGGAGATTATTATCAAATATGCAAAGAAAGATATTGAAAAATTAAAGCAGAGTATTAGGGAGCTGGAGGAGAAGATTTGGGCATCGGATCAGGAAGAAGAGAAAGAGAAGTACAAAAAGACAATGAATATGTACTTGGATAAATATGAAAATCAAATAGAGGAACGTAAAAGAAGCAAGTTCCTAATGGATGCACAGGACTATGAGACAGGACACATCCTAACTTTTGCGAAAAGATTCAATATATTAAAATAACAGCTCCACTCAGGAAACATGGATTTGGAACAGACGAAGAACACAGAAACGAGTGAATCAGAAACGGATCTTAGTGAAGGAGAAGGAACTAGCAAAAATATGAGAAAAACGACTTTTTTAGACGAAATGAAACTGGTTTATATGGATCAAACAACACCCAGAAACCGAGGAAGAGGCGGAAGAGGCAGGGGTCGTGGTTGGCGAGATTTCAAAGAAAGAGGAAGACGCGAAGAGGAAAAAGGAAAAGACTATATGTTACGCAGTCGGAAGGAACAATAGACTCAAAAAGACAATTTGAACAATCAGAAAATGTGATCATGAACTTATCAAACTATGAAATGAATAATGTGGAAAAGACTGTCTTACAAAAAGGTCTAAGTTTCTGTCCTGAGAAACATCACGACTATGTGCAAACAAGAATTGATCTATATAAATTTGTAAGAAAATCAAAATTGGCCAAACATTTTTCCAAATTGGAACCTGCTACTACATCTGCAGGAGCCTCTAGTATGTGTGATCTAAGTTTGACCATAGAACAGAGTAGTGACTTGAAACCAATATATGACTTGACTCATGATTTGAGAGATGAAGACATGACTGAGACACAAATATTAACAACGTTGGGGATTGACACTGGATTCAAAGAAATGACAAAATTTAAACCCAGATCTAAATTTTGCCCAGTTCTATCTCCGAGTAATAAAATTGACATATTCCATGATCTTGTCATCAATGACTTAGAAAAATTGAAACCTGTAGGTATACAGCAGAAGGAAAATCTAACTAAAGATCAACGGGAAGCGTTGAAAGGCTTGATGGAAAACCAGTCAATAGTAATTAAACCCACAGACAAAGGAGGAAACATTGTGATCTAGGATAAGAACGACTATATAGAAGAGGCATATAGTCAGTTGAATATGGTTGCAAACTATTATAAATTGTCTAGGAATCCTATCAATGAACTAGTACTGGATCTAAATGAAAGATTAGAGAAGTGGTACTCAGAAGGATTAATTTGTTTTGATGAGAAATCATTTATGATCAATGAAACTCCAATTATGCCAACCATATATTTCCTTCCTAAGATCCACAAAACTTTAGAGAAACCACAGGGAAGACCGATCATTTCAAGCTGTGAATCATTATATCAGGGTGTGACGAGTTATGTTGATCATTATCTGGCTCCTATAGTGAAAGACCTGAGTTCATATATACAGGACTCGGGTGATTTCTTAAGAATATTGGATGGAATAGTATGGCAATCTGACTACTTGTTAGTGACCATAGATGTGGTGTAATTATACACTTCAATGTCACATGAATTGGGCATAAATGCAGTAAGATTATTTTTGAAACAGAAGAGCATTCATTTTCTGAGACACTCTGAGATGTTAGTGGAAATGATAGATCTATGTCTCAAAAATAATATATTTATGTTTAATCATCAAATATACAAACAAATCTGTGGGACAGCCATGGGAGTGTCCTTTTCTCCAAGCTATGCAAATCTCATGATGGGGTGGTGGGAGAAATGCAAAGCTTGGGATTTGGAGAATGAATACTATATGGACAAGGTGGTGATTTGGCTACGTTCCATAGATGATTTATTCTTGATTTGGCATGGAACTGAGGAAACATTTAGTTAATTTTTCACCCGGTTGAAGAGTAATGACGTTGGATTGCAATTCACATATAAGACAAGTAACACCTCTATCGAGTTCTTGGATGTATTAGTATACATTGAAGTAGATAAATTGCAAACTACGTTACATAGAAAACCTACTGCAACCAACAGTGTACTACATGGTGCTAGCTTTCATCCGAGATCACTAATTAAAAGTATTCCATATAGTGAATGTATTCGTATCAAAAGGAATTGTTCTAAGGAACAAGATATGGATAAAAAATTTGGAGAAACAAGACAAAGATTTATGACTAGAGGTTATAAACTGAAGGCAATAGAACAAGGTGAAACAAAAGTAAGAGCAATGACACGAGCACAGGTACTGGCGAAGAATCAGAAAATGCCAGAACAATCCATGACAAAGAATGATGAGTTAAGACTTATCATGGACTATAGTAAAGAGAATCAACAGATAATCAATATACTAAAGAAATATTGGCATCTGATCCAAAGAGATAATGACATTGGGCAGCGAATAGGCACCTATCCTTCTATTACATATAGGAAAGTACCATCACTAAAAGACATGCTAGTGAGAAGTCATTTTGAGACAACAAATATGGCAAATTGGTTAGTGGATGCAAACAAGGGCTTTTTTTTGTTGCAGAAAGTGCAAAGCGTGCAAAATTGGCTGCAATAAAAAAGAGATAATAGACTTTCAGGGCAAAGAAATTGTAATTAGAGATAGAATCACATGTGAGACATCCTTCGTGGTATATGTTATACAGTGTAGATGTGGTCTTAGGTATGTTGGGAGTACCATATGTCCTCTAAAAAAACGTATTATTGAACACATTTGAGTGGTACAAAATGACGACTGTACCTATGCCATGACTAAACACTTAAAGACCCACTCTGAATTAAATTGGCTACATGTGAAATATTATGGGATTGTGACAATATCGAAACATGAACGAGAACGTGATAGAGTCCAAAAACTGAGGTGCTTACAGTCTAGATATATCATCTGATTAAAAACGAAGATCCCATTTGGGATCAACTGTGACGAGGAAATATACTGCCACTTGTAAACATAAAATGAATCAAGATCTAAAATTAGCCAATGAAGAAATAAGGAAATTGCAAGTACAATATGTAGTGAAATGAGAATTGGAAAAAGAATACAAATTGGGATATGAGCCCTAGTAGGTAGCATACAAGAATATATAAATCATTATTACCTTTGTGGATTGAGAGAGTGAGAAAGGTATAATAACAACACACATAGATATTTGTGGTATTTGAAAATAGATGAGTAAAATTGGTAAGAGTGCACAATTCGAGAAATTGCCATTTGGAAATATAAAATGAACTAAGATCTAAAATTAGTTAATAAAGAAATAAGGAGGTTGTGGATACTACATGTAGAGAATTGAAAAATGACCAAAAAAGAAAAAGTTAGGATATGATACTACTAGGAATCATAAAAGAATATATAAGTCATCATTATATATGTGGATGAGGAAATTGATAAAGATATAGGAATAACACATATAGATACTTGCGGTATTTGGAAAATTGATGTGCAAAACTGCAAGTGTGTATAATTTAAGAATTATGTAGAATGATCTGTACTTTTAATTTGTGTAATATATATGTTTGTTTTTTTGTTGGTTGGGTCACTTAGTGGGTTTGAAATTAATGGGGTTATTTGGTGAGAGAATATTTTGATTTATTATATTTAAATGTTGTATAGATATTTTTAACAACTACATATCCCAGAATGCCACATAAAGGCATGAATAAAATGGAAAGTATAAATGGAGCACTTAATGGATTGGTCAATTACCGTGATCAAGACCGTTGTCGAAACGCGTTGGTGTCTGTTTGTCTGGAATAATTTCACTTATTAAATTAAGATTTTGTGAAAATCCTGTGAGTGCTGCCTCATTGACAGAAGTGTCAAGCTGGTGTGAAAATAAATTAAGGGATAGGTCCTTTCCTGGCGCAGGCACCGACATTAAGAAAGCACGCCTGAATTGGACCTTTTGGAACGAGTATATATATATATATATATATATATATATATATATATATATATATATATATTGGTGGCAGTTGGGACTACGTTTCCATAAAAACGCATTTTTTGACTTGCCTATATCTTTGGCGCTGTTTGACAAATCTTCACAAAATTTTCCTCAAAAAAGTGCCTTGGCAATTCTTGTTGCGCATGGAACGTTTCTGGGTGATCCGTCAAGAGAGGGGCCAAGAAAAAAGGTGGGTCCAAAAAGTTGCATTTCCCATGTTAATTCCCATAGGAACTTTAGACAGGTCTACAGCCCGCCTCTAGGTAATATATATGTAATATATATTTATATAGATCACCTAATGGCAGTCGCCACTAGCTACTTATAGTAAGGACCATGGGCCAGGTGTACGAAGCAGTTTTCAATTCGAATCGGCCCGTTTGCGACTCTAAAAGTGCTATTTCGGATGTACCAAGCCCAAACTGCAATCCAGTAACTTGTTACCAAATTGCAGGTTGGGTTTTGCAATTTGGTATTAAGGAGGGGTGTGACAAGGGCGCCCCTTCCTAATATTGAATCCAGATGGTATGTATGATTGTTTTGTGACCACGAATGCAGCTGCAAAACAATTGCAGTTAGCACCAGTTTCAAACTGGTGCTAACCCATTCGCAAACAGGAAGGGGTCCACACTTCTACAGTCCAAACCACTGGACAGAATTACACAAAATTTGGCTGAACCCTAGCTTCCAGTACACAGATTGTGCTTTCGCTTATTTGGTGTAAATCATTTCAGTAATTTTTGCGATATTAAAGAAAATCCAAATTTGTATATCTCTGGCTGCAATGAGTTTGGGAAAAAAGACAAGCTTGTGCAGGAAAATGCAGAGCTCTGATTGGCTGCCAACACTTCAACCAAGAAGTGTTGGCAGTCATCTTGGGATTTGGCTTGAGCCGGGGGCAATGATAATATTGAACATGGGGGGGGGGGGTCTCACGGCTCCTCGCAGCCCCAGGGACAACCCCCTACCTGGGGCTTAAATCATAATTAATGCAAGGGATACGCAGCCCGTCCTCAGCCCTGGGGAGCACCACCTCCCCAGGGCTATAATTAAATTAGGAGACTACCATCTCACCGGGGCTATATTTTCTATGTGTTCAGGGGAGCCATGAGGCCCCCCTGTTGCCCTGGGAACCACCACCTCCCATGGGCAAAAACCAAAAAATACAAAGGGGCTCAATTTTGGACCTCCTTTAGCCTGGAAATCACCACCTTCCTGCGGCTGTGATTGTTGGAGGGGGGTTGCACGGACCCCCTCAAAGGGCCACTGATGGCCCTGGGGACCACCACCTCCCAGGGCTGGCTCCTGCTATGTCCCAGGGTGCCCACTGCTGGGACATAGCTGTTAGCTGTGGCTTGGCTGCAACTTTGAATCTGTAGCCAAGCCACATCGAACACTCCGGTTTCAGACAGCGGGATGTGTCAAGCAGGTCCCACTGTCTAAAAGCGGAGGTTTCATCTCTGTTCTCTACACGCGTGGAGGGAACAGAGATGAATGGTTTGCTTCAGAAACCACGGAGCTGCAGTTAAAGCCGCTCCTTTCTTGCTGAAGCAATGGCACCGCAGGAGAGGCCTTGTGGTGCCAGATACCCCGTAAAAGGCATGTTATCAATGAAAATATATAATTAAAAATATATATATTGGGAAGGCAAGGGAGCTCTGGGCTCCCTTGCCGTCCCAGATAGTCCATAGAGGGCTAAAAAAAAGTGTAACAAAGAAAAGAAAAGAATAGCTCAGTCTTAAGGTCACAGGAGTTCACACTGAGCATTCAGGGTTTGAATCCACCCAGACTTATTTCCCTGTTTTATATATTTTTTTAAATAAGGGTAATATGAAAGGTGATTTTATTTTTAAAACATTACAAATACACTTTCCTTTTTAAATTGTACAGATATATCTGAAAGGAAAAAAAAGGATCTGTCCCTCTCCCTATGGCTCCCTTTCTCTCTTTCAATCTCTTTCTACCACTCACATAATCAGGCACTTATGCTCCCCCTCACAGACCCACTGGGCCCTTGTGCACCCCCTCACACCCACAGTCAGACCCTCACACCAACTCACAGAACAACTCAGACGGTTATAGACCCACTCACTCACAGACCCACCGACACCCTAATGCACCAACTCACAGACCCACGCACACACTGAGGCAGCTACTAAAACACTGATGTACGCACTCTCACACCCAGGCAGACACTCTCACTGTCACTCTCCCCAGATACACCCTCTCACACCTAATCTGACACCCAGAGAGGCCTCAGCCAACTTCCACCATGCAAGGCCAAAGGGCTGTGCGCAGCATGGGGTTGGGTGGTTAGGGGGTTTGGCTGTAGGGACTGGCTGCGCATGGGTACAAGGTTAGGTGCTTATAGGGGGTTAGCTGGGCCCTGTAGCCAACCGCCACCATGCATGAAGGCCATAGGCAGTGGTGGTTGGATAAGCGTATAGTAATTAAAATTACTATACGTTGAAAGGACCATAGAAATTCACAAAAAAAAACAAAGGTTGCAGGGATGTTATACTTAGGAAATAGAATTTTTAAAAACCTAGATATTCACTTAAAAACATTAGGCTCACATTTTAAACATACAAATACACAGTCAAAAATGTTACTGCAAATATTACATGAATATTATTAATAATGTTATATAAAATGTCATGAGTGCTGTAATTTGTGGTGTAAATAGCAGTGCATGGTGAGGGTGTGAGTTACAGTTAGCATAGGGCACGAGGTAACTCAAACTAAAACTGGTGAATTTCTGTGGTATTGTACATTTTAAATGTGAGCCCAACTATAATGTCCCTGTAACCTCTGGCCCCAAATTTATACTCCATTTGCGCAGAATTCTTACCTTACCATATATTTTTAACACTTAGAGCCTGATTACTCCATCTCGTATTACAAGTAAAACAGAGGGCGGGATATCTGTCATGTTTGTGAAGGAGTATCCGATCCACCAAGGTCATATTCGGGCCATTAGTAACTTTTTTATGAAAATTCAAACTCATGGGATGATGATGTTATCAGTGATGTCATCAGTCATGTCATTTGAGATGTCATCAGTGATGTCATCAGTGATGTTACTGACCATGTCCTGAGTGATGTAATATGTGAGGTAATAGGCAGTGCATTATAGGGGCGTAAGTTATAGTTAGCTGAAGTAACTATAACTGTTGAATGTCGTACAAATGAGATGAAAACCTAACTATAATGCTTGTGTAACCTTTAGTTTTTGCAGTGAATTTCTAAGGTTTTTTTAAATTCTATTTCCCAATTATAATATCGCTTTAACCTTTGTTTGTTTTAGTGAATTTCCATGGTTTTTTATAATATCTTTCGTAAATATAATGTTCTTGTAACCTTTTGATTTTTTAATGAATTTCTAGGGTTTTTTAAAATATGTAAAATAGACATACCGTTACTATAACCTTTCAATCGACATTGACTTTTGTTTTATAATTCCCATGTTTGTTACATATGTTTTTTAGTAAATGTATAATCTATTTTGAATATAAAGTGTAATATTTACTGTACAAAATGCAACTAGAATAATGATTGTATGTAGTTACCTAGAAAGACCTTAACTATATCCAATACATTTTACCTGCAATATATTTTTTTTATATGCGTATATATATTTTTAAATTACATTTTTGGGGTCACGTACCCCTCGTGAACATCCACGACCAACCGGACGGAAGTTTGGCAGGCGGATGTTTCTATCTGCCAAACTCCTAATCAACCATTTAATGGTGTCTAGCATCTGGAAACTAAAAGTGCTACTTGGGACATCTGGTTGCACTTGACCGGGGTAAAGTCAAAATTTGAGGTTGACTGCAAAGGAGTCCTGCTCGGATACACTGAGCATGAGGCTTTGGTTTAAGCTTTACCTTCACACTTAGAAATATTCTTGAAGATTTTCTTCTGACCGGGGAAAAGTCCTCCTCAGATACTCTTTTACCTTCCGACTTAGAAACTTTCTGGAACTTTAATTCCCCGACATCATGCATTCCTCCGCAGCAAGCTGATTTTGATGCATTGTCATCGGATTGCCTTTCCACAAGCCCGCGGACAAATCCTGGAAGTCTGGAGCTCCTGAGCTTTTCAGCGGGATGCACCTGCAAGTCAGGCCGGGTTGCGTTGGACATTGCCCAGCTTGACTCTCAACAGCGAATTGGTCCACTTATGGAGCTTTTTTCCAAAATTGCTCTAAACTTCTCCAACCTTCTGAATCTTCTCCCGGAAGTTCTTTTCAGGGCTTTCAAGTGTCCGCAACTCACTCCAAGGTTCCAGAAGCTCTGAGTTGCTCCTTGGGAGTTAGGACCTCAACTCCCAGAATGCACCTGTTCCAACTCCTAAAATGGCCACTGGTCAGCTAGGCTGTTCTTGCAGGATTTGATGCAGGGGACTCTGGTCAGCTCCTGTGTACCTGTAGCTTACAGGGAGTCCCTTCCTAGGGTTGTAGAAGTAAGGCAAAGTATTTTTCTTGATGAAGCCCAAGGTGTACAGCTGGTGTAATCCTTGGAGTGCAGGGTCCAGGTGAAGGTCCGGGTTCCAGCAGGGCAGTCCTTCTTATTGTCTTTTTCCAGCAGGGGTCTGAGGTGTGGGGCAGCTCTGCTATGCTTATCCCTCCTCCTGGGGTGAAAATCAGGTGCAGGCCACCACCCTCTTGAGTGACCACTTCCTGGGAAGTGTGACAAAAATCAATCCCAGGGAACAATATTTTTGGCAAAAATTCAATCATCGTGTTTAGGATGACTGAGTCGACCTACTGGTGTGACTAAGTTTGCCTTAACACACCCTATTCCAGCCCTTCTCTTAATCTAATCAGGGGGCACCTGGCTGCCTGGGGTTGCAGGAAATGGTGGAGGTACAGATGCTGTTCCAAATGTCCTTCCCTCCTTTGAAGTCCAGTTTGGCTGCTCTCCTCCCATCCTGTGCTACCATCTGCTGGACATGGAGGTTAGGGTTAAGTCACAGGGTTACCCTTCAGGTATTTTGGACACAGCACGTAGCAGGATTATGCGCCTAACTAGGGAGGACACCATCAAACACAAAAATAAAGCCACCGACGCTAACTTACGGTGTATAGTCAACTATACACAACCCTCAGCAGCCTTACGAAGATGCATGAGTAAACATTGGCATGTACTTAAGGCAGATACAACTCTGAAAAGTCTAATTTTGGACTCACCGACGTTCACCTACCGTAGGGGAAGAACCCTTAAAAATATATTATGCCCCAGTTATTCAATTACATATCAGCATGAAAATTGGCTTACAAGTCGCAGTAAGGGGTTCTATAAATGTGGACACTGTGGGATGTGTAAATGGAGTTGATCAGGGATCTCCACCTTTAACAGCCAGTTGGGTGATCAATTCTGCACCATCTCAAACATCACTTGCGACAGCAGCTTTGTCATATATATGATTGTGTGCAAGTGTGGTCTTTACTATGTGGGCAGTAACATCAGACCTCTAAAAATGAGAATAAGTGAACACTACAGAGCTCTCAGACAGGGGGATGAACGATATCCCATAGTCACACACCTGTATCAATGCCCGAAACAGGGTCAAACCCAGGCTTTTGAATTTTTTGGTTTTTAGACTGTACATATCAATCTGCGGGGAGGTAATAGGGAGCTAGCACTTAGGAAAAGGGAATGCTATTGGATTCTCAAACTGAGAGCTGTGGAGATGGGCCTTAACACTAACTACGAGATGGAATATTACTTGGATTAACATCATAGCTGTTATATGCTCTCATTTCTTGTAGAGAATACAGTTTAGGAATATACATCCGTTTGTGCCCTTGTGATTTTTGTAGGTTTAGGGCACTTATATTTTCCATGGCGCATCCGTCAGCGCTATCACTCATAGGAATATTCTCCCTTTTATGAAGAATAGTTTCAGGGCAATCTTTAAACACCATTACTAAGGCTATCTGTCAGTACTATCACTTCACTGAGATACTTTTCAATCTCTATTGATGCACATGAGCTGATAGTAGCATGACTTGAATTTTTTCTGACAATTGTCCCGACTGTATATTGTATTGCTGACATTGTTATATTATGGTCATGTGGGGATAACCTGAATGGTTTTCTTATTTGGCTTATTAGTTACCAATTTTACACGTATAGCAAGGTTGCTTTCTCCTTAGTTGCTGTACATTTAGAAACACATGTGAGAGGATAAATCTATGTTTTTTTGTATGTGGAACTATCCGATTTGGGTTTGGGATGGTGATCATGGCACTAACGTGAGGGGGGCCTTATAATATAGTATGGTTAATTATGGGTGTCTATTGCGAGACATGGTTATATTTATATTCGTTTCTTTTCCTTTGGTGTTCGTGTTTTGCCTTTTTAGCTGTCACGGGGGCCCCCTGTGCTATACTGTTGATTCTTATCTGTTTATACATGATTCTTGTTAAGAGGGATGATAATTTGCTCCCTTCCCTGTATAATTTATTATAATTTTCCCTTTTTTAATTATTTGAATTATTTTCTATTTATATCTTTTTCATGTCTCAGTCCTTTACACGGAAGCAAGGACGCTTTATATGTAAGAATATTTGTTTTTCGCAACTATAAGATGGTGTACTCATGCTTGTGATGGTCGGACGTTTCTTTGGATTAGTCCAGTCTCTATAGCCACTTTCTCAATTAAATAAATGCATCTTCCATTTATAGCATTACCACATCTTAGGTTTTATTTGTACACAGAGGTAATGATGCTATACACATAAGAATAGATGGTTTTTTTTCCTATTATAAGATGGCGCCAGAGTACAACATCTCAGAACGGTGTACCCATGTTCGAGATGGTCGGACGTTTATTTGGAGCAGGCTGGTCTCGCTAGACTTGACTGCAGCCCTCGCTATTTCAATGGACGGCAGGGGGACGCTGGGTTCGCCACTCGCCGACCGGAGCTTTTGATAATAGGCTCTGTGACATGTCATTTTGCTATTTTGATTATAGGAGGTAAGCGGGGGGTTTTCCAGTTTAATTACGCTTTGTTAGCATTACGTTTTTTACTATCCGCATTACCATTAGGAGTCCTTAAATCTTGCATTTCTCTTACCAACAGTGATTTAGGTGTTTAATCATACACCATTCACCCCCTATGGATTTTCATACACAGAGCCACTTAACGGTAGGTGTCTGTGCATTACGTTGGTTTTGATACAGGAGGTGCATCCCCTTTCTCTCCCTTTTAACTTTCGTATTGACAATTAATTACTTTGTTTACAGTTCACTCTATATATACCAGAGGGATTGTTTGGCCACGAAACATATTAATTTATTGCGCTATACCTATTTGAGGTATGTTTGTTTATTTTTAGAGTACACCTGTATATATTCAATATATATATATATATATATATATATATATATATATATATATATATATATATATATTGTTACTGCATGAGTTATGGACACTCGCATGAACTTAGTACAATAGGTCTTGCTTCTGGTTTCCATTAAGGGTTTGGTGTCTAGCCTGGTCTTTGCCGATTATGTGGCTTTTTTCTTTATCCTCACGTGATTTGCCATGGTTTCTCATGCCTTCTCCAAGGTGAATGGTATGGCTGGGTGTTTTTTTTCTATCATTATTTTAACACACATAGGGGGTCATTACAACATTGGGTAATCGCCGTGCGGGCGCCATTGCGGGTACGGCCGCAACATAGGAGCCGGCTCCTAATAGAGCTGGCGGTGTTGGGCCCGTGCGACAGGTGCAGTAGCACCCGTTGCGCTTTTCACTGTCTGCTATGCAGACAGTGAAAAGCGAAAAGCTGCACGGGGCCCTGTTAGGGGGCCCCTGCACTGCCCATGCCAGTGGCATGGGCAGTGCAGGGGTCCCCAGGGGCCCCGGGACTCCCCTTACCACCATCCTCTTCCTGGCGGTGCAAACTGCCAGAAACAGGCTGGCGGTAGGGGAGTCATAATCCCCAGGGCAGCGCTGCCCTGGCGGATTATCACCGCCGGGGCTAAAACGCCGGGAAACCGCCGGCCCCAGGGGTGCGACCGCGGCGCTACCTCTGCGGTCGAAATATGGGTCTCCGTACCGCCAGCCTGTTGGCGGTACGGACGCCACTTTAGCCCTGGCGGTCTCCGACCACCAGGGTTGAAATGACCCCCATAGTTTTTGTTATTAGGATTCACTTGAATGTAACAAGTGTGACGATCACTAAGTCGCGTGGGTTTTTCTTCTTGTTTTGTATTTACAGAAATCTTCTTGTCAAAAATTATGTCTTGATTCATGTGTATATTACGTATATGTCTACTTTATCTTTATGTATCTTGATACTCTTTGCAGCCCTGAGGAAGTCACAGGGAGTATTTCCTCCCATGACGAAACACGTGTTGGCTGTTTTCTGTGTTCCATTAAAGATGAACTCTTCATCCCAATGACTCCATTGGAAATGTTGTTCACTTATACGATCTATCCAAATTTGATTACTGATTTTGATAATGCAGTATTTATGAACTTTTGATCTTACATTTGCATTTCATGAGTGCCTTGGTCTCTGTTGTAACCATCTTCTGAGGCAGTTCGCCTCCCACCAGATGCTTCCTTTGTTTCATCCCAGGCCACTTCATACCTCATCAAGGCAACCTGGCTCAGGCTGCCACAGGTTGACCAATCAGAGAAGGTCACTACATGGCTGAAGTTGGTAACTTTTAGCAAGAGTTCTAAAACTCTTTCTCAGTCCAAGCTACATTAAATTCAACATGGGCATGTTGTTGGATTTATTATAACTTTTAATTTGGTACCAAACGTGCTATATTTAGCTCCTTCTTATGGAAAATAAAACTTTATTATTTTTAAATGAAGTCTCTCCATGTTCAAAACACCAGCAAAAAGAGAAAAATGGGGGAGAAAATGCAGGGGGCCTCTGCAATCAGCCCTGTTTTCCCACATTCTTCTTTTGAATTTTGGGTACAGCAAATTTTGAGATCTGCAAGAAATGGATGCTTCAAATTGGGCGTTGTAACTTACTGCACATTTGGGTTCTGAGTTTGTGCAACGGCATGATTTCCCCAAACAGTTATGCCTCCCAGTTGTGGTTGTAGCCCAGGTCCTTGCTGGGCTGGGCTCTCTGTCTGTGGCTGCTGTTGCCATGTGTTTGTCCAACTACCTGACCCCTGTTGTGGTGGTGTGGCAGTGGGTTGGCTTTTCTGCTGCTGAGCGTAAGTTGCATGCAGAATTCTCTGGGCCTGGTTTTGTGGATGGACATTTTGTGGGACTAGCAGTGGCTCATTGACCTCTGTTTGTGATATCCCTTCAGCCTGCATCTGTCGGTCATGTGGCCCATTCTGTGGCAATAGTGACATTCTCTAAGGTCTGGCTGCTGTCAACCTCATTGGTTTCTGCTGTTGTAGTTAGAATGAAATGCTCTGCATTTTTGTGGTGGAGTTCCTTTCAGAACTAGTAGCATTTGCACACTCATGGATTTTTATTTTTTATTTGTGTTGAACCAGCTTAGCGGTGTCCCTCTGAGCTTGCTCTTGTCTTTCCCTGTCCTTCTCTTGTTACTTTTTGGGTTAGTAAGATGTGAGCTTATATATCCCACCAGGGTTTGATGTCTAGCCCCACTACCTTTTCTAATTCGCTTTGAATTTGAGGACAGCTCCTCTTTGAGGATATTATAAAAGAATGCACCATGGGAGCCCGTATCGGTCCATGGCTGCCCACTCTTGTCTCCATCATTCTCTCATCCTTTCCAGAAAATCGGTTATGGTATTCCCGGGTTTCATGTTTCAGCCATTAACCCTCCTACATGTGGGCAGCCAGGGAACATTTCCCTCAGGGTTGTTCATATTTCACGCCTCTGCAAGTTGAATGTGAGCCTGTCATGCTTGGTGTTTGTCAGCCTGATTGCTGGGATGCAAGCTCAGAAAACATATTGTGTTAGTTTAGTTTAGTTTGGTGGATTTGTAGAGCTCATGGCTACTCGAAGGCCTCCCAGTGCTAGAGCGGAAGCAGAAAGAGAGGGCAGCTTATACTGTAAACAGGAAGGTTTTTCAGTTTTTTGCAGAAGGAACAGTTTTGCTGGTCTTGGTGCAGTCCAGGGGTAGAATATTCCAGAGGACTGGTGCTCCAAATGCTAGGGAACGGCGTCCCCACCTTGCTTTCTTTATCTGTGGGACGTTGATTAGGGAGGCGGTTGAGGACCTAAGGGCCCTTTGTCGGGTATAGGGCATTACCGTCTGTTTAAGGAAGGCTGGACCCCTATTGCGTAGGGCTCTGTGTACAGTACAGAGGGCCTTGAAATTAATCCTTTGCTCCACAGGCAGCCAGTGGATGGAGGCTAAGGCTGTCTTCGCCGAAAGGTGTGTGGGGGTATTCAGGAGTAAGCGTGCCACAGCGTTCTGTAGTACCTGAAGTCTTCTCAATACATAACGAGTTGAGCTCAGATACAAAGCATTTTTGTAGTCCAGCCAAGAGATTATCAGTGCCTGAGTGATTAGTCTTTTGGCTAGAAATGGAAGGATCTTAAAGACCTTTCTGAGGCGTCTTACAATGCCAAAGCACGTGGCTGCTAATTTTTTGATTGGTAGTCCATGGTAAGGTAAGAGTCTAGCCAAAAATCTAGGGACTTTATGTTATCTTTTGGCAAAGGTAAGTAACCCCTTCAGGAGAAGAGGGGGGATTTGGGTGGGTCATAGTGACCTACTACCATAACTTCTGTATTCTCTTGGTTCAAGTTGAGTTTACAGTTGGCTAGCTAGCATGCTACTGCTTGAAGGCAGGGTGTCAGGTAAGACTACCTTGTCATCCGCATAGGAGACCAAAGTCAAACCATAAGGCTCTACAATCTCAGCCAGAGGGGACGTATAGATGTTAAACAACATGGGGCTGAGAGTTTGAAAGGTTCTACCCTCCAAAAAAGAGGAGAGCCATTTCAGAGTGCGCCCCTTAATACCTGCATGAGAGATTCTTTGAAGGAATATGTTGTGATCTATGGTGTCAAGTGCGGCACTTAGGTCCAGTAGAATAATGGCAGCAGTGCCCGCTAATCCAGTTGTCGATCACTGCCAGGAGGGCTGTCTCAGATTTACGGTGGGCTCTAAAGCCCATTTGGGAAGGGGGAAGTATTTTTTAATCTTCAAGAAAGCCTGCCAAATGTCTGTTGATGTCTTTCCTCATCAATTTTGCTGCTACAGGCAAGAGCGAAATGGGCCTGTAGTTACTCAATAGGGCTGAATCCAGGTGAGGATTTTCAAGTAGGGGTTTCATGATGGCATGTTTGCAATGTGATAGAATGAGACTTGTTACTAAGTACTCATTAAGAACATTGGTCAGGGCGGGGGCAATGAGGTCAGAACCTAGTGCTAGAATGTGGGGGGGAGCGGGGTCCAGAGGAGATCCTGATTTTATGGTGTGTAGTAAACTAATTACTTAGGGCCAGATGTAGCAAATACCGATTTTGAGAATCGGTAATTGCAAGTCTGTCCGACTCGCAATTTCCGATTCGCAAAATCGGATGCAGAACAGTGTCTTAGACACCGTCTGCGACTCGCTATGGCGTCGCAAAGACCCACCTCATCAATATTAATGAGATGGGTCGCATTTTGCGACCCCATAGCGAGTCCCTGCACTCACAGGGATGGTGGCCTGCTGAATTCAGCAGACCTCTATGTCTGTGACTGCTTTTTCAATAAAGCAGGTTTTTTTTTCATTTTGCAGCCCTTTTTCCTTAAAGGAAAATGAGTTGCAAAATGAAAAAAAATACGAAACCATTTGGACCACTGCTTGCTCTGAAAAAAACTTTCTGCCCACATTCACAAAGGAGAAGGGGTCCCATGGGGCCCTTTTCCCTTTTGCGAATGAGTTACCACCAGTGTGACACTGGTGGTAACTGCGAGTTGCTTTGCGACCGTATTCGCGGTCACAAAGCAATTCTGAATTGCAATGCGAGTCGCAAATAGGAAGGGAACACCCCTTCCTATTTGCGAGTCGCATTCACAAATTGCGAGTCGGTACCGACTCGCAATTTGTGAATGAGCATCGCGTTAGGCTGTTTGCATGGCGCAAACTGTGATTTTCGCAGTTTGCACCATGCAAACGGCGTCCTACATCTGCCCCTTAGTCCTCTGTGAGGGGCAGGAAGGCTAGTAAAGGATCAGAGAAGTTTAGAGCTTGGGGACGGCTGTCTGGGTTGCCATTCTGGGCAGTTACATCTGGGAGGGATGAATAATTGTCAAAAATGTTCTTTAGAAAAAAAGAGGCCAGATTATTGTTGTGCTCCTCAGAGGCTTTAAACAGATCGGTCTGATTGAGCATGTGAATGATTTCTATGAGTATCAAGAAAAAGTATTTTGGGGAGTTAGAGGACTGTTCTATTTTGGAAGCATAATAAGAGGATTTCATAGTTTTGATTTCTGTATGGAAGTGTCTAACTGCTTTCCTATATTCCTTCTTTGCAGGCATACCATAGGTTTTCCTCCATTTCCTTTCCAACTGTTTGCACTATTTTTAGCAGTAGTAACTGAAGAGATAACCATGGGGATTTTTTGTGGCCTGTGCTTCAGGTGATAGGTTTTATAGGTAGTATGGAGTCTACGGAGTCTACGGATGAGGAGATCCATTCATTGAATTTATCCACACAACTAGAAGTGGAACTAAAGAGAGTGGGACTGGTGCTGATAAGGGAGGAAACCTAATCCTTGCAGTTTATCCCAGACCAGTGCCGACCAAATGACTTGTTCTTTTGTCGACCGTTGTCAGAGAAGGGCAGCATGAGTCTAATTAGGAAGTGATCGGACCAAGACAAAGGGTGAGGAGAATGGGCTGATGTTGCTGAACACAAGCTTTAGCATGTGACCTTTAATATGTGTGGGTCCCTGTTGTGTTAGGCCTAACGCCTCAAGATCAGGAAATAATCTTTTGGCAGCGGCATTGCTAGGCTCATTCGTGTAAATATTAAAATCCCCCAGAATAGTGAAGTATCCATGGTGCAGGGCCAGGGCGATGTCCGAATCGGAATCATTACAGAGCAACGTTTCCATTAAAAACAGGACTTCTGGCGCATGGTCGCTAAGTGGTAAGTGAGGGAGGGCAGGTTCTCTGGCCTTGGTCCCAACCGGATGTGGACAGGACCAGACAGGCTTGCCTTTGGCGCGCCGGCAGTGCACCCATTGTGCAGATCCACTGTGCGTCCACTGCTGCATGACCCTTATAAATGGGTCAGGGGAAGGTGGAGCTTGCAGCTAGACCACCACCCAAGATGGCTTCTACTTCAGGCATAAGAGCTTGGGGTAAAGTTGGCGCCCGTTGTCAAGATAGAAGTAAAATAGACATTAAAAAATAGTCCAAGGAAGTGGCTGTCACCGACTGCTGACACTGAACACGGGCAGTGAGGGTAGAGCAAAAAAGAGTAGCGGGAGGAGAGGTTTGTTTGTTTTTTAAAATCACCTTTACAGAGTCACAGTGTCTGCTATACAGTCTTCCGATCAGCTGCACGTCAGCTGCTGCATGACCTTTATAAAAGGGTCAGGGGAAGGCGGAGCGTGCAGCTAGACTGCCACCAAAGATGGCGTCTACTTCAGGCACAAGAGCAAGGGGTGAAGATGGCGCCTGTTATCAAGACAGAAGTGAAATTAACAAAAGAATTGGCTGCGGAAGTGGCTGTCACCGACTGCTGCCAATGGACACTGGCAGCAGGGCTAGCGTCAAAAAGAATAGAGGGAGGTGTGGTTTGCTTTTTAAACTGCAATGTCTAAGAACAAGGACTAAAATCACCTTTACAGAGTCACAGCATCTGCTATGCAGTCTGCCGATCCAATTTGCCAGTCTGCTCTCCAATAAGACTCCTTAGCTGACTATCACCTATCGCTAGGTTTCTTACTGTGGTGTTCTTCTCAAAACATGTGATCCACTTCCCCGCCCCACGCAACAATAGTGGCTACTTGGGCCTTAGCCCTTCTTTATCCATCTGAGCTCATTGCACATAGATTGTCCCTGACTTGCACCTCTATAGTAGCGGACATATGTTGGTTTTTCGTAGCTCCACTGGTTTCTTCCTAATATAGCGTTCCCATCTTCTTCATCAATTGTACATGTAGGGGAAGTTCCACTTGGGATCTCCACCTCTGTGCCAGATGCAGTCTTCTGCAACAGCTATGTCCTCTGGTTCGAAGGATCCCTCCTCCGGCCAGGTCTATCGCACTGCTCACTTCCCTCGGTCCAGCAAGCTAGGAGGTGACAAAATAGTCACACACATATCTTGCCTTCCTCGTGGGCCACTATCTCTCTCGGGTAAACAACAGATGATGGACGGAATGCGGAACAAATCAAGCATTCACACTCAGTAACAGATCTGGGTTTCATCCATCAGTTTTTTTGCTCACCATGTCATTCCAGTTTGGTCCCAACCATATGCAAATCAGTCTTGATGCCCACATCTGGGGATACCCTTACCACTTAGGGCGACAAATGCAAAAACTCCCTTTTTGTTGGTCTTTACGAATGCAGGGGGGCCTCAAGGCTTCTCCCATGGCCCCACGCAATTGTTTTCATTTTTTATTTATATTTTCTGGCCCTTTGCAGGCTATCAGGGACCGTGGGGGACCTTACCCACAGAGATTACTGAGCACTTGAGCAACCCCACCATGACCAACAGTGTCAAGGGGCCTACTTTGCTTTTGGCTAGGGGGTTTGCCTCCCATGCCAAATGCAGTGCTTCAGGAAGACCAGCACCCAGCAGAGGCTGCTGACAGCTGTCAGTATCCAGATCCACACCCTAAGCTCTCCATTGACATTTGGGTGAGCTGCTTTAAGGGCAGCTGTGGGATCCTGGCACCCCCCTTGCTGTTAGCAGTGGGGACTACCACATCCCGTGCCAGAGACCCTTCCTCCATCCTCCCATCTGCCAGTGCAGGGGCCACACACTGCAGGTGGACAGCTGCATGACTACTCAGAACTTCGTTATGGTCAGGTGAAGCCTTATTAGGGCCAACTCTGGGCTTTCCCCTTACTTGGTCAGAAGGCACTTGATTCACTGGACCTCTTTTTGAGAGTGGCCTTCCCTTCCTCTTCGTTTTCTCTTTTCTTGGGGACCTCTGTTTCCTACTGTGGGGGCTAGTTCTCCAGGATCTTTGAATGGGGCAGCATCCTGGGTGACTGGACCATCTGGGATCAGACCAACCTCCGGAAGGTCATTGCCCAGGATACAATGTAAGTGGACGTCAGCACTGACCACCACCTTATACCAGTATAGGGTACCTTCCTTTTCTAGGGGCACTATGGCTACAGGTTTGGTTGTTACCTCACCCAGGGCTACCCTTATCCTCCTTGTTTCTACTGGTACATACATGTCTAAGGACACTAGCCTGTAACTCACTATGGCGTAACTGGCACATGTGTCTCTCAGGCCAGTGGTAGGGATCCCATTCACCTGAATGGAGTGAAAGTGCCTATGCCGCCATCAGGGATCACCTGTTGACCATCTAGACCTGTCTTCCAGCATAATGCTGTAGAGTACATCATCATCTGAGGAGTAGTCTGTAAAGGACTGCCACCCTGCTGTTGCCCTGCCGCCTTGCTGTCTTCAGACCATTCGTTCTCTGCCTTACGTCTCTCTCAACCTCATCCATTTCTATATCTTATCTGTAGCTCTATATCATCCTCTTTTCCTACCTGACTTTTTCCTGTGTTCCACCTTATCCCATTCTTTCACATAGTAGGGGGTCACTGTCTAGCCGAAAAAGCTAGCACAGAAATAGGAGAAGGGAGACAAAGCAGTACAAGAGAATTACGAATACATTCATCATACAAACGATGATTTATGTGTGAGTAAAGCTTACATTTCAAGACCTAATCTAATTTAATAATGCAACAAATAGTGCACTGATGGTTGGAATGATTGAATACATCTCAGACACTAGTCATCACTCAGGGTAGAACTCTAGTCTGATTTCCGCCTACCGTGCTAATCTAGACAAAGGCCCACTTTGTACAATCAGTACTGGTCCTCCATTGCATGGGAACAGTCCACCTCGTACTGCAAGGCAAGGCCCCTTCCAGGCGGGATCACAAGCAGACCCAGAAATGTTTTGACTTATTTTCCCCTCATATAAAAGATGTAGCTGGAGTACAATAGCACAGTGAGCATGGGACACATATCTGGATATACTCATTGCACTTATGGTGTCAACT
Organism: Pleurodeles waltl; assembly: GCF_031143425.1. Lineage (NCBI taxonomy): Eukaryota > Metazoa > Chordata > Amphibia > Caudata > Salamandridae > Pleurodeles > Pleurodeles waltl. The sequence continues at coordinate 85,046,650 of NC_090442.1, read as the reverse complement.
TCAACAAACAACAAGGTGATGAAAGGGAAGACTGAATTTATCTTAGCCGCGGGTGATCACTTGGGACTGCATTCTAGTCCATCATTTTCCTTCTACCACGCTGCTCTAGGCAGAGGCCCACATTATGCACATCAATACGGACCCTGTTCCTCATGGGAACAGTCCATTATGACTGGCAAGCTGTGCTCTCTCCAGGAGGGACCAAAACCAGCCCGGGCTAGTTTTAGCCTTTTTGGGCCCTCTCAGTAGGAGGTAGCTTGAGTCCTACGGCACAGTGACAAGGGACCTACGTCTGGGCATAGGTATCCCTCAGTAGGATGTAGCTTGAGTCCTACGGCACAGTGACCAAGGGACCTACGTCTGGGCATAGGTATCCCTCAGTAGGATGTAGCTTGAGTCCTACGGCACAGTGACCAAGGGACCTACGTCTGGGCATAGGTATCCCTCAGTAGGATGTAGCTTGAGTCCTACGGCACAGTGACCAAGGGACCTGCGTCTGGGCATAGGTATCCCTCAGTAGGATGCAGCTTGAGTCCTACGGCACAGTGACCAAGGGACCTACGTCTGGGCATAGGTATCCCTCAGTAGGATGTAGCTTGAGTCCTATAGCACAGTGAACAAGAGACTTCTATTGGGCATACCTGTCCCTGAGTAATGGATGCAATTGTTCAATGAATCTCAGTCACTGACAATTCACCCTCCATGCCACTCTGGATGTAAATCAGTATCGAGCATGTCACTCATGGAAGGGGCCTCACCGGGCAATACACTGCACTGTATACATTCATTTAGATCGGACCACTTTAGAAGAGCTCTGTTACCTCTGCGTGTAGCTCCCAGAGCTACGTATTTGAGGCACATGGGGTTTGCACAAAAGTGTCAGGAAAGCATGTCGCTACCTGCAGATCTGGGAATTCTAAGAGGGATTAGGTCTCTCAGGCCAGAGATTGCAGATATATATCTCTTATTTGGAGCTCGGTTTGCGGAGCTAAGAAAGACATTTCAGGGCCAGAGAGAGCAAACACTTAACCAGCAGAAACAGGCCATGGAAACAGCGACTAACTCAGAATGCCGACCTTCTCTCTGTATCGAGATCATTGCAGAGGAGACTGACCAGCCTATTGTGAGGTGACGAGGCAGGAGACATGAAGACACTAACACAAAAACATCCGTCTGGGTTCGGTTCTATAGTTTGTGTTTCCATTAAGCAGGGTGCTGACTAAATGAACTCCTTCTTCCGTCTAAGTGTGTTCAGAAAGTTCATCCTCACACGGTAAGGTGCTTCGAAGCAGCTGAACGCCTAAGTGCTTCGCTTTACTCCATTCCCAAATAAATACATGAATGAAAGACGATATGTTTCGAGCTATTGTTCAGCCCTCAGATTTCTGAAGATGTTAGAAGGCATATTAGCTGTCTAAATTCAACACTACCACGACCCCACAGGAAGAATAAAATAAGGAAGGAGTTAAATCTCTATTAAATAAAATTGATACCACAGAATGAGTCGCATTAATACCAGCTTTGAACCTGGCACACATACATCAGCGAACAGCAGTGCACATGCTACCCATACATAGAAAAGATGAGCGTGGCACACATGCAGCATGGCGAACAGCAGTAGCATGGCACACATAGAGCATGGCAAGCAGCAGGGTGGCACACATGCAGCATGGCGAACAGCAGTAGCATGGCACACACAGAGCATGGCAAGCAGCAGCGTGGCACACATGCAGCATTGCTGGCAGCATGTCACATGTTCCCCATGCAGAGAAACGATGAGCCTGGCACACATGCACCATGTCTGGCGCAGTGTACAGATTCCTCATACATAGAAAAGATGAGCGTGGCACTCATGCAGCATGGCAAGTAGCAGTAACATGGCACACATAGAGCATGGCAAGCAGCAGGGTGGCACACATGCAGCATGGCGAGCAGCAGTAGCATGGCACACATAGAGCATGGCAAGCAGCAGGGTGGCACACATGTAGCACGGCTAACAGCTGTGCATATGTTCCATATACAGAGAAACGATGAGCCTGGCACACATGCACCATGTCTGGCGCAGTGTACAGATTCCTCATACATAGAAAAGATGAGCGTGGCACTCATGCAGCATGGCAAGCAGCAGTAGCGTGGCACACATGCAGCATGGCTGGCAGCAGTGCACATGTTCCCCATACGGAGAAAAGTGTGCGTGGCACACATGTAGCATGGCGAGCAGCATGTCACATGTTCCCCATACATAGAAAAGATGAGCGCGGCACTCATGCAGCATGGCGAGCAGCAGTAACATGGCACACATGTAGCATGGCGAGCAGCATGTCACATGTTCCCCACACATAGAAAAGATGGGCGTGGCACTCATGCAGCATGGCGAGCAGCAGTAGCATGGCACACATAGAGCATGGCAAGCAGCAGGGTGGCACACATGCAGCATGGCGAGCAGCAGTAGCATGGCACACATAGAGCATGGCAAGCAGCAGGGTGGCACACATGCAGCATGGCGAGCAGCATGTCACATGTTCCCCATACATAGAAAAGTTGAGCATGGCACACATGCAGCATGGTGAGCAGCGGTGCACATATTCCTCACACAGAAAAGATGAGCATGACAAACGTGCAGCATGGCTGGCAGCAATGCACATCTTTCCTAAACACAGAAAAAATGCAAAATCGGTCCGAATATGTAAACTTAAACAACACAAAGAACAAATGCAGAATGAGTGGCTAGGCTGCAGTGCAAGCAACTTACATATAGGTAAAGTGGTATAGATGCAGTGTAAGATTCCTTTATCTACATATATATATAATTTGATGACTTTTGGTTAGCACTAGCTTGGCGCTCTCCCGCCACTGGCAGACTTCCACTCACAGTGGAGCTCATTTACAAGGATTGATGCATCACTGCGTTGTGGCAGCGATTCGTCAAAAAAGTTACACCCCGTCAAAAAAGTTTACAATGGCATGGATGTCGGCATAAATGTGTCATATTTACAATATGGTGCTGCATGGAGTAGGATCCCAGGATGCATCTGAGGGAAGGATGCCGCGAGGCATCCCATCAATAACTTACGCATTTCTGAAATTGATGTCAGACCTGGCACAACTTCAGCAATGCATCAAAACCTGAGGCATTGCATCAGTTCAGATCGGTACAGGGTGCTTCATGTGTGAGGACCAATCTAAAATACTGTAAAATGGGTCCTGGATGTAAGAGGTAGTGTATGCAGTATGTCTGTGTGTCACATTACAGTGGGCATTGTCTACGAATGTGTATGCAGAGGCCTGAGCAAGTAGAAATACCTTATGTGTGTACTTACCAGTTGTCCTTTGGAGTACGGAGAGCTGGACTCGGGGGACTCATTCCTTCTTGGCGAAGTGACGATCTTGGCATGTCCCTTGCAAAAAGTGCACAACGTCACTTTGCCTTGCTGCTAAATATACTGGTATCATAGGTGCCATGGTCCCCGCTTGGTTTAAGGGGTCCTACAGTATGCTTGGCACATGTGTAGACGTACTGCAACCAGTAGGGAGATGCAACATAGACATCTTCCAGGCTGTGAAATGGCTTCAAACGGCCAAATTCGCTTTTAAAGCCACTGTGTCTGTCACTACACCAGGGTTTTGGTGGTGCAGGAATACTTTCACATTGCAGGCTATGCATGACACATCTTGAATAAGCATAAAAATGGGAAATGGTGTAAATACTATAATATTGATTTGTAATTGACTTTTTCCGATGTAACGCCCACTCTGCATACATTAAAATGGATGGGACACAGCCAGATCCTGCACAGGTATTTTTTTTTTTAATGCAGGGCTAGGAAAAGTGAAGCATTTGTCCAGATGTGTCAGTTCGTAACTATGGAGCTAGCACAGTGCTGCTGCTACCTAAAAGAAATGATGCAACAGAGACACAAGCTCCTTGTAAATAAGCCCCAGTCCTTCTCTAACAAATGATGTCTGTGAGGTATAGGACTGAAGGTGGCAAGGTGGATCTGAGAGGCATTGATGCAAGCCTAAGAGTGAGAGCCTGTTGGCCCACCGGGCCGGTGGGTGATCAGCAGAGACTCAAGCCCTATCGTAAGAGTGAGGAGGGGGTGAGTGACTAATGCAAGTAGTCATCGGCTGAGCGGGTGGAGTCAGATCATAGGTTCTGTTGATCTACTGCTGCTCCTCTTTGAATCCCCCACTCTCTTTTGTTGGGTCATGCACCTTTTCAATGTGCCTTTGGGTCCTGATGGAAGTTTTTTATGTCTTGAGACAACTTTTCAGTATATTATTCAATAGTCAACGACCAACTATATACATAGGTTGGCTGCATCAGGAGAAAACAGATGACAAAGGGAATTCTGGGATCTGAGTTGGTTTCGGCATATCTCTGGGGAGTTCCATGGTTACCATTAACAGAATCAACCTGTTCTCTGGAAATTTCTGGACTGTAATTGTTGATCTACTCTCAACGACGGGTCTAGGGCTCTCTAAGATTGTGGATCTCACTTTATCGCTTTTGTAAGTAAATCTGGTTTGGATAGATGTATAAGTACTTTTGTTGATCTTAGGAATCAGCAAGCAGCATGTGGAGTGGGACCTAAAAGCCTGCATCTAGAATGTGTTCACCCCAGCCATTTTTTCGATCAAGTGAGTATTTGACCATCTCAGGATGACTTTGGGGCATCAAATCATAGTTATGGTTATAGGAAAATTGTGCACATTCACTCGGGGCTGTTCGGCAGACCCTCAATCTATTTACTTCTAAAAAGAGCACCCAGATGGTTGAGACTATGAGGGAGTTTTGTTCTGTCACATATGACAGGTCACGTCCTGCTTTACACTCAGAATACTTATAGGCTATTCAAAAAAATATATTTATCTATTTTACAGCTTTCGATGTCGCTCTGTTGGACCCCGAATAGTGGCATTGCATTAGAACAAAGAATAATAGGATAACAACTTGTATGATATATTTATGAAAGAGAAATTCATAATAAATTGATTAGTGAGGCAAGTAAAAGCTATTAACATAGGTGTACACCTCTAGGAAAGTTAAAATATATATAAGTGTCTTGTTGACAGTGATTGAAGATATAGACAGCGACAGTAGAATAGTAAGGTACATAAGTTAGATAAATCTGTAATAAGCAGTAGTTGAGAGAAAGAGGATTATACAAGGGTGACACTGAGCTCCCTTAACATACTTGATATAATATATCTAGTAGTAGTGAACCAGACAAGAATAATATATGACAGATCGGCAGCATCACATCAGTAGTGTACAGTGGGAAGTTGGAAATAATGGGATCAATGTGAATGCAGGTTTAATAGGAGATCTTTTAGTTTGTCTTTGAATTTTTTGTTAATTTACAGGCAATCCTAGACAGCCTGCCAATCAAATGAGTTCCCCATGTTAATGCACAACACATTCATCAGCAATGTACTCTTTCATCACCCAAAAAACCCATTGAGCAAAGACATTGAACAATTCTGTCATACAGACAAAATAGACTCAGTGTGAACATCAAAGGAGAAAACATATATGTATTGTTTTAAAAGTACAATCATATATGACACTGCTAATAAATACATCATAAATAGCCATAGTGCAGCTGCACAGCCCAACATAGAAGTAATAATAAACACTAAATAAATAATAAATACATAGTGACCATTTAGAACATAAAATAATTTTTAGCAGCTTTTCTTAAAACGTCCAGCAATTTTCTCCTGGCATGACAATGTTATGCCTTGTTTTACGTTTATAAAGCACTCTGACACTTGCATGTGATTTGTATTGTACAGGTGAGTACAAGACAGTGAGAGCACAGACTGGGCAAAGTTGCAGGAGTTACCACATTTTGTGCATAGAAGCTTGGATACATTTGACCCACAATAATTCACCCAGAAAATAAACCTTTCAGTTTTGGATCTGGCCATGATTTTTCCTTATGTGAGTGGAATAAATAAATGAAACTAGGAGTGTGTTCCGGCAGTGGGTTTTTAAAAATTACACAACTACTCTTTTTGATCCAGAAAATGTTAAACCCACAATGGAGTATCCTTGAGTTCCAATGAGGTTCCTTGAGGATTCCATCTGAAGCATACCATGTCCTTCTCAGATTCAAAAACTGTTATTTACGGATCAGCTTGTTTTGCATTTGAGAGTGAGTAACCTGTGATAATAGGTCCTGCAGGAGCGATGCACAATGCTTGTCCTTCCACACCCCTGATGCTCAACCAAGCAAGTTATACATTACACTCATTTTTGAGGAACACCAAGGGAAATGGGGAAATGGGACAAAATAAGAAAACAGCTAACCACTGATTGTATGACAGCTTTCTTCTATCGCCTTGAGGCTTGTCTGTCATCTGTCTCTCAGTGTGCGAGTGTTTGAACAACGAGAACAAATATTTTTTTTTCTAAAAAAAAAACATTTACAGCTTTTAATTTACATTTGCATTTTTTCTTGCAATCGAGGCTCAATGAAAATGTTAATTTGCATGAGAATCCTTTAAAACATTAGTTCTTTCGCTTCTAATTGTTTTTTCACTAGAATTAAACTAGTCTCTGGATCTGGCACGCTCTGCATAGTTTCCTTAAAGTTTCTCTCTGGTTAGCACAGATTGCCTGATTCACCAAATAATAATTAAGTACCTTGTAAATAATCGAGTATCTTTCAGGAGTGTCCACCACATTCTTGTACTGATGCTCAAGTATAATTCCTTTGTTTCAAATTCCTGACTTGAATGGATGTATGAAGAAGATAACCATTATATGAACTTAGCTTTCTCTTGCCTCTTTTATCTCTTGCAGGTCATAGATAACTGTCTCTAGGAAGCACTAGGTTCAAAGAGGAAGAAGGTTTCCAGGATGTACAGGTAAGCTCGGTCAGGGGGAGAAACACGAGTGATGCCTTCACTGGAACACCATTGCCTAGAAAAGGGTGTGGTCCAAATGAGTAGTATTTCTACCTTCTTGAAGTCAAAGATAGCTGCCACATTGACATGGCTGTTTACAGACCCTTCTGACTTGTTTCAGAACATTCTGGCTTGTTCTTATGAATTGTCATGTGTTATCAAAGTCTTTTTACTGGCTTGTTCCAGAACCTTCCGGTTTGTTCCTGAAACTTCTGGCTTGTTCCAGGACCTTCTCAACTGTTCCAGTTAGATTGCAATGTTCTTTCAAAGTCTATTTATAATCGATTAATTGACAATCCTGTTTCCTTTTACCAACAGTCTAAAATTATATTTTTTTCATTACTGTCCTATTACATGTTAACACTTAAGACTCCTCTTTGCCCTCAAGGCGTTATGAACTATTTTTTTCACCTCCACAAAAGTACCAAAAAAGACCATCCCCCTAGGATGTTATATGAAGCATCTGACTCTGTAAACTGAATGGCTAAGGGACAGTACACGGATTGACAGCCCCTGGGCTAATAGCCATGTGTGTGCCCATCATTTCACTATTCTGATTGACCCAGTAGGTTGATGTGCAAAAGAGACCTGTGGAACCACTTTGCAAGGCAACGTGACCAGCAGGTAAAATATAAACCAGAATTCCTCACTCTATAGGACGGTAGACATCCACCCAAGGTGGAACATATTTTAACATGTGTTAAACAATACTTACCATATCCAGATCAGAACATGAGGGAAGGTAGTTGTTTTTCATTGGGGCAAGATCAAGTCAAGGTGTGAAGACAGGTAGGTGTCCCCCCTTTAAATATCTATAGTGTGTTTTGACTTGCTTTCCTCATTCTCCCTTAGTGTGAAAAGTGTTTATGATGAATTATTCTGGGCATGTGGAGTGGAATACTCATTGATGGGGTCTTGTGTGTGTGTGTGTGTGTAAGTGTATGTGTTTTGTGCGGAGCACTGTTGGGGTAGCTGTAGCTCATTGAGGTGGCAGTATCCTCCTTCAAGCATTTACTGTGGCACTCTCTGAGATCCAGCCTCCAGCTCTTCTTATTAACTATCATAAACTAGGTGCTGTGTTTCTGAATCACGTCGAGCTCAACAGAGCTGGACTTCTATGTGTTCACCTTCTCTGGCTCATCCTGGTTCCCAGAGGCCAGCCAAAGAGAAACACATGCACATAAAAGACTGCCTGTTAATAGGATCCACTACAAAAACAACAGGAGCCACCAGGATCACAGTGCCACTAGCACAATTCAATAGACAATCACTAATTAAATACTAACACTTAAATTGCTAAAATGGACCAGAAACGCAGCTACCATTTGCATCCTTTAAAAAAACCTTAGAAATGGTGAAGTGTCTTCCTCTCCTGATTGTATTAACTGTCTTATTGTGCAGTGTTCCTCGCTACTTTTCTTAACAGTGCTAACTACGTGTTCACAATGGTTCATGAATTAAAAAACACATTTATTCAATTATACAGGAAATATCTCCAGGACAGTGTCCCCATTATGCCTGGTGCGAGGAATGTGGTACCCATTGCAAGATGTAGCTTGGCCATCATGTGGAGACCCTGATTACTCAAACTAAGCTTAGTTCATTCCCTAATCTGGAAGCTTGGTATGAGGAAACCAAAACGTCAATACAATCCTCTTGAATGTTTAGGGTAACACTTTTGGTCAATAGAACTCTGCTCTGAGTAATTATAATTAGAGGTTGGAGGGACTATATTGGTTCAACTGTTTTCCAAATTGCTTGTGATTAACATCACAGACCACAAAAATCTAATTATATTAATTACATATTTAAAAATATACTGGCAGGGCAAATGTTACAAAGGATATTTATGCCTACCATCATATCAATACAGCTAGATTTAGTATTCTCTTTTTCATTTTACCAATTACCACTTCTTAGTGTTTCCTATGTTTCTTGAGATGCCACCAGAGCCATTGGTACTGTGACATCACTTCCTCTAATGTTAGCTGCGTCAGCATTCATACAATGCCATGTCCTGTGATGAAGTAACAGTCAGGTGATATGTCTTCTACTACCCTGGCATTTATCTGGTGTTCATATTCTGCATCCCAATGATTTGTTTTATTGTGGTTCAACAACAATCTGAATGGTTTTGGAAAGGATCAAATGATGAAAGAAAAGCTCTCAGAGCATGTGGCAACAAAGCCATCATCATAGTAGCACCTTGCAAAACTGTACAGTGAGAGAAAATCAAAGAAAGAAAATTTTTTAGCTTAATTTCTCCTTTATCAGAATGGTGCTTAACCAAGCAAAACTACAATAAATTAAGCTAGCCAACAATCTCTTCCTCAAAGTCGAATGGAAGTAATTTTACAGAAAGTGAAAAAGACAATACTTACCATCACATGCCCACCTTAAGCTTACATCAGCTGCTAACCTTTCCAGAAAACCCAATGGACCATGGTCATCTTTCAGAGATGTCACTTCAATGGAGATGCGTAACACCATTAAAAGGACGAGAGTGTGAGGGACATTAGCTTTTTTCTTTTCAAAACCATTTGAGATTTTGTTTCTGAAAAAATGTTTGGTGGAAGACCATCAAAACTGATAGTGGCCATTCAGGAAAGCACTGGTAGATTGAAAGAAACCATCATGATGGGGGTTGCTATCAATGTACAGAGATCACTGCTGGGCTGACGTCATCCTAAAATTGGGAGAGAGTATTATCAGTATGGTTGAAATGATGTCCTCTGTTATCGAAATGACCATTCATCCGCCCATCAAATCATAAATCAGGCACTTAATTTGCATTAAATAAATAACAATTCCAACAAGCTTCATAGATCTGTTAGATAGGCCACAGAAATGAGAAAATATGGTCATATCACTCCAATTTACAACATATGACTAATTTCCACGAGAGGTTAGTGATATTTTCAATGTTGCCCCTATTACCTATAGAGTGACACCAACTGGAACACTATGCTGTTTTCCCCATGAACATGTCCCTTTGGGTGGTCAACTCCACCGTTAGAATGCTTCTTCTTAACATTTCACCACTACCGGAAAAACAAATCTCTCAAAAGATAGTTTTAAGTGAGCAGTTCTAGCACTATCTGTTGTTCCAGTGTCACTCACTTGTATTGACATGTTCCTATTTATGCACAATTAAAAGTTACCACTTTTCACACATGTAATTCGAGTACATAGATTCATATTGAGTGTTTTTTCAATTATCACAGCATCAAATGCATGCAATGTAATATGTTACTACAATGCTGTTAGAAATTGGGTTTTTGGTTGGCAGCCAGGTTGCCCTCTGTCCAAGCAAGAACCCTCACTCTAGTCAGGGTAAGTCACACACAATCCAAAATCAGCCTGTGCTCACCCTCCGGTAGCTTGGCACGAGCAGTCAGGCTTAACTTAGAAGGCAATGTGTAAAGCATTTGTGCAATAAATCATACAACACCATAGCATAACACCACAAAAATACACCACACAGTGTTTAGAAAAATATATAATATTTATCTGGGTATCTTCAGGTCAAAACGATCAAAGTTGCAATATGAATTTGTAAAGATATCACTGAAAAGTGATATAAAGTGTCTTAAGTCTTTAGAAAGTAAACAAAGTATCTTTCAAACACAAAGTACCTGGTTTCTGGTGGAAAATCTCCTCAGAGGGCCACAGGAGAAGAGGTACGTGGAAAACTGGTGTGTGCGTCGATTTCTCCTCAGCACACACAGACTTGCGTCGTTATTTTCCACGCGGGGAGTCGTGCGTCGTTTTCCGGCACGCGGACAGTCTCTTTCTGTGGTTCGCGGGGAGTACCAGATGTCCCGGGTCTGTGCGTGGATTTTCCTGCTTGTTTTCCGGCTGCGCGTCGTTCTGCGGGGCTGTGCATCGAAGTTTCGATATCACAGCAGTCATCGCGTCGATTTCTCCTGGGGAGTCGGGCAGCATTGTCCTTGCAAGGCCGTGCGTCAAAGTTTTGATCTCACGGCAGGCGTCGCGTCGATTTCTCCTGGGAAGTCGGGCGGCGTTGTCCTTGCGAGGCCGTGCGTCAAACTTTCGATCTCACAGCAGGCATCGCGTCGATTTCTCCTGGGGAGTCGGGCGGCATTGTCCTTGCGAGGCCGTGCGTCAAAGTTTTGATCTCACGGCAGGCGTCGCGTCGATTTCTCCTGGGAAGTCGGGCGGCGTTCTCCTTGCGAGGCCGTGCGTCAAAGTTTCGGTCGTCCCGAAGGCGTTGCGTCGATCAGCGTCGGTGTGCGGCGTTTTTCTTGCCGCGGAACAAGCTGTGCATCTAAAATTTCAGCGCACGGAGAGTCCAAGAGGAAGAGAGAAGTCTTTTTGGTCCTGAGACTTCAGGGAACAGGAGGCAAGCTCTATCCAAGCCCTTGGAGAGCACTTTTACAGCCAGACAAGAGTTCAGCAAGGCAGCAGGCCAACAGCAAGGCAGCAGTCCTTTGTAGAAAAGCAGACAGGTGAGTCCTTTGAGCAGCCAAGCAGTTCAGCAAGGCAGCAGGCCAACAGCAAGGCAGCAGTCCTTTGTAGAAAAGCAGACAGGTGAGTCCTTTGAGCAGCCAAGCAGTTCTTCTTGGCAGGATGTAGTTTCTGGTTCAGGTTTCTTCTCCAGCAAGTGTCTGATGAGGTAGGGCAGAGGCCCTGTTTTATACTAAGTTGTGCCTTTGAAGTGGGGGTGACTTCAAAGAGTGTCTAAGAAATGCACCAAGCCCCCTTTCAGTTCAATCCTGTCTGCTAGAGTCCCAGTAGGGGGTGTGGCAGTCCTTTGTGTGAGGGCAGGCCCTCCACCCTCCCAGCCCAGGAAGACCCATTCAAAATGCAGATGTATGCAAGTGAGGCTGAGTACCCTGTGTTTGGGGTGTGTCTGAGTGAATGCACAAGGAGCTGTCAACTAAACCTAGCCAGACGTGGATTGAAGGGCACAACAAGATTTTAGTGCAAAGAAATGCTCACTTTCTAAAAGTGGCATTTCTAGAATAGTAATATTAAATCCGACTTCACCAGTCCGCAGGACTTTATATTACCATTCTGGCCATACTAAATATGACCTTCCTGCTCCTTTCAGATCAGCAGCTGCCACTTCAACAGTGTATGAGGGCAGTCCTAATGTTAGCCTATGAAGGGAGCAGGCCTCACAGTAGTGTAAAAACGAATTTAGGAGTTTTACACTACCAGGACATATAACTACACAGGTACATGTCCTGCCTTTTACCTACACAGCACCCTGCTCTAGGGGTTACCTAGGGCACACATTAGGGATGACTTATATGTAGAAAAAGGGGAGTTCTAGGCTTGGCAAGTACTTTTAAATGCCAAGTCGAAGTGGCAGTGAAACTGCACACACAGGCCTTGCAATGGCAGGCCTGAGACAAGGTTAAGGGGCTACTGAGGTGGGTGGCACAACCAGTGCTGCAGGCCCACTAGCAGCATTTAATCTACAGGCCCTAGGCACATATAGTGCACTCTACTAGGGACTTATAAGTAAATTAAATAGCCAATCATGGATAAACCAATCAATAGTACCATTTACACAGAGAGCATATGCACTTTAGCACTGGTTAGCAGTGGTAAAGTGCCCAGAGGTCAAAAGCCAAAAAAAACAGGTCAGAAAAAATAGGAGGAAGGAGGCAAAAAGTTTGGGGATGACCCTGTCAAAAAGCCAGGTCCAACATGACCCCCTACCAGCCTAAAGCCAGGGGAGAACAATCACTATCCTGATGTACTTCCCTGTTTGAGGCGACAGAACAATGACCCAGGCCCACAACAGCAGGGGCATGCTCCAGTTCTTCGCCTTCCTGACTCCGATTGGATCCCTCTGTCCATACTCTCAGGGCCCACTAAGCCAACCCATGGGGAACCTTTCTCCTTACCTGCGGATCCCATCTGTGCAGCACCTAACCTTACTTTGCTCACAGATGTATCCCAGGAGCAGGATAGTACCACCATGACCAACACAGTGGTGTTGCCCACTCTACCCCCGGGGTGTGACACTTGTCCCCTCCCCAGGGATAACTCTGTCCACCCGGACAGCAAGCCACAGTGGTTACTGACAGCTGCCAGGGATGAGAGCCAGGCCCCAGGCCTCTCAAAGCTCTCCCACCACTATGGCTGTGGAGAGTGGGGGGCGGTAGCCCCAGGTGCTGGGCACCCTTTAACCACTCTCCCTTCCACCAGGTCAGGGATGACAGCCTGAACCTGGTCCTCCCCTCTGGGGCTCTGTACCCTCCCTCCTGGAGCGGTACCCCGAGAGTCCAACATGGTCAGGGTGCTTATAGAAGTCGCCCTGTACCATTCCTCCACCAGTGCAGGGCTGTTAACCTGCAACTGGCCCTCCAACCTGGGGTCTGTACCTTCAGGTTGGACTAGGGCCCGGGGTGAGGCTTCCCTCCCCCTGCCCTCCCTTCTGGGGTCCAGCACCCTCCAACTAGGAGTGGCCTCCTCAGAAGACAACATGGTAGGGGCACTGTTATCAGTAGCCCCTCCCTCCAGGTCCGGGGGGACACCCTGAACCTGGTCTTCCAGCCCAGGGTCTGTACCCTCAGACTGGATCACTGCCTGGCAAACCAGGACTTTCTGGGAGGCACACCTACCCCCCACCAGGTCAGAGTTTAACCTCTGCACCTGACCATTCAACTCAGAGTCACCACCCTGAAGTTGAACAATTGCCTGGCACGCCAGGACTTCCTGGAGGGCACACTGACCCTCCACCAGGTCAGAGTTTAACCTCTGAACTTGGCCATCCGACTCAGAGTCACCACCCTGAAGTTGAACAATTGCCTGGCACGCCAGGACTTCCTGGAGGGCACACTGACCCTCCACCAGGTCAGAGTTTAACCTCTGAACCTGGTTCTCCAACCTAGGGTCACCACCCTGAGGTTGGGCAACTGCCTGGCACACCAGGACTTTCTGGGAGGCACACCTACCTCCCACCAGGTCAGTGGTTAACCTCTAAACCTGGTTCTCCAACCCAGGGTCACCACCCTGAGGTTGAACAATTGCCTGGCATGCCAGGAATTTCTGGGGGGCACACCTACCCTCCACCAGGTCAGAGTTTAACCTCTGAACCAGGTTATCCAACCCAGAGTCAGCACCCTGAGGTTGGACAACTGCCTGGTACACCAGGACTTTGTGGGGGGCACTAGTACCCCCCACCAGGTCAGAGTTTAACCTCTGACCCCGGTTATCCAACCCAGAGTCAACACCCTGAGGTTGGACAACTGCCTGGCATAGCAGGACTTCCTGGGAGTCACACCTACCTCCCACCAGGTCAGAGGTTAACCTCTGAACCTGGGTATCCAACCCAGAGACCCCACCCTGAGGTTGAACCATTGCCTGGCATACCAGGACTTTCTGGGGGGCACATCTACCCCCCAACAGGTCAGAGTTTATCCTCTGACCCTGGTTAGCCAACCCAGAGTCACCACCCTGAGGTTGAACCATTGCCTGGCAGGCCAGGACTTCCAGGGAGGCACACCTACCTCCCACCAGGTCAGAGTTTAACCTCTGAGCCTGGTTCCCCAACCCAGGGTCACCACCCTGAGGTTGGGCAATTGCCTGGCACGCCAGGACTTTCTGGGGGGCACACCTACCCCCCACCAGGTCAGAGTTTAACCTCTGAACCTGGTCATCCAACCCAGAGTCAACACCCTGAGGTTGGACAATTGCCTGGCACAGCAGGACTTCTTGGGAGGCACACCTACCTCCCACCAGGTCAGAGTTTAACCTCTGAACCTGGGTATCCAACCCAGAGTCACCACCCTGAGGTTGAATCTTTGCCTGGCATGCCAGGACTTCCTGGGGGGCACTCTCACCCCCCACAAGGGACACACCGTCCCCAAGGGCCACACAAGAGTCTGGTTGGCGCAGGTCTCCCGACCTCTGCCCATCCGGCAGAGTCTGGGTTTCCCCCAAACCAGAAACGGTTTCACCTGGGTCATTCCTGGGGGGCTCTGCTCTCAGAGCTGACCCCTGACTCTCAAGGTCCTCCACTGGGGTCTGCAACCCCCTCTCAACCCTATGTCTGGACTTCTGCACCCCCTCACTAGGAGGGGTACTGCCAGACACCAGAACTGTTGGGATGCTGGCTACAGTCACCCCCCCAAGTTCTTCTGACACTGCAGAGCTTCCCTCAAAAGGTGGCCCTACGGTACAGGCTAGGCTTCCCTCCTGGTGTTCCCTCATGGAACCCTCTAGGACCTGGGACCTACCTGGGACACTACAATCCTTTCCCACCTCACTCGGTTGGGAACCACCTAGACCACTCCCTTCAGGAGCACCCCCAAATGCCTCCTCAGACTCTCTGGTACTCACCAGGAAGTCTGCCTCCATTGTAAGTTCCCTGGGGTCAGAGAACTCACACTCCACCTAGTGTTGGCGTAGCTCTGGAAAATAAGGACCAGACATATGCTCTCCAGCAATTACATCACTCTGCCCTTCACATGTATTAACCACAGTACCCTTTACCCAACCACCCAGTAACTCAACCTTGGAAAAGCACTCTACCTCACCCTCCTGAGACTGGTGAGACAGTATCTGACTGTCCCTGACACTCGACCCATACTCTTCTGGGATGTCTCTACACTCTATATCCAGGACGTCCACCAGGGGGGAACCCTTTTCTCTGTCACTCTCTGCTAGAGTCAGTAAAGTGTCCCTCCCCCCAGTAGGAATATGACTCCCTGTGCCAGTTCCCCAATCCTTCTCAGGGACCCTGTGCATAACGGGAACTACCTCATACCCTTGAACCGCCTGGGGTGTGTCAACTCCCTTCTTCAAGTTGGGCACCACATCTCTGGGCTTGTGCCCTTCTTCAGCAGTACTAGATGCAAGATTTTTGCTGCCACCATCTGAACTGGACTCAGCCCTTCCGGCCTCCAGTTTCAGCTCTTTACAGCTCAGCTCTTGAGCTGCAATCTTTTCTTCCAGGGCTAAGAGTCTTTTTGCCTAAACCCTTGCAAGATACTCCTCTAATTGTTACTCCTGTCGCCTTTGACCTCGGAGCCATTCATCTATCTCTGGGTCTCTTTCCTCATCTGAGCAGTCTTCCTCCTCATGTGCGTAGTCCTCCTCCTCATCTGAGGGGTACTTAGTCATTTGGTTTCTTGCTGCCTCTCTCTCTGCCCATCTTTCCTCCCCCCAGACTATGTAGTTATGTAGCATCTCCGCCTTAGTAGATCTCCTTGCTACAGGAAGGCCCCATTTTCTGCAAAGCTTCCTTAGATCAGCCTTAGTGAGGTGGTCAGTACGAACAAAGAATGAGTAGGTAAGCAATCCCATTCTGATAAGATCTTACCAGCGAAAACCAAAATCCAAAGTCCAAAATATCAATAGTATATCCAGGAGGACATCAGAGAATCAAAAGCCAAAAAAGATGAAAAATCAAGTTGACCTTCAACTATGGGTAGGTAGTGAAATACTTAGCTACTGTATGTCACTGCACAAACACAAGTCCTATCCTCACCGCTGATCACCAATGTTAGAAATGGGGTTTTTGGTTGGCAGTTAGGTTGCCCTCTGTCCAAGCAAGAACCCTCACTCTAGTCAGGGTAAGTCACACACAATCCAAAATCAGCCTGTGCTCACCCTCCGGTAGCTTGGCACGAGCAGTCAGGCTTAACTTAGAAGGCAATGTGTAAAGCATTTGTGCAATAAATCATACAACACCATAGCATAACACCACAAAAATACACCACACAGTGTTTAGAAAAATATATAATATTTATCTGGGTATCTTCAGGTCAAAACGATCAAAGTTGCAATATGAATTTGTAAAGATATCACTGAAAAGTGATAGAAAGTGTCTTAAGTCTTTAGAAAGTAAACAAAGTCTCTTTCAAACACAAAGTACCTGGTTTCTGGTGGAAAATCTCCTCAGAGGGCCACAGGAGAAGAGGTACATGGAAAACTGGTGTGTGCGTCGATTTCTCCTCAGCACACACGGACTTGCATCGTTATTTTCCACGCGGGGAGTCGTGCGTCGTTTTCCGGCACGCGGACAGTCTCTTTCTGTGGTTCGCGGGGAATACCAGATGTCCCGGGTCTGTGCGTGGATTTTCCTGCTTGTTTTCCGGCTGCGCGTCGTTCTGCGGGGCTGCGCGTCGAAGTTTCGATCTCACGGCAGGCATTGTGTCGATTTCTCCTGGGGAGTCGGGCGGCGTTGTCCTTGCGAGGCCGTGCGTCAAAGTTTTGATCTCACGGCAGGCGTTGCGTCGATTTCTCCTGGGAAGTCGGGCGGTGTTGTCCTTGCAAGGCCGTGCGTCAAAGTTTCGATCTCACGGCAGGCGTCTTGTCGATTTCTCCCGGGAAGTCGGGCGGCGTTGTCCTTGCGAGGCCGTGCGTCAAAGTTTCGGTCGCCCCGAAGGCGTTGCGTCGATCAGCGTCGGTGTGCAGCGTTTTTCTTGCCGCGGAACAAGCTGTGCGTCAAAAATTTCGGCGCACGGAGCGTCCAAGAGGAAGAGAGAAGTCTTTTTGGTCCTGAGACTTCAGGGAACAGGAGGCAAGCTCTATCCAAGCCCTTGGAGAGCACTTTTACAGCCAGACAAGAGTTCAGCAAGGCAGCAGGCCAACAGCAAGGCAGCAGTCCTTTGTAGAAAAGCAGACAGGTGAGTCCTTTAAGCAGCCAGGCAGTTCAGCAAGGCAGCAGGCCAACAGCAAGGCAGCAGTCCTTTGTAGAAAAGCAGACAGGTGAGTCCATTGAGCAGCCAGGCAGTTCTTCTTGGCAGGATGTAGTTTCTGGTTCAGGTTTCTTCTCCAGCAAGTGTCTGATGAGGTAGGGCAGAGGCCCTGTTTTATACTAAGTTGTGCCTTTGAAGTGGGGGTGACTTCAAAGAGCGTCTAAGAAATGCACCAAGCCCCCTTGCAGTTCAATCCTGTCTGCCAGAGTCCCAGTAGGGGGTGTGGCAGTCCTTTGTGTGAGGGCAGGCCCTCCACCCTCCCAGCCCAGGAAGACCCATTCAAAATGCAGATGTATGCAAGTGAGACTGAGTACCCTGTGTTTGGGGTGTGTCTGAGTGAATGCACAAGGAGCTGTCAACTAAACCTAGCCAGACGTGGATTGAAGTGCACAAGATTTTAGTGCAAAGAAATGCTCACTTTCTAAAAGTGGCATTTCTAGAATAGTAATATTAAATCCGACTTCACCAGTCAGCAGGACTTTATATTACCATTCTGGCCATACTAAATATGACCTTCCTGCTCCTTTCAGATCAGCAGCTGCCACTTCAACAGTGTATGAGGGCAGCCCCAATGTTAGCCTATGAAGGGAGCAGGCCTCACAGTAGTGTAAAAACGAATTTAGGAGTTTTACACTACCAGGACATATAACTACACAGGTACATGTCCTGCCTTTTACCTACACAGCACCCAGCTCTAGGGGTTACCTAGGGCACACATTATGGATGACTTATATGTAGAAAAAGGGGAGTTCTAGGCTTGGCAAGTACTTTTAAATGCCAAGTCGAAGTGGCAGTGAAACTGCACACACAGGCCTTGCAATGGCAGGCCTGAGACAGGGTTAAGAGGCTACTGAAGTGGGTGGCACAACCAGTGCTGCAGGCCCACTAGCAGCATTTAATCTACAGGCCCTAGGCACATGTAGTGCACTCTACTAGGGACTTATAAGTAAATTAAATAGCCAATCATGGATAAACCAATCAATAGTACCATTTACACAGAGAGCATATGCACTTTAGCACTGGTTAGCAGTGGTAAAGTGCCCAGAGGTCAAAAGCCAACAACAACAGGTCAGAAAAAATAGGAGGAAGGAGGCAAAAAGTTTGGGGATGACCTGTCAAAAAGCCAGGTCCAACAAATGTACAATGAGGTTTATTTCTGTTGCAATCCTTGTAAGTTGACCCTATTTAAAATGGTTTGTTAATTATTGGTTCTGGACTTATTTATATAAAATTGCCTAATAAATAAATAAATACACCCAATCATGATATTGCATCGAAAACTATTTTGGGAATTTTTTGGAAAAAAATAATTGCCATGTAGTGTTTTGTTATCTGTACTTGGATATTTTGATGTGCTGAAGGCCTTTGTGATATAACAAGAGTACAATGCAAAATGTTCAATTTGATGTGTGCGTAAAGGCAGGTATAATAGACATATCAGCTCTACAGAAGTAACATTACTAAACACATGACATGTCTTTCAGCATAATGATGCGGTCAGCTTGTCAGAAGTGAGGAGGTTTGCAATGCTCTGACAGATTGTTTAGCTTTCCTTAACTTCCCATCTACTTCCATGGCAGAACTATTAGAGGCCATCAAGTGCCTTAAATCAGAGTTCCCTATCTGACCCATGCACACCCCAGTATACAAATTAAAGTGACTCAAGTTATTGCCCCATTTGATAAAGAGTTTTGAATATGTCATTGTCTTCTGGAACAGTTCAGGTAACAATGAAAATGTGCCAAAGTTCTGTCTTTATGCAAAAAAACTAAGACTGATCCTAAAGTCCAAGCGAATTATAGGCCTATCTCTCGTGTCCATGCTTTTTCAAAAGTTGAGAACAATTTGTAAACTCCCAAATCTCAGGATACTTGGAAAGTAATAATCTCCTGCACCTGAGTCAGTCAGGATTCAGAACTAACTGCAGTATGGAGACGGCCCTGTTAGATATCGTAGAGCACATTAAAGGGCACTCTGAATAAAGGGGATATGGTCGTCTTGATTTTTTTAAATTTATCAGTGGCCTTTGATACTGTACCCCATGAGAGACTGCTGGTTTGTCTACAATCCATTGGAATTGGTGGCATAGTCCTGAAGTGGCTTACTTCCTTCTTGAATGATAGAAGTCAAGAAGTTTGGACATCTCAGTTTTCTTCTCCAATCCATGAGTTGGCAATTGGAGTACCTCAAGGTTTATCAATTAGCTCTACCTTATTCAATGTTTATCTTACACTCTTGGCTGTGTTAAGTGAGACTCAGGGGCAAAAGTGATATTATATGGCGACAACACCCAGCTGATTTTCACATGTGAAAAAGGTGAAGAGCTTGATGGAGAAGCTATTAAAACTTGCCTCCCTAATGTGTTCAACTGGCTGTCCACAAATCAGTTCAAATGTAATCCTGACAAAACTGGGATTGTGTTTTCTGGCCCCACTTCACCAGGTTTTTGGAGGACCTATTTTCTAAAGGACACCCCTCTCCCTGTCCCTCAACAGAGCACGGTAAAGAATTTAGGAATACAATTGACAGTGCCCTTATCTTCCAAACACAAAATTAATTCATTCATTGGTTGGCTCCTGTTTTGGGCTCATATTTTTACCTTTTCTGTCTGTTGAAGCCAAGAAAACAGTGATTCAAGCATTGATTGCTTCCAAACTTGATTATGGTAACGCACTATACTTGGGTCTTCCAGAATACCTTCTTAATAGACTTCAAGTGGTACAGAATGTAGTGACTCAAATTCTTCTTAACCTTTGTCCAAGACCCCATATGACCCCGCATATGAAAACACTTCATTGGCTTCTTATCAAAAAGAGGATACTTTTTAAAACCCTAGTTCTAGTTTATAATGCACCACATGGTAAAGGAGCAGGTTACTTGAGGAGGAGGATTTTTGGCTAAGCCCCTCCCCCAAGGAATTTACAGTTAGCCTACAGCCTTTTAGTCAGAATCCCCAAATGCACCGGGCCAAGACCAGAGGCAAATCCTTCTTTTACCTTCGGCCAGTTCTCATTGTCTGAAATAACCTTCCCCTGGAACTTTGTATGACAACACAGTTATCCATCTTCAAGAAAAAAATAAAAACCTGGCTCTTCCAACAAGCTTAACATGATGCTCAGCAATTCTGCGAACAGCTTTGCAATTAGCATGAAGACACTCTTTGGAGTATGTTTGCCCTCTATAAGTTTCATATCATCATCATCATCAAAAATATAGCAAGCAATGATATGGCAGTGTTACAGGTATTTAATGTTTTACAATTGTTAGTAAAAGCAATAGAAGGATTCAAATGACTTCTCATTGTATACATGCTTGGACTATGTTTTATCCAGTCCTGATTTCTTCAGTAAGATTTAGTCATTTTTTCTGGAGCTATGACTCCTCCAGTGGGAGTAACCAGGGAACTGCACTAAAGTTAGAGAACTCTGCCGAAAGTATCCCTGGAAGTCTTTTTTGAGGTTACAAAAGGCTTCCAGTATGGGCAACTGTCCTACTAAGTCACTCCTTGGTCGGATAAACTTGGTGGTTAGTCCTAGTCCTCCAGATGTCAAAAAATGGCCAACCATCCCAACTTTTACTTCTTTTTGGATCAGCTCCTCCAGGTTACTCTTAGGGCTCCCAGGGCACTACCTAAAGCCCTCAACTCACCAGCAGGATCCAGAGTCCACTTAGAACTGGTCAACTCATTGCTTCCAAGGGAGACCTTTTGCAGCTTTTGCAGTCCTGGATAGAAGTGAGAGATGGTCCAGACATTCAGGTCTCTTTACAGATCACAGCTGGCTTCTTCCTCTTTTACTCTGCTTCTGGTCCACATGTATTCTGAGGAGCCAGCGGGTGGGGATGACTATCTCATAAATGGCTAAAAGCATACTAAGGCAGACCTTTCCCCTTATACACCACATTCTATTTACCTTACTGCAACCTACCTCACAATACAGCATTCTCAGAGAAATTCAATGTTGTATAACTCTGTTATCCTTGGAGGAGACTTGTGGCCCATCCAGGTGTGAGTCCATGGTAATGAGTGGTCCCCTCCACCTACGCACACTAAATTGACTCTGGGACCACCTTCTCTCTCACTGAGAATGGACCCAGGGTGGTTAAAGTGTACAATGGAATCATAATGCCCTTACTTCCCAGGTCTCACTTTACACTAAACTGTAAATTGGCAGGCCTAACCTTGGTCCTTTCTTGGTAGCTTAGAAGTTAATGAAGCTCCAGGACCATTGGTCCTGGTCAGGGAGAAGGTTCACTCCTACCCAGGTGTGAAAGACTCACAGATATAGCTGTCCAGATAGGCTAATGCTAATTAGTTGACTGAAGCTTCAAGCAGTAAATATTTATAGTCACTTTCCTTATATTTTCATCAAAAATACAAATCCACCATTGACTTGGATGGTTGATGAAAAATGATAATGGTGGCTTTAAAGAGCGGTATGTTTTCCAAATCAAAATTACAAAAAAGCATTCAATTGTACTTAAGCCTTTCTCATAGACACAGCCACAGCACCGATAAAGTCAAAATATGTTTTGGAGGCAGGTTTCACTTTTAAATCCTGTTTTATCAGCTGCAAGGCCTACTTAGAGGTCTCTTATTTTATATTCTAAGGTTGTGTTCTCCCCAGTCTAAAAAGGATTATTTTGGGCTGTATGACACTAAAGCTAAAAAGACAAGGTTAAATGTTAAAATGCAGAGCTAAAAATAAACATATCAACAACAAAAACATAGTTGGACAAAAATCTAAAGTGCTGCAATGTCAAAAACAAAAGTAAAAAAAAACACCAGATATTTTAACAATATATTAAAGGTACTGTAACCAAACAATAACCATAAAAATAAAAATATTGATCACCAAATTTAACAATTGGATATTAAAAAAATCTGTTAGACCTGAGACTCTTGATGCAGTATTTTCCTGTGAGAAAACTGGGCTGCTTGAAGAAGACCCCTGACTTTTTGCCCCAATTTTTCACTTTTTTCTGGTGTTTTCCTGACTCTGATGATGCCCTGTACTTCTTACCAAATCTGCCACTTTCTCTAACACTGTCTCCCTAACATCCTTTAAGCAGAGACCCAGGCCAGCTGCATGCCAGCTGCCTTTTTGTGACATGATGGCATGCAAGAGGCAGGTATATGCATTTCACAAAATATAGGGGCAGATTTAAGAGCCCCTAGCACCTCCTTGCACCACATTAG
The DNA here is from genome assembly GCF_031143425.1 of Pleurodeles waltl. Classification (NCBI taxonomy): domain Eukaryota; kingdom Metazoa; phylum Chordata; class Amphibia; order Caudata; family Salamandridae; genus Pleurodeles; species Pleurodeles waltl. Next base: position 85,023,856 of record NC_090442.1, on the reverse strand, counting down.
CATAATTTCTTTTATCCTAATGTGGCCCAACAAGGCCAAAATCGGTGCCCCCAAATTTACAAAGTGGCACAATGCATGCATTGCACCACTTTGTAATCCTTTGCGCTACATTATGCCTGCCCCAGGCATAATGTATGGAAAGGGGGCATCAGTAGGGGGGGACCAAAAAAAGGCTCAAAAAGATCTAAGAGATTGTTTTGCATAATTTTTAGGCACTTTTAAATGCCTGCTCATAACAGGCATTTAAAGGAGGCACACCATTGTCTACAAAATGCCTCAATGGGCTTTGCAGGATTAGCGTGAAAAGTGTTGACGCTAATCCTGCAAAGCTCTGAACTAGCATAAAAAATGTTGATGCTAGTTTCCCTAACCAACTCCATGGTGCGCTGTATCTTAGATATAGGGCACACATGGTGGCATTAGGGGGGGTGCTAAGGGGCACTAGAAAAATGGCGCTGCACCCAGGCACATAGTGCCTAAGTATTATGAACGTATTGAAAGTTCATGTCTGTGAGAAAACTGGGCTGATTGCAGAAACCCCCTAACTTTGTGCCCCCATTTTTCAGTTTTTGCTGGTGTTCTCCTGACTCTGATGGTGCCCTGTGTAATGCCAACCAGTCCCAGGGCCTGTGCTCTGTGTAAAATGAGTATGCAAATTAGGATAATCATAATTGGCTATGTCATCCTACCTATAAGTCCCTAGTATATGGTAGAGCATGTAGGCTTAGGGACTCCCGCATAGGGGTGCCCAGTGTCATTCTAAAGGCAGGCCTGCTTTGATGGCTACGTTTTAAGTAAAGTTATATGCAAATTCGACCTTGGAATTAAAAGTTTTTCCAAAGTCTTAAACTACCTTATTTTTATACATAAGTCACCTCTTAGGTGTGCACTAAGTGGCCCTAGGGCTGGGTGCTATGTAACTATAATCATGGACCTCATAAAAATTGTTTTTGAAACCTTGGTAAGGACAAAAAGCCAAATACATGTTTCCCCTCATTGTAGTGAATAGGATCCATAGGCTAAAATTGGGAGACTTTATTTAAATTAATAACGTCTCCAAAGGAGCTAGATATATCAAGTTTGGTCTAAAACTGTTATAATAAATCCAGACACTTGCCATTTTAGAATTTATTATAACTAGGTCAGGTAAACAGTTTTAGAACTCTCCCTAAAAGTTGCCAAATTCAGCTCTATAGTGTCCTCTCTAATTGGCCAGCCTCAGGCAGTCTGGCCAGTCTACCCTGATGAGGTGTGAAGTGGCCTGGGCTGAAGACAAAGGAAGTGCCTGGGGAAGGGTATCTGCCTCAGCAGATGGTGAAACAGGATTGGGGGTGAACAGTCAAACTGGTCTTCAAAGGAGAACCGGAAATTAGGGGCAGCTTAGGACCTCCCCCATTTCCTGCAAACCCAAACAGCCAGGTACCCTGATTAGATCAGGAGAGGGCTGGAGAGGGGTGTGGTAAGGGAAAGTATCCACATCAGTGGGTGGACTCAGCCAGACCTAACCTCCACAATTTAGATTCTGCCATTTTGATTTTTAAGGAATGTTGCTCCCTGGGATTGATTTTTGCCACACTTCCCAGGAAGTGGTCATTCATGAGAGTGGTGGCCTACCTGTGAGTGGACAGTTGTCGATCCCTGCTTTTCACCCCAGGTGCAAGGGTAAATATAGCAAAGCTTCACCCACACTTCAGATCCCTACAAGGAACAACATCAGAAGAAGAAGGACGGCCCTGCTGGACCCCTGACCTTCACCTGGACACCGCACTCTGATGGACAGCACCAGCTACACACTTGGGCTTCACCTCTAAAAGGCCTTTGCCTATCATCAACTTGTTCAAGAAGGGACTCCCTGCTTGCTACAGGTGAAAAATAGTTAACCAGAGTCCCCTGCATCAAAACCTGAAAGAACTGACCAGATGACCAGTGGCTAGTGGTCATTTTTTTATTTGAACCAGGTGCATTATGGAAGTTGGAGTCCTAACCCTCAAGGAGAAACTCAGAGCTTCTGGAACCTTGGGATGAGCTGTGGACTCTGAAAGGACAATCAAAGACCTTCTGGAAGAAGATCCAGAAGTTTGCAGAACTTAAGAGAACTTTTAGAAAAAAGCTCCATAAAGAGACCAACCCGCTGTGGTGAGTCAAGCTGGTTTACCTCAACTGCGACCCGGCCTGACTTGTAGGTTCTTCCCGCTAAAAGGCTCTGGAGCCCAACCTGCTCCGAGCAGGCATTAAAAGGAGGCATACCATTGTTTACAAAAAGCCTCAATGGGCTTTGCAGGATTTGCGTACGCATTTTTGATGCTAATCCTGCAAAGCTCCAAACTAGCATAAAAAAAGTTTGACACTAGTTTCCCTAAGCACCTCCATGGTGCACTGTACCATAGATACGCCCAAACATGGTGGCATTAGGGAGGGCGCCAAGGAGCACAAAAAAAGTGGCGAAGCACCAAGGCCCATAGTGCCTAAGTATTATGAACGTATTGAAAATTCATATCTGTGAGAAAACTGGGCAGATTGCAGAAGCCCCCTAACTTTTTGCCCCCATTTTTCACTTTTTGCTGGTGTTTTTCTGAATCTGATGGTGCCCTGTGCACTGTCAACCAGTCCCAGGGCCTGTGCTCTGTGCAAAATAGCTATGCAAATTAGGCTAATTATAACTGGCAGTATCAACCTACCTATAAATCGCTAGCATATGGTAAGGCATGTAGGTTTAGGGACCCCAGCATAGGCAGTGCACCCACAGATGCACTTCTGAGGTGCTCCGTGTCATTTTAAAGACAGACCTGCCTTGCTGGCTGCTTTTATATTAAAGTCACCTTCAAATTCGACTTTGGAAACAAAAGTACTTCCAAAGTCTTAAACTACCTTATTTTTACATATGTCACCCCTATGGTTTTCCTTAGGTGTCCTCAGGGTTGGGTGCAGTGTTACTCTAAGCAGGGACCTTATAAAATATGTTTTATAAGCCCTGGTAAGGGAAAATAGCCAAATTAGTTTTTCCCTCATTGAAGTGAATAAGTTCCATAGGCTAAAATGGGGAGAATTCATTTAAAAATAATAAAGTCCCAAAAGGAGCTAGATTTTCAAGTTTGGTGTCAAACTGATTGCTATAATAAATCCAACAACTTGTCATTGCTGAATTTATTATAACTAGTTCATGGAAAGAGCTTTAGAACTCTACTTGAAAGTTTCCGACTTCAGCTCTATAGTGCTCCCTCTGATTGGCTAGCCTCTGGCAGCCAGGCATGGCCGCCTTGATAACGTGTGAAGTGGCCTGGGATTAAGACAAAGGAAGTGCCTGGGGAGGAGATCTTCCTCAGCAGATGGTGAAACAGGATGGGGGAGAGCAGCCAAACTGGTCTTCAATATAGGGAAGGGCATTTGGAGCAGCTCAGGACTTCTCCCATTTCCTGCAAACCTAGAGAAAAAAAATCTGATTCTACCATTTTGGATATTTAAGCATGTTGCTCCCTGGGGCTGATTTTTGCCACACTTCCCAGGAAGTGGTCATCTAAGAGGGTGGTGGCCTGTCTGTGATTGGACACAGAGAGCAAGGATAAAAATGGCAGAGCTGCACCCACACCCCAGATTCCTATAAGGAACACTGTAGGAGGCTGGACTGGCTTGTAGTGAGTACCTAGGGGTACCTGCACCTTGCACCAGGCCCAGTTATCCCTTATTAGTGTATAGGGTGTCTAGCAGCTTAGGCTGATAGATAATGGTAGCTTAGCAGAGCAGCTTAGGCTGAACTAGGAGACGTGTGAAGCTACTACAGTACCACTCAGTGTCATATGCACAATATCATAAGAAAACACAATACACAGTTATACTAAAAATAAAGGTACTTTATTTTTATGACAATATGCCAAAGTACCTTAGAGTGTACCCTCAGTGAGAGGATAGGAAATATACACAAGATATATATACACAATAGCAAAAATATGCAGTATAGTCTTAGAAAACAGTGCAAACAATGTATAGTTACAATAGGATGCAATGGGGACACATAGGGATAGGGGCAACACAAACCATATACTCCAAAAGTGGAATGCGAACCACAAATGGACCCCAAACCTATGTGACCTTGTAGAGGGTCGCTGGGACTATTAGAAAATAGTGAGAGTTAGAAAAATAACCCTCCCCAAGACCCTGAAAAGTGAGTGCAAAGTGCACTAAAGTTCCCCTAAGGATAAAGAAGTCGTGTTAGAGGAATAATGCAGGAAAGACACAAACCAACAATGCAACAACGATGGATTTCCAATCTTGGGTACCTGTGGAACAAGGGGACCAAGTCCAAAAGTCACAAGCAAGTCGGAGATGGGCAGATGCCCAGGAAATGCCAGCTGTGGGTGCAAAGAAGCTTCTACTGGACAGAAGAAGCTAAGGTTTCTGCAGGAACGAAAAGGGCTAGAGACTTCCCCTTTGGTGGACAGATCCCTCTCGCCGTGGAGAGTTGTGCAGAAGTGTTTTCCCGCCGAAAGAACGCCAACAAGCCTTGCTAGCTGCAAATCGTGCGGTTAGGGTTTTTGGACGCTGCTGTAGCCCAGGAGGGACCAGGAGGTCGCAAATTGGACCAGGAGGTAGAGAGGACGTCGAGCAAGACAAGGAGCCCTCTTAGCAGCAGGTAGCACCCGGAGAAGTGCCAGAAACAGGCACTACGAGGATGCGTGAAATGGTTCTCACCCGAAGTTACACAAAGGAGTCCCACGTCGCCGGAGACCAACTTAGAAAGTCGTGCGATGCAGGTTAGAGTGCCGTGGACCCAGGCTTGGCTGTGCACAAAGGATTTCCGCCGGAAGTGCACAGGGGCCGGAGTAGCTGCAAAAGTCGCGGTTCCCAGCAATGCAGTCTAGCGAGGTGAGGCAAGGACTTACCTCCACCAAACTTGGACTGAAGAGTCATTGGACTGTGGGGGTCACTTGGACAGAGTTGCTGGATTCGAGGGACCTCGCTTGTCGTGCTGAGAAGAGACCCAAGGGACCGGTAATGCAGCTTTTTGGTGCCTGCGGTTGCAGGGGGAAGATTCCGTCGACCCACGGGAGATTTCTTCGGAGCTTCTAGTGCAGAGAGGAGGCAGACTACCCCCACAGCATGCACCACCAGGAAAACAGTCGAGAAGGCGGCAGGATCAGCGTTACAGAGTTGCAGTAGTCGTCTTTGCTACTATGTTGCAGTTTTGCAGGCTTCCAGCGCGGTCAGCAGTCGATTCCTTGGCAGAAGGTGAAGAGAGAGATGCAGAGGAACTCGGATGAGCTCTTGCATTCGTTATCTAAAGTTTCCCCAGAGACAGAGACCCTAAATAGCCAGAAAAGAGGGTTTGGCTACCTAGGAGAGAGGATAGGCTACTAACACGTGAAGGAGCCTATCAGAAGGAGTCTCTGACGTCACCTGGTGGCACTGGCCACTCAGAGCAGTCCAGTGTGCCAGCAGCACCTCTGTTTCCAAGATGGCAGAGGTCTGGAGCACACTGGAGGAGCTCTGGACACCTCCCAGGGCAGGTGCAGGTCAGGGGAGTGGTCACTCCCCTTTCCTTTGTCCAGTTTCGCGCCAGAGCAGGGCTAAGGGGTCCCCTGAACCGGTGTAGACTGGCTTATGCAGAATTGGGCACATCTGTGCCCAAGAAAGCATTTCCAGAGGCTGGGGGAGGCTACTCCTCCCCTGCCTTCACACCATTTTCCAAAGGGAGAGGGTGTAACACCCTCTCTCAGAGGAAGTCCTTTGTTCTGCCATCCTGGGCCAGGCCTGGCTGGACCCCAGGAGGGCAGCTGCCTGTCTGAGGGGTTGGCAGCAGCTGCAGTGAAACCCCAGGAAGGGCAGTTTGGCAGTACCAGAGTCTGTGCTACAGACCACTGGGATCATGGGATTGTGCCAACTATGCCAGGATGGTATAGAGGGGGCAATTCCATGATCATAGACATGTTACATGGCCATATTCGGAGTTACCATTGTGAAGCTACATATAGGTAGTGACCCTTATGTAGTGCACGCGTGTAATGGTGTCCCCGCACTCACAAAGTCCGGGGAATTGGCCCTGAACAATGTGGGGGCACCTTGGCTAGTGCCAGGGTGCCCTCACACTAAGTAACTTTGCACCTAACCTTTACCAGGTAAAGGTTAGACATATAGGTGACTTATAAGTTACTTAAGTGCAGTGTAAAATGGCTGTGAAATAACGTGGACGTTATTTCACTCAGGCTGAAGTGGCAGGCCTGTGTAAGAATTGTCAGAGCTCCCTATGGGTGGCAAAAGAAATGCTGTAGCCCATAGGGATCTCCTGGAACCCCAATACCCTGGGTACCTCAGTACCATATACTAGGGAATTATAAGGGTGTTCCAGTAAGCCAATGTAAATTGGTAAAATTGGTCACTAGCCTGTTAGTGACAATTTGGAAAGAAATGAGAGAGCATAACCACTGAGGTTCTGATTAGCAGAGCCTCAGTGAGACAGTTAGTCACTACACAGGTAACACATTCAGGCACACTTATGAGCACTGGGGCCCTGGGTTACCAGGGTCCCAGTGACACATACAACTAAAACAACATATATACAGTGAAAAATGGGGGTAACATGCCAGGCAAGATGGTACTTTCCTACACAACCCCCCCAAACGAAGGACAATAAGACTAGCCATGACCTGATGAGTCTTCATTGTCTAAGTGGAAATATCTGGAGAGTCCATCTGCATTGGAGTGGCTACTCCCAGGTCTATGTTCCACTGTATAGTCCATTCCCTGTAGGGATATGGACCACCTCAACAATTTAGGATTTTCACCTTTCATTTGTTTTAGCCAAAGTAGAGGTTTGTGGTCTGTCTGAACAATGAAGTGAGTGCCAAACAGGTATGGCCTCAACTTCTTCAGAGCCCAGACCACAGCAAAGGCCTCCCTCTCTATGGCAGACCAACGCTTTTCTTTAGGGGTCAACCTCCTACTAATAAAAGCAACAGGTTGATCCTGGCCCTCAGAATTAAGTTGTGATAGGACTGCCCCTACTCCTAATTCAGATGCATCAGTTTGGACATATAATTTTTTAGAGTAACAAGGGCTTTTCAGGACAGGTGCAGAGCACATGGCCTGCTTCAGCTCCTCAAAAGCTTTCTGACAGTTTGCTGTCCATAATACCTTTTTAGGCATTTTCTTGGATGTGAGGTCATTAAGAGGGGCTGCAATGGAGCCATAGTTCTTAATGAACCTCCTGTAATACCCAGTGAGGCCTAGGAAGGCCCTCACCTGAGTCTGAGTGGTAGGGGGAACCCAATCAATAATTGTTTGGATTTTTCCCTGAAGTGGTGCAATCTGTTCCCCAGCAACAAGGTGTCCCAGATAAACCACCTTACCCTTCCCTATCTGGCACTTTGAAGCCTTGATAGTGAGGCCTGCCTTTTGCAGGGCCTCCAAAACTTTCCGTAGGTGGACCAGGTGATCATCCCAGCTGGAGCTAAAGACAGCTATATCGTCCAAATATGCTGCACTGAAAGCTTCCAGCCCTTGCAGGACTGTGTTCACCAACCTCTGAAAAGTGGCAGGTGCATTTTTCAATCCAAAAGGCATTACAGTAAACTGGTAATGGCCTCCAATGGTTGAAAATGCAGTTTTAGGTTTAGCATCTTCTGACAATTTGATCTGCCAATACCCTGCAGTCAAATCAAAAGTGCTTAGATACTTGGCAGATGCCAGTGTATCTATGAGCTCATCTGCCCTGGGTATAGGGTGAGCATCAGTTTTGGTTACCAGGTTGAGACCTCTATTGTCTACACAAAACCGCATTTCCTTCTTTCCATCTTTGGAATGGGGTTTTGGTACAAGTACCACAGGAGAAGCCCATGGACTTTCAGAGTGCTCAACCACTCCTAGTTCTAACATTTTCTGCACCTCTTGCTTTATGCAGTCCCTGACATGGTCAGGCTGCCTATAGATCTTACTTTTGACAGGTAAACTGTCTCCAGTATCTATAGTGTGCTCACACCAAGAAGTGGTACCTGGCACAGTAGAGAAGAGTTCAGAGAATTGATCTAGGAAATTTATGCAATGGTCTTTCTGCTCAGCAGTAAGACAATCAACCAAAACTACACCTTCCACAAGAGCATCTTGTTCTGTGGAAGAGAAGAGATCAGGTAGAGGATCACTGTCTTCTTCCTGTCCCTCATCAGTTGCCATGAGCAGGGTGAGATCAGCCCTGTCATAGTAGGGTTTCAGGCGGTTTACATGGAGTACCCTAAGGGGACTCCTTGCAGTGCCTAAGTCAACTAAATAGGTGACTTCACCCTTTTTCTCAACAATTGTGTGGGGTCCACTCCATTTATCTTGGAGTGCTCTTGGGGCCACAGGCTCCAAGACCCACACTTTCTGCCCTGGTTTGTACTGAACCAAAACAGCCTTCTGATCATGCCATTGCTTCTGGAGCTCTTGGCTGGCCTGAAGGTTTTTACTGGCCTTTTTCATATACTCAGCCATCCTTGATCTGAGGCCAAGTACATAATCCACAATATCTTGCTTAGGAGCTTTTAAAGGTTGTTCCCAACCCTCCTTTACAAGTGTGAGTGGACCCCTAACAGGGTGACCAAAAAGAAGTTCAAAGGGGCTGAAGCCCACTCCTTTTTGGGGTACCTCCCTGTAGGCAAAAAGGAGGCATGGTAACAGGATATCCCATCTCCTGCAGAGTTTTTCAGGGAGACCCATAATCATGCCTTTGAGAGTTTTATTAAATCTCTCCACCAGTCCATTTGTTTGTGGATGATAGGGTGTTGTGAACTTGTAAGTTACACCACACTCCTTCCACATGGCCTTTAAGTATGCAGACATGAAATTGCTTTCCCTGTCTGATACTACTTCCTTTGGGAAGCCCACCCTAGAAAATATTCCTAGGAGGGCCTTTGCCACTGCAGGTGCTGTAGTGGTCCTTAAAGGAATTGCATCAGGATATCTTGTGGCATGGTCCACTACCACCAAGATAAACCTATTGCCTGAAGCAGTAGGAGGGTCAAGGGGGCCAACTATGTCAACCCCTACCTTTTCAAAGGGAACCCCAACCACAGGCAGTGGAATAAGGGGTGCCTTTGGAGTGCCACCTGTTTTGCCACTGGCTTGACAGGTTTCACAGGACTTACAAAATTCCTTTGTGTCCTCAGACATCCTAGGCCAATCAAAAAAGGGGACAAGTCTGTCCCAAGTTTTCATTTGTCCCAGGTGTCCAGCTAGGGGAATGTCGTGGGCTAGAGTTAGGAGGAACTTTCTGTACTCCTGAGGAATCACTAATCTCCTGGCAGCTCCAGGTTTAGGATCCCTATGCTCAGTGTACAAGAGGTTGTCCTCCCAGTAAACTCTGTGAGAGTCACTGACATCCCCATTAGCCTGTTTGACAGCTTGCTGTCTGAGACCCTCTAATGTGGGACAGGTTTGCTGTGCCACACTCAGCTCCTCCCTGGCAGGCCCCCCTTCACCCAAAAGCTCAGCAGTGTCTGCTTCAAGCTCCTCTGGTGTAGGTTCTGCACAGGGAGGGAATTCTTCTTCCTCAGAAGTTGAATCCACTGTAGAGGGAGGGATAGTAGGAAGTGGTTTGCTTCTACTAGCCCTAGCTTTAGGGAGCACTTGGTCCATTGTTCCAGGATCCAAGCTTCCCTGTCCTTTTTGCTTTTTGGCCTGAGCCCTGGTTAAAGCAAAAATATGCCCTGGGATGCCCAGCATTGCTGCATGGGCCTCCAACTCCACATCTGACCAAGCTGATGTCTCCAAATCATTTCCTAGTAGACAGTCTACAGGTAAATCTGTGGCTACCACAACTTTCTTTGGACCAGTAACCCCCCCCCCAGTTGACATTTACAACAGCCATGGGGTGGCTAAGTGTGTTGTTGTGAGCATCGGTTACTTGGTACTGGTGACCAAGTAGGTGTTGTTCAGGGTGGACCAGTTTCTCTATGACCATAGTCACACTGGCTCCAGTGTCCCTGTAGGCCTGAACCTCAACACCATTTATTAGGGGTAGCTGCTTGTACTTATCCATATTAAGGGGACAAGCAACTAAGGTGGCTAAATCAATAGCCCCCTCAGAGACTAACACAGCCTCTGTGGCCTCCCTAACAAGGCCAACCCCAACTAAGTTACCAATAGTGAGCCCAGCTACTCCCTTGGATTGGCTATTAGTAGGTTTGCTCCCACCACCACTGCTATTAGTAGGGACACTAGGTGTAGCAGTAGGGGTTGTAGTGGTAGGAGGCTTGGTGCTTTTCTTTGGACAACTGGGATCTGTTGTCCAATGGCCTTTTACTTTACATAAATAGCACCATGGTTTCTTTTCTTTGTTTTGATTAAAGGAGGATTTGGACCCACCACCCCCACCAGAGTGTTTTTGTGGGCCTGATGAAGACTCATTTTTAGATTTGTCCCCACCCTTGTCAGAAGACTTACCATCCTTCTTTTTGTTGCCATCTTTGTCACCCCCTGTATGAACTTTTCTGTTCACCCTTGTTCTGACCCATTTGTCTGCCTTCTTTCCCAATTCTTGGGGAGAGGTCAGAGTCCACCAAGTACTGGTGCAACAAATCAGACACACAATTATTAAGAATATGCTCTCTCAGGATCAAGTTATACAGGCTGTCATAATCAGTAACTTTACTGCCATGTAACCACCCCTCCAAGGCCTTCACTGAATGGTCAATTAAATCAACCCAGTCTTGTGAAGACTCCTTTTTGGTCTCTCTGAACTTTATCCTGTACTGTTCAGTGGTTAAGCCATAACCATCCAGGAGTGCATTCTTAAGAACTGTAAAATTATTGGCATCACTTTCTTTCACAGTAAGGAGCCTATCCCTACCTTTTCCACTAAATGATAGCCATAGGATAGCAGCCCACTGCCTTTGGGGGACATCCTGTACAACACAGGCCCTCTCAAGTGCAGCAAACCACTTGTTAATGTCATCCCCCTCCTTATAAGGGGGAACTATCTTATGCAGATTCCTGGAATCATGCTCTTTTGCAGGATGACTATGGGGAATACTGCTGCTGCCACCATGGGTTTCTAAACCCAATTTCTGTCTCTCCTTCTCTACTTCTAAAGTCTGTCTATCCAAATCCAGCTGTTGCTTCTTGAGCTTCAGTCTGGTTTGTTCCACTCTCAATCTATTGAGCTCCCTTTCTAACAATCTGTCATCAGGGTGGGTGGGAGGGACATGCCTTGAAACAGAAGTATGGTGAGAATGGACAGAAGGAGACCTGTCCCTTACAGAGGGCACCCTAACAGCTTGGCTAACAGAAACATCAGTACCACTGTGGTGTGAATAAATGCTTTTGCTATGATGTGAGACAACACTATGTGTATGGTGTGGCTCTTCATCATTACCAACTATGCTAGACTGTCTAGTAATGGGCAGGCTAGGAAGTTTCTTTCCTGAATCTTTTCCTGGGGGAGTCCCTGGATCAGATTGAGAACCATTAGCTACTTTTTCAACAGATGGGGCACTTCTAGCCTTATCCTGTTCTCTAGGCATGTTAAGTAACAATTCCAAGGAAGGATTCTTCCCTACACTCAAACCTCTCTCTATGCAGAGACTCCTTGCTCCTTTCCAGCTAAGGTGATCATATGCAAGTTTGGACAGATCAACATTTTGGCCTGTGTCAGACATTTTTAGAGAGAGTTAAAGTGATAGAAAAAGAGAAAAAAGTTTGTCAGAGCTTTTAGAAAGACAGAGAAAAAAACTTTTAAAACTTTTTAGAACTTTTTAGAAAGTTTAGAAGTACTTTTCAGCACTTAGAAAAGAGTGAAAAGAGGAAATGCAAAACTTTTTGGCTATGTGTATATACACTGAACTTGTTTTGTATATTTTTCTCTTATGAAAAGTACAATGACAAGAGTGGTAAGTAGTCTCAAAGCACTTATCCCACCGCTGCACAACCAATGTAGGAGGCTGGACTGGCTTGTAGTGAGTACCTAGGGGTACTTGCACCTTGCACCAGGCCCAGTTATCCCTTATTAGTGTATAGGGTGTCTAGCAGCTTAGGCTGATAGATAATGGTAGCTTAGCAGAGCAGCTTAGGCTGAACTAGGAGACGTGTGAAGCTACTACAGTACCACTCAGTGTCATATGCACAATATCATAAGAAAACACAATACACAGTTATACTAAAAATAAAGGTACTTGATTTTTATGACAATATGCCAAAGTATCTTAGAGTGTACCCTCAGTGAGAGGATAGGAAATATACACAAGATATATATACACAATAGCAAAAATATGCAGTATAGTCTTAGAAAACAGTGCAAACAATGTATAGTTACAATAGGATGCAATGGGGACACATAGGGATAGGGGCAACACAAACCATATACTCCAAAAGTGGAATGCGAACCACGAATGGACCCCAAACCTATGTGACCTTGTAGAGGGTCGCTGGGACTATTAGAAAATAGTGAGAGTTAGAAAAATAACCCTCCCCAAGACCCTGAAAAGTGAGTGCAAAGTGCACTAAAGTTCCCCTAAGGATAAAGAAGTCGTGTTAGAGGAATAATGCAGGAAAGACACAAACCAACAATGCAACAACGATGGATTTCCAATCTTGGGTACCTGTGGAACAAGGGGACCAAGTCCAAAAGTCACAAGCAAGTCGGAGATGGGCAGATGCCCAGGAAATGCCAGCTGTGGGTGCAAAGAAGCTTCTACTGGACAGAAGAAGCTAAGGTTTCTGCAGGAACGAAAAGGGCTAGAGACTTCCCCTTTGGTGGACGGATCCCTCTTGCCGTGGAGAGTCGTGCAGAAGTGTTTTCCCGCCGAAAGAACGCCAACAAGCCTTGCTAGCTGCAAATCGTGCGGTTAGCGTTTTTGGACGCTGCTGCGGCCCAGGAGGGACCAGGAGGTCGCAAATTGGACCAGGAGGTAGAGGGGACGTCGAGCAAGACAAGGAGCCCTCTTAGCAGCAGGTAGCACCCGGAGAAGTGCCAGAAACAGGCACTACGAGGATGCGTGAAACGGTGCTCACCCGAAGTTACACAAAGGAGTCCCACGTCGCCGGAGACCAACTTAGAAAGTCGTGCAATGCAGGTTAGAGTGCCGTGGACCCAGGCTTGGCTGTGCACAAAGGATTTCTGCCGGAAGTGCACAGGGGCCGGAGTAGCTGCAAAAGTCGCGGTTCCCAGCAATGCAGTCTAGCGAGGTGAGGCAAGGACTTACCTCCACCAAACTTGGACTGAAGAGTCACTGGACTGTGGGGGTCACTTGGACAGAGTTGCTGGATTCGAGGGACCTCGCTCGTCGTGCTGAGAGGAGACCCAAGGAACCGGTAATGCAGCTTTTTGGTGCCTGCGGTTGCAGGGGGAAGATTCCGTCGACCCAGGGAGATTTCTTCAGAGCTTCTAGTGCAGAGAGGAGTCAGACTACCCACACAGCATGCACCACCAGGAAAACAGTCGAGAAGGCGGCAGGATCAGCGTTACAGAGTTGCAGTAGTCGTCTTTGCTACTATGTTTCAGTTTTGCAGGCTTCCAGCGCGGTCAGCAGTCGATTCCTTGGCAGAAGGTGAAGAGAGAGATGCAGAGGAACTCGGATGAGCTCTTGCATTTGTTATCTAAAGTTTCCCCAGAGACAGAGACTCTAAATAGCCAGAAAAGTGGGTTTGGCTACCTAGGAGAGAGGATAGGCTACTAACACCTGAAGGAGCCTATCAGAAGGAGTCTCTGACGTCACCTGGTGGCACTGGCCACTCAGAGCAGTCCAGTGTGCCAGCAGCACCTCTATTTCCAAGATGGCAGAGGTCTGGAGCACACTGGAGGAGCTCTGGACACCTCCCAGGGGAGGTGCAGGTCAGGGGAGTGGTCACTCCCCTTTCCCATGTCGAGTTTCGCGCCAGAGCAGGGCTAAGGGGTCCCCTGAACCGGTGTAGACTGGCTTATGCAGAATTGGGCACATCTGTGCCCAAGAAAGCATTTCCAGAGGCTGGGGGAGGCTACTCCTCCCCTGCCTTCACACCATTTTCCAAAGGGAGAGGGTGTAACACCCTCTCTCAGAGGAAGTCCTTTGTTCTGCCATCCTGGGCCAGGCCTGGCTGGCCCCCTGGAGGGCAGCTGCCTGTCTGAGGGGTTGGCAGCAGCAGCAGCTGCAGTGAAACCCCAGGAAGGGCAGTTTGGCAGTACCAGGGTCTGTGCTACAGACCACTGGGATCATGGGATTGTGCCAACTATGCCAGGATGGTATAGAGGGGGCAATTCCATGATCATAGACATGTTACATGGCCATATTCGGAGTTACCATTGTGAAGCTACATATAGGTAGTGACCTATATGTAGTGCACGCGTGTAATGGTGTCCCCGCACTCACAAAGTCCGGGGAATTGGCCCTGAACAATGTGGGGGCACCTTGGCTAGTGCCAGGGTGCCCTCACACTAAGTAACTTTGCACCTAACCTTTACCAGGTAAAGGTTAGACATATAGGTGACTTATAAGTTACTTAAGTGCAGTGTAAAATGGCTGTGAAATAACGTGGACGTTATTTCACTCAGGCTGCAGTGGCAGGCCTGTGTAAGAATTGTCAGAGCTCCCTATGGGTGGCAAAAGAAATGCTGTAGCCCATAGGGATCTCCTGGAACCCCAATACCCTGGGTACCTCAGTACCATATACTAGGGAATTATAAGGGTGTTCCAGTAAGCCAATGTAAATTGGTAAAATTGGTCACTAGCCTGTTAGTGACAATTTGGAAAGAAATGAGAGAGCATAACCACTGAGGTTCTGATTAGCAGAGCCTAAGTGAGACAGTTAGTCACTACACAGGTAACACATTCAGGCACACTTATGAGGGTCCCAGTGACACATACAACTAAAACAACATATATACAGTGAAAAATGGGGGTAACATGCCAGGCAAGATGGTACTTTCCTACAAACACGACAAATAAGAAGGACTGTCCTGCTTGACCCCTGACCTGCACCAGGACACTGCACTCCAAGGGATTGCACCAGCTGCACTCTTGGGCTTCACCACTAAAAGGACTTTGCGTGTCTTTAACTGCTTCAAGAAGGGTAAAGCTACAGGTACAAAGGAGCTGCCCAGATTCCCCTGCATCAAGTCCTGCAGGAAAGCCCAGCTTACCAGTGTCCAGTTGCCATTTGAGGATTCTGACCAGGTGCATTCTGGGAATTGTAGTCCCAACTCCCAAGGAGCAACTCAAAGCTTCTGGAACCTAGGAACAAGTTGTGGGCACTTCAAGGACCCCAACATTACCTCTAGAAGACAATCCAGAAGTTTGGAAACATTTGGAGCAACTGTTGTAAACAGCTCCTTAAGTTGAAGAGGTTAATTGTGGGAGTTGTAGTCCCAGATCCCAAGAGGCAAACTGGAGCCTCTGAACCCTTGGCTGGTGCTGTGGACCACTTTCCTGTATCAAGAAACACTTCTGAAAGAAAGTGTAACAGTGTTACATCATAGGTGGCCTGAACTCTGGACTTCGTCACTGTCCAGTGTGACCATTTTCAACTCTTTGAGTGCTATTTGCTTCTAAGCACTAGAATTACTTTTAATCTTTAAAAATTCATATCTCTGGTTCCCCTTATCCAATTTTAATCATTTTGTGTGATATGAAAATATCATCTATTTTTTTAAATTGTTGGATTTTTATTGTGTTTTGTGTATTATGTACTGAGGCCCATATTTATGAAAAATTATGCACAACTGCGCAAGGCTGTTTTGCGACTCGTTAATATGTAGCAAAATGGTTAGCACCATTTTTACACCGCATTAGCATAAAAAAAAGATGCACATGGAAAGAGTGCAATTGCAAGGGAAGATGGAATCATCAGGCCAGGAGAGACCCCAAGGAGACACCAATCGCCCAAGCACCAGCCAGTAGGATCCACAGAAGTTCTTGGAGAAGGTGAAAAAAAGCGCAAGTACCGGTTTAGTGAGGAGAAGCACAACATCCTTGTCAGAGAGTTGATGGAGCACCAACACCAGCTATTCATTACCTCCAAATTGCCAGTCGGTAGGAGAGAGGCCATATGGCAGGAAATAGTGGACAAAATCAAAGTGTTGCAGAGGTGAAGAGAACTGTCACTGAGTGCAAGAAGCACTGGCGTGATTGCAAGTGCAGAACTAAGGAGAAAGTGGCCAGGAACAGAAAGGCATCACAGCAGATGGGAGGTGGAAGTCCTGCACAACAGGAAGATCTAGATGAGCTGGAGGAGATGGTTGCAGCGGTCATCCCGGAAGAGCTAGCCACTGGAATCGCAGGACAGCGCAGACTACCAACAACCCCCACAAATGCAGGGTACGTTGAATGGGGAAAATAACTGGAATCATACAAATGGCGGAAGGGAGAGGCACATAGGACACACTGAATGCTTGCTAAAGGATTGCATCGGGACACATTGACCCTGAATCAAGATGCCCCATCCCTACACAAGCAACACATGTACATGCCTTGGTTGTGCCAGGCACTCCAACATAGACACAACATGGACATATGCCAATCACTAGGGCTATGATTAGCCCTATTACTAGGGCCAGTAAGGGACACCTCCCTGCACATAAACAAATCATCCCCTCAGGGCAGCTTCATCATACTGCAACAATGCCTGTGTCAGTGCAGGGAGAACAAATGGCACAGGGGGAATTGCAGGGCTGTACCATAGCCCAGTAAACATGGCACTTCCCTGAGTATCTAACCTGGTGCAGTCTTGAGCTACACGTATTGGTGCTGCCCTGAACCATGCCACAAGACAAAAATCTGCACTAAAGCTTGTTAACTGTGGAACACAACACATACAGGGTGAACCCACACCAACTCAGACACAACCATATTACCCATATTGGAATGGGCAAAATTAAAACAAATCAAACACATGGAGCATGTCTGTGAACATCATGGTGCCCATTATGACATTGGTGGCCGGAGGAGGCTGCCCATCAATGTCCTGCTTTGGAAAGACCACCAGTGCGGACTTTCCTCCATCGTAGGCATGAGGAGTTTCCTGATGGAATAGCGGGTGGAAACAGTGTTTCAGCCCGCCAGCTCTGATAGAAACTCACTACAACATTGATGCTGTCTCGTAATAGAGACAGCATCAATGTTGGGGTGCGTAGGGTGCCACACAACCCATAGCACTTTTCATTGCCCATAAATTGAGCAGTGGAAAGTGTAAAGGGGTTGCCCATGGGGGCTCCTGCACTGCCCATGCCAAGTGCATGGGCAGTGCAAGGGCATCCATGGGGCACCCCACACCCTATTTCCAACAGCCTTTGCATGGCGGTCAGACAACCACGCAAAGGCTGGTGGAAATGCAGGATCATAATCTGGAGGGCAGTGCTAATAGCAGTGTTGCCCTGGTGGATTAAGACCGGTGGCACTGTCAGGCCATCGGCTGGTGGAAACCTGGTAAAGCCAGGCCATTGGACTGTTGGTAGTGGTCCGATCCCCACTGCAAATCTCATTATGAGGGCCCATGTGTGCAGTTGTAGAAGTAGCTGCAATCTCACCATCAGATAAGATAGAGGTCCCGATCAAACTGGAAATGACGATGGGTGGCTCTGTACCAAATTAGGCAGCACAGTCATTTAAAAACACAGTTTTGACCAAAAATCTTAAGCAAACAGGCCATCCCTGTGTCCACCTCTCTGCCAGTGGTAAATTAGCTGTCCAGCCCCAACGTCCCCAACCTTGCACTATAATGCAAGGATAGCTGCGTTTAGAGGCAGATTAGTATTGTGCAGCAAGGAGTACTTTTCTGCACAACAAGAAACAGAAATTGCAATCTGCTTGATCTAGGTGTGATGTGGAATGCAGCACACATAGAAAAAGAAGCAAAAAACAAGGAGGAATAAAAGTATTTTTCCTTATTGTGACTGGCTAATGCCACCCCTGTGGTGGCGTTAGATTTTGGTGCTGCCTCACATTTACAAAAATACAGTGGCAGCGTCAAAATGAAATGGCTCTTGGTGTGGCCCCCCCCCCCCCCATAGCAACACCCATTGTACCCCCCTTCCTCGCAAAGTGCTGCATGGGAAGGGGCCATATTTACAAGATGGTGTTAAGCCACAATGAGTGGCTTAACACTACCTTGTAAATATGACGCAGGACCTAGAGCCAAAGGAGCGTCCCTTTACGTGATGCTTTCGTTGCATTAGGGGCTCATATGCCCCATAATGTGCAAGAACAACTTTGGTCTGTAACTTGTCACTGAGCCTCCACTACAAATAAAGAATGTGCCATGTCAGTGCCATGTCAACTGCCACAACTTTCTAAGAATGATTTTACACTATTTCATTGCAGAGAATGATGGCTCTCCTCCTACCGACCTACCTGTCGTGGATTTCACTGATGACCTGGATGACCAGCTGACAACCATCAATGAACAGACTCTCCAAGATGTCCTAGGATCCCTCCAGAGACCACCTTCAGTTGCAAGGAGGACACACAGCATTGCGGGGTCTCCAGATGAAGCACCCAACAACCAAAACATACCACCTGCCAACACTGGCACTGCCCTGGATGCCGAGGACCCAGAGATCAGCTTCCAGAGGACAGGGGTAGACATTCAGTGGAAGCTGGCCAAGCAGGTGCGGGTGGGGATGCAGAACATGGTAGGCAGCATAGAAGGAGTGCTGACGTCCCTCATTACACATAATGAAAACTCAGCTGCCATCGGAGGCACACACTCCCCACTGCGTTGACTCCAGCGTCCCTGGCAGACATAGCTGCTGTCATGAGGGAGGGGCCCAAAAAATTGCCCTCCCAAACTGGCAGCAGCATGACAGACAACAGTCTGGGGGCTATGTAGAATACCCTGGAGTCAATTCGCGGGAAGTGGCCTCCCTCAGGGAAGACATGGCTGCCTACCACCATGAGGTTGCAGATATTTTGAAAAATCAGCATTTCCTCCTTGCTGCAGTGATGCCTTATCTCTTACCACAAATGGCAGCTGCTGGGAGCTTGGACTCCACATCTTTATCCACTGAAGGGTGCGTGAGCCACTCTACCTCTACAACAGCACCACCAATGGCACAGGAGGCACCACTCACATCAGAGGATGAAGATATGGAAGAAATATATTTCACTAGGAAAAGTACTCAGTAGCACCAGTCTCTGCCACCTGGAACTTTTATCCTTACTTCTGTGCTTAACATCATGCCAGTTTTGTGACATTAGGAAATGTGGTCTCTTCACCCACCCACTGTTTACTTGTCTGCCATGTACAGTCATTGTCTCTTACATACCAATTGGCAACTTGTGTTCCTCCTCATTAATGGACTCTACTCCTCAGCATGTCCCATGACATGTCCCACAACCCTGCACTGTGATTGTGTCACATATCTATTACTTTCACTAATGGGTTCTCAGACCTGGTCATTGCCAGAAAATAACTTTAACACTTCCACCTTTAAATAAACACCTTGTGCACATGTAGCATGTCTACGTTTTATGTGATCCATCTACTCAGTTAAATGACTGCTTTATGTGAATCCATGTCAATGATTACAGAATATCAGTACATGAGTGCAGCACTGTGAGACAGGAAACTAAACACAAGGATCCTAACATGATGGTGTTGTCTGATACAACAAATTCACTGAGTATAAAGGACATTTTTGGTACATATATCATTTGCTTTTGGTATATGGCAGGTATGGCTGAGATCCAAGTCAATGGCAATATAGCCAGCTGGGAGTACCAGAACAACTCATTTATGTGGTACAGAGGTAGCTAACATTATCAGTGATGGGCTCCAGTCAGTATTGCAGGATATATTTCCTATTCTGTCTGTAGTCAGATGTGTCACAATTCCCAATACTGGAACTACAGGATCCCAACAATGAAAGGTGAAGTACCTGTCCAAGACAAAGTATACAAAGACATTGTGAATGGCAGGTACACTGGATGGCAAATGCATGGACTAGTAGACGTGATGTTGCAGGCAATGTGACAGATCATTTGTCAATAGGGCAAGCACATGGTAAATCAGGGATATCAAGACAGTAAAGATTTCCCAGGCCATTCTTACAATAGGACCAGTGCACTCATGAGAAAGCCCAGATACTCAAGCAAATGGCACAAATTGTATGCAAATATAAAAAGGATTTATTATAAAACCATTAACCTAACCAATGCATGCAGCACTCAAACCTATCTGCAACTGTCATGCACATGCAAAAGACAGGAGATTGTATGGCAATGGGAGACTGTTAGACTTGACAGCCTTAGGGTGGTCACCCCTAACTTTTTGCCTGCCTCCCTCCACTTTTTGATACTGTTTTTGCTGGTTTCAAGACTATGCAAACTTTACCACTGCTAACCAGTGCTAAAGTGCCTATGCTCTCTCCCTTTAAACATGGTAACATTGGATCATACCCAATTGGATTATTTAATTTACTTATAAGTCCCCAGTAAAGTGCACTATATGTGCCTAGGGCCTGTATATTCAATGCTAATAGTGGGCCTGCAGCACTGATTGTACCACCCACTTAAGTAGCTCCTTAACCTTGTCTCATGCCTGCCATTGCAAGGCCTGCGTGTGCAGTTTCACTGCAAATTCGACTTGGCATTTAAAAGTACTTGCCAAGCCTAAAGCTCCCCTTTTTCTACATATAAGTCACTCCTAAGGTATGCCCTAGGTAACCCATAGGGCAGGGTGCTGTGTAGGCAAAAGGCAGGACATGTACCTGTGTAGTTTACATGTCCTGGTAGTGTAAAACTCCTAAAAAAATGTCCCACAGCTGTGAGGCCTATTCCCTTCATAGGCTAACATTTGAGCTGCCCTCGTGTATTGTTTGAGTGGTAGCTGCTGATCTGAAAGGAGTAGGAAGGTCATATTTAGTACGGCCAGAATGGTGATACAAAATCCTGCTGACTGGTGAAGTTTGATTTAATATTACTATTTTAGAAATGCCATTTTTAGAAAATGAGCATTTCTCTGCACTTAAATCCTTATGTGCCTTACAATCCACGTCTGGCTGGGTTTAGTTGACATCTCCCTTGTGCATTCACTCAGACTCACCCCAAACACAGGATTCTCAGCCTCACTTGCATACTTCTGCATTTTGAATGGATCTTCCTGGGCTGGGAGAATGGAGGGCCTGACACTTGCATGTCAAAGGACAGTAGCCTGCCCTTACACAAAGGACTGCCACACCCCCTACTGGGACCCTGGCAGACAGGATTGAACTGAAAGGGGACCTTGTGCATTTCTAAGCCACTCTTTGAAGTCTCCCCCACTTCAAAGGCACATTTGGGTATTTAAACAGGGCCTCTGCCCCTACCAACTCACACCCTTCCTGGAGAAGAGAACCTGAACCTGAACCTGAACCAGAACTTGCATCCTGCAAGCCTGGCTGCCTAAAGGACTCACCTGACTGCTTTCTGTGAAGGACTGCATCTTGCTGCTGCCTTGCTGCCTTGCTGCTCTCTGGCTGTGGTGAGAAGTGCTCTCCAAGGGCTTGGATAGAGCTTGCCTCCTGTTCCCTGAAGTCTCAGGACCAAAAAGACTTAGGTGGTCATTTTGAACTTGGCGGTGTGGCCCGCCATGCCGGTGGTGGCGGGTAAACCCGCCAGCCAGCATGGTCGGCCACACCGCCACATTATGAACACCAAGAGGCGGCCCTCACTCACCACCAGTGCTTCCCCTCAGATAATGATTCCTCAGCCTCCAGCCTTTCCCTGGCGAGTTTTCCCGCCTGGGAAAGGCTGGGGAAAGGGGTGCACCGGGGCACCCCTGGGGGCCCCTGCACTGCCCATGCACTTGGCATGGGCAGTGCAGGGGCCCCTGTGCAGTGCCCCATCGCGCAGAAAATCGGGCAGTGATCTGTGCTTTGTGCAGCTACACCTGCCGCACAGAGGCATTGGCAGCGGCTCCATGTGGAGCCGCCGTCAAGGTCCCGGCCAGGCATTCCTGTGGGCCGACGGGTATCCGGGGAATGTACATTATACGGCCGGCGGGGATCCGGGGACGCTGGCGGTCAGTGGTTTGACCGCCAGCATGAACACGCCGGTTTCGACCGCCGTGTTCATAATGAGGACCTTAATCTCTTCACCTTGTGCAGTAAAAATCGATGCACATCCTGCCAGAAACTACGCACAGCTTGCACCGCAGTGAAAAATTCACTGCACTCCCAACCGGAACGACGCAGCCAGACTTCGCAATGAGAAGATCAAAGCAGCGCCAGAGTAGCGACCGGAAATTCGACGCACGGACCATTGGATCAACGCACAGCTGAGCCGGAACGATGCAGCCCAACTTCCAGAGAGGAATCCACGCAGCGCCTGTTGTGCGGTAGAAATTTTCATGCAACACCCACTGGATTGACGCAGCCTCTGTGACGTTGTCCTGTCAGCGCAGGAAATCCACACATCGTCCCCTGGGTGTCTGAAAACCCCACAAACCTGAAGAGGATCCACGACCGAGTGCTGGAAATCGACGCACAGCCACCCCTGCATGAAAACTAAATGACGCATTGGCGTGTGTGGCCCGAGAAATCGACTCACACCCTCTTTGTGTCTACGCATCTCCTCCTTTGCGGTACTTTGCAGAGATTTTGTACGCGAACTAGGTACTTTGTGCTTGAAAGAGACATTCATTGCTTTTATAAGACTAATGACACTTTATATCAAATTTACAGTGATATCTCAACATATACTTATTGCATTTTAATCGTTTTGACCTGCATTTTATCAGATAAATAAATATTATTTACTTTCTAAACACTGTGTGGTGTATTTTTGTGGTGCTATACTATGTTATTGCATGTTTTATTGCACAAATACTTTACACAATGCCTTCTAAGTTACACCTGACTGCTCAGTGCCAAGCTACCAGAGGGTGGGCACAGGATAATTTGGATTGTGTGTGACTTACCCTGACTGAGGGTCCTTGCTTGGACAGGGGGTAACCTGACGGCGGGTGGGAGATCTTTCTCCTTCCTGGTGGCCAAGACCTGGAACTCCATCCCCACCAGCCTCAGGACCACCCAGGACCACTCTGCTTTCCGGAGACTCCTAAAGACCTGGCTGTTCGAGCAGCGATAACCCCCCTTTTTCCCCTAGCGCCTTGAGACCCGCACAGGTGAGTAGCGCTCTTTATAAATGTTAATGATTTGATTTGACTTGATTTGACTGCCAACCAAAGACCCCATTTCTAACATAGACTTACCAACTGTTCCACCAATCTCAATTCCCAAATGGTAGAGCAGATCCTGCTACCTTGATAACAGATCTTCCCAGGGATGTTTATTTGGTGGCTGTTCCTTCTAGATTAGAAAATCCGAGTACTGTGGTGCCTTGCCTCTGTGAGGTATCCGAGTATCACCCAGCCACCCAATAGCAGCATCATGAAGAGGTAGTTTTCGACAAGCCAGATGAACTCCACCAGCTCATCCGCTGACATCCAGCCTATCCTCCCTTTTCTAGATATTCCGTGTAGTGAATGCAGTCCACCCACAAAAAAAATTAAAGATAACCCTAATAATTACCTCAACTATCCAAACTACCCCAACAGCTAAACTACCCAGACAAATACCCCACAATACAGAGACAAGAACAGTACACTTAAAATAATAAGGGCCATATTTATACTTTTTGACGCAAAACTGCGCCAACGCAGTTTTGCGTCAAAAAAAATTGCGCCGTCTAACGCCATTTGGAAGCGCCATGCGGGCGTCAAATTTATACTTTGACGTACGGCGGCGCAACCAACAGGTGGGAGTCATTATTTCGTGACGCACACAGCGTCGGTCTGTCGTAAAGGAAACCAACGTAAATGCAACGCACATCACTGTGGGTCGATTTACGACAGCGCAATCGTGAAAACGCCGTTTTTTTTCACGCTATTGCGTTACATTTTTGCGCGAAAACTGCCCTTTCAGGAGAGGAGACCCAAAATGGATCCTAGATGCCCCAACAGACCCCAGGAGGATGAGAGCAGACCAGGAACCAGCCAGGAGGAAGCATACAGGAACCAGGACATTTAAAAAAAAAAAAGAAAGTGTCGCTTCAGTGCAGAGGAGCAGGAAATCCTGGTGAAAGAGGTGACGGAACACCAGCACCAACTTTTCATCACCTCTAAATTGCCACTCAGTAGGAGAGAGGCCATCTGGAAACAAATTGTGGACAAGATTAACAGTGGGGCTGAAGAACGCCGGACAGTCACCGAGTGTAAGAAACGCTGGCATGACTGTAAACGTAGGACCAAAGAGAAAATGGCCAGGAACAGGAAGGCAGCAATGCAGACTGGAGGGGGGAGTCCAGCACAACAGGAGGCCCTGGACCACATGGAGGAGATGGTCGCAGCCGTCATCCCGGAGGAGATCGTCACAGGGATTCAAGGACTGGACAGCGCAGACTACCACGACACTACGCACATGCAGGGTAAGTCGCATGGGGAATTCAAATGCAATAATGAGGATTGTAAGCAGGGGGGGGATACCTACTACACAATGCATGTAAGTCAGCACATATATGAAGTGGCATGGGGAAAGGGGCACGGCAGGGGGGCATGCCCAGTACTGACCGAAGCTGG
Organism: Pleurodeles waltl; assembly: GCF_031143425.1. Lineage (NCBI taxonomy): Eukaryota > Metazoa > Chordata > Amphibia > Caudata > Salamandridae > Pleurodeles > Pleurodeles waltl. The sequence goes on along the minus strand of NC_090442.1, from coordinate 84,999,370 downwards.
GGCACGACAAAATACAGCAACAACAACAGTCCCACGGGGACATCCTGTAATTACAACAAGAGAGCCAAGTGAAAGCAGTGACAGGTGGGAAGGACACTACCTCAAATCCACATCCAGGCACTTGTCTTGTAAAATCTATTCCCCATCAACAAGGTCCCTACCTGTAATGCTGTAGCAAATACAACAACTGCAACTTAACTGCCACCACAGTTGACAATAACACCTCTCATCTCTGTGCAGCTATAGTACCAAATGGCAGGAACCCCACCCTGGAACATACATACCTAAAATAGGGGGTGAGGATGACATCTGCAATTACTCCTAGAAATAAGACAAAGGTACCAGTACACTCAAATGCCGAATGTCCATAACTGACACATACATAACCCTAAGTAAACAGCAATAGGAGCCACACAGCACTAACGACACACACATGCTGCATACGTCAGGGTCCCTCACGTGCCTGGCTAACAAGGCTACATCACTAATGTCATACTGCTCAGACAACAACATTGAGGAGGGGACACAGGCAACTGGTCACTGAAACACATCTGCACAGTCTTACAAAAAAATAGGACATTCATACGATAAACAGGCCAATCCAGTAAGACACACATTATACCCCATCATATACAAACATCAACAATGTTTACAGCCATACCACATCCTAACATTGACATGCATAGGTAATGCCACGTAACATGTACAGTTCATGCAATGTGAATAAAAAGTGTATGGGGCAGGGCCTGAGAGGCAAGTGTGCTGGCAGGGCAGTCACAACACCCACAGTCAGTCAAAGTGTAGTGTGGCAAGTGAAACGTATACTTTGCGCATTAGCCTCAGGCTGGAGGCCTTTGTGCATCTTACCCTGAATGTACTAATACTCATTTGCTCACATCTAAGAGCCTCAGAGCACTTTGCACTAAATGATTCTCATTGCCCTTCCTATCAGTTAATGTAGCAAATAGTCAGTCCTAGGGTGTTGTTAATTAGTCAAATCACCCTGTTTTGCCTACTTCTGCACTGGAGTTTGCCAGAACATATTCACTCTGTGCCCCAGTCAAGGATACCGTCTGGTACGTTGCTGATAGATGTGGTAGGGTTGAAGGTTTGGCATTCCTGCGTAGGGAAACCTTGTCATCACCATGACATATGTCTTTTAAATTCACTTCCTCGTCCCAAGACACGCATGGGGGAGTTTCCAAACAGAAATTCACAACTAGATGCTGCCTGCCTTGCTGCTGATGCACAACCAGATCCCAGCCCATTCCTCTGATATGAGGGATGATGTCTCCCCTGTGATTCAGACAGGCAAGCTCCAAACTTAACATGCTGTGCTATACATAGAACAAGCAGAGGGAGAGTAGAAACTGTTAGGCACCATGATAGTTGTGTACTAATGTATTAGTCTCCTGCGGACTATTTCAATTCTAACAGTGTGTATTGTTTGGGTTATTGGGGCTCACACCTAAATTCCTACAAGTCAGTTGTACAATGAAACTTCATATCAAACAAATACTGTCTTTGTCATTTGTGTATGGGAACATACCGGAAAAGATAGAAATGTGTAGGACCTGAGTGACCACCACTTCCCTGCGAAGTTCCAAAGATGTCATGCGCTCGGATGTCTAAACATTCCTTTGATGTGGGAGACCAGAGGCACTGCTAGTTAGTCTGAGCTAAATTGAATATCTGGGTGACAGAGTTATATACAAGTGGGTCAAACTTAGTCCCCCACACCATTAGCTATCCTGCTGCCTAGAAAGCCAAGAATCACATGTAGGATAATGAGAGCCCACCCAACAAAATGTCCCTCCATAACAATAGTGAAACACCGAGTGAGGAGTACGACAAAAAAACGCCTATTACTAAATAATTACAAAGCAACACCTAGAGGCGACCTGGCAGACATGTCTGAAAGATCCATATCATACATGTGACACACAGGTGGGCCATAGGCCTACAACAATGCCCTATGACGGACAGCAGATACCAAGACAAACACAGAGTACAAAGTTAAGGCATCCAAAGGCTTGTATCTTAAAGCAAAATTGTCACAACACAGACACACTAATTGTACCCTGTTTCATTGCAGAGGAACACAGATCTCCTGCCGATATGCCTGTCCATGAGTTCCCTGATGACATGGATGACGAGACCATCAACCTCCCAAAAGAGACCCTTGACATGGTCCTTGAAAGCCTCCAAACCCCACCTTCAGTCACAAGGAGGAGCACAGAAGAAGCAGCCACCACAGTAGAACCACCCGCCACCCCAATTGTAAGACCTGCCAGCTCCAACACAGCTGAGGACTCTGACGACACTGGCACCAGCTTCGAAAGAACTGTCGTTGGGGTCCAGCGGGAGCTGGCCAAGGAGGTGCGGGTGGGGATGCAAACTATGGCAGCCAGCCTTGAGGGGGTGCGTTCGTGCATGTTGTCAACTGCTGATCAGGCAAGCTGCAATGCAAGCCAGAACATCACTCTTGGAGGAAATTTTAAAAACACAGAAGGAAATCTGCACAGCTGTCATCCAGTTGACACAACAACTCCAACTGCAAGCCAGTCAACGTGTGCACGAATGCAACATAGAACCCCTCAGGGCCGACCTGGCTGCCTACCATCAGGATGTGGCTGCCATTCTGAAAAACCAGCAGGCCCTCCTTGCTGCAGTACTGCCCTTCATTACTCGACAGGGATCAGCCCCCGGGATGTCTGCCTCCATGTCTTCTAACACTGAGGTGTGTGTTGCCCCTTCACAACCAACAACAAGGATACACCAGGCAACACACACATCAGAAGAAGAAGACATGGAACAGATAACATTCACACGCAAGAGTACCCGGAAGCCCTAGTCCCTGCACCATGGCCTACTCTGACCAAGGTCCTACGTTTTGACACATGCCAGTCTCACTACAACTACCCTCAATGACTGTTCGGCAATCCACTGTATGACTTGTCCCCATTGGCAGTGAATGTTTCTCTCCTACCATTTGGCAATTCATGTTCCTCTGCACCGTCTGTGACCTCACCCCAGCATGTCAGGAGCATCATCCACACCCCGTCTGTAGGATCACCATGTAAGAATGCACCAGAACGGACTCAGCTAACATTGTGAATGGACATTTTGCATTACACCACCTAAAAATAAATATCACTTGCACACCTATTGTGTCTCTGTGTCATTTCACACTTCAACTGTGCAGTAGATAACTCCAAAGTGGCTGTGTGGCAACCATGTCGATTCTCTATACTACTGTCCTGATTTCATGTATACTGAAACATCTGTGCAGTGGCCAGGATTGCATCATACCGACTCAACCGACCCGAGCTCTGCCGCCATCAACCTCCATCAATGGATCCTCGACTGCGCCAACACCTTAGCCCCACTCAAGAAACCCACCGCCAACCAAGGAAAGAAAAAAACAGCCTGGTTCACAGACGAACTGACCGCCTCCAAAAGCCTCTGCCAGAAGCTCAAGAAGAAGTGGATCTTAGAGCGCACACCCAACAACCTCGCCTCCCTCAAAGACGCCAACCGTGAACACCACCAATGGATCCGAGTCGCCAAGCGCACCCACTTCACTGAACGCATCAACAACAACGCCCACGACTGCAAAGAACTCTTCAGCATCGTGAAGGAACTCTCAAACCCCAACGCCAACTCCAACGACATCCCGCCCTCCCATAAACTCTGCGACGACCTCTCCACCTTCTTCCACCAGAAAATCACTACCATCCACGACAGCTTCAACGCCACTCCGCCGCCAGACCCCACCGCTGACATCTCCACAGACGCCTGCCGCCTCACCGCCTGGACCCACGTGGACGACACCGAAACAATAACAACCATGAACACCATCCACTCAGGCTCTCCCACGGACCCATGCCCACATCACGTGTTCAACAAAGCCAACGCCATCATCGCCCCCAAACTCCACAAGATCATCAACCTCTCCTTCGACTCCGCCACCTTCCCAGACAGCTGGAAACACGCAGAAATCCAGCCCCTCCTCAAGAAACCCAAGGCTGACCCCAACGACCTCAAAAACTTCCGACCGATCTCTCTCCTCCCTTTTCCAGCAAAAGTAATCGAGAAGATCGTCAACACACAGCTCGCCCACTTCCTCGAAGACAACTCCATCCTAGACCCCTCTCAATCCGGTTTCAGACGAAACCACAGCACCGAGACTGCACTCCTCGCCGCCACAGATGACATCAGAACTCAAATGGACAACGGCGAAACCTCGGCCCTCATCCTCCTCGACCTATCAGCCGCTTTTGACACAGTCTGCCACCGCACCCTACTGACCCGCCTCCATAAAGCCGGCATCCAAGATAAAGCCCTCAACTGGATCTCATCCTTCCTCTCCGACAGAACCCAGAGAGTCCGACTCTCCCCTTTCCGCTCCAAAGCCACCAACCTCATCTGCGGCGTCCCCCAAGGCTCCTCCCTCAGCCCTACGTTGTTCAACGTCTACAAGCCCCCCTCGCTAAACTGGCCCGCCAACATCACCTCAGCATCATCTCCTACGCCGACAACACCCAGCTCGTCCTCTCCCTGACCAAAGACCCACTCACCGCCAAAACCAACCTCCACGAGGGACTAAAAGCCATCGCCGAGTGGATGAACGACAGCCGCCTGAAGCTCAACTCCGACAAGACGGAAGTCCTCATCCTCGGGCGCACCCCTCCTGGTGGCCCACCGACTTCGGACCCCCACCCACCCCAGCCAGCCACGCAAGAAACCTCGGCTTCAACCTGGACTCCGCCCTCACCATGTCCAAACAGGTCAGCGCCGTCTCCTCTTCCTGCTTCAACACCCTTCGAATGCTACGCAGAATTTTCAAGTGGATCCCAACAGGAACCACAAAGACGGTGACCCAAGCCCTCGTCAGTAGCAGACTTGACTACGGCAACGCACTCTACACAGGCATCCCAACAAAAGACATCAAACGACTCCAGCGTATCCAAAATGCATCCGCCCGCCTGATCCTCGACATACCCCGCCGATGTCACATCTCCCCTAACCTGAAGGTCCTCCACTGGCTCCCCGTGGACAAGAGGATCACCTTTAAACTCCTCACCCACGCTCACAAGGCTCTACACAACACCGGACCTACCTACCTCAACTCCAGACTCAACTTTTACACCCCCACTCGTCAACTCCGCTCTGCCAATCTCGCCCTCGCCATCGTCCCCAGGATCCAGCGCAAGACCTCCGGCGGCAGATCCTTCTCCTTCCTCGCCGCCAAGACCTGGAACTCTCTCCCCACCTCTCTACGTCAGACCCAGGACCTCCTCACCTTCAGGAGACTCCTCAAGACCTGGCTCTTCGACCGCTAACAGCTCACACCCCCCCCCACCCCCCCCCCCAGCGCCTCGAAACCCTGACGGGTACATAGTGCGCTTTACAAATGATTGATTGATTGATTGATTGATCATAGCTTTACTATACTGAGGAAAATAACTGATGAAGGGACTAAGCACACACAATCATGCTGTGTTGGACAGAATGATGCACCATCTACAGCTATTCTAGACAACTAATGGTGGCTGAGAAATGTAGGCACCATGCGATACTAAAATTGGAAATTATGCTGTAAAATGAAAGGAATGATAAACAAATTACACTGCATCAATCACCCTTACGGCGTATACTTCCATGAAGGAAAGTCATGCTGAATCAGTACATACATGATGTAGGTCAGCAATGACAGCAACAAGGCAAGAGTGTGAACAAATCCTCATCTACAAAGCTCTCCCTGAACTTCACAATGCTGTCCGACCTATCTATTTACCTACAATAACAAGTCGGGAAGCACTCTTTGTGAAGTAGGATACATACCAACCTCAAACCTTGATGATCAATGCACACTACCAATGTTGGCTCTCCCACATGGTGGATACTTACCAAGTTAGCACACGGGTAGCTGGCATGTTAAACCTCATTAGCCTGGGGATAGCGAGCATGGAACACAAATGTCATACTAAAACTTTCTGCTACACTGATGTCAAGGCTGTGAAAAGGTAGCAACTAACGCATCAGGTAAAAGGTTAACAATTTTTTTATTTCAAAGTAGTAATAAAAGAGGCAACTAAGGGAAAGGTAAACCTACACTAATCTAACCTGACTACTACTAACCCACAACTGTCCCTAACTAACCTAAGCTAAACTTACTCTACACATGTAACGAAACGATCTAAACATCAACCCCCCACCCACCATTAAGAGACAAGACACATGCAGGACAACACTTACTAACCTACACACATACTATACTATCCTAAACAAACATATATATTTTTTTTTTTTTTATTTAAACAGGAATCCCAACATTGCCCCCCACCCACCCACCCACCCACACAAAAATATTAGATAGAAATAATAAGGACCCCCCACCCTCTTACCTAACACTAACTAAGCTAATTTCCTATACTTATCCTATAACTAACCCCCCAAACCCACCTAACAGTATGAAAAAGGAAAGAGGTGAGAGGGGAGGGGTAAAAGTTCAGGAGGGCAAAATGACTACAGATTTGCCCTCTGTAGTGTGCGCTGGATGGAGCGCACCTTCTTCTTCACCTCATTCATGTTCTCCGCAAGGTTGTCAACCTTGCGGATCAACCTGTCCAATTTTCTGGACAATGCCTGGAAGGCTGCAGGGTCAATAGGAGGGTCAGTGCTGGTCTGGGTGCTGGTGGAGGTGGAGGTTGTTGCTGGAGTGGAGTGGCCACGGGACAGCCCTGCTCCCAACACACGGCTGGGTCCAGGTCTGGATGAAGATGCCTGGTCCGTTGCTGTGTCCCCTTGGGCAGACCTGGTGGATGTAGTGGCGGTGGTTGTTGGTGGCACCGTTGGGGGAGCCTGTGGTGTGGCATACCACGCCCCGGAGGCCCGATCCGAATTATATCTGCGGGCCATCCTCCGATACCCACACTGCACCTGCAGGATGTGCCTGTACCTCATTGCACGGCGCTCGAAATGGTTGCGCTCTGCGGCACTCAGGTTTGCAGCTGTGAAGAGAAAAGGGAAATATTGAGCATTGAATTTACAGTGGGTTGAATACCACCATGGGTCATTTGTCCATTACTAGAAATGTATTTTTTGCAGCAATTGTTACAACATAGTTCACGGAAAGGCTCAGAGGAAGTACATGTGAATCCTGCATACCTAAGGGCATATCACACCTAGCATATACATGTCTCTACATGATGGATGACATCACCCTAAACTACTCAACCAAATCATACCTAAGGCATGAGACATTATGGCACCAGCTCTTCCGCATACTGACTTCACTACATATGTCATTCTATGTGATAACAATCACACTCCTCACTCAATGGCATTTGGAATTAGTTGTGTGCTAAGATTGAACCCCTGGCCCAGAATCATATGTCCACACTAGGGGTCAGATGTAGGAATCTTGAAAAAACAACTAGCAATTATGCAAAGCAGAACGGTGTCTCTGACACCGTCTGCGAGTCGCTATGGGGTCCCGAAAACCCACCTCATGAACATCAATGATGTGGGTTCCAAGTTGCCCCACCGTAGCGACTATGGGCACTCACGGGGATGGAGGCCTGCTGGGACCAGCAGAAATCCATAGACGTGACTGCTTTTAAATGAAGCAAGTAATTTTTCCCCAAGTGTAGGCTGTTTACCTGAAAGGAAAATGAGCTGCAATTAGTTTAAAAACACAACAATTCAACTTTGAAATTTTCACGGTAATTATTGGTCCCTTAGACCACTGGCTGTTTTGTGCAGGATTATTTTGGTCCACTCACAAAGGTGAAGGTTTACAATGAGGACCCCTTCCAGTCAGCAAGTTGGTTACCATCCACTTCAAGTGGATGATAACAGCTACTCACTTTGCAACCACGTACTCGGTTGCAAATGGGATTGCCTACCACTGTGATTTGCAAGTAGGTCTGGTAAACCCCTTTATCATTTCCATTTTGAAAAGCATTTTCCTAATATGTACATGACCACCAAATACATTTTGGAATAGGAAACAGACGTTTGCAAATCACAAACATATATTTATGCCATTTGCAACGTGTAGACATTTTTCTCACTCTGGCCCTAGGTACTAACTCAAGTCACAAAAGGTGTTAAGTACGTGTAACATACTGGTTGCTACAGTCCTAGGTACCCGGTTTCACAGTAACATCCCAGTCTTTGTGGGTGGTGTGGGAAGAACAACCAACAATCCCATGTTCAATGCACACCCAGGAGTGTACAGAAAGTTCAACAAGTATGTGCCTTCACACACAACACCTATGAAGGGCTAGCAACACGTTGTAGTCAGCCCAACCTTGTCACATCCCAGGTCCACACATGTCAAAATGATATGACTTAGCCCAGCATAACATACTATTAGTGAGGCATGTTTAACAACACACACAGAGGAGGTAGAACACCCATTCACATGATTCAACTGAACACCTAGGCCATTGCACTCAAGTCACATACACTTCGAATTCACCTTGTGGAAGTACATGGCCCCGGAAGATCCGACCTACAGTGTACACAGTCCATCCTCAACTAGGAAGAAACACTTGTCATCAAAGCCATGTGCCTAAGCTATCTGGGAGACTGTCAGTCTGATATGCAGACTCAGTTGATGGCAAGTCCCTGACCAAGTCTAACATTGACCAGTGTATTCCAAATGAGTCATACCATTCCCAATTGCCGCCCTAATTGAATGGGCTACAACCCCTCAATCTGAGAGATGACTAGGTATTGCTTTACAGAAACATTATTCAAATTTGATATCACACTAAAACAACAAAGCCAATGAACGGCCAGCACATCAAATCATGAATTCTCTTGAACACACAGTAATCCATCATGCTTCATTACCAAACAATGTAAATAGCACTCAGGCGACACTCACTGTAGGTATTGGGGTCGTCAAAATGGGCCACCTCTCCCACGGTGTACGGGGCTGGTCCACCTGTAAAGCATGAAACAAAGATTATACTCAGACTGGGTGAACGGACAAATAATTTCTGTTACAATGACACTGTGTGAATATGACATGGTAATGATAGACTTTCACACATGCTCATCCTGCATGGATGACTTTGTATTTAACATTATCATTGGATGAGTCTCCTGCTCCAGTGTCACACCCTACTACACTCATGCAGTGGCCAGGACAGTCATGTGTCGTCCAAGTTAATCCTCCATTAGTATGCCCCAACAATAATGTTAACCATACATCTCAGCATGTGCATCCCAGAGAGACATTCCAAAACTGGTTCCATGAGGACTGCATGACCACTCACAATCAAACAGGCTATGTGGACAGGTTCAACACACAGCAACCAGAAACACATGTGACATATGTGTGAACAACATGACTAACTTCATGTGACGTGAAGGCAACACACATGTATAGCATCATCATGTGTTTCCAATTTTCTGTCTAGCTATGGCGTCTGCATATGTAGGTATGTTGTTTCTACATGACGTACTCACTGGCCATTATGACCAGTGGAGTACAAATAGAGCAGTTCACGTGTTGCTTTTCTGACACAAATGCAACACTACATTACATGCAGCTACAGGCATCTGGTATGTGTTGCAAAAATGAGCCATCGGACTGGTAGCATAGGTCTTCATACACATTCTGCAACAAATACACATTAGGACACATATGTATACCTTTGTAGCGCAGCATTTGCAACATTTTGTGACGCAGAGAGGGGGCGACTTAGCAAAATACAAATAGATGTTGGATTTTAATGCTGCTATTGCGTGTACATGTGTTGCACAATATGGGGATTTATGTGTATAACCATGGGCCTAGGTTTCCCTAGCATTACACACAGTCAGCTACTTATTTTGCAGATTGGCTAACAATCATCACATGTTCACACACAGATTTCTATCATTCCCATTTAATTGATTTTTACTCACCAACATGGCCACCAATCCGGAGTCCCAGGTGGTCCAGCAGGTCCTGTTCCCTGGTGATCAGATCTGCCCAGCGGTGCTTGAGTTGGTGTACATTTCTCAGACTCCCGTAGACCTGGACCAGGTGATGGCGCACCTTCTCCCACCGGATTTTCCTCGCCTCCGTGTGATACCCCTGTATCACACGGCCCCCAGCTTCCAGCATTAGTGGGAGGAAATGGCTTACTAGCCATATGAACCCCCCCAATTCGTCTTCACCCATCCTGGACAGGCGAGGCCTACCTGACATATTGAGAGGACTAATAATGGACAAAATAAATATGAAAGTAAAAGTGGGAAATGGGGAAAGGTAGAGGTGTGAAAGAAAAAGAAGAAGGAGAAAAATAGCCCAACTAACCCCCCAAACTATGCTACCCACAACAGACTCCCACTGACAATACAAACTATCACAGGTATAGACAAAATAACACTAAACAGACTGAGACAATGTTATACAACAATAATAGATTGACACTAAGACAAAATACAAGGCACACAGGACACAAAAGCAGTAAAACACAGGACAACACCTTTCACACAACCACACAGTCTAGATAAATCTGAGACTGCAAAGTGAAAGTGAAAGTTAACTCCCAGTACAGATTTTGTAAACAGGATATCCTATTACATCACTTCCTGCAGAAAATGGCCGCCGTTTTTATTTTCCCGTTATGCGTCATATTTTCACGCATACACAGTTGTGCGTCATTTTTTTTGGACGCATTACAGTGCACATGATGCGGAGTGAAAAAATATGATATGAATACTAATAATTTATAATGTACATGAGATGACCAACATATTGTCCATGTAGCGTCAATTTTACCACGCATACAGTATGGGCGTCATTTTTTTTACACGTACAGTAGTGCACATGATGCGGAGTGAAAAAATATGATATGAATATTAATAATTTATAATGTACATGAGATGACCAACATATTGTCCATGTAGCGTCAATTTTACCACGCATACAGCATGGGCGTCATTTTTTTTACACGGACAGCAGTGCACATGATGCGGAGTGAAAAAATATGATATGAATATTAATAATTTATAATGTACGAGATGACCAACATATTGTCCATGTAGCGTCAATTTTACCACGCATACAGCATGGGCGTCATATTTTTTACACGTACAGTAGTGCACATGATGCGGAGTGAAAAAATATGATATGAATATTAATAATTTACAATGCACATGAGATGACCAACATATTGTCCATGTAGCGTCAATTTTACCACGCATACATCATGGGCGTCATTTTTTTTACACGTACAGTAGTGCACATGATGCAGAGTCAAAAATATTGTGGATGTAAATTATACTTTGAAGGCGAAATATTAAGACACTTTTGGATACATTTGTATTTGACTCTGCATTGTGTGCACTCATGTACGTGAACAAATTATGAGGGCCATGCTGTATGCGTAGAATATGGAGCAAATTTATCCTTATGTCTTCGTGTTTTTAGCTTTGGAAAGGTGATTTGTCATGGTCAAACGGTGCGATGTGATACACATTTGTGTTTGTATATGACACATGTCCGTTGTTTTATGTATAGAAGGCATTCACACTGTAATGTTTGGGATACGTTAACTAATGTATTGACCATATTTGACGACATATTTGGTGTAATTGCTGATGGCTATTTTGAAATGATGGATGGGATACCATTATGTATTCCGTCTCCAAAATGTGTCCACATTTATGATGGTGATGCTTTTATCTGTAGTCCTAACAGGGAGTGGGAGAGTCACTTTCAGTTTTTATGGGGCTGACCATGTCCCATTATGATTTTGTGTTTCAGATTTGTGTTGAACTTGTGACATGGAGGCCACACATGTGCCTCATGCATGTGTTTAGTTCACAAGTACATGATTCTTGTATGTTTTGGGGGCGGTAGAGGTGGACTTAGGCCCCCAGCACCCTAGGATTTGACCATCCAGAATAGCTACTGTATCCATGGAGTATATTTATTATATCATGGCAAACCTGCAGCAGCGGGCTAATGTAAGGCCATATGGTATGAATGACTGTTGACCATTCATTGATCTCATTAGCCCATTTGACGTTTGCAGTAATGATGAATTGGAGCTAACTTGCATACCATTTTCCTATGACTATGTTTGCAAGACTCTCAGCGTTCCCGATGTGATAATGAGAAGAATATTTTGGTTGTCTGTGTCCCTTTCTGCATAAACTGGTTTAGTGTCATGTTACAATTTTCCTGCTAGGTTCAAACTGGGACACAACTGTGATGGTCTACTTTCAAATATTATATTGATTGTATGACATATGTGTACATGTGTGTGGGAATGTGGATCCACTTTCACCTGTCTGGGTGTATGTTGTCACTGTAACTTCAAGGTCTCCTCCTGAGTTAGTGGCAGCTGATGTTGTAGCTATTGTGTATTGCTCATATCACACACTTGAGAGAAGCCATTGATGACATGGTCACGTACACATGGATGGTCCCACCCAGTCTCTGAACACGTGTAATGTGACTTTCAAATGATCTCCAATTTTGGGCTGGATGAGAGACTGTTTCGGTTGTTTGGATCCGGCATGTGTAATTGTCACATTTGTACTCTTGTTGGGCTCTGTGTATGGTAATGTATCATGTCACATCCTACCCTCTGTGCATACAGTTGTGATGTTTATTTTTGGTGTGATGAATGTTATAGCATTCTTGATCAATGAGATGACAGTCATCTTCAGCTATTTCAAACTAAAGGTGGTCAGAAATTAATAGGCCAAAGCATGATGTGGTGTTTGTTATCTGTGTTTATTTACAAGTGTGGAATACAAGTGATTATAATAACTTAAGTAAAAAAATTGTTCACAAGCTGTTGGCGCCTACGCACTCCTGCTGCCGTGTTAGGTTGTTCCCCCTCCTGTTGCAGGCCAGCATCCTCCTCATCGTCATCCTCAGGCATGTCTGGGTCCGGTTCAAGGAGGGGAATGTTCCTTTTTACACAAATATTGTGTAATATGGCACAAGTGAGTATGATCTTACAGACCATCTCTGGGGAGTATAGTAGGCTACCGCCAGTGATGTCAAGGCAGCGGAACCTTGACTTTAGGATCCCAAAGGTCCGCTCCACAATGCTGCGTGTCCTCTTGTGGGCGTCATTGTATGCCCGCTCAGCAGCAGTATTTGGGTTCCCATATGGTGTCATTATCCAAGGCTGGATGCCATACCCCTGATCAGCTGAAAGAGAAACACAGAATGGTATCAATTAGATGTAGGAGGCACTGTTGTACGTATCTTTGATGGAAGTAGTTGTGTTGTGTTGTCTGTGACTATTTTGTGTACTAATGTGACAACCTATGGTTGTTGGTGGAAACTTTGGCATTGTTTTTTTTCCTTGGCTGAGCAAGTGTTTGTTGGTTAACTGTTTGTCAGCAGGATGTATTGGTTTCTCAAGTACAGTGTGCCCTCCCTTGCATTGTGACTTGTGACACAGGTGTCCGTGTGTCCTCACTGGGGGTGTGATGATAGTTCCATGCAGAGTTGAAACATGAAAGTGTATTAGAAACGTTCAATTGAACATACCCAGGCCATCCCATCCCTTAAAACGTATGCATTGTATTAGTGTACAGGTTATTGTGAGCCTTCCAATTTGCAAGGTGACATTTAGGCAACCACAGTCATGAATGTCTTCACACTAAGCTGTAGAGTAAATTCCAATGTGTGAGAGGTTCAATGGTGACTTGTGAAACATGGCTAGTGATGTGAGTACCTCAGTGTGTTCCTGTCTAGGTGTTGCTATTGTGGTGTATGGGTTGTTTATCCTAGAGGGTTTCTGTGCAGTGAGTATATAGATTTTTGTCCTTACCAACAAGTAGTCCATTGCCATACCGTCCATCCTGGAAGTGTTGGTTGATGGTGCAGTGACAGAAGATGAATGCGTCATGTACACTCCCAGGATATTTAGCCACAATGTTGCTGATCAGTCCTTGGTGATCGACTATGGCCTGCACGTTGATGGAATGTGTGTGCTTCCTGTTGTGGTAGAGGTGTTCACTCGCAGCAGGTGGCACAAGGCGTACGTGTGTGCAGTCGATTGCACCAAGGACGTGCGGAAAGCCACTGATGGCGTAGAACCCCTGTTTAGTTTCCTGCTGCTTCTGCACTGTGTTAGGGAAGCAGATGTGGCGGGGTGTCAGTCCAATGATGGCATCCAGTACTTTAGGCAGGAATGCGGAGAAAGATGGTTGTGAGATTCCACCAACCAGGGCACCAGTTGTCTGAAAGGAGCCACTTGCCAGCATGTGAAGTACGGCAAGCAGCTTTGTTTCTGTTGGGATAGTACGTGGAGTCACTAAAGTGGGGGCCAATTGCTGTTCAATATTTGTCAGCAGCTGCTGAATGGCCTGCCAGTTCAACCGGTACCTCTGGATGATGTCTCGTTCCCTGAGGCCATGCAGGGTTGTTCTTGGGCGGAATATACTCTCCTGCCTTCTGCGCTGTCTTTGGGGTCCCTGCTGTTGTTGTTGTGGCTGCTGTTGTTGCTGCAGGGCTCTGCGTCTACGTGCACGCTGAAGAAAAAGCACCTCCATGTCTCCCTGCTGCTGCTCTGCTGCTCTGTTGTTTGTTCTGTGTGTTCTGATTAAGTACAGGTGTGTTTGCCCCATTTTAACGCCTGCCCTGACCCAGGCGTTAAAATTTCACGATATTCGTGCTTTGCGAGATTTTTTTGCGCCGCCTGCCGCGCGGGAGTGATTTTTGCCCGGAAGCATAAATACGACGCACCGCTATGTGCATCGGTTTTTGGACGGGAACGCCTACCCTGCATGTCATTAACGCAGGGCGGGGTGCCGCTTCCAAAAACTGGCGCACATAGCGCCATTTTCCTGGTGCGCCGGATCGGGCGTCAGGGTTTAAATATGGGGCAACGTTTGCGCTGAAAGTGCGTCAAAATTTTTGACGCACATTCGGCGCAAACGGAGTATAAATATGCCCCTAAATACATGTAAAATGACAATGTTAAAGAAATAGCACAGGAAACAGCACAATAAGCACTACAAACACTCCAAAAACCCACCAGCACTTAAACCACACACCCTCACACAGTCACAGGGAAACAGATTGTGAAGTGAAATTGAAAGTAAACTCACTGTCCCATGTTAGCAGACAGGATGTCCTGTTACATCCGTTCCTGGGTGTGTGCATCATGTTTTTAAGTTGTGCGTTGTTTTTCGACACATTACGTTCATGCCCCATTTTATTGACACATGAGGGTAATGCATCATTTTCTTGACAGATAACAGTCATGTTTCTCAGCTTCAGGCATGAAAATGCCTGTATACGTGCAATAGATGTTCAGGGAGTAGGCGTCTTTTAGGTTAGGAGAATTGTCTTCTATATATGTCCACATGATTTTTTTTTGATGTCTGCCAGTCAAGCGTAATTTTTTTTGACGCATGATGGTCATGCGTCAAATTTTCACCATGCTGGCTTAAAAGGCAGCTGGACTTGAAATTGCAATGTGGAGTTGATGTGTTTGCGTAGTTTTTTTTACGCATGAAGGAATTGTGTGGATTTTGCATTGTAGGCTTTGAGTGTACCCTCATTCACTTAACATGTCAGATGGGTTGTGCTACAATGTAGTATGGTGTATGGCTACATGTGCACGTCTATTTGGTTAGGTCGTTACGGTAACATTGGTATGTTGAACCTATAAGTGTGTTTATGAGTCAGCTGCATGAGAATACTCATACCTTGTGCATATGTGCATGTGTACCTACAATGTGTCCACATAAATGTTGGCACGTGTGCTATGTGTGTACATATGTGTAGGCATACTAATTTGTAGGTGGACTACATTGTTATGTGTGAGAAATTGTTCTTACACATACATACAACACAATATATTTGATGGCCTATCTCCAGCACATGGTAGGGCATGTGACACCCATTACATTTTGTACTCAGAGTATGCAGTGGACTTGGACTGCATTGCTGCATCCCCTGTGCATATGTGTCAACTCTATGGTGTGTTGTTGGATTATCATTCATGTTGCTCTGCTACACGTGTGGTATGTGGTTCCCCGTACATCTTAATTGCTGGAGATATTATGTACACATGTGTTTTTGAAGAATGCTACATGCCATGTTTGTGTAAATACATATGTTGTATAATTTATGTTACATATGACAACATTGGTGTGTTATTGTGATGTGAAACCTCACATTACTATCTTCCTGCAAAGACACAAGTTGTCATTTTACTATAGCATGTGTAGTGACATCACTGCCACCTATATTTCTGTATGTCAGAACACATGTGATGATAATCTTTTTCAGACACTGAATTTGTGATATCTATGCCATTATTTTTGTGCTAGATTACCTTTGTGATGTATCCATACGCATTGCCATGCCTGAGCCATTATAGTAGTACATGTGTGCAGAATTATGTGGTATATGTGTGCACGTCTCCAACTAGACACTCGCATTTGTCCACATCATGTTTATTATGACTCACATACTAATGCGTACCACAGTGTTGCAGTGTGGCATAGATAGCAGTCTACTCATCATCACCACTGTGTGAGTTTGTATGGCAACACAAACCCATGTTTGCATGTGAAGGGGCAGGTTAATGGTGCTACAATTTACTCTGCCCCCTTTGCACATGTATGAGGCCCCTGACAATGTTGTACGTTGATTTAGCCAGAGCAGTGGTGTGTGTGTTTATTGAGCAGGGATCTCAACCTTTCATGATTGCTACTCATCAGAACTATGCACACTCCCCAGCAGATTGAGACATGCACAAATGTGGTCATACAAACCAGTACGTCATAATTTCCTCTGCGGTACTTGATGTCAGCCTTCCCCTCTCAAGTACAGAGCTCAGGTGCCTGCACATTTAGGACATGTCTCATTATTTGAGGTCCTTAGTTGCTTCCATGGGCAACTTGTTTATGGGTTGCATATATGTGTGACTTCAATATAGGAAAGTGGCATGGTATAGATGGTGTTGTCTGTCACTGCCTCCTGTCATGGTGCCATGCGATGGTGAAAATCCTTGGTATGCTACTGGCAAACATGACTGGGTCATGTACATACCTGGCCACCCTCTCTGTACATATGTAAAAGGTTGCAGCCATTGATGTGTTGCACAGTCAGTATTGGATTGTGTGTGTTCTTTCTTCATTTTTTCTGCCATTACTGGTAATGTATGTATTATGTCATACATTGTTCCCATTCTTTCTGCTGCTTGCACTTTGTACACATCTTCTACAGCAACATTGTCTGGTCATACATGGACAGGATCCAACATGTGACTTGTGTAATATGGAGATGTACACTTCTCTAACTACTGGCAACTTGATAGTAACTGTCCCATTGCTGGTAGTTGTGAGGTGTCATGAGTGTCACGCACACATGACATTACACATGACTTAGTATCTGTGTGGTCTCCAAGTGACATGCTGTGTTGTATTTGCAAGTATCTGTGGGTATGTCAGAGTTGTCCATCGTCATCCTCCGTTGAACATGGATATGCATTTCTTCCAGCATGCACAACCTAACTAACTCTTAATGTGACTGAATGACTTTGAGGTGTGAAACTATCTCAGTGCTGTATTTTTTATTAGCCAAATGCTACCTACATGGCTAGATCTACTCCACTCTGTTTGATGCTGGGTCTCTGACAGTATTGAACAATGATGGACATAGTTACGCACATCTGATTGTGATGTAGGAGCCCAAAACATCTGTGTCAGCGAGGAGCTTTGTGATAGGTGGTATTGTTGTTTCCACCCTGGCTGTGATGTCTGGAGCAATGTGGTGGAGCAGGCGTACAATGGACTCCCGGTTGAGACGGTAAGTCCTGATGACATCTTGCTCCCTCATTCCAAGGATGGTTGCCCTCTGTCAAAAGATCCTCTCCCGCCTTCTGCGCTGCCTTTGTGGGTGCTGTGGTGGTGTTTGGGGCTGCTGTGGTGGTGGTGGAGGAAGCTGCTGTCTTCATTGACATCTGCAACGTGTGCCAAGCTGGAGCAGTATGACTTCCATGTTGTCCTTGAGGTTGCAAATATTCCTTCTGTGAGATTTCCTTAAGTAATGGTGTGCGTTTCTCATTTTAATGCCTGGTCTGCCCCAGGTGTTAAAATTTGATGCAAATCGGGCTTTGAGTCACTTTTTGGGTCCGCTTCCTAAGTGTGCATCGTTTTTGCGTCTGGAGGTAAATATGACACTAGGGGGTTAGTGTCATTTTTTGAAAGGGATATTGCATATCATTGTCGCAAAACAATGCAAGGTGGTTTGGCACATCCAAAAAATGATGCAAGATCTGATATTATGACGCCAGACAGGTCTAGCGTCAAAATATACATGTGGGGTTAAGCTTGAGTCATTTTAGCATAAAAAATGTTGCTAACATGTTGCAAACCAACCATGAATATGGGCTCCACTATTTTGGGATTTTAAATGCTTTACACACCTGTCTTCTAAGTTATGCCTTGTCTCTCATTGCTAAGCTACCAAGGGTTGAGTGGGGATTCATCTTTTGAGGCATGACTGGACCTTGTGGGGGTTAGTGGCATATTGCTAAGTGAAAGTACTTACTTGCCCTTGCCAATAATCCACTTTCCAACAATATATTTCAGTTAGCACTGAAAGAAAAATATTAGAAACACAGATCCTAAATATATGTTCTGCACATATTCAGATTCTTAGAATAAGTAGGGTCCTAATTGCCCTTATTGTATTCAAACACCCACATTATAAGTGAACATGTCTGAAAAGGGGAAGCCATCATTCATTCATATTTGTTCTGTTAAATGAGTGGTTTAATCTCATCTGTGGTGGAGCACAACTGTGTCCTGTGCTACATAGTGGGATCCATGATGTTTGAATAATGAATCCGAGCTGAATATCTATGGCATATGAGTACATCACTCCTTTTTTTAACATGGAAGATCAGACAAGATCATCTGAGTGCTTACTTTGTGCAAGTTGCTGAATTTTCATTACAGTGAACGGCATTTCCATTAACAGTTGTTTCTGTTAATACATTCATTGGCAAACATTTTATCACTATGAAGAAGATAAAAAAGGGTGAGTTGTTTCTACCCCACTGTAAACTGCTGCCTAAAGCATGTTCATTAATTTCTATACCAACTACATTTTCCTGTTCCAGATGTTTTACTGTTGAGTTTAAAGTGATGTAGTGTCTAATCTGCATTTCAAACCTTTGATTTGCATTTTCTTTAGCATCATTCTGCACTAATTTTTTCTACCTTACTTTCTGCCATATGAGGATATCTTATGAAGTGATTTTGTCAATCCAGAGTTTGGGAGATGTGAACAAAACACACACTTTTCCTGAGAAATGGTATACAATATATTCAATTTTCCCTTTAGATTTTTAAAGTAACTCTGTTGTAATAAATTATTTCTTTTAATTTTTGACATAGCAAAATATATGTTCATAAACAACAGAATTAGTAAATTTAGTGACAACGTAAGGAGGTTGCAAAGTACATGGTGTAAGGAAGTTGGTCTCTAAATGGGCTGGGGTAAAATTTTCTTTGCACAAATTATGCAAACTGTCCATGAGACTGGTGAAGTTAGGCATTAATATATAAAAAAGTCAATCTTGCCTCTTGAACAATGTTTTAGTGTGAAATGTATTCTCCTGTTCGTTTAATTGAAGTGAGCAACAGCAACCTTTGGTTTGGTTGCATTCTTCATAGGCTTCCATGATCAGATTTTATACCTAAATGAAATCTCGAACATGCAAAGTGTAATGAAGTAATGTCAAAGATTTTGCATAACCATCGTAAAGTGAAATACTAGAAATTCTGCATATTGTAAATAAAATTTCGTCGAGGCCCATTTGGAAATAAGGATTAGGAATTTAGGGCTACATGTACAAAGGTAATTGTTAGCAATTACCAAATAGCAAATGTTTGTGATTTGCTACTTGGTAATTGCAAACATTTTGCTATTCTCAGTTTGCGACTTATTGGGATTCGCAAAAATCAGCAGACCACCATGTCGGTGATTGTTTTTTAATAAAGCAATCTTTTTTTTTTTTTTTTTCAATGAAGCCCGTTTTCCTTAAAGGAAAACAGGATGAGTTTTAAAAAAGGAAAATGAAAAGTTTTCTCTTCACAGATTAATAGTAGGAGGTGTTCTGTGGGACCACCGTCTACTCTCAAATAATGTTTCTGCAAACAATCACAATGTGAATGGGGTCCCTTGACGAATGAGTTACCCCCTAAATGCAAATGTTTTGTGACCACATTTTGGTCACAAAACATTCACACATACCACTGCAATTTAGTATTAGGAAGGAATGCCTTAAATGTGTCCTTTCCTAATACGGGATAGCAAACCTAATTTGCTATTCAGTAATAGGATATCGAATCACAAATAGGGCTTTGTAGATGTAAAAAAGCCTTTAACTTATCTTTGTCTGCAGAGTTCACAATAATACCATCCCTGCTTAAACACTATTGGAAAATAGTGGATGTGGTCCCATATGCTTGATAAGTGCGTATTTTTATATCATCTAGCCTTCTGGGGATCCTTTATGTAACCCAGAAAGCGCTGATCAAACCTCTGATGAAGTCCTGGAGACTCCTTGGAAAATAAAGATTCCTGATTACAGTTTTACCTTTGGCTTTCTAAAGTGCAGGGTTCTGAATTGTGTTCCTTTTTGTAGCTCTCTTTTTGATTTTGGTATCCAGCTCTTCGGACTGCCATGGTAGGAGAGGCTATGAACTCTGTTTCCGTGGTTGTGTACTTTACACCAAGTTAAGAAATCCCTACTAGCTGGGTGGATCTCAGTGCTGAGGCTCCACTGAAGGCACTGAACTTTTCCAAGTGTGTGCCGTGTTTCATGAATTTGCTTGTCCAATTTTTTTTTCTCTGATAATGAGCTCCCAAAGTAAAATTTTGTTTTCAAAACTGTAGTAAAGATAGCCCCTCTGTGCAAGAGTAATGGACCCAATACATGCAGGTTCACTGGAGATTTCCCTTACTGAGTGCTGGACATGGCCCTTTTTGCAATGTCATTCCCAAACGTTTTGCCTCCTTCCTCCTATTTTTTTTCTGACCATTTTTTGTTGGTTTTAGGATTGCTAACCAGTGCTAAAGTGCATGTGCTCTCAGTAAATCGTATTGGTGATTGGATTTTCCATGATTGGCACATTTGATTTACTAGTAAGTTCCAAGTAAAGTTCACTAGAGGTGCCAAGGGCCTGTAAATCAAATGCTACTAGTAGGCCGGCAGCACTAGTTGTGCCACCCACATGAGTAGACCTGTTAACACGGCTCTGCCCTGCCACTTCAGTGTCTGTGGGTGCAATTTCGAACTGCCAATTCGACCTCAGAAGTGTACCCATTTGCCAGGCCCAAATCTTTCAATTTTTTATACATGTAGGCCCTGGATAGCCACATAGGTAGGGTGCAGTCTATGTTAAAGACATAGGCCCTCATTATAACATTGGCGGTAAAAAACGCCTACTGCCGCGGCGACAGCCACCAAAAGACCTTCACCACGGCTACCATCTGTCCACCATATTATGACCGCAGCCAGATTTCTGCCACAAGAAAGGCAGAAATCCGGCTGTGGCCATACTGGTGGACGTGGTAAGGTGGAGCTGATACCACCAGTGGCGCCACGCCAGTAGACCGCAGCCA
Organism: Pleurodeles waltl; assembly: GCF_031143425.1. Lineage (NCBI taxonomy): Eukaryota > Metazoa > Chordata > Amphibia > Caudata > Salamandridae > Pleurodeles > Pleurodeles waltl. The sequence continues at coordinate 84,977,736 of NC_090442.1, read as the reverse complement.
GCCATATTATCACAGATAATATGGTCTGGCAGTGTTCTGCTGGTGGGTGCTGCTGGCGGTATTAGCACCCCATCCCAATCTCCTCCCAGAAGACCCCCAGGATTCAGGTAAGTAGGGTCTCCAACAAGGGAGGGGGTGGGGGGTGTTGTGTGAGTGGGCGGGTGTGTGTGCATGTATATCTGAGTGTGTGCGTGAATACGGGTGTGTGTTTAGTGTTGATTGCGTGCATGAATGTATCGAAATGTGAGTGCATGCATGTATGGAAATCGGAATGCGTGTCTGCATGTATGTTTTGAAGTGTGTGCGGATGTGTGTGTGAATTGATGAAAGCATGCATGTATGTATGTGTGAATGAGTGTGTGTCTGCGTGTGCATGTGTGTGAATGAGGGGCGTGGATGTAAGGGGGGTGTGTGGAGAGGTGGGGGCCTGAGGGCCTCCTATCAGTGACAGGGAAGGAATTCCCTGTCACTGATAGGGCCTACTGCCATGGTTTTCGTAGTGTTGCGAACACCAGGAAAACCATGGCGGGAGGCAGGGCCATAATCCTGCTGCTGCACAATGGCGATAACCATCTCCAGCCCGGCAGCTGCTACCCCCATGGCAGTCAGAGTGGTACATTGGCGAGTTGGCTACAGCCAACATGCCAGTGTCATAATGTGACGGGAAGTACTGCCAGCCTGTTGGCGGTACTACCGCCACATTGACGCCGACAGCCTGACAGTGAAATACTGCCAAATTAATTTGTCACTGTTGCAAGGCCTATCTCTCCCAAAGGTTAACATGGGGGCTGCCTTTAAATAACTTTCAAGTAAAGATTCCCTTCAGGAGCAGGTAGACATTTGGAGTTTGGTGTCTCTGAACTGGTAACTTGGTAAAGTTGTTTTTTAAATTATTTTGAAAATTCCACTTGTCTGGGTCAGACTGACAGTTGGGCTGTTGATGAATCTCCTCTAGACAGTGACACAAAGGGAGCTGGGGTGTAGCCTGCATATCCTGATGAGCCATCCGGGCTGGAGTGGAGAGAGGAGTTGTCACTTACACCTGAATAGGCTGTGTCTGCCTTCACACAATGCAGTCTCTAACCCTCTGGTGTGAGTCTGCAGCCAGGCTTGGGCAAAGTAGAATCTTGTAAACAACAGAGACTTTCCTTTGAAGTTTGCCAGCTTCAAAGGCAGAAAGGGGTATAAATAATGGAACCAAAAGCCGACATTTTAAGAGGAACTTCTGCTAAGGAGCAGAGCTGAAGAGCTGGAGGAGGAGTATTGCCCCTTTGCCTGTGCTTTGGGTTGGCCTGCAGTTGCTGCTTCTGCCTGAGAGAGGTCAAAGACTGGACTCTGTGGTATATTACTGGTTGTGAAGAATCTCCAAGGGTTTAAACTGAGCTTCTCTTCTGTTTGAAGTCTCAGGGCCTTCAAAGACTTCCACAGCCAGCACCTGGACTCTCTGCTGAGACTCCTGCCCTGCCAAGTGGTGCCTATCCAGTCCCTGGGCCCTTGAAAGGTGAAGCTGGTAGAACAAGGATTGAAATCCATGCACAGAACACCGGGCGTTTGAAAATTTTGACGCACTACCTGCAATGCGGCTGAAAAATGACATGCCACCCGCTTCGCAGCTGAAATCGATGCACCAGACTTTCATTTACTTAGAAACTGATGCTTATGTTTTATGCTGATGACGGTACTAATGCCTGGACAATGTAACAGCCTTAACTGGTCAATGTTGGCTTAAAGCACATGTTCAAGCTTCACACAAAGGGCAGATTTATCAACACTTTATGTCGCTGCAAAGTACAAAAAAGTGTTGCAAACCAGTGCAAAGTGTTGATGAATGATTTACGCGCAAAACATTTTTTGCTCTGGAATGTTTACTCACAGTTGTGCAAATGGTGCATTGAACTACCTTGTTGTACTTTCCAGTAAAGAGGCATTCTTTAGGGATTCTCATGCTACCTATGTTTTTTGATATAATGCCTTATCTGCTGATATTGGTAGGCACCTCCTTAAGGCAACCATTAATTTAGGTAAATGTTACTATTTCTTCTAACCATTTAACCTTTGCAAGTGTTCTGTATTGTCCAACACACATCCTACTTTAAAAAAAAGTGTCATATTAGGTCTCAGCAGAGCATTTCTTTTTTTACTGTAAGGACATCCTTCTAGTACAACACTAATGCTAGGCATCATGCACAGACCTTTCAATTATGGTGCAAAGATGTGTGTTTGGCTCTCATTAGCCTTAAACAACATCAGCATTGGGGAAGAGAGCAGATGTGCCATATATATTAATAGATGCAGCTTTTCACTGCTCTTTGTTTGCTGCACTATTAGCAAATCTCCTTCAAGGAATCTTCTGACTCTGAAATCCTCTTGATCCAAGAGCTGCATAGAGAGATTGGCCCTCATTCTGACTTTTGTGGTCTTTTGATAGGACTGCTGAAGCCGCTGCAGACAAAAGACCGCCAGTACTGGGGGTCTGTTGCCCACCATGTTAGAAGTGTTCTACTGGGCCAGCTGGCGAAAACAGTGTTTCCATCTACGGGCCCAGCGGAAGACTCACCACAACATTGACATCGGCTCGTAATTGAGCCACCGGCAATGTTTTGGTGTGTTGGGTGCAGCAGCACCCGTAGCGCATTCCACTACCCATAATTTGGGCAGTGAAATGCGGGATGGGTCTATGCATGGGGGCCCCTGCACTGAGCATGCCAGGTGCATGGGCAGTACAGGGGCCACCTGTGGGCCCCCTAACAGCACCATTCTGCCATCCTTTCCATGCCGGTGGTTAACACCATGGAAAGGCTGGTGGATGGGGACTCGTAATCCCCAGGGCAGCGCTGCTTGCAACGCTGCCCTGGCGGATTACAATTGCTGGGACCGCCAGGCTGCAGTCTGGCTGCAGCCTGGTGGGTTCGGCGGTTGGACTGTGGTGGCTCATAATGGGGTGGTCAGACTGCCCTGTCTGCGGCAGACCAACCGCCATTGCGAGGCTGACAGTCTTAAGACCGCCAGCCTCATAATGAGGCCCATTGGTTGGTGGTTTACCCCAAAATCCAGTTACCTTGAAATTAGTTGCTACATGTTCTCTGTAGCATCAATGGCTGTCTCTATACAGAGAGCATCAAAGGGCTCTCAAAGATGAAGAATGTTGCATGTTGGTTGAGGTAGTCCCATCACAATAAACTGCATCTCCAGGTATTTAGATTTTCTATGATCTTCATTTTGACTACAGCTCAGCCAGGCACAGGTAATATGAAGCACATAACTGTAGGTCTACTGTGCTCTTTGAGACCCTATTACACAAACAGACATCTATTGGACTTATTTAGCAGTAACATTTTAGAAAAATGTACACAGGTTAAAATGGTCTTTATGAGGTCACACTTGATAGAGTTCCCCTTATGACATAATTTCAAAGGGTTTCAGATCCACCAACAGGGTGCTCACATGAATGGAGCTGGTAGCAGTTCTGGCCTTGTGAACATCACTTTCTTGCACAATGTAGGTGAAGTGGCCAAGGCAAAGGTGGGAGGTTGGGATTCCTCATTTTTTGGCAGATGCCTTCTCACTACCTAACCCTAAATTAGGACTTATTTGACCCATGTCTATACAGAATTGTGAAAAAAGTGGTTATTAATTGGTGTGTCTGGTTTCCCCTCCAGTCAAGCATTTCAATAGTTTAACCCTGAGAACAAATCTTGGTAGCTTTGGCACAGAGTAGACATGCTTAACTGGTAGGCACTCCAATGATAAAAACGTGTAAAAAATTACAAAAGCAGAGCAGAAATCAAATAAAGGGGACCCAATATGCAAATCCACTCATGACACTTCTGTGCCTACAGTAGATGAACATTATGCGCAGAAGAAAGAACACATGCAATGCACACTGAAGAAGCACAGCAAATTACATCTAAATGTCCCTTCTAAGAGTACAGTGTAGAGAGATGCACAGCAGCTACTCACAGAAGGGGTGGCGGACCATCTAGCCTTGCTAGCAATATGGGGATATAATTGGTGTAGCAGTGTTTACACTGCAATTCACAATGCACACAGGTCACCTGCTTTTAAGATATATGATTTTTTTCTTATAATGCTCTTATGTTCATCCGTCATAATGATGGCATCCATACTCACATTGAAAACGTATATCCAGGCCGTTTCACTGCTGTACCTCATCCCTTTGGTACTGCCTGTCTGTCAATGTGGGTATTGCATTGGGTCAGTGCTTAGATGAGGTATTTATTGGTCAGAACGGTCAGCCATTCGCATATGAAAAATAATTGAGTAGTTGCTCGATGTTTTCTAAATTTCCTGTCATTCTTGTTTTCCAGGTAGAGGCCATTGACTGAAGCAATGGAACCCAGAAATCAAAGTACTGTGGCTGAATTCATTCTAGTTGGATTCACCAGAGACCCAAACCTACAAAACTTGTTCTTCCTTTTTTTCTTATCAACATATTTCCTCACCCTTGTCATAAATAGCACAATCCTTATCATCATTTACGCTGACGCTCGGCTTCATAAACCCATGTACTTTCTCCTTGCTTCCCTGGCTATAGTAGACCTTGGTTGCTCCTCTGCTACCAACCCGAAGACATTGGTGGATTTCCTAGTTGAGAAGAAGACCATCACTTTCATAGGCTGTGTTATACAAATCTTCATTTTTGTCGGCTTTGGAAGCTCTGAGTTCTTTCTTTTTGCAGTGATGGCTTTTGATCGATATGTGGCTATTTGCAAACCACTGATGTATACAATAACCATGAATAGAACTGTTTGCACCTGGCTGATCTCGGGGTCTTATGTTGGTGGTTTTCTTCATTCCATGATCACTGCAGGGTGCCTCTACCACTTATCATTTTGTGGGCCCAATAAGATCCAACACTTTGTCTGTGATTTGCCAGCTTTTCTGAAGCTCGCTTGCAATAGCATCTTCCTTAATGAGCTGATTCTCTCAACAGTGACCTCTTCAATGATGGTGGGGTCGCTCTTCATTGTCCTTGTCTCCTACACCTACATTGTGACTGCTATCTAGAGGATCCGCACCTCTACCGGGAGACATCGGGCTTTTTCTACCTGTGCCTCCCATTTCACCTGTGTCCTGATCTTCTATGGCACTATTCTGTTTATGTATCTAAGGCCCAATTCAAGCTTTTCCGCTAAGCAGGACAATGTGATATCAATTATCTACATGTTCCTGACTCCAATGCTAAACCCACTCATCTATAGCCTCAGAAACAGGGAGGTGAAAGACGCCATGCAGAAAACATTTTGTGGGAAAAGACCTCTCAGCTCTTGATATCAAGTAAATGACACTACGAACCACCCCAGGGAAACCACAAATAAAAGGAGCCGGAAGCTAAATATCGGACTGTTGAAATATTTTGGTGAAAATGATTTTTAAAGTTGAATGCAGCTCTTCATGCTTGTTACATTTTTTACATCTTCTTCCAGTAAATTTAAAGTTGAAAAACCCCTAATTCAAATTGGACCTTAAATTTAAACTTAAATACCAGGGGGCTTATTAACAAGCCCGTGCACCACCGGAGCATCACTTTTTGCGACACTCTGGTGACCTTGTGTCCTGCTCCATATTTACAATGCGGTGTTGAGCCACTTTTCATGGCTTAATGCGGCCTTGTAAATATGGACCACTCCAATGCAGTTTTCTCCAATGAGTCAAAGGGACGTGCAATGGGTGTTGCTGTGGGCGTACCCACGCAACACCCATAGCTTTTTGACACAGTCCCAGATTTACAAGGAAACTTAAACCTGAGGCAGTGCCAAAAACTAACACCTCCCCAAGGGGGCGTTAGAGTGGCACAACAAGGAGAAATACTTGTATTTCTTCTCGTTTTTTTGCAAATTAAAATGTGTGCTGTATTCTGCAGCAGATAAAGAAGGAGCAAATCGTCAAGAATGATTCTTTTTTGCGCAGTAGGATGTCTCTTTCTGCATACAAACCATCATCCCCGCAACACAGGCATCCTTGCACCATGGTGCAAGGGTGGCTGCGTTGGCGCTAGGTAGCTGATTTAGCCCTGGCACAGGGATGCGCTGTATTCTGGCAAATAGGATGCATCCCTGCATTTTGGAAACTACGCAGCTCACTGCAGCAAAATTGCTTGCAGCACGTGCTGTCCCATTTCCTCATAAATGAGCCCATTAATCTTATAGAACCATTTGAAGCAATGGGAGAAACCACTAATCTGCCCTTGTAATTTAAATACGGTTGAAAATTAGATTAAGATTAATGAGATTATTGTTTCTTACTCCTTTTCAGAAAAACCTTGAAAAATAATTGTTAAACTATGGCACTGTATGGTTTATCAAAGTTAAGTATATTTGGAATCTAGTGGTGCTCTATAAACCGACAATTGCAGCATTCAAATGTATAGGTTGCTCAAAATCTGCTATTCCTGAGATTATTGAAATACTGTTTTCAAATGTATTTTTTGGGATAATTTCCAACTCACACGTGTAGGCGTTATTTTACATAAATTAAAATTCTAGTGCAAGAAGTATGTAGCATGTGCTATTACGTTTAGCAATGTCTTTAATTTGGAATTAAATTGTTTTATGTTCTGTGGATTTATTGTCTGTAACATTTACACCAATGATACCTCGCCCAACATACTTTATGCCTGCTCCTACGATGGGTTTAGCACTGGCACCGATTTTACTTCCCTATTTCATTGTTATTCAAAAGGGCAACAAAAATACTCACCATTACTTCTAAGAAGACAAAGCCAGGGGAGGTACGTTTCCACTTAACAATGCACTAGCATATTGAATGTTTGGATGCAGGTATGAATTTCTAAACTAAAAAAGAAACAATATAGGGCATGTAAAATATATGCTAGGAGCAGAAGCCATCCTTCTGGGGTAATTGAACAAGAAGTAAAATAAATATTTAAAAAGAAACATAACAAAACTCTTTCCTAAGAGAATGAAGATTCTCAGATTAAATTGATGCCAACATATAATAAGTAAATGTAATTAGAATACTTCTCCAATACCATTGGCACATGTTAGAAATGTGGTCTTTGTTTGGCAGTCAGGTTACCCCCTGTCCAAACAAGGACCCTCACTCTAGTCAGGGTAAGTCAAACACAATCCAAATTATCCTGCATCCACCCTCTGGTAACTTGGCACTGAGCAGTCCGGCTTAACTTACAGGGGAATGTGTAAAGTATTTGTGCAATAAATCATGCAAAAACACAGTGAAAATACCACAAAAAGACACCATATAGGTTCAGAAAAATATGAGATATTTATTTGGTTAAATTAAGGTCAAAACGATCAAGATTTGATAATCTGAAGTTGAAAGTATCACTCCGTTATCAATAAGAATAGTCTTAAATTCTTAAAAACAACAGGTGTCTCTTGCAAGCACAAAGTCCCTGGTTTGCATAAAAATTACATGCAAGGAGACCACAGAGGAGGAGATGCGTGGAAAACAAAGGGTGTGCGTTGGATTTTCAGGTGCACACAGATGATGCGTCGATTCTTTTCCACACAATAAGGGCTTTGCGTCAAATTCCAGCATGCAGGCTTGAAGCCTCTTGGCGATGCAGGGTCTTTTGATGCCCAGAGACAATGCAGAGAAATCCTGGGCTCGCAGGATGAAGTCGCAGGGGCTGCTTCGATCCTGTGGGCGATGTGTCAGAGTTTCTCTCGCACAGCAGGTGTTGCTTCGATTATTCACGCAGAAAGTCAGGCTGCGTCGTTCCGGTTTAGAGCTGCGTCGATCCGATGGGATGTGCGTGGCAGCTCCGGTTGCGATGCTGGTGCTGCGTCAATCTCCACTTGGGGAGAGGGCCACGTTGTTCTGGGTCAGCGATGTGGCAATTCCTTCACCCCAAGGCAGGCTGTGTGTTGATTTTTGCCGCAGAAGGAGTTTCTTTGCAGAGATGAAGTCCTTTTGGCCCTGAAACTTCAGGAACAGGAGGCACGCTCAATCCAAGCCCTTGGAGAGCACTTCTCAACAGAGTCAGAGACCAGAAAGGCAGCAGGGCAAGAGCAAGTCAGCAGTCCTTCTCAAAAAAGCAGTCCAGGTGAGTCCTTTGGGCAGCCAGGCAGTTCCTCTTGGCAGGTTGCAGATCCTGGGGCAGAGTGTCTGTCCCAAACAGTATCTTGAAGTGTCCAGAAATGTCTAAATTGGTGGAGTCAGGGACCCAGCTTATATACCCAAAAGTGCCTTTGAAGTGGGGGAGACTTCAAAGAGTGGTTTTGAAGTGCACAAGTTCCCCTTTCAGTACAACCCTGTCTGCCAGGGCCTCAGTAGGGGGTTTGGCAGTCCACTGTGTGAGGGCAGGCCACTGTCCTTTGAAATGTCAGGCCCGCCACCCTTCCAGCTCAGGAAGACCTATTCAGTATGCAGATGTGTACAGGTGTGACTGAGCATCCTGTGTTTGTGGTCGTCTGGGTGAAATGCACAATGGAGTTTTCAACAAGTCCAGCCCAGACATGTATTGTAAGGCACAGAAGGATTTAAGTACAGAGAAATGCTTACTTTCTAAAAGTGGCACTTCTAAAATAGTAATATAAAATCCAACTTCATCAATAAGTAGGATTTTGTATTACCATTCTGGCCGTACTAAATATGACCTGTTTACCCCTTTCTGATCAGAATCTGCCACTTAAACAGTATATGAGGGTAGCCCCAATGTTAGCCTATGAAAGAGGCAGGCCTCACAGCAGTGGAAAACGAATTAAGGAGTTTTCCACTACCAGGACAAATAGAACACACAGGTATGTCCTGCCTTTTACCTACACAGCACCCTGACCTATGGGTTACCTAGGGCCTACCTAAGGGGTGACTTATATGTAGAAAAAGGGGAGTTTAAGGCTTGGCAAGTACTTTTAAATGTCAAGCCGAAGTGGCAGTGAAACTGCACACCCAGGCCTGCGACATGGTTAAGGGGCTACTAATGTGGGTGGCACAATCAGACTTGCAGGCCCACTAGTAGCATTTAATTTACAGGCCCTTGGCACATGTAGTGCACTTTACTAGGGACTTACAAGTAAATTAAATATGCCTATGGGTATGAGCCAATGTTACCATGTCTTAAGGGAGAGAGAATATGCACTTTAGCACTGGTTAGCAGTGGCAAAGTGTGCAGAGACCTAAATCCAGCAAAACAGTGTCAAAAAGTGGAGGGAGGCGGGCAAAAATGTTGGGGGTGACCACCCTAAGGATGTCAGGTCTAACAGCACACGAACACAAAGAATGCAAATATGGTCCCCAGACATTGCATCAGACTCTAGTATAATTTTATGAAAAGGCAAATTCATTAATGGGATGTAAACTCACGCCCTTTTGATGTATCAATCTGGCTGTTGGTTAGACACCAGAAAAAAAAAATTTGGGGCATGTAAAGGAAGCAATGCATGCAGGTAAGGTTTTACAAAAGCAGTATCTGGAAATATGGCAAGGAGAACAACATGCAAATGTAAATGTGATGTCTACGCATTTGGATATCCATGACTGAACATACATAATGACAATATGACTTGTGGCATTCAAAAATAATTCTGGAACTTTAACAAGGCATTGCCAATAACGACAATACTGTGTCACAGTATCATCAAATTAAACAATTAGGAAACCCAAAAACAATAATATTCTTTATACTCCTCAAGGTAACACAGAACAAAGGAAATTGCATTATTTATAATCCAGATTCGTTCCACAACCAAAGAACCCAGGATCTATTTTCAAAAGTAAATCTGCAAGTTGAAATTTCCACACAAGTAGATTTACACTAGTGTCTAGGCATAAATGTATTTTTTTAATTTTTAAATAATTTCAACATTGATCATAAATACCTCCAAATGATTATGCAATTAACATTTGCAATATCCATCCCTCTCATTATGTGCACAGTATCCACCACAGTCATTTCTCAATGTCTATTCCACCAAGTAGGGTGTTCCCAAGAGTCAGAGCAATCTGTAGAGGTGTGTCGTATGAAACCCTTCATCTCACAAAGAACAGTCCTTACCATGAGGAAACCATGCAATAGTATCTGCATCCCTGTGCTATTATGGATATTGCATCTCAGTACATTGCAAAGCATTATTGGTCCCTTCTGCACTACCCAGTGAGCCAGTTTCCTCCATCTGCGAATTCTCCTGTGGTGTATTATTATCTCTTTTATGCAGATATTACCTAAATGGGCTTCATATCCATTTGGCCCCGAGGTGAACGGTGCAGAGTGATATATTTCTTTGAGATCACTGCATACAGCCAAGCCTGGTGCCCCAGTTCATAACTACCCTGCATTTCACCATCACAAGAACTAAAGCCATCAACTGCCAATCCCTGGGTGGAGATTACTTTACAAATCCTAATAGTACCATATTTGATTGGATCTCCAAGCGGTGATCTGTCATGTGTAGTATGTCCCTTGTAACATTATGGCGTATTTAATACTTACAGTCTGCACCAGGCCAAGTGAAGAAATCCAGCAAACTACTGATCACAGTACAAACAACTGTGTGGCTGGGTTTGATCTATTCTAGCTGCTTAGCTAGGTCAAGTAAGTATGTATTTAAGTTTCAAATGGAGCAATCTATGTTGATAGGTCAAATATGTGAATCTTGTTTCCATACCACATTACAGGTATTGGTTGGCAGCCAAGGTCTCCCATAACTCTGCTTCCAAGGCCCACCTTGACTGGTCCACATGTCCTGCTCTAGATTGCAATGTGTGCATGTACAGTCTGTAAATTCATCTTGTGGGGTCGGGAGATTTAATGGGATCAGCTAGTTGTGAACAGCCAATAGGCTCTTCTGGAAACCCTGGCATCCTATCCATTACAGTGTGCTGTAATCTAGTGTGTACAAAGATGTCAAGTGCTGTGGGGCTACCTATTTAGTGGAACTGTCCTTCAGCAGGTAAGTGGCCCATTTCTGACATCATTTTTGCTAGTCTGTTCTGCATAGTGCATTCTGTATTTAACATGATAGAGGGTCATAGGTGAGCTACAGTGATGTTGAGTATCAAAGGATCCTCCTGCTTCATGACACACAGACCACCCGGTCCAACATCACAGTTTTCACCTCTTTTATGGTCTAGGAAGTCCCTTTGGAAGAATGGAAGCCAATGACAAGGTATGGTGGGGTGCATCTTGGGACACCCAGTGTCTGGAAAAATGGCACTGCACACTAAATAGTATAGCTCGAGGTATGTGACCTTGAACAGGTCACACTCATCGGGAATTGAGAATCTGACCTACCCAATAACCCATATCTGTTTGAACAGTAGAGTTCTCAGTATAGTAAAGACATCTTTATTGGGAGGTATGGGGATGTTCAAAAATATGTATAGAAACTTGCAAATAACTATTTAATTAATTAAAGTGACGTGGTCTGTCAGTGTGAGTGGAAGTTTAAACCAAATGTCAGTCTGCAAGGTTAACCTGTCTATTGTCGTCTATAATTGTGCATGATAACTAATTGAACATTTCTGCGTAGAACAATCCCCAAATATTTCAATGAGTTCATAAACCAACTTATGGTGAAGCTTTGCTTACACCGCAATGTGTTCTCAATGTATTGTCAGTGATCAGGACCAGATGAGTCTTTAGTTAATTGTTTTCCCATTTAATTGGTCAAAACTGATCATTTCTTCTGGTTTCCTAATAAAAAGCAGGGTGTCATCTGCATTCATAGAGAATAGTAACCAGCCATTTCAGAAATATAATCAGGCTTTGTATATGCCTCGTCTGATGTCCACATGCTAGATGGTCCAGGGGAGACAGAGTGAAGCACTGTTTTGTTCCCCAAGCAATCTGAAAGGGATTGATGTAAGGCCAATTAGAAATGTAGTCTGTGGTTGGCAGCCAGTTTGCACTCTGTCCAAGCAGGGTCCCTCACTCTGATCAGGGTAAGTGCAGTACACACCAAGGATAACTCCTGCACATCCCTTTGGTAGCTTGGCACAAGCAGTCAGCTTTATCTCAGAGGCAATGTGTGAGGTATTTGTACAATCACACACAGTAATACAGTGAAAACACCACAAAGGGACTCAACACCAGGTTAGAAAACTAGCCAATATTTATCTGAGTAAAACAAGAACAAAACAACCAAAATCCAACATACACAAGCAAAGTTATGAATTTTTAAAGATTCAACTTCAAAAGTCAAAAACACAGGTTGCTGAGGCAAAATGACAGGGCAGAGTACGCCAAGGATGCCAGGTCAAACAGCCATTAACACAAACCAGGATCCTAAAACAAAGCACGGCAAAAAACTGTGTGTAAAGTAACTTTATCACTGTTATGAAAGTTCCTGAGATAATATACTGTTTAAGCCTTTCCATCATGAATGCCAAGTCTGTAGAATCAAATGTCTTTTTAGTGTTGTAGAGAGCCAATGGCACTTTCATGTCTGGAACTTATCTAGTGCAGCACTGAAAATACTTTACACAAATTAACTGCTGTGAATCTAAATGGAATTAATCACAACTGCACTGGGGAAACTCTGTTCCCCACCAGGAGGGACAGCCAGGTTGCAATCACTTTAGCCGGGATTTAATGATAGTAATTAAGCAATGATAATGGACCATAGGAAGATAATTTGGCTGGACATTTCCTGTGTTAAAATAGTAAAGATATAACCACCTCACATATAGACGGTGGCAGAATTCGATATTTCAACGCCTCTACATATACTTACAGTGTAGAGAGAGGTCAGTATATGTTTGAAGACTTTATAAAACTCGATTGGTAAGCCATTAGACCCCAGTGACCGCCAGAACAACTGTGCCCACAATGATCTCCTCCTGTGAGATTAAATGACTCAGAAACTGTCATTGGCAGTCATCTAGCCACACCAAGACAACTTCATCTACTTTTATATAGTTTCTGCTGATTCCACCGTGCAGGAGGTGTATAATTATATTGGATAAACTTCTTTAATTTTTCCTCATTGTCCACAAAGGTCTCATGGTTCCCACACTCTACATGTGAAGAACTACTTCTCTGCTGCTCCCTTCCCATCAACAATGCCAGTGACCAACCAGGCATCTCGGTCTCTCTGCATTGTCTAACTAGTGCATATTTGCCAAGACAATCTACCTCACTGTCAGCCAGCATTGTGAAAGCTGATGTTGTTCCTTCAGATACGCCTGTAGCTGCATTTGTGTGACTTTGTACTTTAATGCTGTAAGTTCCTTCTTTAGCTATGAGAGTTGCCCTTGAATGTCTCTCAAAATGCCAAAATATTTCGCTATTGCCACCCCCTGTACATAAGCCTTAAAGGACTCCAATGGTGCAGCGTATTTTGTGACAGTGTCCTCATTCATCTGAAAGAAGTCTGATATAGCCAACCACAACTCTCCATTCAATGTTGGATCAAACAAGGGTCCCACTGGAAGTCTCCATCTAGCTTGAGACAACCTTAAACTGGGGAATTCATGCATCACTTTAACTGACGAGTATTCTGACTATGCGCAGAGAAGATGCACCTCTTTGATAAGTCATGGCATTATTTCCAGGGAAGTTCGGTAGTTGTCTTTTCAGGATGGTGCGTAATGTGGTGCTGAGTAAAATATATATTCTTTGGTGGTTTGGTACATATAGTGCTATATATCTCATAGTTCATATAGGGCCAGATGTAGCAAAGTTTTGCGAGTCGCAAACGGGCCGAATTGCTATTTGCGACAGTGCAAAATCGGAAATGGGATGCAAAAATCCCATTTCCGACTTGCAAAAAGCGATGGGACCCGTTTGCGACTCGCATCCGTTGCGACCCCATTTTGTGACCTGCAAATACCAAGTCGCAATTTGCGAGTCGCAAACCTTATGCAATTGCAACTCGCAAATTGTGACTAGTCGCAAAAAGCCCAGTTTGCATGTCCCATTTACCACTAACTGAGAGCAGGTGGTAACCATTACCAAAGTATAAAAGGAGACCCAGAAGGCATCTGGGTTACACGAGATGGCGGAGATATACCTGATAGCAGTGAGAAGGAGAGTCCACGCAGCCCAGCAGAGGAGGAGGAGGGGCCACAGACAGGAGAAGATATATAGAACAAGGCAGACTCTTTTTCAGCAAACTGAGGAAGAGATCTATGACAAATACCGCCTTAGCAGCGCAGCCATACTAGAATTAATAGATTTACTCAAACCACAGCTAGAACACCAGACTCTGCGTGGCTGCGCCATCCCCTACGCATGTGCAAGTGCTATGCTCACTGCACCTCTTGGCCTCAGGGAGCTATCAGGGGGTCATTGCTGTGGCAGGTGGGGTAACCCAAAGTGCAGTGTCAAGGTTCCTCAGGGCCTTCCTAGATGCCTTAGTCACGCACATGTCCCACTTCATATACTTACCAAGGAATGAGGCAGAAATGAACAGCACCAAGCTGGACTTTTACCGCATTGCCCACTTTCCCCATGTCATAGGGTGTGTAGATGGGACACACATTCAAATATGCCCCCCTGCTAATCTAGAACACCTTTTCCGCAACAGAAAGTGTACCCACTCACTCAATATTCAGGTTGTTTGTGACGCCCATTATGTCATCACGGACATTGTAGCTAAGTTTCCAGGCAGTACCCATGACTCATACATTTTTAGGCATAGTGGGATACATCAACGCCTGGAACGTGGGGAATTCGGAGACGGTTACCTCCTAGGTAGAGCCACAGACACTTGCAGACATACACACAGGTCACTGTGCACGACAATCTGGACTTCCTAACAGTGTACTTTTTGTGCCCAACAGGTGACAGTGCATATGCTCTTAGGCCTTGGACCATGACTCCGTTTTTAACACCCAGCAATGATTCAGAGAGGCAATACAACAGTGCACATAAGAGGACCAGGAACCTCATCGAGCGCACCTTCGGACTCCTGAAGGCAAGATTCAGATGCCTCCACCGCAGTGGAGGTTCCCTCCAATACACCCCCATTACCGCATTCAAAATTGTGGTCGCATGCGCCATCCTCCACAACATAGCCACCCGACGTGGGCTACCCCTCACCCCTGCAGACCCAGATCCTGATGATGAAGAGCAAGAACAACCACATCGCCATCATGGGGATAGGAGTATAGCTAATCAAGGCAGACTGAGACGGGAACACATTGCAACACAATATTTTGGACGGTACGTGTCAACTCCCACCATACTCAACTATTGACCAAAAACTCCATTTGTTAAGTGGAACAAAAATAACTGTTTTATTAGTGCATTAATGAAACTATTCACAAGTACTGATTGTCCATGGGCATGAAAATGCTAACCAGGCATGTGGCACATTCACGTCATGTGCCACATTTTATGGTCCAGGGTGATCTCTAAGACCTTCTGCCCCTCCTGCCAGCCTGGCTGGTCCCTGGTGCTTCCGTGGTGCTCTGCCTGCCACTCCTGAGCACCCTGCTGTCAGTGACAGAGACACTGCTCACTGTCGAGCCCTCCTCACTGTCCTGGGGTGTTTCCCCTGTGCCCCTCGACATTTCCCGTGTCTCCATCATTTCTATAATGTGGGTCAGACATCCCAGGCCCCTAGCCACATCCCCAGCGAAATGGCCCATCTCCACTTGCAGCCCAACTGTCCTCCTCGACAGGCCTGTGGTGTTCATGGCGAGCCTGCCGATGGATGTGGCCATCCTGTCCAGTCTGTGCATGAGCTGACGATCTCTGCGCCGCCCACCCTCGGCCTGGGCCAGTAGTCCTCCCGCCAGTTCCCTCATGGCAAGGGCAAGGTCCCCAGTGTTATTGCAAATCATGTCCATCCTTGTGTTGAGGTGCTGCATGCTGGCATGGTTATTGCGCACAAAGCGGTGCAGCACACCACTAATCCTCCCCAAAATTCTATTTTGTAGGCGCTGACCACGCAGCAGATGTGCCTCACTGGTGCTGGGAGGAAGTAGCCCGGATGCAGACTGCAGCCCTGATGGTATGGACCTGCGACGCCTGCGCAGTGGTGGCTGCCCTGTGCTTCCACCTGTCTCATCCCTGCCTGTTGCTGGGGCAGCCTCTTGTGGAATTGTTGCAGCAGGTGTGGCTACTGCAGGGATGCTGCTGACCGTGCAGGTGGGGGTGCTGGCGGGTCCTGAGGTGTCCTCATGGGCCTGGCTGCTTGGAGTGTTGGTGGTGTCTTGTTGGAGACCTGTGGGACATGGGGAATAGACTGTCAGTGTCTACTCTCTATTGCACACTTCATAATAAACATTTGCCTATGAACTGCCTACTTGACTACATTTCCCATAATGCATCATTCTGGCATTTGCTACCCTGAAATGGAAATGAAACATACCTTGTAAACAAAGAGATGCAAGGTAGGCGTTCCCGTGCAAAACATTACTCTATGGCATTAGCCCCATATTTATCCCCCGGTGCTAAAATAATGCACGGGGGAGCAGGAGTAAAACAATGGTGCAAAGCTTGCTTATTTAAGGCTGGGTCAGGACAGACATTAGAGGACTTGTGGACACATTTCCATGGTCAGAGACCATGGAAAGAGCCCACAGGTGCCCACCCAAGCCCCAGGAACACCCCCACCCACACCAGGAGGACACTGGAGGATGGGGGGACCCCATCTCAGGATGTACAGGTAAGTAGAGGTAAGTATTTACAATTTGTTTTTAAAAAGTGCCATAGGAGGGCCTAGCTTGGGCCCTACTACATGGCACTGGGCTTAATGGTCAGGCCATTCGGCTGGGGGGTATGACTCCTGTCTTTGCTTATGCAGAAGTCATGTCCATGGTGGTTGTGCATCAAAGAATGATGCTACTCAGGTTAGAGTCATTTTTTTTACTCTCACCTGAGTAACACCATTCTTTGTCGCACAACCTCCTGTTTCCCCTATGCCTCCCCCACCCGGTTAGTGTCATTTATTTTGATGCTAATCCGGCTAGTGTCAATCTGCAAATATGATGCCCGGCTGGCGTCCAGGAATGGCGCTAGCCAGCGGTAAACGTTTTCATGCAAAAATGTGTAAGTGCAGTTTTGCGTGAAAAAGAATAAATATGCCCCTAAGGGGCATATTTATGGAAAAGTGGTGCATCATTCATGATTCGCCACTTTTGTAGCACCCCACTGCATCCCCCTTATGACAGCATGTGTGTGGCATATTTACAATACAGAGCACCAGGGCGGTCGTGTCCACATTAGTGTCATAATGTGGCACTTTGCTGGATTAGCACCTTAGATTATGGCACTAATGCAGCAAAGCACAGAGAGGCCCATTATTTTCAAAGGTAGTGTCATCTTAACATCTGCCTTAGGCAGGCATTAAGACCGTAAAAATGGCTCAGTGAAATCTAGTAAATTTCACTGCACCATTTTTCTGGGCCTTCCTACCTCGGAACTCCCCCCTCGCATACATTATTCCAGGGCAGGCAGAATGTGGTGCAAGGGTTTACAAAGTGGCACATAAGAAATCCCACCTTAACTCCACATTTGTGTAAAAAAAAAAAATTACGCAAATATGGTGTAAGCTGGTCATAAATATGCCCCAAAATACAGCAAAAGAACAATAAAACTACCAGACACACTACTACTTGGTAAGAAAGTCAAGAAAACACCAGATGTTTCACACTAGTTCATTTGTGTGCTCGCAATTGAGACTTACACAGGGAAACCTGGGGGTATATTTATCGCCTTGTTTGCATCACAAAAGTGACACAAATCAACACTAAATCATTTTTGACTAATTTACTTCCCAACACTAAAATTGTTTAGCGCTGCAAAACTACTCAAATGAAGTGCAAAGCAGCGCATGGAGCAGCTTTGCATTACTACGCGCCAAGAGGACACACCATGGTTTGTGTATGGGTTTTCCCATGCAACCATCCAAGGTTTTCGGTTCTAAACCCTATTTACTTCAAAAGTAGACAAGGGTTACAATAAGAAAATAGTGCCCATTTCAACCAGGCGCAATTGCTGAGAAATGTTTTCATTTCTCCTTTCTTTTACGACTTTTACAACTTAACAAGTGTGCTGCACTGTACAGCACACATGCAAGGTGGGACAATGCTTAAGGTTAGTCTATGCATAATATTTTGTACTCGTAGAGCACCCTTCCGGTGTAAAACCTATGCTAGACTCATGTGCACACCCTTGCACTATGGTGTAAAGTGTGTGCGTGGCACACAGCAGCAGATTTCTGCGCCGGCACTAGGGAAAAGGGAGGAAGGTGCCATATTTCTGTAAATGTGGTGCTCTCCTGCGCTCCCCTCACGGAGGGCAGCACAGATATTTTTGGCTGCTGCAGTGTGAAAATTCAGTGAACCTGGGCCCAAGTGTGGTATCAAGTTTTCTGAGGAGGTTATCCGTGGTTGAAGTGATCCTCAAGCCCTTGTTCTTGGCAAGGGTAATGAGTTCCCCAGAATGTACTTGCATATGTTTTATCGTAACCATTATTCAGTCTTTGTGAAATGCCTTCTTTCAAGCAGGTTCTAGCCAGCTGCATGAATTTATTAATTGTAGCCAAGTCCGCCGGTGTAGCGCTGGTAGAAAGGACTGTTACCACTTCTAGAGAGGTTTGTGTCCCCTGTGACAAGAAGACTGGTTTTAGTCAAATCAAATCAAAACTAATTTGTAGAGCGCTACTGCTCACCCGTAAGGGTCTCAAGGTGCTATAATAGTTTCCTTCGAAGCTCCTGCAGAGTTGTACAGCAGCATATAAGATGCTCTATTGTCTATTTTTTTAAAGTGCATGATCTGCATCTGGTGTAATACAACAGAGATTTGCAAGTTGTATTTAGTTCTTCTATTAAAAACTTCACCAGCCTAGCTTCAGAGATTTATTTTCCAGGGCTTGATTAAAGTATGGCTGTGTTTTATGATTCCCATGGGGAGTGCTGTATACCTGAGTTTTTCCCAGCGTCCTGCAATGCCTTTTTGCCATGAGAGTTGTGATACTTTTCTGTTTATTGAAGATTTTAAAGCTGTGTTGCTTATGACTCCATGCTCCAGTTCCCGAAAGCCAACTTTAGGTTTCTCACTGCTTTACTTAAATAAATGCTCCAGGGATTGTTCTTGTGCTGGATATAGACGTAGTACCTCCTTCAAGGTTGTCAGCTGGAGCATTCATGATTCTATAGTAATACTTTTCATGAGTTCCCATGCATTTGTATTTTTGTTGAACAAGGCCTAACTCCAGTCGTAACAGACTGTAACGGGTACAAGTCAGTTTCAGAAGATGTGCGTATACCCTTGACATTGGCTTTTCTCGAGCTTGGCCTCACATAGCCCTAGAAATGCCTGTTGCGCCTAACCCACTATAGACAACAATTTTGCGTCATCACCCTCCTAATCGTCCTGCTCATTGGACCGTGAAGTTTTGTGTTAAGTTTGCACAAGGCATATATGGCTGCCTGGTCTTTCATCTTTATGTTGTGCTGTTGCACCATCACCTTTTCAGTTTCACTAAACAATGCCCTGAGGTAATTGTAACTCCTTACACTTTCTATTATCTAAGCACCCAGTCTTCATCTTTTGTAAGTTCTTCCTTAGGTAACACCCAAATATCAGCACTTTAGGTTTATTTGGGTTGGCAGTTAGGCCAATACTCACTCGCCAATACTCTAGTTGTAGATATGTACTGCATCTAGCCCTAGCTGGAGACCTACTTTTGTATGGTGTAATAGAAGAAAATCATCTGCATATTGTTTTAAATACATTTTAGCCTTACTGATTTTTGGGGTGGCTTGATTGGCTTTTTACAGCTCCTTGCCAAGAAGTGGCATAAACCTGTTGGGGCCAGGGTGCATCACTGTTTTATTCCTCGATCTCTATAGAGTTGTGGAGAGACTGTCTTCTCAGCAAGTTTTACTCTAACCCAAGTCCCACTATATAGAGAGGTAATCAGGTGACTATGCAGAATATGCCAGTTTTGGATGTATTTTCTCTACAGGTTGTTGCATTCCACCTCATCAAAGGCGGCAGACTAGTCTACAAAACAAGGAAACACTGTCATTGTCATTTAGCCAGAGGCCTTCTGAGCGATGTAAGATAAAGCAACAATGTTATCGATGGTTGACCCTCCCTTACGAAACCCCCTCTGATAAAAGGGCAGTATTTCTACTTCTTCTTTGTTAGTTTTTGCAGTAATGTGTTCCCCTAAATATCCAAAAGGGTGAATAGTCTCTAGTTTTTTGGGTCTGTGTTATCACCTTTCTTGAATTCTGGGTGAAGTAACGATCCCTGCCATGAGTTGGGGACATCAGCACTAATTCTGCATGCTGAAAATAGTGGAAAGGACCCCAGTACAGAAAGTCAGGTCCTCCCTAAACATTCCTCCTGGGAGCCTCTTAGAGCGTGAAGCCCACTCTTTTCTTATCTTTTATACTATTTTTGTTACTATCTGCTTCTCTGTCAATATTGGATCGTTCTTTATGGACTGATGGCGGTCCACCATGTCCCTTGTCATAGATATTGTGGGTCCTTTTTGTTTTATTATTAGTGCATTTAGTGGCTTCTCAGTTTACAAATTTGCCATAGCTTAAGTCATGATTCTGCGGCCACTGAGCTATACCTATTGTTTTTGTTGCTGTCTAGCTTATTTATGTTATGACTCTCTCTTGTGCCCTCTGTGCTGTGGGTTTTACACACTAGACTCATACTACTCTTACCTTTTGGCACCTCTCTCTGTCTCGTTCAATCCATGGCAGCCCTCTCTGAGCTCTTGAACCACTGAACTTCCTGAATATTGATATGTGGTTTGTCTTGCACCTGCAGAAGGAACACATGCTTCCTGGGCAATTAGTGTGTCCACCTTGACAACTTGTACCATGATGCTCTCTGGTTCTGTTTGTCTAAAATGTGCCTTCCTCAGGTTCCCTGGAAATGTCCAAGCCTCCATGTGAGACACGTGCCTTTCTGGAACAGTTCTCTTCTTCAAGCATAAATACCCACATCTGATCCTGAATCGGGGCTTCAAATTCATTGACACACCCACCTTTGCCATGATTTTAGGGGTTACTTGCCTTCAGTTCCACAATCCCTTCATTGATTGGTCCCTCACACACTGACTCTGGGTTGCCATTATTGTCAAAGCCATTGTTATGAAGAGCCAGAGTCATCCCAATGCTTAAAAAGTGTCTCTAGCATTTATAAACATGACTGACAATATCACCATGAACTGAGCAACATCCCATATTCTTTATCAACTTGGTCTTCGCTGGCAGTGATGGGAACCAACCAGAAGTGGAAAGCCACAGTGAATGCAGTGGTAATGAAAATAACCTTTGTTATTGTGTTGCTTCTAATTGTGCTCCATAATAAATCTATGTCTACTTCTCGCTTTTATAATAAAAGCTTGGCATTAACCGATAAGACCCTATCATGAATCTCCTGAAGTCTGAAAGATGTAGACCAGAAAGGCTATGGCACTAGACCTTCTCTATTATTATAAGCGTAAGAAAACACAGTAGGCAAATAAGATATAGAAGTAGGGCACCATCTGCTTTACTGACATCAAGCACAGAAAACAATTGAGGTAGACCAGATGCAATCATCACACAAGACTGAAGGCAAGCCAGAGACGCTAGAATTGCAAAATGCCTCTTGGTGCTTTTTCCTTCTTTGTTATTTTACAGCTACGATGCAGTGAGTATTACAACTGTAACACAAATGTTGCATAACTTCTATAGAGCAGAAAAGCTGGGGAGTTTAACAAGCTTCGTAATGCTGACTGGCTCCGATGGGATTGTGCAAGTGAGTATGGCCAATAATGCCATGGCTTCTTTGTCTCTTTAGGTCTACTAGCCTGTTTTAACACTTGTTATGTGAGAAACTTCAACTCAGCCTCACTGTCATATCTTGCTAATCCTGATCAGAGTGTGTCATTTTCCTTGGGCTCCAGACCATGCAGATATGTGGAATTATCATTTAAAGCTGGGTTAATGTATAGCTGTTTGGTAAACTTCTTCCAGGCTTATCTAGACAAGAGATGCATTAGTAGCAAATAAAACCTGCCAGAGATTAAAGAGATCTGGGTTCCACCTGCTCTCTGTCAGATATCTGGGTCTGTGTTCTCCTTTACCTTTGAATTAGCATACACAATGTCAGGCATATACATTCTTAGAGGCTTTTATTAAAAGCACAGCTTGTTCAGTACATGTGTAAAATAATGGCATCGCAACTTTAGAGGCAATATAGAATATATATTGTCTACAAATTATGAAAAGTAATTCAATTATATTTTCCTGATTTTGTTCTCCTCCCAAATGTGTGCTACTAAGTACTAGGTGATACAATATCTACCACTATAAAAGATGGTCTAATCTGTGGTCGCACAATGGCCAAACATTGATGTGCTGAAATGCTTTTCTAAGTGATTGCCAGTGGTTAGGCTATTTGCAAGGATTCCTCCCATCACCTTTTTGTGAGTTTGATGCAATGCCGTTCAGGTCGGACTATTCCTACTAGGGCAGGACATGGCTGATTTTCATATGGCCAATTCTAATCTAAAGTAGCATAGTGAGCACAAAAATGATGGGTCTGAATGCTACCCGAAGTGTTTGCTAGTGGTTTGACTATTTGCAAGACTTCCTCTCATCACCTTTTGTGTGTTTGATGTAACACAATAATGGCCAAGGGTATGTTCAGATATGGGTCTCATGCTCACTATGCTACCGAAACCAAATTGCACCCGACTGAAGAGTTCCAAAAATGAGGTGAAATAAAGATATTCAGTTTTAACGCATTCCCAGGTTAAAATGTCCTTGTAAATCTAGGAATGGGTCAAAACCCATGGGTGTTGTGAGGAAAAACCTACTGTAATGCCAATGGAACACCCCCCAACGCAGTGTAAGGTATTGCACTGATGTGGGCTGCGTTGCCTTATGCCATATCTACAAGGTCATAAAAAGCTTCTCAAATTAACTTTGCGAGGTCTTTTAGATATAGGTCTGCGCTCTGCACCATGGAGCATCTAAAAAAGTGATGCACCAGCAGCGCAAGGGGCTTGTAAATATGCCCCTGAGAGTCACACCTGATGTAGACCTCATTGAAATCCTCCAAACGTCTTTGTAAATGGGCGGAACATATTTGGAGATGCTCCTACTCCCCTTCCTCATATATCACCTTTGAATTCACTTTGCACCCTTATAAATCACTTCTTCATGTTAAACGAGAATCCTTCTCTGCTCCATCCTGCAATTAGGCTTAGGACTATTTTTTCCATTTTAAATTCACTTGCTAATTCCGAGTGCTTTTCTCCTATTATTACACCATCACATGCTCACAGGCTCTCTATGGCTCTTTTTCCCTTTTTTTAAATGACAAGTTTAATAAACATTTTCCTTGTTCCTTGGTTTTCTTTCTTCTACAACTGACCTTAATTCTATTCCTCTTCCTCCTGACTCTGTACTTTTTCATTTCCCCCATCCATTTCTAAAGAAAACGACTGACGATCTTCTCAGTACTAAATTTGGCTCATCTCTAGATTTCTGGCTTGATAATATCCTTTCTGATATTAGTGCATTTCTTAATGAGCTCTGTAATTGTTCTCTCAGGCATAGTATTCTTTTCTTGGAAACAGAAATAAGTTAGTTATTTTCTGAAGAAATCTTTGGCTGATCCCGCAGTAATTAGCACCAGGCCACCTATAGGTTGGTGCGACCGCACCGGGTGCTGACCTGGATTGGGGGGGGTCACTGACCTCAGAGGGCACAATGTTTAGCAATAACTTAAAAAACTTGTAATTTAAAAGCATATGCTGAAACGATCTTTGTATGTCCAGCCTTTAACCCCTTCGCTGCCAGGTCTTTTCCACCTCCTGTGGCGAGTCTTTTTTTAGCTATTTGGGGCAGTTCGCGCTTAGGCCCTCATAACTTTTTGTTCACATAAGCTACCCACGCCAAATTTGTGTCCTTTTTTTCCAACATCCTAGGGATTCTATAGGTACCCAGACTTTGTGGGTTCCCCAGAAGGAGGCCAAGAAACTAGCCAAGTAACAGTGAAAATTTCGTTTTTTTCAAAAAAATTGGAAAAAGTGGCTGCAGAAAAAGGCTTGTGGTTTTGTCCCTGAAAATGGCATCAACAAAGGGTTTGCGGTGCTAAAATCACCAGCTTCCCAGCTTTCAGGAACAGGTAGACTTGAATCAGAAACCCCAATTTTTCAACACAATTTTGGCATTTTACTGGATTTTTTGTGCTTTCAGCCTCCTTCCAGTCAGTGACAGAAATGGGCATGAAACCAATGCTGAATCCTAGAAAACGCAACATTTCTGAAAAGTAGACAAAATTCTGAATTCAGCAAGGGGTAATTTGTGTAGATCCTACAAGGGTTTCCTACAGAAAATAACAACTGAAAAAGAAAAATATTGAAATTGAGGTGAAAAAAACATCAATTTTTCTCTACGTTTTACTCTGTAACTTTTTCCTGCGATGTCAGATTTTCGAAAGCAATATACGGTTACGTCTGCTGGACTCCTCTGGTTGCGGGGATATATAGGGCTTGTAGGTTCATCAAGAACCCTAGGTACCCAGAGCCAATAAATGAGCTGCACCCTGCAGTGCGTTTTCATTCTATACCGGGTATACAGCAATTCATTTGCTGAAATATAAAGAGTGAAAAATAGCTATCAAGAAAACCTTTGTATTTCCAAAAAGGGCACAAGATAAGGTGTTGAGGAGCAGTGCTTATTTGCACATCTCTGAATTCCGGGGTGACCATACTAGCATGTGAATTACAGGGCATTTCTCAAATAGATGTCTTTTTTACACACTCTCTTATATTTGGAAGGAAAAAATGTAGAGAAAGACAAGGGGCAATAACACTTGTTTTGCTAATCTATGTTCCCCCAAGTCTCCCGGTAAAAATGATACCTCACTTGTGTGGGTAGGCCTAGCTCCCGCGACAGGAAACGCCCCAAAACGCAACGTGGACACATCACATTTTTTTAAAGAAAACAGAGGTGTTTTTTGCAAAGTGCCTATTGTAGATTTTGGCCTCTAGCTCAGCCGGCACCTAGGGAAACCTACCAAACCTGTGCATTGTTGAAAACTAGAGACCTAGGGGAATCCAAGATGGGGTGACTTGTGGGGCTCTGACCAGGTTCTGTTACCCAGAATCCTTTGCAAACCTCAAACTTTGGCTAAAAAAACAAATTTTCCTCAAATTTCGGTGACAGAAAGTTCTGGAATAAGAGAGGAGCCACAAATTTACTTCCACCCAGGGTTCCCCCAAGTCTCCCGATAAAAATGATACCTCACTTGTGTGGGTAGGCCTAGCGCCCGCGACAGGAAATGCCCCAAAACGCAACGTGGACACATCACATTTTTTTAAAGAAAACAGAGGTGTTTTTTGCAAAGTGCCTATTGTAGATTTTGGCCTCTAGCTCAGCCGGCACCTAGGGAAACCTACCAAACCTGTGCATTTTTTAAAACTAGAGACTTAGGGGAATCCAAGATGGGGTGACTTGTGGGGCTCTGACCAGGTTCTGTTACCCAGAATCCTTTGCAAACCTCAAAATGTGGCAAAAAAAACACATTTTCCTCAAATTTCGGTGACAGAAAGTTCTGTAATCTGAGAGGAGCCTCGAATTTCCTTCCACCCAGCGTTCCCCCAAGTCTCCCGATAAAAATGATACCTCACTTGTGTGGGTAGGCCTAGCGCCCGCGACAGGAAATGGCCCAAAACACAACGTGGACACATCACATTTTTTCATAGAAAACAGGGCCTACCTGTGGATTTTGGCCTCTAGCTCAGCCGGCACCTGGGGAAACCTAGCAAACCAGCACATTTTTGAAAACTAGAAACCCCGGGGAATCCAAGATGGGGTGACTTGTGGGGCTCTGACCAGGTTCTGTTACCCAGAATCCTTTGCAAAACTTCAGAATTTGGCTGAAAAAACACGTTTTCCTCACATTTCGGTGACAGAAAGTTCTGGAATCTGAGAGGAGCCACAAATTTCCTTTGACCCAGCGTTCCCCCAAGTCTCCCGATATAAATGATACCTCACTTGTGTGGGTAAGCCTAGCGCCCACAACTGGAAATGGCCCAAAACACAACGTGGACACATCACATTTTTTCATAGAAAACAGTGCCTACCTGTGGATTTTGGCCTCTAGTTCAGCCGGCCCCAGGGGGGGCAGAAATGGCCTAAAATAAATTTGTCCCCCTCCCCCAACCTCCCTCCCCCCTGGGAGCGACCCTTGCCTACGGGGTCGCTCCCCCTGCGTGACATTGGCGCTAAAAAAAAAATCCCCGGTGCCTAGTGGTTTCTGCCCCCTTGGGGGCAGATTGACCTAAAATCGGCCATCTGCCCCCAAGGGGGGCAGAAATGGTCTAAATACAATTTTCCCCCCAGGGGAGCGACCCTTGCCTAATGGGTCGCTCCCCATCTCTAAAAAAACACACAAACAAAAACAAAACACTAAAAAAAATTTGCCCTGACGCCTAGAGGTTTCTGCCCTCCCACCCCCCCAGGGAGCCACCCTTGCCTACAAGGTCGCTCCCCTTGTGTGACGGCGCAAAAAAAAGATCCCTGGTGCCTAGTGGTTTCTGCCCCCCTTGGGTGCAGATTGACCTAAAATCGGCCGATCTGCCCCCTAAGCGGGCAGAAAGAGCCTAAATACAATATGCCCCTCCAGGGGAGCGACCCTTGCCATCTCTAAAAAAACAAAAAAACAAAAAAAATTGCCCTGGTGCCTAGAGGTTTCTGCCCCCCCTGGGGGCAGATCGGCCTAATCAAAATAGGCTGATCTACCCCCCAGGGGGGCAGAAATGGCCTAAAATAATTCCCCCCCCGGAGCGACCCTTGCCTAAGGGGTCGCTCCCCTTGCGTGAAATTCACGTAAAAAAAAAAAACGCTCTGGTGTCTAGTGGTTTCTGCCCCCCTTGGGGGCAGATTGGCCTCATCAAAATAGGCCAATCTGCCCCCAAGGGGGGCAGAAATGGCCTAAATATAATTTGCCCCCTAGGGGAGCGACCCTTGCCTAAGGGGTCGCTCCCCACCTAAAAAATAAAAAAACATAACAAAAAGAAAAAAAAAAAATGAGCCCTGGTGCCTAGAGGTTTCTGCACCCACTGGTGGAAGATCGGCCTAATAATAGGCCGATCTGCCCCCGGGGGGGCAGAAAAGGCCTTCCCAAAAAAATCCTCCCCTCCACCCCGGAGCGACCCTTGCCCAAGGGGTCGCTCCCTTATGTCTATTTAAAAAAAAAAAAAAAATCCCGGTGTCTAGTGGGGTTTCAAAAGCCGGATTGCAAACAATCTGGCTTTTGAAACCCTGGGAGAGACTTCAAAGGGAAGGAAATAAATGTCCTTCCCTTTGAAGCCTCTCCGGGCCTCCCCCACGTGATTGAAAGAGAAATGCTGAGCATTTCTCTTTCAATCGCGCTGGAAGCAGAGCTTCCAGCGCGATGGGGGAGACCCTGTGACTAATTAGCGCGCGCTCGTGCGCTGACGTCACAGGGGGGGTTGGGTGGGTCGGGGATGGAAGGGGAAGGGCTTCTGGGCTCTGGGCACAGCAGCACTGTGCCTCAGGACGTAACCATTACGTCCTGGGCACAGAACGGGTTAAGAAGCAATAACAAATGTCAAGATAACTCTTGTGATTAATGTTCTTGCAAGAGAGAGAGATCCTGTTTTGACTCGCCATAAAGTAGTGCCGAGGGTTAATGCGCCTGCTATAAAGAACAGAACTATATTTATTTGGATAGCTGAGTGAATTAGTAAAGCCAGCCTTTACAAGTGCTTTAAAACAAATGAAATATATGTGAAAGAACCTATGGAGAGATGAGGGGCACTTTTGCCGGCTGGTAGTAAAAGAATCTGAGGAGGTGGTCATGGGGTAGTGGGTGCCAAAAAAGATTGCTGCACCGGGTGCCACCAGCACTAAAGCCAGACTTGCTTAGCACTTTCCATCCTATATCTCTCCTTTGTTGTCTGGTCAAGTTACTTGATAAAGAAGTAAACAACCAATCTCTGATTTGCTCACACCATCTTTGACCCCATCAGGCAACACTGCTTTGTAATGGGTTGCTAGCTGTCTTCGTAAGCACTCACTATCAGTTTTCATTTCAGCATTCTCATTTATTTTCTGCAGTATTTTAGCGGCTGTCCCACAGGGTTCTTCCGTTAGCCTATGTTGCTCCTCTGCCACAAGGCATACTCTCTTTGGACTTCTCTTTTCACTCTTCTGTTGATGGCACACAAATCATTTTCTGCCTTGACACTGCACCTGTTTGTTGATTTCTTTAGCAGTAAGCCTTCAAGGTCTGCTGCATTATGTGAATAGTGTCCCATAAATAAATGAAATACATTTATTAAGGGAACATTGGCCTCAACTGAGGGGTCTCGGGTTTCATGAGCTGGCAAATAGGTAAACAGGTTTATGGCCACAGTATGTTATGTGTCATCTTACATCTTAGAATTTTGATGTCTACCTCAATAGTCCATGAACTTTTAGTTTAGTCATCATCATCATCAATAATTCAGATTTAAAGTTTTAGTTACATGTTATTTGTAGTCTTTAGTTTATTGTCAGAAGGGAGGCCTGTATTTTAGGGTCTACCTTCTCCCTTTTTTGTTATCCTCTGAGAAAGCATGATCTGTGTGTGACACAGTGTCAGTCGGAGCGGCACCTCCTCAGGATCTGTACGAAGCTCAACAAGGCTCACCTCTGGGCCCCTCCAAATCTGAATGCTATTACAGTGCAGATTTTTGGAGTGTCCTTGCGAGGGAAAGGGTTTGGGATGGGGTCAGCGGGGAAGGAGACTTGAAAAGGAATACAAGCATACAATTCTGAAGGTATACGCTATTGATTCATAGCACTCCTGTAATATGTGTATATTAATATCCTGCAAAGGGATCTCTTTGCCACCATTCACCAAATTCTGGTCCAACTGACAATGTTTATGTTGTTATGATTGAATGCCAAAACTCTTGTAATCAAACCTATTGGTTTTGGCCCATTACTCAATATTGTCGTAATTTCCAGGTGACCTCAAGACGCTTGCACTCACACATATAAATATCACATTCACACTAAGAAACCAAAAGATCCACAAACCAACTCACACAAAATAAAAATATCTAAGTGCCAAACGACTCAAGCGATGGTGTATTGGTGAATAATAATAGTCTTAAAGCACCAAAATGAACGAACCTCGCAATTGCCTGGCTCAGAACAAAGCGCAACAATGCACTATGAAGCCACTGGTAAATCAAACTTACCGTACAGAACACGGCCTGTTCTGGTATTTGCGCGTGAGGGAAGAAAACTTCATTTTGCAAAAACGCGCTTTGATGAATGGAGAAGAAACATCCTGGAAATCGGGAGCTGAATATTATCACAGCTGCGATAAAAGGAAGAATGAAGAGATCTTCCAGCACCGGTGCCTCGCAGAGGAGAGTGGAAATCGGAACAGGAAATCAGCTGACCTTCAAGAAGACGCCGGAAAGAATAGTGAGCATCGGTTTGTTGGGCGGACCGGTTTTATACTGGCAACCACACCCAAGATGGCAGTGGTGTAGCTTGCTGGAAAATGTAGTCTGTTATTGTCTACTACAAAAACGACAGGAGGAAGTGCAACTCAACCAAAGCAAACATCTGTAAAATTAACAGGCTTTACTCCTAAACATAAATAACATGCAAAATAGTATGCAATAAACACCACATGAGTAATAAAGCACATTAGTGAGAAATTAACAACGAGACCACCAGTTGGCAGTACAGGCTGTCTCATGAGCTTTCCCACATAATGGTTTGGCGCATAATGGCAATACTGATAGTGCAGGTAACTTGGCTGGGGTTGTTACGACTCGGTCGTCCCATTTCCAGGGGGCGCTGTAAGGGGACTGTCAGAAGCCTGGGAATCACCTTGAACACCTATCTAGAGTCCCTTGCTGACTCCTGTTTGTTTCTCTTTTCTCCATGGTACACTTGTGTAGGACTACATTTGCTTCTTGGGACTGCAAATCCCATAATGCACAGCTTGGTAGTCAGGAAAACCCGGATTCTGTTTCCCATTGTTTTCAATGGGAGAAGTCCAGTTGCTCCTTTTCACTGGATCCTCTCCTCCAGGACTTGCAAGTGTCCGAAACCACACACACCTGAAACCTCTCCTGTGCAGCCCAGCTTGGAACTGCTTATAAGCAGCCATTTCCTCAAGCTCCCCGTCGTGCATCGGACTTCAATTCCTTTGTGTTACAGACCCCTTGTCGGATGGTGTTCCAGTTTTGTTCCTGTTCTGTTCCAGCCTGATCCTGTTTCCTGTTTCTCTGCCCTACTCCTGATTGTTCCAGCCAGAGTCTGCTCCCTACTTCTTAGCCTTGTACCTGTTTGTTTCTTCCAAAGCCTGCTCCCTGTTTCTCTGCCCTGCTCCTGCCTTGTTTCAGCCTGAACCTTCTCTCTGTTTCCCAGTCCTGTTACTGCTAATTTCCTACTCCCTGTATTCCAGTCCTGTCCTTGCCTGTTCCAGCCAGAGCCTGTTCTCAGTTTCCCAGTCCTGTATATGTCTGTCCCAGCCAGAAGTTTGCGCCCTGTTTTCAAGTCCTAGACCCACCTTTGCTTCAGCCTGAGCCTGTTCCTAGTTCTTGCCTCTGCCTCTTTGTTTGTTCCCTTCTGTTTCTGTTTCTTCTTGGTTCTTTGTGTCTGGTAAGTGTTCTATCAGTCTTCACCAGTGTATACGTGTCCTCCTGTGTACTGGGGTTGGCTCCTGGTTTCCAGGAGGCAATTCCAGCCCCCATCCTTGTCCAGTGTTATATGTTGTATTTCGTGCCTAACAGTGACAGTGTGCTATTGCTGTTTTCTCAGGAATCGCCACTGTGTTTCCAGCTGGACCCACAAGAGCGTGTCCTGTGTATGTAAGTACTATCCTTGTTTGTGCTCTAGGGTCCAGAGACAGAATCACTTCTGCTGCCTCCTTTCTATGGGGCTGGCAGGGTGACTATCTGTAAGAGCAAACTGCACAGAGGCATTGAGATTCCCTGTCACTGTGGGAGGTTCTGCCCTTACTCTGTGTACAACCCCAGCGTGTTTGTCCACTGATAATCCGTTTGCTGTTTGTTCACACAAGGGTTGCTCTGCTTTTACTTTCTTGTTTCCTGTGCCTATCCGTAGCTGTCCATTCCGTGTATGCCTTTAGCTGCTCCTTTGCCCCAGTGTACTACCTCTTTAGGATATTCGGTGACCTCAAGGGGTGTCCCAACCAAAGTCCTGATCAGACCCACCCGAAACCGTGACAGGGGTAGGCCCTAGATCGCACACCACCCGTGCTCTGACACACAGTCACCTCTGTTTGAAATGCAGCTCATAGATTAATGTTCTGCTATGACAAGATTTCTCTGGTTATCTAGTCGTAGTTTGCATTTCGCTCTTCATTATCAGGAAGCTAATTTTTTGGGCTTCAGCTTTTATTCATATCATAATACAAAGTACATTTTTGGAGATGTAACCTATTTCCTCAAGAAGTCGCATAGTCTCCAGAGTGTGCAAACTGCATTGGGTTCACTGGAGCTCTTTGGTATTACAGAACTGACCATGTTAGAGGGAAATCTGTTAATAAAATAAGATAGATCAGTTTGACACAATAATATAGGTTTAATCGATTTTCAGCTGGGAACAACAGGCAGTCTCAACATAGAGGCCATGACTGAAGTTCAAAGTTCTGGTTCAAACACCAGTAGCATTTATACTGTAATAACCACAAAAAACTGTGGTGAAGAGTTCACCATTGACGTAAGCAACTACAAGCAGTACAGATAAGAAAATTAGGTGCCTCTGGAAAGAAGCACATGCACTTGTTGGCCTCATGGGTGGGTAAGTTACACTGACGTCATTTACCATATCTATCTTTCTGCACAACAAGAGATTATACGTTGCGTGCTGCTCATGGTAACCCTGCCTTGCAAATACTTATCTGACCCTTTACACAATTCCCCTTAACACAGCGGTCTTCAAACTGGGGGGCGGGCCCCCCTAGGGGGGCCTGAAGTGATCCGAAGGGGGGCCCCAGACTCTGGCCAAAATAAATATTATACAGATAACAGGCTTTTGTTTTAAGCATAAAGCATGTTATTGCAGTTTTAAAAAGGTAACAGTACTTAACTGCAATGTTTAAATAGGTTTAGACATATTTAAACATTGCCATGTTTATAGAATAATTGTGAAAAAATCATGAGGGGGGCCCAATGATTTTTATTTTTCAACTGGGGGGGGCGCGGCATTAAAAAGTTTGGAGACCTCTGCCTTAACACAATATGAATGACTTGTGGTTTTTAGGACCCCTGTGCTAAGGAAGGATACACCCTTCTGTTCCACCCTGTTCATGCTAAGTGAACATTATGAAAGCAACAGTTGGTGCAGTTTTAAAGAAAAACTCTCATTCTAATGTGGCTTGGGCCTCTTGTGTGTTTCAGCACAGCTAACTTAACAATGCAGCATGTATATATGTTTCCTAACTAATAAGTGTTTGTTTGTCCTAAATATGACCTGCCTTTTCTATTGAACCCACAGTCTGTCTTTTTTTAACATGTCATGTATTAAGCCTTTCACTACTTACATTGGTTTACAACTATCTAGCCTACAATGCTTGTATTGGGATTTGGGAACTTATGTTTGTTTGTATGTGATGTATTCCTATTCTTCCTACATCATTCCCCCCTCTAGTTGATTATTCAACTACTTTTCCTACCTTCCCATCTACTAATGAAATTAGAGGAATCATCACATACCCACTACTCTGTCCCTACCAATTTAGCTGTCATCCTTTTGCAACATACTATTATTACCTGAAAAATAAGACACATCAAAAGCAACAACACAATCAAAGGCAACAAGGCCTTGAACAACTGCGACATCCAGGACGGCACCCATTCGAACCAGCCCTCAAACCACCTATCAGCGGCACCCCCCTCATCGATCATTTTCTTTTGTAGATCATGCAATGTCTAAATGGCCTGAGTTAATGTCCCATTGTCCGCATCATTGGCCAGCACATAAGTACAACAGGCCGATCCAATCTTCTTACACACCCCTCCTTCCATGGCCGTCATTAAATCAAGTACATATCTGTGTTGCATTACCATCAGCCTAAGGGCTCGAAGTTCTTCCTTGATAGCATTGAACCCATCTTCCGTTGCATTTATGGTCTTCATCAATTCAAAGCGCGTGATCTGCAGCCAGCGTGCAGTTGCCTTCGCCTGAATGAATGGTAGGATGCTACCAAAAAAGATTTGGGCATCATTAAATTGTCTGTGTTCCTGTGGAACATCTTTCCACACTTCAGTACCAAGAAACTCAGCAGCTCGTTTTGTCCGGTAATGGTGAAGCAAGGTTGTTGGACGGCTCATGGGATGGTCATGTAACTGAGAGATGTCCACACCTGGTATTAACAGGGAGGGGGGGTGCAAAGTCACTAGGGAACAGAGGCCATTCCAGTTCTGGGGTAGTTGCATGTGGAGCCGGGCCCCACACATCCAGTAGTGATCCATCAGGCTGGAGGTGCCGCCCTGCATATCAGCGTTGTAGGTGGTGATGTTGCAGTTGAGGTTACTCCCCACCTTCACTGTCCCTTTCCCTCTTAAACAAAGAGAAAACTGTGTTAATTTCATTGCTATTCTAGGGTATATGGTAGTCCCTGTCCATGTATATCTCTGTATGTTCGCGTCCCATATTTCCTGACATTGACCTATTATCTTATTAAAGCTTAGTGGACCTTGTGTCTTGGTACCATTCCATAATGATATTGCTCTACATGAGAACTTGGCCTCGGTATGCCATTTATCATGGGCAAATACTGATCCTGTGATACTAAGAACTGGCCTGCCTGCGCAATCAGGGGTTCAGCTAAATAGTTACTACATTCAGATGATGGGTAAAGACCCTCCAAAAATACCTCTACGCAATACCCATTTTTCCCAATCTGGGTGAAACATTGTTTGCCCTGCTTCCTTCATTCTTGATATCTCTTCCATTATCTCTTGTTTTTCTGTCAGGACTTGTAGGACTTCTGGGGTGGTGCCAAATCTAGTTGTGTTAACTCGTGCAGTAGCAGGACTAACGTGAGTTGGCTGTAGCTGTGCTCTCATTCTGCATAAAAATAGGTGCAGGAGACAATGTGTAATGTTTGGGGATACCTCTTTAGGGAGATGCAAGTTATCTACTCCAGCAGCATGGGGGATGAGAGAGCATACATAACAACTGGTGTTGGATGTGGATGTGCCTATACTGTGCATGTGCTGATACCACACATTGTCAAACAAAGCAATATGGAGAGGGTGATGGTCAGAATCATTATCAACAGTTCTACGCATGCGTGTAGTAATTGATATAGGATAAAAAAAAAAAAATATATCCAAGGGCTAAAAGCAGCAATATCAGTGCAACGAGGAGGAAAAACAAACATAAAATACATAACTGAAAAGAAGAATTGTCTAAGATTGAAGCTTTAGAGGGAGGCTTTACTCCGGTTGCTTCTCCTGTTCTCCCCCCTCTTTTTCCTGCTCGGTGTCCAAAGGGATGGATGGCATGGTTGAGGCCAGGCGGATATCCTGGAGGTGGTACCATGGTTTGTGGCCTTGGACTTTCACTGCTGTAGTTGTGCTATCTGTCACTGGGAAGGGTCCATTGAATTTGCAGTCCTTCCACTTTCTGACAAAATTGCGAATATATACTAAATTTCCCAAAGGTAAAGGTGTTTGTTGATCCTTTGCAGGAGATGCGTTGGCACGCTTCTTGGCTGCACATGTAACCTGTTTAGAGAAATGTGGTTATGATGAGTTCGTGAATGTACCTCGTATCTTTCCAATTGCACACTGAATATTTACTTTTTGTAAATGCACGTAAAGCAATTGCTTTCAGGCCCCTGAGGCTTTCCCAACAGTGTCTATCTCCCAGGAACATAAGCATTGCTACTTGTGCAAACAGCCCGACAGGGACTGGTGAGACAGGCTTTACCCCATAGGTCTAGTAGCGCGCGACATTGGCCCCATGGCTTACAGAGAAGCAATATATTCGGGCGAGACCAGTGGGTGATGATGTGGCAGGAGCAGTACGGTTAGAAATGAGACCTACTCAGAAAGTTCTTAGTACGGACGCCGCCAGCAGCACAATGAATAAGCGATACCAGAAGCAGACTAAAAGGCAAAATGAGAGGAGAAAATCTATTATTTTCTAATAGTTTTGGGGACTAAAGGATGCGTCATTTCCTAGCTGCCTTTGTCGCTTGCTCAAGAACAGTCCATCAATGTCATGTATATTCTTCAGGCAGACTGATGTAATGAAGCTGTATGTTTATTTGCATTCCCTGACTGCCGTTTTGTAGCTAAGTGTAGTGAGCCTCTTGCTGTGGTACTGATGAGTATGAAAGGGGACCACTATGATATGTTAAAGACTTTCTAGCACATTTGCTTATTTTCTAAACAAAAATATATTCCAAACACAGCAGTAGCATGGGACATATAAGACACATTTGTATTGATCTTGAGGTGTGACTAGAATAATGTGTTTTTACATTAAAACAAAATAAAGAAAAAATAATTTGAATACGTTTGATTGAGAACGTTTAACATCGATTAATACAAAGTTTCCCTGTGAGACCAAATGAACAGTTAACATATTAATGGTAAAACAATCACCCCATCAAGCAGACTTTTCTTGAGGAAGACTTGTTGAGGTGCATCTTCTCCTTAACTGTCAAAACCCCGAATCCTCAACCCACAACATTCTATGTTTCCTCATGCGCTGTGGAATCCAAGAGACGTGCTGGCTCGTGAGCAACGTGACTGTGAATCACATTACAACAAGGTGGAAGTTACACAGTGTAACAACGAGTCTGAAAGCTTAGGGGAATGAGCACACCCATTCCACTATTTCAGTTTTACCCTTAACTTTGTTATCTCCCTTTTTCAGTGATGTCCTATTTTCATATAAAGTTGATAGGATTTCAGGCCTAAAAACCAAAGCATTCTGTCCCATTACACACAGGTCCAATGCATTAGTTGCATAAGATGCTATTTATCTTCATGCTGGTTCTAATCGGAGAGAGCTGATGGAGTGATAGTAGGTGTTATTATTGGGAACACCTTGTGATGAATGTATAACTACAGGTGGTGGCCCTTCTCCCCATCAGTTTGCCTCAGCAAACGTCAGTAAGGTGTATTAGTACTATTGTGGAGGTAGGACATTCCTTTGCCCTCGAGTGAATGTTCTAGGTAGAACCAGGCTAAAGATCAGTTTGGTCTGATGAAAGCCGTTGACCTATCATTGGCACTCAATGAGCTGAATAATGTTGGCACTACTAAGGATAAATGGGCCGGTACACCTGTATTCATCCACTTTCTCTTTTTCATTTCAATCTTACCCATGGTACCCACCAGTAAAGATATTTCCTATTGGTTTACCTACCTATTTTATTTTAATTTGAATTCCTCCATTATCCAGTAGTTCTTATAAAGAACTCCCTTATACTGAGGTTGAGGCCGCCCTGGTAGTAGCACCTTATCAGCGTGGCATGCGGTTGCCTCTGATGAAGCATGTCGCAAACGTGTGGGTGAGGCTGCCTCATCCATTATGTACTGTATTGCTAAGGTTGCCAGGTTGTTGCCAATCTATTGAATAATGCTATGCGCCGTCACATTTTTGTGGTTCTGTTTCATCATTTGTACTCCTATATTCAACTCTTTCCGTCACTATAATCAATTTTAATTTTTCCTGCTATCTTAAATGTAGGAATGCTTTCTCTTATCTCCATGTTTAAGCCAGAATTATCTGAGTGACAAAGGAGCAAATGAAGACGAAATTATTAATCCTATTGGTCAATTCAATGTAACCAAATAACAGTCTGGATAAAGGCTGAATTTGCATATTGTACTCATTTTAGACAAAAGTGCTCAACTCTGTACATGACCACAGTGTGTGTATCCAATCGCACATCTGAGTATTTATTTGGATATTTATGAATACACTTTGGTGCATGAATAATTGATACCTTGAATGATATTGTATCATCCAAGGTTTAATTTTATAACCACACTATGTTTTTTTTATTTATTTGATCTCACTCACTCACAGTAAACTTAATTTGAATGTCTTTAGCTCATTTAGCTCTTATTTTCTCATGGTTAGGCATAACCAATTTATTTATTTCCTCTTTGAACCCTGTGACATGCCCTTCCATGGAAAATCTTTTAAATTCAATATTTTAAATTTGTGAAGGTGACCGTTTATATCTGCCTACAAAGAGACTTCAACATCGAAAATTATTTTAACAAGAAAATTATGTTAAATTTAACCTAATTTCGTCAAATGATTTGATCTCTTCAGGTCTGGCAATTTAGGAGACCTTTATTAGTCTCTTACTTTCCGCTCTGTAGGTTATTTGTAACGAAGCCCGGCTTTAGAGTTGTGAGAGCAGTGTGGCCGCACCCGGTGCTGACCTGGATTGGGGGCGCTGACCTTAGGAGGGCACTGTGTTTAGCAATAACGTATATACTTGCAATTTGAAAGCACCTCCTGAAAAGTTTCCTGTTCGCCCAGCCTTTGGGAAGCAATTAAAATTTCAAGATACCTCTTGTGATTAATGTTCCCGCTAGGGAGAGAGATGGGAGTTTTGTCTACTGGCAGTGTTGACTCGCCATAAAGTAGCGAAGAGGGTTAATATGCCTGCTGCAAAGAACAGAAGTATATTTTATGTGGATAGCTGAGTGGATTAGTAGAGCCAGCCTTTACATGTGCTTTAAAACAAATGAATGTATGTGAAAGGGAGGCTATGGAGAGATGAGGGCCACATTTTCCGGTTAGTAGTGAGGGAATCCGAGGAGGTGGTCATGCTGTGGGGGGCACCAAAAAAGACTTTCGCACAAGGCACCTCCAGTGCTAAAGCCGGCCCTATTCATTTGATTCCAACATAGTAGTATGCATTCAGCCACTTCTGTAGACTAAAGCTTCCCTAAGCCACCTCTTAAAATTCTGTCAGTGTACCTGTAGCAGCACATTTATGAATAAAACATGGAATGCAGCACAAGTCAGCTTGCCAATGCTGCACTCAAAGACAGGCAAAGGGCAGGAATGTGCCATATTTAAGTCATTATGGCACATTCCTACCTTTTCCCCTGCAATGGAACCTTTTTGGCTGTCTAGCTTCAATGCAGGCACCTTTGCACAATGGTGGAAATGTGCCTCTGTTGCATGAAGGATTGTTTTTGTGCAGGAAGGGGCACCTTCTTGCACAAAAACAATCCCATGAGACATATTTCTCTGTGTATGTGTGCTGCAGAATGAGGCACACAAAGAAAGAGGAAGTAACATGAACAAACAAAGATATTTCCCCTAGTAACGCCACTCTGGGAAGATGTCGGATTTTTGGTGCATTCCCAGGTTTACCAAGTCTGCTGAATTGGGGAATGCATCGAAATCCATGGGAGTTATGTGGGAACAACCTCACAACACCCATGGAATGCCTTTCCAGGGCATAGTAAGGCAGCGCATTACTCCAGATTTATGAAGCCATTTAGGGCAATGTAAAGTGGCCTTGTGTGACTTCATAAATTGCATTTGAGGTTTGTAATGCACATGTAACATACTGCGTGGTGCAAACATGAAGAAAACCTGTCATAAATATACTGCGCAGTGTATAGTATCTTACAATGCAAGATGCCTTGGTGGCTACTTGCAAACTGTTAGGCGTGGTCTCCCTTAACTTTTTGCCTCTGTTCCCCAGGTTGTTGATGGGTGCTTGACTCTGATTTTACTGTTTTTGTTACTCTGTGCACTTTACCACTGCTAAAGTGCAAGTGCTCATTTGCAAAAATGTGTATGTAATTGGCTTATCCATGATTGGCATATTTGATTCACTAGTAAGTCCCTAGTAAAGTGACCAGAGGTGCCAGGGCCTGTAAATCAAATGCTACTAGTGGGCTTACTGCCCTGGTTGTGCCACCCACATAAGTAGCTCTGTAATCATGTCTCAGACCTGTCACTGCAGTGTCTGTGCATGCAGTTTTAACTGTAAATTCGACTTGGCAAGTGTACCCATTTGCCAGGCCTAAACCTTCCCTTTTCTTACATGTCAGATACCCCTAAGGTAGGCCCTGGGTAGCCCCAAGGGCAGGATGCAGTATATGGTTAAGGTAGGACATATTGTAATGTGTTTTATAAGTCCTGACAGTGAAATATTGTTAAATTTGTTTTTCACTGTTGGAAGGCCTGTCCCACTCGTAGGTTAACATGGGGGCTACCTTTAAATCTGATTAAAGTGTAGATTCCCTTTGGGAGCGGATGGACATGTGGAGTTTGGGGTCTCTGAGCTCACAATTTAAAAAAACATCTTTTAGTAAAGTTGATTTTAAGACTGTGTGTTTGAAAATGCCACTTTTAGAAAGTGAGCATTTTCTTGCTTATACCATTTCTGTGACTCTGCCTGTTTGTGGATTCCCTGTCTGGGTCAGTTTGACAGTTGGGCTGGTTGCACCTCACACTAGACAGTGACACAAAGGGAGCTGGGGTGTAGTCTGCATTTTCTGATGAACCATCTGTGCTAGGAGGGAGGTGAGGAGTGGTCACTCACACCTGAAAGGGCTGTGTGTGCCCTCACACAATGCAGTCTCCAACCCCCTGGCGAGTGTCTGGGGCCTGGCCTGGGTAAGACAGGATTTCACATTCAAAAGAGACTATACTTTGAAGTAGGCCTACTTCAAAGGAGAAATTGGGTATAAGAAGGGCACCCAAAACCACAGACTTTAGAACACTTCTGGAAACAAGAGGAACCTCTGCCTGGAGAAGAGCTGAAGAGCTGAGGAAGAAGAGCTGCCCTGCCTGTGACTGTGCTTTGTGGAGCTATCATGCAGTTGCTGCTTCTGCCAGAGTAAGAGGGCAAAGACTGGACTTTGTGTACCTTCCATCTTGAGAAGAAATCTCCAATGGCTTTATTTAGAGCTTGCCTCCTGTTGTTTGAAGTCTCAGGGACAGCAAAGACTTCTCTCTGCCAGCACCTGGAGTCTCTGGAGAGACTCCTACTCTGCCCTTTGGTGCCCATCCAGTTCCTGGGACCCTGAAATGAGAAGCTGGCAGCCTAAGAGGAGGAAATCTATGCACAGAGCGCCGTGCAGGGAAAAGATGGACGTGACTCCGATCTGCAGCCAAAGAAACGACGCGCCGCCAGCTCTGTGGCTGAAAATCAACGTCGCCGGAAACACGAACGAAGAATCAATGCACGGAGCAGGAGAAACGACGCGCAGAATCACTGACAGAGATCGCAACTCGTGCTGCGTGGTTTTCGGATCATCGTGCGGCCGGTTTTCCGACGCAAACCCTGCTGGCCATGTAAAAACAACACAAGGCCTGCCCGGACCCGAGAGTGCTGACCGAATCGACGCATCACTCTCCTGCAGAGAGAAGAAACAACGCGTCCGACCCGACGAAGGGAGAAACGACGCAAGGTCCCGCTCGTGAGTGGGATCAACACATCGCAAGCCCTTTTTGACGGACACTCGCCCAAGCAGGGTTATTTTTGACGCACCCAAGGTATATTTTCACGCTAACAGTGTTAGTGTGTGTTTTAAACTACATAAAGACTCTTTTTGCTTTTCAATTGATAACTTGACTTGTGTATGGTGGATTTTTGTTGTTTTAATCTTGTTTTGTTTAGATAAACATTTCCTATTTCTCTAAACCTGTGTTGTGTCATTTTGTAGTGTTTCATTAATTTACTGGGTGTGTGTTGGTACAAATACTTTACACCTAGCACTCTGAAGTTAAGCCTACTGCTCTGCCAAGCTACCAAGGGGTAAGCAGGGGTTAGCTGAGGGTGATTCTCTTTTACCCTGACTAGAGTGAGGGTCCTTGCTTGAACACAGGGTAACCTGACTGTCAACCAAAGACCCCATTTCTAACACAAACTAAAACAGAGATTTGTCTTCCACGATCCTCCGGAGGGTTGTCACTGAAAATTGGTAGTCAATGTCAGGAATCACTAGCCTTTGGAGTGCCTGTGTTGCTCCAATCAACATTACATTTTAAAACATAAGAAGGTTAGTTGGAAAATGGCCCTCTCTGAAGCACTTAGGACTTTGAGCACTTTGCCACTGCTGACAAGTCCTAAAGTGCGAGTACTTCACCACTAAACATAGTAATATTGTGCAGGAAAGTACCATCTTGGCTGGCATGTTACCCCCATTTTTACATGTATGTAAGTTTGTTTTTGCCTGTCTCACTGGGATCCTGCTTGCCAGGCCCCCAGTGCTCATAGTTTGTGGCCTGAATGTGTGTACCTGTGTAGTGACCAACTGTGTCACTGAGGCTCTGCTAATCAGAACCTCAGTGCTTATGCTCTCTCTGCCTTTAAAATTGTCATTGTCACTATAGGCTAGTGACCATTTTTACCAATTCTAATTGGCACACTGGAACGCCCTTATAGTTCCATAGTATATGGTACTGAGGTACCCAGGGTATTGGGGTTCCAGGAGATCCCTATGGGCTGCAGCATTTCTTTTACCACCCATAGGGAGCTCAGACAAATCTAGGACTGCCACTGCAGCCTGAGTGAAATAACGCACACGTTATTTCACAGCCATTTTACACTGCACTTAAGTAACTTATAAGTACCTATATGTCTAACCCTCACTTAGTGAAGGTTAGGTGCAAAGCTACTAAGTGTGAGGGCACCCTTGCACTAGCAAAGGTGCCCCCACATAGTTCAGGGCAATTTCCCTAGACTTTGTTAGTGTGAGGACACCATTACAATCGTGCCCTACATATCGGTCAATAACTGTATGTAGCTTCACCATGGTAACTCTGAATATGGCCACGTAACATGTCTAAGATCATGGAATTGTCCCTCCATGCCAAATGTGGTATTGGGGTGCCAATCCCATGCATCCCCGGGGCTCCACTGTGGACCCCGGATACTGCCAAACCAGCTCTCTGGGGTTTTCTCTGAAGCTACCGCTGCTGCCATCCCACAGACAGGGTTCTGCCCTCCTGGGGTCTGGGCAGCCCAGTCCCAGGAAGGCAGAACAAAGTATTTCCTCTGAGTGAGGGTGTTACCCCCTCTCCCTTTGGAAATAGGTGTTAAGGGCTGGGGAGGAGTAGCCTCCCCCAGCCTCTAGAAATGTTTTGAAGGGCACAGATGGTGCCCTCCTTGCATAAGCCAGTCTACACCAGTTCAGGAACCCCCACTCTCTGTTCTGGCACAAAAATGGACAAAGGAAAGGGGAGTGACCACTCCCTTGTCCATCACCACCCCAGGAGTGGTGCCCAGAGCTCCTCCAGTGTGTCTCAGACCTCTGCCATCTTGAATCCAGAGGTGTGAGGGCACACTGGAGGCCTCTGAGTGGCCAGTGCCAGCAGGTGACGTCAGAGACCCCTCCTGATAGGTGCTTACCTGACTAGGTGGCCAATCCTCCTCTGAGGGCTATTTAGGGTCTCTCCTGTGGGCGTTTCCTCAGATGACAACTTGCAAGAATTCACCAGAGTTCCTCTGCACCTCTCTCTTTGACTTCTGCCAAGGATCGACCACTGACTGCTCAAGGCGCTTGCGAAACTGCAACAAAGTAGCAGGAAGACTACCAGCGACATTGTAGTGCCTAATCCTGCTGGCTTTCTCAACTGTTTCCTGGTGGTGCATGCTTTGAGGGCTGCCTGCCTACATCCTGCACTGGAAGCCATGAAGAAATCTCCTGTGGGTCGATGGAATCTTCCCCTTACTCCAGCAGGCACCAAACTTCAGCATCACCGGTACTCTGGGACCCCTCTCATCCTGACGAACGTGGCCCCTGGAACACAGGTGGTGGACCCAAGTGACCCAGTCTGTCCATTTGTCCAACTGTCCAAATTTGGAGAAGGGAAGTCCTTGCCTCCCCTCTCCAGACAATAATCCTGTGTACCACGTGAACTGCAGCTGCTAGGGCTTCAGTGCACTTTTGCAAGGAATCCTTTGTGCACAGCCTAG
This sequence comes from Pleurodeles waltl, assembly GCF_031143425.1. Taxonomy (NCBI): domain Eukaryota; kingdom Metazoa; phylum Chordata; class Amphibia; order Caudata; family Salamandridae; genus Pleurodeles; species Pleurodeles waltl. The sequence goes on along the minus strand of NC_090442.1, from coordinate 84,934,883 downwards.
CCCAGGTCCCCATCACTTCGTCCTGCATTGCTCAACTCCCTGAGTTGACCTCCGGCTTCGTGGGACCCTCTTTTGTAGTGTTGAGACGACCGCCATGCTCAGTGTTCTTGAACCCTTGTTCAGGGACTTCTACAGATGCTGCCTTCTTGTGCATAGGTTCTCTGTATTGCTGAGGGCCTTCTCTGTCTCCTCTCCCAAGTGGCGACATCCTGGTCCTTCCTGGGCCCAGGCAGCACCCTTTTTCTTCATCTGTGACCGGGGGCTTGTTTGCAGTCTTTCTTCAAAGAAACAACACTGCATCCTCCAGCACTCCGTGGTTGATCTCCTGCACGAAGGAGAAGTTCCTAGCACCTTTCGTTGTTGCAGAATCTTCAGCTTCTTCCATCCAGAGGCAGCCATTTTGCACCTTCATCTGGGGTTTAGTGGGCTCCTGCCCCCCCCCTGGACACTTTCATGACTCTTGGACTTGGTCCCCTTCCTTTGCAGGTCCTCAGGTCCAGGAATCTGTCTTCAGTGATTTGCAGTCTGTTGTGTTCTTTGCAGAATCCTCTATCATACGTTTAGTGTGTTTCTTTGGGAAGTAGTAACAGTTTACTCCTACTTTTCAGGGTCTTGTGGTGGGTATCTTGGACACCCTTATTGTTTTATTACACTCCCAGTGACCCTCTACACACTACACTAGCCTAGGGGTCCATTCGTGGTTCGCATTCCACTTTCTTAGTATATGATTTGTGTTGCCCCTAGACCTATTGCATCCTATTGTATTCCACAGTGTTTGCACTACTTCCTGACTGTTTTACTTACCTGATTTTGGTTTGTGTGTATATTTTGTGTATTTTACTTACCTCCTAAGGGAGTATATCCTCTGAGATATTTTTGGCACATTGTCACTAAAATAAAGTACCTCTATTTTTAGTGACCCTGAGTATTGTGTTTCCTATGATGTAGTACAAATATATGACATAAGTGGTACAGTAGGAGCTTTGCATGTCTCCTAGTTCAGCCTAAGCTGCTCTGCTATAGCTACCTCTATCAGCCCAAGCTGCTAGAACACTACTAATCTACTAATAAGGGATAACTGGGCCTGGCACAAGGTGTAAGTACCATCGGGTACCCACTATAATCCAGGCCAGCCTCCTACATATTGGCACAATTGGCATGTTGTAAAGTGGTATACCATATACCCAAAGCCTGTAAATTAAATGCTACTCTGGCCTTCAGCACTGCTTGTGCCATCCACACAAGTAGCTCTTTAATCATGTCTCATGTATGCCACTGCAGGGTCTGTGTGTGCATATTACTGCCACTTGGAATTGACATTTCAATCCCCTTGCCACGCCTTAAACTCCACTTATATTGCACATACGTCACCCCTAAGGGAAGCCCCAAATAACCCATAGAGCAGGGTTCTGTGTATGTAATGTATGACTTTCAAGTGATGCATGCCCTGGTAGCGAAAAACTCAGAAATTCATTATTCATTACTGTGAGGCCTACTCCTCTTAGAGGTTAACATTGGGAATTCCTTATTACACTTCCAACCTGGAATATTTGATTGAGAAGGAGTTGCTATGTTTCATATCATTGGAATGGAAATGATAAATCATCTTTACTGGTAAAGTCAGGCTTAACATTGCTATTTTAGAAATAGCTCTTTTAGAAAGTGGCCATTTCTCTGCTCTTGCTGCTCTCTGTTCCAGCAGCCTATCTCTAATATACATCTGTGGTGGGTGACATCTACTCTAGGCTTGGGCGGAGTGCACAGAATAATGCTATGTGGAACTCTGTGAAGTAGTAATAAACACTCTGTTGCGCTATGCGGAGTTTCTCGAGTGGGTGGAGTTCTCTGTCACGCCCGTTTGCATTCAGTTTTACATCAAACGCTATGCAAAGTACCTACTTGTGTTCAAAATCATGCATAAACGGCACTACATGGTTTGCATGGGCACGGTTATCTCGTTTCTCACTCTGTTTATGGTGCTGGGACTGTTTACACCCTCGACACTCTTAATTAATCTACCCCTCATTTTAATTTATTGTATTTGTGTGTCTTTTGGTGCCACTGTATTTTTTTATTTTTTTTTACTTTTTTCATGCTTTTTTAAAAACTTTTTTTACTTTTCCTTTTTTTCTTTCCTTCTCCTGTTTATAAATATTTTCTTCATCACCCCACCACCTAGCCCCAGGACAGAGCAGGGCGGCCCCAGCGATCAGGGGAGCGGCACCTCCATGCCATCCCGTACAGCCAGCAGCAGTCACCTACCTTGTGGGTGGTGCTGCTGCCAAGGGATGCAGCCCCAGCCAATCTTTTCTGAGGAGGAGGTGGCAGAACTGGTCTTTTATGTGCAGCACCCCCTCCCCTCCATGCTGACCGCAGGTGATAGACCTGGAAGTGGTTCCCCCTGCAGGAGCGTCACCTGTGTTGGGCGAGGGTGTGCTGGTGTGTCAGGGGCACCACCCAATTCTAGCGTACCACCTAGTAGCCGATGCACTTCTGGGCGGATATAATAGACCACGAGCAGGACCTACTCCACCTGCTAGGCGTCAAGATTCCGAGACTTGGTGAGTCTTATATTCTTGTGTTTGTGTTCTAAAATACTAACTTTTTTCCCCAATACCATATGGCCTGCACTCAGAGGTAAGCTATGTTTAGTTTACGTTAAGAATGACATTTATTATGTGATCCAGTTAGAGCTAGACAGGTGCTTGGCGCTACATTATTGAAATCATAGGCACTCACCTTGACTGAATATTTAAGAAGTCATTACAATGCAGACTCCTCTGACCTCCTGTCTGCATAGTGAATTAGTGATATCAGTGAGTTAGCGTTCTCTGTGACTTTATGTAGCTTATACAGTCCCAGGAAATCTCACAGTGATGTATAGTACTAGCATGCATCTATGATTAGCAAAATAGGGAGACTGATGTGGTCCTTCAAAGGGGTGGAGAAATGATAATAGAATCAAAGATCGTTCATTGCAATGCACTAGTTCCAAATGTAGTGTTTGTTTGGGAAATTTGCAATAGTGTTTTAAGGAGTATAGCCAACTCAGCGATAGTCGATCATACTAGTAACATAGGCGATCTGATTTAAGTACAATGTTATTGCGTTTGCCTGTTATATAATCATTTTGTGGAGATTAGCAGTATCAATAATGTCTTTTTTATCTTCTTTATTTCTTACATCAACGCCCAAGGGCAAGAAGAGGGGCACTACAGAATTGGGTCCAGCAGGAGCTGGGGAGACGCCGACCACCAGGGCCAATGCTGATGGCTCTGCTCATCCCAGTAAGTCCTATTTTTTATTATTGATATTATTTCCCTAACTTTTACCTCTTCCACTATTATACTAATTTTGCCTTTTTTTACATCTGTTATACTGTCTCATTTTTTCCCAACTCACTTATCCAATTTTTGTTTAATTCCTGCTACCCCTCCATTATCTTTTTTTCTGTCTTTCATTGACCATTTTGTATTCCTCCTCTTCATTGCACATCAGTGATCTGAGCCATCATCATCCTCATAGGCTATAGCTCTGCCCCTCCATTATGCCAAACCTTTGGTTGGCTTGACTACCTGACTTTTCTAACATTGTGAACTAAGAAAATGCCCAGAGTGATACTTTTGACAGAAGATACTGCAGTGCTAACCGAACTGTAACAATGCATTGCAGTTACATTTGTTTGATTAAAATAAATTAGAAGGGGAGGTGTACCTGGCATCTAAAACTTGTATACTGTTTTTCTAGCCAAACTGACCAGTATGACCAGTGTAGCCGGCTCAAGTTCCACTGCAGGAGCAGATGGAGCACGGGAGAGGGTGAGACGCGGCAGCAGGGATGGGGGATGGTAAGTCACATAGCTTGTCACACACATGCATCCACAACACACAACACTCACAATCACTCATTCATGCATGCATCCAACGCGACTCACACCCGCATGCACCCATCCCAAAACATACACACGCCCACATACACACAACACCCCCCACCTCTCTCTCCGGTCAGAGAACCAAACTTACCTGCTTGCAGGGGGTCCTCCGGCTGGAGACAGTCTGCCGAGCTGCTGTCAGCAGCAGCGCCCGCCAGCAAAACACCGCCAGGCTGTATCCTTGCTCATGTTCAATCAATCAATCAGTCGCATTTATAAAGCGCGCTACTCACCCGTAAGGGTCTCAAGGCGCTGTGGGGGGGGGGGGTTCAATGCTCGAAGAGCCAGGTCTTGAGCTGCCGTCTGAAGTGAAGGTGGTCTTGTATGGCGCGAAGGTGGCTGGGAAGGGAGTTCCAGGTCTTCGCTGCTAGGTAAGAGAAGGACCTGCCTCCGGCAGTGGCTTTGCGAATGCGTGGTACGGCTGCCAGGGCTTGTCCGGTCGAGCGTAGGGTGCGAGGAGGAGTGTAGAAGGAGATGCGGTGGTTGATGAGTTCTGGTCCGCGGTTGTGCAGGGCTTTGTGTGCGTGGGTGAGGAGTCTGAAGGTTATCCTCTTGTTGACTGGGAGCCAGTGGAGTTTCCTCAGGTGTCCGGAGATGTGGTTGTGGCGGGGTATGTTCAGGATAAGTCGTGCAGCAGCGTTCTGGATTCGTTGTAGTTTCCTCTGTAGCTTGATGGTGATGCCGGCGTACAGAGCGTTCCCATAGTCCAAGCGACTGGTGACGAGGGCGTGGGTGACGGTCTTCCTGGTGTCGGTGGGGATCCAGCGGAAGATCTTGCGGAGCATGCGGAGGGTGTTGAAGCATGCTGAGGTCACCGAGTTGACCTGTCTGGTCATGGAGAGGGAAGAGTCCAGGATGAAACCGAGGTTGCGTGCGTGGTCGGTGGGTTGGGGAGTGCTGCCTAGGGCAGGAGGCCACCAGGAGTCGTCCCAGGCGGTAGGTGTAGGGCCGAGGATGAGGACCTCCGTTTTCTCTGTATTCAGTTTAAGCCGGCTGTCTGTCATCCAGTTCGCTACTTCCTTCATGCCTTCGTGTAGTCTGGTTCTTGCTGAGGTGGGGTCGTTGGTGAGGGATAGGATGAGCTGGGTGTCGTCTGCGTAGGATATGAGGTTGAGTCCGTGTTTGCGTGCGATGTTCGCCAGGGGGGTCATGTAGATGTTGAAGATGGTGGGGCTGAGGGAGGATCCCTGGGGGACGCCGCAGATGATCTCCGTAGCCGTGGATCTGAAGGGGGGGAGGCGGACTCTCTGAGTTCTTCCGGAGAGGAAGGAGGTGATCCATTCCAGGGCCTTGCCTCTGATGCCGGCGTTGCTTAGGCGACGTATCAGGGTGCGGTGGCAGACCGTGTCGAATGCTGCAGAGAGGTCCAGGAGTATGAGGGCCACGGTTTCTCCTTTGTCGGTCAGGGATCTGATGTCGTCCGTGGCTGCGATGAGGGCGGTCTCGGTGCTGTGGTTAGCTCTGAAGCCGAACTGTGAGGGGTCGAGTGAGTCGTTGGTTTCCAGGGCGGTGGTGAGTTGAGCGTTGACGATTTTCTCGATCACTTTGGCGGGGAACGGTAGGAGCGAGATGGGCCGGATGTTTTTGAGTTCGGTGGGGTCTGCTGTTGGTTTCTTTAGGAGGGCGTTCAGTTCAGCGTGCTTCCAGTTCTCCGGGAAGGTGGCGGTGGAAAAAGATGTGTTGATGACGTCTCGGAGGTGGGGTGCGATGATGTTGTCGGCTTTGTTGAAGATGTGGTGCGGACAGGGGTCGGATGGTGATCCTGAGTGGCTGGAGTTCATGACGCGGGTGGTTTCCTCAGTGGAGGTTGAGTTCCAGGTGTGGATGGTGGTGTTGTCGGTGGCGGGTTCCGGTGGGGGGTTCGAGTTGGTTGTGGTGAAGCTGTTGTAGATGTCGGTGATCTTGTGGTGGAAGAAAGCTGCGAGGGAGTCGCAGAGGTCCTGTGAGGGAGGGATGGAGTTGTTTTCGGCGTCGGGGTTGGAGAGCTCTTTGACGATGCCAAATAGTTCCTTGCTGTTGTGGGCGTTGCTGTCTAGTCTGTTCTGGAAGGCTGATTTTCGTGCTGCGCGGAGGAGTTGGTGGTGTTTGCGGGTGGCGTTTTTGAGAGCAGACATGTTTTCGTCGGTCTGGTTGAGGCGCCAAGTCTTCTCGAGGGTGCGGCATTCTTTTTTGGAGTCCTTGAGGTCGGGGGTAAACCAGGAATTTTTCTTGTGGCTGTTTCTGTTTGCTTGGGTCTTCAGGGGGGCCAGGAGGTTGGCGCAGTCTGAGATCCAGCTCGTGAGGTTGTTGGCGGCTTCGTTGGGGTCTGTAGTGCTGGTGGGTGGGTTCTGAGAGAGGGTCGATATGAGTTGTTCCGAGGAGATTCGGTTCCACTGTCTTCTTGGTGGTTGTTGGGCGTGGTGGTGTACGTTGGTTTTCTTGAAGCTGAAGTGGACACAGCTGTGGTCTGTCCAGGAGAGTACAGTGGTGTGGCTGAAAGAGATGTGTTTGCTGGAGGAGAAGATGGGGTCCAGCGTGTGTCCGGCGTAGTGGGTGGGGGTGTTGACTAGTTGTTTCAGTCCCAGGTTGGCGAGGTTGTCCAATAAGGCGGTGGTGTTGTTGTCGGTGCGATTCTCCAGGTGGAAGTTGAGGTCCCCTAGGAGGATGTAGTTGGTGGACGGGAGTGCGTGTGGGCTGATGAAGTCTGCGATGTCTTCGCTGAACTTTGTGCGTGGTCCTGGTGGTCTGTATATCAGGGTGCCTCTGAGGGTGGTCTTGGGGTCGCTGTTGATTGAGAAGTGGAGGTGCTCGGCGTCGGGCAGTGAGTTGTCGGTGTAGGTTGAGATGCGGATGGAGCTCTTGTGGGCGATGGCGATGCCTCCTCCGGTGCGGTTGGTGCGGTCTTTCCTGATGATTTTGTAGCCGTCGGGGATGGCTATGGCGATGTCGGGTGCCGAGGAGGGGTTCATCCAGGTCTCGGTGAGGAAGGCGATGTCCGGGTTTGTAGAGTCGATGAGGTTCCACAGTTCGATGGCGTGCCTGTGGACTGATCTGGTGTTGACCAGGATGCAGTTGAGGTTGTTTCTGGGCGAGTCGTTCCTGTTGGGTGTGGTGTGAGTTCGTAGGCAGGTGAAATGGCAGTTGCGGCAGGTGAAGGGTCCGTGGGTCCGCTTCGGGGTGGCACGGCAGCAGGCCGGCGTGCGGCCGGGGTTGAGAGCAGTGAGGAAGGCGGAGTTGTGGGTCAGGCGGGGGAGGTGGGGGTCGCGGGGGCCAGGGGTTGTGGCGCTAGGCGCGGTCCAGGCGCAGACGGGCGCAGACGGGCTTGCCTTAGGCGCGCCTTTGGCGTGCCAGCGGCGCGCCCGCTGCGCGGCCTCGCAGCGGGCGCCATTTAAGGGTAGCCGGGGAGGAGGGGTCAGCTGGGAGGCGGGAGGCGGGCGGGCGGGGGAATCTGGAGGCGGGAAAAAGAAAAAGCAGCGAAAAAGGCGGCAAAAGGAACGGCGGCAAAAAACGGCGAGAGGCCAGGTAAAACTCTAAAGGGAGGGGCTGAAAATGAGGGAGAACGGCAGGAGGGGGCACACGGCACTCAGGGGGACACGCACGGGATACACGGGAAGAAAGGAGGATTCCGGTCAGTCAGTCAGCACAAGCACTCGGGGTACATGGGTAAAGAGGGGGCACACTCGCACACACTCACAGGATGAGAACGGTGAGGAGGGCAGTCAGGGACTGGTGGCGCTGCGTGAGCAGGGGAGCGACCTACCCGAGGGTCAGTGGTCGCTACCTCTGCCTCGCAGCGGCCGCCATTTAAGGGTAGCCGGGGAGGAGGGGTCAGCTGGGAGGCGGGAGGCGGGCGGGCGGGGGAATCTGGAGGCGGGAAAAAGAAAAAGCAGCGAAAAAGGCGGCAAAAGGAACGGCGGCAAAAAACGGCGAGAGGCCAGGTAAAACTCTAAAGGGAGGGGCTGAAAATGAGGGAGAACGGCAGGAGGGGGCACACGGCACTCAGGGGGACACGCACGGGATACACGGGAAGAAAGGAGGATTCCGGTCAGTCAGTCAGCACAAGCACTCGGGGTACACGGGTAAAGAGGGGGCACACTCGCACACACTCACAGGATGAGAACGGTGAGGAGGGCAGTCCGGGACTGGTGGCGCTGCGTGAGCAGGGGAGCGACCTACCCGAGGGTCAGTGGTCGCTAGGTCAGTAGTGTTTTGCTGGCGTGGTGGTGCTGTTGTCAGCAGCGCTGCCTTACCGCCGTCTGCCGCCATGACCATCGCGGTGTTCCGCCAGATTTCTGGCGGAATACCTTTGACGGTCATAATGTGCGTTGACAGCTGGTAGCCACGGCGGCAGTATGTTGGCGTCCGTCGCCATGGCGGTAGACAGTCAATACCGCCAATGTTGTAATGAGGGCCTAAGTGAAAGGCATTTGGGGAAGATCAGGGACATTGGAATTAAAGATAGATAATTATCAGCTACTTTTGCCTCAGCTGCAGACAGTAGCAAAGCACATGAAGTGCTGGCTAGCATGTCTCCAATAATTTGGCACAACTTGTACTCCATAGTGCATAATGACTTACTCATAAATGTGAGGTATGTAATTATTATTTTCCACTAAATGTGTTTATTTAGTTACTAGAAAAGACTTTCAAAGAAAAATAAAATCACTATTTTTTAATTTAGTGTTATTCTGCCTTATTCTTTTCTATTAGAGAGTCAGTGCTTTTTAAGTGAAGCATGATTGGGTAAACAAATCAAAAAAATTAACTTGTGACTTTCCTAATGATAAAAACATCAAATTCCAATGTCTCTAGAGGACCAGGAATGTATGGAAACTGTGTCGCTCACTACCTATTTTTTAAGTAGTGTTTGTTCAGAGCATTTTTTTACAGTTTGACTTTTCTATTCTTCTTTTTCTTGATATAGCTACTCCTGCTTAACGACCTCCACCAACCAGGCAGCAGATAGCGGCCTTCAGCAGTGGCAGAGGCTGGGGATCATTCAGGCAGAGTACTGGTGACTAGTGGTTCTGGAGGAGGAAGAGGCTGAAAAAACTTCCTTGGACACAGCAGCACCCAGTCTCCTGGCAAGTACATCTTCAGGGTCCTTGACTGCACCTGCTGCTGCCCTCTCCCGCTCTAACAGGGAATTACTCCATCGCATCCTGCAGCGGATGAACCGCATGGAGAGGCTGCCCACAAAGATTGAGCAGAGCCTTGAACAGTTCCTGACCCATATTGACAGAACTGTCACCTGAGCCCTTTTTTCTTTTTTTTTCTTTTGACTGAAGGAATTTGAAGTGAGTGGGGAGGGAGTTGGGACGGGCGTTGGAATTGTCATTGGACTTTTTGGGGACAGGGTTATTTGTTCGGGGTGAGGGGTGGTCCTGTTGGGGGTGGAAATGGAAGGTTTTTCATTTGTAAATAATTAAAGGGGAATTTCTTTACTTCCTTTACACCTTAAATCTTTATTTTGGTGTTTTAGTTTTCACTGCTGTCGTTTAGTGTAGCCTCTTTTTTTACATCTGCCTAAATGTATATCACTTACTTATACCCTTTCTCTATTGCCCTCTACAACTACATATTGACCACCAGGGGATGATTGACATTGCCTTTTTGGAAACAAAATCCTAGTACACACAGACAACATTTTCTTCAGTAGGAATTAATTACTATCTAAACAAGTTCACTTCAATCCATAGTTCTTCTCTTACCTGAATAGATGAAGCAAGGGGCTTTTCTTACTGCAGGATTGTGCCTACGGTGGCATCTTAAGGGGGTGGTAGGTTGTAGTAATAGCAGGCTAGCATGTTAAGAGGGAAGACAGAAGGTGTCACTCACACTAATGCAAACTCCAACTGCAGGATTAATCAAAGGGTTATCCATCACTGCCAACTAGATTGAAAGAAAACAGAGAGTTAGTGCATCATATATACTATCATAATTTTAGGAAGATGGAGACCAGACTACCACAGTGACAGCATCAGACATATAATAATAAAATCTGGCAAAACCAGTTTCTTCTGAGCAATGGGGGGGAGCTATAAAACTAAACTAAGGAAATTAAATCATGGAGTCAGGAGAAATGGGCTCATACTCAACAGTGGTTGGACCAGGCTAAGCGTTTACCCAACACACACAAGGCATGAATGATGATGTTGATGGGGCCAGTGTGGAATATTGCTTCTGTAATATAAGATTACAAGGTTATGCAGTGTTAGTGTTACTTTCACCACATCCACCCTAGCCAGTGCTTGGTTCATTTTGGTGTCAAATAAAGTCACACCTCAATAAATTACACAACCCGAGGGAAGGGAGTTAGGGGCTCGATGAATGGATGGGAAAGGTAATTTAGGGAAAGGTGTGAGAAAGATAAACACTACACAAATAAAGCATGACAATATTCATCACGCCATCGAGCAGCACACCATCATAAATCTGTTGTGGAAGGAAACAATGAAGGGATAAGTATGACACAGTTCAGCTAAATACATTGCAAACAGTTCATCTTACCCAGAGAGACCCAAAATAGTATATATTTAAATGTTATGTCTTCTAGGATTGAAAAATACACATCATGAAGGACTGAATTTAACCCACCCAGTTCTAAAAATGATGATCCGTGTTGGACTTTTTTCCTTTTGCAGGGTCATCTCCAATCATTTTGCCTCCTGCCTCCTATTTGTTTCTGATCTGGTGGGTTGGCTTTAGGACTCTGGGCACTTTACAACTGCTAACCAGTGCTAAAGTGCGTATGCTCTCTGTGTAAATTGTATTGTTGATTGGTTTTACCATGATTGACACATTTGATTTACTAGTAAGTCCCTAGTAAAGTGCACTAGAAGTGTCTAGGACCTACAAATCAAATGCCTGCAGTGGCTGTGCCACCCACATTAGTAGACCTGTAACCATGTCTCAGACCTGCCACTGCAGTGTCTGTGAGTGCAGTTTTAAACTGCCAATTAGACTTGGCAAGTGTACCCACTTGCCAGGCATAAACCTTCCACTTTTATACATGTAAGGCACCTCTAAGGTAGGCCCTGGGTAGCCTCATAGGCAGGGTGCGGTCTATGTCAAAGGTGGGACATTTAGTTATGTGTTTTACATGTCGTGACAGTGAAATACTGCCAAATTCGGTTCTCATTGTTTCAAGGCCTATCTCTAACATAGGTTAATGTAGGGGCTGCCTTTAAATATGATTAAAGTTCAGATTCCGTTTGGGAGCAGATAGACATGGAGTTTGGTGTCTCTGAACTCACAATTTCAAAATACATATTTTAGTGAAGTTGGTTTTTAGATTGTGTATTTTAAAGTGCCAATTTTGGAAAGTAGGCATTTTCTTGCATAAACCATTCTGTGACTCTGCTTATTTGTGGATTCCCTGTCTGGGTCAGTTTGACAGTCTGGCTGTTTGCAACTCTCTCTCTAGACAGTGACACAAAGGGAGCTGGGGTGTAGTCTGCATTTCCTGATGAACCATCTGTGCTAGGAGGGGGGGAGGAGTAGTCACTTACACCTAAAAGGGCTGTGCCTGCCCTCACACAATGCAGTCTCCAACCCCCTGGTGTGTGTCTGGGGCCTGGCCTGGGCAAGGCAGGATTTCACAAACAAGAGAGACTTTACTTTGAAGTAGGCCTACTTCAAAGGGCAAAATGGATATAAGAAGGGCACCCAAAACCACAGATTTTAGATCATGTTTGGACATTAAGGAGAACCTCTGCCTGGAGAAGAGCTGCAGAGCTGAGGCGGAGTGCTGCCCTACCCGAGACTGTGCTTTGTGGAGCCATCCTGCAGTTGCTGCTTCTGCCTGTGCAAGAGGACAAAGACTGGACTTTGTGTTGCCTTCCTTCTTGTGAAGAACTCTCCAAGGGCTTGAAATAGAGCTTGTCTCCTGTTGTTGAAGTCTCAGGGACAGCAAAGACTTCTCTCTGCCAGCACCTGTAGCCTCTGCTGAGACTCCTACCCTGCCAAGTGGTGCCCATCCAGTTCCTGGGACCCTGAAAGCAGAAGCTGGCAGAACAAGACTGAAAATCCACGCACAGACCACTGTGCGGGGAAAAATGTTATGCACCTTCCAAGGCGCAGCTGAAAAACAACGTGCGGTCGGCTTCGCTGCAGAAATCGATCCTCCACCGGCATGGAGGCTGGAAATTCAATGCACAGAGCTAGAAGAATGATGCTCACACCCGCTGATGGAGGCTGTTAACGTTGCAACCCACATTGTGCGGTTTTTAATGAGACCGTGCGGCAGTGTTCGACAAAACCTTGCTGGGCACAGAAAAACAACGCAACGCCTGCCTGGACCCAAGTGCTGCCTGGATCGATGCATCGCTCCCCTGCGGGGAGGAAAAACGACACACGCTGGCCCGACCAGAGAAGGAGAAACAATGCACAAGCTTGCTTGGGGGTGAGAAATCGACGCACTTCTTACTTTTTTTAACGCGCACTCGCCTGTGAGTGCTATTTTGACGCTACCCAGAGACTTTTCAGCGCTAACAGTGTTTTACCTATTTTCTCAAGGATTTAAGACGTTTTTTGCCTTTTAAAGAATAACTTGACTTGTGTATGTTGGATTTTTGTCGTTTTGGTCTTGTGTTGTTTAGATGAATATTTTCTATTTTTCTAAACATGTGTTGTGTCATTTTGTAGTGCTTTCAGTAAATTGCTGTGTGTTGGTACAAATACTTTACACCTAGCACTCTGAAGTTAAGCCTACTGCTCATGCCAAACTACCAAGGGGGTAAGCAGGAGTTAGCTGAGGGTGATTCCATTTACCCTGACTAGAGTGAGAGTACTTGCTTGGACAGGGGGGTAACCTGACTGACAACCAAAGACCTCATATCTAACACCATGCAATCCTCCCTTGGAGCTCACCCTCTTGCGCCAGGGGCTGCAGGGGCCTTGGTTACACCCTTGGGTAACAATTTAAAATAAAACATTATTCTACACATAAACAAAAGAATAAATACAAAGTTAATTTAGGACACAATATCAGTTGAAACCAAACATGATGATAGATCAAATGCACGTTTCTCCTCTGCAAAAATAACATGATGAACAAATGAGTTAGTCCGGGATACAATTTTAGTTTCATTCCAATCAGATCGTTTTTTCTGCAACTGGTGAACAAAATGGAAAAATTGTTAATTCAGGTCACAGTTTTGTAATGCACCATGTTCTTATAACAATAGGCATGGATGCTCAAATAGAATATAGTAAGTGACAGTGACAATAGAGAATATGGCCTCCATCACCCTGGTGAAGGGTCATCCTCCATAATTAGAAATCCATGCAATGTAGGTTGGGATCTCTTTAAGGCAGCAGCTGCTATAGATAGGTAGAACTGAAAAGCCAGGTGAGTAGATGGCTGACAACGTTTTGGCTTTGTCATGGTTTGTTTTGCCATGTTTTTACAAAACATTTTGGGGGCACTAGGGCTCTCACCACTATTAAAAAAATTGAAAAAAGCAAACGTATTTATTCTCAGAAAGCACACATTGCCATTGTAGTCCATGGCACTGAAGGAAACTATAAGTGTGTATGTGTTCCTTGTGAAAGAGCAGAATGCTGTCACTCACAGTGAAGTTAGCCAACAGCTGATGATGTATGCTTTATCAGCCAGTGTACAGAAGAAAATTGTGAATGTCACAAAAGCAGGCCGAAGGAGGAAGGGTGCTGGGTGAAAGCTACTATACAACACTAAAGGCAAAAGATCTTGTATAATGCCAAATATCATTGCAAATTGTTGCAAATCACTGCATTGTGTTACTTTGCCCTAGGAAGGCATTCTCTGGGTGTAGCATAGGTGTACCCATGCAACCCCCATGGATTTTTTTTATTGAATTCCCAGATTTACCAGAACTGGTAAACTTGTGAATGCTCCAAAATGCTACGTCTTCCCAGTAGAGTAGTAACAAGGAGAAATATCTTTATTTCTCCTCATTACTTTCTCTATGTGTGCTGCAGTTTGCAGTACACATAGATAGTTGAATATGTCTCAGAGATTGTTTTTATGCAGGAAGACGCCCCTTCCTGCACAAAAAACATTCCTCCACACAACACAGGTACCTCTTTGGCTCTCAAAATGGTTCCAGCACAGGAAGAAAGGCAGCAGTGCACCATATTCTCTTAAATACAGTGCATTTCTGTCCTTTCCCTGTCATGCAGCTCAGGTGAATTTCTGGGATGCGCTATGGGACTTTACCATAAATATGACCCTTTTACTCTTCTGCCATACTTGTCAAGAAAAGCAGGAGTTAGAACAGCTTTGTAGGGGGTGTTGTCTGGCCACATGCAGTGTTGGCCGCCTGACTGCAGAGCTCTGTGCACTGGCGGGCCCCAGACGGAGGCAGCAACACCCTTGGGACTGTGGGGGCAACCATCTGTGCCCTGGGCCAGCAGTGTCCCATTGATATGGGCGAAAGGCCTAGTCTCCCAAGTGCAGCAGTGGCCTTGTGTCTCGGCTGAGGCTCAGCCTGCGGAGTGTCTCGGAGCCAGTGGCCCCCGGCCAGTGCCAATGTAGCAGACTTCTTGGGGGCTGTACCCTGGACACGCCCCCCCTAACAACATACTGGAGGACATTAGAGTTAAGGAGCTCTGACACCAAGGGGAACCATCAGGCACAGCGAGGGGCACGTGTCTGAAGCCTTTGAGGTCTGGCTAACAATCAGCTGCCCCCACCAGGGAAGGGGACACGACTACCGCACAGGACTCCTATGGTCATAGCCCTCTGAGCCAACAGCACTTCCTGAGACCCCCACTGGGACCCAGCATTACTATCTCCAGGTAGACCCCCCTTTTTCACAGTGTATTGCTTCCTATCAGGATCATGGGGGCCTACTGAACATGACCAGTTGCCTCTCTGTATGAATGTGGAGCCTGTGGACATACAGCAGCCCGCCCGCCCATCCCAGTGTGTCTAAAAAAGTTTTCCTGGCTAATATTGACCTCTTCCCTACACCCCCCCCGTCCGTCCCCTAGGGCCAGGCTTTCCAGGTCCCAACCCAGCACCTCAGCCACCACATCCCCAGGCACAGTGGTGCCAGCAACTGTGGGCTATTGGAGTGCGCCAACCATCAGGGCTGCCAGTGTGCCACGGAGCGAGGGCAAGGACATTCCGCCACCTGCAAAACTAAAAAAGTTGCCCACATCCTGGAGGGAGAAGCAGAAAACACCTGCCACCAAGGGCTCAGGGAAAACAAAAGGTGATAGTGGCAAGACAGCTGTGCCACGATTAAGGGTGGGGAAGGGCCAGAAACTGAAGGGCAGGTCAGGAGAGGGCATGTTGGCACCGACTGAGGGACCAGTGTCACACCTTCGGTCCACGTCGACGCCACGTGGAGGAGACCGCCACCTGCACCGCCACAGACCCCGACACCAGCACCACTGTCATTGAGCCCGCCACCAGCGCCGGCGCCACAGAGCCCCGCCGACAGCACCACTGTCATTGAGCCCGCCACCAGCACCGCCGCCACAGAGCACACCGCCAGCACCACTGTCATTGAGCCCGCCACCAGCACCACTGTCATTGAGCCCGCCACCAGCACCGCCGCCACAGAGGGCGCCGCCAGCACTGCCACCACAGAGCCCACAGCCAGCACGGCTGCCACAGAGCCCGCAGCCAGCACCGCCGCCACAGAGCCCGCCACCAGCACCGCCGCGACTGACACCGCCGCAAGCACCACCAGTGGCCCCGCGACATCCTGAGACAGTTGCACCACTGCAGACATGGCTGCCATCCCCAGTGGTCATTCGTCCGATGAAGCACTGTGGGCACCAAGCCCCCTCCAGAACCAGTTGAGAGATACATCCACTACCTCTGTCCTTGGCAGGATGAAGCACTCTGGGCACAAAGCCCACTCCAGAACCAGTGGAGAAAGGCATCCACTACCTCTGTCTTTGGCAGGATGAAGCACTCTGGGCACCAAGCCCCCTCCAGAACCAGTGGAGTATCACATCTACTACCTCTGTCCTGGGCAGGAAGAAGCACTCTGGGCACAAAGCCCCCTCCAGAACCAGTGGAGAAAAGCATCCACTACCTCTGTCCTTGGCAGGATGAAGCACTCTGGGCACAAGGCCCCCTCAAGAACCAGTGGAGAAAGGCATCCACTACCTCTGTCCTTGGCAGGATGAAGCACTCTGGTCACAAAGCCCCCTTCAGAACCAGTGGAGTATCACATCCACTACCTCTGTCCTTGGCAGGATGAAGCACTCTGGGCACAAAGCCACCTCCAGAACCAGTGGAGAAAGGCATCCGCTTGTGATACTGTGGCTTGGCATTCCCCAGGATAAAGCAGTGGGCCACCCACCCACTGAAAAGACTTGAGAGACCGTGGCTTTGCACTCCCCAGGATAAAGCAGTGGGCAACCCATCCACTGAAAAGACTTGGGAGACTGTGGCTTTGCACTCCCCAGGATAAAGCAGTGGGCAAATGACCCACTTGTGAGATTTGAGAGACTGTGGCTTTGCACTCCCCAGGATAAAGCAGTGGGCAAACCACCCACTGAAAAGACTTGAGAGACTGTGGATTTGCACTCCCCAGGATAAAGCAGTGGGCAAACCACCCACTGAAAAGACCTGAGAGACTGTGGCTTTGCACCCCCCAGGATAAAGCAGTGGGCAACCCATCCACTGAAAAGACTTGAGAGACTGTGGCTTTGCACTCCCCAGGATAAAGCAGTGGGCAATCCACCCACTGGAGAGACTTGAGAGACAGTGGCTTTGCACCCCCCAGGATAAAGCAGTGGGCATGGAGCCCCCTCGTGGAGCAGTGGTGTTGTGCATTCATCAGGCTGAGGTGCACCCCTCCCCCTCCTCCTGAGGTGCCTGTTTATTTTCCATCTGATGCCCCTCCAGTGTTCTCTCCGTTTGGAGTCAGGTATCGAGTGTGGGCCTCGCCCATGCATTTTTGGCCCAGTGGTCCACGGACAATGATTGGTGCACTATCCAGACTTGTGTAGTTGGTGTACATAATTGTATATACTGTATTTCGAGTTTTGACTACTGGATTTTTATTGATTACAATTGTTCAAATCAATTCCTTTTGTCTTTGCGTTATTGAAGAGGGGGTTGGGGGGTGTAAATGTAATGTTGCAGCATGTATTTGTGTGTATTGTGTTGTGGGTGAGGGTGGGGGTGTTGTGTGTGTGTGTCACTCTCTTTTCCCTCCCCTGTGTTGTAGGTGCAGTACTCACCGTGGTCGTTGCCACCGTCTCTGGAGCTCCTGATAGAGGAGCAGGAAGATGATCGCCGGCAGGATCTGCAGTTCTGGCTCCATGGCGTCCTGGTTCCTCGTGGGGTGTGGAGAGGTGAGTGATTTCCCCCTCTGTGTACTGTTTCAGCCGTGTTTTTGTTTATGATGGTTTTGCCCCAGAAAAGGTGGCGGATTGGCATCTTGTGATAGGGTGGGCGGTACATTGTCATTACCGCTGTGCTGTTTGTTTGTACCGCCGTGGCGGTCGGAGTGTTAAAGTGGCTGTCTATGTTGGCGGTTTCCGCCGTGGTCGTAATCCCATTTTTCTTTCCGCCGGCCTGTTGCCGGTATTACCGCGCCTTTAACACTGACCGCCATGGTTGTAATGAGGGCCAGAGTCCGCTACTCGAGAATGACACTCAAGGGAGCCCACCAGACACAGTGATCCTCAAGCTGAGGATTCAGAACCTGTGTTTTTAGAAAGTGTTAGAAGGTACCGTCATACTAGAGAACGGTTTATCACTACAGAACGCTACAAGGAATTCAGGTTTGTTAACCTAGACCGTATAAATTCCTCTGATCAAAGTGTTTTAGCCATCCACCAAGATGTACAAACACTAATAGAAAGGTTGTTACACGATTTGGGCCCCAGTGATTACTTCCAACTGCGTTTTCAGGGGCAGGGTATTGACAGTCCTTCGTTCACACGTAGAACACACAGGGATGTGTTTAACACTGTAGAATTTCTAGAGAATCTCCGTAACCTGTGTTAAGGTGCAGACACGTAGGAAATGTTGAAAAGAGTTTTATTAGGGATAACCAACCCACAGCAGGAGACGCGCTGCTTGGAACATCACAACACATCCCCCTCCCCTACATTAAATATACCTAAGGATACAGAAAAACAATTAACTAAAACATTACACACTAATATGTAGAAGTGTAAAGACAGAGCAGTAGATCTCAACATATCAAGATATATAGGCGGTGATTCTAACCGCGGCGGGCGGCGGTCGCCGCCCGCCATGCGGTTACCGCCAAATGACCGCACCACGGTCACAAGACCGCGGCGGCCATTCTGGCTTTCCCGCTGTGCTGGCGGGCGACCGCCAAAAGGCCGCCCGCCAGCACAGCGGGAAAGACCCAGCAACGATGAAGCCGGCTCCGAATGGAGCCGGCGGAGTTGCTGGAGTGCGACGGGTGCAGTAGCACCCGTCACGAATTTCAGTGTCTGCTAGGCAGACACTGAAATTCTTTTTGGGGCCCTCTTACGAGGGCCCCTGCAGTGCCCATGCCATTGCCATTGGCATGGGCACTGCAGGGGCCCCCAGGGGCCCCGCGGCACCCCCTACCCCCATCCTGTTCCTGGCGGGTCTCAGGATGGCGGTAGGGGGTGTCAGAATCCCCATGGCGGCGGAGCGCGCTCCGCCGCCATGGAGGATTCTGCAGGGCAGCGGAAAGTCGGCGGTACACCGCCGACTTTCCGTTTCTGGCCGCGGCTGAACCGCCGCGGTCAGAATGCCCAGCGGTGCACCGCCAGCCTGTTGGCGGTGCTACCGCGGTCATTCGCCCTGGCGGTTTTTACCGCCAGGGTTAGAATGACCCCCATAGTCTTTCAGCCAGAGCGGTTTGGAGCGTAACCTGGATGAAACTTTAGTGCGTGGTGACCCCTTTGATCCATTCGAAGAATGATTTCTTCCTTGATTTTCCATAGTAGAGGAGTCTTCCGCCATATCGCTCCATCTCATAATTCTGGACATGCTCCACGCATCCCCCTTGTCAAGAATCACAATGTTTTTCTTTACTTCTCTGATGCGGAAAGGACCCTTGAAGGATGACTTACCCTTGGCTCTAAAACAAGGATTTTTCACCAACACCATGTCACCAACCTTCCATTTAACATTAGAAACACAATATTTAGAATCGTAACGCAACTTGTAATTACGTTGATACCTCTCTCTAAGATCTGGTGCCTTATCAAATTTCTCCTGATCCAGATCATCCTGCCCCAAACTGTTTCTGAACCATGCCGGAAACAGCTTAGTACAACCCAACCTACCCCTCATATACTCAAAAGGGGCAATGTTGGTGATGCTATTAGGGGTGTTGCGATGTGCCCACCAAATGTCCCTAAGGAGATTAGCCAATGGAATCCTGGTTTCAATAGCTTCTTGCACACAAGACCATTCTATTCATACACTCAGTGAGGCCATTGGCCTGGGGCAGATACACTGCTGTCCTCAAATGTACAATAGCCAGAGTCCAAAAAGGACTTCATATCTTGCGATGTCAATTGTACACCATTGTCTGTGACTAAATGACTGGGTATGCCCTCCCGAGAAAATTCTTCTTCCAAAAACTCAATTACTGTTCGGGTATCAACCGAATTTACACATTTAGTCACCACCCATTTGGACGCATAATCCACCATGAGTATGATGTAGCGTTTGTTCGCAGGCAGGAGATGAAAAGGACCCATAAAGTCAAGACCTAGTTTCACCCAGGGTTTTTCAGGAATCACAAGAGGAGAAAGTGGGGCTTTCGCTACAACTTTGCTTTTGTCATTGCGTGTACAACTTACACAGTCTTTCACAACTGCCTCAGCATCACGATCCAACCCTGCCCATCAGTATATTGTCCTAAGTCTGGATTTGGTCAAACTTTTGCCTAGCTGTCCTTCATGAACCAGATTCAGGATTTTGCTCCTCACACCCACAGGAGGTATAGATTTGATACCCCTGAATAATTCACTTCCATTTAAAGAGAGCTTGTCCCTCACATTCCAATACCCCTTCAAAGAGTCAGAAATATCCCTGTGTTCCGGCCACCCTGTCAAAATGAAATCAACAAGTTTATGCCTGTCTGGATCTCTCTCCACAGCTGATTTCCAGTCTTCTTCGTTTATGGCCATCTCCCTCACCCAATTGACTACAACCTCATCATCAAACTCCTCGCTAATGTCAATTGAAGAACGGGACAGAAAATCAGCCACCATATTCTTTGGCCCTGGCACATATTCCACGACAAAATTGTACTCTAATAATCCTTCCACCCACCTTCTTATTCTTGGGGTCTACTCTTCACCCTTTTGGAGGAAAAAATTTGGACGAGAGGCCTGTGATCAGTCCTCACTACAAAAGGTAAGCCCCACAAGTAAAATGTAAAATGCTTGACTGCCCACATACACGCAAGGGCCTCCCTTTCTATGACTGAGTAACGCTGCTCAGCCTCTTTGAGGGAACGGGAAGCAAAAGCGATTACCTTCTCCTCCTGGTCCACCCTTTGGATTAGGACTGCCCCCAAACCCTTGACACTGGCATCTGTGTACAAGTAAGTTTTGGCACACACATCAAAATGCCCCAAGGTGGGCATCTTCCCAATGCAGTTCTTTACAAAAGTGAACGCAGCCATGCATTCCTCCGTCCAGATGAATTCACATCACTTCCTTAACAGAGATCTGAAGGGTTGTGTCACGCTAGAAAAATTGGCAATTAATTTGTAGTAATACTCTGCCAACCCCAGAAACAACCTCACACCATCTTTGTCTTTGGGTTCAGGTGCTCGGATTATGGAATCAACTAACTCCAACTTGGGCCTGATTCCCTCACCAGAAATAGTATGTCCCAGGTAAGTCACCGAAGTGACCTTAAACTTAAACTTTTCTTTCTTTACAGTAAGGCCGGCCCCAGCTAACCTACCTAAGACTTCTCTTAAAATCTTGTCATGTTCACACAGTTTTGCCATGAACTAATATGTCATCTTGGAAGCACAAAGTACCAGAAATTCCCACTAAGACTCTTTTCATAACGCGTTGGAAACAAGCGGCCGCAGAGGCCAGCCCAAAAGGCATCCTCAAAAACTGATACGCCCCCACGGGTGTTACGAAGGAGGTGAGATGTCTGGACTCAGGGTGCAAAACAATCTGATGAGAAGCCAAGGATAGATCCAACACACTGAACACTTTCGAGCCACCCAAACATGACAATTCTTCTGTGATGTTAGGTAAAGGTTGACGATCTACCCATATTTACTTATTAAGATCTCTAAGGTCTACACACATGCGGATCCGCCTCCCATTCTCCTTCGGTGCCAAAACAACAGGGGCCAACCATTCAGAATATTCTATCTCTTCAATCACTCCTGCCTCCAACAACCTGTTCAGTTCCGCTCTGAGGGGTTCTAACATCAATTTGGGTACTCTTCTGACTTTATGTACTACAGGGGCTGCATTTTTCTTCAGTATAATCTTATGCTCAAAATTAGCCAAGCAACCCAAATTCTCACTAAACACCCCTGGAAATTTCTTACAAATCTCTAGGGAGTCACTCTCATTATTCATCACCATAACTTGTTTTTCTGAATTAGGGTCTAATTTAATACCCATGTCCCGCTGGTGTCGCCAACCTAAAAGATTATTGCCACGTTTCCCTATAGTGATCTTATCTTGAAATTGGATTTCCATGACTTTGGACCCAACCACCTCTATTTTGGCACTCCCGTAGCTGACTGGGTTAATATCGAGTTTAATTAAGGAATCTGGATTCTCCCAGAAAATTACTTGCCAATTCTTTTCACCTACCATGGTGTAGGGAGATCCTGAGTCTGCCAGGACTGTAACTGTTCTACCATCAAGTTTAATGGTGCACTCAGGCATGATTACAGGTCCCTCATCCACCATACCAGTGTTGTTCCCAACTTGGTCAACCTCGTGTTCTACACACAATACCATCTTGTTAATATTTTCAGTGACTGAATCTATGTTGCTTTTGTCATTGTTACAGACCCTAGCATAATGGCCTCTCTTCCCACACTTCCTACATAATGAATTGCGCACAAAGCAATTAGAACTATTCGCTGCATGACCCGTGTTGCCACAGCAGTAACAACATAGAAGCTTAATGTCTCTCCTCTTCTCTTGGGATGATGTTTGTGTCCTATTGTCATTGCCAACCCTTAAAACTTCTTCCTGAATCCGTGGTACTTGTACCATGGAGAGACTATCCCCTTCTGTATGGTTCATTTCTTTGATCCAGTTGCTGGTACTTTCCATCCCTTCAACAATAGCAATCGCCTCCCTCAAGTCGGGGTTCTTTGTCAATAGTTTCTCTTGGACTTTCTTGTTATTGGTACAACGCACTAATTGGTCACGAATAAGAGAGTTCGTGATTTCATTAAAGTCACAAGTGCATGCTTATGTACGCAAGGCAGCGACAAAATTACCAACACTCTCAGTGTTACCTTGGGATCTGGCAAAGAATTTGTGTCTCTCTAAAACAACATTGAGTTTAGACTCAAAATGGGTCACCAACATCGCTACAGACATTTCATAAATGTCTCTGGGTTCACCATCTGCCCCTCCAATGGTTAAGGGTTCTAAACTGTCATAAATGTTTCTGCCTTCGAATCCCAGATTGTGTAAAAGGACAGCTTGTTTCCTAGCTGGAGAGAATTTTCCTCCACCTATGGCTATTAAGTAGGAATCAAAAAGATTTTTCCAACGTTTCCATGGAAGAATCGGGTCACCTTTCTTCTATAAAAAGGGGGGTGGTTGAGACATAGTAGGTGTAGCCATAGTGAATTAACTGTGAATTACCTTTTGAATTTGCAGAAGGGATAAGAATAATTCAAGTAATGTCAATGACTTCAGATGCAGAAGCAACTACGTAAGGTCATAGCCTTTCCAGTGTTCTAGTCTAGTCGAAAACACTAAGTGCAGTCTAGTCTTTTACAAATGAAAAAAAACAGTAGTAAATAAAATGGTGTGCAGTCTAGTCTTCCAGCACGTGAACTCCTTGGTGGTGCGTGTAACTTTGTGCTTCGTATCCGCCTCAACAGTATGAGTACATTATGAGGCGTGCGGAGAAACGACGAGCGGTATAGTCTTCTCAGTGCCAGCCGTAACGTCATATGACACGCGTAACGTCACGCTCCTTAACTGTTTAACCCCTTAGCTGCTGGGCCTTTTCCCCCCCTGTGCTGAGCCCTTTTTTGGCTATTTGGGGTAGTTCGCGCTTAGGGCTTCATAACTTTTTGTCCACATAAGCTAACCACGCCAAATTTGCGTCCTTTTTTTCCAACATCCTAGGGATTCTAATGGTACCCAGAGTTTGTGGTTTACCCTGGAGGAGACCAAGAAAATAGCCAAAATACAGTGAAAATTTAGTTTTTTCCAAAAAAATGGGAAAAAAGGGCCGCCGAAGAAGGCTTGTGGTTTTTTCCCTGAAAATGCCATCAACAAAGGGTTTCTGGTGCTGAAATCACTATCTCCCCACCTTTCAGGAACGGGCAGACTTGAATCAGAAAACCACATTTTCCAACACAAATTTGGCATTTTACTGGGACATACCCCATTTTTACTATTTTTGGTGCTTTCAACCTCCTTCCAGTTAGTGACAGGAATGGGTGTGAAAGCAATGCTGGATCCCGGAAAGCTAAACATTTCTGAAAACTAGACAAAATTCTGAATTCAGTAAGGGGTCATTTGTGTAGATCCTACAAGGTTTTCCTACAGAAAATAACAGCTGAAATAAAAAAATATTGAAATTGAGCTGAAAACAACAGCCATTTTTCTTTATGTTTTACTCTGTAACTTTTTCCTGCGATGTCAGATTTCTGAAAGCAATATACCGTTTTGTCTGCTGGACTCTTCTGGTTGCGGGGATATAAAGGGCTTATAGGTTCATCAAGAACCCTAGGTACCCAGAGCCAATAAATGAGGTGCACCCTGCAGTTGGTTTTCATTCTATACTGGGTATACAGCAATTCATTTGCTGAAATATGAGGAGTGAAAAAGAGGTATCAAGAAAACCTTTCCATTTCCAAAATGGGATCAAGATAAGGTTTTGAGGAGCAGTGGTTATTTGCACATCTTTGAATTCCGAGGTGCCCATACTAGCATGTGAATTGCAGGGCATTTCTCAAATAGACGTCTTTTTTACACACTCTCTTATATTTGGAAGGAAAAAATGTAGAGAAAGATAAGGGGCAATAACACTTGTTTTGCTATTCTATGTTCCCCCAAGTCTCCCGAAAAAAATGATACCTCACTTGTGTGGGTAGGCCTAGCGCCCGCGACAGGAAATGCCCCAAAACACAACGTGGACACATCCCATTTTTTCACAAAATACAGAGCTGTTTTTTTTGCAAAGTGCCTACCTGTGGATTATGGCCTCTAGCTCAGCCGGCACATAGGGAAACCTACCAAACCTGTACATTTTTGAAAACTAGAGACCTAGGGGAATCCAAGATGGGGTGACTCGCGGGGCTCTGACCAGGTTCTGTTACCCAGAATCCTTTGCAAACCTCAAAAAGTGGCTAAAAAAACAAGTTTTCCTCACATTTCGGTGACAGAAAGTTCTGGAATCTGAGAGGAGCCTCAAATTTCCTTCCACCCAGCGTCCCCCCAAGTCTCCCGATAAAAATGATACCTCACTTGTGTGGGTAGGCCTAGCGCCCGCGACAGGAAATGCCCCAAAACACAACGTGGACACATCACAGAAAACAGAGCTGTTTTTTGCAAAGTGCCTACCTGTAGATTTTGGCCTCTAGCTCAGCCGGCACCTAGGGAAACCTACCAAACCTGTACATTTTTGAAAACTAGAGACCTAGGGGAATCCAAGATGGGGTGACTCGCGGGGCTCTGACCAGGTTCTGTTACCCAGAATCCTTTGCAAACCTCAAAAAGTGGCTAAAAAAACAAGTTTTCCTCACATTTCGGTGACAGAAAGTTCTGGAATCGGAGAGG
Organism: Pleurodeles waltl; assembly: GCF_031143425.1. NCBI lineage: Eukaryota > Metazoa > Chordata > Amphibia > Caudata > Salamandridae > Pleurodeles > Pleurodeles waltl. The sequence goes on along the minus strand of NC_090442.1, from coordinate 84,910,039 downwards.
AGCCTCAAATTTCCTTCCACCCAGCGTCCCCCCAAGTCTCCCGATAAAAATGATACCTCACTTGTGTGGGTAGGCCTAGCGCCCGCAACAGGAAATGCCCCAAAACACAACGTGGACACATCACAGAAAACAGAGCTGTTTTTTGCAAAGTGCCTACCTGTAGATTTTGGCCTCTAGCTCAGCCGGCACCTAGGGAAACCTACCAAACCTGTACATTTTTGAAAACTAGAGACCTAGGGGAATCCAAGATGGGGTGACTTGCGGGGCTCTGACCAGGTTCTGTTACCCAGAATCCTTTGCAAACCTCAAAAAGTGGCTAAAAAAACAAGTTTTCCTCACATTTCGGTGACAGAAAGTTCTGGAATCGGAGAGGAGCCTCAAATTTCCTTCCACCCAGCGTCCCCCCAAGTCTCCCGATAAAAATGATACCTCACTTGTGTGGGTAGGCCTAGCGCCCGCGACAGGAAATGCCCCAAAACACAACGTGGACACATCACAGAAAACAGAGCTGTTTTTTGCAAAGTGCCTACCTGTAGATTTTGGCCTCTAGCTCAGCCGGCACCTAGGGAAACCTACCAAACCTGTACATTTTTTAAAACTAGAGACCTAGGGGAATCCAAGATGGGGTGATTCGCGGGGCTCTGACCAGGTTCTGTTACCCAGAATCCTTTGCAAACCTCAAAAAGTGGCTAAAAAAACAAGTTTTCCTCACATTTCGGTGACAGAAAGTTCTGGAATCGGAGAGGAGCCTCAAATTTCCTTCCACCCAGCGTCCCCCCAAGTCTCCCGATAAAAATGATACCTCACTTGTGTGGGTAGGCCTAGCGCCCGCGACAGGAAATGACCCAAAACACAACGTGGACACATCACAGAAAACAGAGCTGTTTTTTGCAAAGTGCCTACCTGTAGATTTTGGCCTCTAGCTCAGCCGGCACCTAGGGAAACCTACCAAACCTGTGCATTTCTGAAAACTAGAGACCTAGGGGAATCCAAGGAGGGGTGACTTGCGGGGCTCGGACCAGGTTCTGTTACCCAGAATCCTTTGCAAACCTCAAAAAGTGGCTAAAAAAACAAGTTTTCCTCACATTTCGGTGACAGAAAGTTCTGGAATCTGAGAGGAGCCACAAATTTCCTTCCACCCAGCGTTCCCCCAAGCCTCCCGATAAAAATGATACCTCACTTGTGTGGTTAGGCCTGGTGCCCGCGACAGGAATAGATCACACAACGGTCAATGTTGGTCCTTACGTGAGGCAGCTGTTGACCCTGGGGTGATCCATTCCTGACACAGACACTAGGTGTAGGCACTCAAGTGGGGTAGTGTTTTTATCAGGACAGGTGAGGAGTCACTGGGTGGTAGGAATATTGTGGATCCCAGCATATTCCTGTAGTTTGTGTGACAGAAATGCGAGAAAAATTTAGTTTTTTTTCAACATTTCAGCTTTGCAGGGTATTCTGGGTAAGAAAACTTTGGGGAAGCCACACAAGTCACACCTCTGTGGACTCCCCCGAATGTCTAGTTTCCAGAAATGTTTGGGTTTAGTGTGTTTCTCTATATGGCCGCCAAATCCAGGACCAAAAACACAGGTGCCTGCCTTACAAAACCAGTTTGTTTTGCCATGGATAATTTTGATGTCTCCACAATATGATTTGGGTGGTGGAATTTGGGGCTGAACTAAATTGGGGAGCTCCCAAGAGAGCACTCTCTCTCTGCTTGCCGCCGCATTCACCTGCTCTCTGGGTTGACCTAACCCACTATTACCCAGTTGCACAAACAGCTTGCGAAGGGACAGCAGGACTGTCCTCATCACCTCCCTCATAATGTACTGGAAGAGGAGTTATCCAATGGGACTCCTCTGACTGAAAAATCACTCCCAGAGTCTGCGCCATTGTCCTATCCCTCAGATGCTGTCTCAGTATCTGATGTCTCAGTATCTGATGTCTCAGTCTCTGATCCTATGTCAGAGCGGTCCTCTATAACCCGAGTGTAGGCAGCAGTCATCCATCAAGATGCCATCTCTGCTATTGGCTAAACTGTTGCTCTAAAACACTAGCCTACGTAGACAGTCACAAAATCGATGGTGTGTGAGATACGTGCAACAGTAGAGGCCACCTTACCTGCGCTTCTTCCCTCAATCAGCACGTACTTTCAAGACACTCAAAAAACACCTTGTCACATACCATTCGTCACAGTCTTTAGCACCTCCTGCGCCCAGTCCAACAATCATTATTGGTGCTCCCACTCCCTCCTCCTCGGATTCCCTCATTACCACCCAGCAAAAGTGCCCTTCATCTCTCCATAGACTTTGCTAATGTACTCAGCTATTTACATAAAATACAGATTTGCTCTTTGCAGTAGGCATATAAACCTTCTGCGCTTCTTTATGGCACTAAAACTGCCACTAGACAAGTCGGACCCTTTTCCCCCCAGGGAAACCACACACATATTGACAAAAGTGATATATATATGACAGCCAATCACCTGAAACTCAACTCAAGCAAAACCGAAATAATCCTCTTTGGCCCACACAAAAACACCTGGGACCCCTCATGGTGGCCCACCACGCTAGGCCCTGCACCCACCCCCGCCAACCACGCACGCAACCTCAGCATCATCCTAGACTCCTCCCTCTCGATGACCCAACAAATCAACGCTCTCACCTCCTCATGCTTCAACACACTCCGTATACTGAAAAACATTCAAATGGATCCCCACAGAGACCAGAAAAACTGTCACTCACGCACACATCAGCAGCAGGCTTGATTACGGAAACGCCCTCTACGCCGGCACCACTCTAAAACTCAAGCGCAAACTACACGCATCTAGAACTCAGCAGCACGACTCATCCTCGACCTCCGCCGACACGAACACATCTCTCCACACCTCAAATCCCTCCACTGGCTCCCCATTGACAAAAGGATCACCTTCAAGATCCTCATCCTCGCACACAAATCACTCCACAACACAGGCCCTGCCTACCTCAACGAGAGTCACCTTCCACACCCCCACACGAAACGTCCGCTCAGCTGACCTCTCTCTCGCCTCTGTCCCCCGCATCAAACACACCACCACCGGGGGCAGATCCTTCTCCTACCTTGCACCCAAAACCTGGAACGCCCTCACAACCCACCTTCGCAAGACCCAAAACCTACTTCTTTTCATGAAGGGCCTCAAAACCTGGCTTTTCGAACAGTGAACCTCCCAGCCCCTTTCCCTCCCCCCGCCCCCCCCCCCAAGCGCCTTGAGACCCTCACAGGTGAGTAGCACACTTTATAAATCTCTTTGGTATATATAGATCTACCTCTATATATATATATATATCTATGTACATAGATATATCTATAGATATATCCATGTACATAGATATCTCTATCTACATAGATATATAAATATAGATCTATATATATAGATCTATTTTTTTTAGTTGTTGTATGGTTTCCTTGGGGGCCAAAATGGCCCCCAGGGAAACCCTACAACATCTAAAAAAAAAATTGCCCCCACAGGGGGTCACCCTGCCCACGGGCGACCCCCTGTCATTTTTTATTTTTTTTTATTATTTAAAAAAAAAAAAAAAAACAATCCCCTGGGGGGGGGGGGGAGGCGCGATCGCGCCCCCCAGGGGGCACCTACCTTTTTTTTTTTTTATTAATTATGCCCCCGGGGGGGGCGGCCCGTTTTCCGAGGGGGCCGCCCCCCCAAAGTGAAATCCCTGGCGTCTAGTGGTGTTTCCTGGCCCCTGATCGCAGCTGTGCTGCGATCGGGGGCCAGGAAACACTTTGAGAAGGCCTCGTAAGAAAGGGGAGACTCTCCCCCTTTCTTACGAGGCCTTCTCAAACTGTTTCTGGCCCCCGATCGCAGCACAGCTGCGATCGGGGGCCAGAAACAGTTTGAGAAGGCCTCGTAAGAAAGGGGAGAGTCTCCCCTTTCTTACGAGGCCTTTTCAAAGTGTTTCCTGGCCCCCCGATCGCAGCTGTGCTGCGATCGGGGGGCCAGGAAACCTGAAAGTGTTTCCTGGCCCCCGATCGCAGCACAGCTGCGACCGGGGGGCCAGGAAACACTTTCAGGAAGGCCTCGTAAGAAAGGGGAGTGTCTCCCCTTTCTTACGAGGCCTTCCTGAAAGTGTTTCCTGGCCCCCGATCGCAGCTGTGCTGCGATCGGGGGCCAGGAAACACTTTCAGGAAGGCCTCGTAAGAAAGGGGAGACACTCCCCTTTCTTACGAGGCCTTCCCGAACGTGAGAAAGGCCGTTTTCCCCATCAAAGCAGGAAGCGGCCGCAAGGCTGCTTCCTGCTTTGATGGGGAAAACACCTTTGCAACGTCAGCGCGCCGCGAGGCGCGCTGACGTCACAAAGGGGCGGGTGGGGGGGCGGGGGGAGACACGGAAGCTTCCGTGTCTCCCGGGGGGGGTTTAAAAAAAATAATAAATCCTCGGGTGCGACGCACCCGAGGATTTATTGATACCCTTCCTGGTGTCGGCCACTGGTCGTGACCCGCACCAGGGAGGGTGTGTGGGCGTCGGCCAGTGGCCGACGCCCGCACCTAACAGGTTAAAAAAAATAAAAAATTCAGGGCGCGCGCTGCAGGGCGCGAGCAGTGCGCGCAAATACCCAAGGAAAGGAGATTTCTCTTCTTAAAAGCAGTCACCGGGATCAAGGCCTGCCTCCAGGAACCGGCAGACGAACGTACACGCACGGCAGAAATTTCAAACCGGCAAGACTGGGCGCCGGCCACACATGTGCGGCAGAAACCTCAAAACTGGCAAGACTCCGGGTGCCGGCCGCTCCACACCATGTCCAAGGACACAATGACCGATCTCAGGAGCAGTCGCAAGATCCTCGGTTGTTCCAAATTGCGCCTGCCGCAGGACAGCGGCACACGATGCCGGGTATAGAAGACAGTCCGGTCGGCCAGAACCCAGTCTGATGAATCTGAATAACCTCGACCGATGTCGTGCAGGTAGGAATTCGTGGGTTCCGGGTTGGTTATTCCTTGTCGCCAGTGTTAAGGTGCAGACACGTAGGAAATGTTGAAAAGAGTTTTATTAGGGATAACCAACCCACAGCAGGAGACGCGCTGCGCACCACCTCAACCGACTCAGAATCCTCACTCCAACCCCACGTCAATACCTGGAACACCAGTGTCACCAAGGCTCCAGAACGTGCATGCTGGAACACCAATGTTACTGAGGCTCCAGGCCCTCGGCATGCTTGGAACATCACAACAACCTGTTACATAGTAAGGCTGAAAAAGTAGCATACAGAAGCTTTAAAGTTATAGCCCTCATTGTCCGTGGTCACGAGGGTGGTGTTTTCAGACCTTTAAAGAGCATCTTGTATAGTCAGATCATTCGTAAGAAACAACGCTGTTTGCTCAATTTTAATGCAGGAGCATCCAACACCTGTCTGTCTGCCAGCATAATGGGGTTATTGATGGATCGCACTATGCCTGATGCCCACGTTATGTCAAGAGCTGCTGAAGCTCACAGGGCTCTTGAATACCACACGACAGAATGGTCGGTTTCAGGGACCTAGGGCTTTTTCAGAACTATTTTGCAGTTATGGTGAAAGTTCTTTACCACAACGGTTCCTGGAAGTACTTCCCAACAGGAGAGTGTGTGAAAAACAAGACCATTTATGTTCCCCATCATGAAAAACACTTTTATGGTATTTTGAACCTGAAGGATTTTCTCTGAGCCAAGTACGTGACCCCCACTGCGACCATATCTACAACACACAAATCATCAGTGTGAAATGCACTATAAAATGTGTCAGAGGGATTGTTGTATTGAAGCAGCTGAACAGAAGGTCCACTGTTGCACGTGAAATCTGTTTTGTCACTCGCAAAACTGCTTGAGCATATACAACAGACTTGCACACTTCTTCCGTAAAATAGACTCTAGGGCTTGCGGGCGTTACATCCTCTATCAGCATAAATGTAAAGGCATGAAATGTCCCAGGTGTAAGGAGCATTTTCAGGCTGGGACAGAGCACAAGTGTTACATGGTTAAAGGGCGACCTCAGATCAAAACTGAAGACTACATAGTGTTTGATATAGAGTATGCACAGGAGACAGGTATACATCAGCCTAATTATATTTTTGCACATCATCTAACTTCCGATGACAATTGGGAGTTTGAAGGGCATACGTGTATGAACGACTTACTCACCACTTTCATGCAATCATAATTCAAAGGGTGTACTATGCTTGCTCATAGCTCTAAAGCATACAACTCTTTCTTTATCTTACAGTCCATGACTGGTGAAAAGATGTCTGTAGAACTCATAACACCGGGCCCCAAATTGATGCTGTTAACGGTGGTGCCTTTTCAAATAAGGTTAATCGATACCCTACATTTTCTACTGATGAAATGTAATAAATTACCCAATGCCTTTAGTTTCCATGGCTGCAAAGATTATTTCCCCCTTTTTTAACACATGGGCCAACCAGAATTATGAGGGTCCCATGCCTCCACCCTCCAGCTACAGTGTCGAGAATATGTTGCCTGCTGAGAAAGAGAGATTTCTACAATGGTACGGTGAAAACCGTGAAAATAACTTTCATATTCAAACCGAGTTGAAAGCGTTCTGTCAGGCCGATGTAATGATTTTGCGAAAAGCCTGCAATCTTTTCAGAGATGTAGTGGTGGAGATGACCAAACAGGTGAAGGTTTTGAAGCCCGACACGCCCCTGATGACAAAAACTGTAGACTACACAGACCCTTTCCAGAATATCACGCTGGCTTCCATGTGTATTTCTATCTACTGACACATGTTAGACAGAAACGTTAGTCAACCTCTCGATCCAATGGCTAATTTATATCTCGGACATAGAAAACACAGCCATCCAACAAGCATTACAGGGAGGTAAATACCGTTCGGGCCTTATTATCTTCATGGTTATGTCATAATTAATGGTGTTTCAGCTGCCTTTGAATACAACAGGTGTTTTTACCACGGTTGTCCACGTTGTTACAAACCCCATGAGTTTAACAGGCTGTTTGGCACCAAGTTTGAGCACTTACACCGTTGTACTCTGATAAAGGCGCAATATGTTAAAAACTGCTGCTTTGTCATGAGAACCCTTTGGGAACATGAATGGTTAGATATGTTAACAACAGATGTTGAGCTTGTGTCTTTCACTAAGAGTCGCCAGTTACCAGAGCTTATGGAGCCCCGCGACGCCTTCTTTGGTGGGTGTACAAACGCTATACTGCTGTACAGGGCTGTGGGCGATGGTGAGAAAATACACTATTACGTCTTCACAAGTCAGTATCAATTTGTGAACAAGCAAACGTTATACCCAGTAGGTCACCCAACAATCATATAATGGCCTTTAAGCCCATTGTTGAATATTTTGGGCTCACTAAGTGCCAAAACTACCTGCCCTGTCGTCTTTACTTCCCGGTACTACTGTACAGAGACGATAATAAGCTAATTTTCCCACTATGCCGTACATGCCCTGAAAGTAAAGAGACTAGCATGTGTTGACTGACCGGTACATGGTGTAGCATTGAGGTACAAACGGCCCTAGAGAAAGGATACAGGTTTGGTAAAATAGTGGAAATATGGCACTTTGAAAGGACGATAACACAACTCTTTTCTAACTATATCAACCTGTTTCTAAGAGACAAACAGGAGGCTTTGGAGTTTCCAGAGCGGTGTGTTGATGAGGCCGTTAAGCAAAAGTACATATATGACTACTACACTCACAAGGGCATACGCTTGAAACCCGAATTGATCAAGGTTAACCCTGCCCGCCGCCAGTTAGCCAAACTTTGCATAAACTCTTTATGGGGGAAATTCTACAGCATACAAACTTGTCAAACATGACCATATTAACAGATCCTGACGAGTTGTTTAAGTACCTTTTTGCCCCTTGTTATGAGGTGTCCAGTTTCGAGTTTATCAATGATGAGACCGCAGTTCTGTGTTGGAAGTACACTAAAGAGTACCCCACAACGTGTAACAATATAAACATCTTCATAGTATGTTTCACAACCGCTCACGCCCATTTAGAGCTTTAAAGAGTGCTAGATAACTATATATACATATTTATGAGCAAAGTAGGAGATGAAGGCCTTCCATTAGATGATTATCTAGGGGATTTGACGAGCAAACTATGAAAGGGCGAACACATAGTGGAGTTCACCTCATCAGGTCCTAAAACCTATTCGTATAAAACCTCAAACAATACTGTGTATATGTAAGTCAAAGGTATCACCTTAAATGTTAAAAATACAGTAAAAATCAATGTTGACAGTATTAAGGATTTGGTGAGCAAATACGCTATGTCCGACACCCGTGAAAATAATAAAACAATTGTTGTACATCATCCTAGCATAGGGCGGTCCAAAAAGTGATGGGAAATCACAACCCAGCCTTTCCATAAAATCTTACGTATAGTGTTTGATAAAAGGGTCCTGACTGAGGACTACAAAACTCTACTCTATGATTATTAAAGGGCATTAGACTCTCGAATCCCTACGACTATGGACACCCGCTTAAAACATCTAGCAGGTCCCTCAGATTGTGGTAAAAGTTATTTTATACAGAAGTTGTTAGAAAATACATCCCATGTTCAATCCCAAAACCCCAACAATATTGTATGGCTTTATTCATGCTGGCAAGATTGGAACTATCCCTAAGGTTCCCACACATCAAATTTATAGAAAGGCATACCTGGTAATCTCAACGACGATGCACTGTTACATACACACCTCGTAAACATGGGGATTGTAGATTGTTAGAAATGGGGTCTTTGGTTGGCAGTCAGGTTACCCCCTGTCCAAGCAAGGACCCTCACTCTAGTCAGGGTAAGTCACACACAATCCAAATTATCCTGTGCCACCCCCCTCTGGTAGCTTGGCACTGAGCAGTCAGGCTTAACTTAGAAGGCAATGTGTAAAGTATGTGTGCAATAAATCATGCAATAGCACAGTATAGCACCACAAGAATACACCACACAGTGTTTAGAAAAATATATAATATTTATGGGATAAGATGCAGGTCAAAACGATTAGGATGCAATAAGTATATGTTGAAATATCACTGAAAAAATGATATAAAGTGTCTTTAGTCTCTTAAAAGCAACAAATGTCTCTTGCAAGCACAAAGTACCTGATTTGCATTCAAATTCTCAGCAAGGGTCCGGACAAGCGGAGATGTGTGGAAAGCGGGGAGGTGTGCGGCGATTTTTTCGATACACACAGGCGATGTGTCGTTGAGTTTTCATGCAGGCGCATAGAGTGTGATCCTCTTCTGATTGTGGGGTTTTTCGGACGCACCCGACGACGATGTGTTGAAATCCGACGCTTGCAGGACGAAGTCACAGGGGCTCTGCCGATCCGATGGGATGGAAATTTCTACCGCACAGCAGATGCTGTGTCGATTCCTCTCAGGAAGTCAGGCTGCATTGTTCCTGCTCGACTTTGTGTCGATCCAGTGGGCCGTGCATCGAATTTTCATTCATTACGCTGGTGCTGCGACGATCTTCTCCTTGCCAAGTCGGGCTGTGTTCCGTTTCAGTGTGCGGTGATTTTCTCACCGCGTTGCAGGCTGTGCATCGTTTCCTGCAGGCTGTGTGTTGATTTTCACCACACAGGGAGTTCTCTTGCAGGAATTAGTCCTTTTTGGTCCTGAGAATTCAGGGAACAGAAGGCAAGCTCTATCCAAGCCCTTGGAGAGCACTTCTCGGCACAGCCAGAGAGCAGCAAGGCAGCAGGGCAACAGCAAGGCAGCAGTCCTTCTCAGAACTTCAGTTAGGGGAGTCCTTTGGGAAGCCAGGCAGTTCTTCTTGGCAGCTTGCAGGTTCTGGTTCAGGGTTTCTTCTCCAGTTGTATCTTGTCCAGAAGTGTCTGAGTTGGTAGGGGCAGAGACCCTGCTTAAATACCCAAATGTGCCTTTGAAGTGGGGGAGACTTCAAAGAGTAACTAAGAAGTGCACAAGGTCCCCTTTCAGTTCTATCCTGTCTGCCAGGGTCCCAGTAAGGGGTGTGGCAGTCCTTTGGGTGAGGGCAGGCGACTGTCCTTGGACAGGCCCTCCACCCTCCCAGCCCAGGAAGACCCATTCAATATGCAGATGTATGTGTGGCTGAGCATCCTGTGTTTGGGGTTGTCTGAGTGAATGCACAAGGGAGCTATCAACTGAACCTAGCCAGACGAGGATTGCAAGGCACAGAAGGATTTAAGTGCAGAGAAATGCTCACTTTCTAGAAGTGGCATTTCTAAAATAGTAATATTAAATCCAACTTCACCAGTCAGCAGGACTTTGTATTACCATTCCGGCCATACTAAATATGACCTTGTTACTCCTTTCACATCAGGAGCTACCATTCAACCAGCATATGAGGGTAGCACTAATTTTAGCCTATGAAAGGAGCAGGTCTCACAACAGTGTAAAATGAATTTAGGAGTTTTACACTACCAGGACATGTAAACTACACAGGTACATGTTCTGCCTTTTGTCTACACAGCAACCTGCCCTATGGGTTACCTAGTGCCTACCTTAGGAGTGACTTATATGTAGAAAAAGGGGAGTTTTAGGCTTGGCAAGGACTTTTAAATGCCAAGTCAAATTGACAGCGAAACTGTACACACAGGCCTTGCAATGGCAGGCCTGAGACATGGTTAAGGGGCTACTTAAGTAGGTGGCACAATCAGTGCTGCAGGCCCATTATTAGTATTCAATCTACAGGCCCTGGGCACATATAGTGCACTTTACTAAGGACTTATAAGTACATTAAAGAAGCCAATTGGGTATGATCCAATGTCATCTTGTTTTATGGGAGAGAGCATATGCACTTTAGCACTGGTTAGAAGTGGTAAAGTGCGCAGAGTCCTAAAACCCGCAAAAACAGTGTCCAAAAAGTGGATGGTTCAAGCAAAAAGTTACGGGTGACCACCCTAAGGCTGTCAGGTCTAGCATAGACGATCTCAAGTGTGAGGGTGGACATCATCCAGAGGTAGGAAAAGCTTTCACCCAATATTCACACCATTGTAACCTAAGTATATGTTACATTTTGCAGATCTTGTTTTACCAGGGTAAGAGCAGTTGTTCTATAACTCTGAATGCCTCATACCTTGTTTTATTTAAAAACCCCAGGGACAATCAACAAATATCAACCATTGCTAAGCAGATGTACCCTTGAAACACTCAGGGGCATATTTATACTCTGTTTGCGCCGGATTTGCGTCATTTTTTTTACGCGAATCCGACGCAAAGCTAACTCCATATTTATACTTTGACACTAGACCCGTCTAGCGTCAAAAATCATGGAGTTTGCGTCATTTTATTGCGTGGACACCTACCTTGCGTTAATGAGATGTAGGTTAGGCGTTTCCACGCATAAAATGACTCTAAGGCATTTGCGCCTTATTTACACTCCCGTGCAAAAATGACGCACGGGAGGGGGCGGACCTGAAAAAATTATGCGCAGCCGCATTTGCGTAATTTTTTAACGCCTGGTCAGGGCAGGCGTTAAGGGTTCTATGGGCTTGGAAGGAGCCCAGAGATGCCCTCCCCTGCCCCCAGGGACACCCCCTGCCACCCTCGCCCACCCCTGGAGGACACCCATGGATGGGGGGACCCATCCCAGGTAAGTACAGGTAAGTAGAGGTAAGTATTTTTTTATATAATTGTAAGTGGCATAGGGGGGCCTAACTTGGGCCCCCCTACATGCCACTGTGCCCAATGGCCATGCACAGGGGACAGAAGTCCACTGGGCATGGCCTTGGGCACTGGGGCATGACTCCTGTCTTTGCTAAGACAGGAGTTATTTCCATGGTGGTTGTGCATCATAATATGACGCGAGTCAGGTTCGCGTCAATATTTTTGACTCTAACCTGACTTGCACCATTTTTTGACACACATCCCCCATTATTCCCTACGCCAGCGCTGCCCGGTTCGTGTCATTTTTTTTTACGCTAACCAGGCAGCAGCGCCTGCTAGCGTCATTCCATAAATATGACGCCCGGCTGGCGCGTTGGAATGGGGTTAGCCCGCGTTCCATTTTTTTACGCAAAACTGTGAGCCTCCTGTTGTGGTTTGTTAATTTTATGCCCATAACATAGGTTATAATAGTCACGCTTATCACAGGTGTTCACATTGGTTGCCGCAAAAACTTTAACAGGCCATTTGGCATCATAATGTACACCTGCAGCTATTGTAGGTGCAAACACATTTCTTACGCGGCTCTTTGTTCTGTCTTGTTATACTTTTGGACTGTTTGGAACAGCATAAGCAGTAAAAATTGACATTGTTAACCTTTGGCGCCGAACCCTCTAGCACATCTCTTTTTGCAGTTGTTTTCTACGGCTCAAACAGAAAGAAAAAGACTAATCATAAGTAAAAGTATGATATCAGCGTGTACACGATAAGTGTCTATAGAGTTTTTTTACTAACCTCATCATTTTTGCTACACTCAGCGACTGCTCTGAAATCTTGCGAGTCGCATAGGTCCATTGGTGTATAAGCGACGTTGGAGTTTACACTTGCCGGCTGTATGACGACTGCCTCTGGATCAGGGTCCTCCTGAAAGCCCATATCTTCATAGACCAGCGAATTCGGTGCTGCTATACCTTCTTCATCATCTTCAGTGTCGAAGTTGATTCCATCATTTAATTCACCTTTCGAGACTTTTCTACCGCTGCTGTCAACCTTAATATGGGATATCAGTTGCGGCAAATCTTTGAGGCTGGGCTTCCTCTTGAAACCCAATAGCATCAGAACCCTGATCTTTAAGGGCAGCCGGCTGTGCATTCTCATCCAGTACCAAAGGTGTTAGGTTACAATAATATCTATTGATAGTGTTCAGGGCACATGAGGAGGTGGCTTTTCTGGTGAGAGGGTTGTATCTCTTCATGATGCCCTGACAATCTATTTTTAGCTGTGGCTCACGGTTTGGCCTGTGGCTCTAGCAGGCTCCCTATATGTATTCTACATTTCAAAAGGGCATACTCCTCTACAACACATATCGGTCATGTGCTCTCCTTGATGGCTCTGATACATTGAGGGGTTATCCCTAATGCTAACCATGTGTCATGACCTTTGCAACATTTGACCAACCCCCGTTTTTGGATTAGCCAGCAGTGTGGAGGTTTGGCCTTACATTTCCACTGCTCCTCCCTGTGAGGAGGCACCCCAACAGCCACATGATCCTGACTGTCTCTTAGGCGTAGAAACAGGGTGCATACCAACAGGTCTCCCATTTTACACAGCCCATGGCTGTAGAAACTATGGTTGGGCCCAGGACACATGACTATCAAGTGATCCCATGAAGTCACAAACCACGTGACCCACCTACACCTAAGTCACTTCCGGGGTGGGCTCTCATGGGCACCGGAAGTCCCAGTAATGGAAGTGACGTCATTTCCGGGGGCAGGACAGCTGTCACTTTCTCATTTGATAAGTAAAGGTATCCCCTCATTCTACTGAGGAGATACTGAAGAGAAGCAAAAGACAGTAGAGAAATGCTTCAGAGAAAGGGAGAACATCAAGGGGACAGAAGCAGGGGAAAATAGAAAGGGAAAAGAGAGAAAAAGACCGCAACATCCTTATGTGGGTATTTTTCTCTTCATTTCAAGGAACTCTAGGCAGGAAACCTTGATTCCAAAGGAGAAAAAGATAGAATACATTCCTGGAAGGAAAAATAAAGCAAACACCCTAAGCACTGAGAGTGAGAAAAAGATAGAGGGTGACATGTTCCTCCTTGAACTCTGCAGACATTTATACTATCCAACCCGAAAACTGGTTTGAATGAAAGTCTAGTAAAGAAATTGAACTGCATTGGATTCAGTGATTTTAATATCGATTATGACAACCTGCCTAGATGTTATGACAGAAGTGGTTTTGTAAGCGCAAGAATGCGTTGCTACATTGTAGCACTTTATGGTCTGTTGGGCTGACATTTGATGACAGCACAGTTAGTTTTCCAGTTGGTGAGTAATTTTGTGATAGTGGTATGGTATAGCTTGATGTGCCACGTCATATTCTTCTGAATAGAAGCAGTTTTATTTTTACATAATAAACCAAACACATACATTACTAAAATGTATCAATGAGACCTTTAACCCCTTCGCTGCCAGGCCTTCTCCCCCTCAGGTGCTGAACCTTTTTTTGGCTATTTGGGGGAGTTCAGGCTTAGGACCTCCTAACGTTTTGTCCACATAAGCTACCCACACCTAATTTGCATCCTTTTTTTCCAACATCCTAGGGATTCTAGAAGTACCCAGAGTTTGTGGGTTCCCTTACAGGAGATCAAGAAATCAGCCAAAATACAGCAAAAATGTTTTTTTTTTTCAAATAAAGGGGAACAAGGGCTGCAGAAGAAAGCATGTGTTTTTTTCCTGAAAATGGCATCAACAAAGGGTTTGCAGTGCTAAAATCACCATCCTCACAGTTTTCAGGAACAGGCAGACTTGAATCAGAAAACCACATTTTTCAACACAATTTTAGCATTTTACTGGGACATACCCCATAAGTACTATTTTTTGTACTTTCAGCCTCCTTCCAGTTAGAAATGGGTGTGAAACCAATGCTGGATCCCGGACAGTTAAACATTTCTGAAAAGTAGTAAAGTTCTGAATTCAACAAGGGATCGTTTGTGTAGATCGTTCAAGGTTTTCCTACAGAAAGTAGCAGCTAAAATAAACAAATATTGAAATTGAGGTGAAAAGGAGCCATTTCTGTCCATGTTTTCTTCTATAACTTTTTTCAGCTATGGACTCTTCTGGTTGTGGTGAGATATAGGTCTTGTAGGTTCATCAAGAATCCCAGGTACCCAGAGCCAATAAATGAGCTGCACCTTGCAATGTGTTTTCATTGCATGCCGGCTAAGCAGAAATTCATTTGGTGAAATATAAAAAGTGAAAAATAGGTATCAAGGAAACCTTTGTATTTCCAAAATGGACACAAGATAAGGTGTTGATAAGAAGAGGGTATTTGCACATCTCTGAATTCCAGGGTCCCCATACTAGTATGTGAATTACAGCACATTTCTGAAATAAACGTATTTTTCACGCACAAAAATGTAGAGAAAGGCGAGGGACACTTGTTCTTCTATTTTGTGTTCCCCTAAGTCTCCCGATAAAATAATACTTCACTTGTGTGGGTAAGCCTAGTGCCCGCGACAGGAACACAAAATGAACACATCACATTTTCCCAAAGAAAACTGACCTGTTTGTTGCAAAGTGCCTAGCTGTGGATTTTGGCCTATAGCTCATCTGGCACCCAAGAAAACCTAGCAAACCTGGACATCTCTGAAAACTAGACACCTAGGAAAACTCAAGATGGGATAACTTGTGGTGCTCTCACCAGGTTCTGTTACCAAGAATCCTTTGCAAACCTCACAATTTGGCAAAAAAACTAGTTTTCCTCATATTTCGGTGCTGCAAAGTTCTGGAATCTGAGAGGAGCAACAAACTTCCTTCTATCCAGCATTCCCCCACATCTCTTGATAAAAATAGTACCTCACTTGTGTGGGGAGGCATAGTGCCTGCGACAGTAAATGCCCCAAAACCCTATGTGGACACATCAAAATTATCAATTACAAAACTACCTGACATTGCTGAAAACTAGACACCCGTGGGAGTCCAGGGAGGTGTGACTAGCGTTGATCCTCCCGTGTTTTCTTACCCAGAATCCTCTGCAAACCTCACATTTAGCCCAAAAATCAAATTTTCCCCCCATTTCTGTGTGGGATCACTACACCGGCACAAATTTCCTACCACCCGACGTTCCCCTTAGTCTCCTCATAAAAATGATACCTCACTTGTGTAGGTGGGCCAAGTGCCTGTGACAGGGAAGACCCAAAAGCATGTTGAAATAGAGGGAGAACCAAAGTGGGTCCAAAAGGGCAGATTGAAAAAAAAAAATTCGGACTGACAAGTGGGACAGAATTTTACTGGTGTAGATGCAACAATGCTGGGTGGCAGGAATTTTGTGGATTCCTGCAGATTCCGGAAAGTTCCATTACACAAATGGGGGACAAATATGTGATTTCAAGCATAGTTGGAGATTTGCAGGGCATTGGGGGTAAGAAAATGGTGCGGGTGCATGTGAAGCACACCACCCTGGACTGATGTTTAGTTTTCTGATGTGTGTAGATCTCGTACATTTTTCTAGATGGCTGTGTCCCAAAGTCCAAAAAACGTAGCCCTAACCATTTCAAGTGGGAAGATTTTGAGAGTTAGCCAAGCTCTCATGGCCCAAAGATAAAATTAAAACACAAAATAATCAAATGTTCTCTTGCTTGCTATTGGGATAAGATCTTTTAGTGTGCGGGGGAGAGATAAAAGGCTGTTACCCCCTTCAGTTGGGGTGATGTCTAGTGGTGTCTGCCCCCCTTGGGGTCAGATTGGCCAAATATAAGTAGGCAGATTTGCACCTAAGGTGGGTAGAAATGGCCAAAAATAAAATTGCTCCATAGGGGAGCGACCCTTGCCTAAAGGGGCATTCCCCATCTGTCAAAAATAAAAATAAAAAGATCCCTGGTGCCTAGTGGTTTCTGCCCCCCATTGGGCAGATCAGCCTAAATAAAATAGACCGATGGGCCTCAAAGAAAATGCCCCCCAGGGGAGCGACCCTTGCCTGAAACTGGCGTGAAAAAATATCTAGGGCCTCATTATGACCCTGGCGGTAGAGAACCGCCAGGGCCAACGGGGGCGGGAGCACCGCCGACAGGCTGGCGGTGCTCCCTTGGGCATTCTGACCGCAGCGCTTTGGCCGCGGTCAGAACGGGAAAACCGGCGGTCTCCCGCCGGTTTTCCACTGCCCCTAAGAATCCTCCAAGGCGGCGCAGCTCGCTGCGCCGCCGAGGGGATTCTGACAATCCTTACCGCCATCCTGTTCCTGGCGGCTCGCCCGCCAGGAACAAGATGGCGGTAAGGATTGTCGTGGGGCCCCTGGGGGCCCCTGCAGTGCCCATGCCAATGGCATGGGCACTGCAGGGGCCCCCGTAAGAGGGCCCGCTAGTATTTCACTGTCTGCGTAGCAGACAGTGAAATACGCGACGGGTGCAGTAGCACCCGTCGCACCTTCCCACTCCGCCGGCTCGATTACGAGCCGGCATCCTCGTGGGAAGGGAGTTTTTCCCTGGGCTGGCGGGCGGTCTTTTGGAGACCGCCCGCCAGCCCAGGGAAAAACTCATAATAACCTCTGCGGTCTTCTGACCGCGGAGCGGTATTATGGAGGGCGGCATCCTGGCGGGCGGCCTCCGCCGCCCGCCAGGGTCATAATGAGGCCCCTAGTGTCCATTGATTTTTGCCCCACTTGGGGCAGATTGGTCTAATAAAAATAGGAAAAAGTTTCCCCCTCAGGGGAATGACTCTTGCCTAAGTGGTCGCTCCCCTTCATTGTTTACACAAAAAAACAAACTCCCTGATGTCTAGTGGGCATTTCTGCAGCACGATCGCTATGCGTTCGTGCTGCAGAAATGCTCAGGGAGTCATTGGAGGAAGGAAAAGCCTTTCCTTTCCTCCGATGCCTCTCTGAACTGCCCCTTCCCCCATTGGGAAGGGAAATGCTTTTGTTTCTCTTCCAATCGCGCTGGAAGCTGAGATTCCTGTGTGATGAAGCGACCTCTAATGAGGTCAGTGAGCGATTGTGTGCTGATGTCATCAGACATCAATGGGGAGGGTTGAGGGGACCGGTGGTGGAAGGGGAAGTGATTCCGCTTCCATCGCTGCCCAGGGGAGTGGGGGTGGGAGGCCCATTGTGGGCCAGGTGAAGGACAAGCTGGTCTTGTACTCGGCAACCGAGGCCGAGGGCGAGGCCAGCTCATCCAGGGCACCCAAGGGGTTAAAATACAACAGAAAGCAGCAACACATTAAAAAAAAATTCTAGTCATTATCTAAAAGGTAAATGTTGCCTTTACAGTAGCTTTACACCGCAACGTTATATGAATGCATTAACTTTTTTTTTTTAAAGGAACAGGGGTGCACCAAGGAGTGTGAAAGCTTTGAATATTACTCCACGTGCTTCAATAGGAGACAGGATGGTACAAGGCACTGTAGGAATCTTCCTATGCAGTTGTTTAGGGCACATCACTCTATGTGTATTCAACATATGGTGCTGCACCAAAGATAAGAATCGTTACTACAAGGGTAATTTTCTCTTTACTATACCCTTCTGTTTCCTGTCAAATCACAAGAAGTACTATTCAAACGTTTCACATCAGCCCAGACTCCTTGGCACACCCTTGTTTCTTTTATTTTAAAAAATGCATTACAATAAGCTTGCAGTGTAAAGCTAGTGTAAAGACAACGTTTATCTTTTAGGTAATTACTAGCAACATTTAAAAATGTGTTTGTACTTTCTGTTTGATTTTAAGGTTGCGTTAGGACATTTTAGTTATGTATGTTTTGTTACATTATGTAAACAAAACTGCTTCTTTTCACCAGAATATGACATATCACATCAAGCTATAACATACCACTATCACAAAATGACTCACCAGCTGGAAAACTAACTATGCTACCACAAAAGGCCAGCCCAACAGACCATAAAGCGCTATAATGTAGCAACACTTTCTTGCGCGTACAAAACCAATCTAAAAAAAAAGCGCTGCTACATTGTTGCGCTTTATTACGTTGTCTACAATGTAACATTGTTTTTTTTTTTATGTTGCAATTGCCCGCAAATGTATTTTCAGAAGCATACGTTTGCAAGCTGAAAAGAAAGCTCAGTGGGGACAACAAAATAAGCAGATAAACAGGCACAAAGGCTGCCTATGAAAATATATTTACGCAGAACTGTGACATTAAATAAAAAAAAGTTATAGATTAGCAAAGGTAATAAAGCTCTATAGTGTAGAAGCGCTTTCTTTTGATGTTGCTTTGGAACATACTTGTCCATGTTTTGCACTCACGTTGCTCAATATAAACACAGTTTTTTTTTCTGCACACGTAATAAAGTGCTGCATGTTATGGTTGTGTGTAAATGTATTTTAAAAGCTAAACGTTTGTGTGTTTGTATGGTAACCGAAGCTGCGTGGTGACAAAATAAGCAGATAAACACACAAAAGTTTGCTTTTTAAAAACACATATATGTGCAATGTGACATCAAACAAAATATAACATTATGTTATAGCAACCATAATACGTCACTATAATGTAGCAACACTTTCTTTTGTGATTGCCCTTGTACATGCAAGAAAACGCTACTATAATATAGCGCTTTATGCACTTTATCACTTTTGCTGCAGATAGAGGAAGAAGATAAATGGAAGCGCTTTAGTTATATGCCGAGCAACTGGAATTATGTGGCAGGAAAGGACCAATTTATGTGGCAAGAAAAGTCCAATTAGGCCTTTATAACGCCAATGTTAGAAATGGGGTTTTTGGTTGGCAGTTAGGTTGCCCTCTGTCCAAGCAAGAACCCTCACTCTAGTCAGGGTAAGTCACACACAATCCAAAATCAGCCTGTGCTCACCCTCCGGTAGCTTGGCACGAGCAGTCAGGCTTAACTTAGAAGGCAATGTGTAAAGCATTTGTGCAATAAATCATACAACACCATAGCATAACACCACAAAAATACACCACACAGTATTTAGAAAAATATATAATATTTATCTGGGTATCTTCAGGTCAAAACGATCAAAGTTGCAATATGAGTTTGTAAAGATATCACTAAAAAGTGATATAAAGTGTCTTAAGTCTTTAGAAAGTAAACAGAGTCTCTTTCAAACACAAAGTACCTGGTTTCTGGTGGAAAATCTCCTCAGAGGGCCACAAAGGAAGAGGTGCGTGGAAAAAGGGTGTGTGCGTCGATTTCTTCCCAGCACACACGGACTTGCGTCGTTATTTTCCACGCGGGGAAGTCGGGCGTCGTTTTCCGGCGCGCGGACAGTCTCTTTCTGTGGGTCGCGGGGATTACCAGATGTCCCGGGTCTGTGCGTGGATTTTCCTGCTTGTTTTCCGGCTGCGCGTCGTTCTGCGGGGCTGCGCGTCGAAGTTTCGATCTCACGGCAGGCGTCGCGTCGATTTCTCCTGCGGAGTCGGGCGGCGTTGTCCTTGCGAGGCCGTGCGTCAAAGTTTTGATCTCACGGCAGGCGTCGCGTCGATTTCTCCTGCGGAGTCGGGCGGCGTTGTCCTTGCGAGGCCGTGCGTCAAAGTTTTGATCTCACGGCAGGCGTTGCGTCGATTTCTCCCGGGAAGTCGGGCGGCGTTGTCCTTGCGAGGCCGTGCGTCAAAGTTTTGATCTCACGGCAGGCGTTGCGTCGATTTCTCCCGGGAAGTCGGGCGGCGTTGTCCTTGCGAGGCCGTGCGTCAAAGTTTCGGTCGTCCCGAAGGCGTCGCGTTGATCAGCGTCGGTGTGCGGCGTTTTTCTTGCTGCGGAACAAGCTGCGCGTCGAAAAGTTCGGCGCACGGAGCGTCCAAGAGGAAGAGTGAAGTCTTTTTGGTCCTGAGACTTCAGGGAACAGGAGGCAAGCTCTATCCAAGCCCTTGGAGAGCACTTTTACAGCCAGGCAAGAGTTCAGCAAGGCAGCAGGCCAACAGCAAGGCAGCAGTCCTTTGTAGAAAAGCAGACAGGTGAGTCCTTTGAGCAGCCAGGCAGTTCTTCTTGGCAGGATGTAGTTTCTGGTTCAGGTTTCTTCTCCAGCAAGTGTCTGATGAGTTAGGGCAGAGGCCCTGTTTTATACTAAGTTGTGCCTTTGAAGTGGGGGTGACTTCAAAGAGTCTCTAAGAAATGCACCAAGTTCCCTTTCAGCTCAATCCTGTCTGCCAGAGTCCCAGTAGGGGGTGTGGCAGTCCTTTGTGTGAGGGCAGGCCCTCCACCCTCCCAGCCCAGGAAGACCCATTCAAAAAGCAGATGTATGCAAGTGAGGCTGAGTACCCTGTGTTTGGGGTGTGTCTGAGTGAATGCACAAGGAGCTGTCAACTAAACCTAGCCAGACGTGGATTGAAGGGCACAACAAGATTTTAGTGCAAAGAAATGCTCACTTTCTAAAAGTGGCATTTCTAGAATAGTAATATTAAATCCGACTTCACCAGTCAGCAGGATTTTGTATTACCATTCTGGCCATACTAAATATGACCTTCCTGCTCCTTTCAGATCAGCAGCTGCCACTTCAACAGTGTATGAGGGCAGCCCCAATGTTAGCCTATGAAAGGAGCAGGCCTCACAGTAGTGTAAAAACGAATTTAGGAGTTTCACACTACCAGGACATATAACTACACAGGTACATGTCCTGCCTTTTACCTACACAGCACCCTGCTCTAGGGGTTACCTAGGGCACACATTAGGGATGACTTATATGTAGTAAAAGGGGAGTTCTAGGCTTGGCAAGTACTTTTAAATGCCAAGTCGAAGTGGCAGTGAAACTGCACACACAGGCCTTGCAATGGCAGGCCTGAGACAGGGTTAAGGGGCTACTGAGGTGGGTGGCACAACCAGTGCTGCAGGCCCACTAGTAGCATTTAATCTACCTGCCCTAGGCACATGTAGTGCACTCTACCAGGGACTTACAAGTAAATTAAATAGTCAATCATGGATAAACCAATCAGTAGTACAATTTACCCAGAGAGCATATGCACTTTAGCACTGGTTAGCAGTGGTAAAGTGCCCAGAGGTCAAAAGCCAACAACAACAGGTCAGAAAAAATAGGAGGAAGGAGGCAAAAAGTTTGGGGATGTCCCTGTCAAAAAGCCAGGTCCAACAGCCAATAACTCTAACTCTCGCAAATGCGAGACCTATTCAATTGCAAATGGTTGTTATGGTAGCTGCTGTCAATCTCTATGTACTAGTTGTAAGAGAGCAATCCAGCCCTTATGTACCACTGGTCCACCTCTGAGGTCATTTCAGCTTCGCTCCTTCTCTTCCCATCTGCACTGTATCCACTTCCTGTTGGATGGGCATTGCCCTGAGAAGTAACTAGTTTAGATGGTCTGAAAGCAGTAAGATTGAACAAGCTGTTATTATAAAATGTTTGAAAATGTAAACATGGCTGTTTTCCACATATATTAAACACACATAGGGGGTCATTCCGACCCCGGCAGGCGGCGGGCGCTGCCCGCCGGGCGGAAACCTCCAAAAGACCGCACCGCGGTCAAATGACTGCGGGGGTCATTACAACTTTCCCGCTGGGCCGGCGGACGATCTCCAAAAGATCGCCCGCCGGCCCAGCGGGAAAGCCCCTGCAAAGAGGAAGCCGGCTCTGAATGGAGCCGGCGGATTTGCAGGGGTGCGACGGGTGCAGTGGCACCCGTCGCGATTTTCAGTGTCTGCAAAGCAGACACTGAAAACCTTTGTGGGGCTCTGTTAGGGGGCCCCTGCACTGCCCATGCCAGTGGCATGGGCAGTGCAGGGGTCCCCAGGGGCCCCACGACACCCGTTCCCGCCAGCCTCTTCCTGCCGGTGTAAACCGCCAGGAACAGGCTGGCAGGAAGAGGGTCAGAATCCCCATGGCGGTGCTGAGGATTCCCTGGGCCAGGGGAAAACCGGCGGGAAACCGCTGGTTCCCCTTTTCTGACCGTGGCGGTAGAATGGCCCGGGAAGCACCGCCAGCCTGTTGGCGGTGCTTCCTCTGCCCTCCACCCTGGTTGTTTGAAACCGCCAGGGTCGGAATGAGGGCCATAGTTCCCTACCCTTCTTCGATTCGTTCGTTACCTAAGAGACTGACCAAACAAGAATGCACTCCAATGCCACAACAACGTGCACTTCACCACCAGTAACCATACCGCAAAGGTCTGCGGGGGCCACATTCAACCAAACCCGGGCAGACCCTGGCAGTGTCTGGGCCCGGTCCCAGCACTTCCACAGTACGGCCAAACAGAGCAAGGAAGAATGTGGTTCATTTTAAGGGGCATTTAATTCATCCCCTAAAAGGTGTACATTTCAACAGACTCCTTTCAAAGTGTGCAAGTTTAAATGCAGTCCTTGTAAGCTGCAGTTGTAGGATGTCAGCACGTGATTCAAGTTTCCAAATTTCACACTGAGGTGCTCTATTTGGTATAAGGCTGGGGGTCCGATTCACAATGGTAAACTTACACTTTTGTGTAAGTTCATGATTTTGTCCCGCTCACAAATATATTTTATGAGTAGTATCTTTACAGAGTCTCTGCGCACATAAATCGATAGACAATTGTATTTTTTTATTTGGGTAGTCTCTGCCACAGGTGTGGACACGCTGCAGTCCTAAGGATACTCCTTTTAAAATTCCTTTGTGAATAGAAAAAAAAAACTACACTTGTTTACATTTGTGAATATGGATCTGAGTCTTTTACATAAGGCTTTAGATTTTGTAGGAGCAATCAATCTATTCACTTATGAACTACTTGGGTATAAGTTTGACACATTTTGGCTTACAAATTTTCAGGCGTCCATATGACATTTACAGGGATTCTTGAACGATTTATAAAACTATTCATAAAATTACAAATATGTAACATTATGTCTGGCTATGTTGAAGTACTAAACTACATTACAAGAAAAGTATATGATCCTACTACACAGCTGACCACAAGTTACATTAGCAAAGAGCAGCTGCTGCAATCAGTAGGGTTTATTTGTATTACAGGAGCTCCATGCACACATTATAGCTTATTGTGTGGGGGTTATCTGCAACAGCACACAACAGCCAGGGCTAAATGGTGTGAATACTTCAAAACAAATTCTTATTTTCTTTATCTTTTTCTGAGGTAAAAGTAACTGGGCTCCAAAAAGGTCCACCTGAAAACCTAGGAATTCCAATGATTGACTTGGTATCAATACCGATTTCTCCACGTTCACAAAGAACCCCAAATATTTTATAAATTTCCTCATCATATGTAAATGCTCTATAAATTACCTGGCTCATCAGGAGTAACTTGTCCAAATATATTATTTATTAAACTTTTCTCTCCCTCAGAAAGGCTACCACCGGCGTAAAGCAGCCAGGGTGGAGGACTAACCAACGGGAAGACAACAAAATTAGTAAACAACATTTAATCCGAGGTATCTCCGTGAATCCTTTTCCATAGGAATTAGGAAATACCCATCCTTCAAATCTAGTTTTACTAACCAATCTTTTTGCTGCAATATATCTTCTATAAGATTTATGCCCCCATCTTGAAATGCCATGTAAACTAAATATTTGTTTGGTTCTCTTAAATGTATCACACGGCACCATCCTTTGTCTTTCTTTTTCACCAACAAAATTTCACTCACAAAACCATCTTTTGAATCTACAACCTGTATTTTAGTGTCTTTGTGTAACATTTGAAAAACCTTCACATCCTCCAATTCCATTTTTCTTTGTGGAAGACAACCTCCCGGACTTGAGAGACCTGAATAGGGGTTTCCTAGAAGTCTATCTTGAAACCTGATACAGATTGCAGAACCCAGGGATTGTTTGTCGCTTCAACCCATTTCTGAATAAACAATTTTAACCTTCTGGCAACCTTTGCTTGGAAAGATCCAGAACACATTGCTCCAATTATCTTCAAATCCTGCACATTGAGATCTGGCTCTTGCTGGTTCTAGATCTTCCTATTTGCGGGAAGAACCCTGATGAGGTTTGGAAGCCTATTCATAGTCTCTTGAACCCTGAGAATATTGGTTTTCAGAACAGAAGTGAGACCTTCTAACACTTTGACTGTTAGCCAGACCCTCCAGTCGGCCATTGCAAAAAACATATGTGCTGAACATACGCCTCATTTTGTTTTGTGCTTTGCTCAAATACATAAAGGTGGATAAGTATTTTCCCTTTGTCAAAAGAGTTAGCCCCCCAGGTCACCCTCAGAATCTGTATTGGCCAATTCAATCAATTTAGGACTTATTTTCGTAAGAATGGCTTCTTTCTCTCTCATATCAAACCTGTATTGGTGTTACCCAGAAAGCAGATTGCCAGCCTTGTGGTACATCAATGTCCACATCAGTGTCATTAATATAAGCTTCTTTGGCCATATCTAAAATATGTGCCAGAGGAACTAGGATGTCCAAAAGACTGTACTGGCATTTTTTAAGGCACATTTCTAACCCTTGTCTAGGCTCTTTACAAGATTTAAACAAAAATAATTAAATCAGTATCCAAAATTGGCGTATTACATATTTTGTCATGTGTTAATGGCATAGGGCATTCAGCCCATATGTCTCTCACAATGCCTTCTCACCCATTTTTGTAATTAATCTTGATACATGTGTGGCAGGCCACCACTTATAACACACGTGTGTGTTATCATACCTGGGCTAAACATTTCTTTCCTCAGAAGATCTTTGATGGGCTTAAAGGATGTAGTTGAGGCAGCCTGAAGATCATCCAGACTCCTAAATGCATCCAAACCTTCATCTGTATCAAAACCAAACTCATCAAAGTCTTTGCGATTATTATGGACATTGAGGAAATCATCTATGCTAATTGAGTCCAAGTTGTCCATTGTGCTGCTGAGGACACCACACCCTCTTGTGCCACATTGGACAATATCACCTTTTGTAGTGCTAAGACTACACCAATCTTTAGTAACTCTAAGGCTACCACTCACAGAAAAAAGGGGTTCATCCCTTCATGACCTTGACCCAATGGGGATGTGTTTGTTGAGATGTTTTGACTTCTCTAAAGCTTTATCACCTTTTTTAGGGATTACGGCTGTATCTTCGTCAGAGAAGGACTCTTCCTCTGAAGGAGTGCTTTTCTTCCTCTTAGAAACCACCCACAGCCCTAAAAACTACCCCGCAAACCCGGACCCAGATCCACTTATTTCTCCCATTGCTTCCTCTTCCTGCTCCTGACAGCTAGACCAAGCTCTCTGCCTGAATCAAGCACATGCGTTGTCAAGGCACATGTGTGGTTAAGGCAGACACCATGTGTCCATATGTGGTTCAGGCATGAGTGGTTTAGCTTGTGGGAAAATGCCATGCATGTCTTAGCTTGCGCTGTTAAGGCCATTTCCCATATTAAAGAATATTATTTATATGTGTGCTACCATTTAACAATATAGCTCATTAAAGAAAAAACAACAGTTAATCGTAAAGAATTAGAAACCCAATGAAACCAAACAATGATTAACCCATGAACTGAAAGAGTTTATTCCATATATTGGATTCTAAGAGAATAACACACAATAAGTGATAAATATATAGAACAGTTGAATAAAAAACGTATCTGTTGAATGGAGCCGCTAATAAAAGAGGAAGAGAGCTGTTGTCGTGGACATATATACTGCACTATGGTTCTGGATTAGAACGCTTTACTTTTGATGTTTTTATGTTTTGCATGTTGGGGCAGCAATAAAGGTTTTATGCATAATGATAGCCTCCTGTCTTGTAATAAAATTGACACTCTACATTTGGCGCTGTCGCCATCATATATTCCTGGAGATTAACACATGCATCTACAATCTTAAAGCATGCAAATAAAGTATATTGCAATGACATGTAGACCTCAGGTGTGGCCATAGTGCATCTGGGTTAGCTCCTCATGGAGGGCATATAATTCTATATATTCAGTTACGCCTTCTAGGTGTTCTAGTCATGAGTCCTCTAGGGTCATGAAAGGATTTTATAGTTTAACAGTTTTGCCACTGAACGTATCGGCCTACTTAATTATCAAAGGATTCAAACAGCATTTTTTGGTCAAAAAGCACATAATGGATTCTGGTAGTGGGGGGGTTAAGTAAAAGGGGAGTTGTGCAAGCTTTAGGTTTTGTAACTAGGCATAGTGATTTTATGAAAGCATTTACTAAGCAAAAGCCAATGTTACTGTTTTCACTAATTGCCTGCTGTCCCCTCGGAGTCACAGCAGTTCTGCAGGTCCCAGAAGAAAATGCCTCTCTTAACACCAAAATATATAAATCCTCAATCTTCACTTCTGTTCAGATTTGTGGGCAAGTAAGTCATCGTTCATTACAGGTATGATTTACAAAATCCTTAAGACAACTTAGCTCATATTAAACTTAAATTAATTGAGAGAAGGTGTAGATTAATGCAAGCCTATACTCCAGAGACCTTTAGAGACATGCTAGTACCTGAATGGCATTTTCCATCTTTAATCTTGATGTAAAAAGAATGACGTGAAACAGGTAATTTTCTTGTATTCCTCTGTAAGAAATCAATTTACCTTCGAGTGATGTTTTCTATGATTTGGTGTTTTTTCTTTGGGTGTGTTTTCCGTGGGGTGATATTTATTAATGTGTGTTTTTGTCACTGGTGAACCATTCCCCTCCTACTCTTCGTTCTCTTTCACTTTTATCGCGATTTTATATGTACCTGTTTCTTTTAATCCTTGCTTTGCCCCTTTTTTCATCTTACTTCAGCTAATACCCTTTCATTTTAGAGCAATTGTACATATAATATACACACTCGCAGGGAGTTTCAGCCAGCTCTCTTCATCCATGGGTCAGTTGTTGTGCCCTTCACATTTTGCCACCCCCCCCTCCACATATGACACCATGGGCAGTGGCTACGCCCACTTCCACTATCCGCTTAGAAGTGAGTGCCCTTCAGAGTCAGGGATGCTGGGCCACTCTCTCACTGCTTTCTTTCATTTTGTGTCTCTCAGGAAGCATTTTGAGTAATGTTATTTTGCATTTTAGATGATGGACCAATCCCTCAACTGGCATAAGAATTATCACGAACAATGGCCGTAATACTTCCACCAACTGCACTGTGCACCCCCTACCCCCGGACTGGACAACTTACATTTTATTACAATCTTCACGAACAATAACTCAGCAACGCTTTCTGATGTGTATCTCCTACAGCCCTTTTGAGCAGGTATAATATACCAATCAGAGACTCAATGTTGATCTAATATGCATGTTTATACTCCTAAAGCGATCAACATATGAATATCTGGTGTATCAACCGCAAAGAAAACATGAATGCATTAAATGTTTTATGGTGTTTTAACGTTCCCTCCTCTACGGTAATTGCAATCATTTTAGTTAATTGTGCAATAAAGTATAATCTAATTTTCCTTGTAAATGTGCATTCAGAAAGGACAGGCACGAACTGGGTAGTCCCTTTCAGCTGCCCTTCACTCCTGGGCATCTGCTGGTTTCTCTGTGTGTCCTTGTAGCCCACCCACTGTCCTGCTGCTGGAAGCCTATTGGTAAGCCGAAATGGATCATCCAACAGCATCAGTCTGTGAGTGGATGAGCTATTTGTTGAGGTGGTAACGACGCAGTGAGGCCAAGAGTATCAGTGGTTATGACCGGAGATGCAAACTTCGGAACTGGGAAACCCGGTTCGCCTCTCTGCGTTTGCACCTCTTTGTGTTGTCACCTCAACATCCTGTGATTCTGGGCAAATTGCTAACACACCAGGAAAAAAACAAGCATTGGCAAAGTCACCAGGTCTTGTCTATGCAATATCTATTCTCTGTCATTTTTAGCCATATTATAAAGCCAATGTGATGCATGGCTGAAAGAGAAAGTTATGATGCTCGGTGTTGACCATGTCGTATAACTTTTTTCTTTTTTTTTTTTACTTTCGGGCATGCTGCGCACCAGCCGCGCTGCTGTACAACACAGCTAAACCAAACATTGACAGACCAATAGGTCTTGCACAGACCTATTGGCATTGCCACTGCTTAGGAATAAAAAGAGGTATGACGCTGCCATCGCTGGCTACGTCATAGTGTTTTTGTTGCTGGGGGGAGGAGAGAAGGGCAAACAACAATGAGAAGAGCGGGTCGGGCAAGCAACGATAAGGGTGGGGAGGGCATAGGGTACGGGGCAATCAGTGATAGAGAGGTGTGCAGGAGTAGGGGCAAGCAATGATGGGCGAGTGTGCAGGGGGTAAAGGGGGTAATACGGAAGAAGGGATGTGGCATTGGAGGGGAGGAAAGCAGTAACTCGCTCCTCGCCTTGTAAGTTAGGCTGATGGTGCGGTGAAGTGGCTTGTGGCATAAGGAAAGTCGAAGAGTTCTGAGGCCATAGTACTGTGCTGAGGGGGGTCCTGGAGCTCGCCCCCCGAAGTACCGAGGCGGCTGCGGGGCCTTTGTTACGCCACTGTGCTTTACAGTGGGGACGCATACTCCGGGAGGTATGTGCCCATTGAAGTTTGCACTGTTATGAGCCGTGCAAGCACCGACCTTGCACACTGCGCACCAGACTTGCTGAGGCGAAGGGGTGAAGAGCATTAACACAATACATTCCCGGGAGAGTTTCATGATTGCACACAGCAGGAGCCATACATGACTGGAGAACCGCGACGTTATTTTTCGTTTCTTGAAGTGAACTCCAAAGGACGTCACTGGGACGTCCTTCCTGTTTGAAGTCAGTAAGGCCAGAAAGGGCGCGTTTTCGCACAGATTAGAATGACACCTTTTGTTATCCCTGCCACTGAACTGAGCAGGGTGTTCGATAATGTGAGACACGTGCCATTCTGCATGATGTATTAGTCTGCAGTGTTACGCGTACTTCTCTGGTTTACTGGGTTCTTGCTGTTACTGGCGTAGGATTTGCAAAACATATTGCTCTAATATTGTAATGAGACGAGTGTCTCAGCTGCAGAAGGGAAAACATGACAGCGGTCTCGGATATTCCTCTAGTAATATGCCTGGAGTCTCTCAGTCCCTCTGGTGCATAATGTTCTTTGAAATTATTGCCGACCCCGACTGGAGAACATCCATGCAAGCCAAAGGGGGAAAAGGGCAAAGAAATAATCAGGGTGCTCGGACGCGGTCGCCAAGCATTAGCTGATGGAGTCAGTCAGTGTGCTGACAATGAAAGGTGATTTATGAAAATATTGCGCGGCTGGTGAGCTTTTAAGTAGCCCGAATATGGCGTCCCATGTTACTCTGGGGATAAGAAGAGGAAGAGGACAGGCCTGGCACTCCAGCCACAGAGAAACATGGCCACAGTTCTTGCGTGTTACGTGACACGGGGGTTGCACACTCGGGGTAGCATTGTGCCACTTTTAATATGATGCAGCGTTTTGGATACCTATCGCCACATTGGCATCAAAAAATGACTATGTCTACTTAAAAGTGGGCCTGAATTTTGGACCAATATGCCTCCAAGCAGCAGCTCACGCAGGGCCAGCTTTAGGGTTGTGCGGCCTCACCAGATGCTGACCTGGACTGGGGGCGCTGACCTCAGGGGGGCGCTGTGTTTAATAATAACTTAGGAAACTTGCATTTAAAAGTAACTGCTGAAAAGTCCCATGTGTGTCCAGCCTTCAGGGAACAAAGGGGCATATTTATAATGCCCTGGCGCCACCTTGCGCCACATTAACGTCATTATTTTTGACGTTAATGTGGCCCAACAAGGAAAAAATCAGTGCGCCTTATTTACAGAGTGGCGCAATGCATGCATTGCGCCACTCTGTATGTCTTTGCACTACATTATGCCTGCGCCAGGCATAAGGTATGCAAAGGGGGTGTCCCCCGTTAGGTGGGCCAAAAAAATGGTGTGAGGAAAGAAATCTATGAGATTTCCTTGCCCCATTTTTTACGGCACGTTTAACGCCTGCTCAAGAGCATTCATTAAAAGGGACTTCCGTTCTTTAGAATGGGCCCCAATGTACTATGCAGGAGTAGCGCCAATAGAGGGGGGGTGGAGTGTGCCCTTAACTGCACATATCTATTTGTCCGTCCGTTCTAGTGTTTGACAGCCGGGTTAGAAAAACAGCACAGACTTCCTGTGCCTGAGCGAGCGGCAAACCAACCCGATCAGGCCAATCTCCGTGCTGCTCTCATTCTAGGTAATATCATGATAGCAGTGCAGGATTGCACAGGGAGTCTTTCATGCTGTCCCAGGGACTGCTGGGACCAGGAAGCAGAGGAGCGCGAGGCAGACAGGAGCACTAGGTAAGTATTTTCTTTTTTTAATTAACCACATTCCTCCTTCACGCTCCTCAGTTGTGCTCCGCCCTTGCGCTTCCCCTCCATACACCCTCTGCCCACTCCACCACTTATAATTTGTCAGCCGCCGCTGTGTTTAAGTAGTGGATGTACGCCCAGGATATAGCGTGTAGTTTGGGTGAGATGTTGCTCACAGTAATGGAGAACATTGTGTTACCGCCCATGCTTATTATTTTTTTAATGTCATGCTGATTTTGCTGCCATAAATACTGTTATGAGTTCTGTGTGGGATATGCAGGTGAGATATCGCTCCTCATAGTGGAGGACTTTGGGTTTGCCATTTTTTTGTGCTTATTTTGCTGCCACAGTGTTGTGGGTTCACCTTTAAGTGCCTAGATTGGGCATCCCTGTTTGAGATTTTAGGCCTATAGCCAGTACCTTTAAGGTACATAAGCATTTAATTGGCTTTTGTTCATTTTGTTGTATTTTACCACAGCTAGATTTTCAGTTTGTTGCTTTTACATTTTATCAGCTGCCATTCTCAGAAAACTCATTTTGCTTGTGTCCCACATTTCTCTGCACTTTGTATGTATTTTGTTATATCATCTGCACACAGATGCTATAATTATCCAGGATATTTATAAATATTGTTGCTACAAGAGTACAAAGTCACAGACACATAATCACACCAGGGCTGTTCTCAGAACACAACATGTTTTGTTATTAAAACACCACACATGCCAAAGGAGATTATAGAGGACATTCCAGCCAGAGAAGCTATCTTATGCTGTGTGCAACTTTGTCACAGCTTTGCTGATCTTGGTCTTATCTTCCCAGCTAACTGGGAGGACTGTCAAGCAGACCAACAGGCAAGACCCTAGCCTATTTCTCAGGTATGGGGCTCCTTCCATAAGACTAGTAGGGGCAGAAGAGGCTAACACCGCATGTGTCTTCTGAGACACATGATTATTCTAGGATGGTGGGACTGTTTAGCTGTTTCTCCCTAATGGTCACAGTTATCAAAGTGTCATGTTTCATCCTCTTAATAATCGCAGCTCGTGTATTTCATAATAGAATGCAGTAATTTGAATAAATGCATTGAAATTTGTCCTGTATCTCTGTGCCTGTCATATGTGAGAATGTTCAAACAGTTTAAAGCACACTGACTGACATCCCAGCCTTTAAATCAACCCCATTGCATCATGATAAATGTAATTTCTAAATATCGTTACTTTTGAAAATATTTCACCATCAAAATGGGTGCAGGCATTGCTGTACTCTGGACACAAACGTGTTTCTGGGTTAAATCCCTTCTTCAGCAGAGAAACATGAGACCATTCCAGGGTGCTGGAAATGCCGCCATTAATCAACTCGGTTTAAATACCTTCACTGGCATGTCAGGTGCTTAGAGCTCGTCAGCCCGGTGGCTCAAGGGAGCCTTTTTTAAAGGTACAAACAGTTTAAAGCACACTGACCGACATCCCAGCCTTTAAATCAACCCCATTGCATCATGATAAATGTCATTTGTAAAAATATCGTACTCCGTTTCTTTTGAAAATATTTCACCATCAAAATGGGTGCAGGCATTGCTGTACTCTGGACACAAACGTGTTTTTGTATGCATGTGGTCAGATACGCCCACTGTGTGAATAATTTATAGAGTTTGTATAATTTATAGGACTTATAGAAGCTAAAGTCTCTAATGTTTTCTGTTTGCCTTATTATTATTTTGTAAAAGGAGGAGATGCGTTATAATCTGCTATGCTTGTAATGCATTCTGTGCATGCTTGCATTGTTCTCTGCTCTGCTCAGCCAGTGTGTGATGTCATGGAATGTTGGTGAGTGCCTGAGGAGACATTTAGAGAGAATGGGCTGAGCAGAGAGAATTCTGCTGCTGGTGGGGTTTCCTTATTAAGTAACTTGTAACTTATCCTGTAACCTATTAAGTAAATCTATAACCTTTATCCTACAGTAACAGGCTACCTGACTCATACTTGCCAAGAAGGAATTCTTGATTTTAACAGATCATTTTCTGAATTCTGCCCCAGTATCATGCCAGAAGCAGCGCTGTGTTGTTCAGCGCAGTCTTTGAGTTCACAGGCAGTAGCGCTACGAGAGAGCGTGAAAAACAGAGAAATGATGGAGAGAAGGCTATATACAGAGAAGGAGAGACAGAAGTTCATGACAGTTAGGGATGAGAAAACTTGCATATCAGAGTTTTCAATCTCAATTTCATTGCACCATATCTTTGAAATTCTGGTGCTGTTCTGCTCTTTTCATTTGCCTTTCGCACAATGCAGTGCAGCAACTTCACTTGGGGCCAGATGTAGGAAGCATTTTGCATGGTGCAAACTGCGAAAATCGCAGTTTGCGCCATGCAAAATGCTCATCACGATGCTCATTCACATTTTGCGAGTCGGTACCGAGTCGCAAAATGTGAATGCGACTCGCAAATAGGAAGGGGTGTCCCCTTCCTATTTGCGACTCGCACCGCAATGCTAAATTGCTTTGCGACCGCTTTTGCGGTCGCAAAGCAATTTTGCAGTGGTAACCCATTCGCAAAAGGGAAGGGGTCCCCATGGGACCCATTCCCCTTTGTGAATGTTGCCAAAACTGTTTTTTCAGAGCAGGCAGTGGTCCAATGGACCACTGCCTGCTCTGAAAAAACGAAACCAAATGGTTTCATTATTTTTTTTGTATTGCAACCCGTTTTCCTTTAAGGAAAACGGGCTGCAATACAAAAAAAAACTGCTTTATGTAAAAAGCAGTCCCAGACATGGTGGTCTGCTGTCTTCAGTAGGCCACCATCCCTGTGAGTGCAGGGACTCGCTATTATGGTCGCAAAATGCGACCCACCTCATTAATATTAATGAGGTGGGTCTTTGCGACCCCATAGCGATTCGCAGACGGTGTCTGAGACACCGTTCTGCATCCGACTTTGCGAATCGGAAATTGCGAGTCGCACCAACTCGCAATTTCCGATTTGCAAAAATCGGAGTTTCCTACATTTGGCCCTTACTGTGTTGTGTTGTGTTGAATGTAAGTAAATATGCCCCTCAATGATTTAGCACAGGTGTCTGAACATACATTTTATCTTGCACCTTGTACAGCACTTTGTTGCCTTTACCCTAGGATCACGCTACTGAAATACCACATACATACAGACAGACAGACAGAAATTCACTGTTTGTTTAAAAAAGGCTACTTTTAGAAGAATTATGGACCAATCCAGCCAAAGTTCCAGCACTGAGCATTTTTCTGGCAGGCTGCAGTGTGACACTAGAAGATAGTGAGACCGGTAATGATATTTTAGGCATTTCTAATCCCGCTCTTAATTCTCCATTACCTGGAAAAGTTGAAATTAAAACTTTACAGAAACAGGTTACAGATTAAATCTCTCTATTCATAGCTTCCTACTAGTCTGTCCCACATTCAGCTCTTGAAGTGTTTTTGCCTCAGAGCCTAGAGCACTGCACAGGGTGCAGGAATGATACTACACCTAGAGGTGGACGGGCCAACACACTAACAAGGAGAGCTGAACCAGAGCTGCGCCAAGGGCCCAGTTTGGCTCGTAGAGCCTTTGCACACGCCAAGCCATGGAACTGTTTGCCATGTAAATCATTCAACAACCACCTCTTAAAATATTATAAAGTCTCATCATAATTTTTAAAAAGTGCATTTCTTTAACAAGTGGAAGTTTTCACAAGAATATGTCACATTATAACACTGCACTGAGAAGTACTTATTAAAAGTGATAGTTTATAAATATCAACTTAGAAAACTTCTGCCACCCCACTCTGGCACCAGTGCCATTAGTGAGCTAAGAGGCAAGACAGTTGTCATGTGAACCCTGTATGTGACCCAGATTGCTATGGGAAGCAACATTGTAATCGGTGCCCCTAGAGTTATGCGAATGCTGCATTTTCCACATAATCCATCATCTGTTGCATAATCTGCAGATTTTACCAAACAAAATGTTTCTACCTTAAATGGTTCAAAGGTAACTAAAACCACATGACATGTGTTGCGGTGCAGTGGAAGGCCCTTTACAAAGATTGACATCTGTCTAGTCTGTTGCTTTTTGTTATACTTGGGTGTTAAACAGGTATGAATGAGATATAACCTATGCCATATTGCTAACAGGTGTAAAAATCCACAAATAATGAAGTAATACTATCATAAAATGTGCCATGTTATGCCACATAATGTGCTTTTTCTTGCTGTATAATTCAGTCAACCCTGCTGCATAATCTGTCCCTCCCCTGCTGCATAAATGCAGTGGCCCTGATTGCAGTCTATTAAACTAAACACAAGAGGTATAAAATATTTGCATAAGATCACACAAATTGGTTAAGGGGAATGTTGGAAATTGCCTTTCTGCAGGGTCATCCCTAGACTTTTTGCCTTCCTCCTTCCCCTTTTTTGGACCTCATTTTTGCAGGTTTTTAGACTCTGCGCACTTTACCACTGCTAACCAGTGCTAAAGTGCATATGCTCTCTCCCTTTAAACATGGTAATATTGAATCTTACCCAATTGGACTATTTAATTTACTTATGAGTTCATAGTAGAGTGCACTATGTGTGCCCAGGGCCTGTTGATTAAATGCTACTCGTGGGCCTGCAGCACTGATTGTGCCACCCACTTAATTATCCCCTTAATCTTGTCTCAGGCCTGCCATTGCAAGGCCTGTGTGTGCAGTTTCACTGCCAATTCGACCTGGCATTTAAAAGTACTTACCAAGTCTAAAACTCCCCTTTTTTACATATAAGAAACCCCTAAGGTATGCAAGAGGTTACCCATAGGGCAGGGTTCAGTGTAGGCAAAAGACGGGACATGTACCTATGTAGTGTACATGTCCTGGTAGTGTAAAACTCCTAAATTTGTTTTTACACTGCTGTGAGGCCTGCTCCCTTCATAGGCTAACATTTGGGCTGCCCTCATACATTGTTTGAGTGGTAGCTGCTGATCTGAAAGGAGTAGGAAGGTCATATTTAGTATGGCCAGAATGGTGATACAGAATCCTGCTGACTGGTGAAGTTGGATTTAATATTACTATTTTATAAATGCCACTTTTATTAAGTGAGCATTTCTCTGCACTTAAATCTTTCTGTGACTTACAATTCAGGTCAGGCTAGATTTAGTTGACAGCTCCTTGTGCATTCACTCAGACACACCCCAAACACAGGATACTCAGCCTCACTTGCATACATCTGCATTTTGAATGGGTCTTCCTGGGCTGGGAGGGTGGAGGGCCTGCCCTCACAGAAAGGACTGCCACACCCCCTACTGGGACCCTGGCAGACAGGATTGAACTGAAAGGCGACCTTGTGCACTTCTAATCCACTCTTTGAAGTCTCCCCCACTTCAAAGGCACATTTGGGTATATGAACAGGGCCTCTGCCCCCACCAACTCAGACACTTCCTGGTGAAGAAACTTGTAACCAGAACATGCATCCTGCCAAGAAGAACTGCCTGGCTGCCCAAAGGACTCACCTGACTGCTTTCTGTGAAGGACTGCTGCCTTGCTGTAGCCCTGCTGCCTTGCTGCTCTCCGGCTGAGGTGAAGAAGTGCTCTCCAAGGGCTTAGATAGAGCTTTCCTACAGTTCCCTGAAGTATCAGGACCAAAAAGACTTCATCTCTTCAAGAAGGACTCCTTGTGTGGAGAAATTTGACGCACAGCCTGCCAGAAACGACGCACAGCCTGCACTGCTGTAAAAATTTCACAGCACACTGAACCGGAATGACGCAGCCCGACTTTGCATCGAGAAGATTGATGTAGCGACCGGAAATTCGAGGCAGGGCCCACTGGATCGACACACAGCCAAGCCGGAATGACGCAGCCCGACTTCCAGAGAGGAATTGAGGCAGTGCCTGCCGTGAGGTATAAAATTTGATGCAACGCTCACAGCTCCTGTGACTTCGTCCTGCCAGCACAGGAAATCAATCCACAGTCCCCGGGGCGTCTAAAAACCCCGCAAGCCGAAGAGGATCCACGACCGAGTGCCAGAAATCGATGCAGCGCTGTGTGCGGCCCGAGAAATCGACGCACACCCCTTTGTTTCCACGCTTCTCTTCCTCTGAGGTTCCTTGCAGAGATTTTTCACGTGAACCAGGTACTTTGTGCTTGAAATAAACTTTGTTTGCTTTTAAAAGACTTAAGACACTTTGGGGGTCATTCTGACCCTGGCGGTCCATGACCGCCATGGCGGAGGGCGGCGGAAGCACGGGCAACAGGCTGGCGGTGCTTCCTGGGCGATTCTGACCGCGGCGGTAAAGCCGCGGTCAGAAAAGGGGAGCCCGCGGTTTCCCGCTGGCCCAGGGTACCCGCCATAGCGGCGCTGCTTGCAGCACCGCCATGGGGATTCCGACCGCCTTCCCGCCAGCCTGTTTCTGGCGGTGTCCACCGCCAGAATCAGGATGGCGGGAACGGGTGCCGTGGGGCCCCCTAACAGGGCCCCACAAAGATTTTCACTGTCTGCTTTGCAGACAGTGAAAATCGCGACGGGTGCCACTGCACGAGCCGGCTTCATTGTTAAAGGGGCTTTCCCGCTGGGCCGGCCGGCGGTCTTCTGGCGGTCGCCCGCCGGCCCTGCGGGAAAGCCAGAATGGCCGCCGCGGTCTTTATTTTCAAGTGATAGCTCAACATATACTTATTTCATTTTAATCTTTAATCGTTTTGACCTGCATCTTATCAGATAAATATTATATATTTTTCTAAACACTGTGTGGTGTATTTATGTGGTGCTATATAGTAAATACTTTACACATTGCCTTCTAAGTTAAGCCTGACTGCTCAGTGCCAAGCTACCAGAGGGTGGGCACAGGATAATTTGGATTGTGTGTGACTTACCCTAACTAGAGTGAGGGTCCTTGCTTGGACAGGGGGTAACCTGACTGCCAACCAAAGACCCCATTTCTAACAGGGAAGCTGTGATTTATCAAGGTTTTGCAATTTCATTTCATGCAAATTAGCCACTAAGGCCCATATTTATACTTTTTTTGCTCCTTATTTGCGTCATTGTTTGACACAAAAGCAGCACAAATGTACAAATGTACAAAATATAAATGTATTTTGTACGTTTGTGCCGCTTTTGCACCCAAACAATTATGCAAATACACCACAAAAAAGTATTAATATGGGCCTAAATAGGTGTCCATTTGTCTCACCTTTTTACCTCTTATGTTGATGCTGCGTTTTTACCTCTTTGTGCATGAAGTCATATGAAAGCTTGGTTCGTTATGGGCTTGAGATTCTAGTGGGACCTCAAGCTGAGCCAGAGAGAAGCTTCAAGCTAGAGTCTGGATTGAGCTATCATCGGCTTGTCCACCGCTACCTTTGTCCCTGAGGGGGCAAGCTTCACTTCATGTGGAAGTCGGCATGGCAATCTTGGTTGGCACCACCTCCTAACCCTAAAAACACAACTTCTCCACATATTCCCTTTAACACCTCCCTCCACTGGTGTCTCTTATCTCTACATAGACCCTCTCATATGTATTTAATTCATTATAACACTACTCATCGCAAGTATGTAAGGCAGGGTGTTGATGTAGGTTGCATTACACACCTATTATCCTAGAGAATCCTATTTAGAAATTTTAGAATAATGAAAGATTGGGAATACCAACTGCAAGGAACTAGGTGACAACAGCAGTATCCCACTGACCCATCTACATACAAAAATAACATTTGTTTCATGTGGATGTTACACCTTTTGCTTTACAGGAGGTACAATTTCACACTGCACTACTTACAGTCTGTGCTGCACTATATGGACTCTCAAGCCTATGAAGATATTTTAAAATACAAGACCCTCCCTAAGGCCCCTCCATCATACTCCCCCCTGGGGGTTGGCCCCGGGATATAAACAGGATGCCTATCCTAGACCGGGGCAGGAGGAAGCGCACCACATTCTGAGGCTGGCCCATTGTCATTCTGCATGTGACAATCAGCCAGCAGACAGAATGACAATGGGCAGGGTGATTCTCAGTGCAAGGTAGGGAGGGGCTGCTCTTGCACTGAGAGGAGCAGTGGGAGTAGCCCAACAGGGAGTTCTTCGTAATTCAGAGGTTTCTGCAGGGGTGCAGCCAGTGATGGCTTTAGGGTGGTGTGAACGGTGCAGCCACACTGGGTGCTGACCTGGATTTGGGGGCTCTGACCTCAGGGGGGTGCTGTGTTTTGCAATAACTTACTAAAAGCACCTGCTGAAAGTCCCTTGTGCGTCCAGCCCACAAGAATCAATTAAAATGTCAAGATACCTTTTGTGATTAATGTTCCTGCTAGGGAGAGAGACTGGAGTTTTGTCTAGTGGCAGCTCTGACTCGCCATAAAGTAACATAGAGAATTAATGTGCCAGCTGCCAAGAAGACAATTAAATTTTATGCAGATAAATGAGTGGATTAGTAAAGCCAGCCTACACAAGAGCTTTGAAACAAATGCATGTATGTGAAATGGGGGCTATGGAGCGACGAGGGGCTCATTTACCGAGCGGTAATAGGGATTCCGAGGAGTTGGTCAAGGGGAGGGGGGGTGCCAAAAGAGACTTTAGCACAGGGCACCACCAGTGCTAAAGCTGGCCCTGGGAGCAGCACAGCTTGTTGAAATCCCCAGAATTACAGACAAAAGGTGTCAGCACTAGGTATCATCACAGGCAACAGAAGTGATGCCCAAAGAAAGGACAGTCTGTGAAAATGCAGACTGCTGGTCATCCTTAAGTTCACTGCTGCTTGGAAGCAGTGGAGGCCTTTCTAGTGGTGCTTGAGGAAAGGGAGGGGGTTGCTACTTTGCTTGCACAGATAATTTATACCTGTTTAAGTGAGTAAAAAAAATGTTTTTAATGCTGATGGCTTTTGTTTGTGTACTTGAATGTGTGTGCTTGTGAGTGCACATCAATGTTTCTATATTTGTATGTGTGTGAGCATCATGCACACAAGTGTACATGTTAGTGTGTGTGCATGTGAGCGAGTCTTTAAATCAGTAGCTGCATGTTTGTGTTTGCTCATGTTTCTCTGGGTTCACCTAAGTACTTGTGTTCATAACTGTGTGTTCACATGAGCATGGGTTCAAATCTTGGTGTCGCTAATCAGCCTGTCATCCTTCTGAGGTCAATAAAATGAGTAACATTGAGCTGGGTTAAAATAAACATGTTACTCAGAGACAACACACCCCAAAGGCTGAATATGTGTTTTCACAAATATATGTTATGTATACATGAGAGTGTATGTGCACATGAGTGTATGCTTGCATGTGTCCACATCCATGGCTGTTGGCTAAGTGTATTAGAAAGACTGGAGCCTCACCCAACAGTTCCGAATTCAGTGAATGTGTTTGTCAGTCAAAAATAGTTAAATGAGTGAGTTACCAAAGGTTGTGTGTTGATGTGGTGGTACCTGTGTATATGTCTAGGAGGACTTAAATAGTTAGTGGCGCTGCGCATCAGGAGACCCGAAAAACCTCATTGTGAATTGCTGAGGCATAGCCAGCAAGAGTAACATGTGTGTGTGTGTGTGTGTGTGTGTGTCTGTGTCTGTGTGCATGTTTATGTGTGGGTTTAGATTAACTGCATTAGCATCAACGCAGGAAGACTTCTAATTTCTACCTGCAGGTCATTACTAAAGAGCTTGGGTGGAGCCCTCCTAACATCAGGTGTGAAATATTGGACTGCTGGTGTTCAGGAATGAGTATATCCGTAGAGATGTGTGTGTTTGGATGAGTATAAAGAGCGAGATTCAGCTGTTACTGTTGCAAGAAAGTTGTTAATAAGAGCGTACAGCAGATCAGTGTGTCTTCAACTGAGAACAAAAGTGATGTGAGGTGCTGCAGGTCAGTCCTCGGTTGCACT
Organism: Pleurodeles waltl; assembly: GCF_031143425.1. Lineage (NCBI taxonomy): Eukaryota > Metazoa > Chordata > Amphibia > Caudata > Salamandridae > Pleurodeles > Pleurodeles waltl. The sequence goes on along the minus strand of NC_090442.1, from coordinate 84,869,484 downwards.
AGAAAACAAGGTGGTCTCGCATTAGCGAGGGTTAGAGCTGTTGGCTTTGTAAATGATAATGACAACCTTGCATTTGGGACCTTATAAATATTTAGCCCTGCAGCACATTAAACCTTTATCAGAAAGCAATTGTGTTTGTGCATTCTTACATACACCTGCCATTAGACTATAATAGTCTGAATAGCCCATACAGAGCACCACAGTAAAAATAGCATTTGGAAGAAACATGGTCCTGTAAACATATAGTCAGCCCTTAGAGGGCATAATCACAAAAAAAGAATGATAAAGAATATTGCATTGTAACCATACGATCAGCCCTTTGAGAGCATAGTGTATTATACATTTTCAGGTCTAGCAGGCCTTTTAAATATCATTTAAGTTTGGAGTCAGTAGCAAAAGGGTGCGGTGCCCAGGTCGTTATTAGATGTCTCTGTAGATTCAACAGCAGAAGGTGCAGTATCAGTGGTTATGGCTAGATGTTCCTATAGATTCAAAGGCAGAAGGTGCAGCCTTAATGGCTGTGGCTAGATGTCCCTCTGGAGCGTACTAAAGCCTACCAAGCTAGTAATGCCTTGTGGGAATTATCGTCCTTCAACCCCCGGAATGCATAATGCATTTACAAGTTCAGCAAGGCTCTCAGAATATTATTACAAACAAGGCCCTTACAGCAAAGTCCTGTTAGCTGTTAAAACAAATGTTCCAGCTATAAGAGTGTGTAAATATGCATTTAATGGTGGAAGAGGTTATTATTTTTGCCCCCCCTCTAACCAAGGGTGGCCCACTGTGAGAAAGTAGCCTCTTTCTAGCCTTGTTACCCCCATTTTTGGCCTGTTTGTGAGTGTATGTCAGGGTGTTTTCACTGTCTCACTGGGATCCTGCTAGCCAGGGCCCAGTGCTCATAGTGAAAACCCTATGTTTTCAGTATGTTTGTTATGTGTCACTGGGACCCTGCTAGTCAGGACCCCAGTGCTCATAAGTTTGTGACCTATAGGTATGTGTTCCCTGTGTGATGCCTAACTGTCTCACTGAGGCTCTGCTAACCAGAACCTCAGTGGTTATGCTCTCTCTTTACAAATTGTCACTAACAGGCTAGTGACCAATTTTACCAATTTATATTGGCTTACTGGAACACCCTTATAATTCCCTAGTATATGGTACTGAGGTACCCAGGGTATTGGGGTTCCAGGAGATCCCTATGGGCTGCAGCATTTCTTTTGCCACCCATAGGGAGCTCTGACAATTCTTACACAGGCCTGCCACTGCAGCCTGAGTGAAATAGCGTCCACGTTATTTCACACCCATTTTACACTGCACTTAAGTAACTTATAAGTCACCTATATGTCTAACCTTTACCTGGTAAAGGTTGGGTGCTAAGTTACTTAGTGTGAGGGCACCCTGGCACTAGCCAAGGTGCCCCCACATTTTTCAGGGCCAATTCCCCGGACTTTGTGAGTGCGGGGACACCATTACACGTGTGCACTACATATAGGTCACTACCTATATGTAGCTTCACAATGGTAACTCCGAATATGGCCATGTAACATGTCTATGATCATGGAATTGCCCCCTCTCTACCATCCTGGCATAGTTGGCACAATCCCATGATCCCAGTGGTCTGTAGCACAGACCCTGGTACTGCCAAACTGCCTTTCCCGGGGTTTCACTGCAGCTGCTGCTGCTGCCAACCCCTCAGACAGGCTTCTGCCCTCCTGGGGTCCAGCCAGGCCTGGCCCAGGATGGCAGAACAAAGGACCTCCTCTGAGAGAGGGTGTTACACCCTCTCCCTTTGGAAAATGGTGTGAAGGCAGGGGAGGAGTAGCCTCCCCCAGCCTCTGGAAATGCTTTCATGAGCACATTTGGTGCCCATTTCTGCATAAGCCAGTCTACACCGGTTCAGGGACCCCTTAGCCCTGCTCTGGCGCGAAACTGGACAAAGGAAAGGGGAGTGACCACTCCCCTGACCTGTACCTCCCCTGGGAGGTGCCCAGAGCTCCTCCAGTGTGCTCCAGACCTCTGCCATCTTGGAAACAGAGGTGCTGCTGGCACACTGGACTGCTCTGAGTGGCCAGTGCCACCAGGTGACGTCAGAGACTCCTTCTGATAGGCTTCTTCAGGTGTTGCTAGCCTATCCTCTCTCCTAGGTAGCCAAACCCTCTTTTCTGGCTATTTAGGGTCTCTGTCTCCTGGGATTCCTTAGATAACGAATGTAAGAGCTCATCCGAGTTCCTCTGCATCTCTCTTTTCACCTTCTGCCAAGGAATCGACTGCTGACCGCGCTGGAAGCCTGCAAAACTGCAACATATTAGCAAAGACGACTACTGCAACTCTGTAACGCTGATCCAGCCGCCTTCTCTACTGCTTTCCTGGTGGTGCATGCTGTGGGGGTAGTCTGCCTCCTCTCTGCACTAGAAGCTCCGAAGAAATCTCCAGTGGGTCGACGGACATCCTGGTCCCTCCTAGGCCACAGCAGCATCCAAAAACCCTTACCGCACAATTTGCAGCTAGCAAGGCTTGTTGGCAGTCTTTCGGCGGGAAAATACTTCTGCACAACTCTCCACGGCGTGAGGGATCCGTCCTCCAAAGGGGAAGTCTCTAGCCCTTGTTCTTGCAGAAACCTACGCTTCTACTGTCCAGTAGCAGCATCTTTGCACCCACAGCTGGCATTTCCTGGGCATTTGCCCATCTCCGACTTGCTTGTGACTTTTGGACTTGGTCCCCTTGTTCCACAGATACCCTTGACTGGAAATCCATTGTTGTTGCATTGCTGGTTTGTGTCTTTCCTGCAGAATTCCCCTATCACGACTTCTATGTCCTTTGGGGAACTTCAGTGCACTTTGCACTCACTTTTCAGGGTCTTGGGGTGGGCTATTTTCCTAACCCTTACTATTTTCTAATAGTCCCAGCGACCCTCTACAAGGTCACATAGGTTTGGGGTCCATTCGTGGTTCGCATTCCACTTTTGGAGTATATGGTTTGTGTTGCCCCTATCCCTATGTGTCCCCATTGCATCCTATTGTAACTATACATTGTTTGCACTGTTTTCTAATACTATTACTGCATATTTTGGTATTGTGTACATATATCTTGTGTATATTTGCTATCCTCATACTGAGGGTACACTCTGAGATACTTTTGGCATATTGTCATAAAAATAAAGTACCTTTATTTTTAGTATATCTGTGTATTGTGTTTTCTTATGATATTGTGCATATGACACTAAGTGGTACTGTAGGAGCTTCACTCGTCTTCTAGTTCAGCCTAAGCTGCTCTGCTAAGCTACCATTATCTATCAGCCTATGTTGCTAGACACCCTATACACTAATAAGGGATAACTGGGCCTGGTGCAAGGTGCAAGTACCCCTTGGTACTCACTACAAGCCAGTCCAGCCTCCTACACCCACAAGATGGCCTGGACAGAAACGGCACATCATTGTGAATGTTTTGGTGGTGGGCCCATTGCCCTAGGACCAACACAGGTTGAGGTATGGCCAAAACTGTGTTGTAAAAGGAATGCCTGCAAAGTATTATGGAGTTTCCCCAAGTGCAGTGAATATTGTAGTATTGGCTCTGCTTTTGAGGATTCATTACTGGATCGATTTCAAGCTATATAAAACAGCATTTACAAAACACACGCATGACACAACTACTTGTAATTTCTGACTGTGTAAAGCAAGGACCAAGCGATGGGCAAACGTGAAAAACGAACTGCATGCTTGAACACAAGTGCATACTGACAAACACGAGAGCCAGGAAACAAAGAAAAATAGTCCGTCCAAACAACAAAAAAGCATTTGAGGCGTAATTACACTGTACTTGGACAGTCCTCCTCAGCCAAGTACAGGAATTGACTTATCAGCTGCCAAACCAGTTAGGAGGCAGCAAAACAAGAGCAACACTGCCTTTAACCGATCTTAAGTGGCAGACAGGAGCAAATGCCTATACACCATCCACCAGGTCTTGCAGACAGCGCATGAGCGCTGTCTAGGTTCAACCTAAAAATGTGTACTATCTGACAGGTGTGGGGTACTGCAAATTAGAGGAGGGGTCAGCACAGCTGTGTGTATCAATCAGGGAAGTGTGTGTGTGTGCATGTGTATTTGTATGTGTTTGAGAGAGAGAAGTGGAGCTGCAGGAGGTTAGTAGTGGTATTATGGACGTGCATTTGCAGAGTGGTGTGTTTTGCTCAGCAATAAAATTATATTGAATGCTTCAGGTTTCTGCTAGTCAGAACAAAATCACATTGCCACTGCTGTGTGTGAACCTCATTGGATTTCAGGGGGGCTGCATTAAAATCATGAAAGAGGTTCATTGTGTGGGATATGGGTCACAGTGCTAATATCTCAAGGTTACCAACCTCGAAAGAGAGAGAGAGAGCACTTGATGAGTTTGTTAGGGCCAAGTCCTGCACCAAAAATTGCACACATAGCAATGCCCTGTCAGTTGCACTATAATCTACTTCAGGTATGTGTGTATATAGTATTTATGCAAGCCTAGTCTAAAGTCAGTCAAGCGCTATACAGATGAAATGGGAAAGGGAAAGTCAACAAGTGATTGGAGGTGTAGATGGGTGGCTGGGTTTGTTTCTAAATTGTGACAGGGGTGGGCTGGTCCTGATGCAGTTACCATTCCAAGTCCTGGGTTCACAGATGGAAAAGGTCTGATGCTTTGCTTTTTTGCCCTTCTTTGTCTCCAGTCCTGTTTGTGCTCTGTGTGGGTGCTGAGGGTTATCAAAGGTAGTGACTTTTCTGGGTGGATTAGCTGTCTCTTAATTAAGGCAAGATGGTACCAGGATATCTTGGTTTTCTTAGTGATGTCTTCCTTCATAGTAAGGTCAATATCCTGAGTGAATCCCATTGACCTGGGTGTAAGCAAGGCTTTGACTCTGTTGAGGTTCAGGTTCTTGAGCTGCTATAATCTCACAGTTGCATATGTAGGTTGTTCGGGACCTGAGTGATGAAAGTTCCCTCATAATGTCGTATGTAGGAATATTTTATCCTGGATTGTGGAATCCTTCATGTGTCAGTTGCCATGAGGAGGAAATGAAATCTTTGCTTAAAACTTCCTACAAATGTATCACTTATATATCAAGCTCATCAAGTGAGCCAACAGAAGGGATACTCATTGGAGCATCCATACAATTCCATATTCTTTATGTCACATAAACTAAAGATAGAACACAGTAGCAGAAGTCCAAGGTCCCCTACAATCAGCTCCTGGCAAAACAGTGTGTGACTTTGGTTACAGTGTTGGGCCTTGCTTGTTTTGGCTAGTTAGAATTAAGGTGTGCAGAGGGAAAAGGGTAGCCACTCAAGAGGATGGGAAGCATTATATGTGACTCTTCTTTTTAACTGTAGGTACTATTATTTTGTCATTGGGTTCTTCTGCTCTTATGCCACATTTGTCTACCTACAACAAAAAGTTACTCTGTAGCTCAGTAGCTTGAAATCTGGAAAACAATCTACATCCAACAAAACTGGTATAGAATGTGCAAACATCTGGAAGGAAAAGGCAGCAAAACAGCCTTGCTCCTGAATAGTCTAGGTATCACAATTTTTACTGAACAACAATACTGGATTGAATATGGAGTAGCCCTCAAAATTGACATTTGGGACTTTTTCAGAAATTGGGACATTAAACTATATGTAGCCCACTGTTCAATCAATCAATCAATCAGGAATTTATAAAGCGCACTACTCACCTGTGAGGACCTCAGGACGCTGTGGAGGGGAGGGAGGAAAAGGGGAGGTGCTGCTACTGCTCAAACAGCCAGGTCTTGAGAAGGTTCCTGAAGGTAAGGAGGTCTTTGGTCTGGCGCAGGTGGGTGGGAAGAGTGTTCCACATTTTGGCGGCAAGGTGGTTGTAGTTCTACGGACGTGTGGGATGGCGGCGAGGGCGAGGTTGCGGAGCGGAGATGCCGGGTCAGGGTGTAGAAGGAGAGTTGTCTGTTGAGGTATTCTGGCCCGGTGTTGTGCAGTCGTTTGTGAGCATGGGTGAGAAGTTTGAAGGTGATTCTCTTGTTGGCTGGGAGCCAGTACAGGTTTTTTAGGTGGTCTGTGATGTGGCAGTGCTGGGGGATGTCCAGGATGAGGCATGCAGAGGCGCTCTGAATGCATTGCAGCCTCTTCTAGTGTTTGGCTGTGGTTCCTGGGTAGAGGGCGGAGTTCCTGCTGGAATCCAGTTCTGCCTAAGATGATTTGCTTGTATGACTGCTGAAAAGATCTCTGAAGTGACAGATGAGCCCCAAACGTGAGATGCCAAGTGTAGACTAGTAGAGCCAGACGTAGCAAATCCCGATTTTGCAAATCGGAAATTGCGAGTCGGTGCGACTCGCAATTTCCGACTCGCAAAATCGGATGCAGAACGGTGTCTCAGATACTGTCTGCGAATCTCAATGGGGTCGCAAAGACCCACCTCATTAATATTAATGAGGTGGGGCGCATTTTGCGACCCCATTGAGATTCCCTGCACTCACAGGGATGGTGGCCTGCTGGGGACAGCAGACCTCCATGTCTGTGACTGCTTTTTAAATAAAGCAGTTTTTTTTTGCATTACAGCCCGTTTTCCTTAAAGGAAAACGAGTTGCAATACAAAAAAGTTACGAAACCATTTGTTTTTGTTTTTTTAGAGTAGGCAGTGTTCCAGGACCACTGCCTGCTCTGAAAAAACATTTATGGCAACATTCACAAAGGGGAAGGGGTCCCATAGGGACCCCTTCCCTTTTGCAAATGGGTTACCACCAGTGTGACACTGGTGGTAACTGCGTATTGCTTTGCGACCGCGTTCGCAGTCACACAGCAATTCTGCATCGTGGTGCGAGTCGCAAATAGGAAGGGAACACCCCTTCCTATTTTCTGGGAATGTGCATCGTGATGCACGTTTTGCATGGCGCAAACTGCGATCTTCGCAGTTTGTGCCATGCAAAACGCTTTCTACATCTGGCCCATAATTCCTTCACTTCCAATTCCAGGATTATCAATGTAAGTTTCTTAGGTAACAAGCTGTACTCCAATCCTTCCCTTTAACAGCAGCTACTAACTGCCACACAGAGCATTCCATTCATCCTTCCCTTCCATTAAACCCATAATATTCTACTCAAGAATTCTAAACACTACGTCTTTGTTACAGACAAACTAAGAAAACAAAAAAATTAATACAATATAAATACAGGATATGAATAATGACATCATCACAATACAGGAACAATTGTAAAATGTACTAACTTAACACTACTCGCTATTATAACGTAAGATAATACAAACCTAACTGGAAAACACAGTGAAATTATTATTTCATTTTTACACCTCTATAGGATAACATTTTGCTAATTTATGAACATCTCAAATATCATCATTCTACTACCTCACTGTATTCCCTTTTACTTCCACAACCTTACAGGGTGATGACCAAACTGAATCACCCTTCCTCTCCATTCTTCCCTTCTTGTACCTGACTCAGTCATTCACCACAAATGTGCACAACTTGCATCTTGAACACAATGCATGCCTCAATTATACTTTTTTCTGATATTTACATAGCCTTTCTTTCACCTTTTCCATATCACACCTCACAGGCAAGTTATTCTTCAACCACCCCAGAAACATTCTAGAATGAGGCTCACTATCTTTCAGTAAATGGAAAGGTGTAACACCAGTTGCTGAGTGTAATTCTATAATTTCACAACATCCTTTTGAACTCTCTCTTCCAAAATAACTTATCACTAGCAATCAATTGCATGCTGTTAGACACAATTCAACTCAATCTCTCCACCAAAGCCATTTTCTCTTGGATGATACAGCACAATTTGATAGTGAATCACACACTTTTTAAGTAGAGATTCTTCCATACATCTGGATACAAGTTGTGGACCATTATCAGTAACTGTCTCCTTTGGTCACCCCTCACATACAAACACGTTTGTTAAGACACTCCTCAACACTCTTGGTATTGGCATGATTCATAAACTTCAACTTAGGCCTTTCAGAGAAATAGCCCATTAACACTAAGACATACATTCCGGAATATCCTCTGACATAGAATGGTCCACTTGTGTCTAAACCCAAATTCTTCTATGGGCCACTAAGAAATTCCACAGATGTTATAGGCATTTCTTGTGACTTATGTAACTTGTCACTCTACACGCTAGACAATTCGCAACAAACCTTTTAATTATGCTTTCAATACCAGGCCATCAAAACTGACTCTTTGCTTTTCTGTTCATACTAGACATTCCACTATGCCCCTCATGTAGTAGACTAACCAACCATTCTCTCCAGTTTGTGGGAACAACCAATCTACAACTACGATAAAACTTTTCATCAATCCACATCAAGATATTCCAAACCACATTGTAATCAACCAATAATGAAGCCTCAGATGGTTCCCTTGGCTATCCCTCCACCAGACATCTTTTGATCATCATCATAACTTCATCCAAATCCTCCTCTTTGTTCCACTAACAACTTCATTGCAGTACTCTGATACAGCAACTATGAAAGTCTCCTCATCCTTTCCACACCCATCAGGAACACAGCTCTACCCCATTGCAAAGTGGAAGTCAAGGAAAACAATTAGCATTGATGTTGATGCCCTGGAAAAATACTTAGTATCAAAATTAAATTCCTGGAGATAGTAAAGCTATTTCACCAACCTCGGTGTAGTCGTTCCTTTAGTTGAAAACAATTTGATTAGTGGCTTATGATCCATCCTTAGTTCAAACAAACTGCCCCAAATTAAAATTAAAAAATAACTGATCACTCACCAGCATGCTAAGCCCTCCTATTCAATCACACTCTATGTACTGTCAGCTCCCTTATGATTTGCGGGAAGCAAGCACAGCTACTCTTTCCTTACTATTCCACTCCCTCATCAGACCAGCTCCCAAACCGTACAGGATAGCATATGTCACAAATATAGACTGGTCATTCACATCAAAGAGTTTCAGATTTATAGCATCCACAATACTGTTTTAAATCTGAGTGAATGTGGTCTCACACTCCGAAGTCAACAATTTTACATTCTTTTTCAAGAAGTCCTGTATCTCCCTAGTCAAGCCCGAAGATGTTCAATGAACTTGGCAGAATACTTAGCCATCTCCAGGAGCAACCTCAACTGTTATTTATTCTCAGGAGATGGAACATCCAATGTAGCTTTTACAAATGTAAGTTTAGGACTTACACCACCCCCTAGGATAGTGTGACCGAGATATTTGTTCCACCGGAAACTTACACTTGCTCAAATTTACTGTCAAACTAGCCTCACTCAATATTCTCAACACCCTCTCCAGTTTGGCATTGTGAACGTTGGCATCTTTTCCCCAGAGGAGGATGTCATCTTGGAAGAATTTTGTGTTAGACTTATTCACAAATATCTTCTGCATGACCCTTTAGAAGACTGCAGAAATAGAGGCCAGTCCAAATGCTATTCACATAAATCTGTAACAACCTTCATATGTATAAAAGATATTAAGTCCCTCATTATGACCCTGGCGGTGAGTGATAAAGTGGCAGTAATACCGCCAACAGTCCAGCGGTAATTACCACCAAATTATGACCATGTCGGTGAGAACTCCCATAGACAGCCAATGTACCACACCATCCTCCACGGCGGAAACACCATGCACGCCTGTGGTCGCCATCAACAGCCAGACGGGAGACAAAGTACTGCCCACCATATTAAGACCCTACAATCTGCCACATTTTCCGGGGCGGTACCAATACCATCAAAGGCCTGGCGGAAACACATCACAGAAGAGAAAAGACTCACCATCGGAGACACAGGGAAGAACAATGCCACAATGGAACCAGAACGAGAGTGACACGCACAACACACACCAGACACACGCACCATACACACGTCAAGCTGCACACAAAAAACAATTTGCAGCCGATACACAGCAGAATAATGCAAGGACAACAGGAATGCACCTAGGTAAATGTGTTAATATCAACAGCTAATAAATAAACCAATTGTCTGTGAAACAGATATGTACATGTTGGAAAATGGACTATTGGTAAGGGCTGGTAAGTACCTACACTTAGCAATAGGCCACTAACCTCCACTTAGGTCTCAATTAATTAAACCCAGCTCAACCCTTGGTAGCTTGGCAACGAGCAACAAGGCTTAACTTACCAGACCTATGTGTAAAGCATTTAAAAATCACAAAACAGTAAATACGTAAAACACAAAATACAATAAAAATCCAACCCCAATTAATAAAAATAGATTATATTACTATCTTTAAAATTACACCAAAACAACTAAAGTCGGATATGGGGAACCGGAGATATGAATTTTTAAAGAATTAATGCTTTTTTGCGCTTAGAAACGAATAGCGCCAATCTGGTCATCTGGTCGCACCTCGACCGGGCAAAGTCAAAATTTGAGATGTAGTCGTTTTTTTGAAGATTTCCTTCAGCGGGACCAAGTCGCCAGTCCAATCCGACCTCCTGGAACCCTTCCTCGGATACGCATCACGGTAGCCCTCGGTGAAGATGTTTACCTTCTTACTTAGTCGTTTTTTCAATATGAAAATCCTTCGAACGGGGCAAACCTGAATCTTGATTCGATGTCCCTGGAGCCCTCTTCAGATACATTGCCTGGGAGGTCCCGGTCAACTTCCTAAGTTCGGACGTAGTCACTTTTTCTGAAATTTTCTTCACCGGGACGAACCTGCAAGTCAGGCCAGGTCACAGTTGAGGCAAGCCAGCTAGAGTTGCCGTGGCGGGTCGGTCTCTTTATGGAGCTTTTTTCCAAAAGATTTCCAAACTTTTCCAAACATTTGTATCTTCTTCCAGATGTTACTTTAAGGTTCTTTTGAGGTTCACAACTCACCCCAAGGTTGCAGAAGCTCTGAGATGCTCCTTGAGGGTGAGGACTACAACTCTCAGAATGCGCCTGGCACAAACTCCTTTTTGGCCACTAGACAGTGGTTAGGTGGTCAGTTTTTTCAGGAGTTGGTGCAGGGGACTCTGGCTAGCAAGTTTTCACCTGTAGCAAACATGGAGTCCCTCCTTGAACCAGTTGAAGCCAGGCAAAGTCCTTCTTGTGGTGAAGCCCAAGTGTGCAGCTGGTGCAGTCCTCCAGAGTGCAGTGTCTATGTGCAGGTCAGGGGTCCAGGAGGGCAGTCCTTCTTCTTCTATAGTTCTTCCTTGTTGGACTCTGGTAGGGCTCTGAGGTGTGGGTACAGGTCTGCCAGTTTTATCCTTGCTCCTGGGTGAAAAACAGGGGGGTCCTGGTTCTCCAATCAAGTGCAGGGCCCTACCCCCTGTGATGACCACTTCCTGGGAAGTGTGGCAAAAATCAATCCCAGGGAGCAACATTCTTCCAAAATCTATATGGGCTGTAAGTGATTTTTGGAGGTTACATCTGGCTGTGCTAAGGTATGCTGAATAGGAGAAACCAGCTTCCAAAACACGTTTGTAAGTGAACAAAGCGTTGTTTATTTTCTTGCTTCAGTCACAGCATAAATTAAAATGTCCAAATAATCACCCCAGCACTGCGCCGCAGATCGCTCGACCTCTCCTCCACCAACTGCCGTCTTCTCGGCGTCCTCGGTCCCTCGCGCCCCCACACGAGCGTCCGGAACACCGAGAAAACGGCCCGTGCAAGCGGCTCTGCCACGCGTGTAGTTTCGTTTCACACACGCGGCAGACACTACATTTAGTTTTCCCTTTTTTCTTTAAACAAAACCAAACAAGACCAACCCTCCCATGAAAATAAACAATAAACCAATACCCCCAAAAACTTGGAAAACAACCAAAAACAATACATCAGTTAATAATACCTATTTCACTAGATACTTCTAAATGTAAGTAATGATACATCTTACGCTTTACATTTCAAAACATCACATTTTGCATTTCTTGAGAGAAATTAAAACTTGAGCAAACCTGGAAAACTTCGCTTAACGGTACCTCATCGGTAATTTGTGGACTCTACAACTTTTCCTAACAGGCACCAGTTCGAAGCAAGCGTCCCTTTCCTTAGGATTTAATGGTTCAACCCCACCAGGTTTATGTACAATCACGGACTCCTTCACCCTTCCATTCAGCTCACACGGGTCACTAAGCGACAAAGGAACATCTCTTGGCAAAACTTTTACCACTTTTCCCACATTCCACCAATTACGCCCACCAACCCGAACAGCATTACCACACACTTTGTCAACTCTCAAAGGTTCAGAAAACTTTGAGTCACCTTTCTTGACAAAACTAGGTAGTTTGATCCGCACCCAATCTCCAACCACAAACCGTAACTCTTTTACACTCCTTTTCTTGTCATAGTAAGTTTTTTGTTTCTCTTGAGCTTTCCTCATACCCAAACGAACCTTGACGTCAATGTGTTCTTTACACATAGAATGTTTGAAAATTTTTGACAACCAAGCTGGTCTAAATAACATGGCAGGCTTCCTCCCTCTCAGCGCTTCAAACGGAGACACCCCCGTGCTAGTGTGAGGCGTTGTTCTGTAGAACCAGAACATACTCTTTACAGCTGCATCAACCACACACCCATTGGCTAAAGCCCACTGGACACATTCAACAACCACTCTATTAAAGCGTTCAACCAAACCATTTGTTTGTGGTTGGTAAAGAGAACTTTTCAAATGTTTGACCGCACAATCACTCAGAAAACCTTCAACTTCATTTGAAACAAATTGGACCCCATTATCAGACACAAGCTCCTTGGGAAACCCTTCTTCCAAAAATATATCTCTCAGAAATGACACAACAGATGTAGAATCAGCATGACTTACAAACTTCACATGCGGCCACTTAGAAAAGTAGTCAACTGCAACATACGCGTAACGCAATTTAGAAGGAAGTGAGTTGAACGGCCCTAACAAATCAATACCAATTTTTTCCCAGGGACCTGACGGACATTCAATAGGCTTAAGTGGAGGCGTTGATGTTTTGAGGGTCTTATCACTATTGGAGCAGACGTGACAAACCTTGACTAATGTTTCAATGTTTCTGTCCATTTGCGGCCACCAATAGTATTCTCTCACTCTTTTCTTTGTAAGAGTAGAACCCAAATGACCTTCATGTGCTTTTTCCAGAATCATATATCTCATAGTTTCCGGAGGTACAATTTTATCATTTCTCAGTAACACGCCATCTTCAATTGACAGCTCATCAGATACCTTAAAAAATGGTTGAAAACTAAAATCCAAATTTTTCTCATGTGGCCACCCTTCCTCGACATACTTCATGACTTTAGTGAGAACAGTATCATTTGTCGATGCTTCCTTCCAGCACTTTTCGGAAAATGACCCAGTACGTTCCAATTCGATGGCTGCAATGAAACAATTTTCATCCTGAATATCCTCTTTCCCACCAGCATCTTCCGTGATGGGATATCTAGAGAGATAATCTGCTCTCACATTCCTTCCTCCAGAAATGTGCACAACCGAAAAATCAAATTGTAACAACCTGGCTGCAAATCTTGCAATTCTTGGTGTGCTACTCCTGACGTTAATACCATTCAAAATAGAAACTAAGGGTTTATGGTCTGTCTGGAGTAAAAAATGTCTTCCCCACAGGTAAGGTTTAAACTTCTCTATACCCCACCAACATGCTAATAATTCTTTTTCTATTACAGAATAGTGTAATTCATTTGGTCTGAGCACTCTTGACGCAAATCCAATAGTATGCTCCAGTTTTCCACTGATCTGTGTCAAAACAGCTCTAACCCTGAACTTGCTGACATCCACAGTCAAACAACACTCCAAATTATGATCATATGATTGTAACACACCAACAGCACCCAATTTTTGTTTGATATCATCAGCACATTCAGCATTCCACACAAACTCTGTTTTTGTTTTGAGCAGATTCGAAATAGGTCTGTTTATAGTGGCAAAATGTTCAATAAACCTAGAATAGAACTCACAAAGTCCCAAAAAAGATTTTACACCAATTTTGTCCTGAGGTGCAGGTGCTTTCACAATTGCTTCTACCAGACCAGGTCTGGGATAAACACCTTCTGGAGTCAAGGCGTGCCCCAAATACTCGACAGACGTTTGGAGAAACTTAAATTTTTCTCTTTTTAACACAATTCCAGCACAATTGAACCTTGTCAGTACTTGCATCAAAATCTCATCATGTTCACGTCGATCAGCCGCATGGATCAGCACATCATCCTGAAACACACACACCTTCATAATATCCTTCAGCAGCGTAGACATTATCCTCTGAAACACTGAAGCCGCCGATGCCAGACCAAACGGCATGCAACAATATTGGTACGTCCCCCACGGGGAAACAAAGGCGGTGAAGTGACGAGAATCTGGTGTCAATTCTACCTGGTGATAAGCAGCAGCAAGGTCAAGTTTTGTAAAGAGTTTAGCTCCAGAAATGCAAGAGAGCATTTCACTGATCTTTGGCAGAGGATGGGAGTCCACCCAGATCTCTCTGTTAAGAGCCCTCAAGTCAACACATACTCTTAGTTCACCATTTTTTTTTCTTTGCGACAACTAAAGGTGACAACCATAACGAAGAATCAACGGGTTCAATGATTCCTTTCATTCGTAAACTCTCCAACTCTTTTTCTAATTCATCCCTGACACTAAATGGTACACCTCTCAATTTATGCTTAATTGGAACAGCATTGTCTTTTACTTTTATTTTGTGTGTAAATCCTCTAATTCTACCTAAATCACCAGAAAAAACTTTAGGAAACTGATTAAGCAGATTTTCTATATCGGCGGAATCTCTTATAACAGTTACCTGATCACCAGTACCTGGACGCAAAACCATGCCAAACAACCCTTGATGGAACCACCCCAAACCTTTTACAGCTACATAGACCTTCCCAAAAATGTGTCGTCCTTTGAAAATCAAAACATCTTCAAAGTACCCCAATAAATCAATCCTCCTACCTTCGTACGACACTGGTGACCTGTCTGGTGGAAACAATTTTCGTGTTCCCCAATTTTGTTCAAATACCTCCTGAGTTATCATAGTGATTCTGGCACCAGACTCAGCTAACAACTTTAAATGTTTGTCACCAACCTGTATTAAAATGTAAGGATCAATGCAGTGATCAGGATTTCCACTTTTTATGTCATGGTCACCCACAGCCAAAATCATTTCTTGCATTTCATTCATCACTTCACACATTTTGTCATCACCATCACCAGTGACAACATTGACCTTAGTATTGTCACTTTTGCTACTTTGACACACTTTAGCAAAATGTCCTATTTTGCCACATAATCTGCACTGAACATTTTTTGCTTGACAGATCTTCCCTCCTTTTAGATGTGATGGATAACCACACCTAAAGCATATGTTAGTTTGTTTGAAGAAACTATTGTGTTTGGCCACCTCTCCTTTGGTGGAAGACGGAATGTTCATCTTGCGTCTGTCGTCAGATCTCTGGACTGCATTAATTTGTTCAACTTGTGCCCGTTCTAATTCCTTGGCTGATTTGATCACCGTTTCAATGCTTTTCGCAATTCTGATCGAATCCGATAAAGACGGATCCCCCAAGGACAGCAACTTTTGTTTGATAGACTTATCCGAACTGTGACAAATGAATTGGTCACGGATTAACTGATCAGTAAATGTTTCGAACCGACAATCTGAAGCAAGTTTCCTCAATGCAGATATATAGGTATTGACGTCTTCTCAATTTTTCTGTTCCCTTTTGAAAAACTTATGTCTCGCTATGACTAAACTGGGTGGTGTATCAAATCTGGTAACAAGTTTCTTAAGATCTTCTTCAAATTCATCCAGTTCTTCGCCTTCTTCTAGCTGAAGATCAGGTAAGTGTTTAAACACAGATCTTCCCTCGAACCCTAAGGAATGCAGCAACAAGCATTTTTTCCTTTCAGGTCTGAATCTTGACGCACCAATAGCCCCTAAATACGTTTCAAAAGCATCATACAACTGTTTCCATGGTATAACCGGCTCTCCAGGTGTCTCTAAAAATGGCGGTGGAGGGTTAACAGATTGCATGACAGCTGGATGGACGTTAAGACAGTGTAAAACAATATAGTAAAGTCTTTACTAACTTACTAGCTCCACCGTAAGTTGTGAATTGAAAAAAAAAAACATATAGAGTTCTTGGTTAAAAATTACCGTTTAAAGATGGCTGCCACGTTTCCTTAGGGATGTAGACTTCCTGTAGATGCACCCCTTTGACTAGAGAGTTATGGGAGACACAGCAGGAAGTTCCTGTTAAGCTTTGATCACAAGGATTAAAGTCTAGAAGAACACCAAGCACACGCGAGTTACTGATATTCTGGGGTGATTCAGTCCACAGCTCGTCGCCACATAAGGTATGCTGAATAGGAGAAACCAGCTTCCAAAACACGTTTGTAAGTGAACAAAGCGTCGTTTATTTTCTTGCTTCAGTCACAGCATAAATTAAAATGTCCAAATAATCACCCCAGCACCGCGCCGCAGATCGCTCGACCTCTCCTCCACCAACTGCCGTCTTCTCGGCGTCTTCGGTCCCTCGCGCCCCCACACGCGCGTCCGGAACACCGAGAAAACGGCTCGTGCATGTAGTTTTGTTTCACACGCGCGGCAGACACCACCCACTGGTGTGGCAAAAAATCTTAACACACCCTTCTCCTGCCCTCTTCTAATCTAATCAGGTGGGCACCCAATTGTTTGGTTTTGCAGGTTCTGAGGGAGGTGCTGGGTTTCTCCAAATGTTCTTCCCTGCCTTTGAAGACCAGTTTGGCAGTCCTCCCCCCTTCCTGCCTCTCCATCTGGTGAGAGAAGATCTCCTCCCTCAGGCACATCTCTTTGTGTTGAGCCAGGCCACTTCACGCCTCATCAAGGCAGCCTGGCCAGGCTGCCAGAGGCTGGCCAATCAGAGCAAAGCAGCAAAAACACTTCAGGGCTGAAGTTGGCAACTTTTTAGGTACAGTTTAAAACTCTTTACCTGGAAAAGTTATATTAAATCCAACAACTGGAAGTTGTGAGGTGTATTATAACACTTAATTTGGTACCAAACTTGAGGTATATTTTACTTAAGGGGACTTTTAAAATTAAAATAAAGTCTCCCCATTCTAGCCTACGGAGGCTATTCACCTCAATGAGGGAAAACAAATGTGGCTGTTTTACCTCCCCAGAGCTTATACAACTATTTCTATAAGGTCCCTGCTTATAGTTACATGGCACCCAGTGCTAGGGGCACATAGGGCACACCTTAGGGGTGACTTATATGTAAAAATAAGGTAGTTTAAGACTTTGGAACGACTTCTTATTCCAAAGTCGAATTTGCATGTAAGTGTAATGTAAAAGCAGCCAGCAAGGCAGGCCTGCCTTTAAAATGACTCTGGGCACCTCAGCAGTGCACCTATAGGGTGCCACCACCTATGCTGGGGTCCCTAAACCCACATGACCTACCATATACTAGGGACTTATAGGTAGGTTGACTTAGCCAATTATAATTAGCCTAATTTGCTTACTCATTTTATACAGAGCACAGGCCTTGGGACTGATTAGCAGTACCCAGGGCACCATCAGAGTCAGGAAAACACCAACAAAAAGTGAAAAATGGGGGCAAAAAGTCAGGGGGGCCTCTGCAGTCAGCCCTGTTTTCCCATAGTACACATGTACACAAAGGGACACTGTCCAGTCCAATGTTCAAAGGGCCCACACGGCCACAACGCACAATCCAAGGCCCAACTCAAATCCTGACTTCATCCGGGTAGAACTCTACAGGGGCATCAATTTGCAAGTGGGCAGACACCTCTGGGGGATGCTGGGGGGCCCCTCAGCCAAAGTCGGGAACAAGCCCACTGGTTCTGGAGGGGGCTCCATGTCCATTTCTCACTGCTGGGGAGTGCAAGGCCACAATCTCTGGAGTGGGTGACTCTCTCACTGGTTCTGGAGGGGGCTCCATGCCCAGTTCACTGTCCTAGGGAGTGCAAGGCCACAGTCTCTGGAGTGGGTGACTCTCCCACTGGTTCTGGAGGGGGCTCCATGCCTGGTTCAGTGTCCTGGGGAGTACAAGGACACAGTCTCTCAGGTGGGTGACTCTCCCACTGGTTCTGGAGGGGGGCTCCATGCCCAGTTCACTGCCCTGGGGAGTGCAAGGCCACAGTCTCTCAGGTGGGTGACCTTCCCACTGGTTCTGGAGGGGGCTTCATGCCCAGTTCACTGTTCTGGTAGTGCAAGCCCACAGTCTCTGGAGTGGGTGACTCTTCCACTGGTTCTGGAGGGGGCTTCATGCCCAGTTCACTGTCCTGTGGAGTGCAAGGCCACAGTCTCTCAGGTGGGTGACCTTCCCACTGGTTCTGGAGGGGGCTCTATCCCATTTCTCTCTGCTGGGGAGTGCAAGTCCACAGTCTCTGGAGTGAGTGACTCTCCCACTGGTTCTGGAGGGGGCCCCTCATACAGAAGCCCCTGGAGAGTGCCCTACATGGCTTCCGCTGGTGGTGATGGCTGCAGTGTGGTGGCAGATGGAGGTGCATACAGAGCAGCCTCTGCAGGTGGTGATGGCTACAGTGTGGTGGCAGATATGGGTGCCTCCTGGGCAGCTTTTGCAGGTGGTGATGGCTGCACTTCCTCAGCTGGTGGTGGGAGCCCCGTGACCGCTGGTGGTGGTGGTGTCACCCTGACAGCCTCCACTGAAGTAGAGGGCTTCGTCTTCTCCATGACATGGGGAATGGAATCCTTACCATTCCTGGCAGGGGTTGATGGCTTCTTCTCCTTCATGGCAGGTTGTACATGTTCCGTAGCCTTCCGGGCAGGAGTCGACGACTTCTTCCCCTTCAAAGCAGGAGGTGCAGGCTCCTTCACCTTCTTGGCTGGAGGTACAGGCTCGTTCCCCATCTTGACTGGAGATGCAGGCTTGTTCCCCTTCTTGCTTGGAGGTGTAGAATCCTTGCCCTTCATGGCTTGTGGAGTGGGATCCCTCACTGACTTCCCACCACGACTAGGTGGTGCTACCACTGGGCGCGTGGACTGTTTGGCTGAGGTGCTGGGCAGGACGGGGGGAGGGGGTGGAAGAGGTCAAGTTGGGCAAGGAAAAGCTTCTTAGGGATGGTAGGGTGGGAGGAGGGAGGAGTGATGGGAGTGGAGGTTGAGGGAGTGGTTGTAGGAGGTGTATGTCTTCTGGAGTTGGGTGCAGGTGCATGGGCAGTATGCTGATGTGAGGTGGGTGGCTATTGGGTGTGTGAATGCTTCCATTTGTGTCCTTTAGGAGGGGGACAGACAGGGTGGGAGAGGGCACAGGGACACGTGCATGGATGTTGTGGAGGTGTCTGCTGGTGAGGTGTGTGTGCTGCTTGTTGTGGTGATGCTGGTGGTGGATGTCGGTGCAGTGCATGCAGGTGTGAGTGTGGACGTGACTGGGAGGGAGGTGGAGGAAGGGGAGACAGTGGAGGCAGTGCATATTGTGTATGCAACTGTCTTGTGTTTGTGTGAGTGCTTGTGGAATGAAGTGTGGAGCACAGAGATCAGGCTTAAGCACTATGCATTGCACTGCCAGTGATATGGCTAGATGCTAAGGCAGATGAGGGCCACCCACTGCCAAATGCACTCCTCCTGGTACCCACAAAGCCCTGCCTAAAATGGAACGCTAACAAGCTAGGTTACCTGCATTTGCTATACACCCATTACCCTAGAGTTGAACCTTGCTGCAATGTCTAGCCTGGCCTTAGGGGCACCCACTAACTCACATCCACCTCCTGGATCCCACCCCACCTGCCAAATTTTGGAATGATACCCACTGTACTCACCCCCTTGTGGCTGCTGTGATTCCCTCAAAAGCCCATTCAGCTCAGAGTAGGCCACTGCCAGTATGTGGGCCATCAGGGGGGTCAGGTTCCGACAGGCACCCCTTTCTCATTGGAAGGGCCATCCCCAGCTGGGCCTCCACGGTCTTCTCTGCTCAGCGTCTCAGGTCCTCCCACCGCTTCCGACAGTGGGTGCACCGTATGCCATAGACCCACAGGTTATGCACGTCCTTGGTGATGGCAAAGAATAATCCCTTATTTTGATGGGCACTGACCTACAGAGGAAATACAGGCAGGAGAACACCATTAAACAAACAGTCCAGCCTGTCACACAAATGGCCTACCATAATCATTTACATAACCATTGGCACACACATCGCCCAGTGCACACCATGTACACCACCATTCCCCTCACCCCTGATGAAACAATGCTTGTACACACATCTCCATGCATCCTTCCCACATGCATCGTGCCCAATGAGTACTCACATGTTGAACTGGAGGCCCATACAGAAGTCCGTACTGGGATGGGAGACCTTCCACCAGTCTCTCCAAATCCTCCAAATTGAAGACAGGGACCCTTTCCCCAGTCACATAGGCCATGGTGGGTTCCAAACACAGGTCACAGCAACACATGCAGTGTAGGTGTTCTCATGTTGAATGTCAAGAAACAAGTGAGGAATCAGATAGGAAATGGCGGTCACGTCCGCACCGGTATACATCGTCACCGCCAGCGCAGATCCCCATTGGCCACTGTACCTCCTAGAGACCCATATTAACCAATGAGGAATTGCACAACGGTGCAAAACCACCTTCCGCCACGACACCCAATGTCTGCGAAATTATCTCACTTCACCTGTCCCTACATACAGGTCAGGCGGTCACCATTTCACGGGGAGACAACGGTCATATCAACATTAACTGTGTCACAGATTACATTGGCACATACCTTGCCATTAACACTGTCCCATTATATAAGTCCACCAAGTACACTCCAATTGTGACAGCCTACTCACTCTTGTATCCCTTAGATACCTACTGCTGCAGATGAATAGGAGGTGGAGACATACCCCCGCGTGTAGACCCCCTGTGGACTTGGCTACACTGGAGGACAGGCACATTATCCTCACCTATAGACTGGACAGGGCCACAGTCACAGAGCTGTGTGCCCAATTGGAGCCAGACCTGATCTCATTGATCTGTCATCCAACTGGGATCCCCCTCTTGTGCAAGTGCTATCTGTGCTCCATTTCTTGGCAACTGGCTCTTTCCAAGTGACAGTGGGCTTGGCAGCAGGAATGTCATAGCCAATGTTCTCAATCGTGCTGGCAAGAGTCTTGTCTGCCCTGGTAAAACACACGTGCAGCTAGATTTCTTTCCCCCAGGTGGAAGATTTGGCCACTGTGCAGGCCGTATTCTCTGCAATGGGCCATATCCCCATATTGCGTTTGTCCCTCCACCAGAATGAACAGGTTTTCATGAATCGTAAGAGTTTCCACTCACTGAAGCCCATATTTATACTTTTTTAGCGCCACATTTGCTAATAGGTGAGCCTTGGTCCCCACCCACTGTATGTTAGTGTATTCCTTCAGGTGTTACCCTCATACGATTGTGTGAGGCTAAATGTGGTCCCTCAATACTTGCAGGTGACTCTGGCTACCCAACCCTATCATGGCTGCTGACCCCTGTGAGGAATGCCAGGACAGGGGCTGAGGGACATTATGAGGCACATTGGCAAACCAGACGGATCATCGACAGGACCTTCAGCCTCCCGAAGGCCAGGTTCAGGTGCCTCCATCTAACAGGTGGATCCTTGTGCTACTCACCTGTAAAGGTCTGCCCGATAGTAGTGGCATGCTGCATGTTGCACAACCTGTCCCTCAGACGCCATGTACCTTTTCTGCAGAAGGAGGAGATTGGAGATGCCCCTGTGGTAGCAGTAGACCCTGAGGACAGTGAGGATGAAGAGGCTGAGGATGAGGACAACAGAACATTGGTGATCCGTCAGTACTTCCAATGACACACAGGTGAGACAGAGCAACTTCACATTCCTATGAAAATTGGTGTATTCTGTGTGGCTGTAGCATGATGGCATTAACTTCCTTTGCATCTCAACTTACTGTTACCTATGGCTTGTTATTTTACAGATGTTGGTGATATAACAATTGTGTACTGATGTGCTGACTACAGCCAGCTACAGGTCCTTATTTCTATGCTCTCACAGTGTACAGTTCATTTGCACTAGATGTGACTGTTTCTATAAATGCACATTTGCAATCCATAAAACACTAGTAGTCAAGTTGTGATCAAGGATGTTAAATGTAGTGCTAAGAAATTGAGGGGAAAGTGCAATGGAATGGGGTGATGATGGAGGAAAGTCCAGGGTATTGTTCCAGTCTGCTTGTAGGACAGGTGCAGTGTCCAAGTGGCCATAGGAAGGGGAGTGATGGCAGTTCAAAGTGGACAAGGTGACAGTGTGGGACACAAGGGGGACAATCGGGAGAGTCTCATTTCTGGGCAGTGATCTTTGCAAGTGTCTCTGGCTTCTGTCTGGGTCGCAAGTAACATTTGCAGGGTGGTTCACCTTCTGCAGGGGAGGGGTGCTGGTGGACCTTTGGGTCCAGTGGCGGGGCCTCCTGCCAACTAGCTGCAGCTGAAGTGGAGGGCTGGTCAATGGACTGGCTAGTGGTAGGGGCCTGCTGCTGTGTTGTTGCCTCCCTCATGATGTTAGACATGTCTACCAGAACCCCTGCTATGGAGATCAGGGTGGTGTTAATGGTCTGCAAGTCCTCCCTGATACCCTAATACTGTCCCTCCTACATCCGCCTGTTCTCCTGCACGTTGTCAAGGATCTGGCCCATTGTGTCCTGGGAATGTTGGTAGGCTCCCAGGATCTCAGAGAGTACCTCCTGAAGAGTCGGCACCCTGGTCCTGTCCTCTTCCTGGTGCACAGCCCAGTTGGCCTGTGTCTGTGTCCCCTGAACGGTGTGCCCACTGCCACTGACCCTAGGTCCATGACTGTCTTGGGTATGAAGTGTGGACTGGGGTCCCTGTACAGATGGGTACACTGCTGATTGACGTGTCCTAGGGACAGATGTGAGGGTATGCTGGGTGGGTGCTGTGGTATTGGATAGTAATGGGGGAAGCTCTGTGGTGGACTGTGAGTAGACTTGGCTGTCCAGTGGTCCCTGATGGGCCAGGTAGGTCATCCAGATCCTGAAGTCCAGAGTTACTGTCATCACTGGGGGCATCTTCAGTTGGGGGACTGGATAGTCGTGGCACCTCCTCTCTGCTGACATTGGCTGGGGTAACTTTGGGGATGTAAGTGATGTATTATGCTTCATGTGTGTGACATATTGTACATCCCTGGCCTCCCCTCTGTGGTTGCTGTTGCCCTGCCACCTTTTGCTTGTGTATGGTGTGATTGTTAGTTTCCTTATGCTGTACATGCTTTTGTGATGGGTGTCCATACAGGGCTGGGAGGGCTGTCCATGCATTGGTATAGCATGCAGGGCTTGGCATTGTGGTTAGTCATATGTGTAGGTGCATTATGTGGGATGTGGTGGAGTGATGGGAGCGAGGGTGAGGGTGTGAGATGGCATGCAGGTATGGGGGGTTGATAAGTGGTAAATATTGACTCACCAGTGTCCAGTCCTCCAGCTACTCCCTCAGGATGCAGTAATGCCAAGACTTGCTCCTCCCATGCTGTGGGGGAGGAGGTGGAGGTCCACCGCTGGCCCTCTGTATGGCGAGCTGGTGCCTTGCTGCTATAGAACGTACCTTCCCCGTAGGTTGTTCCACCTCTTCCTGATGTCATCCCTTGTTCTTGGATGTTGTATCATGGTGTTCACGCTGTCCACGATTCTCCGCCATAGCTCCAACTTCCTTGCAATAGATATTTGCTGTACCTGTGCTCCAAACAGTTGTGGCTCTACCCTGACAATTTTCTCCAACATGACCCTTAAATCCTCATCAGTTAAACAGGGGTGCCTTTGTAGAGATATGGGTGTTGGTGAGAGTGTGTTGAGTAATGTGTTTGGGTGTGTGAAGTGGGGTGCATGAGGGATGTATGGGTGTAAGTGGTTTGTCTGTCCAGTTGTCGCAGTGGTCCTGGTGTCAGTCCGGTGACAATGATTTATATTCATAAAAGGTTGTGGGTAATGTGGGTGGGTGTTTTATAGTGGTGTGGGTGTGGTGTGTGTATGAGTGTCAGGTGTATGTCTTTAGTATTGGCCAATGTGGTGTTGTTTTGTATGTGGGTGTCTATTCTGAGCGTGGAGGTATGTACCGCCAATGGTTTACCACAGTTGAATGTCCGCGTGGTGATTTGTGGGTCATAATTTCATGGGCGTTGTTTTGTTGGCGTAATGGTATGGGTGTTCGGACTGCCATTTTTTCACTAAACTTTGGGCTGGCGGATTTGTGTATGTTGCTGTATTCTATTGGTTTGGTGTGTGTATGTCATAATATGGCAAATGGATATTCGCCACTGCGGCGGTATGTTGGCGGCCGTCACCGCAGTGGTAAGCGGGATTTACAGCCAATGTCATAATGAGGACTTAAATGTTTCAATGACTAATCTAACTTAACCTGGTGATAAGCATGAGACAGATTTCGAGCGGAGAACAATTTGGCTTAACCATTGGCGGATAACATTATATTTATGCTAGAAAGTAGATACTCATCTACCCAGATCAATTTATTTAGGTCACACAGATCAATGCACATCCGAATTTTACCATCCACCTTCCTTGCCAAGCGCACAGTAGCTTTCATGGCAATAGGTACATTTCAAACCTTATGTACAACTGGTTTTGCACTGTCCTTCAGAATTATTTTGTGACAAAAACACTTTAAACATCTCAATTCTGCTGAGAAAAGATTCTGGGACATTTTTTCCCATTCCTGACCATATTTGCAATTTAATTAAGTGAATAATACTCATTCAGAATGACTAGGGTGCAAAATTATATAACAACATTTAATCCACCCAACCCAATAGATATTTCACAAACCTAATTACATACACTTTAGTATGCATCTTCTGCTCCTTGAAAGCAATATCAGACTCAAAATATCCTAAAAATTGAAGTTTCTTTTCACAATAACCTACTTGATTAATGTTGGCCCATTCCAATCCAATACTTCTCAATTGCCTAAATGTTTTCTTAACAATTACAGTATATGGAGAACTCAAAGCTGCCCAAACGTCCACATTCTTTTCCAATACACTTAAATCACACTTCAACAGTCTATATGCTGCCACTACCAAATATACCCCCAATTCAACCACAACCAATATCTCATTATCCTCACCTCTTGCCTCCTTACAACCACTCACAACATTCACTCTGTTAAGATTGTGAATTTGTTCCTTGCACACACCAGAAAAATGTCCCTTGTCTTTACATTTATAACATCGGACATTAATCGCTGGGCAGATGGCGGAGAACGGCATATGTTTTTCACTGCTACAACGATAACACTTGTCTGCCTTCTTTTCTTTCATTCTGCCTTCCTTCACAGCAGGATTTGAATTGTTGAAATGTTTCCACTTGTTCACATCCAATTTATTACATTTTTGTACCATATTAACTACATTAGAAGATGTAGCTTTGTTTTTTGTCATGTTGGTTTGACTCAATGTGATCAGTGTGTTTTCCATTCTTTTAACAATTAAAATCTTTCTACAGTGTTGATTCCTTAACACTGAGAAGCTTTTCTTGAATTTTGGTCTATTAATCTGCTAGTAACTTACAATTTAATTGTGCAGATTCCAAGGTTTGTAACACCGTAACATATTGTTCTGCTGACAAGAAAAAAATCTGTGATGTTCAACTACAATGTTCACCTTTGCTTTGTAGCTATCCTCCAGGGCTCTCATTACTTGTAAAAGTCCATCCTCCTCCTCAATGTCCATATCATCTTCCTCAGCTTGCACATCTCACGGAGGTAT
Source organism: Pleurodeles waltl (assembly GCF_031143425.1). Lineage (NCBI taxonomy): Eukaryota > Metazoa > Chordata > Amphibia > Caudata > Salamandridae > Pleurodeles > Pleurodeles waltl. The sequence goes on along the minus strand of NC_090442.1, from coordinate 84,843,832 downwards.
AGGGAATTGCTGGAGGACCTTCCGACCCCCGACACCTAAACTGTGTTTTGAGATTGCTAGTTTACATTTGGGAAAACATTTGTCACCACCAATAGGTGCTAAAGAAGTTTCAAGCTCATCCCACTAGTCTTCCCACAACATGGAGGGATCACTAGGAGTAGGAAGAAACAGTGAAGTGATAGAATCTAAACTAGCTGAATTACTAATTCAAAAGGATAAAATGATTACAGATAAATAGTTATGTAGTTCAAAGGTAGCACAAGTACCAGTTGTTGTGGATTACTGCAGATAGTTAAAATAGAAGAGAAGTCAAGATGAACTTACACTTCTGCTCTGTCTGACAGTGTGCTCCCTCACAACAATGACTTAGAGTGAAGAACTGTCCTTGCTAATACACGCCACGGTGCCTAAATTCCCATCTTCCTGCATCAGCGTCCACCATATGCACTCGTCAAACTAGTTTGTGGATGCATCTGACACAGTAGTCAGACATACTTACTAGCGCATCTGACCATCACTGTACATCATCAATGCTCCAGGTGCTTGAGATCCGTCCCGCACGTGCTGTACACGTGTTGCACTCGTCAGTAGGTATAACACTACAGACACTCGATATTCAACATTTAGGGGGTCATTCTGACCAACGACCGCGGGAGCACCGCCAACAGGCTGGCGGTGCTTCATGGGCATTCTGACCGCGGCGGTACAGCCGCGGTCAGAAACGGAAAACCGGCGGTGTCCCGCCGGTTTCCCGCTGCCCTAGGGAATCCTCCATGGCGGCGCTGCAGGCAGCGCCGCCATGGGGATTCCGACCCCCTTACCGCCAGCCTGGTTCTGGCGGTTTTGACTGCCAGAACCTGGCTGGCGGTAACGGGTGTCGTGGGGCCCCCTAACAGGGCCCCACCAAGATCTTCAGTGTCTGCCAAGCAGACACTGAAAATCGCGACGGGTGCAACTGCACCCGTCGCCCCCCTTCCACTCCGCCGGCTCCATTCGGAGCCGGCATCCTCATGAAAGGGGGTTTCCCGCTGGGCTGGCGGGCAGCCTTCTGGCGGTCGCCCGCCAGCCCAGCGGGAAACTCAATTACCACGGCAGTCTTTTGACCGCGCAGCAGTATTCTGACGGCGGTAGGCCGCCCGCCAAAGTCAGAATGACCCCCTTAGTCTTGTTCCCCCCTTCTAAGACATTCACCCTACGGGAGAGTGTACCCTTTTGACACATGCACGCAGGGAGAACGCAAGTGCTGTCCACCGGTATACAAAAATTTCACCTGCAGACCCCTGGCTCACCACTTCCTCATCCAACCACAGCCACTGCACAACATGTATTGGTTTGGTTCAATTCACTTCAGCAGAGAGCATGCGTGCAATGCTCAGCACAAGCCTGACCAACCTCCTTAATTTATCACAAAGTAACTGCCTCGCAATGTGATGATCCAGATGCCAATCTGTCACCCCTGATGTCGCCAACTCCACAGACAGTATGGTGAGAGGAAACTCTCAGCATAGAAACATCAGCTTTCACTGCCACCACAGTGACAACCTCAACAGATGGCTCCCAAAACATTGGACACTGGAGGAGCCCATTCTCTTTGCAACTAATAAGCCCTTCGCTTCCACCTCCAGGATAATCAAAGTAAGTTTATTAGGTAACAAGGTATACACCAACTGTTCCCTTCAACAACAACTACTAACTGCCAACCATAGAATTCCATTCAACCATTCCTTCAATTACACACATAAGGTTTTACTTAAGAGTTCTAAAAACAACATAGACTCCATGAACACATTCCTGAAAGAAATGCACTCTGGATACTGCAGATATTTCAAAAGTAAAAAAAACTCATACCTGCATCAACAAAAGAAACATTGTACTTCCACCTGCTTACAAGATCACTGTCCCATGCCACAGCCTTCCTATCTGCCATTACCATGCTGAGAATCATGTCTAGGGGTTTGAATGTTTCTCATGAAGGTCTTTGCGGATGCCCAAAGATACCTGGCATTTTGTAAAGACTCTTGAAGTGTATGAAGTTCAACATTAGTGGTGTCCTATGAGCCTTGATCAAGAGATGTCAGATTATCTTCTGGTGGGTCTAGGTTCTCCCATATTTGGGGCTACTAGAAACTAATCAGAAAAGTGCCCTAAATCCCTAAAGACAAAATAATTGTTCATCTGTGATCATTGGTTACCATTTATTTGGCTACAAAATTAAACTGCTACTGGCCACTTTCAAGCTACTGGCCTTAATTTCCAACCGATATAATACACAAGCTGAAATTTGATGTTCTCTGTACCATGGAAAAATCCTTTTAAAGCATGGAGCCATGCTACTTGGAGATGTTTTCTTCCTTTTATGTACTGATCATGAACATCCAATATAAGGCTCTAAGAAATGACCAACCAATGTTCAAGTCACAAAAACGTGGACAACTGTTCATTAAGTATACAGGGCTGGAGACTTTGGTATGTTCTTGAGACCTCAGGCAATGTACCCTGAACTTTAGAAACTATTTACAAATGACTGTTCAAACCTTTTGCTCCTTATTGAAAGAAAAACTTCAGTGGGGGTTTCTACCAGACTATAGACTGGGTGGACTGTCCCCTAGTGCAAGTGAGATGAAAATGGTGCTGATGTTGGGACACTAAAACATATTTACAAAAGATGAAAAATGGATACAGGGATTTTTTTTTAATGAATACAAGATGATTATGTTTAGGGGGAATGTTTGTTTTTGTCAAAATGAAAAGATTGCATTTTTATAAGGAAATATGTGAATTTTCATAAACTGAAAAGATGATGATGTCACTAATGTTGCTTGCAACACTAATATGTGAGATTACTGTAATGGGTCTATTGTAGAAGCTTGCAACTGCTCCCTAGGCCTCATGCACTGCAAGATTCTTTTGATTGTGTTATATGATTGAGAATCTGCTTATAAGGTGCAGGAAATGAAGCAAATTGTATAAATGTAGTTAGACGCTAAACTAAATCATAGACCAATGGACACTGAGGGGGTTATTACAACTTTGGAGGAGGTGTTAATCTGTCCCAAATGTGACGGATATACCACCAGCTGTATTACGAGTTCCATAGGATATAATGGACTCGTAATACGGCTGGTGGTATATCCGCCACTTTACCGTCACTTTTGGGACGGATTAACACCTCCTCCAAAGTTGTAATAACCCCCTGAATTTTATAAACTCCATCTCTCGTACCTTGTGCAGAAAATCACACCATTTTAACTCCAATTTCTGAAACTTGTAATGGGACCATGAATCTGAACCACTTACAGGAAGGGCAGGATTGCTTGGTACTGCTTGGAAGTGCTGGAAAATTTCTCAAGTGCCCCTCGACAATGTATGGCTTTTTTTGGTGGTATGTGTATCTTTCCTATGGTATACCTAGTGTTTTGGGGTCGCATCTTGGAAGGTATTCAGTAGTTTTTACTGCTTATCTCTCAATTTTCATAAAGAAGAATTTGTTACTGATATTACACATTTATCTCCTGGAAGCTCTTCCTGCATCTCTTGTATGCTACTTTGGCTGGGCCTGGTCTCCCAGAGCTCCTTTTTCCCAGGTCTGGTTTCAACTACTACTAAGCCTGTTCTCCCTGCCACCATCAGCAGGAATACTCTTGCTAGAGATGGGTTAGTGCTTTATTTGCTCTCCTTATCCTTTGCTTTTCCTAACTGTGGAGGATTGTTGTGTCGAGGCATGGGATTAGATTGAAGAACATCATCCACCACTGCCCATTATCATTCACTATTAACTGTTGCTCTTTGTTGACTTAACATCAAACTAAGATCTTGGATGTGGACTTCCCATAAACAGATTGATAGAGAACAGTCTACAGCCCTGCCCTCAAGTACAACTATGCGACTATATCACAGAATGCCAAGATCAATACTTGCCATTTGTACTTGCTGAATGCCTTTAAGTTTGATTCAATACACATCTGGATCTCAGAAATGCACTTTCTAAGTGTTTGATTGTGAAAACAGTTCAGGAACCAGTGATCATAGACAAGCAATTATTTGTTTTCCAACTAGGACTAATGAATCCATATAAAAAAAATGCACAATTCAATTACCTAGTCCAAACACTCAACATAGTTTTGAAGTGACAGAATATCATGCCTTGTCTTACATACTACTTTATGCCATGTTAATGTGGAATTGCATTGTACAACCTTGCTAACATAGCATTATATCATGCAAGCTTATGTTATTGTCTAGCACTTGTGTATTATTATTTTTCAACTGGGCCTTGTAGCAATTTAAAGTTGTGTGAAGTTGTTTTGCCAGCAAAAGGTTTCCGTAGTGGAGCATCCTTCTAGGGCTCCTGTGCTATTTAGGATGTGAGAGTTTTAGAAAGTGGGTTTCTGGTTGGCAGAGATATACACCATGTCCAAACAGGAACCCCAATCCTAATCAAGGTGTCAGAGACACACCATCAATAAATCTGTGCTCAACCTCTGGTAACTTGGCACAGAGCATGCAAGCTTAACTTAAGAGGCAATGTGTAAAATATTTGCGCAACACTTCAAACAGTAACACAGTGAAAACACCACAAAAAGACTTTTATGAACACAACAAGACCAAAACAGCAAAAATCCAATCAGTAGAATTGAAGATATGATTTTTTAAATAATAAACATAGTTGTAGTGCTTACAAGCTCAAAGTGACAGACAGGGCTATTTGATCACACTAGACTGTGTTAAATCTGAAAAGTGAAGCCACCCGCGATGGAGCGTGGATCGGATACAGGGACTAGCCTTGGTCTTCTGAAACAGTACCTTGGTTCCAAGAAGCGTCTATAGAAACAAGATGTAAGGAGCAAGGGAGGTGATGCATCAGTGTAAATCCAGAAGATATAGGTGATGCATAGACTCTGAGCCATGCAAAGTCAGAGATGCATCAGGAATGGAGGAGATGCATCACACAGTTGGCAATATGCTGCTCCTGATCCTCGCAGCAGTGGCAAAGTGCTGGCGGTGACTGCGATGCAAAGTCCTCAATCCTCACAGCAGTGGTGATGCATTGGCGTCTCTTCTGTTCACACAACGGTGTTGATGCTCAGGTTCTGGCAGTTGCAGCACTGTATACCCACTTTCAAGGGTGCAGGACGGGCTTGGCACCACTTGGTAGGGCAAGGCATGCAGCAAGCAAAGTCCAGGTGCTGTTAATGATGAGCAGAAAGCCTTTTGTGTCCCTGTGACTTCAGTAGAACAGGAGGCAAGCCAGCAAGGCCTTGGAGTCACTCTAGGTTCAAGTGAGATGAGTCCAATCCTTCCTCAGAGATCAACAAGGTAGCACACCAGATGGGCAGTTCTTCTAGAGCATCAGTCCAGAGTGGCAGCACAGCTGTCCTTCTTCCTGACAGAGTTCTTCACAGGTCCAGTAGTGTACTGATTAGGTAGGGTCAGAAGTCAAGTACCTATACCCAGTTGTGCTTTTGAAATAGGGTTGACTTTGAGAAAACCACAAGCATGTAGGTTTACCAGCATCCACAACCCCTCTTGCCCCCAGACATAGTTGGAAATTTACTGCAGCTAACACCCAGATTTGCTTGGGATGTAAAAGAGCTTTCTCAATGGGGAAAATGTTTTCTTCGCCTGGAACAAATATGAAAAATATCTCTCCATTTGCACAGGAGTCTCAATCATGCTGCATGTGTGAATTGGTATGCCACAGTAAGAATGTGAACCCATGAGGATAGTCACATGACATTTTCAGAGGTACGCCTGAAACCTTTCACCCCTGACATCTTACTATGCCTACTTCTGAGAATGCTGGTGATATTCTTAGTCTTCAGATGTTTTTGATCATGAGGCCATTCGTAATCAAGTGAATGTCTGCAGAATTACCTGTTGCTGGATACCAAATGAAGCAGAACAATACACTAAATATGTTTTCCCTTTCTAGGGACAGAAAGTCAATGATGCAAGATGGAAATGAAGAATCACACCAGAATAGCAGAGTTTGTACTCATGGGTATCACAAGTGAGCCAGATTTGCAAATCCTTCTGTTTGTGCTGTTCCTGTTCATATATTCCCTGACATTGATATGGAACACAGGGATCATCGTGGCTGTCAGGATCTCCCCCAGCCTGCATACACCCATGTACTTCTTCATCAGTAGCTTATCCTTCCTAGATGTATGGTACTCCTCAACAATCACCCCCAAGATGTTAGTGGATTTTTTGGCAGATAAAAAGATAATCTCTTTTCTTGGTTGTGCCTTCCAGGTCTATTTCTTTTGTGCACTTGGCAGCACTGAGAACTTCCTCTTTGCTGTCATGGCCCTTGACCGCTATGTTGCCATCTGCAGTCCACTGCTATACCCATCTATAATGAGTCACCAGTCTTGTGTTTCTCTTGTCACTGGTGCATATGTTGCTGGTTTTGTACATTCACTCATCGAGACCGGTTGCACCTTTCACCTGTCCTTCTGTGCCTCCAATGCCCTTCAACACTTTGTCTGTGACTTTCCAGCATTGTTTGAACTCTCATGCACAGACACACGAGTCAACATACTGATGCTCTTCATCTTTGCCTCTCTTGTCACCATGTCCTCTCTCCTGGTCATCTTTATTTCATATGGGTACATCATTGCCACAATCCTAAATATCAGGTCTGTCTCTGGGAGAATTAAGGCCTTCTCAACTTGTGCATCCCACCTCACAGCTGTGACACTCTTCTATGGGACAGTGTTTTTTGTATATCTGTGGCCAAGCACGTCCATGGAACAGAAGAGTGTAGCTACAGTATTTTACACAGTGGTGATCCCCATGCTGAACCCTCTCATATATAGCCTCAGGAACAAGGACATTAAATCCGCTTTCAGAAATATTGTGTATCAGAAAATATTACTTCACTGTTAGCAATCATAATCTACATTTATAAAATGCTAAGCACCTGGATGTGCAACTACACACTACCATTACTACAGAAAATTGCCCTCAGAAAAGATGCATTTTTAGTACTATCTACAGAGTGAGAAATTGCTCAAGTTAAAGGCCAAGTTAGGGCATGCCCTCTATCTGACTTTCAACCTACTACTGAAAAGAACACTTTCTTATCAATTGTCATATCTTCAATGTCAACTGACGGACGGGGCCACGGTTTTAAGTAACAGCCTATTCACAAATGGAAGCTGATGGGGACTTTCTTCTGCAAGTTAGTAATCTCCTTTACTGCATGGTTTCAGAAAACCTGCTGCTTGGTAAGATTATTTTACAGGGTCCTGCTAATAAACTGTTCCCACATCATTCTAGGCTGGCTTCAGTTATCATTCAAGATATTGGGGGCCAGCTTTATGGAAAAGTGGCGCAACGCGGTGTTGCACAAAAATTGGCTGCCCGTGTTGCTTCACCTCAGAAACGCAGGGATGTGCCATATTTAAGTGAATACGGTACACCCCAGTGTTGTCCCCTGCGCTGGGGCTACATTTAGCTGCCAGCACCAACACAGGCATCCTTGCACCATCATGCAAGGCTGTCTGCATTGAGGTGTGTTATTGTTTATGTCCAGGAAGGTGTCCCTTCCTGCAGATAAACAATCATTAATGGCGCTTTGGCACTTCTGTGTGTGCTGCACAATTCAGCACACACAGAAGTGCCAAAGCGTCATTTTCAAATGATTGTTTATGTGCAGGAAGGGACACCTTCCTGCACATAAACAATAATTACTGGCATTTTGCTCTTTCTATGCGTGTTGCAGAATGCAACACCCATTGAAAAAGCAAAAAACGAGGAGGAATAAAAGTACTCCTCCTTGCTGAGCCCTGCTAACTCCATCCCTGGGGTGGTGTTAGATTTTGACGCTGCCTCAGGGTTACGAAATCTCATAAATCTGAGGCAGCGTCAATATGCAATGGGTGTTGCTGTGGCACGCCCACAGCAACATCCATTGTGCGCCCCTTCCATGTACAGTGCTGCGAGCGAAGGGGATTAACTTCACCTTGTAAATACGCGCAGTGCTTAGCGCCACAGGAGCATCATGAAAAGTGATGCTCCTGTGGGGCTCGGGGCAAATAAATACGCGCCTTAATTCTACCCTTTCCTCCAAGAGATGGTGGGACCTTCCTTGTGGTTAGAAATCATCATTCACGTTAGAAATTATATGTTTCACATGGTTGTTCTTGGATACACGTCCAGGTTAACCCAAAGGGACTTACAGTCCTCTTCACCCCAATTTCCGTTATTCTACCCTATGTTATCTATACCAAGCCTTTCGTTTGACCAAACCATATAGATTGCGGTTTGGAGACATTTGAATCTAGTGATAAATAAAATGCCCTCAGTGTGTCACTTACATATATTGAAAGACCACTGCAGGTGGATACAAGACTTGTTGCAGAGTTGGAATCTAAATATTGTACAATGGTGATCAAGAAATGAATGAGTGATAAAGAAATGGCCTGGAGCTAGACTACTATACTCATAGATTCATATAAGACCCACACTAAGACTATTGAAACAGCCACTTTTTATAGACTTTCTGAACATAGAATAATCCAACAACTGGCTCAGCACAGCTGCCAAGGAGTTCCAGAATTTGGCTTGGTGATATAAGAAGGAACATCTCCCCCCTGAAGCAGCACCTGAATTTAGGAGCCTGGAGCAAATCAGCTCTAGACGAGCATAGGTACTTGCAGGAAAGTTATGATGGATCTTCTTAGAAAGGTAGATCTGGCTTTTTTCTTTAACCCCTTTGAACCCTTGTCAGGGAGCCTTAAAAGCACACCTCTGCCAAATAGGAATCTAATGATGAGAAATCAAAATCAGAATTGTCCAGCTGAGATGAAATAGGAGTGTGTCGTAGGCTCTCATTATTCTAATGAGGCTACTGGATTTGAGCGGCAGAATCGCCTGAGGTGTGGGAGACTGAGTCTTAACCCACTACAGGTGACACCTGTTGCCCTGATCCGGGTTTTGCTCAGGCTAATTAGCAGTGCTTTGTCTCTACACACGAGCAGAGATGATTGGGAAACCGAGCACATGACACAATTGACTCTTCAGGGAAATTGTAGTCACTCAGATCTCATCCATTTCTCTCAGTTACATTAGTCTCACATATAAAATGACAAGCAGAGGCAGTATATGTTTCAATAAGGTTTTAATCAAGCAACTGCATCTTAGACAATAAAGCGTGTACTGCAAAAAACAGGACGATAAAGCTCGAGAAGATTAAAAGTGCGACAAGGAGAGTAAAGCGTAGAAATAACGCTACCATATTGTCATTAAAGTCAATAGACTAATTCCTACCTAGGCTATATTGTATTGTATTGTATTGTAATCGTATTTATATAGCGCTTACTACCCCTGACGAGGCGTCGAAGCGCTTTTCGATGAGTAGCACGCTACTCCGGTACCCAACAAGAATTAGTGATGGATTAGTATAATTTAATAAGGAGTACAGTTTTAGTATTATTATGAGTTAATTTGAGTTGCGGATATGAGAGTTTGTTAGTTAGATTGACTGGAGTAATGGAGGGGTGGAGGAGGAAAGAAATCCAGAAGTGTTAATTGGGAGTTTATCCTTCATTTACTCAATCCAAAGGCTTGAGATGAATAAAAGGGGGGCGGAGGGGAAAGAGGATGTGGAAGGGTTAGGGAGAGCATAGTAGCAGGGTGAGATGAATGCAGGAGAATTTAGTAGGGTTGTGTGGGAGGTCACAGAGGTAGAGTGAGGTTTGGTGAGTTAGATGTGGAGGTGGAGGGAAGAGCTTAGGCAGAGATATTTAGGAGATGAAAGTGGTCGAAGGGATTTGGGATGAGTCCGAGTGAGAATGGAGGATAGTTTGATAGAGACATGACATAAGAGTGATGAGTAGATAAGTGTGATAAAAAGAGAGCAGAAATTCATAGATATCTAGTATAACAACCCAAAAAAACCAGGAGCCATGCAATGATCCACAAACATGCCAGGCACAGAAACAACATATACACATACATACACATATATATTTATACACACACACACATGACTACACACACATATGCACATACAATACGTAATTAGAATCATGGGTAAAAAATACTTAGTCATCCATCCATCATCCTGGTAAAAGGCGGGAATTCCTTTACCTACTTCGAGGGTGGACGGGGTGTGGCTCAGCGGGCGGAGCTTACAGGTGCTTTATAAAGGGAGAACCTTCTACTCTGTGTCTCCAGCAGAGGAAGATAGAACCCGCGCGTCTCAGTCAGATACAGATTATGCTCCAGTACATCATCAGTTCACCTCCAGGCAGGATTCTAGATCTTTTCTGCTATGGGATCTCTGAGCGCACAGCCTTGCTTTATCTTTGCCAAGCCCAAGAGTTAGGGTGGCTTGTCCTTTCCAGAAGGTGAGCTTCAACTGCGGTATCTGCTGCGTTTATATTGTACACTAGGGGTACGTGATGGGCCATGGGGTAAACGTCTCCAGCAACCTTGTGTGCCTTTGGCAATGTTATTGTTACTAGTGCGTCTGTGGAGATGTCCTCGTGCTTCTGCGCATCAACAGCGCACCACGTGAAATCGGCGGTAAACGCAGTGGGGTCGTTTTGGAAAGCTGTCCATCATCCTGGTAAGAGGCGGGAATTCCTTTACCTACTTCGAGGGTGGACGGGGCGTGGCTCAGCGGGCGGAGCTTACAGGTGCTTTATGAAGGGAGAACCTTCTACTCTGTGTCTCCCGGAGAGGAAGATAGAACCCGCGCGTCACAGTCGACTTAGAGCACAGCATGTTAAACTCTAGTTCTGCCCTTCAGGTTCCCCTGGGAAGACATCATCCCCCATACCTGAGTAAAGGCCTGAAGTCTGAATAAGCAGTTGAAGCGAAGCGTTCAGCAATCAGCATACAGTCATGGTCATCTGTCTGGAATCTCCTCTAACGTGTATAGGACAGGAAAGTGTTTTTATAATAAAACTGCTGATGTTCTGAGAAAATGTCCCTACATAAGTAAGTGTGTGTTTCTATGAATAACAGAGACAAAACATTTACCACGTTTACCAGCAACCTATCTTACTATAGCCTTGAGAAGAGCACAGAGTGCTTGTTTAAGAACACAGCGCTGGCCTAAGCAGAGAACAGCTAGATAGAGAGAAATAAAACAATACCACAAATGTGGCTGATGTTAAAATATTAAACAAAGCTGAATAAAATATATCTAGGTTAAATTGCACAGCTGCAGGCTTAGTGTGCTAAAATAACATGCATGGAGCTATAACTAAAATGGCTACACAACACCCTTGCATTGCCGGTTGAAGGTGGTTCAAAGCCTAATTATATATAAAGCTACTAAAATTCAGCCTAAGATATATATATAAAAATGTCAATAATGACAAGTTAAAAGGACACTTCAGCATATATAAAAGGACAATTTAAAAAGTTTAACTTGTGGTGTAAAAAGGCAGAATTTCAAGAGTCACAGTCATTTTGGAAGTTGCCAATAGAATCCGGGACAATTGAAGACAGGAAATCTTCCACTTCGGCAGGTGTTAAAGTTGGAAATGCATCGCCAAGAATGACCAAGGGCCATTCATGTTCCATAGCCTGAGTTTCAGCCAAGGAAGCAGCATTCTGTGGTGTGCCCATTAATAAGTTCAGAGCCACATCCTCCAAGAAGGGTAACTCATAAGCAGCTTCCTGTGGCAAACACACCCTCAATGCGCATGTCCAGTAATAAACCCTCAGCGAGAACATCAACAGGTCAGCGTCCAATGAAAGCAAGCACTGCGTAGAAATACAAACTTTCAGTGCATGTTCGAACGAGCACCAGAGGCACCGAAACACGGGCTGCACACAATGCAAAACTAGTCTGAATGACAGAGACCAGTCACACTCCAATTGCTCCAGGAATGTTGCTTCTAAGTACTGCATCATGCATTCACGACATAACTGCGCTGGTGGGGGCGCTTTCATTCCTCCTTGTTGCACGGGACAGCGCAGAAAAAGTAGCAATAGCAAAATGTCACCTATTATAGCCAAACTAATTGGAAATCCCCCGAAAATACTGGAGATTATTGAGTGGTTGGCTGATGGTATTAAACCGAATAGGGATGAGAAGGTGTGAATGAAACCAGAACCAACAGCCTTAAAGAAATTTGCGATTCCAGTGGTACTGCATACATTAAATATTTGTCCCATGAGCTCACCAAAGTGTCTCAGAAAGTTGGTACTTAAAAGGGACTGTATCTCTGCTGATGACCTTGAACCTGAAGTGCGTAGTTCTCGCGTGCAAATGTGAGCGCCACATGTTTTTGGAACAATAAAGCCTTGAGTCTGCTCAACTTGGCAAAATTCACATTAGAAGTAGCAATATGGGGCCAAATGTCAAATGTCAGCTACCTCTTTTTGTCTAGTGGGAGAAAAAAGTATGTTCCCGCAGCATGTAACAATCCTAGAGACTAAAACAACATAAACTATTCCGGCTCACATCCCACAACAGTCTTCACTATTGAGGAGAACATTGCTGCCATTTGAAAGCACCTGGAACGCAGGTCTAATCAAGGGGACTGGAACTCCCTTCAGATAACAAGCCAAGTTTGCTTACATGCATTACATGCAAGAACAGCTGTTTACAAACCATTGAGTGGCTGACAGAAGTCTTGCATTCACTACCGCTAAGAAAGACCTCTTTCATGCCACTGAGACATTTGTACGAGAAGGGCAGCTCCCACACCTCATGGATGTAACTATCTCCCAGTCTTTCATATCTGCCTACCGAAATGTGTTTTAAACAGGACGTGAATTGTAGTGTTGAAATAGGCAGATTAATGACCCCGTGTATTAACCACTCAGCAGATGGTATTTCAACCACAGTAAAAGGCAACTTTTCTAACTTTTCGATTTTTAACATAACATAAGTCGCTCCTTTCTTAGCAATTAGTTGTTGTTGTTGAGTTAAGTTAAATGTAGAAAATATATCCCTTGTGCTGACTTGTTGCGAGGGATTGCTACCTGCCTTCAATGTTTGAAGTGTCTAACCCAACTGCATAATGGACCTTAGTTGACTTTGTCCATGGTGTAAAGAAGACATATAACTTTGTATTATGTCTATTGCAGAAGAGACAATGTTATTTAGGGTGTATACCTGGTCAGACAGGGTATTAATCCCATTATCTACAACAGCTAATTCCTTCTGTAAATTTTCCTGATCTATTTGCCTTAACCGGGCAGCAGCTTCTTGTTGGGGAAAACTTCAAAATTTCATTATATACTTCATAAAAGAAGCACTTTCTGTGTTGCTTTCTGGCGCCTAACACACAGTCCTATGAGTCGGTGTTATTAGACAGGAGACTGAGGTGGTCTCTAACCGCATCTAGTGAGGAACTCTTCAACCATTGCTGGCATAGTTTCCCTACACTGTATGTTGTTACTATACCCGCATGTTTGGATGACACATAACGAGGGTCCGGACTACTAGTTCTAAAAAAAAACGTGGAGTTAATAAAGTATATGTGACACCCATTGGTATCTAACGGCCACAATAACCACCCGCCTGAATGTGGCAGTGAAGCATTAAACGTGCCATTCTGGACCCATTCATTGAGCTCATCTTCAGTTGCATTTATATATTTTTGCCACTTGTGAAATTTTGCAGGGGCAGGAATACTGGGCACATTCAATTCCTTAATCTTTGCTAAGCCTAAACAACTCGTTTGTTGTACAGTTTCATTTAAAAATGTCATTTGAACAGGTATCAGGCATGCTCTAAATAAAGCTTCCTTCCCCCTTATTTGCCAATTTCATGTCCCCCACACACTTTTTACATCAATCGACTTCAGCCAAAATTCATAGCCTTCTATAGTCAACTAGGAAACAAAGGAATCCGAATAAATACATTTTGTATCTGTCAATAATATGTGACATTTTCCATTGATGGTAATTTAAAATAATATGACACAGTATTTTTAACATTGTGCCCAGAAAAATATGTGAACTTTTCAGAACACGTTTTAGAACTCCCTTCTGGTGGAGGTGGACAATGTTCCCATTGTGTGTAATTATAAACAGTCTTTGGGGTACTTGCTCTGTGAATGAAATGGTGTCCATATTAATTATAGCAAAACATATCACCATAATTCTATTTAGATTGATAAACATCTTCACTTTCAAATACAGTATAATACTGCAATTCAGTCATCATAGAAGCAACTGTTTTCACATCCCAATCATCAGAAACAACTCTGGGTATTATTACATCGGTCATTGAAAGTTTAAACACGTATGGTATTTGAATGACCTCTGTCGGGCCGTATATATCAAATGTTACTTTATCCCAAACAATCCCATCAGGAATTGGTATTTGCGAAATGTTCACAAAAGACAAGTCTCTGCGGACCTTATGAGAAAAATAATGTGGTTTTAGGACCTCATCGATCAGTTCAACTGTTGATCTTTCAGGAAGAAAATTACCATGTATCAATAAAAAGAATGTTATGACAAACGCAATCCAAAGTAGGAAAGCCAGTACAGTCAAGGAAAGCCACAGATAGTTCAATGGAAGAATAAAGTAAGTTGCTTTAAGCCAGTTTATCAGCTTGCGTGTTTTTGACAACTCAGATGTAGAAGAGGCGAATGAGTCCGAAACGGTGTTGTTGATGTCGGCAAAGTATCCAGAAGCAGTTTCTGCAAAAGCTGGAGCCATGTTTGAAGGTGGAGAACCGGTGGGTGTTTCACGCAGTGGTTCAGAATAAATGAGGCCATCCATCTGTGTTGAAGTTGTGTCAAATCGATCAATTATTTCTGTATTGTTTGTTGAAACAGATGTCAGTGGAACCAATGCAAGGTAATTTTCCATCCTCTCCAAGCTCGGAGAGGTGTCAGTGTTGCTGCTTACAACTTGTAGAGGGACTTCTTGACCAGTAGTGAGAGGGATTCAGGAACCACTGGCTGTTCATCTTGGTCTACTGGTGCAACTTGACATTGTTGATAGATACAAAGTGGTTTTCTTTAGCACCAGCCAACAGTGGTAGAATGACAGTTCTGGTACTGTGTATTCCCAAGACTGGGACTGGTGCATGATAAGAAGGACCAAACTCCTTTTTTCACAGCAACCTTTTCACGTACTAGATCCCCAACTTTAGGAATCCAGCCTGTAGGCGTTACTGGTACATCCTTAATTCCTATGGAGGCAGCATTGGCAGAAGCGTTGTCGTCACAAAACTGTTGTAATTCATGTAAGAAAGTGACACGTTCATTTATGTCAAAGGGTGTTTCTGCCACCTCTACACAAAGACCATCAAGATCTGGAACATACACTTGAGTTCCGAACAGGCCCTTATATGAAGTACAACCCCCCAGGGACCTTTTAGGCAGATTGTGAAGTGCTCTCTGGGGGTTAAGCCAACTACGACTCGTACCTAAGACTCTGGCTGTTAAGAACTGCTTTAAATCACGGTTTAGTCACTCCACAACATTATTTCCCTCTGGATGAAATGGAGTTGAGTAATGGAGTTGGACCCCCAGTGAAGCCATGGCGTCCCTGAATGCCCTTGAAGTGAAAGCAGGGCCCTGGCCTGAGTGGAAAGCTGCAACTGCATATGTATCGATAAAGACTCACAAATCTTTTATAACAGTCCAAGAGTCAGTCTAGCATTGTGGCCACACCCATAAAAATCTGGAGCAGGAGTCGACAGTGACTAGAATGTATTTGTATGCACTATCCAGTGTTAGGGGATCACAATGGTGCAAGTACACACATTGCAATGGTTTGCTGGAAATTAAGAGGGGTGTCTGCGGTGGGTGTTTAGCAGTGGAATTTATTGGCAGATGTCACAGCAAAGGACATACTGTTTGGCCTGTTTGAATAGACCTGGTCACCAATAACGTGCTTGCAACAATGATATTGTAGCCGCCACACCAGCATGGGTAGATGCTACCCCCTCATGCGCTGCTTTGATCAACTCTGATCTTATATCTTTGTTGGGAATTGGTTGAACCCCTACGCCTGGTATTTTTACCTCAGCGTTTAGGCAGCCTCTCATTCGGTAGGAATAGTTAGCAGGAAATGCTTTTGGGTAGGGCGTACCTTCAGCCGTAGCTTTCACGGCAGCCCATATGTCATCGTCCGGTTTTGCACCTAAGAGGGTTACTGCAGCAACAGTGGCCGTAGCTACTGCTGACTTTGCGGCTTCCATCAGCCAGTGTATTCACAGCAACGTGTATTCCAATGCGCTGGTGCCTGGTGTATGTACAACATAGACATTTGGTAGCGTTTCCTTCAGATCTGCTACTTTCCCCCACAGAAGTCTGTGTTTAATGGTGTTTTTTTTTTTTTTCCTAATATTGTCCACATTCCGAACAGTCTCAAAATGCCTGTATAATTAATCACAAGAAGAGTCCAGACCTGGGAAAAAGTTCATCTCTGGGCTGGGTAACCCTCTGGAACACTAAGGGGCATATTTATACTCTGTTTACGCCGGATTTGCGTCGTTTTGTTTTACGCAAATCCGACGCAAAGCTAACTCCATATTATACTTTGCCGTTAGACCCGTCTAGTGCCAAAGATCTTGGAGTTTGCGTCATTTTTTAGCATGGACACCGACCTTGCGTTAATGATATGCAAGGTAGGCGTTCCCTTCTAAAAAATGACTCTAAGGCATGTGCGCCTTATTTAAACTCCCGTGCAAAAATGACGCACGGGAGTGGGCGGGCCTTAAAAAATGACGTCCAGCCGCTTTTGCGTCATTTTTTAACGCCTGGTCAATGCAGGCGTTAAGGGACCTGTGGGCTCGGAAGGAGCCCAGAGGTGCCCTCCCATGCCCCCAGGGACACCCTCTGCCACCCTTGCCCACCCCAGGAGGACGCCCAAGGATTGAGGGACCCATCCCAGGGAACTTAAGGTAAGTTCAGGTAAGTATTTTTTGGGGTTTTTTTTTGTGGCATAGGGGGGCCTGATTTGTGCCCCCCTACATGCCACTATGCCCAATGACCATGCCCAGGGGACATAAGTCCCCTGGGCATGGCCATTGGGCAAGGGGGCATGACTCCTGTCTGTGCTAAGACAGGAGTCATTTCAATGGGGGTTGGGAGTCAAAAATAATGGCGCAAATCGGGTCGAGGCCAATATTTTGCCTCAGACCTGACTTGCCCCATTTTTTGACGCCCAAGCTCCATTTTCCCCTACGCCGGCGCTGCCTGGTGAGTCATTTTTTTTGACGCACACCAGTCAGCTGCGCCGGCTAACGTCATACAATAAATAAGGCGCCCGCATGGCGCTTTGGAATGGCGTTAGCCGGCGTTAACATTTTTGACGCACAACTGCGTTGGTGCAGTTGTGCGTCAAAAAGTATAAATATGGCCCTAAGTGTACCATTTCTTGGACTTCTAAGAGTATAATCATAAGACCACCTTGCTACTTTTCAAACCAGTTAATTAAAGGCTCCCAAAATCCGGAACTTTTACTCATAATTCCCCCCCTCTGGCCTCATATACCAGATTATAGAATATTGAGTCTTTCCAGTCCACAAAAGTTGGGGGCACCGGGCTAATCCATTTCCTATATATCTCTCTTCTAGCCAACAAAATCATATAAAACAGTAACTTAGCCCTGTCTTTTTTTATCCTATTATCTCCTTGGATACAACCAAAGATGATCAGAGAAGGGCTTACCTTACACTTCGTAGGCAAAATCTGGTTAATACCTTCACCCACCTCAGACCAAAAACGAAGGAGATGGGGACAATACACAAACATATGCAGATCCCCTACCGACTCAGCGCCACACTTCCGGCAACAGATCTTATTGCCAACCTTGACAATTATTCCGGGGTCCAAATAACCCTCTGGATTGTAAATAGATGGTTCCTTATTAAACAAGCCGGTTTGACTTCAGAATACAACAAAGCTATAGATACTTGCACAACTCTGTAATCTGTACTCCTGGAAGTTGATCTTTTCAGGTATCGTCCGGCAACACCATCCAACGTATCCAGGAGGGTCCAAAACCATCTTGCTAGTTCTTTTTTTTACAGATTTTCTTCTTTTTTAATAACTCCTCCACTGGATTTATGCTGCCCAATCCTCTTTTGATTTGCTTCACCCAACTTCTTATTTGCCAATATTTAAATTTAGATAACTTTTCTGCTGTGCCCCATTAAAGTTCAAATAGGGGGGTCAGAACTTCTACCGTACATAACTGCCCCCATTGCAACAACCCAGACTCCCACAACAGAGCAGCTAAACTGTCCTGTGTCCATTCAGGTGATCCGGTGAGCTCCATATAGGGGCCCATTTACTGTAACATGGCAGGTTAGTGCTTCTCCTTATTTCATACCAGATTTTTGCTGAATCGGCTAATATTCTAAGGTCTCCAAATTTGTTCAAAAAGCCCTCTTCTGCAATCTTTGCCACTTTCATCATTACCTTCCTCATATTTTTTATAAAAGTTGCCCACGCATATAGTTGCAAATCTGGCAGTGCTAAGCCCCCTTTCTCTTTCCTCCGCCGTAACTTTTTTTTGCATGCTATACGAGCGCTCTTATTGTCCCAAATAAAGCTACTAATCTTGCCTTAAAATGTATCTATCCATTCTTTATCAAATCTTAAAGGTAGTGCATTGCAAATAAACAGCATCCTCGGCAAAAGCCTAATTTTAAACAAATTGACTCTACCTAAAATCGTGAGAGGCAGGTTAACCCACTTCTTCATCAGCTTGCAAGCCTCAGCCATAACTCTCACAAAGTTTCTTTCCGCGATCATCCCCAAGTCTTCTGTTATCGTGATGCCCAGATACTTCAACTCTCTACTTATCTTAACGTTCCCCAGAGCTGTAGTCTCGGGCATATTCCAAGCCATAACTTCCGTTTTTATCTTTATTATCCACATACCCCACCATTCCCCCAAATTCCGTTATCAATTCTTCCAATACAGGCAGGGAATTATTTAAATTACTCGTATAGACAAACAACTCATCTGCGTATAACGCTACTTTCCTATACCAATTTTCATGCTGGAACAGGAGTATCAAAGAATTGTGTCTGATTTTACTAGCCAGGGGTTCAATATATAAATTGAATAAAAGGGGGGATAGCGGGCATCCTTGTCTTGTTCCCCTCTCAATCCTGACAGGACAAGTTCGGGAGCCATTCACTAAAACGTTTGCCACCGGATCATGATATATCATCCGTAGTATCCCCATAAACCTACTCCCCAAATTAAGATGTTCACAAAGCGTAACCAGGAAGGACCAATTAACCATGCCAAATGCCTTAGCAGCATCGATCATCACCACAGCAAGAGGAAGTTTACACGTGCTTGCCAAATCTATAGCCCCTATCGGACCATGTGTTAACTCATGCATGTGTCTACCCTTTATGAACCCCTTTTGATCTACATGAATCAATTTCCCAACAAACTTACCCAATCTATTTGCCAACACTTTTGTAAAGTTTTTATAATCGCTATTCAACAGGGAGATGGGCCTGTATGATTCGCACCTCGTAGGGTCTTTCCCTGGCTTGATTATTAAAGTAATCGTTGCCTCCCTCCGGAAGGGGGCAGCGCTGCCCCCTCCTCAAAGATATTATCACACAACTCTGCCAAAACATTAGTTATGCTATCTCCTAAGACTTTGTACACTTCCAGGGGTAATCCATTTGGAGCAGGCGCCTTCCCCGTTTTCCTTGAGGCAATCACTTCTTCCACTTTATCCCACTTAATTCTTTCATTCAGGTTTTCTCTATCCTCATCCTCCTTTCCCAGGAGCGTGTAATCTACACCCTGCAGCCAAGCCTTGACCAGCCCTGGGGGTACATTTAACCTTTCCCTATCAAAATCCCGAAAGTACTCCCGAAACGTGTCTTCTATTTCCTTGTTCCCTATGCAGGAAACCCCTCCATTTCCCTCCTGTATCTGCACCACTTTATTCCTCATCAGCTTAGATTTTGTTTGCCAGGCTAGTATTTTCCCGCAATTTTCCCCATATTCAAAGAAAATCCTCCTATTAGCCTCACATCTCTCCTTAACTCTTCTGTCTGGTTTAGCTGGAAGTTCATTACGATATTCTTGGAGTACCTTAGCTAGTTGTTCCTTTTCTTGTACCTGACCGTCTTTACCTAATAACTCTTCCTCTGCTATCTGTATAAGCTCTTCCAAACCAGTAATCTTATTTTTATATACTCTCCTTTTAAAGGAGGCTGCTCTCATCAGTCTAACTCTCAAGAAGGCCTTATATGCATCCTACACCACCTCTGGTGATGCTGAGCCAGCATTTAACCTAAAATACTCCTCTGTATACTTCTTCAAATCTGCCACAATATCTTCATCTAAGAGGAGAGTCCTATCTAACGTCCACCTTAACTGCCAAGCACTCCTGCCGAGCTTAAAGCGCACACTCAGTGCTGAATGGTCTGTCAAATGCACACCAACATGCAAAATCTCTTCTACACTCTCTCTTACCCTCCCATCAACTAACACATAATCAATCCTGGATTGATGTTTATACTTCTTGTTATTATAAGTATAACCCCGCCTTGTTCCCATCCTCTCCCTCCAGATGTCATGTAATCCAAAATGGGACATCATACTAATTGCCTGGGATCTCACTCATTCATTTTCGCCCTACTTGACTTAGATTGATCAAGATCATAGTGCAGCACTATATTAAAATCTCCCGCCCATATTATTGGGTCTGTATGCTGAAGCAGGTGATGATACAATTCTTGCAGAGGCTGGACATCATCCCTATTTGGGCCATAGTATCCCACTAAAGTGAGAGCCTGATTGAAAGCCAGTAACCTCCCTATTACCCATCTCCCAGCTCTATCAACCAATCCTCTCTGAAAAGAGATCTCAGGATCATTCTTAACTAATAAAACCACCCCTTTATTACCTCCTGCCTGGGTAGAACATAGAATATGCTGAATCCAATTATGCGGCTTAAACAAATTACTACACTCCTCACTAGACAGATGCGATTCCTGCAAAATTATCACCATAGCTTGAGAATCCCTACAATATTGCAGTAACCTCTTTTGCCTGGCCCTTAATCTCAAACCATTAACGAAGCCTTAGTTCTTCACCCTTCATTCTCGTTTCCTCTCTTACCACGCGCTCTAACCCCAGCCCTAGAGAAGAAGAATGACCATTTCATATTTGAATCAGGACAATTTTTTTATGTTTTTCCCTCATGCTCCCCAACCCCTGCCCTTCTCCCACCTCCTCCTTGGACAAGAGGATCATCCTTTGAGACCTGGCCCTGGATAGATACCGCCTCATTCTGCTGCTGGACCACCTCCCCAGCTTGCTTCTCTGCTGGCACTGCTTCCTGCTTATGTATAGGAGAGCCCCTGTTAGGGAGTCCGGGACCCCCATCTTGACTTGAGACCCTCCTCCTACTACTGCTCTGGTGTAGATTATGTGCCTCTAGCATCTGAAACCTATTAGGGGACAGTTCAATCTGTGAAACCTGGCTGCTCTCTGCACTCACTCCTGGACTAACATCAGGAGTCCCCAGATCTTCTACCTCCATCCCCTTCTCCTTCTCCTGTGTGCCAGGAAGGACTTTAAAGTATGTCCTAAGCGACGGGGTAATGGGGTAATTCTTGTCCTCCTAGAATCCGAAGCTGAGTGCCTGGGGTTTAGCAGGACCAGCCCTGAATGTCTGGAACCACCGCTGCTTCCTGCTGCCTCGACCTCCACCACAGCCGATTTGCTAGCTCTCCAGCTCTTTACGGGGGGGGGGAGGGGTGCAACCTAAGGTGCAAAACTCCTTTTTAAGCTTGGGCTTTTCTTACTGCTTCTCAAAGAATAGCCCAGGTCTCCTCTCTTCCCAACTCCACCGCTCCTTCTGCCTAGGCTCCCCCCCTTTTGTGCTCTGCATCCTAGAGATATTATAGGGAACAACTCCATACCATGGGAGAAATAGTTGCAGGGGGTCAAAAAAAGTAGTTACCCCCCTGCAGAGTCCCAATACCTCTTTTTTTTTTACTGAAATGCAATGGGGGAGCAAAGTTCTCTCGATCCTTCTGTCCCCTTCCTTTGGCATCCTCGTAGTGCAAAAAACGGGAGTGCAGCTTGTGCTCACATTTCCCTTTTTCCCCAGAGGGGAACTCAGGCTGCAACACGTCTACCGCATTGCAATTCTCGAACGGCCCGCGTCCAAATCGCGGGCCGATAAGATGCGCTTCCCCCGTCACTTTTCCTTCCAGGGCATCAGCCGCCCGAGAAGAACTACATGGGAGGCGGAGCGCGATCCTTGTGTCATGCAATATTGAAGTCATATGAGCCGCGAACAGTCCTGGACTGTTCTTGTACCCCTGGGGTAAACAACAGAATTTTTTCTGGGAGCCTAGTGCGCTGAAGCTTGTTAAGTCTCTACCCTCAGGCACCATATTTTGGCAGAAGAAACCATTGGAAATGGCCAGTGTTGTTTTGTATTTTTTGCGCAATATGTTATTCATAAGTGCTGTGCTATGTGAATTTTGTATAGCGTATGTGCGTGTATGACTGTTTAAATGTCTGTAGTCTAGACTATTATGTAAGAATTGTCCGTTTTAGTCACTGGGAATAAGGGATTATTCATAGGTGAGACACAGGGTTCAATTACGCCCTGCTACTCCAATTGTGTGAGTATTTCCCTTACAGGTGCATTTGCATCATGTTTAATGGTTACTGGGGTTGTGGTTGGGGTTGATTTTTAATAGGAATTATGTGGTGGGGGAAGCTTTGCCCCACCCTACATGGTTGTGATATAATGCGGGTGCCTGCGCCAAATGCCCAATCAATGGTATAGGATTCTGCGAGCTCCCTGGGAACAAGGGGTGAGAAAGAAGGTTTGATAACACCTTCCCCATATTGGCAAGGATGGACAAATTCAGATGGCCAGTCCTTTTCGGCCAGCAAAATATCATATATGTTGACAATGCGGTCCCAAAAGATTGCGTGCACTATGCGCTCATCTGTAATGTTACTTTGGACACCCTATCAGGCGTGGAGACACGCATGTCCACAGTTTCTACTTGTAGGAAGTCAGCAGTTGCTTTCACCTCCAGATGCTCTAGAAGATTCTGACAAGCTATTGTGACCTCTACTGCGCTGTCTAATAGTGCTAGTGCCCACTTCTTGTTCTTCAAGAGATCCCTCTTCTTGGGTGGCATGTCGGATTGCAACTGTTGCCACCTTTTTCTTTTTGAATTGTGGTTTTTGTTGGGGAAGTTTCTCTACCTTTTTAACAGAAACTTCTGTTGAGCGTTGTGATTCCTTTCTTGGCCCCTCCATGTGATTGAAGGAGAAATGCAAAAGCATTTCTCCTCCGATCCGCGCTGGAAAAAGAGCTTCCAGGGCAGAGGGGCAGGCCTCTGATGAGGTCAGCGCGCAATTGCGTGCTGACATCATTAGATGCCACGTGGGGCAGGGGGACAGGGGTCGAAGGGGAAGCGATTCCCCTTCCATCCCTGCAGTGGGGGTGCCGAGGCGTTATGTCCTTGGCTGCAAAGGGGTTAACATACAAACTGAGAAGCGATCCCACATTTCCTCCATGTTAATGAGATGCAAACAACAATTAGGGTATCATCTGCATATGCCATGCAGAAGATGCCGAAGGACCTAATCAATGCACCCAGCTGAGCCCCATGTGTATGAAACAGGCTTGGGATCAGGGATGATCTCTGAGTACCACTCAAGGAAAGTTGGAAGTACTCTGAAGTAAAAGAAAAATACAGTTAAATCTTTCATTTAAAAAAAAACGTAATCCAGTTCAGTGCCAGACCAATATTATGATGTCCCTTAACCTTTCTAGACATAATGGATAAACAACAGTATCAAATGCTACGCCGAGGTCCAATAGGATGTGTTAGACCTGACAACCTTAGGGCGGTCATCCCTCAAGTTTTTCCAGCCTCCCTCAACTTTTCTGACACTGTTTTTGCTGGTTTTAGGACTCTGAACATGTTACCACTGCTAACCAGTGCTAAAGTTCATATGCTCTCTTCCTTAAAACATGGTAACATTCGTTCATTCCCAATTGGCATATTTGGTTTACTTGTAAGTCCCTAGTAGAGTGCACAACAAGTGCCAGGGCTTGTAAATTGAATGCTACTGGTGGGCCTGCAGCACTGATTGTGCCACCCACATAAATAGCCCCTTAATCATGTTTAAGGCCTGCCATTGCAAGGCCTCTGTGTGCAGTTTTACTGCCACTCTGATTTGGCATTTAAGAGTACTTGCGAAGCCTTAAACTCCTCTACTTCTACATATGGCACCCCCAAGGTAGGCTCCAGGTAACCCATAGGGCAGGGTGCTATGTAGGCAAAACGCAGGACATGCACATGTGTGTATTATATGTCCGGGTACTGAAAAACTCTTACATTCGTTTTCCACCACTGTGAGGCCTGCTCCTTTCATCTAATCAGAAAGGGGTAAACAGGTAATATTTAGTATGTCCAGAATGGTAATAGAAAATCCTGCTTATTGAGGAGGTTGGATTTAATATTACTATTTGATAAATGTCACTTTTAGAAAGTGAGCATTTCTCTGCACTTAATTATCTGTGCCTCACAGCCTGTCTCTAATCAACATCTGGGATGGGCTGGTTGACAGCTTCCTTGTGCATTTCACCCAGACAACCACAAACACAGGACACTCAGTCACACCTGCACTCATTTGCATATTGAATGGGTCTTGCTGGGCTGGAAGGTTGGTGGGCCTGACACTTACATTTCAAAGGCTAGTGGCCTGCCCTCACACAATGGACTGCCACACCCCCTACTGGGAACCTGGCAGACAGACCTGTACTGAAAGGGGAACTTGTGCACTTCAAAACCACTATTTGAAGTCTCCCCCACTTTAAAGGCATTTTGAGGTATATAAACTGGGTTTCTGACCCTACCAACTCTAGACACTTCTGGACCTGAACCTGCAACATATCAAGAGTGACTGCCTGTCTGACCACGGGACTCATCTGGACTGCTTTGCTAAGAAGAACTGCTGCCCTGCTGTTGCCCTGCTGCCGTGCTGCCCTCTGACTTTGCTGAGAAGTGCTCTCCAAGGGCGTGAATTGAGTTTGCCTCCTGTTTTGAGGTCTCAGGGCCAAAAAGTGTTCATCTCTTCAGAAAACTCCTTGTGCGAAAATTGATGCACAGCCTGCCGGCTGCAGCCTGTGTGAAAAGGTGCAAGCACCCTTTCACTGCCCTTTTTCACTGCACCAGGTCACTTATAAGTCACCCCTATGGCAGGCCTTCCTGCCCAAAGGGCAGGATCCAAAGTACCTGTGTGTGAGGGCACCTCTGCACTAGCAGAAGTGCTCCCACGAAGTCCAGCCCACTTTCCCAGACTGAGGGGGTCATTCTGACCCTGGCGGTCAGTGTTAAAGCGGCGGCCAACCCGCCAACAGGCTGGCGGTCCAAAAAATGGAATTCTGACCCTGGCGCGAACCGCCAACACAGGCCGCCGCTTTAACACTCCGACCGCCACAGCGGCACAAACAAACAGCGCGGCGGTCACCGCCAACAGCCAGGCGGCCGACAATGTACCGCCTACCCTATCACGACTCACCAATCCGCCACCTTTTCCGGGGCGGGAGCCCCGCCGATAAAAACACGGCGGAAACAGACATTTCCAATGGAAAACGCTCACCTCGACACACTCCACACGGAATCGGAACAGCATGGAACCGGAACTCCACATCCTCCCAGCCATTGCCTTCCTGCTCATCTTCCAGGATCACGAAGGTCGCCGCAGATAACAACGGTGAGTACTGCACCTACGACACAGGGGAGGGGGGAGGAGGAAAGGTTACGGGCACACACATATGCCACACACCCGCCCCCACCCTCACCCCCACCGAAATACCTACACACCAATGCAGATAAAAAAGTCAGAGTGACACCCCCAAACCCCCAAAACAAAAATGCAAAGACAAAAGGCAATGATTGTAAAAATAGAACTATATTATAGCAATAATGAAGTATAGCGAACTTAGCAATATATACAGAATTATTACACATCTAGAACTATATATATACAAGTAGCAAAAGTCCGGCACAGTTTTGCAAAGTTCAAGTGTCCGTGGGCCAATGTGCAGCAACACATGGGCAAAGCCCACACACGAGATCGAGTCCATTGGAGAGAATACTGCTGGGGCATCACAATAATAAAATACTGGTACCTCAGGGGAAAGGGAAGGGGGGGCACCTCAGCCACATGAGTCCACGACGCCAGATCCACGAAGGGCCTCCATGCCCACTGTGCCATCCTGGGGAGTGCAAAGCCACAGTCTCTCAAGTCTCTACAGTGGGTGGATTGCCCACTGTGCCATCCTGGGGAGTGCAAAGCCACAGTCTCTCAAGTCTCTACAGTGGGTGGATTGCCCACTGTGCCATCCTGGGGAGTGCAAAGCCACAGTCCATCAGGTGGATTACAGAGTCCACTGGTCATGGAGGAGGCATGGTGGGCAGAGTGCCTCGTGAAACCCTGCCGGACACAGAACCGGGCATGCCAATGGGCCAGCGGTGCTTGAGATGAGGGCCCAGCGGAGCGGTGCTTGACAGGAGGGCCCAGCGGAGCGGTGCTTGACAGGAGGGCCCAGCGGAGCGGTGCTTGACAGGAGGGCCCAGCAGAGCGGTGCTTGACAGGAGGGCCCAGCAGAGCGGTGCTTGACAGGAGGGCCCAGCAGAGCGGTGCTTGACAGGAGGGCCCAGCAGAGCGGTGCTTGACAGGAGGGCCCAGCGGAGCAGTGCTTGACAGGAGGGCCCAGCGGAGCAGTGCTTGACAGGAGGGCCCAGCGGAGCGGTGCTTGACAGGAGGGCCCAGTGGAGCGGTGCTTGAGATGAGGGCCCAGCGGAGCGGTGCTTGACAGGAGGGCCCTGTTCAGCGGTGCCTGTCTTGGCGGGGCCCTGTTCAGCGGTGCTTCTCACGGCGGGGCCCTGTTCAGCGGTGCTTCTCACGGCGGGGCTCTGTTCAGCGGTGCTTCTCACGGCGGGGCTCTGTTCAGCGGTGCTTCTCACGGCGGGCCCTGTTCAGCGGTGCCTGTCTTGGCGGGGCCCTGTTCAGCGGTGCTTCTCACGGCGGGGCCTGTTCAGCGGTGCCTGTCTTGTGTTTCGAGTGAACCACACCTGGCCAATACTTCCCGCTCAGTCAGCATCGGACCTTTCCGTTGCGGGGCCCTCCTGTGATGGAGTCCTGGGGCCCTGGGTCTCTTCCGATACCCCCGGAATGGGGCTGGTGGGGCCCTCATGGCCAGGTCGGCTGCTCCCTGCCTTCGGCGCTTTGCTGCCCTTGCCCTCCTTGGCAGACTCTCCGTGGCCCTTGGCTCCCTTACCCGATGTGGCAGGTGACGGTGCAAGGCTACCCTCCTTGGGGGCAGGCGTATCAGGCCTCTTGCGCCTGCCCTTCAGTTTTTTGCTCCTCTTCCCAGGGGGGGGGGCTGGCTGCGCCTTTGCTGCTGGCCGATGTCCCTGCCCAAGGAAAGGGCGGACTCCAAAAACCAGGCACGCCGTTCTTGGGAGTTGCTGGGCTGGTGGTGGCTGAGGTGTTTTTGGAACTCTTACGAGATGGAGGGGGTGGGTCAGGTGAGGAAAAGATGTTCACTTTAGAGAGGAATAGTTTTTTAGGAGCAATGGGAAGGGTAGCTGGAGTGGATATGGGAGTGGAGGAAGAGGATGTGGTTGTAGGAGAGTCAAGTCTGGTGTCTTTGGGTGCAGGTGCTTGGGCTGGAGGCTGACGTGAGGTGGATGGCTGTTGGTTGGGTGCCTGCCTGCGTTTGTGTGGGTTGGAAGCGGGGGTGACAGACACACTGGGAGAGGACACAGGGGACGTGTACATGGCAGTGGGGGTGGTGACTGCACGTGTGCGGACTGGGCTGGAGGGTGTGCTGGTGATGGGTGTACTGGCTGATGGTGGTGTGCATGCAGGTGTGAGTGTAGACGTCACAGGGGGGGAGGAGGGAGACGAGGAGGTGGGGGACACAGAGGAGGTAGTGGCTGTTGGCATGTCTGCATCTGTATGTTGCTTGTGTGAATGGTTGTGTGTTCTGTGGTGCTTATGTCTGGATGAGCTTCCCTTGGGTGTTGAGGTGTGTGCAGGCTGGTATGTAGGTGTGGATGGGATAGGCAGAGGAACAGGGGAGTGGGACTGGGTGGAGGGAGTTAGAAGAGGGAGGCTGGAGACAGGGACAATCGCTGCCGTCAGTGCTGAGGCCAGAGCGTTGAACGATCGCTGCTGGGCAGCCTGACCCGAATGAAGGCCCTCCAGGTATGCATTGCTTTGATGCACCTCCCTCTCCACACCCTGGATTGCATTCAAAAGGGTAGACTGCCCAACAATGATGGTCCTCAGGAGGTCAATGACCTCCTCACTGAGGGCAGCAGGGGTGACTGGGGCAGGGCCTGAGGTGCCTGGGGCGAAGGAGATGGCCGCCTTCCTGGCCGTGCGGGCACGGGCCGAAGGCCGAGGGGCTGCTGGGAGGGCGGAGCTGGTGCGCTGGGTGGCGGCTGTACCTGTAGTTTCGGTGGGCACGGATGTTGCCGCCACCGCAAGGGAGCTCCCATCGGAGGACGTGTCGGTGTCACTGACGTCTGCACGGGTCCCCGTGGTGGAGTCCCCCTCGCCCTCCGTCTCACTGGTCATGTCGGAGTCCGTTGCATGGCCCTCCGGGGCCATGTGAGATGCAGCTCCCTCTTGCGCCAATGCCACTTCTCCTCCGCCTGATGATGCTAATGCACACATTCACAGAAAAACAAAGAAAATTGGGGGGGGAGGGGGGGTGGAGAAATGAAGACAAGTTGAGTGCATGCATTGGGGACACCGTTGGCGGAGAGGACAGACACAGAAGCCCCCTGCACTACGCTGCGCACTTGGGGTACACTACTCATTCACTGGGACATGCCCTACAAGCCTATGGGCGACAACTGCCCACACAGAATACACAGGTCCATGAATAGTGTTACTAGGCACCCTATAGAGATGGGGGGCGGGGGCACAGGACCATACCTCACGGAGGGGCCTAGCCTACAGAAATCGCCCTGGCCTAGGGATACCCACAGCCCTCCTCCCCCACCCAGGCACCTCCACTGCGCGCAAATATAGCTGAATGTGCTGGTACTCACCCCCTTGTGTCTGCTGTGATGTCCTCAAGCGCCCATCTAAATCGGGGTAGGCCACCGCCAGGATCCGGGACATCAGGGGGGTCAAGGTACGACTGGCAACCCTCCTAGGTTGGGAGGCCATCCCCAGCAGAGCCTCGGCGGTCTTCCTGCTCCCGCGGCGGATGTCCTCCCACCTCTTGCGGCAGTGGGTGCCCCGTCTGTTGTGGACCCCCAGGGCCTGGACGTCCTTGGCGATGGCACGCCAAATATCGATCTTCTGATGGGCACTGACCTATGTGACATGTACAGGGAGGGAAAAGAAACATCATCACTTTTCTGCATGCTCGATGAGAGTGGCCCCCCCTCCCCAAACTTGCCATGTGGCACATGCTCTCATCTGTCGTGCCATGCATTCGTAATTCGCTCCCCTCCCCTCCATCGTACATCCACCCCACTCATCACAGGCATTGCCCACTATGCATTGGCCCCCGTGTACTCACCTGTTGGTCTGGAGGACCGTAGAGTAGCGCATACTGGGGGAGGACCCGTCCACGAGCTTCTCCAACTCTTCGGAACTGAAGACGGGGGCCCTTTCCCCAGTCGCAGCAGCCATTGTCACTTCCAGACCGAGGTCACAGCAGCACTTGCAGTATAGGTCCTCTCCTGTGGATGCTCAGGTCTCGTGTGATTAAGCAGAGAGAAAATGGCGGTCGCGACCGCCGGCGCACATCGTCATTGGCTCCTGAAACCCATAGGGTTCAATGTTAACCAATGCTGCTTTGCGCGCGGTCTCCGACCGCCTACCGCCACGGCGTGCCACGCCAGCGCAATGACCTCACTTCACATTGTCACACATCACAGGTCAGGCAGCCGCCATTTCAAGGGCCCACATGGCTTAATTCCTACTGCGTCACACATGGCTAGGCCTTACATCGACACTCATACAAGCCATTCAATCCAGAGAGATTCGTGTACTGTGTAGGCTGTGGGAACTTACCTGTGGGTTGATTGACTCTGTGCTCCATGTTGTCCTTCCTAGGCAACGTCCGCTGGGACTTGCGAGGAGACGGAGGAATGTTCCCGTGTACAGACCGCTGGTGGACCTGTCGACAATGGAAGAACGACATGTCATACTCACCTACAGACTCAACACTGCCACCATACAGGAACTGTGTGCCCAGCTGGAGCCAGACCTGATGTCACCCATCCGCCAACCCACAGGGATTCCGCCTCTAGTGCAGGTGCTGTCAGTACTCCATTTTTTGGCTAGTGGATCATTTCAAACTACAGTGGCCATTTCATCTCGGATGTCTCAGCCTATGTTTTCAAAGGTATTGTCCAGAGTGTTGTCTGCCCTGATGAAATACATGCGGAGCTACATCATATTCCCTGAGGTGGGTGACTTGCCTACAGTGAAGGGTGATTTCTATGCCCTTGGACACATTCCCAATATCATTGGTGCCATTGATGGTACCCATGTGGCTTTGGTCCCCCCAAAATACAATGAGCAGGTGTACAGGAACCGAAAAAGTTATCATTCGATGAATGTCCAGGTGGTCTGTTTGGCTGACCAGTACATCTCCCATTTAAATGCCAAGTTCCCAGGGTCAGTGCATGACGCGTACGTCATGCGA
Source organism: Pleurodeles waltl (assembly GCF_031143425.1). Taxonomy (NCBI): domain Eukaryota; kingdom Metazoa; phylum Chordata; class Amphibia; order Caudata; family Salamandridae; genus Pleurodeles; species Pleurodeles waltl. The sequence goes on along the minus strand of NC_090442.1, from coordinate 84,813,177 downwards.
AATAGCAGCATCCCTTATGTGATGGAACAGCTACAGAGACAGCGTGTGTGGCTAATTGGTGACTCTGGTTACCCCAACCTGCCTTGGCTATTGACCCCAGTGAGGAATCCCAGGACAAGGGCAGAGGAACGGTACAATGAGGCCCATGGGCGTACTAGGAGGGTGATCGAGCGGACCTTCGGCCTCCTGAAGGCCAGGTTTAGGTGCCTGCATATGACAGGTGGATCCCTAATGTACTCACCAAAGAAGGTGTGTCATATCATCGTGGCCTGCTGTATGCTTCACAACCTGGCTTTGCGACGCCAGGTGCCTTTCCTGCAGGAGGATGGTCCAGTTGGTGGTGGTGTGGCCGCTGTGGAGCCTGCGGAGAGTGAAGAGGAGGAAGACGAAGAGGACGACACAGACAACAGGGACAGAGTGATACTGCAGTATTTCCAGTAACACACGGGTAAGAATCTACTCCTGCATTTTATTATATCTGTAACAGTACTGGCTCTCTACTGTCTGACCTTTCACCCCAATGTATGGGAACTTAGTTGTGAATTTGCCTTCCTATTTCAGTGATCTGGTCCCCACGGAGTGCCCTCTGGTTTATTTCCCCATGGACTACCGCTGTGTGACACTGGTATGTTGTCATCACAATGTAATTGGACATTTTTGGTTGGTTATATCGAATACATTTGGTTTAAAAAAATAAATAGCAGACTCCAGATGGCTTTTGTGCAATAATTGTGTTTATTGAAGTGCAAAAATTGGTGTATAGTTCAAAAAGGGTGATGGGTGATGGTGGAGGCATGTCCATGGCAGAGTCCAGAGTCTCGTTCGCACAGGTGCATTGTCCATATGCCTGTGCAAGGTGGAGCAGGGGCAGTTCAAGGTTGGACAGGGTGAACAAGTGGGACAGTGGGATGACATCCGGGGGGATCCGTGCATGGCGGGGGTCTTGACATCCTACTCTGTCTTCTTCCTAGGTCTCAGGCCTTTCTTGCGGGGTGGTTCATGTTCTGCAGGGGGTGGGGTCCGGGTGGCCCGTTGCTGTTGTGTCGGGGCCTCCTGACCACTAGCGCCAGCGGTGGTGGTGGGCTGTTTTTCCTCCATGCTAGTGGCAGGGGCCCTTTGGGGGGCCACATGGTCCCGCAATGTGGTGACAATCTGGTTGAGTGCCACCACGATTGTACCCATTGCGGAACTGATGCTGCGCAGTTCTTCCCGGAACCCCATGTACTGGCCCTCCTGCATGGCCTGGATCTCCTGGAACCTGGCCAGGACCGTCGCCATCGTCTCTTGGGAGTGGTGGTACGCTCCCATGATGGTGGTGAGGGCCTCTTGGACAGTGGGTTCCCTAGGCCTGTCCTCCCTCTGTCGCACAGCAGCCCTCCCAGTTCCCCTTTGTTCCTGGGCCTCTGTCCCCTGGCCGGTGTGCCCACTACCACTGCCCGCAGGTCCCTGTTGTTGTTGGGGTGGTGGGTTGCCCTGGGTGCCCTGTAGTGGTAGACACACCGCTGCTTGACCTGTCCTGGAGACAGAGGCATGGGCCCGCTGGGTGGGTGCTGTGCTGGGGTTTCCAGAGGGGGGTAGGTCTGCTGTGGCCTGTGGCTGCCTGAGGGGAACCGACTGTCTAGAGGTCCCCGATGGTCCGGGCTGGTCATCAGGTTCTAGGTCGACAGAGCTGCTGTCATCACTGGGGGCCTGTTCTGGGGGTGGGATGGACATTTCTGGACCCTCCGGGCCGGTGTGTTGGCGTTCGGGCCCTGCAGGGGTAAAAGAGTATGGTTATTGCTTCTGTGTGTGCCATGGCGTGCGATTTGTGGGTGCCCTTGTCCCCCAGTGCTGGCATTCCCTTGTGGGAGGAGTTGTGAGGGTGGTTTGGGGGGGGATGGGTATGTGCAGTGGTCATGCTTAGGTGATGGGTGTCCATAGTTTGTGTTGGCATTCAGGGGTTGGTGTTGGTTTGGGTGGGTTGTGCTGGTGAGACATTAGCAGGGAGGATATGTGCTGGGGGGTTGGGGGTGAGGGTGGGGGTGTGGGTTGGCATGCTGGTGGTTGGGGGGGTGAAGTAGTTGAGATTAGACTTACCAGAGTCCATTCCTCCGCCTACTCCAGCGAGGCCCTCAGGATGCAGGATGTTCAAGACCTCTTGCTCCCATGCTGTGAATTCGGGTGGGGTGGGTGGGGGTCCGCCGCCAGTCTTCTGCACAGCGATGTTGTGTCTTGACACCATCGCCCGCACCTTCCCCCGTAGGTCGTTCCAGCGCTTTCGGATGTCTTCCCGATTTCTGGGATACTGTCCCACAGCGTTGACCCTGTCGACGATCCTTTGCCATAGCTCCGCCTTCCTGGCTATTGTGGTGTGCTGCACCTGTGTGCCGAAGAGCTGGGGCTCTACCCTGATTATTTCCTCCACCATGACCCTGAGTTCTTGGTCCGAGAACCTGGGGTGTCTTTGGGGTGCCATGGGGTGGTGTGGATGAGGTGTGGGGTGGTGTTTGTGGTGATGAGTGTAGTGGTGTGTGGTGTTTTGTGCGTAGATGTAGTGTGGGGGATGATGTTGGGTTCCTGTGTGTGTTGTGGTTTGCGTTCCCTGTGCTCTCTCTCTGTGTATTGCGACTTGTCTCTGATTTTCGATTTGTGGGGGTTTGTGGGTGATGTGGGTGTGTGTTTTATATCGTATTGATTGTGTGGGAGTGGTGTTTGTATGTGTATCAGGTGTGTGTATTTGTAATTGTCCAATGTGGCAGTGTTTTGTAGATGTGTGTGTATTTTGACCGCGGCGGTGTGTACCGCCAATGGGATACCACGGTTGAAAGACCGCCGCGTGGATTCGTGGGTCGTAATGGCATGGGCGTATTTCTGTTGGCGTGACGGTGGAGGTTTGGTCATCTCCAGTTTATCGCTGACCGCTGATGTGGCGGCCTTCAGTGGAGGTCGGGTTTTTGGCGGTTTGCCAGTTGTGGGTCAGAATGACCCTGGCGGGTTACCGCGGCCGCGGCGGTGTTATGGCGGTCTTCTGACCGGCGGTAACTGCCTTTTACCGCCAGGGTCAGAATGACCCCCTGAGTGCGGGAAAACCATTTTATGCATTTCCTAGTCATAGGTCACCACCTATGTCCAGCTACGTAATGGTAAAGACATGTTTGGTATCAAACAAGTTGGAAACATACCCAAGGCTTTTGCAAGCGTTGGTTGTATGATTCCATGTACTCTAGGGGCTTTTTAGAAGAACCCCAGAATTGCCATTTTAGCCTTAGGAGCGTTTCTAGGCAGCCCAAGCTGCTGCCACTTCCAGACTGGTTTCTACCCTCCTGTAGCTTGAAAAGCTCAATCCCAGGAAGGCAGAACAAAGTATTCCCTTTGTGAGAGGGGTGTTACACCCTCTCCCTTGGGAAATAGGTGTTACAGGCTTGGGAGGGGCAGCCTCCCCAGGCCACAGGAAATGCTTAGAAGGGCACAGTTGGTGCATTCCTTGCATAATCCAGGCTATACCGGTTCAGGGACACCCAGACCCAACATTGGCATGAAACTGGACAAAGGAAAGGAGAGTGACCACTCCCCTGTCCATCACCCACCAGGGGTAGTGCTCAGAGCTCCTCCAGAAGGTCCCTGGGTTTTGCCATCTTGGATTCAAGGTTGGCAGTGAACTCTGGAAGCATCTGAGTGGGCAATGCCAGCAGATGACATTAGAGCCCTTCCCTGATAGGTGCTTACCTAGTTAGATGACCAATCCCCCTTTCAGGGCTATTTAAGGTCGTTCCTTTCGGTGGTTTCTCAGTTTCAGATTGCAAGACTCCAGCAGGAATCCTCTGCATCCTCCACTTTGACTTCCAACCAAAGAAACTGCATCTGGACTCTTCAAGACCCTACAAGCTGCAACAGAGAAGGAAAAAATCTCCTGTAACATTGTATCTCCGGCTCCTTCCAGCAACTGCAATGTTTCCCCAGTTGTGCATCATCTGAGGACAACCCGTCTTCAATCAATCAATCAATCAATCATTTGTAGCGCAAGCTACTCACCCGCGAGGCTCTCATGGCGCTGAGGGAGGCGGGAGTTGCTACTGCTCGAACAACCAGGTCTTGAGGCATCTCCTGAAGGTCAGCAGGTCCCGGGTCTGCCGTAAGTGGATAAGGAGGGTGTTCCAGGTCTTGGCGGCGAGGTGGGAGAACGATCCGCCGCCGGCTGCAGTCCTGTGGAACGGTGGTGAGGGTGAGGTTGGCGGAGCGGAGCTGTTGGCTAGGGGTGTAGAAGGTGAGTTGTTTGTTGATGTAAGCTGATCTGGCGTTGTGGAGTGCTTTGTGGGCGTGGGTGAGGAACTTGAAAGTGATCCTCTTGTTGACGGGGAGCCAGTGTAGGTCTCTCAGGTGGGCTGAGATGTGGCTGCGGTGTGGGATGTCGAGGATGAGGCGTGCGGAGGCGTTCTGTATACATTGCAGTCTTTTCTGGAGTTTGGCCTTGGTTCCCACGTGGAGAGTGTTGCCATAGTCCAGTCTGCTGCTGATGAGGGCCTGCGTGACTGTCCTGCTGCTTTCGGTAGGGATCCACCTGAAGATCTTGTGGAGCATGCAGAGGAAGTTGAAGCAGGATGATGCGATGGCGTTGAATTGCTGGGTCATGGGGAGCGATGAGTCCAGGATGAATCCCAGGTTGCATGGGTGGTTGGTGGGCATCGGTGTGGTTCGTAGAGTGGCCGGCCACCATGAGTCATCCCAAGTGGAGGGGGTGGAGTGGAGGAAGAGGATCTCCGTCTTGTCCGAGTTCAGATTCAGGTGACTGCTCTCCAGCCAGTTGGCGATGGCCTTCATTCCGTCGTGGAGGTTAGTTTGGCGGTGGCGGGGATTTTGGTGAGTGAGAGGATCAGCTGGGTGTCATGAGGTTGTGTGATCGGATGATGCTGGCGAGCGGTGCCATGTAGACGTTGAAAAGGGTCGGGCTGAGGGAGGATCCTTGGGGAACACCACAGATGGTCTTGGTGGCTTCAGATCGGAAGGGAGCGAGGTGGACTCTCTGGGTTCTGCCAGTGAGGAAGGATGTAATCCATTCTAGTGCATTGTAGCGTATCCCTGCGTCGTAGCGGCGTGTGCGTAGGGTGTGGTGGCAGACAGTGTCAAAGGCGGCCAAGAGGTCTAGGAGGATGAGGGCCACAGTTTCGCCTCTGTCTAGCCTGGTCCTGATGTCGTCGGTGGCAGCGATGAGGACGGTCTCGGTGCTGTGGTTACTGCGGAAACTGGATTGAGACGGGTCCAGAGTGTTGTTGTCTTCAAGGAAGCGGGTCAGTTGACTGTTGACGATCTTCTTGATGACCTTCGCCGGGAAAGGGCACAGGGAGATGGGCCGGTAGTTCTTGAGATCTCTTGGGTCCGTCTTGGGTTTCTTTAGTAGGGTGTTGATTTTGGCTTGCTTCCACCTTTCTGGGAAGGTGGCGGTCTCGAAGGAGCTGTTGACGATCATTTGGAGTTGAGGGGCGATGATGGAGCTTGCTTTGTTGAAGACGTGATGAGGGCAGGGGTCAGATGGTGAGCCGGAGTGAATGGTCTTCATGATTTTGATGGACACGGGTCCAGGAGAGGAGGAGGTTGGTGTGGCTGGGGTCCGGTGAGTCTGGGTTTGTGGTTACAGCGGCTGTCATGGGGGTTGAGGTATTGAAGCTGTCATGGATGTCTGTGATCTTGCGGTGAAAGAAAGTGGAGAAGGAGTCGCAGAGGTCTTGCGAAGGTGGGGTGTTGTTGGAGCAGGATCTGGGGTTGGCGAGTTCCTTCACGATGTTGAAGAGCTCTTTGCTGTTGTGTGTGTTGTTGTCGATGCGTTCCTTGTAGGAGGATTTCTTGGTGGTCCTGATGAGCTGGTGGTGCCTGCGGATGGCGTTCTTGAGGGAAGTGTGGTTGATCTGTGTTTGTTCGTGGTGCCATTTCTTCTTGAGTTTTCGGCACTCCCGTTTGGAGGCCTGTAGGTCAGCGGTGAACTGGATGGCCTTAGTGTTGGTGCGGCCTGCATCAGAAGGAAGAAGGAATCTCCCTTGTGGTGAAGGAGTCACTCTCCTGCTTCAGCGGGAACCAACCAAAACGACAAATGTTAGCATGAATTCCCCCTCCAGCAGAGCTGCGTGGGTCCTGCATCATGGGTAGTGGACTGAAGTGGTCCCAATAGTCTTCTCACCCAACTGTCCAACTTTGGTGTAGGTAAGATCTTGCCTCCCCATGCAAGGCAGTACCTGTGTGCACCGTGTCTTTTGCAGCTGCCAAGGTTTGATGGCATCCTTCCTCCAAGTCCTTCATGTATCTTGTAGCTCTGGCTCCCAGCACTCTATCTTGTGATGCACAGCTTCCTGAGTGGTTTTACAGCGGCGTGGGAGCCTTTGAAGTAGTGTTTTGTGGGCCTCTTCTGCAACTTTCTTGTCCCAGTGCTGTGGGACTCCTGTGTGTGCTGCCTGGTCTTCTGTGGGCTCTCTGAGTTGCTGAAGGTCCCCTCTGACTCCCCCTCCTGTGTAGAGTCCACTTGGTCCTTCCTGGTCCCGGGCAGCGCCATTTTTGGCAGACTATGGCCCTCATTCTGACCCTGGCGGTCTTTGACCGCCAGGGCGGAGGACCGCGGGAGCACCGCCGACAAGCCGGCGGTGCTTCAATGGGGATTCCGACCGCGGCGGTAAAGCCGCGGTCGGACCGGCACCACTGGCGGGGTCCCGCCAGTGTACCGCGGCCCCATTGAATCCTCCGCGGCGGCGCAGCTTGCTGCACCGCCGCGGGGATTCTGACCCCCCCTACCGCCATCCAGATCCCGGCGGTCGGACCGCCGAGATCCGGATGGCGGTAGGGGGGGTCGCGGGGCCCCTGGGGGCCCCTGCAGTGCCCATGCCACTGGCATGGGCATTGCAGGGGCCCCCGTAAGAGGGCCCCTAAATGTATTTCACTGTCTGCTGCGCAGACAGTGAAATACGCGACGGGTGCAACTGCACCCGTCGCACAGCTTCCACTCCGCCGGCTCGATTCCGAGCCGGCTTCATCGTGGAAGCCTCTTTCCCGCTGGGCTGGCTGGCGGTCTGAAGGAGACCGCCCGCCAGCCCAGCGGGAAAGTCAGAATTACCGCCGCGGTCTTTCGACCGCGGAACGGTAACCTGACGGCGGGACTTTGGCGGGCGGCCTCCGCCGCCCGCCAAGGTCAGAATGAGGGCCTATGAGATTTACGTGTGCCAAGGCTTGTTGGTGGACTTTGACGACACAAACTCAACTGCAATCCTCCATCCAGCGGTGGAAGCCCCTTGCACCCTTCAGAAACCCGACTTTCTCTTCTTGGGTGCAGCACTTACTTTTCTTCTCCACCGTTGATTCTCTTTTTGAACCTTCATCCGAGTTAGCAGGAGCACCTCTTCTGGTGGACCTTCTTCCACAGGTCTTCTTGTCCAGGAATCCCCTGTTGGTGTCTTGCAGTCTCTTCCGGGTTTTGCATAATTCTTCTTCTTGTTTCTGTGTGTGATTTGGGAACATTACTGTGATTTACTCCTGGTTTCCTGGTCACTGGGGTGGGTTGTGGTACTTACCTTTGGGCTTTTCTAGTACTCCCATCTTCCCTCTACACAGTACACTTGCCTAGGTGGGGGACCGGGTTTCACATTCCACTTTCTTAGTATATGGTTTGCGCTCTCTCTAGGCCCATTTCTAACTATTGTGATTTTCACTAATTGCACTTTTTTCTACTTGTTTTATGCATATTTCTATATACTAGTGTACATAATTTGTGTATTACTTACCTCCTAAGGGAGGATAGTCTCTATGGTATTGTTGGAATTTTTGTCACAAAAATAAAGTACCTTTATTTTTGTAACACTGAGGGGGTCATTCTGACCTTGGCGGACGGCGGAGGCCGTCCGCCAAGGTACCGCCGTCAGAACACCGCACCGCGGTCAAAAGACCGCGGCGGTGATTCTGAGATTTGCCCTGGGCTGGCGGGCGGCCGCCAAAAGACCGCCCGCCAGCCCAGGGCAAATCAACCTTCCCACTAGGATGCCGGCTCAGAATTGAGCCGGCGGAGTGGGAAGGTGCGACGGGTGCAGTTGCACCCGTCGCGTATTTCAGTGTCTGCTAGGCAGACACTGAAATACTTTGTGGGGCCCCCAGGCACCCCCTACCGCCATCCTGTTCCTGGCGGGAGAACCGCCATGAACAGGATGGCGGTAGGGGGTGTCAGAATCCCCATGGCGGCGGAGCGCGCTCCGCCGCTATGGAGGATTCTGACGGGCAGTGGAAAGTCGGCGGTACACCGCCGGCTTTCCGCTTCTGGCCGCGGCTGTACCGCCGCGGTCAGAATGCCCGGCGGAGCACCGCCGGCCTGTTGGCGGTCCTACCACCAACCTCCGCCATGGCGGTAATTACCGCCGGGGTCAGAATGACCCCCTGAGTGTTTTATTTCATGTGTTCAAGTACTAAGTGTGACTACAGTGGTATTGCATGAGCTTTGCATGTCTCCTAGATAAGCCCTGGCTGCTCATCCACAGCTACCTCTAGAGAGCCTGGTTTCTAGACACTGACTACACTACACTAATAAGGGATATTTGGACCTGGTGTACGGTATAAGTACCATAGATACACACCACACACCAGGCCAGCCTCCTCCATTGGTAGTGCAGCGGTGGGATAAGTACTTGCAATGGTCTTATTACTCAGTCACAATATATGTAATGGTCAATAGATTGTGTCCTTCAGTTGTCACATACCAGTCATGAGGCTGTCTGTGATGTGTGTGATGGTGGCAGTACAATCTTACACATCACATATGATGTTGCAACAGTACTTGTGAAATTCCTATCTGTAACATGACCCCTGAACTTTGAATCACAATCCTATGCTATGTGTAGTGGAGAATGAAAAGACCAAAGAAGGATTGGTTGTATTAGTGAAGTGTTTACTAACAAAAAAGAGAAGGTGAATTCAGTGGTTCTTAAGAGTAAAAGTTCTGAACCCAGCAGCTGTGTTGTTCCCCATCCATATCGCCACCACCACCCTACTCATCCTCCTCAGGCAGGTTAGCTAACTGCTCATACAACTGAACTTTTATCTGCACACATATGTTGTGCAGGATAGCACGTCAGGATGATTTTGCACACTATTTGTGGGGCATGAAAGAGGCTGCCTCCTGTGATGTCCAGGCACCTGAATCTTGTTTTAAGAATGTCAAAAGTTCTCTCCACAATCATACGTGTCTTTCAGTGTCCCTCATTATAATCACGCTCTGCTGCTGTGCTTGGGTTGGCAAATGGGGTCATAATCCATGGCTGTATGCAATAACCCTGTTCCCCTGCAAAAGATAAAATGTGTAACTTGTTGTTTAGGCTTGCAACAGCTTTGTCATGTAGCATGGCAGTTGATATTTAGATATGGTTGTGACTCATACATGTTTGTGTTATGGTGTGAGTTCCTGGCCTTGTGTAAAGTTTACTTAGCACAGTGTTGTTGAACATGACAATCTTGGGTATTGCCGAAGGGACCTTGGGCATATGTTTTGAAATCCTAACTGATGGTCAGTATGTATGTACCATGTGTTTTGTAGTGCACCTTTGTTTCAGTGTGCTGTCACTGGAGGTGGCGTGATACATCCTCACAACACAACGGGGTCGAATGTAGTGATAACGTGGTAGCCCTACAGAGCCTGGACATCCCAGCCATATTGACGTGTCATTACAGATGAAGTCCCACACTTAGACCCATTTTGATGAGTAAGTGACAATGGACAACACAGATCCAGCAATGGCAGCACTGTGCTGCAACATTTTAACTATACAGTAATGCCCCATGTGTGACATGTAAATAGACAACCCTTTGTTGTCTTCTGCTGCAGCGCCTAATATGCAGATGTGCACCAAGACTACCAATGCCCTGATTCACACCACCTCACCCCGATACACAGACTAACCCCCCAACCCCTAGAAATGCACACACCCGCAGACACAGTCACCCACGCGACAGTCATTCAAGCTCACGCACACATGCACCTACCGCACAACTGCCCCACCTCCCACAGCTACACATGCATAAAATCACCCTCCCACCCCTCTACAGTCACAGCACCCCTCACCCCACACCCCCACTCCCTGCATACACACACACAGACACCCACACGCACCACGCATGCACCCATTCACTTACACTGGCATACACGCATTCATTCATACACTGGCATACACACATTCAAATACACATTCGTACAGACATACTCACACAATTCTTACACACAAACACATTGACATACATACACACACTCACTTCCCTATTCTTACACACATTCATTCATATGCATACAACCACGCAAACAACAAAAAACACACAGACGCATTCACACACGCATTCACATACACTCACACACTCAGACACACACACGAAACACCCCCCACCCAAGACTCCTGACTTACCTTTGTCCGGCGAAGAGGATGTCCGGCAGGGAAAGGGAAGGGGCACTGCTACTGCCAGCATTGCCCCCCCAGCAGAACACTGCCAGGCCGTATTAATGCTGATAATACGGCTGGTGGTGTTCTACTGGCAGGGCGGTGCTGGTGTTAGCAGCGCCAGGTCACCACCATTCGACAGTATGAACACTGCTATATTTCCGCCCTTATTGTGGCGGAAGTCAGGCAGTGCTCATAATCTGGCAGATGGATGGTCCCGCTGCAGTGGTATGTTGGAGGCCGTCACCTCGGCTTTAGGCGATTATTACCGCCAATATTATAATGAGGGCCTAAGTCACTTAAACATGTCATCATTTTTGACCAGACACAGTAACATTCATAGGCGACTCAATGGTGTTGTCTAGGAAGGCGTGTAATTCCGACGGATCAGTGAATACATAGAATTTGTCCTGATAGTTTATTTTGAATTTAGTTGGACTGATGAAGGAGTGCTGTATTGACCTGTCTACAAGTGTAAGTTTCAGTGTTAGAAAACCTTTCCATTTCATGACCATGTCTCTTGCATAGTCTTGTGATATACTTATCTTCGAGCCTTGCCAAGGCAGGAATCTTATCTTCTTCATGTGGGTGAGTATAAATTTGGCATGCTGAAAACATAAAGGTCGGGTCATCATGGCTCGAGGTGCATTCATGTTCTTGGGTTTATGTGAGCACATTCAATCTCAAATATTTTGTCAAAAGTGATGCCCAAGGGTGTTGGAATCCATGATTGAAGAAAGGCTATGACTGAAGTAGATTAATCCTTGACACCCTCTGGAAAAGAAAAAAATGAAAAGGTTGCCCCATCTATTACAATAGTCCAACTCAGTAATTTCATGCTTCAGTTGTTGGAGAGACTCGTCAGTTCTATTAAGATCTTTGGTGTGAGGAACTAGACTTTCTTCAGATCTACTTAGTCAACTTTCTGCATTATTAAGTCATACATTGATTTCTTTAAGCTCTTTCTTGCTAGGGGTGACATCAGGTCAGTATTGGTTTAAGTGCTTTGCGCTATTTCATGCACGTCATTGAGTTTGTTAAGAATCATCTCAAGGGTAGATTGACTTTCATGTTTTTCTTTGATTGGGGATTCAGGATTTAGTATATCATGATTTGATCTCTTAAGGCCTGCTTTGCCGTCTTTTTCCTTCCCAGATTGTAGTTCACAGTGGTCAGCCATGGTAGGGAATGGGTGTACTGAATCAGCTGCCTTAGTTAATGAGAACTGAGGGGCAGTATTGGAAGGAGGCAAATGGAGACAAACTTAGTTAATTGGCCATAAGGGGAAGTATTGGAAGAAGGCAAAAGGAGGCCAACGGAATTTGACAGAACACCATGTGAGGGAAGTGTATACAGATATAACGCCTTGAGGATATGGTATACGTTCACTGTGTTGGTTACCTCACGTAATTATAGCAGGTACCACCTTGGAAGAAGGTCACTTAAAACCAGTTTGGTATACTGGTGATGATGGTTCCAAGCCAGTCTCACAAATGTAGAGCCGTTCCAGAATCATTCCATAGTTATTCCAGGGTCAATTCCTGCAGAGGCATTCCTGTAAACATTCCTGTGAGCAACCTGCAGTCCTTTAGAAAATAGTGCTGAGCGGAGTGGTAAAACAATCAGAGGATAACTTCTGATGAGCCTGTTGAATTTGATGGTTAGATGTATATACCCACGTCGCATTGTAGTCACTCATACATGCCCGTATAAGAACGCTGAGAGATCTGCCTGTTCAGCGCGATGTTAATATATTTGCTTCCTGATCCCAACTGGAACTGGGTTTTGCAGTGGGTGGGTCAGAGATCTGTATCGCACTGATGGCACCAAAGGAACTGATATGGGCTACCACCGAGGTGGCCTGGGTTCACCTGCAGCGTGCCGCCATCTTGGAGCTTATGCGCGTTATTTGTCGCACTGTTAAAAGTCTGTTTTGTGTCGGTGAAGGCGCACAGTAAGGATCGGGCCAGGTCAGCAATAGCCTCAGGAACACATGCCCGCCATATTTTAGGTTGGGGCGATGTGGATGGTCCCATTGTTTGCCTTGAGTCGTGGCAGGGACAGCATAGCTAACAAAATGCCACCATCTTGCACAGCACTAACCACGTCCCCCCTTGATGCTATCTAACGACTGCCATAGTGCACCATATTGTAAATACGGCACAAACATTGTCTCGTTACAGGGGGCAAGGGCGAGCAAGGAAAGTGGTGCGTCAGTATCTGGCCCTATGTCTCTTATTCCAGCCACTCCCCCCGTTCCCTCCCATATTGGAACTTGCATGTATGCACCTCTCAATATAGAACCAATAGCAGAGGTTTAAATTTTTTGGTTTGTGAATAGCAGTTTTCAGTACTTTATTGGAACTATTGTAGTATGACTAAACATATTACAAAATGTGGTGTATAAACAGGCTCCCTTGAAAATAGAATCTGTTCTTGCAGCTTTGTCCTAAGCTATACTAGTTAGTGCTTTGCATAGCTCAGGTGCAGAGAAGGTTTTTTCTAAAATGACTCTCTGGGTGTCTGTACTCAGAGGCACATTCATGGTTTTAAATAGTTCATGTTGGTCCTTTCTGCAGGATCACCCTCAAACGTACTGCCTTCCTCCTTCTATTTGTTGCTGTATTCATTTTTGCTAACCAGTGCTAAAGTGCTTGTGCCCCTCTAAACCTGGTGTAACAGAGTTACTCCAAATGTGGATGCCACCACAGGGGTGGGGCTGACAAATGAGTACCCCAGGTGCACTACCAAAGGTTAGAGGAAGTAGAGTGTGCACGCGAACCCGGATGACCGGGAGTCGAAGGCGACGCGGGGACACCCAACAGGGGGGATGGAGAGAACGCCGTAGAGACAGACGCTGAAAACAAGGCGCCATCAGGAAGAGAGACGAGAGAGAGAGCAACGGAGAAGAGAGATACGGGGAGAAGAGGCACGCTCGGAGAAGAAACAGAAGGGGAAGCAGCCATCGAGACAGGAGAGAGGAAACCCGCAAGAGGAAACGAAGTAACCCGCCACGTCCCCGAAGGGATGTGGCTTATGTAGGTCATGCCTGCATACAAGATCCTGCCAATTATTAGTTGAAGTGGGGAGGAGGGGAAGACGGGGAGAAGAAGGGAGAGAAGGAAACTTGATTTTGGACAGAAAAAGGGAGTTTCTCCTACAAGGCTGGGTACTGTGGTTACCGGGCTGCACGTTTGTCACCGGCACAAGTTTGTGGCACATTACAAAAGTAGCGAAGGGATAGCACGACAAGATTTGCACACTAGCAATCACAATATCTAAGAGGAGTCATTTATCTGTATGGATTCTTCCTTTTCTACTTACCTCTTCTTATTTTTCTGGTATTCCTTTCCCCCTCCCCCTTTATAAAAAGACAGCCCATAATCAAGAAAACAAGGCTCACTTACCTTTTTCCCATCTGTTCCCTGTTCCTTCTTGGAGACACCCTGCGGTGGGAACTCCTACCAACCAGACCCTGGGAAGATACCTAAAAGGAGAAAAGAGAAGGAATAATGAAAAGACAGTCACAGAAACAGTCCAAAAGAACTGAAAGAACAAAAAGCACAGAAAGAAACAGAGAGACCTAAAAGAAGGAACAGTTAAACAGGAAATCCATGAACTAAGACTTATATTGACAAATACAAACAAAATAAAAGCAACTACGATACCATTATACACTAAACAGTTGTTGGAACTCTTCTTTTGCATACGCTCTGCTACTACACCTACTAACAAACCCACAACACATGGTAATCCCTAACTGGCATATTTAATTTACATATGTCTCCCTAGTAAAGGCACACTACATGTGCACAGGGCCTGTAAAATAAATGCCACTAGTGAGGCTGCAGCACTGGTTGTGTCACTCACATAAGTAGTCCTTCAAAAATGTCTCAGGCCTGCCATTGCAGAGCCTGTGTGCATAGTGCACAGTTTAAACTGCCATTTTGACCTGACAGAATAAAGGGCAGGGTGCAATGTATTTAAATGGCAGGACATGTATTCCTCAGTTATACGTGTCTTGGTAGTGAAAAACTCCCAAAGTTGTTTTTCACTACTGCAAGCTCTATCTCTCTAATACAGTAACATTGGGATTACTTTATTACATTTTATAGGTGTAATTTCCAATCGGGAAGAGAAACATCTGTCATGTCTGGTGTCTCTAGAATCACAATTTAAAATCCACGATTATGGTGAAGTTATATTTTAAATTTTAAATTTAAATTAAATTGCAATTCTGAAAATGCCACTTTTAGAAAGCTGCCATTTTCTTAATGTAGCCATTAGCTGCCTGCAGCCTGTCTCTGATCACGTCTTGGGTGATTGAAAGCTGGGCTTTGCTTATTCCTCTTTGGCGGCCACACAAAATGGGGGCTTAGGTGTGTCCAAGTGGGCACAGCCTCAGTTACACCTGTATAGCCTATGTCCCATCCATAGTAAACAGACTGCACACCCCATGTAATGAGTCTGGAACCAGGGCAGGAAGGGCAGACCTCTGTAAACTTCAATGGCCTGTCTTTGAAGTCTCCCCCAGTTCAAAGGCATTAATAGATGTAAGTACTGGACCCCAGACACTACTGCTTCAGTGTACCTCTGGACCTGTGAATGCGACCTAAGAAGACGAACTGTTGTGCTGCTGAAGGACAGCCACTTTGCTGGACGTCTGCTTTGCTGGACTCCTGTTTTGATGTGCTGCCCTGCTGCCTGCTGCTTCCTTGCCTGGGTGACAAAGACGGAACCTACACCACTTGAACTGAGAGTTACTCCAAGGGCTAGGCCTCCTGATCTGATGTCTCAGGGAGATAAAAGACTCCCATCCACCACACTCTTGCACCTAGGATCTGCAATCTTTAACTATGCCCTGCCAAGTGGTGCTAACCCAGTTCTGGACCCTTGGAAGTGGGCCTCATATGTTTTCTCAGCAGAATCAGCAAATCTTCTGCTGAGCAAACCATCCCCGAGCAAAATCGATGCTTCTCCTCTGCTGAGTGGTCCATCTTCAAGCAGAATCAATTACATTGCTGTTACTGCATGGATTGCACCATCGCATCCTGCGTTTTGGAACCAATGCATCACCATTTCATCATTGCTGCATCCCGCATCTAGTGACCAACACATTGCTTTTGCAACCGCCACTGCATGTCGCTTTTCCCAGCACAAGTTCCTTGCATCTTCTGATGATCGCAGCCTCCACAACAATGCCAAAACTCCCCATCACTGGAACTGATCCATTGCCTCAGCTGTGCAGTGCATACTTGACACCAGCCTTCACATCACAATCCTCTTCAACTGGATCCTCAATGTTGATGCAACAGAACCTTGCACTGCAGCCTTGATACATCTCTGAACAAGTGCATAACCTTTGCTGTGCGATGTATTATCAATGCCAATCCATGCAATGCGCCGCAACCTAGGATTTAAGGTACTTTGGTTCAAAAGGCTAATTGGGCCCCTGTAGCTGGCCCGCACTCCTTCACAATCAGCCTGACATTTTGACTTTATCCAGAGCGACTATATACTACACAGTTAGTGCTTTACATATCTTACCGCTATTTTACTTTAAAATGCTGTAATCTAATACCTCTGGTTCTATTTATAGGACTCTTGTCCTTTTGGTCTGGTTTTGTTCATCAAATTATGATAGATTTTTCTAAATTGGTGTGGAATCTTTTTGTCTGTTTTTTTTCCTATTTTACTAATTGACAGCCTGCCTCTAAGTTAAGCTTGACTGCTCTGCGCCCAGCTACCAGAGAGTGAGCAAATGTTAATTTAAGGTTTGCCTGTACCTTACCCTGACTAGGATTGTGGTTGCTGCTTGACCAGGGTTTACTCCCCCGTCAACCAAGAACCACATTTACAACATAGGTCTACAGCAGTGAGATAAGGGCTTGTGTTTCTGCAATACCATATAGTGACTTGGTGCATATTACCACTGCACTCCTTGATAGGCATTTTTGTTTTTTCTCCAAAATCATGTTGCTTGCTTCTAGATCAACAGCAAAACAAAGGGAATGAGACCTAGATGGATACACAATGGCCCAGGTCAAGGACTTCTCCAAGGAGTTTAGATTTCCTGCTGAGCGCACCATCAAAAGTTAGAGTTGCAAAAGTTGGTAATGGCCTGGGTAGAAGCTCACTCCATACTGGATGAAGCCACAGCAGAGGATGATAGGCTAGATGATGGTCCTTCAGAGGAACCACCTGCAGTGGACAAGGAGGGTGTGATCCCTGAATTGGAACTTCCTGCCAAAGCAGGACCACAGTCTCTTACTTCGGCCTGTCCTCAGAGGAACTGGTCGAGAGGAGGGAGCAGAGGGAATTCCAGTTGAGGATGGCTAAATTTCAAATGAAGGAAAAGACAGCTGAAAGGGCATAGGAGAAAAGAAATCTTACTGTCTCATGAACTGAGTCTCAAAGAGCTGTACATCAAAGCCAGTCAGGCAGATCCCAGCAGTGATGGTGGGAGCATACACACAGTATCTGAAGGAGTTAAAAAAGCTTCCATATTTAAGGATTTAGGCCTAGATTTATACTTTGTGACGCAAGACTTTGTTTGCACAGTTTTGCGTCAAAAACTATAGTGCCGGCTTGCGTCATTCCAGGACGCCAGCCGGCTGCCAAATTTATGGAATGGCGCTATCCGGCGCAAAGGGTGGGCTGATTTCATGGAAAGTGATGTTAACCGGGTGTGGGTGGCCGTATGAGGGAAGGGGGTTTTGCATCAAAAAGTGACATTAGGCTGGATAGAGTAAAAAAAAAATGCCTCTAACCAGCATAGCGTCATGTCCGATGCAAAACCATCTATAATAGATGACTCCTGTCTTACAAAAGTCAGGAGTCATGCCACTATCCCAGTGGCCAGCGCAGGGGACAAGGGCTCCCTGGGCATGGCCATTGCACCCAGTGCAATGTAGGGGCCTATTTCAGGGCCCCCAATAGCACTTTAAAAAATTAAAATACTTACCTCTACTTGCCCTACGTACCTCCCCATCCTCTCATGTCCCTCTGGTGTGGGTGAGGGTGTTCCTGGTGCTTGGGAAGGGCACCTGTGGGCTTTTTCCATGGTGTTTGACCATGGAAATGGGTCCACAGGTCCCCTAAGGCCTGCCTTGACCCACACGTTACATAATGACGCTAATGACTAACTCCAATATTTTGATGCTAAACGGGTCTAGCTTCAAAATATCAATAAGGAGTTAAGTTTGCACTGAATTAGCATTAAAAAAACGACGCTATTTCAAGGCAAACTGAGTATAAATATAGGCCTTAGTGCCCAAATATGTGGCAGGAGATGATATAGACACATGTTTTTTTGCCCACATGGTAGCACTGAGGGGGGAGGGGTCTGTGGAAACATATGCCTACTGTGGGATGTGGGGACCAAGCCAAGTACACCCCCATGAAGGGCATTTTCCTTGCTAAATTGGGCTAACCCCTGAGACATACCAGCAAAGGTTCTGGGACAGCCAGAAGCTCCCTTTTGACTGTGTCCTGGTCTAGAGCAACCAGATTATACAGTTAGCACTTTATGCTTCTTAGTTCTACTTTACTTAAGAACTTAGAAATTCAATATATTTGGTTCTCCTTATTGGATTCTGTTCACTTTTGTCTTGTTTAATTTATTAAATCTTGATTTATTGTTCTACCTTGGTGTGGTATTTTGTGTGTGGTGTTTTTACTGTTTTATTCTTTGAAGTGTTGCACAAATACTTAACACACTGCCTCTAAGTTAAGCCTGACTGCTCTGTACCAAGCAACCAAGGGGTGAGCAAAGGTTAATTTAGGATTTGCCTGTACCTTACCGTAACTAGGATTGTGGTTACTGCTTGAGCGGTGCTCAAACTCCAGTCAACCAACAACCACATTACTAACATTTTATAATATGTTCTTGTGAGGGCTTGCAACCATCATGATACAATGTAGAGTCATTTGATTAAAAAATATAACACTGCTTATTTATTCATTACAATTTCTCCTTGCAAATCTGAAATTTGAAGCAAAAGATGCATTGGTAATGAACATCATTGGTACACAGGACTTTAGCAGATGATGAAAACATCTTTTGTTGTTCACAACACATTACGGTAATGTAAGCAGCACACATTTACATGACACAGAAATAATTAAGCTCTTGTTACAAGTCTCCTGTAAACTCTGCAATGCGATAACAGGACTGGAATATAATGATTACAGCTGACATTTCCCTGTAAATTAATCAGGATTGGGAGTCAGTCCTTGGGATATTCAGCAGAACCTAGATTTCCTGGGTAGTTTACTGCAGCTTTTTGACCATTCTAGATACATTTAGCACATGCTCCCTGCAGAAGATAATTATCTGAGGTGAGGTCTAGTGAGAGTCAGAGGTGTTCAGAGTGGGCTAGAGAGGTCCTTTGCAGGGTGGGGAGTTGGGGAGAACCTGGGTCTTGCTTCCACAAGGTAATGATGCCTCCCGCCACACTGTATGAATTCTCACAGTGCTTCTACCGTATAAGCCCTAAACAGCACCCTTGACCTTCTTGTTGTATGTCAAGCATCACTCTAAATTCAACAGAGTTAGGCTATAGGGATCATTATGACTTCGGCAGACGGAGAAGCCTGTCCGCCGAAGTTCCAATGGTGAGGTTGCCCCCAGTGAGGCGGCCTCCCTGCCAGCCCCATTACAAATTTTCCACTGGGTCAGTGGCGGAAACAGAGTTTTCACCTGCTGGCCCAGCGGGAATGGCCTACAGCATTGTCTCCGGCTGGTAATAGAGCTGACTGCAATGCTGTAGTGTGTAGGGTGCACCAGCACCCGTAGCAAAGTTCACTGTCTGACAGTGAACATTGTGAGGGAGCTAGCCAGGTGGGGAGCTGCACTGCCAATACCAAGACATGGACAGTGCAGGGGCCCCCATTGGGGACCCTGTCTCTGCCAGCCTTTACATTGCAGGGTTACTGCCATGTAACCACTGGTGGAGAATAGGGTCATAATCCCCAGGGCAGAGCTGCTTGCAGAGCTGCCCTGGCGGATTAGGACCGCCAGCACTGCCAGTCTCTCCTGTGGATGAAAACTGGCGATGCTGGCGGTCTGACTGCTGCACTACCACTGCTGTTGTAATGTTTCTGTTGTACTGCCATATTGGCAGCAGTCCAACTGCCACCATGACCCTTGCAGTCTTAAGACCGCCAGGGTCATAATAAGGGCCTATGTTTTGGTAACACAGTCCCATGGTTCAAGAACCTAGTGAAAGCCACATTATTCAGAATTGCTGTTGTATATGCAGAGAAGTACTGCTATAGAACATGTACTGTTCCTTAAGGGGTTGCATACGTTTTGTGATAGAAACAGTATAGGACCCATGCAACATAGGAATGGCTAAAGCTGGTCGTACTGGCTAAAAAATTGAATGGCAACGTAAAGACATGCTTAATGATATGCATAGATTCAACAGATTTAATCAATACATTTTAATTGAAAGATATACTTTGCCGATTAATTGTAAAAGGTCAGTCACAGCAAAAAAAGGCATATTTGTTGTTCATCAAGTGGTTTTACATTGCGGCTCAAGACACTTACCATCCCTTGTCAGTCTTGAAGGTCTTTATAGATTTTGCAAAATGCCATTTTGGTTCTGTCAGGTGTAAGCTAGAAATCAATGCAGAGGATTGTCTAAAATATACTTCATGCCTCCACACTGTATTGATGGTGTTGTAGTCCAGGATAAGGATGAAAAGGAATATGAGACAACCTTGTGGGGAGCATTGACAATTCTTAGCAAGGCATATTAGACTATGGAAAAAAAGTTTGTTTGTAGTAAAAAAAAAAACAGACCCACAACTTCAGGAGAGTGCATCACATCTAAATTGAAGTGGGTAAACAGATGCTCCCAATCCAACAAAGACTGAAGAAATAATGAACAACTGAGTTCTGAATGTGGTTTTTAGAGTAGTATGCCAAGTTGAGTGAATACTACTCTAGCTCAGATGTAGCTCCTCTGTATGGGCGGAGGAGTGTTGCCCCCTGCTAGCAGCAACCGCTTCAAATCCTATTACACGGAAAGGATAATAACCTATGTTTATTATCCTTTCCGTGTAAAAGGGGCGGGGCATTGCAGGTGTTGAGCTGAGGGGAGTGCACTGTGCACTCCCCTCAGAGCGCATGTGTGTTTGGCCGGCTGTCTCTGCCTGGCCAAACACACATGTGCACAGGGCTCTCTCCAGCCCAGCCAATCCTGATGCTGCTCTGAGCAGTGTGAGGATTGGCGCAGGGCAGGCTGGGAGCCTGTGCTTGCAGCAGCGAAGGGAGAGCAGCTTGGCGCGGGAGCAAAGCAGGTAAATTGTTTAAATTATTATTATTTAATTATTTTTTTCGGGTGTGCCCCCCATTCCCCTCACCCCTCCCAGTCACATGAGGAACACCTGCTCTAGCTGGGTAAGGGAAATCATAATATTATTGAAGAAGTATTTACATTAGGTGTGGTCAGAAGCATTTGAAGAGAAACCACAACACCTCAATAAATGCATTGCAAGAGTGGTACGTTTGGAGATTTTTAACCAGAATGATGATTCTGTTATAGCAAATGATGACAGTGAGTACGGGGTGGTGTTAATGCAAATCAGAAAAGCAGAAGAAAGAGTAGAGATAGTGAATAGAGAGAAGAGTGGCCCTTTTTTCATTCATGCAGATTTAGAAGTGCAAAGATTATGGCCCTCACTACAATCCTGGCGGTAAATTCCACTGACCGTCATGCCGATGTCCGCCAACATGCCGTGTCCGTGGTGGAAATCGGCTACGGGTATTATAACCCACACTGAGAATTCCTCCACAATACAGACACCCACACAAGTCCGCCACACCAAAGGTCAGTGATAAACTGGCGATAGCAAAACCCACACCGTCAAGCCAACAGGAAAACACCCAAAATATCACGACCCATGAATCAACGCGGCAGTCTTTCAACCGCGGTAAACCATTGGTGGTACACACTGCCATGCTCAAAATACACACACACTTACAAAACACAACCACATTGGACAATTCAAAATACACACACCTGACACACATACACACACCACACACTCACACTATAAAACACAAACCCACATTACCCACAACCCCTTACAATGAAAAATGTTGAAGAAGCAGAGAGAGAGAAAAGCAAAGACCACACCAGCATCCAGAGGCACACAACACCATCACTCCTACACCATCCACGCACAAAACACCACACACCCCAACACATCACCCCACACATCACATCTAACATCACCTCACATATCACTCACACCACATCATGGCACCTCAAAGACACCCCGGGTTTTCTGAGGAGGAGCTCAGGGTCATGTTGGAGGAAATCATCCGGGTAGAGCCACAGCGATTCGGATCACAGGTGGCGCAGAAATACATTGCTAGGAAGATAGAGCTATGGCGGAGAATTGTCGAAAGGTTCAACGCAGTGGGACAGCATCCAAGAACACGGGATGACATCAGGAAGAGGTGGAACGACCTACGGGGGAAGGTACGTGCCGGAGTATCCAGACACCAGGTAGCCGTACAGAGAACTGGGGGTGGACCCCAACCTCCTACCCCACAAATAACAACATGGGAGGAGCAAGTCTTGGCAATTATGCATCCTGAGGACCTCAGACGAGTAGCAGGAGGACTGGACTCTGGTAAGGCATATCTTTAATATTATATCCCCCACACCCTACCCGCATGCCATCACAAAATCCTACCTCTACCCTCACCCCATCACTCCACCACCTCACATATACCCCACTATCACAACCCACCCATCCAAATACCAAGCCCTGCATGCAACTACAAAGCATGGACACCCATCAAAGACATGCATGGACACCCATCACCAAAGCATGTCCAAGAGTGAGACTCACCCAGGGCACACAATCACCACTCACACAAGGTCTAAGGCGATACTGCAAGCACAGTGATAGAGGGAAACACACTCATTGCACAAGATGGCACACACCAATAAAATAACAATGCATTTACACCCCAACAGGACCCCTACCCAACATCACCGGACAGGAGGTGTCAGCCATATCTAGTCCCCCCACAGAAGAGGCCCACAGTGATGACAGCAGCTCTGCACGTCTGGATCTCCGACTGCGCCAACCTCCTGGCCCCCCTGAAGACTCATGCTAACACCAACAACCACAAGAAAAACTCCTGGTTCACCCCCGACCTCAAGAACTCCAAGAAAGAATGCCGTGCCCGCGAGAAGGCGTGGTGCCTCAACCAGACCGAAGAGAACATGTCAGCTCTCAAGGACGCCACCCGCCAACACTACCAACACCTCCGCGCCGCACGAAAAACAGCCTACCGGAACAGACTTGACAACAACGCCCACAACAGCAAGGAACTATTTGGCATCGTCAAAGAGCTCTCCAACCCGGACGCAGAAAACAACCCCATTCCCCCCTCACAGGACCTCTGCGACTCCCTCGCAACCTTCTTCCACCACAAGATCATCGACATATACAACAGCTTCCCGACCGCCAACGCAAACCCCCACCCGGAACCCGCCACCGACATCACCACCATCCTGCCCTGGAGCCCTACCATCACCAAGGAGACCACCCGCGTCATGAACTCGATCCACTCCGGATCCCCATCAGACCCCTGCCCGCACCACATCTACAACAAGGCCGACAACATCATCGCACCGCACCTCCGAGACGTCATCAACGCCTCCCTCACCGCTGCCACCTTCCCGGAGAGCTGGAAACACGCAGAGCTCAACGCCCTCCTAAAGAAACCTACAGCAGACCCCACCGAACTCAAAAACTTCCGGCCCATCTCTCTCCTACCATTCCCCGCCAAAGTGATTGAGAAAATCGTCAATGCTCAACTCACCACCGCCCTGGAAACCAACGACTCCCTCGACCCCACACAGTTCGGTTTCAGGGCCAACCACAGCACCGAAACCGCCCTCATCGCAGCCACGGACGACATCCGAGCCCTGACCGACAAGGGAGAAACCGTGGCCCTCATACTCCTGGACCTCTCTGCAGCCTTCGACACGGTCTGCCACCGCACCCTGATACGCCGCCTCAGCAACGCCGGCATCAGAGGCAAGGCCGTGGAATGGATCATCTCCTTCCTCTCCGGAAGGACTCAGAGAGTCCGCCTGCCCCCCTTCAGATCCACAGCCACGGAGATCATCTGCGGCGTACCCCAAGGATACTCCCTCAGCCCCACTCTCTTCAACGTCTACATGACCCCCCTGGCGAACATCGCACGCAAACACGGACTCGACCTCATATCCTACGCCGACGACACCCAGCTCATCTTATCCCTCACAAACAACCCCACCTCAGCTAGGACCAGACTACACGAAGGAATGAAGAAAGTAGCGAACTGGATGACAGACAGCCGGCTGAAACTGAACACAGATAAGACGGAGGTCCTCATCCTCGGCCCTACTCCCGCCGCATGGGACGACTCCTGGTGGCCCCCCGCCCTAGGCAGCACTCCCCAACCCACCGACCACGCACGCAACCTCAGCTTCATCCTGGACTCATCCCTCTCCATGACCAGACAGGTCAACTCGGTGACCTCGGCATGCTTCAACACCCTCCGCATGCTCCGCAAGATCTTCCGCTGGATCCCCACCGACACCAGGAAGACCGTCACCCACACCCTCGTCACCAGCCGCCTGGACTACGGGAACACCCTATACGCCGGCATCACCACCAAGCTGCAGAGGAAACTACAACGGATCCAGAACGCTGCCGCACGACTCATCCTGGACATACCCCGCCACCACCACATTTCCGGACACCTGAAGAGACTTCATTGGCTCCCAGTCAACAAGAGGATCACCTTCCGACTCCTCACCCTCCACGACCTCGGACCCAAAATCATCAACAACCGCGTCTCCTTCTACACCCCTCCGCGCACTCTACGTTCGACCGGACAGGCCCTGGCAGCCGTACCCCGCATCCGCAAAGCCACCGCCGGAGGAAGATCCTTCTCTTTCCTAGCAGCGAAAACCTGGAACTCTCTGCCCAGCCACCTTCGCGCCATACCTGACCACCTCTCCTTCAGAAGGCAGCTCAAGACCTGGCTCTTCGAGCACTGACCCCCCCCCCCCCCTCCAGCGCCTTGAGACCCTTTATGGGTGAGTAGCGCGCTTTATAAATGCGATTGATTGATTGATCAAGATGACCAGCACGGCCCATCAGGGACCTCTGGACAGTCGGTTCCCCTGCAACAGTCCCAACCCACCACAGAACCTCCCCTTTCAGGAATCACCACCACAGCACCCACCCAGCGGGCCCATGCCACTGTCCCCAGGACACATCAATCAGCAGTGTGTCCACCACTAAAGGGACCCCAGACAAACCCACTAACCCAAGAAAATCAGGGACCTGGGGTCAGTGGCAGTGGGCACACGGTTCAGGGGACGGAGGCACAGGATAACAGGGAAGCTGGGAGGGCTGTTGTGCGACAGGGGAGGATAGGCCAAGGGAACCCACTCTCCACGAGGCACTCCCAACCATCATGGATAGCATACCACCATTCCCAGGAGACCATGGGCACAGTACTGGCTAAGTTTGAGGTGACCCAGCGGCTGCAGGAGGGACAGTACCTGGGGATCAGGGAGGTCTTGAGGTTCATTAACACTACCTTGGTCACCATTGCAGGGGTGCTGGCAGACATGGCCAACACCATGAGGGAGACAGTGGCATACCACCGGTCTCCTGACACCAGCCCAACCGATGAACAGCCTTCCACCTCCGCCGGCGCTAGTGGACAGTAGGCCAGAGACAGGAACAACAGGCCACCAGAACCCCACCCCATGCAGAAGGAGAACCACCCCGCAAGCGGTCCCTGTGATCCAGGCAGAAGCTAGAGAACATTGCCAAGACCCCCACCAGGAAATAAGACTCTCCTGAATGTCCCCCTCCGTCATCTTGTCCACCTTGAACTGACATTGCTCCCCTTCCTAAGCCCCCTTGGACAATGCACTTGTGATACCAAGAGACTGGACTCTACTATGGACCTTCCTCCACCATCACCCCAGCCCCTTCTGCATACCCCTATACACATTAGCCCATAAATAAACACCCTTGAATCACAAACCAATCTGGAGTCAATCTGTACTTTCACAAACGTATAATTACAACATCATCAACAAATATCAATGTAAATGTTCATTTGCTCATACCAATGTATGACAATAGTTGGGCAGCAGTAAATATAGCAGAAGGTAGAATGAGGTACCCAGATCTGTGAAATGGAAAGCCAAAGTGAACTGTCAGTGTCCATAGACAGAGGTTAAGAGGCTGACTTAAACAATGTTCTACAGTAGTCAGATATTAGAGGAGCAGTTCCAGTCTCTTACCTGTGTGTCACTGGAAGTACTGCATGATGTTATTTGTTCGGTTGTCAATATTTTCTTCCTCTGCCTCCTCTTCCTCACTGTCCACAGGCTCCACAGCTGCCACATGACCATCATCAGGCCCATCCTCCTGCAGAAAAGGCACCTGGTGTCACAATGCCAGGTTGTGCAACATGCAGCATGTCACGATTATCTGGCACACCTTCTTCGGTGAGTAGTATAGGGAGCCACCTGATAGATGGAGGCACTGGAATCTGGCCTTCAGGAGGCCTAATGTCCTCTCAATAATACGCCTAGTTCGCCCATGTGCCTCTTTGTAGCATTCCTCTGCCCTTGACCTGGCATTCCTCACTGGGGTCAGCAGCCATGAGAGGTTGGGGTAACCAGAGTCACCTGCAAATGTCGAGGGATATCTGTTAGACACACACTAACCCTTAGGGACAACCCCATACCCAGACACTTATTCATACTGTGTTGGGACCTTGGGCTCACCTATTAGCCACACCCAGAGTTCCTCTGGAGTTGGCCCATCACATAAAGGATACTGCTATTCCTCAAAATGTAAGCATCATGCACAGATCCAGGATACTTGGCATTCACATGAGAGATATACTGGTCCGCCAAACACACCATCTGCACATTCATAGAATGGTAGATTTGTTTATTTCTGTACACTTGTTCATTTCTGCGGGAGGGGGGACAAATGCCACATGTGTACCATCAATGGCACCAATGATGTTCGGGATATATCCCAGGGCATAAAAGTCAGCTTTCACTGTGGGCAAATCCTCCACCTGTGGGAAAATGATGTAGCTGCACATGTGTTTCAGCAGGGCTGACAACATTCTGGTCAACACGTTAAAAAACATTGTCCGAGACATCCGTGATGCCATGACAACTGTAGTTTAAAAGGAGCCACTTGCCAGGAAATGGAGCACTGACAGGACCTGCACTAGAGGGGGTATTCCTGTGGGATGGCGGATAGCTGACATCAGGTCTGGCTCCAATTGGGCACACAGGTCTTGGATTGTGGAACGATCAAGTCTGTAGGTGATAATAATGTGTCTGTCTTCCATTGTCGACAGGTCCACCAGGGATCTATACACCGGAGGATGAAGCCATCTCATCATCTGCCCCAGTGGATGTGCCCTATAGAGGAGAATGGTGAGCAGAGGGTCATGTACCACATAGTTTGCACAAGTGTGTTTTCAGTAATGTGAGTCAATCCATGTGTGGTGTAGCTTGTCTGTATTTCCGCCAAATTGTGCTGTGACGCAGTTAGGTGCCATGCCATGTGCCCCCCTGAAATGGCGGCTGCCTGACCTGTAAGGAGGGACAAGGGGAAATGAGGTAACTACGCTGATGTTGTGCAGCGTCGCGGTAGGCGGTCGAAGCCCGCTGTGCAATTTAGCATTGGTTATCATTGGGCCCTATGGGTTCCAGGAGCCAATGACGATGTACGCCGGCAGTGACAGTACGCACCGCCACGGACGTGACCGCCATTTTCTATCTGTTCACTCACTTGATACCTGACATTCAACAGGAGAGGACCTACACTGCAAGTGCTGCTGTGACATCAGTCTGGAAGGCACACTGGCTACAGTGTCTGGGGAAAGAGCCCCTGCCTTCGCTACAGAGGAGTTGGACAAACTGGTGGATGGGGTCCTCCCCCAGTACACGCTACTCTACGGTCCTCCAGACAAACAGGTGAGTACACTGTGAGCATGATGCGTGGGAGATGCCTGTTTAGAGTGATGTGGGGAGGGGCTGAGGCCTGCATGTGAGGATGGTGGATGTATGTGGTCAGGGCATGGGTGGGAACTGTTGGGCAATGAGTATGACGGTCCGGACGGGAGAGTAATTTCCTTTCACCCTGTACCTTTCCTCTAGGTTAGCGCCCACCAGAAGAAGGGTATATGGCGTGCCATCGCCAAGGAAGTGTGGACCCTGGGGTTCTATCATAGACGGACCACCCACTGCCGCAAGAGATGGGAGGACCTGCAATGCTGGAGCAAGAAGATGGTGGAGGCCCAGCTGGGGCTGGCCACCCAACGTGGAAGGGGTGCCAATCGCACCATGACCCCCCTGATGTGCCAGATCCTGGTGGTGGCATATCCGGAGTTGGATGGGCACTTGAGGCCATCACAGCAGCCAGAAGGGGGTGAGTACAGTGTCATTCAGCTGACTCTGCGCGCTTTATGAAGTGTCTGGGTGGAGGATGTGGGCTGTGGGTTCCCCCCTAGGCCAGGGCGAACTTGGTTGGGTAGGTCCCTTGTTGGGCAGGCTCTGAGGCACTCCAACCCCAATATTGTTAGAGGGCATCTACAACTAGGCAGGCTCCTGTGGGTTTCAGGTGTGCAGCAAATGGTGTTAGGCATAGTACCCCATGGGCAGGTGATTTTCCTACTAACTGCTAGTGCATGGCCTAGTGCATAGGGCTGCTCCCTGTGTGTTGTGTCTGCCAACGTTAGTGGTGTTGCTGGCATTGACCATGTGTGTCCTCTGTTTTTCCCCCCCTTCTTGTTTTGTCACCCTGTCCTTGTGTGCATTAGCATCATCTGGCGGAGGAGCAGAGGCACCAGCGACGGAGGGAGCTGCACCCCACATGGCCCTGGAGGGTGAATCTGCGGAGTCTGAAGCCACCAGTGGGACGGAAGGCGAGGGGAGCTCCACGACGGGGACAGGAGGAGACACCAGCAACAGCGACTCCTCCTCTGATGGAAGCTCCCTTGAGGTGGCGGGCTGTGCCCACCGCAACAACAGGTACAGCCACCACCCCCTACCAGCACCACCCTCCCAGCAGCACCTCAGCGTATTTCCCGTGCCCGCTCACCCAAGAGGGTGGGCATCTCCTTCGCCCCAGGCACCTCAGGCCCTGCCCCAGTCAGCCTTGCTGCCCTCAGTGAGGAGGCTATTGACCTCCTGAGATCCCTCACTGTTGGGCAGTCAACCATTCTGAATGCCATCCAGGGAGTCAAGAGGCATTTGCAGCAAACAAATGCATACCTGGAGGAATTTCATTCTGGCATGGTGGCCCAACAGAGAGTATTTCAGGCTCTGGCCTCAGCAGTAATGGCAGCCATTGTCCCCGTGTCCAGTCTCCCCCCTCCAACTTCTACTACCAAGACCCAACCCCCTCTAACTCAGCCTATCCCAAGCACACCATCAGACCAGCATGCACACACATCAACACACAAAAGTGGCTCAAGAAAACATTAGCACCATACATCCCACAGGCACTCACATAGGCAACATACCCAGGAAGAGACACAAACATCCACTGCCTCCACTGTGCTCCCCTCCTCTACGTCCTCCACCTCCCTCCCAGTCTCGGCTCCACTCACACCTGCATGCACTACATCCTCAGCTTTTACCTCCATCACCAGCACACCCATCACTACACACCACTCACATGCATTCACCACCCCCACTACCATTCACACGTCCCCTGTGTCCTCTCCCAGTGTGTCTGTAAGCCATCCTCCCAAAGTACACAAACGCAGGCACACACCCACTCAACAGCCATCCACCTCACAACAGCCTCCAACCCATGCACCTTCACCCAAACTCAGCAGACGTACACCTCCTACACCACTACCTCTTCCTCCACTCCCAAACACCCACTATCTTCCTGTCCCAGTGTGTCAAAAAAACTTTTCCTAGCTAACTTTGACCTTTTCCCTACACCTCCCCTTTCCTTCCCCTAGGGCCAGGATGTCTAGATCCCAGCCCAGCACCACAGCCACCAAATCTGCATCCGCTGTGGTCCCTGCTACTCCAGTACGGTCTAAGGGGGCACCCGTCAGAGCTGCCAGTGTGCCACTGACAGAAAAGAAGTACCACCCTATTCCACCACCTGCAAAGATCAAAAAGGGGCCGGCTTCCAGGAGGGAACAGTCACACAACCCACCCAGCAAGGCCTCACCCAAACACTGAGTGGACAGTGCCAAGGTCCCTGCAGTGACTGTCAAGATGGGGAAGGGCCACAACCCAAAGGGCACATCACCTCTGGGCACAATGTAACCTGGTGAGGGGCTGGTGACCACCAAATCACCAGGGATGGCAGCCACATGCACTACAGCCACCACCACCGCTCCGACTGCCACCTGCACCGCCACTGCCACAACATCAGTCTGCAGCATCCTTCCCAAGGATCAGCCATCCGAGGCTGCCGGAGACGGTATGGTGTCTCCATCCACCGCAACAGTCACTTGCACCACAGCCAGCACTGGCAGCATCTCCGCCGCAGCCACCGCCACCTGCACCACCATCAGCACCACCACGTGCACAGCCGATGCCACTCTGTCGGACGTCAGCCCCATCCCCAGTGTGCAGCCGTCAGTCTGCAGGTGACGTTCTGGACCCTGGACACGCCACTTGAGACAGCACCTCCAGCACTGACATGAGCCAGCAATT
Source organism: Pleurodeles waltl (assembly GCF_031143425.1). NCBI lineage: Eukaryota > Metazoa > Chordata > Amphibia > Caudata > Salamandridae > Pleurodeles > Pleurodeles waltl. The sequence continues at coordinate 84,782,990 of NC_090442.1, read as the reverse complement.
GGCAGCCCAAGTTGCCGCAGGATGGATTGTGGGTCTGCCTCCATGGAATATCATGCTACCTGTTCCAGGTACATTGCGTGGCTGAGACACCCAGGTGAGACGAAGTCAACTGCCACACCCCAGGTGCAGCATCACTGGGAAACAAACCCCCCTCCAGAACCAGTGGAGAGTTACAACCACTAACCCAGTCCTTGGCAGGATGAAGCACTCTGGGCACAAAGCCCTCTCCAGAACCAATGGAGAAAAGCATCCACTAACCCAGTCCTTGGCAGGATGATGCACTCTGGGCACAAAGCCCCCTCCAGAACCAGTGGAGAAGGCACCCACTAGAGAGACTGTGGCTTTGCACACCCCAGGACCAAGCAGTGGGCAAACCACCCACTTGAGAGACTTGAGAGACTGGCTTTGCACTCCCCAGGACCAAACAGTGGGCAAACCACCCACTTGAGAGACTGTGGCTTTGCACTCCCCAGGACCAAGCAGTGGGCAAACCATCTACTTGAGAAACTTGAGAGACTGTGGCTTTGCACTCCCCAGGACCAAGCAGTGGGCAAATCAACCACTTGAGAGTCTGTGGCTTTGCACTCCCCAGGACCAAGCAGTGGGCAAACCACCCATTTGAGAGACTTGAAAGAATGGCTTTGCACTCCCCAGGATCAAGCAGTGAGCAAATCACCCACTCGAGAGACTTGAGAGACTGTCGCTTTGCACTCCCCATGACCAGGCAGTGGGCATGGACCCCGCTCAAGGTGCAGTGGCGTCGTCCCATCATCCGACTGAGGTGCTCCCCCTCCCCTTCTCCCTGAGGTGTCTGTTTTTTTTTTTCGACCTGATGCCCCTGCAGTGTTCTCTCCATTTTGAGGCAGGTGTCAAGTGTGGGCTTTTCCCATGCTTTTTGGGACGACTGGTCCACGGACATTTAATGGGACAGTGTACGGACTTGTGCATTTGCTGTAAATATTTGTGTATACTGATTATTTGCTGTTCTCTTGGGCTATCTGATTGTTCGAATATTACACTAGTTAAACTCATTTCATTTTGTCCTTGCATTCTTCCAGGTGGTGATGGGGTGTATCTGTGATGTTATTGGATACGTGTGTGTGTGTGTTGTTGTGGGTGGGGGTGTTGCATTTTGCGTGTGTGTGTCACTCTCTTTTCCCTCCTCCCTTCCACTGTGTGCTAGGTGCAGTACTCACCGTCGTTGACTCCGGCACCGCCTTCTTTCCAATTCGTCATGTATTAATAGATACAGCAACATGGGCAGGACCTGTAACTCGGGCTCCATGGCGTCCTGGTTCTTCCTTGAGTGTCGAGAGGTGAGTGGTTTCCCTTCTGTGTACTGTTTCCGCCATGCTTTTGATGGCGTTGGTACCGCCCCAGAAAAGCTGGCGGATTGGTGCCTTGTAATAGTGTGGGTGGTACATTGTCTTCCGCCTGTCTGTTGGCAGTTACCGCCGCGGTGTTTGTTGCTACCGCCATCTTGTCTGAGTGTTAAAGTGGCTATCTGTGTTGGCGGTTTCCGCCATGGTCGTGATTCCATTTTCTTAACTGCAAGCCTGTTTGCGGTATTACCGCCAGTTTAACACCGACCGCCAGGGTTGTAATGAGGGCCTATGTATTCTTTAATTCAAAAATAAGTGTAAGGCCCTCATTTCAACCTTGGCGGCCTTTTCGGAAGACCGTTGATGTTCTGCTGGACCAAAGACCGCCAGTGTTTGCAGTCTTCTGCCAACCATATTATGACTGCTGGCGACCCTCCGGCCTTTTTTGGACCGAGAGCTGCCAGCAGCCATACTGGTGGTCGGCGGTATAGTGGAGGCTGCTCCACCGTCACCGCCACGTCACCAGAACACCGCCCATTGAATTATGTCCCAGTATTTGGCGTGGCGGTGTTCTGGTGATGGGATGCTGGCGGCGGAGCAGCCCCCATGGATTCCGTTCCCTCCTGGAGGACCACCAAAGCAGGTAAGGTGATTATTCGACAGAGGAGCGGGGGTGGTGTGTGCGTGCATGGGGGTGTGCGTGTGATTGTTTAGAGGGGGTGTGTGAGTGCGTGCATGTATGCGGGAGGTATAATGTGTGTAGGGGATATGTTCAGTGTATGTGTGTGTGCATGTATGTGCTTGTGCATGTGTGTGAGTGTTGTGAGCGCATGAGGGTTGGGGGGTATGTTTGGGGGGTCTATGGAGGTCAGGCAGGGGTGGGGAGGGGGTCCTACCACCTTTGGGAGGTTGTAGGGGGGTCATGGGTGTTGGGGGTGGACTCAGGGGAGGGGGAGTGGGAGACCCCAATCAGTGCCAGGGAACGAATTACCTGGCACTGATAGTGCCTACCGCCATGGATTTCATGGCAGTTCAAAACTCCACGAAATCCATGGCGGTATGCGGGGTCATGATCCCGCCGGCGGACTAGTGACGGCCGCCGGGCTGGAGACTGTTGTCTCCAGCCTGGCAGTCATTACCGCCATGGCGGACGGTGTGGTACATAATGGGGCGGTAATTACCGCCGGCCTGTTTGCGGTCCAACCGCCATCATTGCACCGTCCGCCAGGGTCGTAATGAGGGCCTAAGTGTGCTCACAGAGTATACAAAAGTATAAATCATATGTGTAAGAAACTGTATATGAGATCAAAACAGACCACAAACTATTAGTAATATTTTTACAACCAAAGGAGCAGAAATGATGAACTAGCTATATTACGAGGAAGAGCTTTAATGTATTAGTAAATATATATTCTCTAGCATGAATGTGAATATAGACTGTTAAGACTACCGGTGAATAATAGAGAAGTAATTGAAGAAGATTCAATTGTTAAAAATGGGGATGATGATGCGGTGGAGCCCTAGCGGAGGAGAAATGGAATGTAGAAATGAATAAAGATGCAGAAATGTCCTGGGGTAGTAGGCTCAAACCATGTTTGGCAGTTTATATCAAGGGGGTTTGAGTTTGTCTCAAACACCATTGAAATATGTTTTATGATCTGCACAAGAATGGGTTAGTGGAGAGCCTCAATACATATTGGTAGCCTAAAATGGAAGAATGAAATTCACAGTGCTTTGGAATAATGGAAGCATACCTCACAACACTACAAGAGAATCATCATTCAAGTTATTAAAAGACATGTATCCCTGCAATATAATATTCAGATCAAGGATCAATAGGTGTGTTGAAAGTAGTGAATCTGGAGTTATGGAAAAGAGAATGTAAACTTGGCAGCAGCAATATCACATTGAAAATATGCTGCAACAAGGCTATACATAAAGAATTAAGGAAGGAACCTGAATTTACATCAAGGTAGGGGCACATTCTGCCAGCCCAAAAGAGTGATTAAGGTATATACTAATTCCAAGGCTCCTGAAGGTACTGATAGAAGGAATGCGAGGAAAGTGGTGGGATCTATTAATTTAATAGGAAGATTTCATGTTGGTGGTTGCATTAATGGGGATTATGGAAATAAGAAATTATAGAGAATGTGGAGTTCTAACATGCTGCTAGAAATGTATTAAAATTATTTAGGCGGTCATTCTGACCGCGGCGGGCGGCGGTCGCTGCCCGCCATGCGGTTACCGCCGAATGACCGCCCCTCGGTCAAAAGACCACGGCGGCCATTCCAACTTTCCTGCTGGACCGGCGGGCGACCGCCAAAAGGCCGCCCGCCGGCCCAGCGGGAAAGCCCCTGCAACGAGGAAACCGGCTCCGAATGGAGCCAGCGGAGTTGCAGGGGTGCGACGGGTGCAGTGGCACCCGTCGTGATTTTCACTGTCTGCAAAGCAGACAGTGAAAATCTGTATGGGGCCCCCAGGGGCCCCACAACACCCGTTCCCGCCATCCTGGTTCTGGCGGTGAAAACCGCCAGAAACAGGCTGGAGGGAAGGGGGTCGGAATCCCCATGGGGGCGCTGCAAGCAGCGCCGCCATGGAGGATTCCCTGGGCCAGGGGAAAACCGGCGGGAAACCGCCGGTTCCCCTTTTCTGACCGCGGCTTTACCGCCGCGGTCAGAATAGCCCAGGAAGCACCGCCAGCCTGTTGGCGGTGCTTCCGCTGCCCTCCGCCCTGGCGGTCACAGACCGCCAGGGTCGGAATGAGGCCCTTAATCTTGTTCATTTCCGCCATGTTACTTGAAGCTAGACATCCACATTTATTTGAATGTATATTATTTGTTATGTATGCAATTAGAGTGTAGGTCATTTATTATGTTTTCTCAATGGTTATTAAGGTGTGTAACATCTAGATTATAGAATGTAGAATTCTATTGTAAGGGAAAATGTTCAGGGTGAGGTGGCAGTTCTAACCTGTGACAGTTGCTGCTCACCCATAGGCCTGGTAGTTTGCTCATCTCCTGCTTCCCATTAAACACACTTTTGTAAAAGCAGCTCATCCTAACAAGATCTAGGTAACTTGAGGCGGATTAGATAGTGGAATACTTGTATACTCTCTGAGTTTATGTAAGAACTCCCTTCAAAACTGGGATAGGTAAAGTTAAAGAAAGCCAGTAGGTATAACAACTGGTTCTCAGACCAGATAAAGACCCTGAGAAAGTAAGTCAGTACCAGACTAGAGTCATCCTTTTACACACAACCTCCATGGACGTGACTCCTGCCTCTGTAAGACAGGAGTCATGCCCACCACCCCAATGGCCATGCCCAGGGGACATGCGTCCCCTGGGCATGGCCATGGTGCCCACTGCCATGTAGGGGGGCCTAAGTTACGGCACTTTTTTAAAAATAAAAAATTACTTACCTGTACAACTTGCCGGGTATATGAACTGGGTCTCTGACCCCACCAACTCAGACATTTCTGGACCTGAACCTGCAGCCTGTCAAGAGGAACTGCCTGGCTGCCCAAAGGGCTCATCTGGACTGCTTTACTGTGAAGGACTGCTACCCTGCTGTTGCTCTGCTGGCCTCCGACTATGCTGAGAAGTGGTCTCCAAGAGCTTGGATTGATATTGCCTCCTGTTTTCTGAATTCTCAGGGCCAAAAAGACTTCATCCCTTCAGGAAACTCCTTGTGCGCCAAAAATCGATGCACAGCCTGCCAGAAACGAAGCACAGCCGTCTTGCAACCGAGAAATCGCCGCACAGCAGAACCGGAATGATGCAGCCTGACTTCCCAAGAGAAGATTCAAAGCAGAGTCTGCCTTGCAACAGAAAATTCAACTCACAGCCCTACTGGATTGACGCACAACTGAACCGAAATGATGCAGATTCCCTGAGTTGAAAATTTATGCCGAGCCTGTTGTGCGACAGAAAATTCTATGCATCGCCCTCCAGGTCGACTCAAGGTCTGTGACTTCTTCCAGCGTACCCAGGATTTCCCTGCATCGTCCCTGGGCGTCGGAAATACTGCATGCCAAAAAATGACAAAAGCCCCTTGCATCGTGGAAAGAAATGATGCATTGTCTGTGCCCTGTCAGAAAATTCAACACACACCATATTTTTCCAAGCATGTCCTCCTCTGTGGTTTCCGTTCGTGTTATTTTTTATGCAAACCAGGTAGTTTGTATAATCAATAGACAACTGTTGATTTCTCAGATTTAAGGCTCTTTTTAATCTTGCAAAAGTGATATTCCAAATTGTGCTTATTGAATCTTTATTGTTTTGACCTTTTTTTAACCAGATAAATATCCTATATTTTTCTAAACCTGTGTGGTGTATTTTTGTGGTGTTTTCACTGTGTTACTGTATGGTTTATTGCACAAATACTTTACACATTGCCTTCTAAGTTAAGCCTGACTGCTCAGTGCCAAGCTGCCAGAGGGTGGGCACTGGATACTTTTGATTGTGTGATTTACCCTGACTAGTATTGTGGTCCCTACTTGGACCAGGGTGCATACCTCGGCCAACTATAGACCCCATTTCTAACAGGATGACACTGTGGAGCTGCACTAGTGCAGGATCTAACAAATACCCTCCAACACAGAAATTAGAGGTGTCTCCGTACTGTGAAGTGGTGACTGGAAGTCAGATTAAGGTTACTTACATGGGAAACTATTTCTTCCACTGTAATATCACAAAGAATGACTGATAATTGCTTTGATGTTGACTAGATGCTTAATTCAGTGTCTGCATATAGAAATCCTGCTTAAATGAAAACCACTTTTGAATTAAAAAGATTCTGGATCTCTTCATATTTTATGAGTTGGTGAGAGCTTGTTTTTCTAATACACAGATGAGCAATCTGCCTAAGTGTGCTGAACAATTCTCTGGAGTAGTCTCATGATTTATTAAAATGTATTGAAAACTCACTGTTTGTTTGCTCTATAAATATGACCACCCTTGAAGGCTAGTGTTTTAATTTCCATGGGAGCTTTCCACCAGGTCATTCAAATTGTTGACATACAGAGCAAGTTAACATGGCACACATACAGCATGGGGCAGTAGTTCACATCTTTCCAATACACAGAAAAAATGCAAAATCAGTCAGAATTTGTAAGCTTAGACAATACAAAGAACAAATGCAGAAAGAGTGGATAGGCTGCAGTACAAGCAACTTACATATAGATATTATGTGTAATACAAGTAGCATGAATGCAGTGTAAGGTTCCTTCATCTATGTATTCATTTAATGACTTTTGTATTGCAGTAGCTTGCCGCCGTCCAGCCACTGACAGACTTGCAGTCACAGCGGACCTCATTTACAAGCATTGCCGCATCTATGCGTTGCGGTAGCAATGCGTCAAAAAAATTACTCCACGTCAAAAAGGTTTACGATGACATGGATGTCGTCATGAATGTGTTGCAGTTACAATATGGTGTTCCGTGGAGTAGGATCCAAGGATGCATCAGAAATATCGACGCACCTGAGGGAAGAATGCAGAAAGGCATCCACTCAATAAGTGATGCATTTCTAAAATTGACATCAGAACGGAAGCAACTTCAGCAATGCATCAAATTGTGAGGCAATGCATCAGTTCAGATTGACGCATGAAGCCTAATGTGTGAGGACCAATGTAATAGACTGTAAAATGGTGGAATATCACCATCTACATGTTTACCTTGGTCCTGGTTGTAAGAGGTAGTATATGCAGTATGTGTATGTGTCACATTACAATGGGCATTGTCTACAGATGTGTATGCAGAGACCCGAGTATTTGTGACATAGTTAATGACAGTGTAATTTAAGGGAATATACGAATATGTTGGAATGTGAAGTAGAAATACATGTGTTACCTACCTTATGTTTACTTACCAGTTGTCCTTCGGAGTATGGACTCCAGGACCCATTCCTCCTTGGAGAAGTGACAAACCTGGCCTGTCTCTTGCAAAAAGTGCACAATGCCACTTGCATTGCTGCAGAAGATGATGGTATCATAGGTGCCACGGTCTCAGGTTGATCAAGGGATCCTACAATATGATTGGCACATGTGTAGACCTAATACAAAGAGTGAGACAGTGCAAAACAGACATTTTCCAGGGTTTTAATGTAGGGCCAGGAAAAGTGATGCGTTTGGCCAAATGTGTCACTTTGTAAATATGGAGCTAGCACAGAGCCGCAGCTACCTCAAAAACATGCTGCAACAGTGGCACAAGCTCCTTGTAAATAAGCCCCAGCTTTTCTCTCACAGATGATGTCTGTGAGGTATGGGCACTGAAGGGGCAGGTAGGTTCAAAACAGACATCTTCCAGAATGTAAAGTGACTTCAAATGACCAGATTTTCTGCTAAAGCCACTGTGTCAGTCACTACACCTGGGTTTTGGTGGCATAGGAATTCTGGCACGATGCATTCCATGCATGACGCATCTTGAAGAAAAGTAATACGAGGGAAATGTTGTAAATACCATTACATGATGTGTAAGTGACTTTTTCCGATGGTACACCCACTCTGAATACATTAAAATGTATGTGATGCAGTCAGATCCTGCACAGATTTTTGTTTAATGCAGGGCCAGGAAAAGTGACACATTTGGCCAAATGTGTCACTTTGTAAATGTGGAGCTAGGAGACCTGCAGCTACCTAAATAAATGATGTAACAGTGGCACAAGCTCCTTGTGAATAAGGGGGCAGATAGGATCGGAGAGGCATTTTTGAGAAGGAGAACCTGTTGGCCCATTAGCCCGGTGGGTGAACAGAAGAGACTCAAGCCCTATCATAAAAGTGAGAGGCGGGTGAGTGACTAATGCAAGTAGTCATTGGCTGAGCGGTGGAGTCAGGTCATAAGTCCTGTGGATCTACTTCTGCTCCTCTTTGAACTCCCCAATCACTTGTGTGGGTCATGCACCTTTTCAATGTGCCTTTGGTTCCTGATGGAAGTTTTCAATGTCTTGAAACACCTTTTCAGTAAAGTATTCTGTAGTCAATGACCAACTATTTACATAGGTTGGCTGAATCAGGAGAAAACAGTTGACAAAGGTAATTTTTGGGTCTGAGATGGTTTCAGCATATCTGCGGGGAGTTCTATGGTTACAATAACTAAAATCAACCTGTTCTCTGGAAATTTCTGAATTGTAATTGGTAGTCGACACTCAACGACAGGTCTAAGGCTCTCCAAGATTTTGGATCTCCATTATTCTCTTTTGTAAGTAAATCTGGTTTGGATAGATGTATAGGTATGTATAGGTATTTTTGTTGATCCTAGGAATCAGCAAGCAGCATCACTACAATCTTCTTTACACTTGTGGAGTGGGACCTAAAGGCCTGCATTTAGTGAGTATCCAGCCATCTCACGATGACTTTAGGGAATCAAATAATAGTAATGGCTACAGGAAAACTGGGCTGTTCGGCAGACATGGACAGCCAGTGATCCCTCAACCTATTTACTTCTAAAAAGAGCACACAGATTTTTAGACTATGGGGGGGGGGGGTTGTTCTGTCACATTTGACAGGTCAAGTACTGCTTTCTACTAGGAATAGTTATGGTGGAGTCAAAAATAGATATATGTATCTATTTTAGAGCTTTTGATGTAACTCTGTTGGACTTCGAAATATTACATTGCATTAGAACAAAGAATAATAGGATAACAAATTGCACAACATCTGTATATGAAAGAGAAATTACCTAATTAATTCATTAGCGAGGAAAGTGAAAGCTCTAAGCATAGATGTACAACTCTATAAAAGTTAAAAGATATATATATATATATATATATATATATATATATATATATATATATATGTGTAAGTTGACAGTGACAACAAAAGTAGAATGGTAAGGTGCATACGTTATATAAATCTGTAAGCAGTAGTTGTGAGAAAGAGGATTAGGCAAGGGTGACACGGAGCTACCTTAATATACTTGATATAATGTATCTAATAGTGGTGCACCAGACCAGATTAATACAGGACAGATCAGCAGCATCACATCAGTAGCGTTGAAATAATGTGATCAATGTTAATGCAGGTTTAGTAGGTGATCTTTTAGTTTGTCTTTGACATTTTTGTTAATTTACAGGCAATCCTAGACAGCCTGCCCGTCAACTCAGTTCCCATGTTAATGCACAGCACATTCATCAGCAATTTACCCTCCACCACCCAAAATAAACATTGAGCAAAGACATTGATGTAGAACCATTCTCTGTCATACAGATACAAAATAGACTCAGCGTGGACATCAAAACAGCAAACATATATGTATTGTATGAAAAGTACAATCATATATGACACTGATAATAAATAAATTATAAATAGCCATAGTGCAGCTGTGCAGACCAGCATAGAAGTAATAATAAATAATACATAAATAATAAATAAATAGCTTTAAAAATTATTTTTATCAGCGTTCCTTAAAACGTCCAGCAATTTTCTCCTGGCATGACAATGTTATGCCTAATTTGATGTTTATAAAGCACTCTGACAGTAGAGTGTGATTTGTATTCTAAAGGTGAATACGAGACAGTAAGAGCATAGACTGGTCAAAGTTGCAGGAATTTGTATTATACCACGTTTTGGGTATAGGAGCTCGGAAACATTTGACCCACAATACTTCAATCATTAAATAAGCATTTTAGTTTTGGATTTGGCCATACATTTTCATTATTTGGGTGGAATAAATACATTAAACTAGGAGTGTGTTCTAGTAGTGGGTTCTAGAGATTACATATTTACTATGCTTGATCCAGAAAATGTTAAACCCACAATAGAGTAGCCCTGAGTTCAAATTTGGTTCCTTGAGGACTCCATCTGTAGCATACCATGTCCTTTTCAGATACAAAATCTTTTACTTAAGGATTAGCTTGTATTGTCTATAGAAGAAGCAAAACACTTTCCTCTGCTGGAAGCTTTTTAGTGTGGAATGAGCATGCTCCCATACTACTCAATTATGACTCCTCAGTCCTATGATTTTGACGGTAGGATTTATTCTGATACCGTTACTGAGAGTGAGTAACCTATGATGATCGGTCCGATAGGAGCGATGCATAATGCTTGTCCTTCCACACCCCCTGTTGCTCAACCAAGCAAGTTGTACGTAGCACTCATTTTTGAGGAACACCAAGGGAAACCGGGGAATGGGACAAAAACTAAAATAGCTAACCACTGTATGTATGACAGCTTTCCTCTATCACCTTGCATGCTTGTCTGTCATCTGTCTCTCAGTGTGCGAGTGTTTGAACAACAAGAACAAATATTGTGAAGCAGATTAATGGAAAGTGGCGCTACATTGAGTGGAGCACCACTTTCCCTGCGCCCCTTAGCATCCCCCTACCGCCTCCATGTGTGCACCGTATTTAAAATACGGCGCACCATGGCGCAGCGTAGGGGGCAATAGCGTAATTTCTCATGACACTATTGATGTACTCTGTAGGAGTAGCACTTCTGCAGAGTACATAGGGCCCCATTCTAAATAATGGAAGCCCCCTTTTAATGCCTGCTCTTGCACAGTCGTTAAAAGTGCCATAACAAAATGGCGCAAGGAAATCTCATAGATTTCCTTACACCATTTTTCCAGCTCCTCTAATAGGGGAATGCTCCCTTTGCATACAATATGCCTGGAGCAGGCATAATGTAGTGCAAAGGGTTACAGAGCGGTGCAATAGATGCATTGAGCCACTCTGTAAATACGGTGCAGGGATTTCCGCCTTGTTGGGCAAAATTAACATAAAAAATAATTATGTTAATGTGGCGCAAGGTGGCGCTAGGACATTATAAATATGCCCCTTAGTTTTTTCCCCTAAAAAAACATTTACAGCTTTTGATTTACAGTTTCAGTCATTTGCATTTTTCCTTTCAATCTAGACTCAACATAACTGTTATTTTGCATCAGATTCCTTTAAAACATTAGTTCTTTCTCTTCCAGTTGTTTCTTCACTAGAATTAAATTAGTCTCTGGATCTGACACACTCTGCATGGTTTTCTTAATGTCTCTCTCTGGTTAGCAGAGATTGCGTGATTTACCGAATAATAATTAAGTACCTTGCGAATAATCAAGTATCTTGCATTTGTGTCCACCAGGTTCTTTTACTGATGCTCAAGTATGATTCCTTGCTTTCAAATTACTAACTTGAATGCATGCATGAAGGAGATAAACATTAGATGTACTTAGCTTTCTCTTGCCTTGTTTATCTCCTGCAGACCATAGATGACTCTCTCCAGGAAGCACAAGGTTTACAGAGGAAGAAGGTTTCCAGGATGTGCAGGTAAACTGATTCAGGGGAGAAATACAGGTGATGTCTTCACTGGAACTCCATTACCTAGAAAAGGGTGTGGTCCAAGGGAATAGTACTTATACCTTCCTTAAGTCAAAGATGGCTGCCACCATCACATGGCTGTTTACAGAACCTCCTGACTTGTTTCGGAACATTCTGGCTTTTTCTTATGGATTGTCATATGCTATCAAAGTCTATTTACTGGCTTGTTCAAGAATCTTCCAGTTTGTTCCTGAAACTTCTGACTTGTTCCAGAACCTTCTGGACTGTCCCAGATAGATTGCAATGTTCTTTCAAAGTACATTTATAATCGATTAGTTGACAAACTTGTTTCCATTCACTAACAGTCTTAAATTATGTTTTTTTTTTCATTACTGTCCTATTACATGTTAATACTTGTTACTCCTCCTTACACTCCAAGAAATTCAATATTGTATAACTCTTTTATCCCTGAAGGAGACTTGTCGCCCATCCAGGGGTGAGTCCATGGAAATGAGTGGTTCCTTCTACCTAAGCACACTAGACTGACTCTGGGACCAGCTTCTCTCTCACTGAGAATGGAACCAGAGGGGTTAAAGTGTACAATGGGATCAAAATGCCCATCTTTCCTAGGTCTCACTTACACTAATTGGCAGGACTAATCTTCGGTCTTTCCCTGGTAGCTTAGAAGTTAATGAAGCTTCAGGATCCTCCCATTGGTCCTGGCAAGGGAGCAGTTTCACTCCTTCCTGGGGGTGAAGGACTCACAGAGATGGCCGCCCAGCTAGGCTAATGCTAATTAACTGACTGGAGCTTTAAGCATCAAATATCTAAAAGTCACTTTCCCTATATATTCATCAAAAATACAACTCCTCCATTGACTTGGATGTTTAATGAAAACTAAAAATGGTGGCTTTATAGAGCTGTACGTTTTCCAAATCAAAATTACAAAAAAAGTGTTTAATTGTAGTTTAGCTTTACTCTTAGGCAAAGCCACAACACTCATACAGTCAAAATATGTTTTGGAGGCAAATCAGTGTAGAAACATGCCAAAATGTAGAAATATGTCAATCTCTAATTTCTACGGGTTTCACTTTTAAATACTAGACACCCTGCCTTATCGGCTGCAAGGACTACTAAGAGATCACTGATTTTATATCCAAATGTTGTGTTCTTCCCAGTCTAAAAAGAATTATTTGGGGTTGCATGAAACTAGAGCTAAAAAGCTAATGTTAAATGCTAAAATGCAGAGAAAAAAATAAACATATCAACAACAAAAATATAGTTGGACTAAAATCTAAAATGCAATAATATCAAAAACAAGAGTAACAAAATACCAGATGGTTTATACATACCAATATATTTAAATTACTATAACCAAACAATAACCATGAAATAAAAATATCAATCACTAAATATACTATATATATATATATATATATATATATATATATATTTATATATAGATATTGATATATATAAAATCTGTTAGACCTGAGACCCTTGGCACAGTATTTCCCCAAACGCTTTGTCTTCATTCCTCCTATTTTGCTGGATTTGTTTTTGTTGGCTTTAGCACTCTGTGCACTTTACCACTGCTAAACAGTGCAAATGTGCTTGTGCTTCCTCCCTAAAACATGGAAACAGTGACCTATGCCTGGCCGGCATTTTTTATTTTTTCTAAGTCCCAAGTACAAAGTACTACATGTACCTAAGGTCTGTAAATTAAATGCTACTAGTAGGCCTTCAGGACTCATTGTGCCACTCACTAATGTAGCAATTTAAAACATGTCTGAGACCTGTCAATGCAACCTGTAGTGCAGTTTTAAACTGCCAATTCCACCTGGCAAAATAAACCTTTTTCCCGGCCTAAATCCTCTTTTTAAATGCATGTAAGCCAACCCAAGGCAAGCCCTAAATGCTCAAATGGCAGGGTGCATTTTATACAAATAGGACACGTGGGTTTACGTTTTACGTATCCTTGTATTGAAAAACTGTAGTGAAGACTCCTAAAGTCTTTTGTCACTACTGTAAGGTCTATTTCCCCCATAAACTAACACTGGGTTGCCTTATTACATTTAATATGTACTAATTTGGCTCAGAAGTAGATGAAAATGTTATGTTTAGACTCAAATGAATTGTAATTCTTTTTAATGGTGAGGTCAGATTTTAAGTTACCTGCTGGAACTAGCCCTTTTTGCAGGGTCATCCTCAAACGTTTTGCCTCCTTTTTCTGACCAGTTTTTGGTGGCTTTAGGACCCTGGGCATTTTACCACTGCTAACCAGTGCTAATGTGCATATGCTCTCAGTGTAAATTGTATTGGTGATTGGTTTATACCTGGTTGCCATATTTTATGTACTAGTAAGTCCCTAGTAAAGTGCACTAGAGGTGCCCAGGGCCTGTAAATCAAATGCTACGAGTGAACCTGCAGCACTGGTTGTGCCACCCTCATAAGTAGCCCTGTAAACAGGGCTCAGACCTGCCACTGCAGTGTCTGCGTGTGCAGTTTTAAACTGCCAATTCGACCTGGCAAGTGTACCCACTTGCCAGGCCACAACCTTCCCTTTTCATACATGTAAGTCTCCCCTAAGGTAGGCCCGTGGTAACCCCTTGGGCAGGGTGCAGTGTATGTTAAAGGTGGGACATGTACTGCTGTTTTTTACATGTCCTAACAGTGAAATGCTGCCAAATTCTGTTGTCACTGTTGTAAGGTCTTTCTCTCTCATAGGATAACACATGAATTGCCTTTAAATATTTTTTTAGTATAGAAATACATTCACAATTTAAAAATACATCTTTTGGTAAAGTTGTTTTTGAAATTGTCAGTTTAAAAATGCCACCTTCAGAAAGTGGGCATTATCTTGCTTAAACCATTCTGTGACTCTGCCTGTTTGTGGATTCCCTGTCTGGGTCAGACTGACAGTTGGGCTGTTTGTGAACCCCCTCTAGACAGTGAGACAAAGGGAGCTGAGGTGTAGCCTGCATATCCTGATGAGCCATCTGCGCTAGAGTGGAGGGAGGAGTGTCCACTTATGCCTGAATTGGCTATGCCTGGCCTCACACAATGCAGTCTCCAACCCACTGGTGTGTGTCTGGGGCCAGGCCTGGGCAAGGCAGGATCCAGTGAACAACAGAGACTGTCTTTTGAAGTTTGCCTACTTCAAAGGCAGAGAGGAGTATAAGTAGTGGACCCAAAACCCCAGATTTTAAGATTACTTCTGGAATCAAGAGGGACCTCTGCCAAGGAGAAAAGCTAAAGAGCTGGAGGAGTACTGCCCCTTTGCCTGTGACTGTGCTTCGCTGGGTTGGCCTGCAGTTGCTGCTTCTGCCTGAAAGAGGACAAAAACTGGAGTTTGTTGTGCCTTCCTGCTTGAGAAGAATATCCAAGGGCTTGAACTGAGCTTGCCTCCTGTTTTGAAGTCTCAGGGCCATTAAAGACTTCCTCTGCCAGCACCTGGACTCTCTGCTGAGACACCTGCCCTGCCAAGTGGCAGTTGGCAGAACAAAGACTGAAACCCAGGCACAGAACTCCGTGAAGGGAAATTTGTGACGCACGACCTGCAAAGCGCGTAAAAAACGACGTGCCACCTGCTTCACGGCTAAAATCGATGCCCCACCTGCATCGCGGCTGGGAGATTAACGCATTGCAGCTGAAGAAATGATGCAACACCCACTTGCGGCTGACTGAAAATGATGCAAACCCCACGTAGCGTGGTTTTCCAACACCGTGCAAAGGGATTTCACATGAATCATCCCTGGAAGTCAAAGTCATTGTGAACCTGCGTGGATCCGAGGTGCCCTGTCTGGAAATTAACGCACCGCTCTCTTGTGAGAGAGAAAACAACGCATTGTTTGCCTGACTGGAGAAGAAACAAAGCACGGCCTCAATTGTGAATAAGGAATCTACGCTTCGCTGACTTTTCTGACGCACACTCGCTCGTGAGGCTTTATTTTTCACTCTAACCAGGTACTTTATATACAGGGAGTGCAGAATTATTAGGCAAATGAGTATTTTGACCACATCATCCTCTTTATGCATGTTGTCTTACTCCAAGCTGTATAGGCTCGAAAGCCTACTACCAATTAAGCATATTAGGTGATGTGCATCTCTGTAATGAGAAGGGGTGTGGTCTAATGACATCAACACCCTATATCATGTGTGCATAATTATTAGGCAACTTCCTTTCCTTTGGCAAAATGGGTCAAAAGAAGGACTTGACAGGCTCAGAAAAGTCAAAAATAGTGAGATATCTTGCAGAGGGATGCAGCACTGGAGTGCCCAAAAGCACAAGGTGTGCAATACTCAGAGACATGGCCAAGGTAAGAAAGGCTGAAAGACGACCACCACTGAACAAGACACACAAGCTGAAACGTCAAGACTGGGCCAAGAAATATCTCAAGACTGATTTTTCTAAGGTTTTATGGACTGATGAAATGAGAGTGAGTCTTGATGGGCCAGATGGATGGGCCCGTGGCTGGATTGGTAAAGGGCAGAGAGCTCCAGTCCGACTCAGACGCCAGCAAGGTGGAGGTGGAGTACTGGTTTGGGCTGGTATCATCAAAGATGAGCTTGTGGGGCCTTTTCGGGTTGAGGATGGAGTCAAGCTCAACTCCCAGTCCTACTGCCAGTTCCTGGAAGATACCTTCTTCAAGCAGTGGTACAGGAAGAAGTCTGCATCCTTCAAGAAAAACATGATTTTCATGCAGGACAATGCTCCATCACACGCGTCCAAGTACTCCACAGCGTGGCTGGCAAGAAAGGGTATAAAAGAAGGAAATCTAATGACATGGCCTCCTTGTTCACCTGATCTGAACCCCATTGAGAACCTGTGGTCCATCATCAAATGTGAGATTTACAAGGAGGGAAAACAGTACACCTCTCTGAACAGTGTCTGGGAGGCTGTGGTTGCTGCTGCACGCAATGTTGATGGTGAACAGATCAAAACACTCACAGAATCCATGGATGGCAGGCTTTTGAGTGTCCTTGCAAAGAAAGGTGGCTATATTGGTCACTGATTTGTTTTTGTTTTGGAATGTCAGAAATGTATATTTGTGAATGTTGAGATGTTATATTGGTTTCACTGGTAATAATAAATAATTGAAATGGGTATATATTTTTTTTTGTTAAGTTACCTAATAATTATGCACAGTAATAGTCACCTGCACACACAGATATCCCCCTAACATAGCTAAAACTAAAAACAAACTAAAAACTACTTCCAAAAATATTCAGCTTTGATATTGATGAGTTTTTTGGGTTCATTGAGAACATGGTTGTTGTTCAATAATAAAATTAATCCTCAAAAATACAACTTGCCTAATAATTCTGCACTCCCTGTAAAATCAATGTTTCCATTGTTTTCTATGGAGTAAGACCCTTATTCTTTTGAAAATTGTGTATGTTTGATTTTTGTTGTTTTGGTCTAGTTTAATTTAGATAAATATTCCCTATTTTGTTTAAACTGGTGCTGTGTCGTTTTTTGTAGTGTTTTCACTGTATTACTGTGTGTTTGTAGAAATACTTTGATCATTGCTTCTGCTCATGCCAAGCTACTGAGGGGTGAGTGAGGGTTAACCAAGTGTGTTTCTCCTTTGCCTTGACTAGAGTGAGGGTCCTTGCTTGGACAGGGGGTAACCTGACTGCCAACCAAAGACTCAGGCCCATATTTATACTTTTTTTAGCGCCGCATTTGCGCCGCTTTTTGACGCAAAACGGCACAAACCTACAAAATACAATGGTATTTTGCAAGTTTGCGCTGTTTTTGCGTCAAAAAACGACGCAATTGCAGCGCTAAAAAAGTATAAATACGGGCCTCAATTTCTAACATTATCATTCTGAAAATGCCACCTTTACATAGATGGTGTTTTCCTGCCCTAACCATTTGTGCGTCTGCCAGTATCTAGGTTCAGATGACAGTGAACTGCTCTACGGTTTTGTGTATTTCTCCTTGACAGTGACACAAAAGGGGACTAGGCATGGGCAGGATGGACCGTCCTGTCAAGATGGCTGAGCAGCGCCCTGCCCAGTTACACTCCAAATGGCTTGCCTCCAGCACACACAAAGGGACCTGACACTAGCTTTTTGTCACTTCTTGCAGTCTTTGAGGGGAAAGTGAAAATCTTTTCAGAACCAGATGTGAGGGTAGGACAGGGTGTTTTCCCACACACCAAGACTGTCCGCAGGTAAAAATATTTAACCCTCAGAACATCTCTTCAGTACACTCCTGTTATGTGGTTTCTACTTTGGTAATGGGACTGCTTGTTTACTATGGCAGAATGATAAAGTGTGGGAGTGTATCCACGCAGTTAGTTACTGCCGTCCTAATTCCTGGCTAGCTCGCAGTGCCTCACCCAATACTCCAACCCACCGGGTTAAAAGATGATTATGGCAACCTGAACATGACACTCCAACTCCCAATGAAGTTTTGGAAACAAATCATACCCCTTTCGTACTATTACTTGTTGTAAAGTGGATTATTGGTAAGGGTAGGTAAGTACCTGCACTTATTAACAGGCCACTAACCCCTACTAGGTCCAGTTAGGTCTCAATAAATTAATCCCTGCTCTATCCTTGATAGCTTGGCAACGAGCGACAAAGCTTAACTTAGGAGACAGGAGTGTAAAGCATTTAAAGATCAGAAAACTGTACATGAGTACCACACAAAATGCAATAAAAACCCAACACAATTTATGAGAATAGATTATATAAAATGAATAAAATCAGATGAGAGAAACCAGAGATATGAATTTTTAAAGAATTGGGGGGTCATTCCGACCGCCGGGGTCGGCGGGAGCACCGCCAACAGGCTGGCGGTGCCCCGCAGGGCATTCTGACCAGGAAAACCGGCGGTCTCCCGCCGGTTTTCCGCTGCCCTGCTGAATCCTCCATGGCGGCGCAGCTTGCTGCGCCGCCATGGGGATTCCGACACCCCATACCGCCATCCTGTTCCTGGCGGTTCGCCCGCCAGGAACAGGATGGCGGTATGGGGTGTCGTGGGGCCCCTGGCGGTGCAGCAAGCCAATGGCATGGGCACTGCAGGGGCCCCCGTAAGAGGGCCCCACAAAGAATTTCAGTGTCTGCTTAGCAGACACTGAAATTCGCGACGGGTGCAACTGCACCCGTCGCACCTTCCCACTCCGCCGGCTCCGTTCGGAGCCGGCTTCCTCGTGGGAAGGGGTTTCCCGCTGGGCTGGCGGGCGGCCTTCTGGCGGTCGCCCGCCAGCCCAGCGGGAAACACAGAATCACCGCGGCGGTCTTCAGACCACGGAGCGGTGTTCTGTCGGGGGAACTCTGGCGGGCGGCCTCTGCCGCCCGCCAGAGTTAGAATGACCCCCTTAATGTTTTCCAGCACATACAAACTAAAAGTGCCATTCTGGTCACTTGGTCGCACTAGAACGGGGCAAAGTCAAAGTTGAGGCTTACCGCAATGGAGCCCTGCTCAGCTACAGCAAGCGGGAGACCTTGGTCAAAAGTTTACCTTCGGACCTAGGGGTATATTTCTACTTTTTGACGCAAAAGTGCTCAAATGCAGTTTTACGTCAAAAAGTTTTATGCCGGCTTGCGTCATTCCTGAGCACCAGCCGGGTGCCATATTTATGGAATGGTGCAAGCTGGCGCTAAGTATCGGCTAGCGTCAAAATAAAAGATGCTAGCTGGGAGGCCTGGCGGTAGGGGAGCATGGTGTCAGGGTGCCAGAAATTAGGCTAGGCTGGTAAACGCCAACATATTTGGTGTTAACCAGCCTAGGGGCATATCTTGACCCACTAGCACCCACAAATGACCCCAGTGGCCAAGCCCAAGGGGGACCTGTGTTCCCTGGGCATGGCCATTAGACCCAGTGCCATGCAGGAGGGCTCATGTAAGGGGCCCCTAATGGCACAGAAAAAATAATTAATAATACTTACCTTTACTTACCTATACTTACCCAGGATGGGGTCCCCGTCCACTGGTGTCCCTATGGTGTGGGTGGGGGTGTTTCTGGGGCATGGGATGGGCACCTGCAGGCCCATTCCATTGTGTTTGGGCATGGCAATGGGTCCACAGGTATAGTAATGCCTGGACTGACCCAGGCGTTAAATAATGGCGCCAAGCAGGCTTAGTCTCATTATTTAGGTCCGTCTCCCACCCGTGTGACATTTTTCCACGGGGATAAATATGTGCTTAGAGTAATTTTTGGGATGGGAACGCCTACCTTGCATCTCACTGACACAATGTGGGTT
The DNA here is from genome assembly GCF_031143425.1 of Pleurodeles waltl. Taxonomy (NCBI): domain Eukaryota; kingdom Metazoa; phylum Chordata; class Amphibia; order Caudata; family Salamandridae; genus Pleurodeles; species Pleurodeles waltl. The sequence continues at coordinate 84,763,207 of NC_090442.1, read as the reverse complement.
TACGCATCCAAAAAATGGCGCTAATTCCAATATTTTGACGCTAGACGTGTTTAGCGTCAAAATGTAAATATGGAGTTTAGTTTGAGACATTTTAGTGTGAAAATAATGATGCTAAAATGACACAAACAGAGTATAAATATGCCCCTTAATCTTCTTCTTGAAGATTTTCTTCAGCAGGACGAAGTAACCAATCCAATCTGACCTCCCTGGAGCCCTCTTCGGATACATGTCGTAGGAGACCTCGGTGAAGAATTCTACCTTCAGACTTAGATGATTTTTCAGGTTAGAAATCCTCATCCAGGCCAAAGCTGTACCTTGATCTGAAGTCCCCAGAGCCCTGTGGGGGAAGTCCCAGTCAACTTTTTACGTTAGGACTTTGTCACTTTTTGGGAGCTTTTTCTCTCTGACGTCGGATGACCCTCCACAGCAAGATAATTTCAAGTCAACATCATTGGACTGCCTTTCCAGGAGCCCCTGATGAAATCCTGGAAGTCTGGGGCTCCAGAGCTTTTCAGTGGGATGAACCTGCAAGTCAGGCTGGGTCGCGGACGAAGTAAGCCGGCGTGATTTATTGTGTAAGGTCAGTCCCTTTATGGAGCCTTTTTCCAAGAGTTCTCCAAACTTCTGGATCTTCTTCCAGAAGATCTTTGAGGGTCCTTTAGGAGTCCAAAGATCACCCCAAGGTTCCAGAAGCTCTGAGTTGCTCCTTGAGGATTATGACTCCAACTCCCAGAATGCACCTGGCTCAAATTCCAAAATGACTACTGGACAGTGGTCAGCTGATCAGTTCCTTCAGGATTTGATGCAGGGGACTCTGGATAGCAATTTTTCACCTGTAACAAGCAGGGAGTCCCTTCTTGAACCAGTTGAAGTCAGGCAAAGTCCTTTTTGTGGTGTAGCCCAAGTGTGCAGCTAGTGCAGTCCTTCAGAGTGCAGTGTCCAGGTGCAGGTTAGGGGTTCAGCAGGGCAGTCTTTCTTCTTTTGATGTTCTTCCTTGTAGGGATCTGAGGTGTTAGTGCAGCTCTGCCAACTTTACCCTTGCTCCTTAGGTGAATAGCAGGGGAGGGCAACTGTCCAAACACAGGCAGGCCACCACCGTGTTGGATTTGAATGACCACTTCCTGGGAAGTGTGGAAAAAATCAATCCCAGGGAGCAACATTCATTAAAAAAACAAAATGTCAGAAACTGAATTTTGGAGGTTAGGTCTGGCTGAGTCCAACCACTGGCATGGCTAAAAATCCTAAACACGCCCCTCTCCTGCCATCTACTAATCTAATCATCAGGGCACCTGGTTGTCCGGGTTTGCAGGAAATGAGGGGGGGGTGAACCTGAGCTGCTCCAGATCTCCTCCCCAGGCACATTCTTTGTTTTCAGCCCAGACTACTTCACACATCACCAAGGCAGCCTGGCCAGGCTGTCAGAGGCAGGCCAATCAGAGAAGGGCACTACAGAGCTGAAGTTGGCAACTTTTAGGCAGAGTTCCAAAACTCTTTGCCTGAAATAGTTATATTAAATTCAACAATGGCAAGTTATTGGATGTATTAGAAAAATCAGTTTGATACCAAACTTGAAATGTCTATCTCCTTTTGGGACTTTATTAATTAAAATAAACTTTCCCTATTTCAGCATATGGAGTCCATTCACTACAATGAGGGAAAAACAAACTTGGCTATTTTTCCTCACCAGGGTTTATAAAACACTTTTTATAAGGTTCCTGCTGATAGTTACATTGCACTCAGCCCTAGGGGCACTTAAGGCACACCTTAGGGGTGACTTATATGTAAAAATAAGGTAGGTTAAGACTTTGGAAGTACTTTTAATTCCAAAGTTGATTTTGGAACTTTAGTTTAAAATCAACCAGCAAGACAGGCCTGCCTTTAAAATGACACTGAGCACCTCAGCAGTGCACCTATGCTGGGGTCCCTAAACCTACATGCCCTACAATATACTAGAAACGTATAGGTAGGTTGACATAGCCAATTATAATTAGCCTAATTTGCATATTCATTTTACACTGAGCACAGGGTCTGGGACTGGTTAGCAGTGCCCAGGGCACCAGAAGAGTCAGTAAAACACCAGCAAAAAGTGAAAAATGGGGGCAAAAAGTTAATGAGGCCTCTGCATCACGCACAGTTTTCTCACATTACTAATACATTCAAAGGCGAAACAAAAAGATGCAAGATCTGTTTTCAATACATTTATTGAAACAATCTCAATTTAGCTGTAAGGAGTGAGCTGTGATAATTAGGCAGATGAAACAAAGCAAAGTAATCAGCATTACGGTAAAAAAAGAAGATCAATCCAACCATGTAATATGTCATTCTAGACGTGCTAGAGATGTCTACCTAACTCTATGTCTAATCTGAAATCATAGTGTTTGTAGCCTTCTGCCTGGCCCAAGCTAAGAGATTAGCCCCAGACCTATACCTGGAAAGAGTGTCAGGAATCAGCCTGTGGAGTAGATAGCAGTCTTTCCAGGAAGATGGAGGCTCAGCACCATCTAAGCAGCATGTTAAACAGAGTGCGTCCCAGGATTATCATGGCGGCAATGTCCTCTACCCTCCTTAGAAGCTGTCTCCTGAACAGCCAAACTAGTAAATTGTGTACTGCAATCCATAGCCTTGGACAGAAAGTACTGATTAAATGCCATCAAGGGCTAACTAAATTAAAAGTGTGTTGCTTGCTTTCCTAGAATGAAAGCAAACTGATAAAATGTGTAAAAGCCATTGTTAAAAAGCAGCCTTACTAAAATGAATAAAATGTGAATAGACATGAACTGTAAAAATAAGATAAAACAAGGGTGATCAACCCGGATCTTAGCTGACCTCACAACACTCCTAGACCTGTGGAAGACTTCTAAAGGACTGCCATATCACCAGAGGACTGCCCTGCTACTACTAGAGGAATGCCTTGCTGCTTGAATGGCTCCCTTGCTGCTTAAGGAGAACTGAACCACCTCCTTGAACCCAGGACCATCGGAAGTGACACCAACGGCTAGAGAGGTGGACGTCTGTATGAGCTACAGGGACACAGCACGCTCCTGATGTCTTGAACCCTACTCCTGGCCTCTTCTGTCCTAAACTCCCAAGTGCTACACAGGGTTCCTGTTCCCTTGGTAGTGGTATTTGTGGTACTGCTCCTGCCTAATGCTAAAACCTGCAGAACGAACAGAAGACCTGGACCTACCTGAAGCTGATCTGCCCAAAGTGCATTATCTGTCTGCCTGATTTTGCATTAGCTACTGCTATGTTCTTCGCTACAGTACCCACCTTGGGGAGCCCCTTTGGCTACAGCCTCTCCCACTGGAGGTTTTCCACTTCCAAAAAATGTCTATTTCAAAAAGAGAAAATCCTCACCTGGCTCAATGCTGACAGGCTCCCCATCAAGGTTGATGACATCCTAAGCTTGGTAATTCAGCTTTTCTCACTCTGGACTTTTTCATGCATTTACATTCAGTGACTCCCCAGCAATGATGACTTCCACTCAAACACAGTCTGCTGCCTTGCCACACTCAACTTTACTTTTCCTGGACTTTTTTCTTCAAAATTGTACTTAAGGCCTTATTATGGTTTTGGCGGATCTGCCCAACTTCCAACGGGGAGGTTGTCATCTTAGTGGCTACCTCCGCACCGGGCCTATTACGACTTTCCAACTGGGCTGACAGATGGAAACCAAGGTTTTGGCCCGTCAGTGCAATGGAAACGTGGTGGCAGCTCCATCGTAATGCGCACTGTCAGCACAGCAGACAGTGCGCCTTACGATGGTGCTGGTCAGGTAGACCCCTGCACTGCCCATTCCAAATGCATGAACAGTGTAGGGGCCCCCTGTGGCCCCCCCGCACCTGTTCTCCGACAGCCTTTTCATGGCAGTGAAAACTGCCATGAAAAGGTTGGTGGAGAACCAGGTCGTAATCAGCAGGGGCCAGCTCCCACCATCAACCGTTGGGATCACCGATCTCTTTGGAGACAGCAGTACCTTGGCGGTCTGACTGCCAGGGTTGTAATGGGGTGGTTAGAGCACCACAACCACTGCAGTCCTGGCTGCCACCACAAGACTGGTGGTCTACTGACTCAGGCGCTAAGTCTGAAGATAAACCAAGACCGGGCTCAACTACCCACTGTATCCAACCAACACTTCATTGTGGTCAACTTAAATTTTTAATCATGAGCGCCTTCATTTTTTTCACAGTTGGTACGTTCATTATTTTGGTTTTATTTCATTTATTAAAACTTTCTCTTTGTTTCTAAATTGGTTTTGGATTTTTTTCTTGTGTTGTGTTTCACTTTATTACTGTTTCTATGCTGCAAAAATAATTTACACATTGCCTCCAAGTTAAGATTGACTGCTTTTATGCCAAACTACCAGAGGGCTAGGCACAGATTGATTTGGTGACTTTTGTAGTTCACCCTGACAAGGATTGTGGTTGTTGCTTAAGTAGGGTTTCACCCTCCATCCCCTAATCAGTATCCCAAATTTAAAACAGAAACATTAATTATCGTTTTCCATAAATGTCATTAAAAAAAAACTATTCTCTAAACAGCAAATTAAATAAACTTAAAAGCAGTTAACAATTAGAAACACTTTTCCACATAGAATCAGTATAAACAGGGCATGAAAACATATACCAAAATGCTTACTAAAAAGCAAACTCGGCGGGACGGACAGTGATATCTCAAAAATTACAAGTCCAAGAAAGACAAATTCTAAAGTAAGCATCAAAGTAAAGCTAAAATTAACATTAAATGTTTAAAAATGATAAAGAAATTTTAACACAAACTCAAAACCAAATAACAAAAAAATAAATCGTATTTTGTAATAAAACAGCACAACAAATTCAATACATCTGTTCCTCTTAACAGGCTTAAATAACACTGTCACCAAAAGAAGGGAAAACAGTAGGGCAAAAGAAAATTCTATACAGGAAACAAGGTAGAAAAATTATTCAAATTGCAAGGAAAAATGTCCATCCACAAATTAAAAAAGTCAAAACAAACATTAACAAATGGTGCTACATAATTAATCTCTTGTGTGTGTGTGCTGGCCAATGGGTGACAAACACACACCATCCCTGGTGTGGGCCATGTCCATTGGCCGACACAAGGGACGGGATTAAAAAAATCTATCTACAGGTATCTATATGTATTTCTATAGATATATATATATTTATATATCTATCTATCTCGCTATATATATATATATATATATATATATATATATATAAAATCGGCACACCACACACATCTCTTTACATATACATATGGAGAGAGAGAGACACTCTCTCCCTATATATATATAGGGAGAGATATCTATCAATTTGCATGTCTATCTATCTATCAATCTATCTATTGATGATCTATCTATCTCTCCTTCTCTCTCAATCAATATACAGGGAGTGCAGAATTATTAGGCAAATGAGTATTTTGACCACATCATCCTCTTTATGCATGTTGTCTTACTCCAAGCTGTATAGGTTCGAAAGCCTACTACCAATTAAGCATATTAGGTGATGTGTATCTCTGTAATGAGAAGGGGTGTGGTCTAATGACATCAACACCCTATATCAGGTGTGCATAATTATTAGGCAACTTCCTTTCCTTTGGCAAAATGGGTCAAAAGAAGGACTTGACAGGCTCAGAAAAGTCAAAAATAGTGAGATATCGTGCAGAGGGATGCAGCACTCTTAAAATTGCAAAGCTTCTGAAGCGTGATCATCGAACAATCAAGCGTTTCATTCAAAATAGTCAACAGGGTCGCAAGAAGCGTGTGGAAAAACCAAGGCGCAAAATAACTGCCCATGAACTGAGAAAAGTCAAGCGTGCAGCTGCCACGATGCCACTTGCCACCAGTTTGGCCATATTTCAGAGCTGCAACATCACTGGAGTGCCCAAAAGCACAAGGTGTGCAATACTCAGAGACATGGCCAAGGTAAGAAAGGCTGAAAGACGACCACCACTGAACAAGACACACAAGCTGAAACGTCAAGACTGGGCCAAGAAATATCTCAAGACTGATTTTTCTAAGGTTTTATGGACTGATGAAATGAGAGTGAGTCTTGATGGGCCAGAAGGATGGGCCCGTGGCTGGATTGGTAAAGGGCAGAGAGCTCCAGTCCGACTCAGACGCCAGCAAGGTGGAGGTGGAGTACTGGTTTGGGCTGGTATCATCAAAGATGAGCTTGTGGGGCCTTTTCGGGTTGAGGATGGAGTCAAGCTCAACTCCCAGTCCTACTGCCAGTTCCTGGAAGACACCTTCTTCAAGCAGTGGTACAGGAAGAAGTCTGCATCCTTCAAGAAAAACATGATTTTCATGCAGGACAATGCTCCATCACACGCGTCCAAGTACTCCACAGCGTGGCTGGCAAGAAAGGGTATAAAAGAAGGAAATCTAATGACATGGCCTCCTTGTTCACCTGATCTGAACCCCATTGAGAACCTGTGGTCCATCATCAAATGTGAGATTTACAAGGAGGGAAAACAGTACACCTCTCTGAACAGTGTCTGGGAGGCTGTGGTTGCTGCTGCACGCAATGTTGATGGTGAACAGATCAAAACACTGACAGAATCCATGGATGGCAGGCTTTTGAGTGTCCTTGCAAAGAAAGGTGGCTATATTGGTCACTGATTTGTTTTTGTTTTGTTTTTGAATGTCAGAAATTTATATTTGTGAATGTTGAGATGTTATATTGGTTTCACTGGTAATAATAAATAATTGAAATGGGTATATATTTTTTTTTGTTAAGTTGCCTAATAATTATGCACAGTAATAGTCACCTGCACACACAGATATCCCCCTAACATAGCTAAAACTAAAAACAAACTAAAAACTACTTCCAAAAATATTCAGCTTTGATGTTAATGAGTTTTTTGGGTTCATTGAGAACATGGTTGTTGTTCAATAATAAAATTAATCCTCAAAAATACAACTTGCCTAATAATTCTGCACTCCCTGTATATATATAAAGCTTTTAGGCAGCAATAAAATTCCAAGATAACTTGTGTGATTATGTTCCTGCTAGAGAAAGAGATCAGACTTTTGTCTAGTGGAAGTTTTGACACCATAAAGTAGTGCAGAAGGCTTAAATGCCTGTTGCAAAGAACAGATCTGTATTTTATGTGAATAGCTAAATGGATTAGTAAAGTCGGCAGTTACCTGTGCTTTAAAACAAATTAAATGTATGTGTGAGCTGGGCTGTGGAGAACTAAAGGGCACTTTTGCTGGGTGGTAGTGAGGGAATCAAAGGAGGAGGTAATGGGAGAGAAAAAATGGTTGTTGCACTAGATGTCACCAGCGCTAAAGACTGTGATGATGAGTATGTGTCAAGGTGAAGTAAAAGTGTGTCCTTTTTGTTTTTTTTGTGTCTTCAGAGAATCTGCTGATTGAGGAAAGAAATGAAGGTAAGGTGACTGACCTTTACTGTTGCACAAATCACAAACACACACCCACCAGCAATTTTGGGACCATGGCCTGATTACAACTTTGGAGGAGGTGTTAATCCGTCCCAAAAGTGACGGTAAAGTGACGGATATACCACCAGCCGTATTACGAGTTCCATAGGATATAATGGACTCGTAATACGGCTGGTGGTATATCCGTCACTTTACCGTCACTTTTGGGACGGATTAACACCTCCTCCAAAGTTGTAATCAGGCCCCATGTCTGCTTTTGTGCATAGGCAAATGCCTTAAAGGGACAGTTTACCTAGTGTCAGAGATGTAACTCAGGTTATGGAGAACAGCTCTAAGAAGGATCAGCGACTGAGACTGTAAATACTGAGACAGCATCTGAGGGAGAGAACAATGGAGTAGAGTCTGGGAGTGTTTTTTTTAGTCGGCATAGTCCCATTATACGACTCCTCTTCCATTGATTCTGAGGGAGGGAGATGTCAGGACAGTCGTGCTGTCCCTTTCAAAGCACAGTTTGTGCAGCGTGACAACAGCAGGATAGCCCAATCCAAATTCCATCTTGTTGGAAAATGGGTTATTGGTAGGGCAGGTAGGTACCTACACCTAGCAACAAGCCACTAACCTCCACCTAGGTACAGTTAGGTCTCAGTAAATTAATCCCAGCTCAACCCTTGGTAGCTTGGCAACGAGCGTCAAGGCTTAACTTAGGAGACAAAGTGTAAAGCATTCAAATATCACAAAACAGTAATCAAATAAAACACAGGAAACAGTTTAAAAATCCAAAACCAATTTATAAAAATAGTTTATATTTTTATCTTTAAAATGACACAAAAACGATTAAAATCGGTTCAGGGGAACCGGAGATATGAATTTTTAAAGAATTATTACTTTTCTAGCGCTTAGAAACAAAAAGCGCCAATCGGGTCATCTGGTTGCACCAGGACCGGGGCAAAGTCAAACTTTCAGGCCGACCGCGATGGAGCCCTGCTCGGCTACAGGTCGCGGGAGGCCTCGGTCAAAAAGTTACCTTCTGACTTAGTCTTTATTTTGAAGTTTTTCTTCACCGGGACGAACCTGCCAGTTGAATCCGACCTCCTGGAGCCCTTGTCCGGATACGCGATGTGGGTTTCCTCGGTGGTGATTTCTACCTTCGGACTTAGTCGTTTTTTCGAGATGAAAATCCTTCGACCGGGGTAAACCTGGATCTTGATCCGACGTCCGTGGAGCCCTTCTCGGATACGATGGCTGGGAGGTCCCGGTCAACTTGTTACGTTCGGACTTAGTCTCTTTTTCGGATGTTTTTCTTTACCGGGACGAACCACGAAGTCAGGCCGGGTCGCGGTTGAGGCAAGCCGGCTAGAATTTCCGCGGCGGGTCGGTCCCTCTCTGGAGCTTTTTTACAAAATTTGTCAAATCTTCTCCAAACTTCTGGGGCTTCACCCAGATGTCCTTTTAAGGTTCTTTTGGGGTCCACAGCTCACCCCAAGGGTCCAGAAGTTCTGTGATGGTCCTTGGGGGGTGCGGACTTCAACTCCCAGAATGCACCTGGCGCAAACTCCTTTCTGGCCACTGGACAGTGGTCAGCTGGTTACTTTTTAGGAGTTGGTGCAGGGGGACTCTGGATAGCAATTTTTCACCTGTAGCAAACAGGGAGTCCCTCCTTGAACCAGTTGAAGCCAGGCAAAGTCCTTCTTGTGGTGAAGCCCAAGTGTGCAGCTGGTGCAGTCCTTCTGAGTGCAGGTTCCAGGTGCAGGCCAGGGGTCCAGCAGGGAAGTCCTTCTTCTTCTTTAGTTCCTTTCTTGTTGAATTCTGGAGGGGATCTGAGGTGTGGGTGCAGGTCTGCCAGTTTTATCCTTGCTCCTGGGTGAAAAGCAGGGGGGTCCTGGTTCTCCAATCAGGTACAGGGTCGTCCCCCTGTGATGACCACTTCCTGGGAAGTGTGGCAAAAATCCATCCCAGTGGGCAACATTCTCTAAAAATCCAACATGGCTGAATCTGATTTTTGGAGGTTACATCTGGCTGAGCCCACCCACTGGTGTGGCTAAAAATCATAAACACACCCCTCTCTTGCCCTCTCCTAATCTAATCAAGGGGGCACCTAGCTGTCTGGGGTTGCAGGATGTGGGGGTGTTGCTGGTTGCTCCAAATGTCCTTCTCTGCCTTTGAAGACCAGTTTGGCAGCCCTCCCCCTTCCTGCCTCACCATCTGCTGAGGGGAGATTCTCTCCCCCAAGCACATTCCTTTGTGTGAAGCCAGGCCACTTCACACCTCATCAAGGCAGCTCTGCAAAGCTGCTGCAGGCTGGCCAATCAGAGCAGAGCAGCAAAAACAATGCAGGGCTGAAATTGGCAACTTTTTAGGTAAAGTCTATAACTCTTTACCTGAACAAGTTATATTAAATCCAACAACTGGAAGTTGTGGGATTTATTACAACAATGAATTTGATACCAAATTCTTGGTATGCAACATTTAAGGAGACTTTAAAATTTAAAATAAAGTCTCCCCATTCTAGCCTATGAAGGCCATTTACTTCAATGAGGGAAAAACGAATTTGGCTGTTTTTACCTCACCAGGGTTTATAAATCAATTTTTATAAAGTCCCTGCTTATAGTTACATGGCACCCAGCCCTAGGGGCACATAGGGCACACCTTAGGGGTGACTTATATGTAAAAATAAGGTAGTTTAAGACTTTGGAAGTACTTTTAATTCCAAAGTCGAATTTGCATATAACTTTAATTTAAAAGCAGCCAGCAAGGCAGGCCTGCCTTTAAAATGACACTGGGCACCTCAGCAGTGCACCTAGGTGTGCACCACCTATGCTGTGGTCCCTAAACCTACATGCCCTACCATATACTAGGGACTTATAGGTAGGTTAACTTAGCCAATTATAATTAGCCTAATTTGCATATCCATTTTACACAGAGCACAGGCCCTGGGACTGGTTAGCAGTACCCAGGGCACCATCAGAGTCAGGAAAACACCAGCATAAAGTGGAAAATGGGGGCAAAAAGTTAGGGGGCCTCTGCAATCAGCCCTGTTTTCTCACACATCTTTTACTGGTGATGCTGGATATAAAGTCAATCCGGCCAACTTTTTGCCAATTGACTCCGTCCACCTCATTTTGGATGTTGACTTCCTTCAGCAAATTGTGCAGCAAACAAATTTGCATGCCGGATAATTTTTGAGGGAGCATGGAGGCACTCTAGGGCCCCGTTCTAGGGCATGCCAGTGGACTCCCACTTTGCTGGCAGAGTTGAAGATATTTTGGGGTCTTGCGGTCAAAATTGCGTTAGTGCAGAAACCCACCTTGCAGTCCTACTGGAGGCCTTGCAAAGTTTGGGTAACCCTCATCTTCGCACCATACACGAGCAGAATTTTTTTTTTGCTATTGCAGTGCATGCTGCATTTCAATTACAAATTTGCTGTATTGCCCTGGGACCATCCAGACCATGACATATTGTTTAAAATTCAGCCTGTTGTGGAACATTTGTCTTCCTGGTTTACAGAGATCTATAGTCCTGGAAAGAATATAGACCCTGGAATGTATATGAGTCCTTGCTCCTATACAAAGGGCGGTTGTTGTGAGCAAAAGAGCTTGCTATGGCATCAAGCTGTACATGCTGTGTGAGAGTTCTACTGCCTATGTGTACAGCTTAAGATTGTATACAGGAAAGGACTCCCCGCTAAACCCTGTAGGTTGCCCTCCCATGCTAGGGGCCACAGTAAAGATTGCATGGGAGCCTGTACAGCCACTCCTTTACAAAGGTTATAACCTTTATGTAGACAATTTCTATACAGGAGTAGCGCTGTTCAGTGACCTCTACAAAGCTGGCACTCTGGCCTGTGGTACAGTTCGTTGTCACTGCAAAGGATTCCCACAAGAGCTTGCTTGCAAGAACTCCAGAAATCACACAGTAATGCGTTGCATTCCTGGGAACTGCTCGAAGTCACTACAGTTAATGATGAGAGCACTTCCCCATCACGGTTTCGGGTCAGACAGATGAAGTCCACAAGCCCACCTCTATACTTGATTACAATAAGTACATGGGCAAAGTGAACAAGAAATGCCATGTTCTTGAACCATACAAGGCGAGTCATAGAATTTGCACTTGGTACAAGAAACTGTTTACCCACTTGATCCAAATGGCAACATGTTGTTTATCATCAGACACCCACAGGAAGACTCATGTCTTTCCTTGAATTTCAGCAGCAGCAAACTCTGCTTCATATGTTCTTGAGGATGTGGCAAGGCAGCAGGAGCAACACTTTGCTGATCGCTTTCCTAAAACACCCATAATAGGATCAACCATGTAGTCGATGTAAAGAGTGCTCAAAGAAGGGAAAGAGACTGTTCCCAGTGCCAATCTCCACCAGCCCTGTGTTTTTCTACTTGCTTTATGTTTTATCATACCAAAGCAAACTTCTAGGAAACTGAGTGAGGTAGAGCTGCAGTTGGGTAAACTTTTCAATGGCTGTTCATAGATACTTAACGCCAATTGGCCACTACTTTTTTAGGCAAGCAGCCACAGAATTTGAGTTCATCTACTTCAGGAAATCTTGTGGATCTGTGGATCTGTGGACAGTGATAAAGAGGAGGAAGAGGAAGAAGATGTGGACAACAGAAGTACACTCATTCAACAGTGCTTCCAGTGACACACAGGTAAGACACTGTAACTTCACCTTCCATTGCAGTATTGTGTTTGACACTGAACATGGCAGCCTGATTTCCCTATTTCTATGGTCACTTACTGTACCCTTTGGCATCTCTATTTTCAGATCTCTGTGCCCTACTATGGCTCCTGGTGTGTTTACCGCTGCCCACTACAGGTCATACCTATGTTAATATTACAGTAGATTAGAATTGCAATGTTTGTAGTTTGTGAAACTAATACATTTGTCATATAATCCACAGACTCCATACTTGAATTTGTTCAAAGGGTGTTTATTTAGGTGCTAATAAGTGTGAGGGGTATTGCAATGGGCTTGGTTGCTGATACAGGAAAGTCCAGGTTAGAGTCCAGTCTATTTGTATCACAGGTGCATTGTCCAAGGGGGCATGGGAAGGGGAGCAATGGCAGTTCAAGGTTGACAGCGTGACAGAGTGGGACACAAGGGTTACATTCAGGAGAGTCTTATTTCCTGGCGGGGTTCTTGGCAATGTTCCCTGGCTTCTGCCTGGATCGGAGGGACCATTTGCGGGGTGGTTCTCCTTCTGCATTGGGTGGGGTGCTAGTGGCCTGTTGGTCCTGTGATGGGGCCTCCTGTCCACTAGCGCCGGTGGAGGTGGAGGGCTGTTCTTTAGTGTGGCTAGTGTCAGGGGCCCGTTGGTGTGCCACTGCCTCCCTCATGGTGTTGGCCATGTCTGCCAGCACCCCTGCAATGGTGACCAGGGTGGTATGGATGTCTTTTAGGTCCTCCCTGATCCCCAGGTACTGTCCCTCCTGCAGCCGCTGGGTCTCCTGCAACTTGTACAGTATCTGGTCCATGGTCTCCTGGTGGTATGCTCCCAGGATCCCTGCAAGTGCCTCGTGGAGAGTGGGTTCTCTGGGCCTGTCCTTCCCCTGTCGCTCAGCAGTCCTCCCAACTTCCCTGTTGTCCTGTCCCTCTGTCCCCTGAACCATGTGCCCACTGCCACTGACCCCAGGTCCCTGATCGTCCTGTGTTTGTGGGGTTGCCTGGGGTCCCTGTAGTGGTGGACACAATGCTGAGTGACGTGTCCTGGGACAGAGGTATGGGCCCGCTGGGTGGGTGCTGTGGTGGTGTTTCCTGGATCGGGAGGCTCTGTGGTGGGTTGGGACTGTGGCTGGGTCACCGACTGTCCAGAGGTCCCTCATGGGCCAGGTTGGTCATCGTGATCCAGGCGAGCAGAGCTGCTGTCATCACTGTGGGCCTCTTCTGGGGGGACTGGATGTTGCTGGCACCTCCTCACCTGTGACGTTGAGTAGGGGTCCTGTGGGGATGTAAATGCAGTGTTTGCGTGTGCCATCTTGTGCATGGATATGTTTCCCTTTATGGTTGTTATTAGCAAGGCAGCTTTGGCTTGTGTGAGTTGTGCTTGGCTAAGTGATTGTCACTAGTTTGCATGCTGTTGTGATGGGTGTCCATCCAGGTCTGTGATGGGTGTCAATGCATTGGTGTTGCATGCAGGGCTTGGTATTGGGATGGGTGGGTTGTGGTGGTGGGGTATATGTGAGGTGGTGGAGTGATGGGGGTGAGTGTAGGGGTAGGAGTTTGTGATGCCATGGAGGAGGGGGGTGAAGTAGTAAAGATTTGACTTACCAGAGTCCAGTCTTCCTGCTACTCCTGCGAGGCCCTCAGGATGCATGATCACCAAGACTTGCTCCTCCCATGTTGTTAGTTGTGGGGGAGGAGGTGTGGGTCCACCGCCAGTCCTCTGTACAGCTACCTGGTGTCTTGCAACCACGGAACGCACCTTCTCCTGTAGGTTGTTCCACCTCTTCCTGATGTCATCCCTTGTTCTTGGGTGCTGTCCCACGGTGTTGACCCTGTCCATGACTCTCCGCCATAGCTCCATCTTCCTAGCAATGGATGTCTGCTGCACCTGCGATCTGAATAGCTGTGGCTCTACCCGGATGATTTCCTCCACCATGACCCTTAGCTCCTCCTCTGAGAACCTAGGGTGTCTTTGTGGTGCCATGGGTGTAGTATGTGTGAGGGTGTGTGGGGTGATGTGTTGGGGTGTGTGCTGTGAGGTGCGTGGATGGTGTACGGGTGATGGTGTTATGTGGCTCAGATTCAGTTGGTGCTCCTGGCTTGTCTCTCTCTCAGTTGGCAATATTTTTTGTTGTTGTAAGGGGTTGTGGGTATTGTGGGTGTGTGTTTTATATTGGATTGGGTGTGTGGGTGTGGTGTGTGTGTTTGTGTGTCAGGTGTATGTAGTTTGAATTGTCCAATGTGGTGTAGTTTTGTTAGTGTGTGTGTATTTTGACCGCAACAGTGTGTACTGCCAATGGTTTACCGCGGTTGAATGACCACCGCGGTGATTCGTGGGTCATGATACTATGGGCGTATTTCTGTTGGTGTACCGGTGTGGGTTTTGGTACTGCCAGTTTATCACTGACCTTTGGGCTGGCGGACTTGTGTGGGTGTCTGTATAGTGGCGGATTTCTCTGTGTGGGTCATATTACCCGTAGAGGTATACCACTGCGGTCACGGAATGTTGCCGGGCATCAGCAGAGGTAAGCGGCATTTACCGCCAATGTTGTAATGAGGGCCTAAATCTTTTGCATATTACCTATGTATTAACCTCCCCTCATCTAACATAACATAGGACTTGGGTACCAAGTCTTTGTAATCAATTTTATATTAAAAGCTGACATCAAAAGTTCTTTTTTAAGATTTTAAATCGCTTTTGGTAAGCAAATGGATTACATTTGTTGATGGAGAAGCTACCTTGTTAAACCAGCAGGGTAAAAATCCTTCGGTATCATAAAACCTTCCTGTCACTTATTGAATGAATAAAACTTTAGCAGTCTTAATTCATTCATTCATTAAAATCTTTGCAATTTTCCACCAGTATAATAATAACTTAACTTATCACGACGTGTGGCCACAAATCAGTTATTCATTTCTTCTTATAAGTAAAATTTCTTAAAAAAAAAAAAAGAACAACTATTGTCTTATTTATGAAAAAAACTGTCACGGTATAACTTGTCACAGAATATTGCCAGAAATCAAAAATATATATTTTCTTATAACATATGCCTATATAAAAAAAATATTTAAAAAACAGCCATTGCCTTAGTTACCAAAAAAAACTATCATGGCATAACATATCACTGCAAATGGCCAGACATAAATAATAAATGTTTTCTTATACAATACACTTATTTAAAAATACCGCTCAGTTTTCCAAAAAGAGTCTTTGTTCAACAAACTGCATCAAATGACAACAATTCGACCCTGTTGTGATGATTAAAGCATGTTCAAAAAGCACAATACAGTGCTTAGTCTTCCATACAGTTTGATCATGGTTTAGACACAAAGGGGCATATTTATGGAAAAGTGGCGCATCATTCATGATGGGCCACTTTTCTAGCGCCCCACTGTGTCTCCCCCTACGACACCACATGTGCGCCGTATTTACATGATGGAGCACCAATGGGGGGTTGCGTCCACATTAGTGTAATTTTTTATGGTGCTAATGTGGTGCTTCGCTGGATTAGTGCCATAAATTATTGCACTAATGCAGCAACGCAAAGGGAGGTACATTGTTTTCAATGGTAGAGTCATCTTAACACCTGCCTGAGGCAGGCATTAATAATGATGCTAAAAATGGTACAGTGAAATCTAGTACATTTGTTCTGGGCCTCCCTACATGGGAACTCCCCCTTGCATACATTATGCCTAGCATAGGCCTAATGTGGCACAAGGGTTTACAAAGTGGCATGTGAGAAATGCCACCTTAACTCCACATTTGCGTAAAATAAAAATATGCATAAGGTGGTGCTAGTGGCATCATAAATATGCCTCAAGATAGGGCAAAATAACAATACAACTACCAGACACACTACTACTCGGACAGAAAGTCAAGGAAATGGCAGATGTTCCATGCTACTTCATTTGTATGTTTGAGATTTAGACTCATATAGGGAAACCTGTGGGTATATTTACTAAGTTTTATCACTGTGTTTGGGTCACAAAAGTGACACAAATAGACACAATCATTTTTTACTAATTTACTTTCCAACACTAAACTTCTTTAGTGCTGGAAAATGATCAATAGTTGTGCAAAACAGCGCCTAGAGCTGCTTTGCATTACTAAGCACCAAGGGGGCACACCATGGGTGGTGCATTGGCGTTCCCATGCAACCACCCAAGGTTTTCGGTACTAAGCCCTATTTACTTAAAAAAAGAAGACAAGAAAATAGCATAAGAAAATAGTGCCTAGTTCAACGAGGCGCAATTGCAGAGAAATGTTTTTATTTCTCCTTTTTTTTACGACTTAACATGTGTACTGCACTGTACAGCACACATGTAAGGTGGGAGCATTTTTAAGGTTAGGCTACGCATAATATTTTTTGTACTGGAAGAGTACCCTTCCAGTGTAAAACCTATGGTGGACCCATGCACACACCCTTGCGCTATGGCACAAAGGTGTGTGGGTGACACACAGCAGCAGATTTCTGCCCCGGCGCTAGGGAGGAGAGAGGAGAGTGCCACATTTCTGTAATTATATGGTGCTCTCCTGCTCTCTCCTTCTCGTACAGCACAGCGCAGCACAGATTTTTTGGCTGCTGCATTGCGTGAGGATCTAGTAAACCCGGACCCAGTCCGCAGGTGTAGCGCTGGTAAAAAGGAATGTTACCACTTCTAGAGAGGTTCTTGCCCCCTGTGAAAAGAAGATTAGTCAATTTTAGTCAAATCAAATCAAATCAAAACCAATTTGTTAAGCGCAAAAACTCACCTGTAAGTGTCTCAAGACACTGTAGCAGTTTCCTTTGAAGCTCCTGCAGAGTTGGACAGTAGCATATACAATGCTATAATATCTCTTTTTTTAAAGTGCATGATCTGCATCTGATGTTGTACAATAGAGGTTTCCAAGTTGTATTTAGTTATTTTATTGGGAACGTCACCAGCCTAGCTTCAGAGATTTCTTTCCCAGGGCTTGATTGAGGTATGGTTGTGTTTTATGATTACCATCTGAGTGCCATATACCTGAGTTTTTTCCAGTGTCCTGGGATGTCATTTTCCCATGAGATTTGGCACACGTGTTTGTTTATTGAGGCTTTTAAAGCTGTGTAACTTATGCATTCATACTCCAATTCTCGATAGCCAACTTTAGGGTCTCCACTGCTTTATTTAAATAAATGCTCGAGGGATTGTTCTTGTGCTGTATACAGGATTTAGTACCTCCTTCATGGAGCTTGCTGGAGCATCCACAACTCCATAGTAATGCTTTGCATGAGTTCCTATGCATAAGTATTTTTGCTGAACAAGGACAGTCATAACCGACTGTTATGGGTATATGTCGGTGCTAGAAGATGTGCTTTTACCCTTGACATTGGCTTTTCTCAAGTTGAGTCTCACATTGCCCTAGAAATGCCTGTTGCACATGGCCCACTATAGACAACAATTTTGCTTAACCACCCTCTTAATTGTCATTCTCATTGGACTGTGCAGTTTTGTGTTAAGTTTTCACAAGGCATATATAGCTGCCTTTACTTCCATCTTCATTTTCTGCTGTTGCACCATCACCTTTCAAGTTTTACTAAACCATGCCCAGAGATAATTTTAACTACTTGCACTTTCCATTATCTAAGCACCCAGCCTTCATCTTTGTAAGTTCTTCCTTGCGTTTTGTTTGGGTTGGCAGTTGGGTCAATACTCTAGTTGTAGATATGTACTGCATGTAGCCCTTGCCGGAGGCCTACTTTTATATGATGTAATAAACAGTGGTGTCTGCTACTGAACAGGGATGGTGGGCTGGAACAGGGGGGTGTTTAAAAAAAAAAAAACACTTACCTTCAAGGGGAGACGCATTTGTCTCCCCTCTGTCCTCTTACCGGCTGCACTGGCTCCCAGCCAATCACAGCGTTGCTGACAGCAGAGTCATGATTGGTCTGAGTGGCCTGCTTCGCCACTCAGACTGAGAATGGGAGACTTGGCATGTTCTTTGCCCGGCTGTGCTATACAGCCGGGTAGAGAACCTGCAAAGTGCGCGTGTTTTTTGGGCCGGCTCAATAAGGCCAACCAAACAGACATATGCACTTTGTGTTCACATAGCCCTCCTACGGCCTCCTCCCTCCAGCCCATCACCACCCCACCCCGCACTACAAAGAAAAATATGCTAATAAAGTAATGTACGTTATTGTCATTGTATTTTTACTTTTTGGAAAAAACTGTGGGGCGACACTCCTCCGCCTTAGTGAAAGAGCCGCCCCTGGTAATAAAACCAAATCATCTGCATATTGCATTAAGTACATTTTAGTCTTACCAATTTTTGGGGTGGGTAGGAGCCAGATGTAGCAACGTTTTGCGAGTCGCAAATGGCCCTATTCGGTATTTGCGACCCCGCAAAATCCGAAATGGGATGCAAAATCCCATTTCCGATCACCAAATAGCCAAATAGCGATGAGACCCAGCACCGACTCGCAAAAATTGCGACCTGATTTTGCGACCCACAATCAGGGAGTCGCAAATTGCGAGTCGCAAACCATATGTAAAAGCCAGTCGCAAATTGCGACTGGTCGCAAAAAGTCAATTTTGCACACCCAGATTACCACTGATTCAGAGCAGGTACCAAAGTACAAAAGGAGACCCAGAAGGCATCTGGTCTACCCAAAATGGCTGAACTGTACGTGATTGCATGGACGAGGAGAGTCCAGCCTGCCCAGCAGAGGAGGAGGAGGCAGAGACAGGAGAGGATATACCGAACCAGGCAGACACTATTTCAACAAACTGAGGAGGAGATTTATGACAAATATAGACTGAGCAGTGCTGTTATCATAGAGATTATTGAACTCCTGAAACCTCAGCTTGAACAACAGACAATGCGCGGCAGCGCCATCCCCACACATGTGCAAGTGCTATGCTCACTGCACCTCTTGGCCTCAGGTAGCTATCAGGGGGTGATTGCAGTGGCAGGTGGGGTATCCCAAAGTGCACTCTCACGATTCCTCAGACGTTTCCTAGATGCCATACTCGCACACATGTCCAGATATATATACCTTCTCAGGAATGAGGCAGAAATTAACAGCACCAAGGTGGACTTCTACAGAATTGCCAACTTCCCCCATGTAATAGGGTGTGTGGACGGAACACATATACAAATTTGCCCACCTGCAAATCTGGAATATGTCTTCCGCAATAGGAAATGTACCCACTCACTAAACATTCAGGTGGTATGTGACGCCCATAATGTCATTACTGACATGGTAGCTAAATATCCAGGGAGTACACATGACTCATACGTATTCAGGCACAGCGGGATACACCAACGCCTAGAACGTGGGAAGTTTGGAGAAGGATATCTATTAGGTATTGGTGACTACACTCTAAAGCCTTACATACAGGTCACTGTGTAGCCCTGTGATGCCCTGCTAAATTTGCCTCTTTTGTCAAACAGGTGACAGTGCATATGCCCTGAGACCATGGATACTGACCCCATACGTAACACCTGGCAATCAGAAAGAGAGGCAATATAACATTGCACATCAGCGGACCAGAACTGTAGTTGAGAGGACCTTTGGCTTGTTAAAGTCAAGATTCCGATGCCTCCACAAAAGTGGAGGAGATCTCCAGTATGCCCCAGAAACATCATGCAAGATAGTTGGCGCCTGTGCCATCCTACACAACATTGCCACCAGACGTGGGCTACATCTCACCCCTGAAGACACAGACGTGGAGGATGAGGAGCAAGAGCTGCCACACCGCCAGCCAGGGGACAGAAGCATCACAAATGAGGGCAGACAGAGACAGAACCACATTGCAACCCAACACTTTGGCAGGTACGTGGCAACCGTGACCACACTCACTAATGTCAGACACACATAGCCCAGCTGTGTAATCAAACAAACAAAACCTTTTTATTGCTAAACTATAATGTTATTAGAAATGTGCAGTATGCAACAGTCTGGTATTGGAAACAGTCAAATCAGACACATTACTTTCATGTGCCTCAGTATTAGTACATGTCAGTGGCTCACAGCCTCCTCCGACTGCGGCCACCATGGCTCACTCCAGGTGGGTCCCCTGAGCCCTGCCGTGAACTGCTACTCCGCAGAACTCGCACATCAGTGGCAGACACACTGCTGATGGTAGAGCCCTCCTCGCTGTCCTGCGGGGTATCCCCTGTGCCCCTTGCAGCCTGTCTGGTCTCCATTATATCAACCGCATGGCTGATGCGGTCAAGTCCCCATGCCACATCTCCAGCAAAATGACCCAGTTCGATCTGCAGGCTGACTGTGTGCCTTGACAGGCAGGTTGTGTTTGTAGCCAGGCACCCAATGGATACTGCAAGTCTGTCTAACTGGGCTGCAGTGTTCCGCTCCCTGCTCCGTGCCTGTGCCCTGTCAGCCACCAGTTCCCTGACCAATAAGTCAATGGATTGTGCCAGGTTTCCCAGATGTGTGTTCATTGTTTGGAACTGAGTGTCCACATTAGCCAGCCCATGGGTCACAGTGGTCTTCATTCTTGTTAGATTCCTGTTAATTGACCTCAACTGTCTATTTTGCAGGCGCAGACCCTGTACTAAGGATGCCTCAAGTCCTGCAAACTCAACATCTGCGACATCCTCACTGTGAACAGACTGCACACTGAGGCGACGTCTGCGCACTGTGCCTGCTGCTGGCTGTGTGTGCCTCTCCGTAGGCCATGGCCCTGGTGCTACCACTGCTGCCTCCATATCCAGCGCAGGATCTTCCATGGACTCTGTTGGCATTATCATGGGTGGTGGTGTCGTGCTGTGCCCTGCTGTGTCAGTGGCAGCTTCCTCCTGTGGGTCTGGCCCATGTTCCTCTCCCTGCACATTTTCACTGATGGGGGGGCCTTGTGGGAGACCTGTGAAACATATGGGATACACTGTCAGTCTCGCACATCTGTTTTTTGCCTTATAATAAACATTTGCCTATATTTGGACTACTGTACTATATTGCCCATAGTGCACTTTTCTAGAGGTTGCTAGACTGTAATGGAGCTAGTCTGGAGGTGCCTGCTGCTGTGTACTGTGATTGTGGGTATAGTGCATTTGTGGGTGTCAAAGCATATATCATGGTACTCACTTTTTGATGTTCCAGGTGCCGAACTGTCCACATCTCCTATGCCCAGTACATCCTCCGGCTCCAGTATTGTCTCCACCATGGTTTCCAGGGCTGTAGGTGGTGGAACGGTGGATGGGCCTCCTCCAGTGCCCTGCATATCCCTCATGCGCTCTGCAACCCTCTCCTGGGTCCTGGAGCGAAGGTCATACCACCTTTTCCTAATTTCATCCAGGGTGCTGTGGCTTACCACAATGGCATTATTTTTGTCCTGGATGTCTTGCCATATTTTTATTTTTGGAGTGTCAGGGACACTCATTGCTGCCTTGCCAAAGAGTTGATCATGGTGCAGGCAGCACTCCTCCGTTAGTACCTCCAACTCCTTGTCAGAGAACTTGATTTTTCTCTTCCTGCCAGCACTGGGTGACTCCTTCTCCATTGTTGTTGCAGCTCCTCTTAACTGGGTGTGGCTCTGCAGTTTGGGCTGGGTGTGCTCCTCCCGCCTCCCAGTTCTATTTAGTGACTTCCTGGTTCTGATGTCATCACCAAGAGCCAGGAAGTGGGTTTTCCAACTGTTTTGTTCCATCTGCAGGCAATTTGTGAGTCAGTCGCAATTTGCAACACCGGACCACAACGTTCGCGCAATTTGCAACCTCGTTCGTAAAAAACGGAGGTCGCAAATTGAGGTGCAACACCTCTGCGACTCGTAATTTGGAATGGCCAGTCTTGCTGGCATCTGGTTTTGCGAGTCGGAAATAGCGATTCACATGGAGTCACTATTTCCGATTCGCAAATTTTTACCTACCTACATCTGGCCCTAGGTTTGCTATTTGCAACTCCTTGCCAAGAAGTGGCATGTACAAATTAAAAAGTGTTAGGGTCTGTGTGCGCCGCTATTTTAAACCCCAATCGCTATAGAGTTTTGGAGAGACTGTCCCCTGCAAGTTTTACTTTACCCAAGTCCCACAATAGAGAGAGATAATCAGGAGACTGTGCAGAGTGTTCAGTTTTGGAGGTTTTTCCTCCACAGTTTGTTGCATTCTACCCCATCAAAGGTGGCAGAGTAGTCTACAAAACAAGTGAACTCTGTCATATTCTTTTTGCCGGAGGCCTGCAGAGCAATGTAAGAAAAACCAACAATGTTATCAGCGTTTGACCCTCCCTTACTAAACCCAGTCTGATGAAAGGGCAGTATTTCTTCTTCTTTAATCCACTTTGTTAGTTCTTGCAGTAATGTGTTCCCTTGAATATCCAAAAGAATCATTAGTCTGTAGTTTTTCGGGTCAGTGTTATTACCTTTCTTGTATACGGGGTGGAGCAGCGAACCCCACCATGAGTTTGGGACATCGGCATTAATTCTGCATGCTGAAAATAGTGAAGAGTACCCCAGCCAAGAAGGTCAGTTCCTCTCTAAACATTCCTCATGGGAACATATTGAGGCATGAAGCCTGATCTTTTCTTATCCTTTATCTATTTTGTTACTCTCTGCTTCTCTGTGAATATTGAATTGTTCTTTATGGACTGCTGGCCGTCCACCATGACCCTTGTCTTAGATATTTTGGGTCCTTTTTGTTTTATTGTTAGTGCATTTAGTGGCTTGTCAGTGTACATATTTGCTACATGCATTAGAATTGCTTCCTCAGTACCTACTATTTTTCTAGTTGTCTGGCTTAAATATGTCATGACTCCCTCTTGTGCTCTTTGTGCTGTAGGTTTTACACACCAGGCTCATGTAACTCTTCCCTTTTGGCACCTCTCTCTGCCTCGTTCAATCCATGGCCCACCTCTCTCTTGAACCATTGATCCTCCTGTACTGTTGCTAGTTAGTTTGTCTTGCACCTGCAGAATGAACATGTGCTTCCTGGGCAATTAGTGTACCTGCCTTGACCTGTTGACTTGTACCATGGTACTCTTTGGCTTTGTTTGTCTAACATGTGCCTTCCCCAGGTTCCCTGGAAACTTCCAAGCCTCCACATGACACACATGCCTTTCTGGATTGTCTCTTCTTCCAGCATTAATACCCACACCTGATCGTGAATCGGGGATAAGCCCCATTCCCTTCCCGCGCAAGCATCTTCCCTGCACTCACCTCCCAAGTGGCCAGGAATCTCCAGCGCTCTAATCTTCAAGGCCTTTGTCTTCATTGCTGGCTACGATTCCACCTTCTCTTAGGATTCTTGCAGCACAGCTTCCAGTCTTCCTTCAGGTTCCAATGAAAGAACTAAGACAAGGCTAAGTAATAGATCCTCATATTAGTTCTCACTAATCCATAGTTTAGTTATTTATTCCAAGACTGAGTTTTCGAGAAGGCGTGAGTTTGCCCTTAGATATCAGACATTGTGTAATTTCCTAAGGCTCTAAGAGGCCCAGAATTTCTGACTCATTTCTTTGTAGAGCTCTGAACTTTATTGCTCTGAACTTTATTGTATCTGAACTGAAGGCTTTTCTACAGTATTCCTTGACAAATTATACTGGGAATTTTGGAGAAGTTTAATGTGCACAAATTTGCATCTGAGTTTCAATCTGAACACTGTATGTTGTGACCTTCTTAGAAGTGCTGGAAAACTCCAGTTTGTTTTTGAAATTGTCCCTGCTCTTTCTGCAATATTTATGATGAAGACTGTCAGTGGACATTATTTGTAAAACAATTGCTAAGACACTATGAATTGAGAATGAATGGTAAACAATGCTTTTTGTTATTTCTAGTGCTCCGCACCTGCATCAACACTAACCAGGTCCGACGAGTTCTTATCCTACTAGGCAATGTCATAAGGCAGCAGAGCAGAGCCAGTAACACAAGTACATCATTTCTTGTTTAATCCCATCACCCCTTCCCCTTGGGTCAGTGATTGAGATTAAGTTATTGTTAGTTTATTTTCGCTTTGCTGAAACAGCTGGTATTAGAGCTCCGTGTTTAGAACCAGGTGAATGCATGACAGAAGGCCTAGCCTCATACTTTCCACCACTCAGACGATATACGCAACCAATTACAAATTCAAGATTTAGCTCAGGCCTTGTCAGAAGATACTCAATGTACCGTAGAATTAGCTATTGCACTATCTGAGGTACAAAATGAAGTTCAATCCTTGAGACAGGAAAATCTGTTGCTTAAGGATGAGTTAGTCTGATATTCCCCCATCATTCACCCTGGTTTGCTGATGTTGAGGTAGGACGAACGGCTAAAGGTACGCACCATGTTCTACAACCCACACACTTTGGTGATATGGGGAATCCCACCAGTGCGTCCACCACTGGAACTATTTATCCTGTTAATGTCACTGTAACCACTCCAGTTGCTGTGCCTCTGGCTCCTCCAATAAGGTTTTTTGGGGATAGTAATAAGTATGATTAATTTTGGAGCCAGTACCAGTTGCAGTTTCTTGAAAAACCAGAGCCTTTACTTTCGACACAGCTAGGATAGTCATTATTATATCCTATTTTGGGGCACAGCATATAATTGGGCTATTCCACTCACTGAAAATAATGACCCGGCCTTATATGATTTTGGAAGATTTAAAGAGACGATGAATTGTCTCTTAGCTACGCACATCTTTGTTCAGGCTAGTGATAATGAGTTATTAAATGTACGTCAGGGTAATAAAGATCTTTTGACTTATTTTATGACTTCTTGTTCACTGGTTACAGAAACCCACTGGTTCGAAGAGAAGAGAACCTCCATCTTTTGCTGAGGTCTAAGAAATGAATGAAAAGATTCTTTAGTGTACATTGTGGATCCCCCATCGGATTGTTCTGAGTTAATTGATTTTGTTATCCAATTAGACAATAGGTTAATGGACCGCAAGGGAGAATACTCTCGAGAGGAAGCTACACTATTAATAGTTTGCCCAGAGCGTAAAGAGATTGAGTCCAAGAATCAGGATAACACAACCTATTCAGATAGCAGCTTATGTGGTCCTATGCCTACAGAGGAAACAAATTGAAGAAAAACGTTAAATCTGTGTTTGTATTGTGGTAAACCAGGGCACTTTGCTTGTGAATGTACTCTTAAATCAAAAGGAACTCAAAAGAATGTTGCTGTGATATCTGATTTGATGCAGGAAAACTAACAGCTGACCCAGGGGTCATCCATTCATGTAAGGTCCTCGCTCAGACCCCCCATTATTTGGCAAACACGTCACATGAGATTCCATGACATTTTACTATGTTAGTCACAATAATACTATCAACTCAACAGTGAAAGGTATTACCTATACTGCTAGATTCTGGGGCTACAGGAAACTTCTTAGAGCTAGCTTTGGATAGTTCTTTACATATACCACGTGTTAAGAACTTACACCTGAACCTGTTAGAACCGTGGATGGCTCCGAGCTCTCAACTGGAATGTGCACACACAAAACTGTTTCTAAAAAGTCTAGTATGCGAGAATAGGCATATTGAAACCTTGACCTTTGATTTCATTGACACACCCACCTTTGGCATGATTTTAAGGGTTCCTTGGCTTCTTTTTCATAATCCCTTCATCGATTGGTCCCTTCATCTAGTCACTCTGGGTTCCCATTATTGTCAAGCCCATTGTTATAAAGAGCCAAAGCCATCCTAACACATAAATAGTGACTCCAATATTTACAAACATGACTGACAATATCACCATGAACTGACCAACAACCCATGGTCTTTATCAGCTTTATTGGTCTTCACTGGCAATGATGGGAACCAGAAGTGGAACGCCACAGTGAATGCTCTGGTAATGCAAATAACCTTTGTTATTGTATTACTTCTAATTGTGTTCTATAATAAATCTATGTCTACTTCTCGCTTCTATAGTGAAAGCTAGGCATTAACTGGTAAGACCCTATCATGATCTTCTGAAGTCTGAAAGATGTGGACCAGATGAGGCTATGGCATTCAACCTTCTCTGTTATTATAAGCATAGAAAAGCACAGTAGGCAATAAAGATATAGAAGTAGGGCACACATCTGCTTTACTGACATCAAGCAAGGCAAAAAATTGAGGTAGACCCAATGCAATCATCACACAAGAATGAAGACATGGTGGAGACACTAGAATTGCAAAATGCCTCAAGGTGCTTTTTCCTTCTTTGGTATTTAACAGCTATGATGCAGTGAATACTACAATTGTAACAAAAATGCTGCATAAATGCACTAGAGCATAAAACCTGAGGAGTTTAACAAGCTTCAGAATGCTAACTGGCAGCGATGGGATTGTGCAAGTGAGTATGGCCACTAATGCCATGTCTTCTATGTCTCATTAGGTCACTAGCCTGCTGTAACACTTGGTATGTGAGAATCTGCAACTCAGCCCCATTGTCATATTGCCTCGCTAATCCTGATCAGAGTCTGACATTTTCCTTGGGCTCCAGACCATGCAGGTATACAGAATTACTATTTAAAGCTGGGGTAATAGATATGTGTTTAGGAAACTTCTTTCAGGTTTCTCTTAACAAGAGATGCATTAGTAACAGATACAACCTGCCAGAGATTAACGAGATCTGGGTTTCACTCACTATCTGTCAGAGATCAGGGTTTAAGCTCTCCTTTACCCTTGAATTAGCATACACAATGGCAGACATGTACTGTCTTAGAGGCTTTTATTAAAAGCAAAGCTAGTTCATTACATACGCAAAATAGAGGCATCACAACTTTAGTGGCAATAGAGAATATACATTATGGACAAATTGTGAAAAGTAATACAATTTTATTTTTCTGATTTTTCTTTCCTTCCAAATGTGTGCTAGTAAGTACTAGTAGATACAATATCTACCACCATAAGAGATTGTCTAATCTGAGGTCACATAATGGTCAAAAACTGATGTGTTGGAATGCTTTCCCAAGTGAATGCCAATGGTTAGGCTATTTGCAAGGAATCCTCCCCTCTCACTTTTGTGTGTTTGATGCAATGCCGTAAGTGGCAGAGGGTATGCCCAGCCATGAGTCTGTGCTCACTTCACCACTGAAACCAAGTTACAACTGACTGAAGAGGTCCAACTAGGCCAAAACCGGTCTTTGGTTGCTTGTATTTCTGTTCAGACACTACCTGGCTTGGTGGTTCAGGCTGGACTATTCCTATTGGGGCAGGACAAGGCTGATTTTCATATGGCCAATTTTAATTTAAGGTAGCATAGTGGGCACAAACATGATGGGTCTGAATGCTACCCCAAGTGATTGCTAGTGGTTTGACTACTTGGAAGAATTCACAGTGATGGCCAAGGGTATGCTCAGATATGCGTCCAATGCTCGCTGTGCTAATGAAACCAAACTGCGTCCAAATGAAGAGTTTCAAAAATGAGGAGGAAAAAAGATATTCATTTTTGATGCATTCCCAGGTTACCATGTCCTTGTAAATCTGGGAATGCGTCAAAACCCACTGGTGTTGGTTGGGAAAACTCACTGCAACACCCATGGAATGCACCCCCATCTCAGTTTAAGGCAATGCACCGACCTGTGCTGCGTTGCCTTACGCTATATATATATGAGTCCATGAAAAGCTACCCAAAATGGCTTTGTGTGGCCTCGTAGATATTGTCTTCCGAAGCGTCTAAAAAAGTGATGCACCAGCAGTGCAAGGGGCTTGTAAATATGTCCCTGAGAGTCACACCTGATATAGACCTCATTGAAGTCCTTCAAAATACCTTGTAAATGGGTGGAATGTATTAGGAGATGCTACTATTCCCCTTCCTCACATATCACCCTTGAGTCCGCTTTGTGACCTTATAAAAGCTCTTCTTCTCTTTACACAAGCACCCTTCTATGCCGATAAGATAACACCGTCCTACAATTAGGCTTAGGAAGTTTTTTTTTCTCAGTTTAAATTCACTCACTAATTCTGAGTGCCTTTCTGATACTATTACAAAATCACATGCTCACAGGCCCTGTATGGCTCTCTTTCCATTTTTTTCCATGACAAGATTACTAACATTTGCCAACATTTTCCTAGTTCATTGATTTTCTTTCCTCTATAACTGACCCTAATTCTATTTCTCTTCCTCCTGACTCCATACTCTCATTTTCTGTCTCCATCTCCAGAGAAAACAACTGACCATCTTCTCAGTACTAAAACTGTCTCACCTCTAGATTTCTGCCCTGCTAATATTATGCACCTTGTCCTCTCTGGTATTAGTGCATTTCATAATGATCCCTGCAAATTTCTCTCAGGCATAGTACTCTTTTCTTGGAAACACTAACTAGTTATTTAATTTAATTTCTGAAAAAATATCTTTAGCTGATCCTGCAGTACTTAGCATGTTCCATCCTATATTTCTCCTTCTTCTGGTCAAGTTAGAAAGAAAGAAATCAACCTCTGATTTGCTCCCACCATTTCTGACCCCCATAGGGCAACACTGCTCTTAAATGGATCATTAGCTGTCTTCGTAAGCACTCTCAATCAGTTTTCATTCCACTTTCTCATTTATTTTCTGCATTATTTTAGCAGTTGTCCCACAGGGCTCTTCCCTTAGCCTAGCCCTTTTGAACATATATGTTGCTCCTCTGGCAAAATGTACACTCTCCTTTGACTTTTCTTTTCACACGTCTGTCGATGGCACCTAAATCATGTTCTTTCTCGACAGTTCACCTGTTTTTTTTTTTCTTTAGAAGTAAGTTTTCAAGGTCTGGTGCATTATGCGGATAGTGCCCCATAAATGAATGAAATATTTTTTTTAAGGGAACAGTGACCTTAACTTAGGTACCCCAGGTTTCATGAGCTGGCAAATAGGTAAACATGTTTATGGCCACAATATGTCATATGCCATTTACATCTTAGAATTTTGATGGCTACCTAAATAGTCCAAAAAGTTTAGTCTAGTCATCATCATCATCAACAACAATTCAGATTTACAGTTTTAGTTATCTGTCATTTGTAGTCGTTAGTCCATTGTCAGAAGGGAGACCAGTATTTCATGGTCTGCCTTCTCCATTTTTGTTTGTTATCCTCTGAGGCAGCATGATCTGTGTCTGACAGAGTCACCTCTGTTTGACATGCAGCTCATAGGTGAATGTTCTGCTATGACAAGATCTTTGTGGTTATCTAGTCACTGGTTTGCAACCCGCTCTTCATTATCAGGAAGCTAATTTATTTATATCATTTGGACGTACTCTAGTACAATACAAAATGTATTTTGGGAGATTTAACCTATTATCTCAAGGAGTCATTTAAATCATAGTCTCCAGGGTGCGCAATAGCATTGGGTTCCCTGGAGTCCTTTGGTATTACAGAAGGGACCATGAATTCTTGAACGGACCCTTCTGTTATATGTTTCACAGTAGTGAAGAAGGTCTACAGGTGTCTTACAAGTGTGTGTTCCCCTTCTTCACATTAAACACATTTGCCATTCTGCCCAGGCTGTACTACAGGAGTGGCACATGCATGATTACACCACTGGTAAGCGCACTCATTCTGCACTATATGAGAGATGATGCACAGTTAGTGCAACCCTTGAGGGTGCTCCCTGGGAGGAGGGCACAAGGGTAACAGGGACACCCAGTCATCCTCACACATGCTAGTACATTCATAAAGTAAATTCCCAATGGGGGATATTGGCCAATTCTTATTTAAATAAATATATATTTGAGTGGATCCCAGACTTAGTATATTGTTTTTGCAGAACACTTATAATAAGTCGTCTCTACCATGAAACACTACCTAGAGCTTCAAAGCAGAAAGAATATTGATCGATTTATAAAACTAGGCCATAACTCCGAGGTCCACCCACTTCTGAAAAAGCCCACAGCCGACCCAATGGACCTAAAGAACTACCACCCCATCTTGCTGCTGCCCTTCCCAGCCAAGATCACAGGAAAAGCAATCAACACTCAGCTACGCCAACACATCGAGGACAATAACATCCTGGACATCTCCCAATCAGGATTCAGAACTAACCACAGTACCGAAACTGCCCTGCTCACTGCCATAGATGACATCCACTCCCTCCTCGACCACGGAGAAACAGCAGCCCTCATCCTACTTGATCTTTCAGCCGCTTTTGACACAGTGTCTCTCTGCACACTATGCGTCAGACTCCACGCAGCAGGCATACGCGGCAAGGTCCCACGGATGCATACAATCCTTCCTGACAGGAAGAAAACAGAAAGTCAGGCTCCCACCACACCTGTCAGAACCCACCAACATCAGCTGTGGAGTACCCCAAGGATCATCGCTCAGCCCCATGTTGTTCAACATGTACATAATCGCACTCACCCCCATCGTCAGGAACTACGGTATGAACATCGTCTCCTATGCTGATGTCACCCAGCTGATCATCTCCCTGACCGAGAACCCCTCAATAGCCAAGGAGAATTTCAGGGACAGGATGGAAGTAGTTGCCACCTGGGTGAGGGAGAGCTGCCTCAAGCTGAACTCCGACAAAACTGACATCCTCATCCTAGGACCCTCCCCATCCCTACTGACCATGCACGAAACCATGAAGTCATCCTCAACTCAATGCTCACCATGACCCGACAAATCAACTCCGTCACATCCACCTGCATCCACACCCTCCGACTCCTAGGGAAGATCATCAGATGGATACCAACCAACTGCCGGAAAACCGTGACACACGCACTAATCACAAGCAGACTAGACTACGGCAATCCCCTCTATGCTGGAAGTTCCAAGAAGAACCTGAACAAGCTGCAACAAATTCAGAATGTCATTGTCACCAGACTCGTCCTAGACATCCCCCACCGAGAACACATCACGGGACACCTGAAAAACCTCTACTGGCTCACCATCGAGAAGAGGATCAACTTCAAACTCCTCGTACATGCCTAAAGAGCCCTCCATGACAGTGGACCTAGCTACCTCAATCACCGCCTTACCTGGTACTCCCCTTCCAGACCTCTCCGCTCGTCCCAGCAGTTGTTCACCAATGTACCCCGCCTAAAGAAGTCCTCAGCTGGAGGAAGATCTTTTTTCACATCTGGCAGCAAAAGGTTGGAACACCTTACCTCCTCACCTCAGACAGTCACCATTGCTGCCTCAGTTCAGGAAGGACCTCAAGACCTGGCTCTTCAACTGAACTCTGAGGACACACCCCTCAGCACCTTGAGACCCTTTAGGTGAGAAGTGATTGATTGATTGATAATACTATAGCAGCATTATGTGTGGTGAAAATATGTGTTATTATTTTATTTGTGATTTCATAGAAATAAATCCCAATAACATCCATCATCTGAGGCGTAGGGGTATCTTGTAGAAAGATGATGGTCTAGGGTGATTCTAGAAAGTTTCGTTCAGGAAAGTACAGTACAACCTGCTGTACACAATATGACATTCTCCCACCACAATCAAGAGCTTTACTGTTCCACAGAGGTATTTCACAGTAGGAAAAACACACTATCTGCATCAGATTAGTACTTAGATGGCCACGATTATGTCCTCCAGTTCCCAAATCACCCAAATGCATTAGCAGTATCACAACAAATGTATTGAAAGGTATCAGATTTGGAGAAACACTCTGTTAAAGGATCCCTCTTAATACGAGAATACATAGGGGAATATTTATGAGAAGCTTGCACTGCAGTAAAGTCACTTTTTTTACGATTCAGCAGTCCAAGCCTCTCAACCATATCTATAAGGCCACGCAAAGCCATTTTGCATGGCTTTGTATGGCCTCATAGATATTGTTAGAAATGGGGTCTTTGGTTGGCAGTCAGGTTACCCCCTGTCAAAGCAAGGACCCTCACTCTAGTCAGGGTAAAAGAGAATCACCCTCAGCTAACCCCTGCTTACCCTCTTGGTAGATTGGCATGAGCAGTAGGGTTAACTTCAGAGTGCTATGTGTAAAGTATTTGTACCAACACACACAGTAACTTAACGAACGCACTACAAAATGACACAACACAGGTTTAGAAAAATAGAGAATATTTATCTAAACAAAACAAGACCAAAATGACAAAAATCCACCATACACAAGTCAAGTTATCAACTAAAATGCAAAAAGAGTCTTCATGTAATGTTAAACACACACTAACACTGTTAGCGTGACAATGTACTTTGGGTGCGTCAAAAATAACCCCGCACAGGCGAGTGTGTGTCAAAAAGGGCTTGCGATGCGTCGATTTCACTCACGAGTGAGACCTTCTGTTGTTTCTCCTTTCGTCGTGTCGGGGTGGGTTTGTTTCTTCTCTCCGCAGGAGAGCGATGCATCGATCCAGTCAGGACTCTCTGGTCCGGGCAGGTCTGGCGTTGTTTTTACATGCCAAGCGGTACTTGCGTCGGAAATCCAGCCTCACGATGATCCGAAAACCACGTAGCGCAGGTTGCGATCTCCCAGCCTCCGTCAGCGATGCTGTGCTTTGTTTCTCCAGCTCCGTGCGTCGATTCTTCAGTCGTGTTGCAGACGAGCGTCAATTTTCAGCCTCAAAGCCGGCGGCGTGTCGATTTTTCAGCCGCATATCGAAGTTGCATCAATCTTTTCCCCACACAGCATTCTGTGCGCAGATTTCTTCCTCTTAGACTGCCAGCTTTTCCTTTTCAGGGTCCCAGGAACTGATTGGGCACCACTTGGCAGAGTAGGAGTCTCTCCAGAGACTCCAGCTGCTGGCAGAGAGAAGTCTTTGCTGTCCCTGAGACTTCAAACAACAGGAGGCAAGCTCTAAATCAAGCCCTTGGAGATCTTCACAAGATGGAAGGCACACAAAGTCCAGGCTTTGCCCTCTTATTGTGGCAGCAGCAGCAAATGCAGGATAGCTCCACAAAGCAGTCACAGGCAGGGCAGTTGTTCTTCCTCAGCTCTTCAGCTCTTCTCCAGGCAGAGATTCCACTTGCTTTCCAGAAGTGTTCTCAAGTCTGTGGTTTTGGGTGCCCTTCTTATACCTAATTTCTCCTTTGAAGTAGGCCTACTTCAAAGCAAAGTCTCTCTTGAATGTGAAATCCTGCCTTGCCCAGGGCCCAGACGCTCACCAGGGGGTTGGAGACTATATTGTGTGAGGACAGGCACAGCCCTTTCAGGTCAGTCAATCAATCAAATAAATTTCTTAAGCGCGCTACTCACCCGGTAGGGTCTGAAGGCGCTGGGAGGGGGGGGGGGGGGGGAGTGGCCGGTTACTACTCGAAAAGCCATGTTTTTAGGTGCTTTCTGAAGGTTAGGAGGTCCTGGGTCTTGCGTAGGTTGGTAGGGAGGGAGTTCCAGGTCTTGGCGACGAGGTGGGAGAAGGATCTGCCACCAGACGTGGTGCGTTGGATGCGGGGGACTGTAGCGAGGTCTAGGACGGCAGAGCGGAGCTGTCGAGTTGGTATGTGGAAGTTGACTCGTTCGTTGAGGTAGGCCAGTCCAGTGTTGTGGAGGGCTTTGTGAGCGTGGACAAGGATTTTGAAACTGATCCTTTTGTTGATGGACAGCCAGTGTAGGGATCTGAGGTGGGTGGATAAGTGTTTGTGGTGAGGGAGGTTAAGGATGAGACGTGCGGCTGCGTTCTGGATTCGCTGGAGTTTTTCTTTAAGCTTGGCTGTGGTCCTTGCGTAGAGGGCGTTGCCGTAGTCCAGTCTGCAGCTTATGAGTGCATGGGTGACCACTCCTCCTCTCCCTCCCAGCACAGATGACTCATCAGGAAATGCAGACTACACCCCAGCTCCCTTTGTGTCACTGTCTAGTGTGAGGTGCAACCAGCCCAACTGTCAAACTGACCCAGACAGGGAATCCATAAACAGGCAGAGTCACAGAAATGGTATAGGTAAGAGAATGCTCACTTTCTAAAAGTGGCATTTTCAAACACACAATCTCAAAATCAACTTTACTAAAAGATGTATTTTTAAATTGTGAGCTCAGAGACCACAAACTCCACATGTCCATCCACTCCCAAAGGGAATCTACACTTTAATCAGATTTAAAGGTAGCCCCCATGTTAACCTATGAGAGGTACAGGCCTTGCAACAGTGAAAAACGAATTCAGCAATATTTCACTGTTACGACATATAAAACACATTACTGTATGTCCTACCTTAACCATACACTGCACCCTGCCCTTGGGGCTACCTAGGGCCTACCTTAGGGGTGCCTTACATGTAAGAAAAGGGATGTTTTAGGCCTGGAAAGTGGGTACACTTGCTAAGTCGAATTTACACTTAAAACTGCACACACAGACACTGCAATGGCAGGTCTGGGACATGATTACAGAGCTACTTATGTGGGTGGCACAACCAGTGCTGCAGGCCCACTAGTAGCATTCGATTTACAGGCCTTGGGCACCTCTAGTGCACTTTGCTAGGGACTTACTAATAAATCAAATATGCCAATCATGGATAAGCCAATTAAATACAAATTTTGTAAAGGAGCACTTGCACTTTAGCACTGGGTAGCAGTGGTAAAGTGCCCAGAGTAACAAAAACAGTAAAATCAAAGTCCAGCACACATCAACAACCTGGGACACAGAGACAAAAAGTTAAGGGAGACCACGCCAAGGATGACAAGTCTAACAGATGTGGAGTAAGACAAAGCAGCGCAAGCTACTGTGTTTCCTTACTCCGCACCAGGGAAGTGTTCTATGGGTGTTGTGGTTGGTTTTCCCACTCAACACCCATGGATTTTGACGCTACCTCAGATTTACCTAGTCACGTAAACCTGGGGCAGTGCCAAAACCTTACGCCGCCCCAGAGCAAGCGTAACAAGGAAAAGTATTTTAATTTCTCTTCGTTTATTCCTCTTTTCATGTGTGCTGCATTCTGCACAACACATAGAAAGAGAATAATACCTCTCAGGATTGTTTTAGTGCAGGAAGGTGTCTCTTCCTGCACAAAAACAATCCTGCATGAAATGCAGGCACTCTTGCACCATGGTGTATGGTTGCCTGTGTTGGTGCTAGGCAGCCAATTATGTGCCAGCGCAGGGGTGAAAGAAGGGGAATGCACTGTATTTTATGGACACTGTGCATTCCTGCCCTTTCACATTGGTGTAGGGCAGCGCAGCAAAAAAACTTGCAGAGCTGCCCTATGCCATTTCCTCATATATATGGGCCTTATTGAACCACTTAAAAGAAGAGTAAAGCCATATTCAGTATCTGTCACATGGCTACTCTGTCAGAATCGATGGATATCCCACCTGCCAAAATAAAAGTGCTATTGGCTATAACACCAGAGGCATTTTTTTACATTGGAAAAGTGGGCTTTGACCTTTCAGAAGGCCCTCTGAATCAGCCAGTTCTGTCCTGTAGAGCCTTGACCTGATGTCCTTGAATAATTATTGAATAGATCGTTTTAAATACCATTTCCCTTTAGTTTATTTATAATGTGGGTGATATGTGAGACTCTATTAGAGACATTTTGCAGAGAAATCTTGTGTTTATGTTTCATGCAACATCTATAAAAAAGGTTCTTTTAGATCAAAACAGGACCTCACATATGAGAACGAGAGAGTGCCACAGAGAATATTTGCCGTAATATTAGTGAGCTGCTGCTGTATTACAAAATTAAAGACATACAACACCATCCCTGAATATAAGATGTAAAAGCATTTAGAAATTGGGCAAGTGTTCCTGTGCACTGTCAGTGACCTGGCCAAAGGTGGCATGAAAGGGATGAAACTGGATCATAAATGCAAAGCTAAGATATGTTTGGACCATGGCCCCAAAATCATTACGATATCACTGTATAATACGCTTGTAATATGATGGACGGGACATCTGGCACATTGTGACAGGGTATTTTGTGTACTCTAAAAAAGTCCTAACTCCCCATGCAACCCCCTTGTTTTCCATAGGGGTCCTTTAAACCACTACATCGCCATATACCATTTGCCAACAAAAGCAATTTGGCTGTCACCTTTCAGAATTTTGAATACAGGATTCAAAATCATCATCCAATATTCTTATTCCCCAGAACTTCCAACAAAAGAGGAAACATTTTCATAGTGCAGGGTCCCTGGTCAGGAAACAAACTTAGACTTCAAATAATGCATTTAAATACTGAGCCCTGGAGCAGCGGCATGCTGGCTCAGGTTCTGTGGCTGGCAGAGACAATCCTGCTCATGCTAATCATGTCCAAAGTCTGTAATCCACAAGCAAGTCAGGTATATTCTTATTGAGATTGCTTTAGTTGACAGAGTTTTTTGCTTTTACCAAAATGTCCTACTCACTAATAGATGGATATTGGCCATTTTTAGGGTAGAGCCCGTGAGTGCATGCCTTGCACATGCATCTCGTATGAGTGACACTGATATGTTCAATAAAGGACTTGGAGCCCCTCCCCCCGTCACTCACCATTTGTTGGTTTGCGTGGCACTCTTCTTTAAAGCCACGTCATTAGTCAAAGCACACAGCAATATTTCTGTTCCTTGATGTGGGGCAGGGATCAAGCATTAATTTATTTCAACTTAATTAGTGCCCGTCCGCTACTCTCAAGGTACTATTTTGTTCTAACTTCCAGTGCACCTCAAACAAAAGGCGTGTAACTGGCAAAAACGTGCCCAGCTGGACAAGCAAAATTGAAAAGTTTTATTTTTTAAAGCTAACTTTATTTCATTTTGTTAAGTCGTTGCAAATGCTTGTTTTTTTGCTACATCTTGAAAGGTCTCGAAAGACACGATTTTATTGTGAAACCCGCAGGATTGGATGTTTAAATTTAAGTCAATGGGTAGTGGTCTTGGAATTTGCGAGACTCATGCACAGATCCAAAAGGAAGCCTTCACACCTTCACAAAGTAGCAAGACGTGAAAGGTGACAATGGGGGTGAAATGTGGTTATGATCAGTTCGCGAATGTACCTCGTATCTTTTCAATTGCACACTGTATATTTACTTTCTGTAAATTTACATAAAGCGATTGTTTTCAGGCCCCTGCGGATATCCCAACAGTGTCAATCTCTCGGGAACATAAGCATTGCTACTTATGCAAACAGCCCGACTGGGACTGATGAGACAGGATTCACCCCATAGGCCTAGCAGCGCGCGACATAAGCCCCATGGCTCACAGAGAAGCAATATATTGGGTTGAGACCAGTGAGTGATGATGTGGCAGGAGCAGTACGATCTAGAAAGTACACTGATTTTCGGTCAGGACGCCGCCAGCAGCACAGTGAATAAGCGCCCCTAGAAGCAGATTTTGCGTTCCCGGACGTTACTCTGCTGTGTAGATTGAAAGGCGGAACGAGAGGAGAAAAGTTATTATTTCCTAACAGTTTCCAGGTGCCTTTGTTACTTGCTCAAGAACAGACTATCAAAGTCAGGTATGTTCTTCAGGCAGACTGCTATAATGTTTTTGACACGAAAATCACTGTTTATTTGCATTCTCTGACTGCCATTTTGTAGCTCCATTGAGTGAGTCGCTCTTCTATCGAGGAGGATGAAAGGAGACTGCTATAATACATTAAAGACTTTCTAACACATTTTTAATTTAGAACATTTGCGTATTTTGCAAACAAAAATATATTTCAAACACAGCAGTAGCATGGGAAAAAATACATCAGACATTTCTATTGATCATGAGGTGTGACTAGAATGATGGTTTTTTTTACTTTAAAAAAAAAAAATCAAGAAAATATCATTTTAATAAGTGTGATTGATAAAGCTTTGCATCCATTAATAAAATGTTTTCCTGTGAGACCAAATGAACAGTTAACATATTAACGTTAAAACAATCACCTCATCAAGCAGATTTTTCTTAAGGAAGACTTGTTCAGGGGGACGTTAATCAATCAATCAATCAACCATAGCATTTGTAAAGTGCACTACTCCTCCGTGAGGGTCTCGAGGCGCAGAAGGGGGGGGTGCTGCTACTACTCGAACAGCCAGGTCTTGAGGTGTCTCCTGAAAGTTAGCAAGTCCTGTGTCTGTCACAAGTGGATAGGGAGGGTGTTCCACGTCTTGGCAGCCAGGTGGGAGAACGATCTGCCGATGGCAGTCGTTCTATGGATGCGTGGAATGGTGGCGAGGGCAAGGTCAGCGGAGCGAAGCTGGCGGGTCGGGGTATAGAAGGTGAGCCGTCTGTTGAGGTATTCTGGTCTGGCATTACGCAGTGCTTTGTGAGCGTGGGTGAGGAACTTTGAACTTGATTCTTTTGTGGATGGGGAGCCAGTGCACGTCTCTCAGGTGGGCTGTGATGTGGCTGTGGCGGGGCATGTCCAGGATGAGGCGTGCTGAGGCATTCTGTATGTGTTGCAGTCTTTTCTGAAGCTTGGCTGTGGTTCCTTCGCAGTGGGTGTTGCCGTAGTCCAGTCTGCTGCTTACGAGGGCTTGGTTGACTGTCCTTCTGGTTCCGTGGGGATCCATCTGTAGATCTTCCGAAGCATGCAGAGGGCGTTAAAGCAGGAGGAAGAGACGGCGATGGCTTGCTGGGTCATTGATAGCGACGAGTCCAGAATGAACCCCAGGTTGCGTGCGTGGTCGGTGGGTGTCACAGTATGAGCACACATGTTCCACAATTTCAGTTTTTTACCTTACCTTTTTTATCTCCCTTTTTCAGTGATGTCCTATTTTCATATAAAGTTGATAGAATTTTAGACCTAAAAACCACCGCATTTTGTTCCAACACACAGGTCCAATCCATTAGTTGCATATCTTCATGCAGATTCTAATTGGAGAGAGCTGATGGAATGATAGTAGGTGTTATTATTGGGAACACCTCTTGATGAATGTATAACTACAGATGGTGCCCCTTTGCCCCATCAGGTTGTCTCGGCAACCGTCAGTAAGGTGTATTAGTACTATTGTGGAGGTAGGACATTCCTTTTCCCTTGAGAGAATGTTCTAGGTAGAAACAGGCTAAAGTTCAGTTTGGGCCAGATGAAAGCCCTTGACCTATAATTGGCACTCAATGAGCTGAAACATGTTGGCACTACTAAGTATAAAGGGGCCGATACACCTGAATTCATCCACTTTCTTTTTTTAAATTTAATCTTACCCATGGTACCCACCAATAAAGATATTTCCTTTTGGTTTACCCAGCTATTTAATTTTAATATGAATTCCTCCATTATCCAGTATTTCTTATCAAGAACTCCCTCATACTGAGGTTGAGTCTGCCCTGATAGTAGCATCTTATCAGGGTGACATGCGGTTGCCTTTGAAGAAGCGTGTCACAAACGTATGGGTGAGGCTGCCTCATCCATTATGTACTGTATCGTTAAGGTTGCCAGGTTGTTGCCAATCTATTGAATAATGCTATGCGCCGTCACATTTTGAGGTTTTGTTTCATCGTTTGTGCTCTTAGCTTATATTTAACTCTTTCAGTCACTATGATCAATGTTCATTTCTCCCACTATGAATGTAGGAATGCTTCCTCTTATCCGCACGTTTAAGCCAGAAGTATCAGAGTGACTAAGGATCCAATGAAGACGAAATTATTAATCCTATTAGTCAATTCAATGTTACCAAATAATGGTCTGGACCAAGGCTGAAATGTACATGACCTCAGTGTGTGTATCCAATTACACATGTCTGAGTATTTATTTGAATATTTATGAATACACTCTGGTGCATGAATAATTGATATCTTGAATGGTATTGTACACATCTATGGTTGAATTTTATAGCCACACTATGTTTTTTTAAAATAAATTTGAAGTCACTCTTTCACAATAAACATTATTTGAATGTCTCATTTAGCTCTTATTCTCTATAGGTTAAGCATAACCAATTTATTTATTCATTTATGTATTTCCTCTTTAAACCCTGTGCTATGCCATCTGGTAGAAAATCTTTTAAATGCAATAATTAAAATTTGTGAAGGTGACCGTTTCAATGTGCCTACAAGGAAACTTTACAATTGATAATTATTACAATAAGTAAATTATGTTGAATCTACCTTCATTTCGTCAAATGATTTGATCTCTTCAGGTCTAGTAATTTGGGAGACCTCTGTTAGTCCCTTACTTTCCACTCTGTAGGTTATCTGTAAGAGTAGTTAGGAAGCTATGATTCCACCCCAGTAGTATGCATTCAACCACTTCCGTAGACCAAAGCCTCCTATAAAAATTCTGACAGTGTACCTCTAGAAGCACATTTGTGAAAAAGACCCAGAATGTTGCGCAAGTCAGCTGGCTGCGCTGCACTCCATGACAGGCAAAGCACAGAAATGCGCCATATTTAAGTCAATATGGCACATTCTTACCTTTGCCCCTGCACTGGTGCCCTTTTGGCTGTCTAGCGCCAATGCAGGCATCCTTGCAACATGGTGCAAGGGTGCCTTCGTTGCATGCCGGATTGTTTTTGTGCAGGAAGGAGCACCTTCCTGCACAAAAACAATCCCCAGAGACATGATTCTCTGTCTATGTGTGCTGCAGAATACAGTACACAAAGAAAGAGGAAGTAACATGGAGAAACAAAGATATTTCTCCTTGCTACGCTCCCCCTGGGAAGTTGTAGAATTTTGGTGCATTCCCAGGTTTACCAGTTCTGGTAAATTTGGGAATGCATCAAAATCCATGGGAGTTGTGTGGGAACACCCTCGCAACATCCATGGAATGCCTTCCCAGGGCAGAGTAAGGCAGCACAGCAATTTGACATACACTGTTTTACTCCAGATCTATGAAGCCATACAGGGCTACGTAAAGTGGCCTTGTGTGGCTTCCTAAATTGCATTTGGGGTTTATGTCGCACATGTACCACGTTGCGTGGTGCAAACACAATGAAAACCCCCTCATAAATATGCTGGTAGTGTGTAGTATCTTACACTGCAAGATGCCTTGGTGGCTAGGTGCAAACTAAAATAGAGATTTGTCTTCCACGATTCTCAAGAGGGTTACATCTGAGATTTGCTAGTCAATGACAGGAATCACTAACCTTTGGAGTGCCTGTGTTGCTCCAATCAATGTTAATTTTTAAAACATAAGAAAGGTTGCTGGAAAATGGCCCTCTCTGAAGGACATAGTACTTTGAGCACTTTACCACTGCTGACCAGTGCTAAAGTGCATGTGCTTCACCCTTAAACATTGTAATACTGATATATAACAATTGCCATGTTTAATTTACTTGTAAGCCCCCTGTAAAGTGGTATTCCCCGGGGCGGCTCCTCCGCTAAGGCAGAGGAGCGTTGCCCCACTGGATTGTGGGGCAAGGAAAAATAAAAATGATAATAACATTATTTTCATATTATTTTTCCTGGGTGAAGGGGCCAGGCGGGGCTGGAGAGGGGGCTGGAGGAGGGGTATGTGAACACAAATTGCGCATGTCTGTTTGGCCAGCCGTGTTGGGCTGGCCAAAAAGACATGCGCACTTTGCATGCTCTTTGCCCTGCTGCATAGCACAGCCGAGTGGAGAAAATGCCCAGGCTCCCATTCCTAGTCTGAGTGGCGAAGCAGGCCACTCAGACCAATCACAACACTGCTGTTGCTGGTGACAGCTGCATCATGATTGGCTGGGAGCCTGGGAACAAGAAGAGGATGAGGACAGGTAAGCTTTAAAAAAAAAAAAAAAAAAGCACTGTTTCCCCCCCACCCCGTCCCCTCCCCTCCCCTCTCCCCACTCCCCACCCTGTTGAGTGGCAGCCGCCACTGGTATGCCATACACCCAAGGCCTGTAAATTAAACACTACTATTGGTCCGGCAGCACTGCTTGTGGTTGACATCTACACTAGGCCTGGGCGGAGTGCACAGAATCACGCTATGTGGATCTCTGCGAAGTAGAAAAACAGCTCTGCTGTGGTACGCGGAGTTCCGCGAGTGGGCAGAGTTCTCTCTCACGCCCACTCGCTTTCTGTTTTACATTAACCGCAATGCAAAATACGCACTCGTGTTCAAAATCGCAAGTGCATGGCACCACATGGTCCGCATGGGCACGGCCATCTTGTTTTTCATTTCTTTTATGGTGCTGGGCCTGTTTTTTCATCCCTTGATTGTCTTTCAATCCTCTACCCTCCTAATTAATCTAGCTCTCATTTTTATTTATTTTTTAGTGTGTCTTTTTGTGCCTCTGTGTTTTTTGTTTTTGCATTTATTTTGTGCTTTTTTGACTTTTTACATTTTTGTTTATTGGACAGCGCAGGGCATCACCGGTGATCCAGGAAAAGGCACCGCCAGCCCTGCCCCCAGACGGTGGCGCTGCCAAGGGGAGAAGCCAGGGCCAATCTTTTCTGAGGAGGAAGGAGCGGCACTACTCTTTATGTGTAGCGCCACCTCCCCTCCATGCTGGCAGCAGGCAACAGACCTGGAAGCAGTTCCCCCTGCGGCTGCGTTGGGCTAGGGTGCGCCAGTGTGTCAGGGTCACCACCCAGGTCCAGCACACCACCCAGCAGCTGACACACCGCTGGGTAGATATAATGGACTACGAGCAAGACCTGCTCCACCTGCTAGGAGTCGAGATTCCAAGGCTTGGTGAGTGTAATCTTATTGTGTTTGTGTTCCACAATGCTAACTTTTTTTTCCGAAAAGCATGCAGCTTGCACTCAGATGTAAGTTAAGTTTAGTTTATGTTAAGAATAATATTTATTATGTGATCCAGTTAGAGCTAGGCAGGTGCTCGGCGCTACATCATTGTACTCATAGGCACTCGCTTTGGTTGATTATTTAAGAAGTCATTGCAATGAAGACTCCTCTGTCCTCCTGTCTGCACAGTGAATTAGTGATATCTGTGACTTTATGTAGTTCCTACAGTCCCAGGCAATTTCACAGTGAGCGTAGTACTAGTATGCATCTATGCATTACAAAAAAGGTAGACTGAATTGGTCAATCAAGGGGGTGGCGAAATGAGAATAGAATCAAAGATCATTCATTGTAATGTATGAGTTCCAAATGTAGTGTTTGTTAAGGACATTTGGAATAGGGTTTTTAGGAGTACAGCCAACTCAACGATAGTTGATCATACTAGTACCATAGGCAATCTGATTTAAGTACAATGTTATTGCGTTTGCCTGTTATCTAATAATTTTGTGGAGATTAGCAGTACCACTAATGTATTTTTGTATCTTCTTTATTTCTTACAACAGCACCCAATGGCAAGAAGAGGGGCACTACAGAATTGGGTCCAGCAGGAGCTGGGGAGAAGCCAACCACCAGGACCAATGCTGATGGCTCTGCTCATCCCAGTAAGTTCTATTATTTAATAATGCTTTATTTCCCTAACGTTTACCTCTCCCCACTATTATACTGCTTTTAATTATGCCTTTTTTACATTTCATATACTTTTGCCTTTTTCTCCAACTCCCTTATTCAATTTTTTGTTTAATTCCGGTTATCCTTGCATTATCTTTTTTTATTCTGTCTTTCATTGACCATTAAGTATTCCTCCCCTTCATTGTGCTTCAGTGATCCGAGTCATCATCATCATCATCATAGGCTATAGTTCTTCCCCTCCATTATGCAAAACGTTTGGTTGGCTTGACTACCTGGCTTTTCTAACAATATAAACTAAGAAAATGCCTAGAGTGATATTGCAGTGCTAACTGAACTATAACAATATATTTTTTGGAATTAAAACACTTAAGAAGGGCTTGGTATCTAAAAATTGTACATCGTTTTTTTTGCCGCACCGATCAGCGCGACCAGTGGAGCCAGCTCAAGTTCCACTGGAAGAGCAGATGGAGCAGGGAGAGATGCAGCAACAGGGATGGGGGATGATAAGTCACATTGCTTGCTTATTGACAATTACGATTACTCACTAGCTACAAGAGCCTCTTTGTGATCCGATATGTGCACCCCCTGCATTACAGCTACAGTAGTGGTTGGGTTATATATCTACAACTCAGCAAA
Organism: Pleurodeles waltl; assembly: GCF_031143425.1. Taxonomy (NCBI): domain Eukaryota; kingdom Metazoa; phylum Chordata; class Amphibia; order Caudata; family Salamandridae; genus Pleurodeles; species Pleurodeles waltl. The sequence continues at coordinate 84,719,495 of NC_090442.1, read as the reverse complement.
ACACAGACAATGTACACTAAAAATGACAGTTTGATGAAACAGGGTAAGAATGGAAGGTTAAAAGAAAGTATGAGTGAAAGGAAAAGGTGTGTGGGGCAAAAAGGATGCTTGGGTGCGTATTGGCTAAATGGATGGATGGTGAAAGGATAATTGAAAGAAAGAGTGGATAGTAGGTACTGAATGGATGAATAAAAGGACTGTGAATTTGGGTGAAAGACTGAATGAGAGGAAGTAAAGCTTAAATCATGGTGGCTACGGGTGAATATAGTAAGAAGAATGAAAGGATGAATGCATAAATGTTTAGATGAATAAAGAAGGGAGATCTGTAGAGGGACATGCTGGTCATCTCCTTCACTTACTTTGTGTTTTATCATTTATGGTTATCAAAGATATGGTTAAAAGTGTTCTTTTTTAATTTGTTTTCTCATCCTATGACTCACTGTATTTGTTAAATGAGGCAGATATGTATCCCATCATCATTCATCAACTCCCTCCCTGCTCATGGCATTTCACCACCCATGACCGAAGAAGTACAGTGCACTATTCCCATAACAGATTTAAGCGTGGCATGATTTTCCTGTTTCGTCTTTTGCAATACAGTGACTGAATAAGCCATAGCTTAGGTGCATGATGTATCGATGATCAGTGACGCCCCTCTATTCTTCTATAGCAAAAGCTTTACTTGCCTGCCTAATCCCTCTGCCTTATTCTGCAGTAGAGTAAGTCAACTTTCATTTCCTCACTGCTCGGCAAATGAAGTTGTTGGAAAGAACTTGTAGTGGTGGGCGAGGCCAATGAGCAAAGTGGGACTAGTAAGTGCCCAATTTAATTTCAAGTTTGGTGTAAGAAAGACTCTGTGACGAACATAGCAAATAAAATCAATATAGCCCATTTCCTTCCCTGTAGTGCAGTGCATTGTTTTCCTCAGTGTCTACTTACAGCAGACAGGATAAATATATCTGCATTTTATGCATGACATATGTAATATATCTTATTTTTTTCACCTGCCTCGTTGGAGTCAGGGTAGAAACTAAGTGAAAGGCATTTGGGGAAGATCAGGGCCATTGTAGTTAAAGATAGATAATTATCAGCTACAGACAGTCAGCAAAGTACTTGAAGCGCTGGCTAGCGTGCCTACAAATATTTGGCACAACTTGTACTCCATAATGCATAATGACTTACTCATAAATGAGAGGTAATTATTTTTTTTAGAAAAGCCTTTAAAAGAAAAAAAAGAAAATCCCTATTTTTTTAATCTGGTGTTATTCTGCCTAATTCTTTTCTACAAGAGAGTCTGTTCTTTTTATGTGAGGCATGTGTGGGAAAGCAAATAAAAAATTGCCTTGTGACTCTCCTAATCATAATCACATCAAATTCCAATGTCCCTAGGGGACCAGCAATGTACTGCAGATGTGTCACTCAATACCTGCTTTTTAAGTATTTGTTCAGAGCATTGTTTACAGTTTGTCTTTTTTATTATTGATATAGCTACTCCTGATCAACAACCTCCACTAACCAGGCAGGAGATAGCTCTAGTCTGCAGAGGCTGGGGAACATTCAGGCCGAATATCGGTGGCTGGTGGTCCTGGAAGAGGAAGCGGCTGAAACAGCTGCTTCGGACCCAGGACCCAGCACAGCAGCACACCAGCCCACTGTCTCCTGGCAAGTACATCGCCAGCACCACTGCCAGCAGTCATGGTTCCTGACTGCACCTCCTGCTGCCCCCCCTATTCTAACAGGGTATTCTTCCACAGCATTTTTCAGGGGTGAACTGCAGGGAGAGCCGGCTTGGATTGAGCAGAGCCTGGAACAGTTCCTGACCCAATGTGACAGTGCCATTATCTGAGCCCTTTTTTAAAATGTGTCTGGTTTGGTGGGAGGGACTTGTTGTAGGTGGATAGGGTGGGGAAGAAGTTGGGATGGACTTTGGACTTTTCATTAGACTTTTTGGGGACATGGTTATTTGTTCGGAGAGAGGGGTGGGCCTGTTGTGGGTGGAAAGGTAGGGTTTTCTATCTGTAAATAATTGAAGGGGATTTTGTTTTACTTCATTTATACCGCAAATCTTTATTTTGGTGTTTTAGTTTGCACTGCTGTCTTTTAGTGCAACCTGTTTTTTATATCTACTAAAATGGCGTGTGCCCTCTTCACCTATTTATTGACCACCAGGAGATGACTGCCATTGACTTTTTGCCGACAAAAACCTTGTACACACAGACAACATTTTCTTCAGTAGGAGTTAATTACTAACTCACTCATTCAATCCATAGTTCTTCTCTTACCTGAATAGATGAAGCAAGGTAGTCTTGTTACTGCAGGATTTTTCCTAAGGTGTCACTTAAGAGGGTGGTAGCTAGTAGTAATATCAAGCTAGCACGCTAACAGGGAAAACAGAAGGTGCCACTCCCACTAATGCAAACTCCAACTCCAGGATTAATCAAAGTGTTATCCATCACTGTCAACTAGATTGAAAGAGAACAGAGAGTTATTGCATCATATATATTATCACAATTTTAGGGAAACAGAGAGACCAGAATACCACAATGATAGCATTAGACACACAGCAAAGAATACCGGATATGATAATAAAAACTAGCAAAATCAGTTTCTTCTGAGCATTGGTGGGGAGCTATAAAACTAAACTTAGGAAATGAAATCATGGGAGTCAGGAGAAGTGGGTTCATACCCAACAGTGGTTAGACTAGGTTAAGGGTTTACTTAACACACACACAAGGCATGAATGATGACGTTGTTGGGGCTGGTGAGGAATATTACTTGCATAATATAAGGTTATGCAGTGAGTTAGTGTTGCTTTCACTAAATCCGCCCCAGCAAGTGTGTGATTCATTTCTGGTGTAAAATGAATTCACACCTCAAGAAATTACACAGCCCAAGGGAAGAAGGTTAGGGGCTCAGAGAATGGATAGGGAAGGGGATTTAGGGAAAGGTGTGACAAAGACAAACACTTCACAAAACAAACTATGACAATATTCATTACGGCGTTGAACAGCACACCATCATCAATCTGATGTGCAAGGAAACTATGAAAGGATAAGTATGGTAGATTTCAGTTAAATGCATTGCAAACCGTCCTTCTGCCCTAGAGAGACCCAGGATAGTATTTATATAAATGTTATGTCTTCTAGGTTTGAAAAATACAAACTATGGAGGATTGGCGTTAACGCACCCTGTTCTAAAAATTATGATTGCTAACAGAAAAATTATTTTGTATTGCCAAATTCGGCGGTGCTTCTCCATTCTTCTAGGAATGTCTGTCACTCCTGGGTACCTGTCTGAACCTGTCTGTTGGGTAAGCTTAGGTCTTGAGCTTTCACCTAGTGTTGGTCATGCAGGGCAGGACTAAGAGAAGGCCTGCTTATTGAAAAAACAACAGTAGCTGTATCATAGTGTAAATGAGAAGGATAGAAAGAAGCAAGGTAAGCTCCTTGAGGAGACAGGAGTGTACCAAGGAGACTCCGAGGCAGAGCAAGAACATAAGAGGCATTTCATTTTGAGCCAGCAATGCAACAAAAACAGACTCAGCAGCATTTCCCAAATCACTGCACCTATCTCCAGTTCACATAGCTAAGTGAGTAGTAGGCCTCAGAGCCTTCACCATCATTATGGTTTCTCTTGAAGTCGATAACTTTCTCCTTCTAGCTGTTGAGGTAGTCCCGCCCTGACTCCTTCCATCCTCCTCCTCAACTGCCTTTGTCAATCCTGATGTAACGTTTCAGTTTTGTAGGAATCCTTTTGGTCTGGCATCAGCGGCTGTCGTTTTTCAAAGGTTTATGTCAGACATGTTTCAGGATTACCCTCATGTCAGTGTTTCAAGATGACATTCTGGTTTTCTTGGATAATGAAGTGGAACATGGTAACATTTTGGGTGATGTCTTAAGCACTTCAGAGAAGAGAGGAGTTATATTAACCCCTTCACTGCCAGGCCTTTTCCCCCTCATGTGCCAAGCAGTTTTTTGGCTATTTGGGGCAGTTCGCGCTTAGGCCCTCATAACTTTTTGTTCACATAAGCTACCTAGGCCAAATTTGCATCCTTGTTTTCAAACATCCAAAGGATTCTAGAGGTACCAAGACTTTGTGGTTTCCCCTGAAGGAGACCAAGAAATTAGCCAAAATACAGGAAACAGTTTTTTTTTTTCGAAACAATTTGAAAAAAGGCTGCAGAAGAAGGCCTGTGGTTTTTCCCCTGAAAATGGCATTAACAAAGGGTTTGCAGTGCTGAAATCACCATCTTCCTAGCTTTCAGGAACAGGCAGACTTGAATCAGAAAACCCCATTTTCAACACAATTTTGGCATTTTACTGGGACATACCCCTTTTTTCTGATTTTTTTGTCACTTAGTGACAGAAATGGTTATGAAACCAATGAAGTAGACAACATTCTGAATTCAGCAAGAGGTAACTTGTGCAGATCCTGCTAGTGTTTTCTACTGAAAAAAACTGCTGAAATAAATAAATATTGAAATTGAGGTAAAAAAACAGCCATTTTTCTCCATATTTTACTCTATAACTTTTTCCTGCAATGTCAGATTTTTGAGAGCAATGTACTGTTATGTCTGCTGGACTCTTCTGGTTGCGGGTATATATAGCACTTGTAGATTCATCAAGAACCCTAGGTACCCAGAGCCAATAAATGAGCTGCACCTTGCAATGGGTTTTCATTCTATACCGGGTATAAAGCAATTCATTTGCTGAAATATAAAAAGTGAAAAATAGGTATCAGGAAAACCTTTGTATTTCCAAAATGGGCACAAGATAAGGTGATGAGGAGCAGTGGGTATTTGCACGTCTCTGAATTCCAGGATGCCCTTACTAGCATGTGAATTACAGGGCATTTATCAAATAGACATCTTTTTTACACACTGTCTTACATTTGGAAGGAAAAAATGTAGAGAAAGACAAGGGGCAATAAAACTTGTTTTGCTATTCTCCCCCAAGTCTCCTCATAAAAATGATACCTCACTTGCGTGGTTAGGCCAAATGCTCGCGACAGGAAACGCAACATGGACACATCACATTTTTAAATTGAAATCTGACATGGTTTTTGCAAAGTGCCAAGCTGTAGATTTTGGCCTCCAGCTAAGCCGACACCTAAGAAAACCTACCAAACATATGCATTCTTGAAAGCTAGACACCTAGGGGTGGGGTAACTTGTGGGGCTCTGACCAGGTTCTGTTACCCAGACTCCTTTGCAAACCTCAACATTTGGCCAAAAAAATACTTTTTCCTCTCATTTCAGTGATAGAAAGTTCTGGAATCTGAGAGGAGAAAAATTTCCTTCCACCCAGTATACCCCCAAGCCTCCCGATAAAAATGGTACCTCACTTGTGTGGGTAGGCCTAGCACCCGCAACAGGAAATGCCCCAAAACACAACGTGGACGCATGACATTTTCCCAAAGAAAACAGAGCTGTTTTTTACAAAGTGCCTAACTGTGGATTTTGGCCTCTAGCTCAGCCGGCACTCAGGGAAACCTAGCAAACCTGTGCATTTTTGCAAACTAGACACCTAGGGAAATCCAAGATCGGGTGACTTATGGGGCTCTCACCAGGTTCTGTTATCCAGAATCCTTTGCAAACCTCAAAATGTGGCCAGAAAAAAACACTTTTTCCTCTCATTTCGGTGACAGAAAGTACTGGCATCTGAGAGGAGACACAAATTTCCTTCTACCCAACATTCCCCCAAGTCTCCCAATAAAAATGGTACCTCACTTGTGTGGGTAGGCCTAGCAGCTGTGACAGGAAATGCCCCAAAACACTATCTGGACACATCAAAATTATCAAATACAAAACTGCCTGTTTTTGCTGGGGAGGGACCTGCGTTTTTGGTCGTGGGCTCAGCAGCCATCTAGGGAAACCTACCAAAGCCAGACATTTCTGAAAACTAGACACCTGAGGGAGTCCTGGGAGGTGTGGCTTGTGTGGATCCCCCAGTGTCTTATTACTCAGAATCCTCAGCAAACCTCAAATTTAGCTAAAAAAAATCTAATTTTTCCCACATTTGTGTGGGATCACCGCACCCGGACAAATTTCATACCACCCAATGTTCCACTCAGTCTCACAGTAAAAATGATACCTCACTTGTGTAGGTGGGCCAAGTGTCTGTGACAGGGAAGAGCCAAAAACATGTCGAAATTGAGGGAGAACCAAAGCGGGTCCAAAAGGGCAGTTTGAAAAAAAACATTTTTAGGCTGACAAGTGCAGCAGAATTTTTATCGGTATAGATGAGATAATGTTAGGTGGTAGGAATTTTGTGGATTCCTGCAGATTCCGGAAGGTTCTATGACAAAAATGTGGGAAAAATGTGTGATTTCCATCAAAGTTAGATGCTTGCAGGGCATTGTGGGTAAGAAAATGGTGCGGGTGCATGTGAAGCACACCACCCTGGAATGAACCAGATGTTTCGTTTTAAGATGGGTCTGGGTCTTGTGGATTTTTCTACATGGCAGTGTCCCAAAGTCAAAAAAGTGCAGCCCTCACGATTCCAAGTGGGACGATTTTAGGCTGATCTGCCCCCCGGGGGGGGGGAATGGCCTTAAAACAATTTGGCCCCCAAGGGAGTAACCCTTGCCGAAGGGGTCGCTCCCTACACACAAAAGAAAAAAAAAATAACGATCCCTGGTTTCTAAGGGTTTTCGCCTAATTATATTAGGCCGATCTTCCCAATGGCCTAAAAATTATTTGCCGCCCTGGGGAGCGGCCCTTGCCCAAGGGGCCGCTCCCCTTATATGTAAGTATAATATTAAAAAATTGCCCCGGTGTCCAGTGGTTTCTGCCCCCCCTCGGGGGCAGATCGGCCTTATTATGTTAGGCCATCTGCCCTCAGGGGGTCAGAAATGGCCTAAAAACTATTTGGCCCCCCAGGGAGTGATCCTTGCCGAAGAGGTCGCTCCCTACACATAAAAGAAAAGAAAATAACAAAAAAAATGATCCCTGGTGTCTAGGGGTTTTCTGCCCCCCTGGGGGCAGATCGGCCTAATTATATTAAAATAATACTGTATATAATATATATATATAATGTATACAAATTATTTGCCCCCCTGGGGAGCAGCCCTTGCCCAAGGGGCCGCTCCCCTAATGTCCATTTCCAAAAAAACCAAAAATCCCTGATGTCTAGTGGGCATTTCTGCTGCCTGATCGCATTGCGATCGGACAGCAGAAATGCTTGCAGAGACATGAAAGGAAAGGTCTTTCCTTTCATGCCTCTGCTGGCCCACTCCTCCCGAGCAGAAGAGAAATGCTCAGCATTTCTCTTCCGCTATCACGCTGGAAGCATGGTTCCAGAGCGATGGGAGGTGACCACTGATGAGGTCAGCACTCTCTTGGGTGCTGACATCATCAGACGTCACTGGAGGGGGTCGGGGTGGAAGGGGAAGTGATTCCCCTTCCAGCCCTGACTTGGGGGGTGGAGGGTCGGCCCCCGCGGGGAGCACTAGCGCTTTCCCTGAGGGCTGGTAAATGGATGTAATGGTTACGTCCATGGCACCTGAGAGGCGTAGCCATGGACGTAACCATTACGTCCATGGCCGTCAAGGGGTTAAGAAAAGACAAGTGTATTTTCAAATGCAGGGAAATAGAATATTTAGGACACACTTTTTCAGAACAAGGAATCAGGCCCAAGCCAAGTCTAGTAAAGAGCATTTTAGAAGCTCCTGCTCCAAAAACTAGAGACCAATTATTACCTTTCCTTGGTACGTGTGAGTTCTATGCAAAAAATTTAAAGGACTTTGCCAAAAACACTGAATGTTTCAAGTCATTATTAAAAAGAAGGTGTACATTCGTGTGGTCTGATGAATGTGGAAGTATGTTTGAGCAAATCAAACAAGACATTGTCAAGGCTCCAGCATCTCAACCATTTGTAAAAGGAAAAAATAAAAATAGTGACAGTCGATGCGTGTGAGTATGGTTTAGAGGCTGTGCTACGCAATGTAATGGTGAGCGTGAAAGTACAATAGGATTTGCTTCAAGAACATTACGCCAAGTAGAGCGGAAGTACTCTATTATAGAAAAAGAGCTTCTGGCATGTGTGTGGAGTGTAGAAAAATGTATACAGTATCTGTGGGGCAGACCTTTTGTTTTGAAAACTGATCACCGTCTGTTAGTGAACATTTTATCAGGTAAAAAACTGAAACGGTCGACAGCTCGTATTGCAAGACTTTCTGCCAAACATTTGGAGTTATACAATTGAGTACATTCCTGGAGGTAAGAATTGTAGGGCAGATTGTTTGTCTAGGTTACCAATTGAAGATAATGAGGAACAAGATTGGGAAACTGAGACTGAAGAGTGTTTTTTGGCATGTATTAAAGACTTTGACATGTGCATAGAAGAGAAAGAATGGGTAGATTCTGCAAAAGATGAAAACACATTGTTTGAAGTCATGGCTTTAGGGAAATCAGGTTGGCCTAAAGAGAAGAAATTATCTTATGGAATTACAAATGTTTTGAAAGGTGTTGGATGAGCTGTCCATTGAAGAGACAAATTAGTAAGAGGAAACAAATTGGTACCTCCAGAGTGTTTTCACCAAAGAATAATTTCTACAGCTCATACTGGTCATTTAGGTTCTACTATCACAAAAAGGGGAATAAGAAATGATTGGTGGCCCCAAATGGACAGAGAGATTGATGAGTTTGTTAAATTGTGCACAAGATGTAATAAGAGTGATTAAGAGCTGGTTACGCAAAGCACTGTAGAATCATTTGTCCCTTCATCAACTAGAGCTTGGCAAAAATTAGGTCTTGATTTTCTAGGACCATATCCTATTTTACCTGCTAACATGAGGTATTTTGTTTGTGGTAATAGATCATTTGTCTAGATGGGTTGAAGTTGAGCTTATCAGAGTGCCTACCACCAGAAGTGTGATTGATTGTTTGAAAAGGATTTTCATCTGAGAGGGATTTCCAGAAGAATTTTGGCTGACAATGGGATAAAATTTATCTCTACAGAGATGATTCAATTTATGAATAAATGTGGATTCAAACAGATCAGGACACCACTGTACCATCCACAAAGAAATGGAAAAGTAGACCGTTTTATTACAGTATTAGTAGATTGTATTCAAGTCGCATATAGGAACAACATGTGTGTAGATCAAGCAATCAAAGATTTAGTGTGGTCTTATCGCACTACACCACATGTAGCCACTAGCAGAATTCCTTTTGAACTTATGAGCGGAAGGATTGCATCCACTAAATTGTGTCCATTCTGGATGGGAAAGTTATTTAATGAGGGAAGCAATTTAAAAGAAGCTTAGCAAATGGCTGAAGGTAATTCTAATGATATAAGTTTGATAAAGGCTGGTGAATTTTGTAGGGAAGGTGGCAAATTGAAAGTGGGAAATTGGGTAAGGGTAAGAGATCCTGTGTTAATAAGAAAATGCTTATCAAAATTTAAAGAATCTCAACAAATTTGTGAATTACATAGGAATGCTGTGAAGCTGACTGATGAAAGTTGGTGGAGTGCATCTAGGGTATCTTTAGATCCCAGTGTTCATTTTCAAAATACCAACAAGGCTCAGTATTTTAAGAAAACACCAAAAATGTATATTGACAAAAATGGTAACACTGAAGTTCATAGAAGAAGTACAAGAATCCATTTGAAACCACCAAATAAATTACAAGACTACATTGTTTCATAGTGCAATTTTCAGGTTTATTTGGTAAAGTCTATTCCTTGACATTGTATCATTCTTTTACACATAATTAGTTTTTGTACTCACTTTAATGTTATTTGAAATATTTTATCTGTATTTTAAGGAAGGTAGGGGTGGTATACATTAGGATGTATGTAGAGTTTTTATACGGCTATAGGAGTTTCATGTGTAGGCAGGGATGGAGTCTAGATGTTTTGGTGTTGTTCTGAATATATTTTGTCTTGTTTCAAAGAAGGGAGAAATGTGGTGATGTCATTAGAAAGGAATGGAACACCAACACATCTGTGGGCTGTGTGATGTAGAGGTGTTCCATTGTTTCCCTGACAGTTGTACCCTGTGCCCCGTTTACACTGGACTTGTAAATGTACAATAAATATATTTAACAAAGTCTACTCATGCGAGGAGAATCATAACAAGAGGTTTTTGTGCTCAGGCAGAACATGTCCCAGGGTTGAGCAATTTAGTGGCAGATTGAAGTTCTCAGAATTTCAGAGATTTGAGCAACTGGATGTTATGCAGGGTGATGCTCTTGCAACTGGAAAATGTTTGGGACATTTTAGTAATATCAGAACAATTGACATTAGTGGTATCTAGAATTTCAGGAGAGTATGGGAAGTGCTTGGACTTTCAAAACAGGCTTTGTCAGTTATTAAGGAATCCTGGGCTCCAGGTGGGCTACAATTACATAGATTGGCATGGCAAAATTAGTTTCCTGGTGCATGTAGAGAGACTTTGATCCCATTTTGGTGTCTTCAGTCTAGGTGGTAAACTATTTGACAGAAATGTTTGAAGATGGCTTTTCTTATAGACGAGTGGAAGTGTGTAGATCAGCAATTGCTGCAGGATATCAGCTGGTCAACAGATCTTCCTTAGGACAGGATATATTAGAGCATAGGTTAGTGATGAGAGTAAGATTATGAAAGCTGCCAGTTTCTAGGTATAATTCAGTATCGGATGTGTCTAAAATATTGGAATTCCTTATTGGTTGGGATTCAAATGAGTTTTTATCCCTAAGAAACTTATCCATGAAATTGACAATTTTGTTGTTTTTGGTTTAATTTCGAAGGGTTTTTGATGTGAAAGTGCTTGATATATCAAGTAGAATTTATTCACCTGAGCATGTGTGTTTCTATTAAAAAAAAAACAACAAAAACAAATTCATGTTAAATATTTGATCCTTTTTTTAGGAGAAAGAGAATTTGTGTGTGGTTAAGTGTGTATAGGAGTATGAGAAGAAAAGAATGCATGTGAGACTGTGTGGTGTGAATCAGTTACTTTTTCTTTTATATAGACTTTTAACACAGTGCCTATTCTAGTGAAATGAGCAAATCAGGTGTGGACATTAGTGTGTTTGGTGCACATTCAGTGAGAGGAGCGGTTGCTTCTAAGGCTTTCATGATAGGAGGTTCATTGCAGGACATTCTGTGATATACTGATTGGTTGAAAGATGTGACTTTTGGGAAATTTTACATTAAAGCACTTGTGAGTGTGGCAAATTCTTTAGTGGAAAAGCTTTAAACTTCAATAATGGTAACCTCAGGGTCTTGTCATAACATGTAGATTTTCCACAGACTAAAGGAGGCTAATATTATCCCTCACATTAAGCAACCCTACCTTCATTAATTTTATCCTGTTTATCATTTAGCACGAGGTCAAGCCTAATGGAGCTTGGAGTTGGTATTTCAGAGACGTGATATTAATCTTCACTGAATTTGTCAAATACTTTGTTGTTCAAATGAGTCGTTGTTCCATAGACTGCTTTAGAGAAGGCTCTAAACTTTTATAGTTATTTATATTCATAGCTGCTCAGAAAAGGAGGCTGAGGGTTGGGAGTGCTCTGGATATATTATGTTGGAACCATACGTTCTTTGTTCTTTAAAGGAGCTGCTTTGAGTGGTGGCAATTAAGAATAATGAATAATATTAGCCTCTGTGTCTTTAACAAAATCCAGATTTTGCTGCCCACCATGCTGTGGAAAATCTAAATTTTCATGGGAGTAGTAATGAATGGAACAGTGTCGATCATAAATGCTCCTGGTTAGGCTTTCAAATAGAATTATGACAGATTGGAGCGACTGCATAAAAGTAAGATCACCAAGTGGTGGGACGCAGCCTCCCTGCAAAAGTATGTTTACTTTGCAACAATAACTTGTGGTCTATTTACACTGTCCAGACATATGAGGACCCTGCCTCTGAATCTTTGGATAAATGGACAGCCAATTCACAGAGTTGCTCAATGTGCATGTTAAAGTGTTAGTTAAATATGCATGGTGTGACAGGGAAAGTACTCTCATGGCAATACAAAGAATTATGGAATATTTGAAAGACAATTACATGAAAGAACATTTGGACAATTTTCTCCAATTAATACATTAGAAATTGGGAGAGAAAAAGGAAGGAATCAAGTTGAAAAAAACAGAGGAAGTTCCAAAGGGATTATAGTGATTTCCAGAGTGGATGTACACTTGCCTTTAGTAGAAAGTATGATGAGCTTAGAAGAGATGAGTACATGAGTGAGAATCTACCAATGCAGGATAAAACAGCTGTTGAATTGAGCATGAAAGGGCAAGGAGACAATGTCACCATGGATGGCGGGAACAGTGTGAGCTAGAGTAGTGCGAGTACAAACAAAAGCAGTTTTTTAGACAAATTTTGTCTTCTCAACTTGGGAAGAGGTCAGAAATCAATCACCAGAGGCTGACCAAAAGGAGGCACAGATTGCTAAACATTTGAACTTTAATTCTGATTTTGTAGTTTATGTCCTGGTATTCCCATGTGGTATAAAATAGGCATATATATGTATATTCACTGAAAAAAACAAAGGTTAAAGTATTTTTGATAGTTAAGTGAATGTCCCAGTGACAACGTTAACATTTTAAACCTTAAAAAAACAGTTATATTTAGTAACGCTAACTATAACTTGCACCCTTGCCGTGCCAGTTTTTTTTGTTACAAAAACAGATCTTTTTATCACAGCTAACTATAACGTTACTGCAACCTTTGTTTTTTTCAGTGCATTTCTAGTATTTTAATGCACACTAATACTTAAATAGCATACCTGTCTCTCAGAAGACAGGTGTGCATAATAGATTGTGGCAAGTGACTGCCCTCTCCTGTCAGACCTCTAGCTCAGATGAGGGATGTGTGTTGTAGGTTGTGTGAACAGACTTGTCTTTCCTGTAAGACCTCTCCCTCAGATGACAGGTTATCATAGTAAGGTGTGTGCATGCACTGACCTCTCCTTTCAGATCTCTCTCTCAGATGACAGATTTACACAGTAGTGAGTGGAGATCGACTGCCCTTTTTTTCAGACATATCTCTCTGATGAATGATGTGTGTATTAGGTTATGTACATGGACTGGCCTCTTTTCTCAGACCTCTCTCTCAGATGAAGGATGTGCATAGTAGGGTGTGTAGAAAGAGACTGGCCTCTCCACTGAGACCTCTCTCTCAGATGACCAGTGTGGGTAGTAGTGAGTGGAGACAGACTGCCCTTTCCTGTCAGATCTCTCAGATGACAGGTGTTAATATTAGGGTGTGTAGATAGACAGGTCTCACCTATCAGATCTGTCTCTCAGATGAGAGGTTTGCATGATAGTGTGTGTGGAGAGAGACTGGTCTCTCCACTGAGACTTCTCTCTCACGACAGGTGTGCACAGTAGGGTGTATTGTGAGGGACTGGCCTCTCCTTTGAGACCTCTCTAAGATGACAGGTGTGTGCAGTAGGGTGTGTGGTTGGACTGGCCTATCCACTGAGACCCCTCTCTTTTTTGATGATTGTGCATTGTAGGATGTGGAAACAGGCTTAACTCTCACAACTCTTCCCGAGCAAATGGGTATAAATAATAGACTCTGATAAACACCATCTCCAGTAAGACACCTTTATACAAGAATGTATTAAAAAATGACCTATTGTTTCCTATTTTTAAGGATCCTGAGAGAGTCTTGTAAGATCGTAACATTTTTTGTAAAAAATAACCTTTTACTCATCACAGTGCTTATCTCGTACACAATTCCTCTCAATAAAAAGGACCACAATATGCATTTCTACTAATAGGGAGTATTAAGAAATCGCATACTCATTTTTTGCTATTGACGATTCTGCAAAAGTCCAGCAAGAGCATAAAAATTAGTTCAAAACAATATGGGGGTGATTCTGATTCTGGCGGGCGGCGGAGGCCGCCCGCCAGAATTCCGCCCCCATTATACCGCTCCGCGGTCAGAAGACCGCGGAGGGTATTATGAGTTTTTCCCTGGGCTGGCAGGCGGTCTCCAAAAGACCGCCCGCCAGCCCAGGGAAAAACTCCCTTCCCACGAGGATGCCGGCTCGTAATCGAGCCGGCGGAGTGGGAAGGTGCGACGGGTGCAGTGGCACCCGTCGCGTATTTCAGTGTCTGCAAGGCAGACACTGAAATACTTTGCGGGGTCCTCTTACGGGGGCCCCTGCCGTGCCCATGCCATTGGCATGGGCACGGCAGGGGCCCCCAGGGGCCCCGCGACCCCCCCTACCGCCATCCTGTTCATGGCGGCTTTCCCGCCATGAACAGGATGGCGGTAGGGGGGGTCAGAATCCTCATGGCGGCGGAGCGCGCTCTGCCGCCATGAAGGATTCCCCCGAGCAGCGGTAAGTCGGTGGGAGCCCGCCGACTTGCCGCTTCTGACCGCGGCTGAACCGCCGCGGTCAGAATGCTCGTGGGAGCACCGCCAGCCTGTTGGCGGTGCTCCCGTGGTCGGTGGCCCTGGCGGCCACCGGCCGCCAGGGTCAGAATGACCCCCTATATGTTTATAATCTTCATAGTAGTTATCCCTTAGACACCTCCTCTCTAAATCTAGGTGTATAGCATTTCCTTCTGCTGCCCACTTATACAGCTTTTTCATTTCATTTCTCAACACCTCTCTTTTTTCACAGTAAACAGTAAGGGCTGCCATTTTATTTTTAACATTGCAACAGCAAACTAATATGAGTGCTCGCTCTCGCAGGATTCAAAATACCCTGTTGCTCCCACAAGAGCATGAAGGCTCATAGGAAAAAATGAGCCTCTTAACCAATCACAGGGCTCAATTTTTTCAATTTTGTTCTCTCGCAGGATGCTTGCAAGATTCTCATGAGCCCAAATGTCAAAATATACAATTATTGTTTACTCCTAATTTCTCAAAACCTACTGAACAGATTTACACTAAATCATAAAAAGCACAATCTGCAGACCAAGATCTAGCTTCCTGCCGAATTTGGTGTAATTTTGTTTAGCAGTTTTTGCTAAAACCTATCTTAAAGAAGTCTATGGAAAAAGCATGGAGATTTTAAATTTTGGGACGCCTGTTTTTTTTTCACTCCCTGCTTGACAGATCACCCCAAAGCTGAGTTGAGGTGGATAAACTTTTATGAAGAGTCATCCAATGGGGACAAAAGGGCTGATAACGAGTTTGTCGGACTGAGGACCACCATGTTGGCGGTCCGACCTCCAACAGGCTGGCAGAGCGGACCGCTGTATTATGAGTTTGGCAGTCAAGCAAATAGAAGACCGCCAGCGGCCAGCCACCACTGCCAGGCAGCACAGACCGCTGGGTCTCCTGGAAGCACAAACAGGACGGTGAGGCCTTCTTTCTGCCAGACCTATTAGGAGGTTGCACACCGCCAATGTGACTGTCCTACCACTACGTATCAGGAGGCTGAAACAGACAGTATAAAGGAAGGCACTCACCTGCAGGTAGCCATACATGCCCGGAGCTGCCATGGAACCATTCTTAAACGTCAAGCAAGTGCTCCTGCTCGACAAAAGACAAACACATCAGTGCCGACATGGACACATGTAAGTACACCGTAAGTACACACCGTGAGTACACGCACCTATCTGCATTATTGATATTTCAAAAAATCTTGTAACACATAATGGGGGAGGGGAGAAACCACACACACTCTCACATACTGCAACATGGACACCCGGACATTCACAGACATGCACACTTCAGCCAGCATACACACACTGTATGGCAATACTACACATTTACACATGGCTACACAGCACAGGCTCAGGGACACGGAAGGCCACACAACATTGACACACACACACACACACACACAGCAACAACAACACAACTACTGCACATATACAAATACATTAAAGATTACAAACCCAACATTGACCAGGGCCTGGCCACACATACAACACACATTTATATCCATGTGCCATGGCACACACACAAAATCACCATCAAACAACCCTACAATCGACACACACATCACAGACACACATAGCACAATGCCCTGTACAATACAAACAGATACAAATAAACAAAATATACAAATAGACAAAAGACACAAAGTGCACCACAACAACAATACCTGTACAGCACACAGCTGGGATGGGAGAATTAGGACTATACATGGAAGAAGGCTGCACTGGGACACACATCACGTTGAACAGGGCCACAAACAACATGTGAACCGGAATTGGCCCCAATTGGATTGCATGGGCAAACAATACCAATACCAATTGTCATGCACAGTCATTCAATGGGGAAGGGCAAGTCACCAAAGCATACACAACTTACACCCCATGGGACATACCCCTACACCAGCCAGCGGTGAGGGACACATGCCTAAATTGACAGCTGCACACCCAAATGCAAAGCAAACTAGCTCAACTCAACACACTCCATATCTGCACTGACAAAACTCAAGAACACACGTACAATAGCTATATCATGGGGACAAGTCCCACACCAAACATGCCCACATCGCACAATACAAAAAGAAACACATCCCACAATAAATACAATACAATGCCATGACATGAGCATTGAATCTACATACACATACCTAACACACAGCACAAAGCATTACCTTGGGGAACAACACTGTGCATAGGCTCTCATTATCCTAATGAGACTACTGGATTTGAGTGGCAGAATCACCTGCACTGTGGGGGACTGAGTCTGAACCCACTACTGGTGAAACCTGTCTGCCTAATCTGGGTTTTGCTCTGGCTAACTAGCAGTGCCTCATCTCCACCCAAGAGCAGGGATGATTGGGCAGCCAGGCGCATCACACAATTGACTCCTCAGGGAAATCGTGGTCACTCAGTTCTCATCAGTTTCTCTCAGTTACATTAGTCTCACATATACAAGGACAATCAGAGGCAGAATATATTTCAATAAGGTTTTATTGAAGCAACTGCATCTTAGATAATAAAGCATGTACTGCAATAACTAGGACGATGAAGAATGACAGAAGTAAGATTATGACATGGAGAGTGAAATGCAAAAATAATGCGATCATGTTGGTAGGATCGTTAAAATAGCTCCTACCTAGGCTATGTTAGAGCACAGCATGTAAAACTCTAATTCTGCCCTTCAGGTTTCCCTGGGAAGACATCATGCCTCATACCTGAGCAAGAGGCCTGTAGTCTACTTAAGCAGCTGCAAGGAAGCACTCAGCAATCAGCATACAGTCGTGGTCATCTGGCTGGAATCTCCCTCTAACGAACATTGGTTAAAGTAGTGTTTTTATAAAAAAAACAGATGTTCGAAGAAAGGATCCCTACGTAACAGTGTGTATGTTTCTATGAACACTAGAGACAAAGCATTACCACGTTTGCAGGTAACCTATCTTACTGCAGCCTTAAGAAAAGCACAGAGTGAAAGAAATGTCTTTGTTGAAGAACGCAGTGCTGGCCTAGGCAAAGAACAGCTAGATAGAGAAAATAAAACAAGACCGCAAATGTGGGTATTATTAAAATAATAAACAACGCTGAATAAAATATGTCTAGGTTAAAGTGTACAGCGGCAGGCCTAGTTTGCTAAAATTACGTGCATGAAACTATAACTAAAATGGCTACACAACAACAGCACTGCACACAAACTCACATACTGCAAAAATCACTACATGGAACAGCAAGCTGCTCAAACACATACACCTACAGGCAGAGAATCAATGTCACTCAGGAACAACAGAAAGCTAGGGAAGGAAATACAAGACAAAGGTGTATCCAAAGCAACAACTGGTTGGCTTTATTATAAAATAATGTTCAGAAACTAAAGTCAATTGTCATAGGCCAGACCAACATTTTTGGGCCAAAAGCCACAGTGTTGGGCCCCTACTTAGCTCCTGACTGCCATGTAACCTACACAGGTAGGGCCATCAAGGGGGCAGGCAGTCACCTCAGGGATGATCTGGGAAGGTTGGGTAGGGGGATTGGGGTTTGGGCTTGGGAGTGGGGTTTAGGTTTGGGCTTGGGGGGTGCCTTCTTGGGAGGGGTGGGCTTCTTTTTGGTAGGGGAGGGGCATGGGTGCTTGCAGGGGGGCACGGCAGGCTTTGTAGGTGGTAGATATGTCGTTTGGGAGGGAAACTGTCCTTTTGGGGGTAGCATGGGGTGAAAACAGGGGTAAGGTCAAGTTCACAGTGTAACACTTTCTTAGACACACTGGGACAGTCATCTGAAGCGTGTTGGGTTTGGCGGTTAAGGAAGTGGTTGTGTGATGTGTAGGTGTGAATGTGTTGGGTGTGTGTTTGTGGCAGGTGAGCTTGTGTGTGGTGAGTGTCCATTGGGTGGGTGAGTGAGGGCATTTATGTGTTTTGGGCTGAGGTGGGGCAGTGCAGCGGAATGCTCTATCTGTTGGGATGGTGACTGAAGGTATGGTGGATGTGCTGCATATGGGTGTGTCTGTAGTTGTGGTGTCTGCAACTGTGGTGAGTGGGGTAGATGTCTGAGGGTCTGCGGAGTGGTGTCTGTGGGTAGGATGGGTGTGGTGGCTGTATCAGTGACTGTTTGTTGGAAAATGGGTTATTGGTAGGGCAGGTAGGTACCTACACCTAGCAACAAGCCACAAACCTCCACATAAGTACAGTTAGGTCTCAGTAAATTAATCCCAGCTCTACCCTTGGTAGCTTGGCATCGAGCGTCAAGGCTTAACTTAGGAGACAAAGTGTAAAGCATTCAAATATCACAAAACAGTAATTAAATAAAACACAGGAAACAGTTTAAAAATCCAAAACCAATTTATAAAAATAGCTTATATTTTTATCTTTAAAATGACACAAAAACGATTAAAATCGGTTCAGGGGAACCGGAGATATGAATTTTTAAAGTATTATTATTTTCTAGCGCTTAGAAACAAAAAGCGCCAATCGGGTCATCTGGTTGCACCAGGACCGGGGCAAAGTCAAACTTTCAGGCCGACCACGATGGAGCCCTTCTCGGCTACAAGTCGCGGGAGGCCTCGGTTAAAAAGTTACCTTCTGACTTAGTCTCTTTTTTGATGTTTTTCTTCCCCGGGACGAACCTGCCAGTTGGATCCGACCTCCTGGAGCCCTTGTCCGGATACGCGAAGTCGGTTTCCTCGGTGGTGATTTTTACCTTCGGACTTAGTCGTTTTTTCGAGATGAAAATCCTTCGACCGGGGTAAACCTGGATCTTGATCCGACGTCCGTTTAGCCCTTCTCGGATACGATGGCTGGAAGGTCCCGGTCAACTTTTTACGTTCGGACTTAGTCTCTTTTTTGGATGTTTTTCTTTACCGGGACGAACCACGAAGTCAGGCCAGGTCGCGGTTGAGGCAAGCCGGATAGAATTTCCGCGTCGGGTCGGTCACTTTATGGAGCTTTTTTTCAAAAATTCTCCAATCTTTTCCAAACTTCTGGGGCTTCACCCAGATGTTCTTTCAAGGTTCTTTTGGGGTCCACAGCTCACCCCAAGGGTCCAGAAGTTCTGTGATGGTCCTTGGGAAGTGCGGACTTCAACTCCCAGAATGCACCTGGCGCAAACTCCTTTTTGGCCACTGGACAGTGGTCAGCTGGTCGCTTTCTTCAGGAGTTGGTGCAGGGGACTCTGGTTTAGCAATTTTTCACCTGTAGCAAACAGGGAGTCCCTCCTTGAACCAGTTGAAGCCAGGCAAAGTCCTTCTTGTGGTGAAGCCCAAGTGTGCAGCTGGTGCAGTCCTTCTGAGTGCAGGTTCCAGGTGCAGGCCAGGGGTCCAGCAGGGCAGTCCTTCTTCTTCTTTAGCTCCTTTCTTGTTGAATTCTGGAGGGGATCTGAGGCGTGGGTGCAGGTCTGCCAGTTTTATCCTTGCTCCTGGGTGAAAAGCAGGGGGGCCCTGGTTCTCCAATCAGGGACAGGTTCGTCCCCCTGTGATGACCACTTCCTGGGAAGTGTGGCAAAAATCCATCCCAAAAGGCAACAGTCTCTAAAAATCCAACATGGCTGAATCTGATTTTTGGAGGTTACATCTGGCTGAGCCCACCTACTGGTGTGGCTAAAAATCATAAACACACCCCTCTCCTAATCTAATCAAGGGGGCACCTAGCTGTCTGGGGTTGCAAGATGTGGGGGTGTTGCTGGGTGCTGCAAATGTCCTTCTCTGCCTTTGAAGACCAGTTTGGCAGCCCTCCCCCTTCCTGCCTCACCATCTGCTGAGGGGAGATTCTCTCCCCCAAGCACATTCCTTTGTGTGAAGCCAGGCCACTTCACACCTCATTAAAGCAGCCTGGCAGAAGCTGCTGCAGGCTGGCCAATCAGAGCACAGCAGCAAAAACAATGCAGAGCTGAAATTGGCAACTTTTTAGGTAAAGTCTAAACTTTTTACCTGAACTGGTTATATTAAATCCAACAACTGGAAGTTGTGGGATTTATTATAACAATCAATTTGATACCAAATTCTTGGTATGTAACATTTAAGGAGACTTTAAAATTTAAAATAAAGTCTGCCCATTCTAGCCTATGAAGGCCATTTACTTCAATGAGGGAAAAACTAATTTGGCTGTTTTTACCTCACCAGGGCTTATAAATCTATTTTTATAAAGTCCCTGCTTATAGTTACATGGCACCCAGCCCTAGGGGCACATAGGGCACACCTTAGGGGTGACATATGTAAAAATAAGGTAGTTTAAGACTTTGGAAGTACCTTTAATTCCAAAGTCGAATTTGCATATAACTTTAATTTAAAAGCAGCCAGCAAGGCAGGCTTGCTTTTAAAATGACACTGGGCACCTCAGCAATGCACCTAGGTGTGCACCACCTATGCTGTGGTCCCTAAACCTACATGCCCTACCATATACTAGGGACTTATAGGTAGGTTAACTTAGCCAATTATAATTAGCCTAATTTGCATATCCATTTTACACAGAGCACAGGCCCTGGGACTGGTTAGCAGTACCCAGGGCACCATCAGAGTCAGGAAAACACCAGCATAAAGTGGAAAATGGGGGCAAAAAGTTATGGGGCCTCTGCAATCAGCCCTAGTTTCTCACACTGTTGATGTGGTGTCTGTAGGTGTGCCATATGTTGTGTGCGTGTGATGCTGGGTTGGGAGGGTCAGGTCAAGTTATGACTGTTGCTGTGTCTGCGGGTGGATATGGTTTGTGTTGTGTGCATGTCAGTGTGTCTTGTGGTGTTTGTGTTTGCGCTCACCTTGTCTGTTGAAGGGGATGCATGTGATTCTGTCTGTGTGCCTTGGGTGGGTGTTGGAAAAGGGGGTTTTGGACTGAGAAGAGGAAGGTGGAGGGGGGACGGAAGACAAAGGTTGACTGGCTGCCGTCAGTGTGGGGGCCAGAGCCTGAAAGGTTCTCTATAGGCCAGTCATTGCACTGCGAAACCCCTCTAGGAACGCATTGGTCTGCTGGACTTGGCATTCGCAATGGCAGACTGACCCACAGAGATTGTTCTCAGGAGGTCAATAGCCTCCTCACTGAGGGCAGCAAGGGTAACAGGGACAGGGGTAGAGGTGTCTGGGCAAACAAGACACCCACCCTCTTGGGTGAGTGGGCACGGCCACCTGGGTAGGGAGCAATAGAGAGGGCAGTGATAGAATGGAGAGTGGTAGACAAAGATGGTACTAGTGGGTCCCCAATGGATCCACCACCACTAGTGTTTGGCCTCTAGAAGAGGAATCTGAGGATGTAGATGCAGATCCGTGGCACTTCCCTGGGCTCAGGGGCACTGGGTCCCTCCGTGACAGTGGTGTCTTGACCTGATGTCAAATGGCCAGATGCTTCCCCACTCAGCTCTGCCCCATCTTTTTCACCTGCTGGTGGTGATTCTGCCAAAAGAAAGTGTAGAAGTGTGATAACATGACATGAAAACACTTCTATCACAACTCTGAGAGACAAAACATACCATCATGTCAAGTGGCACCCCACTGAAGTGACAGCAAAGTGGCACCATCATGTGCCAATATAAATCCAGGCATGCCATCTGGAATTACAAAGGTAAAACATGAGCAAATCTTTGTCTCAGACAACTACAACAGCATGGATGAAGCCTAGCTGCCACACTAACTAGGTGACCACTCAACCCCAAACCTGTGCCACACCCAGCAGACACAGTGAACCAGTAGCCAACAATTTGATCCCATTGTAAGGTTACACAGATACAAGCCTATGCACACATCTAACTTGCAAAGATGTACTGTATCAACAATAACAGATGCTGCTAAGGAAATGCAGACAATACTGGTACAAACATGCCATACCTAGATTGGGTGACATGGAAACATCCATGTCACTATAGACACATTCACAGGTAGTAGTAAGGTCACTAAGACATGCCCCATATGTGGTGTTGCAAGGAACAACAATAAAGTCAGGTCCTAAACATCTTGGAGAGATGACTAGAGAATACACACAAGAATGGTCCTGTAAGGCCCAGAATAGCCCCCACCAATGTCTCACCCATTTCCATGTTTACTTCTGAGTGTTTTTGTAGTAGACATCTGTACCATGTAGGAGGGAGGGAGACAGACATTGAAATCACTAACAGAAGAACACCAAACTGTTGTACAATGGGAAGCACCATCACTACCCACATCTTGGACATGGCAAGCATTGCGTCTTTTTATGGATGAATCCCTGACCCCAAACACATGTGATACAAACATCCCTGCAAGTCAATCTATGATGCATCCCAACAGTAAGAGCACAATTCCTAATAATCACACAGGTGTTGTGCACCTACAACCAGCATTCCACATCAAGGGTACAAATGATCCTGAAGAGGATCCACACCCTGGCCCCACCTGTCATGTCAACCATAGCTACTGCAGTTATACATGACTAATGACATAGTATGAGGCATGAGTGCCTCTGTCTGACAACATATGATGGTGACATAACCCTGTCTGGGGCATCAGTGTGAATGGACACCCATTGCAGATCTACCATAACGACAACAGGACCCCATGGACATATATGTGAGGGATTCCAGACATCATCCCACCTGCATGGCTAGCACATGCCTAAATCTAATGCATAGATATGTATCCTAGTTGGAATGGAGCACATGCAGAGACAGACACAAGGAATATTGACTACACTGATGGCACATCACCCTGAAAATGCACATTCCCCACTTCCCAAGGGAAAGTAGTTTGCTACAGCTGCCAAGATTTTGGCATGTAAGTCATGTCACTTATATGATGGACACCCATGCTTCACTGACTGCCGTGAGGCACCAGTACTCAACATACAATGGAGAAAACCTGACCATGAGTTGCAGATGTTAACCTACACATATCCCCAGGCATATAGCAGAGAACAGTGAGCCACATCCTACCTACCTTTGTACTTTGACATTTCAGAGGAGTGATCTGTTAGTGGAAACTGACTCCCACCATAGTTGGTAATGCAGAATATTTGAACATTAAACACAGTCATATGTGATACTTGCTGTGTAATTGGACTGAGGGTTTCCCACAGTTTAGCTTTAGGTCCCAGCACACCAGTTGAAAACACATAGCCTGTCTACATTAATTTAATCCCAGATGATCTGTGACAAATGACATATCCAACATTGTCAGGGGGAGCAGTGTGTCCCTCACTCAATCACTTAACAAAGGGTCAAACATGAATTTGCCTTGTACTCACCCCCTTGTGGCTGCTGTGCTGCCTTCAAACACCCATCCAAGGCCAGGTAGGCCACCACTAAAATGCAAGCAATTAGGGTGGTTATGGTCCGTAGGGCGTCCCATCCTCATTGGGAGAACAACCCCAACTCTCGAGGAACTCTCAGATCTTCCGGGCCCAGCATCTCAGGTGCTCCCACCTCTACCAACAGTGGGTGCTCCGGCGGCTGTGAATCCCCAGGGTCCACACCTGCTTGGCGATGGCTCAAAAGATACCTTATTCTGATGGGCGTTGACCTGCATGAATGCAAATGACAAGGTAGTATATTATGTCCACAAGTCACATACATATCAGCCACCAAGCTAATAACATCCTGTCTTGACCATCCTGTCTACCTGTGGCACATAGCAGCCATTGGACACTGAGGCATGTTTTGCCAACATCACATACTGTGCAGGGATGCAGGATGTGGGCACAGTGTCACATTTGCATTGCAAAAGGGAATCAAAATCGGTCCAGATTTCAACTTTTGCTGTGAGTAACAATAAGCAGACCTCGGTCTCTGTAGGCTGAGCAGACAGACCTACACAAAACACTACAGCCCTCATTACAACCCTGGCGGTCGGTGTTAAATCGGCGGTAAGACCGCCAACAGGCCAGCGGAAAACAAAATGGAATCACGACCATGGCGGAAACCACCCACACAGACAGTCACTTTAACACTCTGACCGCCAAGGCGGTAGAAACAAATACAGCAGCAGTAACCGCCAACAGACAGACGGAGGACAAAGTACCGCCCACACTATTACAAGAGGCCTATCGGCCACCTTTTCCGGGGCGGTACCAACGCTATCAAAAGCACGGCGGAAACAGTACACAGAAGGGAAACCACTCACCTCTCGACACCCAACGAGGAACCAGGACGCCATGGAGCCAGAACTACGGGTGTTACCAATGCTGCTCTTCCTCCTGCTCTATCAGGAGCAGGACAGACGCTGTCGACGGCCACGGTGAGTACTACACCTACAACACATGGGGAGGTGGGGAGGGAAAAGAGAGTGACACACAAATGCAACACTCAATACCCCCACCCTCACCCACAACAACATACACACAAATACATGCAGCAACATTACATATACAAATATATATTGTAACGATTGTAATCATGAAAAATCTGATAGTCAAAAATCAAAATTCAGTATATACAAATATGTGCACCAACTACACAAGTCCAGATAGTGCACCAATCATTGTCCGTGGCCCACTCGGCCCAAAATGCATGGGTGAAGCCCACACTAGATACCTGACTGGAAACAGAGAGAACACTGCTGGGGCATCAGATTGAAAAAATACAGGCACCTCAGGGGGAGGGGGGCACCTCAGCCAGATGAACGCACAACGCCACTGCTGCACGAGGGGGCTCCATGCCCACTGATTGGTCCTGGGGAGTGCAAAGCCACAGTCTCTCAAGTCTCTCCAGTGGGTGGTTTGCCCACTGCTTTATCCTGGGGAGTGCAAAGCCACAGTCTCTCAAGTGGGTGGTTTGCCTACTGCTTTATCCTGGGGAGTGGAAAGCCACAGTCTCTCAAGTTTCTCCAGTGGGTGGTTTGCCCACTGCTTTATCCTGGGGAATGTAAAGCCACAGTCTCTCAAGTCTCTCCAGTGGGTGGTTTGCCCACTGCTTGGTCCTGGGGAGTGCAAAGCCACAGTCTCTCAAGTCGATGTCAATCTCCACTGGTTCTGGAGGGGGCCTGGTGCCCAGAGTGCTTCATCCTGCCAAGGACTGAGGTAGTGGATGTCAATCTCCACTGGTTCTGGAGGGGGCCCGGTGCCCAGAGTGCTTCATCCTGCCAAGGACTGAGGTAGTGGATGTCAATCTCCACTGGTTCTGGAGGGGGCCTCGTGCCCAGAGTGCTCCACGTGCAGGGTGACCAGTACAATTCCCTCACCTGGGTATGTGTGCCATGAGATTACCGAGGTACAGGAAGCATGATACACCATGGAGTCATTGACATACCCAACACTGCTGCGGCTTCGCATTCCACCTGCAGGTGCAAACAGTGATGGAAGTCATGCCTCATGGAAGCTGGCCAGGGTCCAGGAAGTCTCCTCCAGTCTCGGACGACTGACCACTGGGGATGGTAGCCATGTCAGCGGTGGTGCCACTCTCTGAGCACATTGCAGGGCTGGTGGCAGAGCTTGCGGCGGCGTCTACGGCAGTGGTGCTGGAGGTGGTGCATGGGTCAGCACCTGCTGAGGGACACAGCAGGACGTCTCCTGCAGCCTCGGACGGCTGCCCACTGGGGAAGAGGCTGTAGATGTGCTGGTGGCTGTGCAGTTGGCTGTGTAGGTGGCAGTGCAGGTGGCGGTTGGGGCAGTTGGCGGTTGTGGTGGCGGTGCAGCTTGCGGTGTTGGCATCCTTACAGGTTGGTGTGGTCGTGGACAGAAGGTGTGACACTGGTCCCTCAGTCAGTTCCACTGTGCCCTCTCCTGACCTGCTCTTATGCTTTTGTCCCTTCCCCACCTCTGATGGTGCCGCAGTTGTCTTGCCACTATCCCCTTTTATTTTTGCTGAGCCCTTGGTGGCTGGTAGGTGCGGCTTCTCCCTACAGGATGTGGGCACCTTTTTCACCTTGGCAGGTGGTGGAATGTCCTTGCCCTCACTACGTGGCACACTGGCAGCCCTGATGGGTGGTGCACTCGATGACCCTGCAGTTGCTGGCACCACTGTGCCTGGGGATTTGGTGGCTGAGGTGCTGGGCTGCGACCTGGAAAGCCTGGCCCTAGGGGAAGGACTGGGGGGGAGGTGTAGGGAAGAGGTCTATGTTGGCCAGGAAGAGTTTTTTAGACACACTGGGACAGGAAGATGGAGGGGGTTTGGGAGTGGAGTAAGAGGTAGTGGTTGTAGGAGGTGTACGTCTGCTGAATTTGGGTGAAGGTGCATGGGCCGGAGGCTGTTGTGAGGTGTATGGCTGTTGGGAGGGTGTGTGTCTGCGTTTGTGTACTTTGGGAGGAGGGCTCACAGACACACTGGGAGAGGACATAGGGGATGTGTGAATGGTAGTGGGGGTGGTGAGTGCAAGTGAGCGGGGTGTTGTGATGGGAGTGCTGGTGATGGAGGTAGTGGCTGAGGATGTAGTCCATGCAGGTGTGAGTGGAGATGAGACAGGGAGGGAGGAGGAGTAGATGGAGGAGGGGGACACAGTGGAGGCAGTGGATGTTGCTGTGTCTGCATGGGAATGGTGCTTGTGTGAGTAGCTGTGGGATGTGTGGTGCTTATGTTTGCCATGTCCACTCTTGTGTGTTGATGTGTGTGCATACTGGTCCAATGGTGTGCTTGGGATAGGCTGAGGTACAGGGGATTGGGTCTGGGTGGAGGAAGTTGGAGGGGGGAGGCTGGACACAGGGACAATGGCTGCCATCAGTGCTGAGGACAGAGCCTCTAATGCTTTTTATTGGGCCACCTGCCCAGAATTAATGCCCTCCAGGTATGCATTTGTTTGTTGCAAATGCCTCTCAACACCCTGGATGGCATTCAAAATGGTAGATTGCCCAACAGTGAGGGATCTCAGGAGGTCAATAGCCTCCTCACTGAGGGCAGGAGGGCTGACTGGGGCAGGGCCTGAGGTGCTTTGGGCGAAGGAGATGCCCACCCGCTTGTGTGAGTGGGCACGGGACACACGCTGAGGAGCTGCTGGGAGCGCGGTGCTGGTAGTGGGGTGGCGGTGGTACCTGTTGATGCGGTGGGCACAGAGGTGCCTGCCACCGCAAGGGAGCTCCCATCAGAGGAGGAGTCGCTGTCACTGGTGTATGCTCCTGTCCCCGCCATGGAGCTCCCCTCACCCTCCGTCCCACTGGTGGCTTCAGACTCCGTTGCTTCACACTCCAGGGCCAAGTGGGTTGCAGCTACCTCCTACTCCGGTGCCACTGCTCCTCCGCCTGATGATGCTATTGCACACAAGAACGGGGAGACCACAAAAAGGGGGGGGGGGGGGAGACAGAAGAAAAACATGTTCAGTGCATGCAACACCACGACCGTTGGCGGACACAACACACAGGAAGCAGCCCTCAGCACTACGCCATGCACTAACAGTTCCTAACAAATTCACCTGACAATGGGGTACGAGTCCTAAGCCCAATTGCTGCACACCTGGAAGTCACAGGAGCCTGACTAGGTGTAGATGGCTCTTACCACTAGTGGGGTTGGGGCGCCACGTAGCTTGCCTCACAAGGGACCTTGCCTACCAAGTTCGGCCTGGCCTAGGGGAACACACTGCCCACCTCCCCCACCCAGACACCTCGTAATATGTGCAGAGTCAGCTGAATGAGAGTGTACTCACCCCCTTGTGGCTGCTGTGATGCCCTCAAGCGCCCATCCAACTCCGGATAGGCCACCGCCAGGATCCTGACATCAAGGGGGTCATGGTGAGACGGAGACGGGCACCCCTTCCACGTTGGAAGGCCATCCCCAGCTGGGCCTCCGCCGTCTTCAGGTCCTCCCATCTTTTATGGCAGTGGGTGCTCCGTCTGTGGTAGACCCGAGTGTCCGGACATCCTTGGCGATGGCACACCAAATACCCTTCTTCTGGTGGGCGCTGACCTAGAGGAATGGTACAGGGGGAGAGGAAATTACTCACCTGTCCGGACCGTCATACTCATTGCCCACCAGTTCCCACCCATGCCCTGATGCACATACACTCACCATCCGCACATGCAGGCCTCAGCCCACCCACATGTATCTTCCATCCACACCACTCAAGGCAGGCATTGCCCATGCATCATGCTCACAGTGTACTCACCTGTTTGGAGGACCAAACAGTTGCGTGTACTGGGGGAGGACCCCATCCACTAGTTTCTCCAACTCCTACGAAGTGAAGGCGGGGGCCCTTTCCCCAGACACATGAGCCATTGTTGCTTCCAGACACAGGTCACAGCAGCACTTGCAGTGTAGCTCCTCTCCTTTTGAAGGTCAGGTATCAAGTGAGTGAACAGACAGAAAATGGCGGTCACGTCCGCGGCGGTGCGTACCGTCACCGCCGGCGTACATCGTCATTGGCTCCTCTGACCCATAGGGCCCAATGTTAACCAATTAAGAATTGCGCTGTGGTCTTTGACCGCCCACCCCGACGGTGTAAAACGCTAGCGCAGTTACCTCATATCCCCTTGTCCCATCTTACAGGTCAGGCAGCCGCCATTTCAGGGGGACACATGGGATGTATGAAAACGATGTCACACCTATCTAGGCCGGGAATAGAGACAGATACCAGCACATTGTGGATTACTAAAATTTCTGAAAATAACACATTGTGATACCTCAGTGTTGGATGACTCTCTGCTCGCTGTTCTCCTCCATAGGGCACGTCTGCTGGGGCAGGTGATGAGATGGCGGCATCCTCCGGTGTACAGACCCCTGGTGGACCTGTCGACAATGGAAGAGAGACACATCATAATCACATACAGACTTGATCATGCAACAATCCATGAACTGTGAGCCCAGTTGGAGCCAGACCTGATGTCAGCTATCCGCCATCCCACAGGGATACCCCCTCTAGTGCAGGTCCTGTTTGTACTATATTTCCTGGCCAGTGGGTCTTTTCAAACAACAATGGCCATGGCATCAGGGATGTCCCAGCCAATGTTCTCTAACGTGTTGTTCAGAGTGTTGTCAGCCCTGCTGAAACACATGCGCAGCTACATCATTTTCCCTCAGGTGGAGGATTTGCCAACAGTAAAAGGTGACTTCTATGCCCTTGATGGTACACATGTGGCATTTGTCCCCCCCGCAGGAATGAACAGGTGTACAGAAACCGGAAAAGTTACCATTCGATGAATGTGCAGATGGTGTGTTTGGCAGACCAGTACATATCTCATGTGAATGCCAAGTATCCTGGCTCTGTGCATGACTTACATTTTGAGGAATAGCAGCATCCCTTGTGTGATGGGGCAACTCCAGAGGCACTGTGTGTGGCTAATAGGTGAGGCCAAGGTCCCAATACAGTTGACATAGGTGTCATGGTATGGGGTTGTCCCTAAGAGTTAGTGTGTGTCTAACAGTTGTCCCTCAACATTTGCAGGTGACTCTGGTTACCCCAACCTCTCATGGCTACTGACCCCAGTGAGGAATGCCAGGACAAGGGCAGAGGAACGTTACAATGAGGCACATGGGCAAACAAGGAGGATAATAGAATGCACCGTCGGCCTCCGGAAGGCCAGATTCTGGTGCCTCCATCTGACAGGTGGTTCCCTATACTACTCACCGAAGGTGTGCCAGATAATCGTGGCCTGCAATTTGGTTCAGAGAACACTCAATATACACTCACCACAATGTATCAGGACTCCAAACCTGTCACTTGACATAGATGCACGCCCATTGACTCAACCAGTAATGCACACTGACAGCACTTAGAGGGCTTTCCGGACACGATCTGATAAACTGGGCCTATGCCTAGGCTAACTAAAGCTAAGATAAGTAGAGGTACAGAGAAAGATGTGCACATGGGGCTCTTACCTGCTCCTCTGGTGCCACATAGAGCTGTCCATACAGGGGTAGAACCTCCTCCACAAGCGTTTCCAGCTCTTCTGGCAAGAAGGCAGAAGCCCTGTCACTAGTTGCACAAGGCATGATTGCTCGCAGAGGTGGTACACAGTAGCTCAGGTAGTGGAGGTCTTGCTGTCAGCAATACCAGCAGTCAAGAGAGGGATTCAGCAGAAGATGGCGGTCACAACCGCAACATATGCAAACGTCACCACCAGCGGACACTGCCATTGGCCCAAGACTGCCACATGCAGCAATGTTATCCTATGGCAAAGTCCGCTGTGGTAGCATCCTTCTACCACCACAATGACTTCTGCCGGCGGTTGCGGGTGGGTCCTAATGTCCAGTGGAGTACGTCAGACAACAACTATTTTAGAGGCATACAAGGTAATTGCACATTATTTTTGATTCATCACAGCTTGGAAAATATTTTCCTGGTGAAAATTGAGTGCTGGCCTTGTCCTGTCATTTACGTCAATCATTTTAGTAATCATATTGGTATGTGGCCCAGCACACATGGCAACATAATTGGGGGCACAGACACCACCTTCTGCCCTATGGCAATCCAGGATTTGGAGCACTGAATGACAGTCAGTGTTGTAAATTAGAATCACATAGTGTTGCTGTCCAGATAGATGATGTGTACACATATGTTAAAAAGCAACGGGGTAAAATGTTACAAATATGTAACTGTTAGCCTTGATGTGTGCTATGTATCATGTTTTCAGTGACTCACATGACATGTCAAAGTTTGTATATGACATGTATAATGTAAATTGCAAGGGACACAATGCATGATGGCTATATCTTCCTTTGGTCCCACATAGTTATCCTGAGAGGAGAAGGATCAGACAACCTTTTGTGTACCATCCACTATCAGACGTGCAGGCCATGGAGGACAGACACGTAATCCAGATGTACTGCCTGGATAGGCAGACAATCGTGGATATTTGTTGTCAGGTGGAGCCAGATTTGATGCCAGACATCCGTCATCCAGACTGCATACCACCCATTGCACAATTCATATCAGTGCTGCACTTCTTGGCCACGGGGCCCTTCCAAAATATAGTGGCCCTAACTGCTGCGATGCCCCAGCCTATATTTAGTCTGGTCTTGAAGGATGTTCTCTCTGCAATGTTGAAACACCCGGACAGCTACATCCGTTTCCTAAATGTAAGGATTTTGCCCATGTAAAGGCAGAGTTCTATGGTTGGGCACACATCTCACATGTTGTGGTACTCATGTAGCCTTGGTTCCACCACATGGGAATGACCAGTTCTATTGGAATAGGAAGAACTTCCATTCCATCAATGTTCAAGTAATTTGTTTGGCAGACCTCTGCTTTTCTGAAGCCTCTGCCCGGTACCCCAGTATAGTCCATGATGCCTTCATCATGTGGAACAGCAGCTGATGACGACTGTATCCAGAGATGGCCTGGCTGGTTGATAAGTAACATATGTCATGTGTGTTGGTATGCTATGTCTGCTGCTAGTGAGACAATGCTTTGGACTAATGGTTGCACACGTTGCGTTCCCTTACAAGGGACTTTGCATACCCAAACCGTCCCTAGTTGTTTACACCAGAGACACACCCAACTATGCCAGGGGCAGTCCACTTCAACGAGGCATATGGAAGGACACGGCGTCTCCATCATTGACAAGACAGGTGGAGCCCTCCACTACTCACCCTCAAAGGTGTGTAAGATTATTGTAGGCTGCTGCGAGCTCCACAACCTTGCCCTGAGAAGAAACATCCCATACATCCCTGATGATGGGAAGCTGGCAGTGCTACTGGGTGAGCCACTGGAAATGG
The DNA here is from genome assembly GCF_031143425.1 of Pleurodeles waltl. NCBI lineage: Eukaryota > Metazoa > Chordata > Amphibia > Caudata > Salamandridae > Pleurodeles > Pleurodeles waltl. Next base: position 84,687,647 of record NC_090442.1, on the reverse strand, counting down.
CAAGTGAGGATGACAGTGATGAGGATGAAGGCAGAGACATGCGGGCAGATCTCATCACTCAGTACTTAATTTCAGTGTAGGTATGTGATGTTCTGTGCTTACTGTGAATGCATGGGGTACTGTGGGGGTGTGGATCTGTTGAGCAGGATATCTCTGTCACCACGAGACAGGGCATGTCACGCTATTCATCATACAGCCACATTTTGCTGGCTACATCAGACTTGAATTTGTGACTCTCTTGAGGATCTCCTCCTGTTTGGGAAGTCACATTCAATTGTCAGGGAAACAACTGTGTTTGAAATGAGGTTTGTGTCTCATGTATGCCTTGATCTGCCTAGACTCCTTCCACGTTGCTTCCCCATGCCATCCTCGTATGGGCATTTCAGAGTTGTGTCCTATGCTCAAGCTGCCTGGACAGTGGGAGGGCAGGGATTTGAGCTACACAATAGACTTGTTTGCTGTGGTGTGTTGGTCCAATGGTCTCGTGTGTGATCATGTGGCCTTGTAACATGTTGTCCTGTGTAATACATTCCTTCTACCTTCAGATTGTATTGACACTGATCCTGTATGACCTGTTAGTGACTGTCAATGTATTTCCTCATTGCAGGCCAGAGTGCCTGTGGCAAAACATTGAAACAGGTTTGTGACATTCAACCAGGTGCTTGCTCATTGTTATGGGAAGGGCCTGGGCTCAGGCTCTGTTGTACTGCCCTCTGTCTGTGCCATGGCGCATGTTATGATGGCAGGCCTGAATGTGGTATGTGATAAGGGTCAAACTGGAGACAACATCCGATCATTTATTTGCCTAATCTATGGAACATGGTCTTTCAGGCCCTTTCTGGTGTGGTCTGGTGCAGTAATAGGATATCTGGCCTGACTCCATATGGCTAGGACATTCTTGGCTATGACTGTGAAGACATTCTTAACACCTTATGTGCAATCCAATACAATAAAAAATTTGATGTGACAAGACACTGGTGACAGTGTGTTGCTAGTCATCCCCGGCATGACACTACCTGAGACATCTCTCTCCATCCATTGTCTTCTAATGTCTTAAGCATGTATATTACAATTGATTAGCAATCAACATTCCAGACAGATAAAAAAAGAGAGGTAGTAGGCAGTGTATCAGTGATGGGGTGTTTATTTATATTACAACAAAAATCAATGGTGATACTGGATCAGAAAACATACATAAGGTGAAGGGATCAGTCATGGTAGATGCAATCAATAGAGTAGAGGCCACAACATATGGGGTCCAAAGTCCAGTTTCCTACTCCAGTGCAAAATGGCACTCAAAAGACAGACATCAGGAAGTGGTCGCATGCTGGCAGTGGTTGGCGTCTTGCTATCCGCACCCCCTGGATCCTTGTCTGGATGTCCCCGCTTGGAAGGGGGCTCAGTAAATACAGAGGCAGGGCTGTCAGAGGTGAGTTCTTCTCCTGGAAGGGCCTCCCTTCCAGAGACTGGCACAGATGAAGGGCCTGGTGTGGATGCGCCAAAGGAAGGGGTGTGAATTGTTTCATATCCCTGCTCAGAGTACTGTTAATGCCCCTCAACACCCCTGTTAGGGAGACCATGTTGGCATAATGGGCCTTCTACTGTTCCTGCGTCTCACAATGGAAATCCCTCTGTAGCTCCCTGATTCCCCTGTGTTCAGTCAGTACCTGGCCCATCAGGCCTTGGGAAAGTTGGTAGGCACCCGAGACCTGGCTGATGGTATCCTGGCCAGGGGCATCACCAGCAGCCTCTTGCCACTGGGCCACACCATCCATTCTATGCACCCGACCCCTATGTGCCTACACCCTTGGTGCTGACTGCCCCCTTCCACTGGTTCCAGGTCCATAATTGTCAGGGTTGGCAGGTTGTGACTCAGGAACCTGCGCTGGGGGGGCACAAGATGTTAGAGACTGTTGTAGGGACACAGGTCTGGGGGCGACTGACTGCCTGCAATGTTGAGGCCACGGGGCTGGGAGGAATTGATGTGGTCAGGCTGAGGCTGACTGGTGTCGTCTTCCCAGGTTGCCTGGATGGGTCAGAACCGTCCTTAACGTCCAGTGGTTCTGAAGTGTTGTTTTCAATGAGGGCTTCGCCCATGGGGGTAGTGGTTGTCTCCTCTGTGGTATCTGTAGTTGCAGTACCAGTTGCAGTGGCAGCACAACCTGTTGGTGTGGAGAGACAATGTTAGTGGTTGTATTGTGACATTTACCTCCAACAGTTGACAGTGACATTGGTCTAGGGCCATTTTTACATTGTATTTGCTGGTTCCCCTTATGTGACAGGTTCACAGTTTGTCATTTGTAGTAAGCTGACATTATAGCCACATACTAATTCCTGTTCAGTGACCTAGCCTCAGACTGTCTGGAATCCTTAGCTGTTGGAGGGATGGTAATCATGTCCTGTCAGCAGTGCTGCCAGGACATTGGCTGGACAGGATGTTGTTTGAGTCATCTTGAAAGCTATTTGTTTGCCATGCAAGCATTGTCAGAAGCTTGGATGGTATGTGATAGTTGTCATCCTATGGTCAGTGCATTGTGGATGTGACTAATATCAATGCCATACAGCAGACACATTTTGGGGGCTTTGGTCAGGGTAGGACGTTTTTTTCCAGACAATTTGGGCTGTCCTTCCCGCCTAAACTATTCTCAAATTGGCATGTCAGCTGGGTGTGTTGCAACATCACAGGGTGTACTATAACCTGCATCCTTGTCCCTCCCAGGTGTATCATATTAATTGTGGGTTCAGCGACTGTGGCACAATAGCATTTGGAAAATGGCCTGGTGTTTGGGGTCACATGGCCTAGTCCTCCTTGAATTTATTCTGATATTACTCTTATCACAACTCACAGTTCACATTGTCCATCCACTGTAGTGAATGGATTTTACCAACAGGTATATTTGATCATATGCAGAGTGGGCTAGGTAATTGGATTGGGTATTTAGAGCCTCCTGACTCAGCGGTAATGTGACTCCCTATACTACATGCATTGTTTGACTCACCCAGGCTTATGCATGTCATGAGAATGTTTCCAGTTAAAGGTATTTTGACAGGTATACAGTGTACTGTTGTTTGAATGTGAGCCAAGGATTCTCCTATGACTTCTAACCATTTCACTCCCTGTATTCCACACACTGTAGAGTTGTCCTCCTGTCAAGTGAGTACAGGTCAAAGGCTGAGTAGAGGGAGGATGGTCACAATAGCAGATAATACAGTTGTGGCTGAGTGTAGTGGGAATACTGGTGCCTCCTTGCCTTAGCATTCCCATCATTGTCTGTCCTACCCACACACTATACAGTTGAGATCTCCTCAGGTGAGTACAGTTGAATGGCTGACTAGATGGAGCATGTTCATAGTAGCAGAGAACACAGTTGTGACAGAGTGTAGTGAGAGTCCCAGTGCCTCCTGGCATTAGCATTCCTGTCATTGGCTGTCCTACACACACACTAAACAGTTGAGATCCCCTCAGGTGGGTACACTGCAATGTGGAGTTGACAAACAAGGTAATTTTGATTATGCCACAATGTTCAGGTTTTAGTGATAGTAGAACAGTGCCTGCTGTGACTTGTAGTGCTGTTAATCCCTGTACTACACCCAGAATACAAAGATGTTGTTCCCCAAAGTGAGTATACTTGATATGTTGGAGGCCAGGCAGGTGTCTATGGACAGGTGGACACTGGGCTGTTGAGTGGGGTGACATTGTAGGTGGCAAAAGGGTAATGAGTGAGCATGCATGGCAATACATTTTGTTGCCATTTTTGTTGTTGTGACTTACCTGGCTCCCCCAGGTATTCTTGTCAAGGCTTCTGGATGGAGGATGGCCAATACCTTCTCCTCCCATGATGTTAGTTATAGGGGAGCAGGTGGGGGACCACCACCAGTCTTCAGGACCACAAGCTGGTGCCTGGATGCCATGGAATGAACATTCCCCCTGAGGTTGTTCCTCCACTTCCTGATTTCGTCCCTCAAGCACAGGTAGCTCTCTACAGAATTCATCCTGTCGACTATCCTTTGCTACATTTCCATTTTCTGAGCGATAGTTGTTTGCTGGACTTGGACTCCAAATAGTTGGGGCTCTACTCCAATAACCATGACTCTTAACTTGTCATCTGTGAAACAGGGATTTTTCTGTGGTTTCTTGGTGGTGGAAAGGAAGAAAACAACATATGATAGTTAGGTGCTGTGTAATGAGGGGGTGAAGGTGAGTAAATGGAGTATAGAGTTGAAAATATGTGTGTTGGGCGTGTGTTGAGGGTGTGGGACGTGTGCTTAGTGCAAGTTAGAGGGGTGCCTAACCTATAGTTGGTGAAGTTTTGGGGCAGTGCTCTGGCTTGTGTTCGGCGTGGAGATGCAAGTAATTGTGGAGTGTGAAGCAGTGTGTTTTATAGTGTGGTTTGAAGGTATGTCAAGTATGAGAATGTGTGTCAGCTGTGTTGTTTTCAAATGCATCCAATGTGGTGGTGTGTATTACTGTGGTGACCGCCGACCGCCGACTGCCGCCGTTTGTACCGCCATTGGAGGACTGCCATGACAAGACCCCCATCATGATTTTTGACTTCTAATAAGTTCAGTGGTTGGTTGACGGGCTGGTGGTGTCTGTGGGTGGGCTGCATGTTTCCTGCCCACCAGAGTCATAACTCATAATACGGTGGTCTGTGAGACCATGGTGGTCAGTCGGAGGCCGACACTATGGTGCTCTGGCAGTCCGACCACCAAAATGATAATGAGGCCCAAAGTTATTAGCAAACCAAAAAACGCTCTGTCTATGGAAAATAAAGCCTAACTATTAGAAATTGGGTCTTTGGTCGGCAGTCAGGTTTCCCCCTGTCCAAGCAAGGACCCTCACTCTAGTCAGGGTAAGTCCCGCACTGTCCAAATTATCCTATGCCCACCCTCTGGTAACTTAGAAGGCAAGGTGTAAAGTATTTGTGCAATAATCATGCAATAACACATTAGAATACCACAAAAGTACATCACACAGTGTTTACAAAAATATATAATATTTATCTGATAAGATGGAGGCCAAAACGATTAAAATGCAATAAGAATATTTTGAGATATCACTGTAAAAATGATATAAAGTGTCTTTTAGTCTCTTAAAAGCAATAAATGTCTCTTGCAAGCACAAAGTACCTGGTTTGCGTTCAAAATCTCAGCAAAGAACCACAGAGGAGGAGATGCGTGGAAAACAGGGAGGTGTGCGTCAAATTCTCGGGCCTCACACGGCGATGCGTTGTTTCTTTTTCATGCAGGGATGGCTGTGCATCGATTTCTGGCACTCGGTTGTGGATCCTCGGTTGTGGATCCTCTTTGGGTTCCGGGGTTTTTGGACGCCCCGGGGATAATGCGTTGAAATCCGGCACTGACAGGACGAAGTCACAGGGGCTGCGTTGGTCTGGTGGGCGTTGCGTGGAAATTTCTACCACACGGCAGGCACAGCGCCGATTCCTCTCTGGAAGTCGGGCTGCATCAGTCGGGCTGCATCATTCCGGCTCAGCTGTGCATCGATCCAATGGGCTGTGCATCGAATTTCTGGTCACTACGTTGGTGCTGCATCGATATTCTTGTTGCAAAGTCGGGCTGCATTGTTCTGGTTCAGTGTGCGGTGAATTGTTCTCCGCAATGCAGGCTGTGCGTTGTTTCTGGCAGGCTGTGTGTCGATTTTCACCGCACAAGGAGCAACAAAATGTATTGCCTTGCAGAGATGAAGTAATTTGGTCCTGAGACTTCAGGGAAAAGGAGGCAAGCTCTATCCAAGCCCTTGGAGAGCACTTCTCAGCACAGCCAGAGAGCAGCAAGGCAGCAAGGCAGCAGTCCTTCACAGAAAGCAGTCAGGTGACTCCTTTGGGCAGCCAGGCAGTTCTTCTTGGCAGGTTGCAAGTTCTGGTTCAGGTTCTCTTCTCCAGAAAGTGTCTGAGTTGGTTGGGGAAGGGGTGAGACTTCAAAGAGTGGCTTAGAAGTGCACAAGGTCCCCTTTCAGTTCAATCCTGTCTGCCAGGGACCCAGCAGGGGGTGTGGCAGTCCTTTGTGTGAGCGCAGGCTACTGCCCTTTGACATCTAAGTGTCAAGCTCTCCAGCCCAGGAAGACCCATTCAAAATGCAGATGTATGCAACTGAGGCTGAGTATCCTGTGTTTGAAGTAGGTCTGGGTGAATGCACAAGGGATCTGTCAACTGACCCCAGCCAGACATGGATTGTAAGGCACAGAAGGATTTAAGTGCAGAGAAATGCTCACTTTCTCAAAGTGGCATTTCTAAAATAGTAATATTAAATCCAACTTCACCAGTCAGCAGGATTTTGTATCACTATTCTGGCCATACTAAATACGACCTTCCTACTCCTTTCAGATCAGCAGCTACCACTCAAACAGTATGTGAGGGTAGCCCCAATGATAGCCTATGAAAGGAGCAGGCCTCACAGCAGTGTAAAAACAAATTTAGGAGTTTTACACTACAATGACATGTAAACTACACAGGTACATGTCCCGCCTTTTGCCTACACGCACCCTGCCCTATGGGTTACCTAGGGCATACCTTAGGGGTGACTTATATGTAGAAAAAGGGGAGTTTTTAGGCTTGGCAAGAACTTTTAAATGCCTAGTTGAATTGACAGTGAAACTGCACACACAGGCCTTGCTATGGCAGGCCTGAGACGTGGTTAAGGACCTACCTAAGTGGGTGGCACAACCAGTGCTGCAGAACCACTAGCAGCATTTAATCTACAGGCCCTGGGCACTTTACTAGGGACTTATAAGTAAATTAAATGATCCAGTTGGGTATGATCCAATGTTATCATGTTTAAAGGGAGAGCGCATATGCACTTTAGCACTGGTTATCAGTGGTAAAGTGTGAAGAGTCTTAAAACCATCAAAAACAGTATCCAAAAAGTGGAGGGAGCCAGGCAAAAAGTTAAAGGTGACCAATCTAGGGCTGTCAGGTCTAACACTAACGTTAACTACCAACTGGTGACCGCCACTAGGTAATACATACAGGGAGTGCAGAATTATTAGGCAAATGAGTATTTTGACCACATCATCCTCTTTATGCATGTTGTCTTACTCCAAGCTGTATAGGCTCGAAAGCCTACTACCAATTAAGCATATTAGGTGATGTGCATCTCTGTAATGAGAAGGGGTGTGGTCTAATGACATCAACACCCTATATCAGGTGTGCATAATTATTAGGCAACTTCCTTTCCTTTGGCAAAATGGGTCAAAAGAAGGACTTGACAGGCTCAGAAAAGTCAAAAATAGTGAGATATCTTGCAGAGGGATGCAGCACTCTTAAAATTGCAAAGCTTCTGAAGCGTGATCATCGAACAATCAAGCGTTTCATTCAAAATAGTCAACAGGGTCGCAAGAAGCGTGTGGAAAAACCAAGGCGCAAAATAACTGCCCATGAACTGAGAAAAGTCAAGCGTGCAGCTGCCACGATGCCACTTGCCACCAGTTTGGCCATATTTCAGAGCTGCAACATCACTGGAGTGCCCAAAAGCACAAGGTGTGCACTACTCAGAGACATGGCCAAGGTAAGAAAGGCTGAAAGACGACCACCACTGAACAAGACACACAAGCTGAAACGTCAAGACTGGGCCAAGAAATATCTCAAGACTGATTTTTATAAGGTTTTATGGACTGATGAAATGAGAGTGAGTCTTGATGGGCCAGATGGATGGGCCCGTGGCTGGATTGGTAAAGGGCAGAGAGCTCCAGTCCGACTCAGACGCCAGCAAGGTGGAGGTGGAGTACTGGTTTGGGCTGGTATCATCAAAGATGAGCTTGTGGGGCCTTTTCGGGTTGAGGATGGAGTCAAGCTCAACTCCCAGTCCTACTGCCAGTTCCTGGAAGACACCTTCTTCAAGCAGTGGTACAGGAAGAAGTCTGCATCCTTCAAGAAAAACATGATTTTCATGCAGGACAATGCTCCATCACACGCGTCCAAGTACTCCACAGCGTAGCTGGCAAGAAAGGGTATAAAAGAAGGAAATCTAATGACATGGCCTCCTTGTTCACCTGATCTGAACCCCATTGAGAACCTGTGGTCCATCATCAAATGTGAGATTTAAAAGGAGGAAAAACAGTACACCTCTCTGAACAGTGTCTGGGAGGCTGTGGTTGCTGCTGCACGCAATGTTGATGGTGAACAGATCAAAACACTGACAGAATCCATGGATGGCAGGCTTTTGAGTGTCCTTGCAAAGAAAGGTGGCTATATTGGTCACTGATTTGTTTTTGTTTTGTTTTTGAATGTCAGAAATGTATATTTGTGAATGTTGAGATGTTATATTGGTTTCACTGGTAATAATAAATAATTGAAATGGGTATATATTTTTTTTTGTTAAGTTGCCTAATAATTATGCACAGTAATAGTCACCTGCACACACAGATATCCCCCTAACATAGCTAAAACTAAAAACAAACTAAAAACTACTTCCTAAAATATTCAGCTTTGATATTAATTAGTTTTTTGGGTTCATTGAGAACATGGTTGTTGTTCAATAATAAAATTAATCCTCAAAAATACAACTTGCCTAATAATTCTGCACTCCCTGTATAGTATATTTCTGCAAAATGACAGATTTTTTAGGTCACCAGTAATTTATATTGGAGTGTGCCTTGAGTACAAATGCCATGGAAAACACAACTTGCTCGCTTTTGTTATGTGGCACAAAAATTGGCATGAAGCTAACTAGGCAATTTTGGGTTAGCCAATTGCATCTACAAAACTTTTTGGCCCAGATTACAGAGTTTTGCTCCACACAAATTAAGATGGACTGGAAATTCCACACCTAGATATTTATATTATAGAATCACGGGATCCCATTTTGCTAGCTGCACATTTCAGCCTGTAAATTTTAATTGGGTTTTAGTTAATCATTTTTGAAGTGCGGCTTATCACCCGTAGGGTCTCAAGGCACTGTTTGTGGGCGTGCTGCTCAATCGAAGAGCCAGGTCTTGAGGTCCTTCCTAAATTGCTTGAGTGATGCCTTCTGCCTGAATCTGAGAGGTAGCGTATTCCATGTCCGGGCTGCGAGGTACAATAAGGATCTTTCTCCTGCTGTGCTTTTCCGGATCTTGGGAACAGCTGCAAGGGTGAGCTGGGACGATCAGAGTTGTCTGTTGAGTACGTAGAAGGCAAGGTGGTGGTTGAGATATGCCGGTCCTATGTTGTGTAGTTGTGTAGTGCCTGGTAGGTGTGGATTAGGCGTTTGGAAGTGATGTGCTTGTTAACTAGGAGCCAGTGTAGGTCTCTGAAGTGGGAGGAGATGTGGCCGTGTCAGGGGATGTCCACGATGAGCCTGGCTGCTGCATTTTGGATTCTTTAGTCTTGATTGCCTTATTTGGTGATGCCGGCATAAAGTGTGTTGCCGTAGTCCAATTTGCTAGTGACAAGTGCATGGGTGACTGTCTTCCTTGTGTCAGGGGGGATCCACTTGAAGATCATTAGAAGGATTCGGAGGGTATGGAAGTAGGAAGAAATGACCGTGTTGACATGGAGGGTCATGGATAGTGAGGAGTCCAGGATCATACCTAAATTGCGTGATTGGTCCGTGGGGGGCAGGGGCATTTCCCAGTGCGGTGGGCCACCAGGAGTCGTTCCAGGCAGAAGGGGTGGAGCCAGCTACGAGTATCTCTGTCTTGTCTGAGTTGAGTTTGAGGCAGCTGGCTTCCATCACAGCAGCAAGCGCTCTCATCCTATTTTGGAAACTTCTCTTGGCCTTCACAGGGTTGTTGGACATGGAGAAGATCAGTTGTGTATCGTCGGCGTAGGGGACGATGTTTAGCCAGTGTTGTTTGGTGATCTTGACTATTGGGCCATGTACATGTCAAAAAGCGTTGGGCTGAGTGATGATCCTTGGGGTACTCTGCAGCATGTATCTTTGGGTTCTGCTGTGAACTGAGGTAATATGACACTCTTTGTTCTTCCGGTGAGGAAGGACCTGATCCATTCCAGTGCTTTATCTCGGATGCCGACGTCGTGGAGTTTGGCGCAGAGGATACGGTGGGGTGGGAAACGGTGTTTTATGCGGTGGAGATGTCGAGGAGGTTGAGTGCGGCCTGCCTCCGTTGTCTAGTATGGCGCATATGGTTGCTCCTCAATCTGGATTGGGAAGAGTCTAGGATTTGGTGTTTCTAGAGGAATTCAGTGAGTTGATGGTTGACAGCCTTCTCCGTTGCTTTGGCTGGGAATGGAGCTGAGAGATGGGTCTATAGTTCTTTAGCTCCTTTGGGTCGGCGGTGGGTTTCTTGAGTAGCGGGTTGATCTCAACTTGCTTCCAATCTGATGTGAAGGTGGCAATCTTGAATGATTGATTGATAATTTGGCAGAGCTCAGGTGCTATGGTGGTGCTGGCCAGATTGAAGATGTGATGAGGGCATGGATCCGAGGGTTCTCCAGAGTGGATGGAGTTCATGAGTCTTTGGGTGTCCTTTTTGGCGATGGGGGTCCAGGTGTTCAGGATCTGGTGTTGTGCTGGGTCAATTATGGTATTTCTGAGTGGTGCAGGAGGGTTTTGGTTCTAAAACCCTTCATAAATGTCCTTGATTTTTTGGTGGAAGAAGGTGGTGAGGTCTTTGCAGAGGTCTTGGGAGGGAGGGATAGACGAGGTGCCTGTCCCGATGTTTGTGAATTCTTTGATGATGGCAAAGAGCTCTTTGCTGTTGTGAGTGCTGGTGCTGAGACGTTCTTGAATGGCCGCTTTTTTGGTTACTCCGATGTTCTAGTGGCATGTGGTGACTGCGTTCTTCAAGACTATGTGGTCTTCAGTTAATTTGCTGTCCCTCCATTTCCATTCCAGTCATCTGCAGGAGCGTTTGGATTCTTGCAGGTGTGTTGTGAACCATTTAGGTGTTTTGCATGGTGTTTCCAGCTGGTTTCCTGAGGAGGGCTACGTTGTTGGTGTATTCTGATAGCCAGCGGTGTAGGTTGCGTGCAGCTTCATTGGCATCTGCTTTGTCCGTCTGGTGGGGGGCGGGGGCGGCTGAGAGCATTGGTGAGTTGCGATTCTCCAACTTTGCCCAAGCATCTGCCAGGCAGGTGGGGGCATAGTGGTGTGCAGTTTTCCTTGTGAAGGTAAAGTAGACGCATTTGTGGTCGGTCCAGTGGTGTTCGGAGGTATGCGAGATGGCGTTGTTGTCCCCTCCTCAGATGATGTGCTTGAGGATATGTCTGGCTCTGTGAGTGGGGCCATTGAGTTGTTTGAGGCTGAGTTTTGCGAGGTTGTCCAAGAGGCTTGTGATGTTGGGATCATTGTGGATATCAAGGAGGAAGTAGGATGTAGTCAGAGGAGGTGAGCCCTCTGGGGGACGACGAGGACGAAATGTCTTTGCAGAATTGAGGTCGGGTCCGGGTGGCCTGTAGATGAGTGTGCCACGGATGGAGGAATTGGGGTTGGTCTGACTCATAAGTGTTCATGGATTGGCTGAGTCTGTGACTTGTTGGTGGTTGTCAGGCAGAGAGTGTTCTTTCAGACAATGGCAATGCCTCCTCCAGGCCGGTTGGCTCTGTCCTTTTGGATGATTTTGTAGTTGTCTGGGATAGCCGTGGCGATGTCTGGGGCCGAGGTGTGTGATCCACGTCTCTGTGAAGAAGGGGACACTCGGGACGGTTGAGTCGAGGAGGTCCCAGACTTCAACTGCATGATTGACGAGGGACCATGTGTTGAGGAGTATATACTTGAGGAGGTCGCCTGTGCTTGGTATGTGGTGTGGTGTGGTGGTCCTTGGAGGCTGCAGGTGCTTGTGAGGCATGAAAAAGGTCCATGAGTGTTCCTTAGGTCGGCTTGGTGGCAGGCTCAGGATCTTCCTGTGTTGAGGGCATGTAGTGTGTTAAAGTTGAACAAGTGGATGGAGTGAGGACCAGGATCCATGGCGCTGGGCGTGGTCTAAGTTTGGACAGGCACAGACAGGCTTGCCTTTGGCTCACCATTGGCTCACCAGAGACAAGGCCACTCATCGGCTGTCATTAAGAAGTTTAGAGAGGTGGGGGTCCGGTCAGGTGGGAGGGTGGGAAAAGCACTTTGCAGGGAGGGATGGGGTAGGGCTGCAGTAGCAGCAGTGGTGTGGGGGAAAACACAGGGCGAGTGAAGAGAGAGAGAAGGAAACAAGAAGGATGGAGAATCAAATGGAATTAAAAGAAAGAAAAATACACAGAAGTAAAAAAACAGAAGTAAAAGCAGTAGTAAAGAGAGACAGAAGATACTTACATGCATATGGCCACTAGGCCACCAGGGATGAGGCACAGGTGGGAGTCTGCGGGTGGAGGTGGGCCTCGAACTGAGAGTCAGACAGGCTATCAGTTCGCTCGAGGAAGAGGCAGCAGCAACAGGTGGACCTGCACAGAGGAGGGCAACAGACGCTGACCAGGAGGTCAGGGGAGTCACCCTCTCAGTGAGCAGCAGCCACCATTAAGAGGGGAAGGAGGCAGGGGTTCCGGTCAGCTGGGAGGTCGGAGGGCAGGAATAGCACTTCACAGGGAGGGAGGGAGGGGCACAGGGAAAACAAGGGGAGAGTGAAGGGAGAGGGATAGAGACAAGAAGGAAAGGGAATCAAATGGAATGAAAAGACAGAAAAATACACAGAAGTTAAAAACAGAAGTAAAAGCAGAAGTAAAGAGAGTCAGAAGATATTTGCATGCAGATGGCCACTAGGCCTCCTGGGATGAGGCACAGAAGGGAGCCTGCCGGTGGACGTGAGCCTCGAACTGAGAGTCAGGCAGGCTCTCAGTTTGCTCGAGGCAGAGGCAGCAGCAACAGGTGGAACTGCACAGAGGAGGGCAACAGACAGTGACCAGGAAGTCAGAGGAGTCACCTTCTCAGTGAGCAACAGTTGCCATTAAGAAGGGAAGGGAGGCAGGAGGTCCGGCCAGCTGGGATGTGGGAGGGCAGGAAAAGCGCTTTGCAGGGAGGGAGGGGGCAGAGTCGCAGAGGCAGCAGCTGCATGAGAAAAACACGAGAGAGTGAAGGGAGAGAGATGGAGACAAAAAGGAAAGGGAATCAAATGGAATAAAAAGACAGAAAAATACACAGAAGTAAAAAACACAAGTAAAAGCAGAAGTAAAGAGAGATGTAAGATATTTACATGCAGATGGCCACTAGGCCACCATGGATGAGGCATAGACGGGAGACTGCCGGTGTACATGCTGAGTCAGGCAGGCTCTCAGTTCGCCTGAGGCAGAGGCAGCAGCAAAAGGTGGAGTTGCGCAGAGGAGGGCAACAGATGCTGATCCAGAGGTAAGAGGAATTGTCCTAACTTCCTCCAAGAACAGCTGTGAACTCAGTTGCGGCTTGCTGCGCGATGAAGGGGCGGGGGCAACATGCACGGGGGAATAAAAATTCAATTAAAAAAACAATTTAAAATTTACCTGCCTTGATTCCTCGCTGCCACTCCTTCTTCCTGACAGGAGGCACAGGCTTCCTGCCTGCCCTGCGACCAATCCTGACCCTGCTCAAAGCAGCATTAGGATTGGCTGGAACGCCCAGCCAGGGTGCTCCGAGGCAGACTGGGAGCCTGTGCCTGCTATCTCGAGCCTGGCAACACAGCGCTGGGCTGGAGAGAGCACAGTGCACCAAGACGGCCGGCCAAACATACACTTGCATGGAGAGGAGTGCACAGTGCCCTCCCCCTCATCCCCGTCATCCCCAATGCCCCTGCCCTTTAGCAACAAAACACTAATAAACATGGTTTATTATTGTTTTGTTGTAAAAGGTTTGCAGCAGCGGCTGCTGCTGGCAGGGTGGACACTCCACCATAGCGGAGGAGCCGCCGCTGTGTGACCTTTTGCTGATTAGTAACTGTTTAACCTGATAAATAAATTGTCGCACAAGGGTTTCAGAGAGATTGCAAACAACCCATGCAGCTTGTTAAGCAGCTTGTTAAGCTCCAAGTCGATTTGGAGTTTTACGCCTAGATTTGCCCACAATACGTTCATGCATAGAGGAGTGGTACAGTATGGACAGAGTCAGTGTAAAGTTGCCGAAAACACTAAGGCCCTCATTATGATATTGGCAGTAAAAACCACCTACCGCCATAGCGACGGCCGCCAAAAAGACTGTTACCGCGGCCTCCAGCCATCGGCTGTATTATGACCACAGCCGGATTTCCACTACAAGAATTGGGACACAGGTAAGTGGGTGGTCCGACAGGGGATGGGTTTGTTTGTGTGTGTGGGTGTGTGTGTGAATGTTTGTGCGTGTGTGTATGCAGGTGTGTGTTTCGTGTTGAATGTGTGTGCATGTATGGAGGTGTGAGTGCATGTATGTTGTGTTCTGTGAATGCGTGTCTGCGTGTATGTATGAAAGTGTGTGTGAATGTGAGTGTGAATGGATGTATGCATGCGTGGATGCATGTGGGAATGGGTGGGTGTATGTGTGTGTGTGTAGGTGTGTGTGAATGTAGGGGGGGTTTGGAGAGGACTGGGGAGGTGGGCTTCCTGGAGAGGGGGGTAGGGGTGGGGAAGACCTCTATGGGTGACAGGGAAGTGATTCCCTGTCACTGATAGTGCCTCCCACCATGGTTTTCGTGGTGGTAAGGAAGCCACGGAAACCATGGCGGTAGGCAGGGTCATTATTCCACAGGCGGTACAGTGACCACAACCGGGCTGGAGATTGATATCTCCAGCCCGGTGGCTGTTACCGCCGTGGCCGTCGGTGTGGTACATTGGCCGTTTGGCTTCAGCCAAACCACCAATGTCATAATATGGTGGAAAGTACCTCCAGCCTGTTGGCAGTACTTTACACCATGTTACCACGACCGCCAGGGTCATAATGAGGGCCTAAATGAGCACAGCACATGTTCACATCTTGACTAGCCATTCTGCCACTAGGGCATTTCCCTAGTGGATCCAGTCAAGTGAGCTATCTTCACAGCTGGATGGGCTGCCATGACCCAACTATAAAATCACCCATGGCACTCTATTCTAGTTGCAACTTTTTTTTAGTGGGGCAGATTTGAATATTTTTGCCCAAGCTGATATTTTTTTCCAGCCCATCCCCGAAAACTGTTCTACACTGGTGTGTCTGCCTGGGAACATAGGTTTTGGATTGAATCAATGTTAGGATGTAGTATTTATGTTCATGCTCATGTTGAACGCTCTCTAGGATTCACTTTCCTTCTTCTTTTCTTAGGTTGATGTCACAGACTGCAGCTATGGAATCCAAAAATCTGAGTACTGTGACTGTGTTCATACTTGAAGGATTCACCACAAGCCCAGACCTGCAAGTTTTGCTCTTTCTTCTTTTCTTAGCAATATACGCCCTCACCCTGTTCATAAATATCATCATCCTCATCATCATTTATGCTGATGCTCGACTTCATAAACCAATGTACTTCTTCCTTGGCTCCCTGTCTTTCCTTGATCTTGGTTATGCCTCTTCCACCTCCCCAAAGATGTTGGTTGATTTTGTCATTGAGAAGAAGACCATTACTTTCCTAGGGTGCGTTGCACAAATCTTCATCTTTGTAGGGTTTGGGAGCACAGAGTTCTTTCTGTTGGCAGTAATGGCATTTGACAGATATGTAGCTATTTGCAAACCATTAATGTATACAGTCACCATGAAAAGCAGTGCCTGCATGCAGCTAATATCTGGGTCTTTTGTATGTGGGTTCATTCATTCACTGATTACTGCAGGAGGCCTCTTTCAGTTATCTTTTTGTGGACCCAATAAAATTGACCACTTTGCTTGTGATTTGCCAGCTTTTCTGAAACTTTCATGCTCAAGCATCACCATCAATGAGCTGATTCTCTCAACACTGACCACACCAATGATGGGGGGTTCACTTTTTGTCGTCCTTGTCTCCTACACCTACATTGTCATTGCTATCACAAGGATCCACACTGTGGAAGGGAGGCATCGGGCTTGTTCCACCTGTGCCTCGCACTTCATCTGTGTCTTGATGTTCTATGGCACTGTTCTTTTTATCTATCTACGACCAAATTCAAGTTATTCAGCAAAAAAGGACAATGTGGTTTCCGTTTTCTATATGTTTTTCACTCCAATGCTGAATCCCCTGATCTACAGCTTGAGAAACAAGGAGGTGAAAGAGACAGTGAAGTATCTATTGTGTAGAAAAAAGATCTCCTAGAGCTTATTTTTTTCAAAGCCTATAATTCTAGTATACAATCGGATAGGGACTACAGATGAAAGGGGCTCAGAGCATGAACTTGGTGGTAACGTTTGCATAACAACATTTTAGAATAAGACCACCACATTTTTGTAGGTAAGAATGAGGAGGCAAAACAATAAATATATTGAGACTAATAGTATACAGTGGCATAAAGCAGCAACATCGATGTAGCAAATCTAGTTCACATTAGACACTTGAGAAGTTCACATACACAGACCTAAAAAATGAGCTTAATGAACATTATAGCTATAATAAGGTCCACCAGAATCACAAGGCAAGAGAGGACCACATTATGTGGCTAAGTTGAGTAAATTATGCAGCAAGAAAAGGCAAAATATACAGCATAATGCGACACATTTTGTAATAGTATTACTTCATTATTTTGACATTTTTAGGGTCGAGCCTGCATTGCATGCGCTCGCGCATGCGTATCGCAGCGAGACTCTTTTGTATTTAGAAAAGGGCTCGGAGTCCTGTCAACTTCACGTCAGTGTTTTTTATTGGTTCGTGGGCTTGCCTAATAAAATCTGCTTGCTTTCATTAGTCGAAGGCAGGCATAACTCATTCCTTTTCCGGTGGCTAGCCCTCCTCGAGCACAGCGACCAAGTACAGAAAATATGAGAGGCTCGCTGTTTTCCATCGGGCTCGTGGACTTCTTTTTCTCTAATTTACGAGCGTGATCTCGCTTGGCAGAAGTCGAGTACTTTACATAGTTAAATTCACTTTTTCGGGTTATGTACATAAATGCACTTTTGCCCGATAGGTGAAAAGTCAGGTTAGGAGTTTACAACGCGATCAGCTCTAACATGAGCAAACGCGAGACCCGTTGCATTGTAAATGCTTGGTATATTCTGTCATCATAGCTATGGTGAATTATTAACTTTTGGTGCGCACTCTTGCAAAACATTGCAGTGATACATTTGAGTTGTACCGTTCGCAGGATTCGAGAGAGCAGATGAGACGACTGCCGACGTGGCCTGTTACTGCAACAGTTGAGCATCCGTCTCTTGCCCGGCGGTGGTGTTTATTTAGGTCTTTGCGAAGTATCACTGTGGTGCTAATTAGCATAATGCGAATAAATGTTGTGTCATTAGCTTTGTTTCTTTTTCCTGTGGTAATAACAATAAATTTAATTTCTATAGTGCTTCCTCCTGCCGCTGGACATTTCTAAGCACTTTAAAGAGCACATGTTAATGTTACCGGTTGATTTCAGAGACTGGACTGGTCTTGTCTTCGATCTACATCCGTCTTCAAAAATGCTTAAACTTTTAATCTATATTTTAAAGAACTGCCCAACATAGACCTCCTTGGTAGGGATGGGGAGTGGCGTAACGTAAGGTGGGACAGGCTGACATACTGACGCAGAAGGCCTGGGCGTAGGTGAGCTGCCAGGTGTTGCCTCTGATGACAGCCCTCTGACGTAATAATATATTGTCTGCATAGCAAATATGCTTAAGATGATGAAGACCCCCAATGGCTCTGTGTGTCCATTGAACAGAATACATGCAAAGATAGTGCCTCGTGGCACCGAAAATGTTGTAGGTCCAGGATCCGTCTCAGACTGCAAAGGAAATTATGGATATACTCACATTATATCGTGTGTCAAAAAAATCTCTTATTATACTGAATGTCCCATCTTGGGCTAAATGGTTATTATACTTTTAGAACTTCAACAAACCATATTTGAAAAAATCATGTACCTGTTTCATAAATATTGTATAAACTATTGGAATAGTCAGTTGAAAAATGCACTTGCCACTGCAAAATCCAAGATTAGAGACAATAAAAATTGTCAACAAACTGGCCATCTGTGAAAATAATGAAGCCCTCGTTACAGTAGAGTTGTGCACAGCTTTTGTTTTTTACACTTTTTTCAGTCCTCCATTATTGCCCTTCGCAAAGCCTGTGAAATTTGCTATCTCACCTTCAACTTGTGCAATGTTCTACCCACATAGCAGATACTTTTCACTGAGAAACAGAGTGTGAGATAGATTTCACTCTACTCAAACTCAGTCATGCTGCAAAATGAGTGGAAACTCTGTTTTTGCAAGTTTACCTTCTCCAGAGCTTCTCTTTGAAATTAGCATTATCTAGGGGAAAAACATTATTTTTTGCAAAGTGTATCTTATGCAGAACATTTTTGGAGGTTTAAATAAGGTTAAATCTACAGTATAAACTGTTGCAAAGCCAGAACTTTCAGGCAGATGTAGCAAAGTAAAAAAAAAAAAATATGAAAATTCACTAAGTTGCAAAGTTTTCCATTGCTTTTCACATATATTTTTTGGGGGAAATAGAATTTGGCTTACCACTACTTTATATATAGCATGCCCTTTTAAGTGGTACGATTTATGACGTTGGACCTGCCTTCACTGCACATATCTAAAGTATGTCTTGTAAAAATTACCCATGGAATGAGAGATGGGAGCGGTGAATACACAGATGTTTTTCATGAAGGGGGTCTGGGCGGCTAGTGCTATTTGAAAGTGGTTGGGTGCAAAATTGGGTCTAAGTGTTACGTTCCAAGTGTGCGAAATGCCCAAGTCCAACCAACATAAAGGGTGTTTGGGGAGGTTCTTTTCCCCGAGGAAAGTTTAAAGAAAACAGTGGCAAATGGTAAATTTTTAAGCAAATCTGAGAAACTAAGAAAGTTTATAAAGGTATTGTGAATGTGTAGTGTTGAAATATTTAAACATTTCGAAAAGTGCCCTATGTCTTACTTCTTTAAGTACTTTCAACAGTTACTGTAATGAGCCACTTGTACAATTGGACATAAGCACTATGGAAATTTAACTATGAAATGGTGGTACGTAAGTAAAATAACCAAACTGTTTTACTGCCAGACCGCCGTAGTGCAAAATCTGCTGTTGAGAGCAGATGCACCCCTGCCAAGAATAATTAACAATTATCAATTAACAATTAAAAATTCACAAACACAACTTCAATTGCTTCAAATGTGGAATCCACCTAAAATTCAGACCAGTTTTTAGGGTCGAGCGCGCAAAGTGCTCTGTCCCTGTTGCAATCTCTCTGTGGGCTTTTAACCACAGCAATGTCACGCCCATCAGTTTGGTTGGCTCGTGGGCTTCCTTTTTAAAATTCACTTGATCTAATTAGTGAAAGACATGCACACAGTGTTCAGACTGCCTCAAGCGCAGCGGGCAAGTACTGAAAACATGCGAGGCTCCATATTTTCGGTATGGTTTCAGGACTACCTTTTCCTCTTTATTTCATAGGCAGCGCGATCTCGCTGGGCAGTAGTTGAGCGATTTGCATGACATTGTCCTGGTTACATGGATAATTGCACTTTTGCCAGTTACATGGATAATTGCACTTTTGCCTATACATTTCACTGCAAGCAAGCTTTTGTTTCCTTTTGTGTGTCTACTTTGCGCTCATGGTGGCCGTCGGCTCGCTTATGTGAAACTGTTTTACTTTTCATTTTCAGTTTATCTGGCAAGAAAAGTCCAGTTACGAGTTTACAATGCCAATAGCTTTCACTCAAGCAAACGCGAGACCCATTGCATTGCAAATGCTTGTTTAATTTGGTAACACTGCCTTGGCATCGGTTGTACCTCCTTAGTACCAGTTAAATGTTTTTGTTAAAATCTGCAGATTATGGGGTAGATGATGGATTATGTGGCAAAAGCAGGGAGTCTTAACTATGTGAAAATCGCCATGGCTGCACAATCGCATAATTCCAGTGGCCTTGGCTATCATTCAAAATGGCAGAATAGCATTAAATGTATGTCTGAAATATGAACCTCCAACTTATTTCACCCATATTTCTGAACTAAGTAAATTATCTACTGCTAGAAACTGGGCT
Source organism: Pleurodeles waltl (assembly GCF_031143425.1). Classification (NCBI taxonomy): domain Eukaryota; kingdom Metazoa; phylum Chordata; class Amphibia; order Caudata; family Salamandridae; genus Pleurodeles; species Pleurodeles waltl. The sequence continues at coordinate 84,667,704 of NC_090442.1, read as the reverse complement.
CTTCTCAGATGCCCCCTGTAGAGTGACAAATCTGACTCTTCAAGTAGAAAAGTGGATTATCGAATAGAGAGAAGTTCAGAGAACGGAAACCCATGACCGCCCTTCTTACATCACCCGTGCTCTCTGAAAACGGCAGTTACTTCGTGAAAATCCCCAGGACAGAACAAGCAGAGCATAAGTGTGACATTAAAAATACACATTCTTTGTCTCGTAACACCCAGGACAAAGCAAGCCTAACCTAAGTGTGACATTAAAATTAAACATTCTTAGCCTTGTGTATAATAAAGGACAGTAAACATAAAAGAAGACTGAGCTATGTGCATGCAACATCATCCTATCCTTTCCAATAAAAATAGGAACTCAGCATTAAGTTTGACCTAGATGAAAAAAATTAAATTAAAACATTTCAAACCAGAAGTTACTTGAACATTATTATAGCAAATAATAATCTTTGAATTTAAGGGGTAATGAAACATTCCTAGCAGATCTCTCTGATCCTAGATATCCTTGAATAGCAGTCTGAGTGATTTGATGTGGTGAAGTCCCCTGTGGATGTGAAGTCACCAGAAGATTCATCATCATGTCTATTAATATTTGAGTTGTCAGCCTCATTACACATAGATTCATCATTTTCAGGGTGTTGGTAACCTTTTTGCTGGTAAACATCCCACCAACAACTTTCCATAACTTTGAGATGTTCAATATTTTTGGTTTTAACAACACATATTTTTTTGTTTGTTCTTGAGATATTTTCACTTAACGTCTTCTGCTCCACCACTATTTCCCTCTAAAAGTAAAGCACCTTTTGACACTTGTATTAACACATCTAAGAATTGTGTTTATTATTGAAATATTGTGTGATAGCATACTGTTTGCCAAATGCCTTACTTCTTATATCATCCAAATCAACTTGCTTCTCCCAACTCATAGTTATGTCCTTGATCCAATCTGGACATAATGTGCATCTGGGCACCCTGTTACACAATAATTTAAAGGGAGACACACCTGTAGTGCTATGAGGTGTAGTTTGATAGCTCCATACTTTTTTCCTGAGAAATTTCTCTGCTTATGACTCTGAAGGTAAAGTTGTCTGTAGCCCTTCTTTCAAAAACTTTTAGGCCATTTTAGGTGGGAGAATATAACGCAACTTGTAGAGGTTTGATACTCAAGTACTCCAAAAATGTTGTCATTTGATAAGACTTGAAATGGGTGTCGTTATCAGTTACAATCTCATTGGGTGGGCCTTCAATAAGGAAAACATTTTGCAAAAATGTGTAGACAGATGCAGTGTCAGGTGTGTTAACAAAGTTAAAATAAATCCATTTAGAGAAATAGTCCACCAAAACTATTAAGTACTTCTTGTTACTAGGTAGTAACTCAAAAAGGCCAGCAAAGTCAAATGAAAATTTGGTCCATGGTGCATCTGGTAATGGGGCTATGTGCAAATTGTTTTCATAAGTTCCCCAATGCTTATCTGACACTAAGCATGTATTGCACTCCAACACCAATCTGTTCACATGTGCATCCATGCCAGGCCACCAATAGTGCTGTTTTAAAATCAGAACTGTAGCCATGGTGCCTAAATGACCTCCATGGGCATTTAAATTCAATATTTATCAGTTTAATGGGAGGGACCAACAAGTCGTGACGAAGAAAAAACCCTTCAAATAAAGAAGGATCATCAGCATCTTGAGCAAATATTTTCGGAACCTGTTTTTAAATTCCTTCCTTAGGCCACCCACTTTTAACAAAGTTAATTACTTTTAGTAAGATGTGATCTTGAGTGAGAGCATCCATCCAATCTTTTCTAGATAGAATATTGTGTCCTTCAAGCAAATCTCCAACTAGAGCCACAAAACAATGAACATCATCTTCATGAAAATTCAAACTTACATCTACCAATGGCATCCAAGACAGGAAATCAGCTCTAGAATTTCCCACCCTCCAGATAAATATTCTATAGAGAAATTACATTCTTACAGTTTAGATAGGATGCATACCATTCTGGCCGAAGCTTTTCCTGTGCCGTTACCATTCAGTAAGTGTATAAGGCGTCTATGTTCAGTAAATCTTTCAAACTAGGTGTAACACAAATATTTTAAAACTTTTCAACAGCCCATGAACAGGCCAGAGCCTCTCTTTCTACGGTGCTGTAGTAAAGTTCAGAATGACTGAGGGAGCGTGAGGCAAATGCAAACATGTGTCCTTTCTTTCTAACCCATTGTGATAGAACAGCTTTCAACCCTGATTGGTTAGCGTCCACAATCAAAAAACATGGCATCCCAGCTGTGAAAGCAGATAAAATGGGAGCTGAGGTAAGGAGAGATTTAATTTTAAGAAATGCCTCATTTGTCTTACTGGACCATTCAAAGTTTTGCCCTTTTTTAAATAATTCCCTTATTGGTTGTACATCCAAGACATCTCCATGTTTGGAACATGAATAGTATTTACATAAGCCCAAAATGTAATGTAAAGTGTTTTTGTTGGGTGGTAGATTGGTGTTGTGAATTGCAGCTACAAATGACATTTTAGGTTTAATATCCTGATCAGAGATATTGTGACCTAGGTAGTCCAATTGATTACCCATTAATTTAGATTTGTCCTTCCTAAGGGTAATACCTGCATCTTCAAATGCATGCTAAATCTTTTCTAAGATCATATTCTGTTCTCTGAAAGTTTAAACAAAACCAAGTAAGTCATCTTGAAATACCTGCACTCCTGGAATGTCCCTCAGAACAGTAGCCATTAATTTTTCAAATACACTTGCAGCAAAGGCACATCCAAATGGCAAGCACAAACATTTTTAGGCTACAGAGTGATGAAGGTCATAAGGTCCTGGCTCTCCACAGCATTTTTGGATGATACAATGATACGATGATCTGATGTAAAGTATGGAGAAAACTTTGGATTCCTCCAGGTTAGCTAACAATTCTTGAAGTTTTGGTAATGGATGACAATTTGTTTACGATGTTCTTATTGAGAGTGCGAAAATCAACACATATGTGCAATTCACCTTTTTTTCTTTTGACTATCACTATTGGACTGACCCATTGAGAAGAGTCAGTTTCTTTGATCACACCCTCTTTAACCAATGTGTCTAATACATTCTTGAGATCAGATCTGACGCTTAACGGCACAGATCTGGCCTTGTGTGCAATAGGAGTAGCACCCTCTTTAAGTTTGATTAAATGCTCAAATTTCTTACCGTTACCTATTTTGTCACTGTAACGTTATGAAACTTATTAACAACATCCTCTAGGTTGATATCCTCCACATTTTCTGTGAAGGAGATACAATTGTCAGCCAGCACAATAGGATGTTCCATTCCAAGTATTAACATAACCCTGAGTCTGGATTGGTCCTGCCATCCAATAATATTCCTTCCTTCCATGGCAACACATATTGTTGTAATAATTTGCCTTCCCAAACAGCAAAGACTATAAATGAAGTACCCCATCATGCTGATACCTTGTCCCCTAAAAAGCTTTTGGGTGCATATCTGTCTCTGTTAATAAGGTTGCATTCCATCTTTACTTGAAAAGAATGTCTGTTATGATGGTGATGGGTGCACCAGAGTCCACCATCATGTTGAGCGATGATTCTTGCCTAATGATTGCTTTGCACCAAGGATTTTTCACCATTTTAGATCCCTTGTAATCTGTGGAAACAATGAGAACCAACTTGGACATGGCTTCTGAGTACTGATCAGAATCTACATCAACAGCGCTGATTCTAACTGGATTCATGGCGCTCCTGCACACTGATTGAAAATGTCCAACTTTTCTGCATTTATTGCAAGGTTTGTTAGCCGCCGGAAAACTTGAGCTATTTCCAAAATGAGACCTGGAGCAACATATGCAACATATGTTGGTATTCTTCTTGGAAGGCACATGGCCACTTCTCTTTTTAATGGCAACAACTCCTAAGGTCTCATGATCATCAATTGCATTTATTTCTGAGCTACCAATTGTTATCGTCTCTGAAGACATCATTTTTGTTGAAATAATTGGCCTTTTAAGGCATTTGGCGGTTTTGGTAACCTCTTAAAGAGTGGGGTCCCTACAGCTCAGCAATTTCTATTGGATCTTTTTGGGTGCAACTATACACAAATTGGTCTCTGATATAATAGGTTTGCCAGGTTTTGGAAGAAAGGGATTAATTTGAAGTAATTGATAATTAGCAGCCCTAGTGAGTAAAATAATGTTCTACAGCAACAAATGTAAATGTTAACAATAAAAACGAACTAGCTAGCAAGTACATAAATAATATAATAACATACTGTCATTAAATATAGTAATTTCTGGAATACCTCAGATAAGGTGTGCCTGTCATTGATTTTAAATGTGAGGAAATAGGCACAAAATCCCTGTAGAGTTATGTGCCTATCATTGATTTCACTGGTCATTCAGTTGATTCAAGTATAATTCTTTACAGATATGGCAATCAGCAACGTGCTGCGCGATGACAAGTGGTGTGACAGGCAAAAGAAGCATTAGTAAACAGAGCATATTGTGGTATGTGCTTGCCAGTGCGAGCATGCTTCCAGTAACAATGGTGGTTGAGTTGGTGCATGCCTGTGCAAGTGTGACTCAAGCGCACAAGAGCGCACATGCAAGCTCATGCGTACCAGAACTTCATCAGTGGGACAAGAGCTTTTCCTGCGGCTCTTTACTGGTACCAAAAATGCTAATTCTCCAAGCCTCCTCAGCCTCTGAATGTAGGCTGCTAGTGGCACTAGTATGTGCCAGCAGTTTTGTTGGTGCAGAGGAAACAGAGGCAGAGATGGATCGTCAAGCGTAATTTCAATTTCCTGTGGTTGGTGAGCTTCAGACCGGTAGCTGCTCGTCCCCAATATGTAGAGTGACAAATCCGAGTCTTCAAATATGTAGAAAAGTGGTTTATTAAATATAGAGAAGTACAGAGCAAGGAAACTCGTGACCACTCTTTTGCATCCCCGAATGCTCTCTGGAAACGGCAGGTAGTTCCACAGAACACCCAGGACAAAGCAAGCCTAACCTAAGTGTGACATCATTAAAACTAAACATTCTTAGCCTTGTGTATAATAAAGGACAGTAAACATAAAAGAAGCCTACGCTATGTGCATAAAACACCCCCACCGCTTTTCTGCTTGCCCACTGATGCTGTTGTTTCTGATCTGACAAGCACACTGATTCCTGTTAATCAGACATCAGTGCCAGTGCTCTTTCTCTTAAATGATACTTTGATTTGGTAAACCCAATTGGAAAGGATTTTACCACTGCTGTAAGGCCCTAGTTAATGGTACCAATGGTACCTAGGGCATGGATGATAAAGGGGTCACAAGGGTTGCAACACTGATTGTGCCATCCTGCTTGACCCGAGTAAAAGCAAAGCCTGCAGAGCTGCCATGTCAGCCTGCACAAGCAGCTTGTCTGCTCGAGTCGATCTCTGCCTATACCAGGTGCAAGCAGTGTCCCTTCACTGCCAATAACATAGGTCAATCACCCCTAAGGCAGGCCTACTATATGCCCAGGAGGCAGGGTGCACTGTGTTATGAGTGAGGACATACATGCATGAGCATATATGGCTCTGTGATAGCATTTAAAACTTAATGCCACTCCAAGTGACAGGCGGTCCATAGGTTAACATGGGCTGGCACCCAGGAAAACTTTAGATAGCCAGCTCCATGATAGCCTGACTGATTCCCTCCATGTTTGGTGTCAAACACCATGCTTTTTCACCCTGGGCACAATTCTCGTGCCCAGGATTAGCTAGCATGTACCCTGGTAGTTTTCCTTAGAGGATGCCCAACAAGTTGCTAGATTTCTCTTTCCTTGGCAGGCTCCCCTGAGCCATTTGCTACCAAGACAAGGATCTGCCTTCCTGCTGGTAATGCTAGCACTTGCCCCAGGATGGAGACAAAGGACCTGGGCAGGTAGGAGGTCACACCACAGCCCTCTCAGGTTGGCTAGTGTTTACAGTAATCAAGGCAGTGAACCTCAAAGGCTTTCACTGCCCCTTGATATGTAATCCCTTGTCCCCCACTTGAGGACAAAGCCCTTACCACCCTGTCCAGGTGGGTAAATGATTTACTTAGGAGGTGTACACCTCCAAGTGGCTAGCCACACCTTTGGGATGGGCTCGGATATCTGTATAGCCAAGGAAAGGTTCTGCCATGTTGGCAAACCTTGGAATTAGAGGGATCTGGGTAGAAAAGTGATGCAGTCTCACCAGAAGGTATCACCTCAGGGGCAGACTAGCCGCAGGGACCAGTAGCCCATTGACCACTGTCCTTCACACCCTTGACACACCCTAAACTAGAATTTAGGGGGCTTCCCTGGCACCAGAACCTTAGTGTTGACTTTGAATCTGAGAGGAGGCGCAGAGAAGATGCCATCACCAACAACAGGACTTTGGACTCCATCGGAGCACAAAGAGAGGACACCTAAGTGCCCTGAGGAGACCATATACTGGAATTGTGTGTTCAATGCATGCCTGTGGCAAAAGCTCATTTCCCCCAGCAGGAGGGATGCTAGTGGATGCCAGAAACGGAATCAGACTCTCCTGACTGATGGAACCAGTCACATGCAACCTGCAGAAGAATTATAGTGCTGTGTCACAAGAAGTGCAACTCGTCAGGTCCCTCTGGGAGTTGTAGTGAGGCTCATACCAAGTTTTGAGCCACTACAGTACAATGAAGTACCCATAGATTTATTTTGCCACTGCCAAGGCTTGTTGGTCACCAGCCTAGTAACCAACCCATCCCCTGATGTCACCAACTCCAGAGCAAATCCCAGCAGTGGTGACCGTGGTCTTCAATAACCCCACTTCTAAGATCCTGCATCTTGAAGAAGGCGACTTTGACTTGGTGACAAAGCATCTTGACACGACCCTCCCGTAATTGACAGCTGCAAGCCCTCCTCTGCACCCTGAGCCACCAGACATGGTGGCAGAGTGCCAGCTGTGAAATCCAGGTCCTGGGACCCCAAAGGCCTCTACTCTATGAGGGTAGAGAGTAACTTCATCTCTAAGTGTGGTTTTGCAGTGTGCTGCATCTTTGATTGACATCACTCATGGTTACCGGTCTTTTCTAAGGACTGCAAGGCTAACTTTGCAGCTAGACTCCCTGGGCAAGGTAAATAGGTATTGTCTATAGAAAGTTGTTCTAGGGACCCCTCAGACCTTAACTTCAGGTGGGTTCCACGGAAGTCCCCCCCACAAGTGACCGATTGCACAATGTGCTTTCTCTCATTGACTTTAATGGTGTTTGTTTGGCAACTAAAAATGCATCTATTTTTAAATGCTTTAAAAATTCACAACTCTGGTTGTATATATTTGTTTGGGTGTCATCTCAATTACTTATTGTCCATGTTGGCCTCATGAAATGCTTTACACATGGTACTTTAGGTATCCCGTCTGTTCTTTGCCACTCTACCAGGACTAAGCTAAGGTTTACTGGTGTAAACTCAAGGTCCACTTCTGGATAAGTTGTTAGTATTATATGGTCAGACCCCACAGTGATAGCACATATATTGCCACCTTGCTACATTGGTGTTTCAGCAGTGAGGTTCTTGAACCTGTGTTTCACTTCATCATTGAAAGATAAGTATATTTTTGGATACACAATAAATCCTTAATTGCCTTTAGAACCAAAATGCTTTTTTTTTAGTTTTTTTTTTAAAACAAGTTTAATTGGAATTGCTAGGGCTCTGTGTTGCATCCTGATTCCAATAGGTTAAAAAACATTCTAAAAGTATTCAAAAGTAACTTGGCAGTTGGGTATCCTTGAATAGCAGTCTAAGCGATTTGATGTGGTGAAATGTTTTTTAAAAGTACCCAACTTCACAGAGAAACAGTGCATAATGAAGAATGTATTGAGGATCGATCAGCCTATTTTTCCATCCTCAAGATTAATAATCTTTGGGCCTTGTACAAGATTAGAGGCATTAGTGTCAGAGCGAGCAACTGCCAAAAAGAGAGGACCGTACAGAGGCCTTCACCACATATGAGGAAAACAAGCATAGAGAAGAGGTTTCCTCCTCAGAAGGAGAACCTGTAGAGGTGGAGAATGGAGCCCTGGCATTAGAAAGTGAAGAGGAAGGAGGTGAGGACAATGAATCTTTACCCTTCCCCAGTGGATAGTGACAGGAGTCACTCTCATAACTCTGCCCCCCATTGGTAGGATGGGTAGGATTCTTGAAAACAGGCTACAGAACCTCTCCCTAGAGGAGAAGAGTCTTGAACTTGAAGAGAGGAAACTAACCCAGAAGGAAAGAAGGGTTAGTCTGGGAATGCTTCCCAAGGATGGTGGCAGCAGAATAAATAAGGACAATGAGGGTTCTTTTGTCCCTATGGTCCCCAAGGGGCCATCCCCATGCACAGTGGAGGAAATTACATTGATAAATGGTTTTCAGCCTTTGAGAGATGGTGGGGAATGGAGAAGTTAGGTCACCAGAACTGGGGCTCTATATTTTGGGAGTTATTCCCAGATAAGGGCCACAATAGACTTCTGACCCTTCCTGAGGAAATGAAAGAGATCACAGAGGAGTACAGAGTCAAGTTTAAGGATACCCAAAAAGGACAGGCCACAACCTTGGTAGACTTTGTTGACTCCTCAATCAAGGCACTAGAACACTAGATACAAGGTAAAAAAGTAAATAATTATGAAGTGCTGTATAATCATCCGATAAAAGAGCACATCTTGGACAATTGTTATAAAGATAAATTGTGACAACATCCAGTTGATTCTGAATTGTCTTCTCCCAGAGAGCTGGGGAAGATAAATGGGTCAAGTCCAGGGTTACCCAGAACAAGGCCCATATTGGAGGTGACTCAAAGAAGGGTGCTCAGAGTTGTCAACAAGGGAAGGGAGGTAGCATAGACAAGAGTAAAAAGAACGAGTGCTCTCCAGGCCCAGAAAAAACTCTGAGGAGGGTGGGCCCGAAACTCTTCCCAGTCGAAAGGAAATGTGTATCAGGGTCAAAACTGGGATCCTCAGAAGTCTGAGACATGCTTTGACTGTCAGCAGGCAGGGCACAAGCGAGGTGACCTAGTCTCTTCACAGAGCGTGGTTAGCACTGGGCTGTCTACTATAGCCATAGGAGAGGACACCTCAGATAAGGAGGTCCTCATACCATTCAACTTGGAGAAGGGTCTAGGTGGTGAGATGGTGATCCCTGAGGTTGGTAGCAGAAACTTCCACTCCATTCAGGTGAATGGTATCCCTGCTATTGGCCTAAGAGACACATGTGCCAGTCACACCACAGTGGGTGACAGGTTGGTGTCCTTACAGCAGTTTGTGGAAGGAGAAACCAGAAAGGTAAGGGTGACCCTGGGGAGGCCAAAGAGAGACCTGTAGTAATAGTGCCCCCAGAGAGGGAGGGTACTCTTAGTTGGCACAAGGTGGTGGTCAGTTCTGGCCATTTCCTCGAATTTCCTTCTTGGTAATGACCTACCAGAGGTTGGTCAGAACCCAAGTGGGGTGGTTGCCTAGAGCACCCCCAACCCAAAAATCCTGGGGATCCAGTCCCTGTAGTTAGGAGACAATGGCCCCAAAAGAAAGAGAAAAGAAAAAGGAATGGAAGCCACTCTTACCTGGAGTTACAGTGAGCCAAGTGTCTTCTAGCCCAGTAAGGGTAGAACCCAAAGTTTGCCCAGGTAAGGCTTCACCTGTCCCAAAAGATGTCCTGAATAGTCAGGCAGCTGTCGCCACAGGATGTCCCCCCTATACTGACAGAAGGGAGAGTGGAAGAAGCGTGCCTACCACAAGATGCGGTGAACTCTAAACAGCATGAGAGGTTCCAAGAACTCACTGTCACCCCTTCAGCAGCTTAACCCATTGTCAGTGGAGAGCTTAGGTGTGGTTCTGGACTCTGACAGCTGTCAGTAGCCTCTGCTCATTGCTAGGCTTCATGGCAGCACTGACCTTGGCATTAGGCCCAGGCACAGAAATATGTTCCAGCAGCCGAGTTCGCGAAATTCGGGCACTTTGTGCTATACGGAGTTCCTGAATTCCACAATTTGGTGCGGAGCGGAGTTCATTCATGCTCATGAGGTTGTGTTTTTGCACTCTCTTGTGAGCGCCACAATACTCTTGGGCGGCTGGCGAGCAAGTGTAGGACTTTGCGTTTGATTGTGCTGTTTTCAGCTAGCGAACATGACTTCCTATTTACTCGCACTGCCAAAACAGTCCCATTCATGAGTGTGAATGCACCGGGAGCAGATTTTCTACTCCAGATACATCAAAATATGGGCAACAAGTGTTTTCTGGGTATATCTTGTTCTCCAAAGGACCCTTCATGTTGTTTTTTAGATTGAGAAGCTTTTTTTTCAAACAGGAATTAAGTGCCCCAGAGACTCCAACTTCCTGTTCCTGTCCTGCAGGCTCCTTTCAGTGATGTTTTTCATATACTGGTCCCTTTTCACTTGAAATTTGAGGAGGGAGGGTCACTCTCTTAATCTCCTGGGTATTCCTATGGGTTTAAGTTCTTTGTTTTTGTGAAATCACACAAGTAAGTTAAAAAAACTATTGAATAAGGATGTTGTCTGTTTGCTTGGTCATGCACCAGTATTTCTTTGTAATTTAACTTGATTTAAAAAAATCATAGTGGTGGGAGCCTGGAACTTAAGTATGTGCCTAGTTATTGTTTACTTTGAATTTCATTGATATTTAATCTTTTGTAAAGGAAAATTGTTGCACAGCTCAGTACCTGTCCTTTTCTACATGTTTATAACATTTACAATATGATTTGACTATGTGGCCTAGATTTCCAAAGGGCCACAGAGCCAGTAGGCTCAGTACTAGTAGTCATCAGTGCATTAAATAAATATTTCAGTGGTATGTTTTTAAAACTTAATTTAGGGCAAGGATGGCATTGGATAAAAATAAAAATGTTGGTTATTTTTGGCATGTTTTTGTATATGATGTGTGGTAATATTTTATGGCTTTGGAGTATGTGTACACTCTTGTGAAATTTTTATAGCTCAGTTAATTTTCATGTTTTGCATTGCTGAATTAATGTTAGTGTTTTCCTCAGTGTTACCACCATACCTCCTTATGGCCATAGTGTGTGTGAAATTAGGTATGGAAACTTTATTATTATTTTGTCCCCCAATATTGTTGTAATGGTATTCAGTACCATCAAGATATGGGACTCGATATTCCTAGTGTAAAGCTTTTGTGAGGTATAAGGATTTTAACGCAAACCATACATGTTATTTCTTTGCCATATGCTGATTCAATGTTTAATAAGAATAATCTTCCATTATGATACTCTACTGGGTTCTAGATCCAACGGGAACATAATCTAATTTTCAAAGACATTAAACAGCTTTCTTGGCCCTTGCATAGGACACTAGAGCCTTTCTCTGCTTAGATACAGGCATACTTAGATTAATTTCTAGGAATCTAATTCATCACTCATGCAGTGTGTTAGTGAAGTCTGACTCATAACATTTATGGAATTATCTATCGCTAATAAACATGCTAATCAAATGAAAATCACATGATGGACTTTTATTGGAGATTTATTGTTGACAACATTATTAGTGTATTCTGAGCAGTGTCACAATTTACGGGAAACATCCTGAACAACTAGTTCTAAACCACTACTTGCCTGAACCACTACTGCTAAACAACTAAAAAGTCTCTACAACTAAGTACTGAACAACTACTGTCTAAACAACAATTGTACCTGAATAACAATTGCCTGAACAACTAATTTTAAGGTAAAGTTTTCCTTTTGGTTTTTATGGTTTATTAGTTGTTTAGAATATATATATATATTAGTTGTTCAGGCAATTGTTATTCAGACACAATAGTTGTTCAGACAGTAGTTGTTCAGTACTTAGTTGTAGAGACTTTTTAGTTGTTTAGCAGTAGTGGTTTAGGCTATAGTTGATTAGGACCTAGTTGTTCTGTCACATATTCACAATTTACAAGGTTTCCAGTTTCATGTTTCATCTTAAATTGAAAATTTAGCTTGAGTACAATATTCCTCCTTTCACTTTTAGGGCTTAGTCATCTTGCAATCCATTATTATTCAAACTTTACATGGTTCCCTTTCTTCCTATATTTAGTGGTTCCATCTGTCTCTGTTCAAGTATGAGGGTAGTACCTTGATTATTTTCAAGTTTGACGGAGAATCTATGCTGAGGTCTGGAAACATGCAGGACTGCTCCCAAAGGGTTGAGCTGTGAATGAATCAATTTAAACAAAATATGGTTTTCCTTTTAGATCGTCCTGTCCAGATCCTCCCTTTTTTGACCTGTAAACTTTGAAAAGAATCCTACACCAATGCACTGTGTACAAAATAATCTAGGTGTCAAATTTGACTCTTCACTAACCATGTCAGATCAGAGTAACTCTGTTGTAAGCCCATGTCTGTTTTAGCTATGATTACTGAGGCAGGGTGTACACTCTCAAATTCATAAAGTTTGAATCTTAAATGCATGTATTCCAGCCAGATTGCACTACTGCACTGCCTTTTATCCGGACACGGCAGCAAAGTCAGGGAGGACCTGGACTGGCAGTTCGGGCAGTTCTGGCTTTACTGTTCCTATAGGGAGCAGGATCAAGACTAATTAGCATATGGCTGGGTCCAAACTAGGGTGGCATGGTGAGCAAAAGAATGATGGGTTAAACCCAGATCTGTGGTTGAAACCTTTTGCACTCCGTCCATTACCCTTTTGTGTTGCTAACAATGAAATAAGCTTAACCAGTAATAAATTCAGCAACAAGATTCATTCTCAACCAAAAAAGGTCTGATTTATCCCTCCTGCTTTAAACCAGCTCCATTGGCTTTCAGTAAAGTCCAGTAAAGCAAAGAGTTGTATTCAAATCTCACTGATTAGTACACACAACTCTATCTGTACACCACAAACATCCTCTCTTTAATTGTTCATATAAAGCAACACTGCTTAAGGTCTGAATTGCCCTTCTTGGTTCCTAAGGTCTGCTAAGTTATTCTGTAAGGTTTAGCTCTCTCTGTGACAGCACTCAAACTTGAGAACTATTTATGTTTTTTGTTGTTTTCTCAACTTTCCCTGTTGGAATTTAGGAAATCACATTTCTATCATTTTAGGATTTATGGGAATTTTTCAAGATTTATTTTATTGTAATCACAATAACTGGGGTCCAGGTGGCTCCATGATGACACTGGACTTACTTTCATTTCAGGTATGCTTTAATGTTGCTGGTCTCAAAATTCAACCTTTGGCAGAATGGTTTCACCAAGTTTGTTTCGACTAAGATGATAGTCTTTTTCAGGTCCATAGAACGCTCTCTTACAAACCTACATTTCTGTTTACTTCCTTGGTCAGATAACGCCTGCATTATTGATCATGATGGGCATTTCAAAGTAAAAGTGTTCCACAGTAGGAAATTTCAGTTTCTAGAATACTAGAAGTGGGGATGAATACACAAACAAGGCAGTGGTTTATAATTTGGGGGGAGGAGGTGTAGGAGACTGGCCTGGCTTGTAGTGGGTACCAGAGGTACTTACACCTTGTGCCAGGTCCAGTTATCCCTTATTAGTGTAGAAGATGTGTTTCTAGCAGCTTGGACTGATAGAAGGTAGCTATGGCGAAGCAGCTTAGGCTGAACTAGGAGACATGTAAAGCTCCTACTATACCACTGGTGTCATATGCACAATATCATAAGAAAACACAATACACAGATATACTAAAAATAAAGGTACTTTATTTTTATGACAATATGCCAAAAGTATCTCAGTGAGTACCCTCAGTTTGAGGATGAGAAATATACACAAGATATATGTACACAATACCAAAATTATGCAGTAATAGCAAAAGGAAGTAATGCAAGCAGTGTAAAGTTACAATAGATTGCAATAGGAGCACATAGGTATAGGGGCAACACAAACCATATACTCCAAAAGTGGAATGCGAACCACAAATGGACCCCAAACCTATGTGAGCTTGTAGGGGGTCACTGGGACTGTAAGAAAACAGTGAGGGTTAGGCGTCCTGAGCAGTCAGCAGTCGATCCTTTGGCAGAAGGTGAAGAGGGAGATGCAGAGGAACTCTGGTGAGCTCTTGCATTCGTTATCTGAAGAATTCCCCAAAGCAGAGACCCTAAATAGCCAGAAAATGAGGTTTGGCTACCTAGGAAGGAGGATTGGCTACTAACAGAGGTAAGAGCCTATCAGAAGGAGTCTTTGACGTCACCTGCTGGCCCTGACCACTCAGAGCAGTCCAGTGTGCCAGCACACCTCTGAATCCAAGATGGCAGAGGTCTGGGGCACGCTGGAGGAGCTCTGGGCACCTCCCCTGGGAGGTGCAGGTCAGGGGAGGGGTCACTCCCCTTTCCTTTGTCCAGTTTCGCGCCAGAGCAGGGCTGGGGGATTCCTGAACCGGTGTAGACTGGCTTATGCAGAGATGGGCACCATCTGTGCCCATCAAAGTATTTCCAGACGCTGGGGGAGGCTACTGCTCCCCAGCCCTGACACCTATTTCCAAAGGGAGAGGGTGTAACACCCTCTCTCAGAGGAAGTCCTTTGTTCTGCCTTCCTGGGCCAGGGATGCCTGGACCCCAGGAGGGCAGAAACCTGTCTGAGGGGTTGGCAGCAGCAGCAGCTGCAGTGGAAACCCCGGAAAGGCAGTTTGGCAGTAACCAGGTTCTGTGCTAGAGACCCGGGGGATCATGGAATTGTCTCCCCAATGCCGGAATGGCATTGGGATGACAATTCCATGATCTTAGACATGTTACATGGCCTTTTACGGAGTTACCATTGTGACGCTATACATAGGTAGTGACCTATGTATAGTGCACGTGTGTAATGGTGTCCCCCACTCACAAAGTCTGGGGAATTTGCCCTGAACAATGTGGGGGCACCTTGGCTAGTGCCAGGGTGCCCACACACTAAGTAACTTTGCACCCAACCTTTACCAGGTGAAGGTTAGACATATAGGTGACTTATAAGTTACTTAAGTGCAGTGGTAAATGGCTGTGAAATAACGTGGACGTTATTTCACTCAGGCTGCACTGGCAGGCCTGTGTAAGAATTGTCAGATCTCCCTATGGGTGGTAAAAGAAATGCTGCAGCCCATAGGGATCTCCTGGAACCCCAATACCCTGGGTACCTCAGTACCATATACTAGGGAATTATATGGGTGTTCCAGTATGCCAATGTGAATTGGTGAAATTGGTCACTAGCCTGTTAGTGACAATTTGGAAAGCAGAGAGAGCATAACCCCTGAGGTTCTGGTTAGCAGAGCCGCAGTGAGACTGTTAGTCATCACACAGGGAACACATACAGGGCACATACTTATGAGCACTGTGGCCCTGCCTGGCAGGGTCCCAGTGACACAGACTAAAACAACATATATACAGTGAAATATGGGGGTAACATGCCAGGCAAGATGGTATTTTCCTACAGGAGGTGACACAGAACACAAAAAAACTACAGTCTAAAAATGTAATTGACACAGAACACATAAAAACTGCAATCTAAAAAAATAATTAACTTTTTATAACATTTATGATTAAAATTAAAATTATGGCATGATGGGTTATTTTGGTGACACAAATACCAAAAATACCTTACAGGCTATACTTCCTTAGTAGGTAAGTAATACACAAATTATATACACTAGTATGCAGAAATAGGCATAAAAACAGTTAGACAACAGTGTGATTAGTGATCATCACAATAGAGAGAAATAGCCCTAGGGGGAGGACAAACCATGTAATAAAAAAGTAGAATGCAAGAGTCGGTCCCCAACCTACGTA
Source organism: Pleurodeles waltl (assembly GCF_031143425.1). Classification (NCBI taxonomy): domain Eukaryota; kingdom Metazoa; phylum Chordata; class Amphibia; order Caudata; family Salamandridae; genus Pleurodeles; species Pleurodeles waltl. The sequence continues at coordinate 84,651,974 of NC_090442.1, read as the reverse complement.
AGTGGAGTGTATAGAGGGGAGCTGGGCATACTAGGAAAGCCCAAAGTTAAGTACCACAAGACTCCCCAGCGACCAGGAAAGCTGGAGTAAATCACTTTGGATTCCCCAGAACACCCACTTGGAAGAAAAGAAGAATAATGCGAAGCCCAGAGAGACTGCAATACACCAACATTGGATTTCTGAACAAGAGGACTTGCGGAAGAAGACGATCAAGTCCAACAACAACAGCAGGGTCCAGGAGCAGCAGGATCCCTTACCCACCAGACTGAAGGTGCAAGAGACAAGTCGACAGTGATGAAAGAGAGTCAGCACTGCACCCAAGAAGACAAAGTCGAGTTCCTGGAGGATACAGGTGATGCCCCACACTGGAAGGGGGATTGCTGTCAGGTTTGCGTCTTCAGATTCCACCAACAAGCCTTCCCACATGCAAAACTTGCGGTAGGCAGAAAGTGGAGCTGGCTGGGACCAGGAAGGACCAGGTGGACTCTACACAGGAGGAGAGGAGTCAGAGGGGGCACTGAGCATAACAGAGAGCCCACAGAAGCACAGGCAGTACCCACAGGAGCCCCATAGGATGGGGACACAAAAGTTGAAGAAGGAGCCCATGCAGCACTACAAAAAGGGATCCCATGCAGCTGGAGAAACACTCAGGGAGCTGTGCGTCACAGGATGGAGTGCTGGAGGCTAAAGCTTCAAGATGCCTGAAGATCGCTTGGAAAAGATGCCACCAAGCCTTGGCAGCTGCACATGACGTGGTGCACAGGGGTACTGTCCTGCATGGGCAGGCAAGGGCTTAACTCTACCCAAGTTGGACAGCTGGAAGAGAGGACCATCGGGACCACTTCAATCCATCACCTGTGATGAAGCAGCCATACAGCTCAGCAGGAGAGGAGATCCACACAGCCGGTCGTCATTGCAGTTGATGCCTGCAGATGCAGGCGAGTGACTCCTTCACCCCAAAGGGAGATTCCTTCTTCGGTGTGGTGCAGGCTGAAGACAGACTGTCCTCAGAGAATGCACAAACAGGAAAATGTTGCAGTTGCTGGAAGGAGCCGTGGATACAATGTTGGAGGAGGTGTCTTGCTTCTTTGTTGCAGCTTGTCGGGTCCTGGAGTGTCCAGATGCAGTTACCTTCATAAGAAGTCAAAGTGGAGGTTGCAGAGAAATCCTGCTGGAGTCTAGCTAACTGAATCTGAGAAACCACCCAAGAGAGAGACCCTAAATAGCCCTGAAAGGGGGATTGGTCACCTAGCTGGGTGACCACCTATCAGGAGGGGGCTCTGACATCACCTGCCTACACTGGCCACTCAGATGCTCCCAGAGTTCCCTGCCAACCTTGAATCCAAGATGGCAAAGCCCAGGGACCATCTGGAGGAGCTCTGAGCACCATCCATGGGGTGGGGGTGGACAGGGGAGTGGCCCAGTGTCCGGTTTCGTACCAGAGCAGGGACATGGGGGTCCCAGAACTGGTGTAGACTTGTTTATGCAAGGAGGGAACCAAGTGTGCCCTACCCAGCATTACCAGTGGTTTGGGAAGGCTACCCTTCCCAAGCCTATCACACCTATTTCCAAAGGGAGAGGATGTAACACCCCTCTCCCAAAGGCAATACTGTCTTCCTGGGCTTGAGCTGCCCAAGCAACAGGAGGGCAAAAACCTGTCTGTAAGGAGGCAGCAGCTTGGGCTGACTGAAAAACTTCAGAAGGCTGTAATGGCAATACTGGGGGTTCTCTAAGGAGCCCCCAGAGTGCACGGAATCATACAACCAATGCTTGCAACAGCATTGGGGTATGATTACAACATGTTTGATACTAAACATGCCTATGTTAGGAGTTACTATTATGTAGATGGACATAGGTATTAACCTATGTCCAGTACACGCGTAAAATAGCATCCCCGCACTCACAAAGTCTGGGAAAATTGGCCTGGAGTTCACACACAAATAGTTTGCACCCTGCCCTCTGGGATTGAAGGCCGGCCATATGGTTGACTAATAAGTGACCTGGTGCAGTGAAAGGTGGCTGTGAAAGGGCGCTTACACCTTTTCATGCAGGCTGCAATGGCAGTCCTGCAGAACCCATTGCTTGGGCTCCCTATGGGTGGCAAAATATATGCTGCAGCCCCTAGGGATTCCCTGGAACCCCAATGGCCTAGGTAACTAGGTACCATACACTAGGGACTTACAGTGGGGCACCAGTGTGCCAATTGTGGGATGAAATACAGAGTTTTGGGAGAGAGCATAATCATTGGGGTCCTGGTTAGCAGGATCCCAGGGAACACAGTCAAACTGACATCAGGCAGAAAAAGGGGGTAACCATACCAAGAAAGGGGGTCATTTCCTACCCTAGCTGGATGAAGTTGTCATGGAATGAATAGATCCACTGAGCATCTCGTGCAAAATCTGGAGGAAACATCATTGTGCAACTATAGCATTACCACTAGTCATTTTCTCTAGATTGTGTTTTTTGTACAAAAAAATGCTAACATTGTTAATACACTATCATTACATAATGCATGGAATATAATGTAATGTAATTGCATTTACATAGTACTTATTACCCCTGGCAGGGTATGGAAGTGCTTTGAACTAGGCAGAATGCTGCTCTGAAAGACAAGGTTAGTGTTTAGTTCACTGCTATTAGTTATGAGAATTAGGGCCTGATTTATGAAAAGGTAGCACCGCCTTTTCGTCATTTTTTGACACAAAAGCGGCACCAACTTGCAAAATATATTTATATTTTGTATGTTTACGCTGCTTTTGTGTACAAAAATGATGCATATGGTGGTGTTAACTTTTCATAAATCAGACCCTTAGTCTAGTTTCATTATTTTAGAATACAGTTAATAGGAATTTGGTGTGGTCATTAGTGCAAAGGGGGTAATGTGAGTTCATGCACACCTTTGGTGCGGTTAATAGATGAACAAGAGGGAATGTCATATTGCTAGATTGCAGGGGTATGACTTGAAAGGAAGGTTTGAAAGGGGTAAATATTTTACTACCATATAGTTGTGTACAGTAATGCTGTTTATCTCTAATACATTCATCTCAATGGACATATATATGGGGTTTAGCAAAGCTACTAATAAATGCACAGCTGATATGACTTTATAATTTGGTACAAGCAGTAATCCAGAAGTGCTACAAGAGAAAGTCACACCTACTCATAGGAAAATAATTGTGAATTGGGCCATGTCTTTAAGGAAATCTACAGAATATATATAAGGCAGTAGGTTTACTTCTCCATCTCTTAGCAACAAAGAATAACACAAGAATTTCCAGGACCTATGACGTTATACACAATCCCTCTGCCAGCACCTCTCCTGCTTTGTTTTGCTGTTTTGTGGGGGCCTCTGGCAGCAGTAGGGAGGCTTTGACCTTTGAGCTTTTTTGAGACAAATGAGATTTCAGAAGGAATCAATGGGAGTTTGCACCTTCCTTTTTATGGTAGCTGCTGTCAATCTCCATGTACTAGTTGTAAGAGAGCAATCCACTCCTTATGTACCACTGGTTCACCTTTGAGCTCATTTAACTGCTCCTTCCCATCTCCACTGTATCCCTGAGAAATAATTTGCCCAGATGGCCTGAAAGCAGTAAGATTATGTAATTCAGGTTGAACAAGCTGTTATTACAAAATGTTTGAAAATGTAAAAATGGCTGTTTTCCACATATATTAAATACACAATTCCCTACCTTTCTTCGATTCGTTCGTTACCTAAGAGATTCACCAAACAAGAATGCACTCCAATGCCACAAGAACGTGCACTTCCCCACCGGTAACCATACCGCAAAGGTCTGCGGGGGCCACATTCAACCAAACCCGGGCAGACCCTGGCAGTGTCTGGGCCCGGTCCCAGCACTTCCACGGTACGGCCAAACAGAGCAAGGAAGGATGTGGTTCGTTTTAAGGGGCATTTAATTCATCCTCTAAGAGGTGTACATTTCAACAGACTCCTTTCAAAGCGCACAAGTTTAAATGCAGCCCTTGTCAGCTGCAGTCGTAGGGTGTCCACGTGATTCAAGTGTCCAATTTTCACACTGAGGTGGTTCATTTGGTAAAAGGCCGAGGGCCTGATTGACAATGGTAAACGTACACTGTTGTGTAAGTTTACAAATTTTTCCCTCTCACAAAGATATTTTATAAGTAGTGTATTCACGAAGTCGGCATTTGTGGCGGAGACTCGACACGTAAAAAGATGTATTTTTTTATGTGAGGAGTCTCTTCCATGGGTGTGGTTACTCTGTAATCATGAAGTTACTACTTGTAAAACACCTATGTGAGTAGGAAAAAAAGTACACTTAAATAAAAGTGTAAGTTTACATTTGTGAATCCGGCCCTGAGTCTTTTCCATAAGGCTTTAGACTTTGTAGTACCAATCAATCTATTCACTTACCATAGTTCCAAGCATGAACTACTTGGATATGAGCTTGACACATTTTGGCTTCCGAAATTTCAGGCATCCTTATGACATTTACAAGGATACCTGCACGGCTATATAAAAATATCATAAAAATTACACATATTTAATATCATGCCTGGCTATGTTTAAGTACAAAACTACATTACATGAAGAATATCTGATCCTACTATACAGCTTACCACAAGTTACATTAGCAAAGAGCAGCTGTTGCAATCAATAGGGTTTATTTGTATTACAGGAGCTCTGCGCACACATTCTATGTCATTGTGTGGGGGTTATTTGCAAGACCACACAGCAGTTAGGACTAAATGGTGTGAATACTTAAAAACAATTACTTACTTCCTTTCTTCTTTTCTTTATCTTTTTTTCTGAAGTAAATGTGACTGGGCTTCAAGAGTGTCTACCTGAAAACCTAGGAATTCTAAACAGTGACTCGGTATCAAGACCGATTTCTCTACGTTCACAAAGAACCCCAAATTTTCTAAAAGTTCCCTCGTCATATGTAAATGCTCTAGAGATTCTGATTTTACCTGGCTCATCAGGAGTATATTGTGCAAATATATTATTAATCCAACTCCTCTCTCCCTCAGAAAGGCTACCACCAGTCTTAAGACCTTGGTAAAGCACCAGGGGTGGAGGACTAACCAAAGGGAAGGCAACACAATTAGTAAACAACATCATTTCATTTGAATCTGAGGTATTTCTGTGAATCCTTTTCCAAAGGAATCATGAAATACTCATCCTTCAAATCTAGGTATACTAACCAATCTTTTTCCCGTAATGTATTTGTATAGATGGATACCCCCCATCTTGAAATGCCTGTAAACCAAATATTTGTTTAGTTCTCTTAAATTTATCATACAACACCAGCCTTTGACTTTCTTTTTCACCAACAAAATTGCCCTCACAAAGCCACTTTTGAATCTACAACCAGTATTTTTTTGACTTTGTGTAACATTTGAAAAACCTCCACATCCCCCTATTCCATTTTTTCCCAGACTTGAGAGACCTGAATAGGGGTTTCCCAGAAGTCTATCTTGAAACCTGATACAGTTTGCAGAACCCAGGGATTGTTTATGAGCCTGGCACAGCAACACCCATTGCATTTTGACACTGTCTCAGACTTATGAAATTTTGTATACCTTAGGCAGCGCCAAAATCTAACACCACCCCCAAGGGTGGCGTTTGCAGGGGGCAATGAGGAGGAATACTTTTATTCCTCCTTGTTTTTTGCTTTTTCTATGCGTGCTCCATTCTGCCGCATGCATAGAAAAAGCAAAATGCCAGAAATGATTGTTTATGCGTGGGAAGGTGCCCCTTCCTGCACATAAACAATCATTTGAAAATGACACTTTGGCAGTTCTGTGTGTGCTGCATTGTGCTGCATTGTGCAGCACACACAGAAGTGCCAAATCATCATTAGTGATTGTTTATGTGCAGGAATGGACACCTTCCCGCACATAAGCAATCACACCCCTCATCACAGACATCCTTGCACGATGGTGCAAGGAAGCCTGCGTTGGCAGGTAAATTTAGCGCCAGCGCAGGGGGAAACGCAGGTGTGCACCGTATTCCCTTAAGTACGGTGCATAACTGCATTTCTAAAGAGACGCAACGCAGCGCTGGCAGTTGTGGCGCAGCACCATGCTGCACCACTTTTCTTTAAATCTGGCCCTTATTGTCATAAGAATGGCCTTCTTTCGATCTGATATTAAACCGGTATTGGTGTTACCCAGCATGCAGATTGCCCTTTGACTACAACCTCTTGGTAGGTCCACATCAGTGTCATTGATGTAAGCTTCTTTGGCATTATCTAAAATAGGTGCCAATGGACAAGTATGTCCAATAGATAGTTCTGGCATTGTTTATGGCACATTCTAACCCTTTCTAGGTTCTTTACCAGATTTAAACAAAAATTAATTCAGGATCCGAATTTTGCACATTACATGCTTTGTCATATGTTACTGGCCTGAGTCATTCAGCTCTTATTAGATTATGGTGCTGCCTCTCAAGAGTCCTTCTCACCCATTTTTGTAATAAATCTTGATACATGTGTTGGAGGCCACTACGTATGTGTTATTGTATCTGTGCTAAACATTTAGGGCCTGATTTATACTTGTTTTGCGCCACATTACTGTCATTTTTTGACACAAAATACAATTGTATTTTTTACGTTTGCACCGCTTTTGCATCAATAAATTAGGGTAATGCGGCGCAAAAAAATATAAATCAGGGCCTTATTTTCTCAAAGGATCTTTGATGGCCTTAAATATGCAGCTGAGAGAGCCAAACTGTCATCTGCATCAAAAACAAACTCATCAAAGTCTTTGTCATCACTATTGACTTTGAGGGAATCATCCAGGCTGATTGAGTCCTGGTTGTCTATTGTGCCGCTGAGGACACCACTCCTTCTTGTGCCACAATGGAGAACATAACCTTTTGTAGTGCTAAGGCTACCACTCATAGAAAAAAGGGTTCATCCCTTCAGAACCTTGACCCAGTGCGGATGTGTTTGTTGAGATTGTTAGAAATAGGGTCTCTGGTTGGCAGTCAGGTTACCCTCTGTCCAAACAAGGAGCCTCATTCTAGTCAGGGTAAAGGAAATCACCCTCAGTTAACACCCACTCAACCCCTTGTTAGCTTGGCATGAGCAGGTAAGTTAAACTTCAGAAGCAATGTGTAAAGTATTTGTACCAATACACACAGTAATACAGTGAAAACACTACAAAATGGACACCACACCAGTTTAAAAGAATAGGTAATATTTATCTAAATCAAACAAGACCAAAATGACAAGAATCCAACATACACAAGTCGAGATATAACATTTCAAAATAATTATCCTTAGAATAATCCTTAGAAAACAGTGAGAATGCTGTTGTTACAAAAGTACCTGCCCGGGCGAGCGTGTATCGGAAAAGGGTAGCGATGTGTTGATTCCTTACTCGCAAGTGAGGCCGTGCATTGTTTCCTTCTCCGGTCGGGTCGCGATGCGTAATTTTTCTCCCTTGCAAGGGAGCAATGCATCAATTTCTGGACGGGGCACCTCGGATCCACGACTTGGACGCGCAGGGACGATGCGTGACCCAGACAGGGAATCCATAAACAAGCAGAGACACAGAATGGTTTAAGCAATAAATGCCCACTTTCTAAAACACACAATCTAAAAAACAACCTTTACCAAAAAGGTGTATTTTTAAATTGTGAGTTCAGAGACCCTAAACTCCATATTTCTATCTGCTCCCAAAGGGAATCCACACTGTAATAATATTTAAAGGAAGCCCCCAGGTTAACCTATGAGAGAGATAGGCCCTGCACAGTGAAAACCGAATCTGCCAGTATTCCACTGTTATATAAAACACATTAGTATTTGTCCTACCTTAAAAATACACTGCACCCTGCATATGGGGCTACCTACGACTTACCTTAGGGGTGCCTTACATGTAGTAAAAGGGAAGGTTTAGGCCTGGCAAGTAGGTACACTTGCCAAGTCGAATTGGCATTTTAAAACTGCCCACACAGACTCTTCAGTGGCAGGTCTGAGCCATGTTTACAGGGCTACTATTGTGGGTGGCACAACCAGTGCTGCAGGCCCACTAGTAGCATTTGATGTGCAGTCTCTGGGCACATCTAGTGCACTGTACTAGGGACTTACTAGTAAATCAAATATGCCAATCATAGAAGGCCAATTACACATACATTTTAAATAGGACCACTTGCACTTTAGCACTGGATAGCAGTGGTAAAGTGCCCAGAGTATCAAAAACAGCAAAAAATAGAGTCCATCACTGATCATCAACCTGGGAAACAGAGGCAAAAATGTACGGGAGACCACGCCAAGGATGCTAAGTATAACAGAGATGTTTTGACTCCTTTAAAACGTTACCACCTTTTTGAGGGATTAGGGCTCTATTTTTGTCAGAGAAGTACTCCTCCTCTGAAGGAGTGCTTTTCTTCCTCTTAGGAATAGCAGCCTCTACTGCTTCTTTGACCCCCCATCAAAGTACTTTCTAAATATCTCCTCATTTACTGCTAGCAGAGAAGACTATTTTTCCTCAGCCATGCTATCTAAAAACTCTTAATAATATTGTTATACTAAGTAACAAAAATGTGAATGAAATATTATTATTAAATTATAAATTTTACACTTTAAAATCTAAGATGTCCTAATAAATTTGGAGTCACACAAAGATTGTCAACATAGAGCAAGTAGGATTTGTTTCTCCTTTTTTGTTACATTTCAGTTCAAGCTAGAATAACCCCTTTGCTGCCAGGCTTTTTCCCCCTCAGGTGTTAGGCCTTTTTTTTGGCTATTTAGGGCAGTTCGGCTTAGGCCCTCATAACATTTTGTCCACATAAGCTACCGATTTGCAGTCTTTTTTCCCAACATCCTAGGAATTCAAGAGGTACCCAGAGTTTGTGGGTTCTCCTGGATGGGACCAAAAAATTAGCCAATATACAGCACAAATTTCATTTAAAAAAAAATAAAATGGGAAATAGGGCTGCAGAAGAAGGCTTGTGTTTTTTTCCCCTGAAAATGGCATCAACAAAGGGTTTGCAGTGCTGAAATCACCAAACTCCCAGCTTTCAGAAAACCACATTGTTCAACTAAATTTTGGCATTTTATGGGGACATACCCCATTTTTACTATATTTTGTGTGTTTAGCCTTCTTCCAGTTAATGACAGAAATGGGTGTGAAACCAATGCTGGATCCCAAATAGCTAAACATTTCTGAATTGTAGACACAATTCTGAATTAATCGAGGGGTCATTTGTGTAGCTCCTACAAGGTTTTCCTACAGAAAATAACAGCTGAAATAAAAAAAATATTGAAATTGTGGTAAAATACAGCCATTTTTCTCCATGTTTTACTCTGTAACTTTTTCCTGCAATGTCAGATTTTTTAAAGCAATATACCGTTCCGTCTGCTGGACTCTTCTGGTTGCAGGGATATATAGGGCTTGAAGGTTCATCAAGAACCCTAGGTACCCAGAGCCAATAAGTGTGCTGCACCTTGCAATGGGTTTTCATTTTCTACGGGTATACAGCAATTCATTTGCGGAAATATAAAGAGTGAAAAATAGGTATCAAGGAAACCTTTGCATTTCCAAAATGACTACAAGATAAGGTGTTGAGAAGCAGTGCTTATTTTGCACATCTCTGAATTCCGGGGTCCCCACATTAGCATGTGAACTACAATGCATTTCTCAAATAGACATCTTTTTTGACACATCGTATTACATTTGGAAGGAAAACATGAAGAGAACGACAAAGGGCAATTTCCTGCAAAGTGCATAGCTATGAACTTTGGCCTCTAGCTCAGTCAGCACCTAGGGAAACCTACCAAACCTGTGCATTTTTGAAAACTAAACACCTAGGGAAATCCAATATGGGGTGACGTGTGGGGTTCTCACCGGGTTCTGTTACCCAGAATCCTTTGCAAACCTCAAAATTTGGCCCAGAACACTTTTTCCTCACATTTCTGGTGCTAGAAAGTTCTAAAATCTGAGAGGAGCCACAAATTTCCTTCCACCCCGCATTCCCCCAAGTATCCCAATAGAAATGGTACCTCACTTGTGTGGGTAGGCCTAGTGCCTGCAACAGAAAATGCCCCAAAACACAACATGGACACATCACATTTTCCCAAAGAAAACAGAGCTTTTTTTTGTAAAGTGCCTAGCTGTGGATTTTGGCCTCTAGCTCTGCCGGCACCCAAGAAAACCTACCAAACATATGCATTTTTTAAAGCTGAACAAAGCAGACCACAGCACACAGTGTAAACAACAATACGATGTAGGTAATATCATCCGCGGTACGTAAGTTCCATTAAGAAGGAGGCACGTAAGTATCCCATGTTCTTAGAAGAAAGTTTCTTTATTTGAAAATGCAGTTTGATTCACTGAGAGAGAACATCCATCCAAACACAGGCAACACGTGTTTTGTCACGCAGGTGACTTTTTCAAGGCTAGAGAGCGATGTAGTTGTACAGAAACATTAAATCAGCCCAAGTTGCAGCGTTTGATTCACTTCTGGAACTGTAAACAAGCTGCTGGATATAAGCGTGCCACAGTAGGGAAAAGTCACACCGGATGAAAAGTAACTGTAAATGAGGGACCCTGATAAGTCAGAGACCGTAGTCCATATGCGGCCGAGTGCCGTAGACACGAGTTGTTTCAAGGAAGCAAGACACCTAGGGGAATCCAAGATGGGGTGACTTGTGGGACTCTCGCTAAGTTCTATTACCCAGAATCCTTTGCAAACCTCAAAATATGGCCAAAAAAAACACTTTTTCCTTATATTTCGGTGACAGAAAGTTCTGGAATCTGGGAGGAGCCACACATTTCCTTCCAGACAGCGTTTTCCCCAGTCTCCTGATAAAAATGGTACTTCACTTGTGTGGGTAGGCCTAGTGCCCGCGACAGGAAATGCCCTAAAACACAACATGGACGCATCACATTTTCCCAAAGACAACACAGCTGTTTTTTGCAAAGTGCCTAGCTGTGGATTTTGGCCTCTAGCTCAGCCGGCACCTAGGGAAACCTACAGAACCTGTGCATTTTTGAAAACTAGACACCTAGGGAAATCTAGGATGGGGTAACTTGTGGGGCTCTCACCAGGTTCTGTTACCCAGAATCCTTTGCAAACCTAAAAATTTGGCAAAAACACTTTTTCTTCACATTTCAGTGACAGAAAGTTCTGGAATCCAAGAGGAGCCACACATTTCCTTCCATCCAGCACTCCCCCAAGTCTCCCCATACAAATGGTACCTCACGTGTGTGGGTAGGCCTAGGGCCCACAAAAGGAAATGCCCCAAAACACTATGTGGAAGCATCAAAATTAGAAAATTCAAAACTACCTGTTTTTGCAGGGGGCATCTGTGTTTTTGGCTCTGGGATCAGCAGCCATATAGAGAACCCTACCAAACCCAAACATTTCTGAAAACTAGACACCTGAGGAAGTCCAGGAAGGTGTGAGTTGCATGGATCCCCCATTGTAATTATAACCAGAATCCTCAGCAAAACTCAAATTTAGCTAACAAATCTATTGTTCCCACTGGGACAAACTTCCTACCACCCAACGTTCCACTCAGTCTCCCAGAAACCTCACTTGTGTAGGTGGGCCAAGTGCCTGTGACAGGGATGAGCCAAAAACATGTCAAAATTGAGGGGGAACCAAAGCGGGTCCAAAAGGGCAGTTTGAAAAAAAAAACACTTTTAGGCTGACAAGTGGGGCAGGATTTTTATCAATATAGATGTGACAATGCTGGGTGGTGGGAAGTTTGTGAATTCCTGCAGAGTCTGGAAGGTTCCATCACAAAAATGTTGGAAAAATGTGTGATTTCCAGCAAAGATGGAGGTTTGCAGGGCATTGTGGGTAAGAAAATGGTGAAGCACACCACTCTGGACTCACCTAGATATTTAGTTTTCAGATGTGTCTAGGTCTTGTAGATTTTTCTACATGGCAGCGTACCAAAATCCCAATAGTGCAGCCCTCACCATTCCAAGTGGGACGATGGTGAGAGTTAGAAAAGCTCTCATGGAACCAAAATGTAAAACCAAAACACAAAAAAATTCAAATGTCCTCTTGCTTGCTGTGGGATAAGATGTTTTAGTGTGCGGGGGGAGAGATGAAAGACTGTTACCCCCTTCAGTTGGGGTGGGGGCATAACCATGCCCATACTGGTTTGTAGCGACCACCCCACTATTTTTTTTTTAAATTCCCTGGCATCTAGTAGGCTTTCTGCCCCCCCGAGGAGTGGATCGGGGATAATTGCCCTATCTGCCCACCGGTGGGCAGAACAACTTTGGCCCCATTTGTTTCGGGTGGGGGCATGGGGGTAGATCAACCTAATTACAGTAAGCCGATCTGCGCCCGGGGGCAGAAAAGGGCTTTAAAAAAATTGCCCGCCCAGGGAGCGACACTTGTCCAAGGAGTCGCACTCCTTCATTGGTTACATTAAAAAAAAAAAAAATCCGGCAGCAGAAATGCTTACAGAAACATGAAAAGAAAGGAAAGGCTTTTCCTTTCATGCCTCCGCCTGCCCCAAATGCTTTGCATTTCTCTTCCTCATCGCGCTGGAAGCACAGCTTCCAGCGTGATGGGAGGTGACCTCTGATGAGGTCAGTGTGCGATTTGCGCATTGATGTCATCAGACATCACTCGAGGGAGTAGGGGATGTCGGGTGGAAGGGGAAGTGATTCCCCTTCCATCCCTGCCCTGGGGGGGTGGGTGGCATGCTCATTGGGGGGCACTAGCGCTCTCCCCGTGGGCCGGAGCAGGACGAGCTGGTCTCATCCTCAGCACACGGCAACTGTGGCCGAGACCAGCTCACCCGAGGCACCCGAGGGGTTAATAAATCTAATAAGTCTAAAGATAATGAATACGTAGAGCAACAAAAGTTGATTTTCGAGGGATTGACGCCACTCAAGTGTAGGCGGCGTTTGCAATTGAATCAATTGTTGCTTTATAAACGGCTTGCATCCCAAACAAAAATGGCGGCTGAATTTAAGTCTACTTTCAATATTTATTAAAATCTCACTGCTGCAACTGGGGTTGCTAAAAGAGTCAAAGCTCACCTCAGTTCACTTTCAATTTTTATTAAAATTTCACCCTTGTGAACGGGATAGCTAAAAGAGTCAAAGTTCACTGCAGCTACTGGGAAAACCTGTGGGCTCAAAATACCCAAAATGAAGCAATCGTGCAAGCAGGAAACTCCACTCTGCTCTAGCTCAAGTCCCACGTGTCCCCTCCAGCTGAAAGTGGAAAGCAACTCCCCAACCTCATGGGATTTCTCATCACTAAGGCAGAAGAATCTGGACAGACCATCAGCATTGGCGTGTTCTGTGCCAGGGCGGTGTTCCACCATAAAGTCCATCCCCTGCAGGGAAATGGACAACCTCAACACTTTTGGATTCTCGCCCCTCATCTACATGAACCATTTGAGGGGCCAGTGGTTGGTCTGAACCCAGATGTGAGTACCAAACAAGTAGGTTCTTAGCTTCTTCAGCGCCAGACCACAGCAAAAGGTTCACACTCTGTTGCACTCCACCTACGTTCCCTGGGAAATAACCTCCTGCTAATGATGGCCATAGGCTGATCTAGGCCCTCTTCATTAGGCTGTGAGAGTACTGCTCCTATACCATGGTCTGAGGCGTCTGTACAACAAACTCCTTAGAGTAGTCAAGTGCCTTCAGCACAGGTGATGTGCACATGGCAGCCTTCAGGGCATCAAAAGCAATCTGGCAAGCATCTGTCCATATCACCTTCCTTGGTTGCTTCTTGAAAGTCAACTCATTCAAGGGGGCAACAATGGTGCCATATCCCTTAAGAAACCTCCTGTAATATCCAGTGAGGCCTAAAAGGTCCTCACCTGAGTCTGGGTCTTGGGAGGCCCCCAAGTCGGAATGGTGTCAATTTTTGGCTGTAGGGGTGTCATCTGGCCACTCTCTACCTGGTGTCCTAAATACACAACTGAACCTTGCCCTATTTGGCACTTCCGGGCCTTAATAGTGAGGCCTGCCTTTTGCAGGGCCTCCAACACTCTGCAGTGGTGCTGCAAGTGTTCCTCCCAAGTGGAACTGAATACTGCAATGTCATCCAGGTAGGCTGTGCTGAAGTCATCCAGTCCAGTCAACAACTAGTTGACCAACCTCTGAAATGTGGCAGGGGGATTTTTCATCCCAAATGCCATCACTTTAAATTGGAGGTAGAAAATGCTGATCTCTCCTTGGCCCCCTCAGTTAAAGCAATCTGCCAATACCCAGACACCAATTCACATGTGCCGAGGTATTTGGCAGCTCCCAACCGATCAATGAGCTCATCAGCGTGGGGGATGGGGTGCTTGTCAGTTTTAGTGACCGCATTAAGACCCCAGTAGTCCACACAGAACCGGAGTTCTGGGGTGGTACCAGGAGCAGCAGCCTTTGGGACCAAGACCACAGGGCTGGCCAAGGACTGCTAGAAAACTCAATTACCGCTATGGTTACCATCTTAGACACCTCCTCTTTGATGCTAGCCTTGACCTTATCAATCACCCTGTAAACCTTCTGTTTATTGGGTGGACTGTACCCAGTGTCCACATCATGTGTACACAAGTGTGTGACCCCTGGGATCAAGGAGAACAGGGAGGTAAACTGATCCAGTACCTGGTGACAGTCCCTCTAGTTGTTCTGTGGTCAGGGATGGGGAGAGGTTCACTCCCTCAACAGACCCATCCATCTCTCCGGCAGACAGAAGGTTAGGAAGAGGCTCACTCTCTTCATCCACCCCATCACCTGTCGCTAGGAACATGGACAATTCAGTCTGCTCAAAGTGTGGCTTGAGATGGTTCACATGCAGGACCTTTAAGGGGTTCCTGGAAGTCCGCAATTCCACCAGGTAGGTGACTTCGCTCTTGCGCTCCACCACCTCAAATGGCCCAATCCACTTGTCCTTGAGCACCCGAGGCTCCACTGGCGCTATTACCCACACTTTTTGCCCAGGCTGAAACTCAACCAGAGTGCATTCTGGACATACCATCGTTTCATGTCTTCCTGCCTTGCTTATAGGTTCTCTTGTGCGAGAGCTCTGAAGCAGGCAGTCTCTTTCGAAGGCCAGCATGTAACTAAATACATCCTGGAGAGGTTTACAAGGGGCTTTCTCTAAGCCTTCCTTCACTAGACTCAAAGGTCCCCTGACAAGGTGGCCATACAGTAACTTAAAAGGACTAAATCCAAGCCCTTTTTGAGGCAGGAAGGTATGGCAAGAGGACATCCCACTTCAGCCTCAAGGGCTCTGACAGGCCCATGATCATGCCTTTTAAGGTGTGGCTGAATATTTCAACCAGACCATTGCTTTGGGGATGGTAAGGAGTGGTGAACTTATACATTACCCCACACTCCTGCCACAGAGACTTCATAAAAGTAGATATGAAGTTGACACCCCTATCAGATACCACTTTCAAAGAGAACCCCATGAGGGTAAAAAACCCCATCAACGTATTACCCACCACAGGAAACACAGCAAGCAGGAAACTGCATTCTGCTCCAGTTCGAGTTTCACTGCACTTAGGAATTCGGAAGGCAACAGACGCAAGGCGCGTCCAAAGAGAGAGCGAACAAACTACTCCTCTGCCATCGGCTGACTTTCAGCACACTTTACGGCAGACAAGAGACTGGCCAAACTGCTCTCCTGCTTCAAACAGACTTCCGAGCACCTCCGTTGTTAGGAATTGGACAAGCAGGGGGTGGGGTACAGAGTGAGATTTTATAAAATGCCTCATAAAATAATGCTTCTCAGTGAGAATTGTATTAAAGGGTTGTGTTAGACCTGGCATTCTTGGCATAGTCTCACCTGTCTTGTTGCCTCTGCTTCCTATGTTTTGACTGTGTGCTGGACCTTGTTTTTGCTGTTTTTGGCACTATGGTCACTTTATCACTGCTGAACAGTGCTAAAGTGCAAGTGCTCCCTGTGTAAATTTGATGTGTAATTGGCCTTTCCATGATTGCCATATTTGATTTTCTAGTAAGTCTCTATTAAAGTGCACTAAAAGTGCCCAGGGTCTGTAAATCAAATGCTACCAGTGGGCCTGCAGCACTGATTGTGCCACCCACATAAGTAGCCCTGTAGACATGGCTCAGACCTACCACTGCAGTGTTTGTGTGTACAGTTTTAAGCTACCAATTCGGCCTGGCAAGTGTACACACTTGCCAGGCCCAAAATCTTCCCTTTTTATACATGTAAGACACCCCTAAGGTAGGCCCACGGTAGCACCATGGGCAGGGTGCAGTGTATGTTAAAGGTGGGACATGTCCTGATGTGTTTTACGCGTCCTAAACAGTGACATACTGTCAAATTTGGTTTTCTTTGCTGCAAGGCCTACCTCTCTCCTAGGTTAACATTAAGGTGGTCATTCTGACCCTGGCGGTCTTTGACCGCCAGGGCGGAGGACCGCGGGAGCACCGCCGACAGGCCGGCGGTGCTCCAATGGGGATTCCGACCGCGGCGGTAAAGCCGCGGTCGGACCGGCACCACTGGCGGGGTCCCGCCAGTGTACCGCGGCCCCATTGAATCCTCCGCGGCGGCGCAGCTTGCTGCACCGCCGCGGGGATTCCGACCCCCCCTACCGCCATCCAGATCCCGGCGGTCGGACCGCCGAGATCCGGATGGCGGTAGGGGGGGTCGCGGGGCCCCTGGGGGCCCCTGCAGTGCCCATGCCACTGGCATGGGCATTGCAGGGGCCCCCGTAAGAGGGCCCCTACATGTATTTCACTGTCTGCTGTGCAGACAGTGAAATACGCGACGGGTGCAACTGCACCCGTCGCACAGCTTCCACTCCGCCGGCTCGATTCCGAGCCGGCTTCATCGTGGAAGCCTCTTTCCCGCTGGGCTGGCTGGCGGTCTGAAGGCGACCGCCCGCCAGCCCAGCGGGAAAGTCAGAATTACCGCCGCGGTCTTTCGACCGCGGAACGGTAACCTGACGGCGGGACTTTGGCGGGCGGCCTCCGCCGCCCGCCAAGGTCAGAATGAGGGCCTAAGTGCCATTTCCCTATGGGAGCAAATAGAGATGTGGAGTTTGGGGTCTCTGAACTCATAATTTAACAAATATACCCTTTGGTAAATGTTGGTTTTTAAATTGTCAGTGTGAAAATGCCACTTTTAGAAAGTGGGCATTTTCTTGCTTAAACCATTCTGTGACTGCACCTGCTTGTGTTTTCCCTGTCTGGGTCAGACTGACAGTTGGGCTGTTTGTAAATCTCCACTAGACAGTGACACAAAGGTAGCTGGAGTGTAGCCTTCATATCCTGATGGGTCATCTGGGCTAGAGTGGAGGGATGAGCTGACAAGTATATCTGAATGGGCTGTGCCTGCCCTCATACAATGAAGTCTCCAACCCCTTGGTGTGTGTCTGAAGCTAGGCCTCTGCAAGGCAGGATCTTGTGAACAACAGAGACTTTCTTTTAAAGTTTGTCTACTTCAAAGGCAGAAAAGGGTACTCAAAACCCCGGATTTTTAGATTACTTCTGGAAGAGGAACCTCTGCCAAGGAGAACAGCTGAAGAGCTGAAGGAGGAGTACTGCCTCTTTACCTGTGACTGTGCTTTGCTGGGTTGGTCTGCAGTCACAGCTTCTGCCTGAAAGAGGGAAAAGACTGGACTCTGTGGTATATTCCTGCTTGTGAAGTGTCTCCAAGGGTATGGACTGAGCTTTCCTCCTGTTTTAAAGTCTCAGGGCCATCAGACTTCCTCTGCCAGCACATGGGCTCTCTGCTGAGAATCCTACCCTGCCAAGTGGTGCCCTATCCAGTCCCTTGTGACTTTGGCAGATTGTGAAGTTGGCTGAACCAATGTGGAAATTCATAGAGAGGAGCCGTGTGGGGAAAAGTTTGCCGCACCACCTTCAACACAGCTGTAAAATTGATGCTCCACCTGCCTCGCGTCTGAAATCGATGCACCACCTGCATCGCAGCTGAGAAATTGAGGCATCACCTGCATTGCGGCTGGACAAATGACGCAACACCCGCTGCCATGGACACATATTCTGTACTATGGTCTTAGATTCGAATGTTTTACTTTGAGATGTGTCTATGTTCTGCATGTTGGGGTTTTATGCATAATGATAGCCTCCGGTCTTATAATAAAATTGACAATCTGCAATTGCCATCATATATTCTTGGATATTAACACATGCATCTACAATATTAAAGCATACAAGTAAAGTATATTGCGATGACTTGTAGACCTTAGGTGAGGCTATAGTGCATGTGGGATGCTTAGCTCCTCATGGGGGCCATATAATTCTGCATACTCAGTTACAACTTTTATGGCCTTCTGATGTCTTTCAATAAATCTGCCTTCTAGGGCTACCAGTCATGAGTCAACTAGGGCCATGATAGGATTTTATACCTTAACAATTTTGTCAAATGATTAAACATTTGTGCAAATGTGACCGATAATCAGGTTAGCTGGCATGTTTCCTTTACACATGTTGGTCTAATTAATAACAAAAGGATTCAAACTGCATTTTTGGTCAAAAAGCACACAAGGGATGCTGGTAGTAGGGTTGAGATTGCAGTACAAGGGGAGATGTGCAAGCTTTAGGTTTTCTAACTAGGTGTGGTGAGTTTATAAAAGCATTTAATAAAAGAATGGCAATGTTATTATTTTCACTAATTGCGTGCTGTCCCTTCGGAGTCGTAGCGGTTGCACAGGTCCCAGAAGAAAAGACTTGCTTAACACTAACATATATAAATCCTCAATTTTTACTTCTGTTTAGATTCGTGGGCAAGTAAGTCATCGTTCATTACAGGTGTGATTTACAATATATTTAGGACAACCTTGCTTTAGTTTATATTAAACTTAAATACTTAAATTAATTAAGAGATGCTGTAGCTAAATGCAGCCCTATACACCTGGGCCTTTAGAGACATGCTAGTATCTGAATGACATTTTCCATACTTTAAGGTTGACGTAAAAAGAATGATGTGAAACTGGTAATTTTCTTATATTCTTCTGTAAGAAATCAGTTTACTTTCTATTGATGTTTTCTATGGTATGGTGTTGTTTTTTTTGCGGAGTATTGTCCAGGGAGTGATAATTTTTTCCCATGTGTGTTTTTGGCAATGGTGAACAATTCCTCTCCTAATCTTCTTTCTCGTTTAATTTTTATTGCGATTTTACATGTACCTGTATTTTTTGTTAATCCTTGCTTTGCATTTTTTTCATCTGACGTCAGATAATTTTGTTGTTGAAAAAATGCATTTATAGTATACAGACTTGCAGGGTCTTTCAGCCAGCTCTCTTCATCCATGGGTCTGTTGTGTCTTTCACATTTTGCTTCCCCATTCCACATCTTACACCATAGGCGATGGCTGAGCCCCCTTCCACCATTCCATTTTACTTGTAATTGTGCATTCAGAAAGGACGGATATCAAGAGAGTAGGACCCACCTACTTTTCAGATGATCCACTCCTGGTGGCATCTGCAAGTGTGTCTGTGTATCCCCGTAGCCCACCCACTGTCCTGCTGCTGGAAGCTTTTTTTTTAAGCAGGAACTCGAACATCCAACATCATCAATCTGTGGGTGGATGAGCTATTGGTTGAGGTGGTAACAAAGCAGTGAGGACAAGAGTATTAGTGGTTATGGCCAGAGATGCTAACTTTGTAATTGGGAAATCAAGGGGAGTTTTAAGAGCCTCTAGCGCCTCCGGAGCGTAACTTTTGTGATTCTCCTGTGGCGCTCTGCCCTGCACTGCATTTACAAGGTCACGTTAAGCCACTTTTTCTGACTTAATGCCACCTTGTGAATACGGCCCCTTCACATGCAGCACTTTGCGTGGAAGGGGTATGCAGTGGGTGTTGCTGTGGGTGTGCCACAGCATCACCCATTGCATTTTGACGCTGCCCCAGTGTTCCTTCCTGCACAAAAACTATTTCCCCCTCAACACAGCCATCCTTGCACTACAGTGCAAGGGTGGCTGCATTGGTGCACAGCAGCAAATTTAGTTCTGGGGTGTGCCGTATTCAATTAAATATGGTGTATCCCTGCTCTGTGAAAATGACGGTGCACAACGCTGCCAAATTTGGCACAGCGCAGTGCACCATCATTTTCCATAAAATCTTGCCTCAAGTTTGCCTCTCTGCGTTGTCACCTCAACATCTTGTAATTCACTAGTGCTTGGCTATGCAGTATCTATTATCTGTAATTTTTTAGCCATATTGTACTGCTGCTGAGCAGCATGGCCGAAAGTGAGAAAGGGCTATGATGCTCTGTGTTGACTGTGTCAGAGCGCTTTTTTATTTTAACTTTCAGCCATGCTGAGCACCAGCCATGCTGCTGTACAGCACAGCTAAACCAAACATTGACCAAACCAATAGGTCTTGCACAGGCAAGACCTATTGGCTTTGCCATTCCTTAGGCAAATAAGTGCCATGGCTGCCAAGAGCATGAGTACAAAGG
Organism: Pleurodeles waltl; assembly: GCF_031143425.1. NCBI lineage: Eukaryota > Metazoa > Chordata > Amphibia > Caudata > Salamandridae > Pleurodeles > Pleurodeles waltl. Next base: position 84,631,622 of record NC_090442.1, on the reverse strand, counting down.
AGAGACATAAATCGAAAAAGAAGTTCACTCACGGTTAAACTTATCAACAAAGGTGCAATTATCCATGTAACAGGGTCGATGGCCAACGCGTAAAAAACTGCCCCAAGGAGGGACCAATGTAAAGCATTTACCAATGATAACAAAGGATTTCTGAATGGCAAAGCCCATGAAAGAATAATAATGATGGGTGTGTAATGGGGATGGTTAAAAGCTTACAGATAGATTACAACAGGCCATAGAGCTTGGGCCCTCGACCTAAAAAGGGGTATGACGCTGCCATTGCTGGCTACGTCATAGTACACATTTTTTCTGGCGGCAGAAGAGAAGGGCAAACACCAATGATGAGAACTGGGCGGGCAAGCTATTACAAGGGTGAGGAAGGACATGGGTACAGGACAAACAGTGATAGAAGTGCTGGAGTAGGGGCAAGCAATGATGGGTGAGGGGGAAGAGGTTGAACAGGAATAGTAAGGACTACGGGAGGTGGAAGGCGAGGAAAGCAATAACTCATTCATCACCTTGTAAGTTGGACTGATGGTGCAGTAAAGTGGTTTGTGGCATAAGGAAACTTGGAGAGTTCTGAGGGCAGAGTACTGTGCTGAGGACGATCCTGGAGATCGCTCCCCCGCCAAGTATTGCGGCGGCTGCCGGGGCTTTGTTACGCCACTGTGCTGTACAGTGGACACGCATACTCCGGGAGGTATGTGGCCATTAAAGTTTACAGTGTTATGGAGCCGTGCAAGTACCGACATTGCACACTGCGCACCAGGCCTGCTGAGACGAAGAGGTGAAGAACACTACCAAAATAAATCTACCAGGAGAGGTTCATGACGTTATTTTTCATTTCTCGATGTAAACTTCCAAGACGTCAAGGCAGCAGAGCCAGAAAGGGCGCATATTCACACAGATTAAAAATACACCTTTTGCTAATCCCTGTCAATGAACAGAGCAGGGTGTTCTGCATAATGTGTTCACTTTCACCTCTGGATTACTGGGTCCTTGCTGTTTCCGGCATACGATTTGCAAAACGTATTGATTTAATACTTGTAATGAGACGAGTGTCTCAGCTGCAGAAGGGAAAACATGACAGCGGTCTCCGATATTCCTCTGACAATAATAATAAAATACCTCCGGTCTCTTGGCCTCTCTTGTGCATACTTGTTCTCTGAAATTAATGCCGACACCGACTGGATCTAGGCATGCCAACCTTTGCCTAAATATTGGCGCTACTCCTGCAGAGTACATAAAGAATGGAAGATCCCTTTTAACACCTGCTCTTGAACAGGTGTTAAAAGTGCCTTAATAAATGGTGTAAGGAAATTTCATAGATTTCATTATGCCATTTTTCCAGCTCCCCTATCGGGGGAATACCCCCTTTCCATACATTATTCCTGGCACAGGCATAATGTAGCGCAAAGGGTTACAGGGTGGCATGCATTGCGTCACCCTGTAAATACGGAGCTAGAATTTTGGCCTCGTTGGGCCACATTAACGTCAGAATAACTGACTCAGAGCAGGTGTTAAAATGACGCACCCATTACTTTCGATGGGCCTCCTTTTACTTTGCAGGATTAGCGCCACAATTTATGGCACTAATCGTGCAAAGAACCACAATAGCATGGCGCACACATGGTGTTATTAGTGGCAGCGCAAGTTAAATGGCACATCACAGCCACTTTCTTGTAAATCTGGCACTTATTTCAGACATCGTGTTTCTATTCATTAAAAAAATGACGTCACATGAAAAATGGCTTTCAACTTGTGAAGATAAATTGTCGAAGTACACACCCTGCCTGGTTAGCCAGGTGGGAATTCCAGCTGACTCCTGGCAAATGGATTATTCCAGATGCAATTGTTACATGTGAGTTTTCGAAGATAACATCTCCAGAAGAAAAAAATACAATGGCAATTACCCACCTTCACAGTGCAACTAAACACATGCAGGTTAAATTAGGGAAGGGGAGAGGATGTAGCATTACTGCTATCCCTGCCGACTTCGGAACTGAGGAAGTCTAATTGGTTCAGATCAAGTCAAGTTCGCCTATAAAAAAAATTGAAAAAAGAAGACACAGTAACACAATCGCAGCACCAGAAGGGGAGGGGCACTAATTAGGTTAAATTAAATTGTACTTGGTCCATGCTCCACAGAACCAAAGAAAGTGATGTGGAAAGTGTTGTCTTATAATAGTAGGTATGCGAGTTTCTCTCGTTTTTAGCTTTAATTTTAGCTTTTTGCCCAGGAGGTATAGGATTTTCATTGTTTTACGAATGGATATACAATAAATTGCTATGAAATATACGGATATACATGTATATGTAGGATTTTGGCTTCATGAGTTTTTCTTTATATTTGGGGATTCTGTATTTTTGGAACCATTAGTGAATGTGGGTTATTCTCAGTTTGTTGAAAGTGACATCTTGGACCTGCTGCTGCATTAGAACGAAGCAAAGTAGAGTGATGATGTCAACTTGAATGGTAATTATTGGGCGGGTTGAAAGTCCTTTTTAAAGTTTCCTTTTTTAAACACATTTGGTCAGATTTACTAAGCAGTGGCACAGAACAGTGCTGTGCCAAAATTTGCAGTGCCACACTGCGCCACTTTAGAAACACAAGGATGCACCATATTTACTGAAATGCAGTCCACCCATGTGTTTCCCCCTGCACCGGTGCTAAATGTAGCTGCTAGCGCCAACGCAGGCATCCATGCACCGTAGTGTCTGTGTCTGTGTTGAGGTGATTGTGTATGTGCAGGAAGGTGTCCCTTCCTGCACATAAACAATCTACCGTGGAGATTTGGCACTATTTGTGGTGCAGAATGCAGCACACAAAGAAGTACCACATCGTCATTTTGGAATGACGGTGCACAAGGGCCTTGTAAATCTCACCCAATAAGTCTCCAAGCAATAGCATGTGTGCTGCCTGAAAGTCCAACCTATTGAATGTGACCTTGTGTAATGTAACTGGTGCTCAGGTAATGTGCTCCAATACCTTTGGGTCGACTTCACCCTATACAAAACTGCAAAAAAGAAAAGATAGAATCCCAGCTCACAAGTATATTTAAACGCAGCCTCTAGCTAGCACTTTGGAGTGCTAGACAGTGGCAGCCTGGTTACAGTCACATTTAAGAGTCGCATCTTTTCAACAAGGGAGTCAGATTCTTCTGAAATCTTCCATTGAGGGTCTTCTTCACAACTTGAGCGCTTCAATTTTCAGTGCACTTTACAGCCAGTGATGTCCTCAAAATGACTACTTGGAAAAGGGGAAACGTCCTTTTCTACGAAGCTGGAGCAACTTGCCTGAACAATGCATGTGCCTGAACCACGCAAATTCGTGGTTAAGGCACCATGCAAATGCAAGGTTCAAGCACACAGCAGTAACAGCCGGGAAAGGAACGCAGTGGCCGGCTAAGTGGGGCTGTGGCACGCGGGGTTTTTAAGGACAGGACAGGGTAGGTTGGTAGTTTTTAGGACATGGCGGTGTAGGTTTTAGATTTTAGGGTGGGTATCACAGTAGTTTTTAGAACGGGTAGGGTAGTTTTTAGGACTGGGTAGGTTTTAGGGTTTAGAGCAGAGGTGTGGTGCACTTTTTAGGACAGGACGGGATAGGTTTTAGGGTTCAGGGTGGGTGCAGGGGATCAGGGTAGTTTTTAGGACAGAGTGAGGTAGTTTTTAGGATAGGGTAGGATTTAGGGTTCAGTGTGGGGGGTCAGGGTAGTTTTTAGGACAGAGCAGGGTAGGTTTTAGGGCGAGGGTTCGGGGTAGTTTTTAGGACAGGTTGCGGTAGCTTTTAGGACAGAGTGTGATAGGTTTTAGGGTTTAGTGCGTGGATCATTGTTTAGGACAGGGGTGGGGGTCAGTGTAGCTTTTAGGGCAGGGTTGGGTAGTTTTTAGGACAGGGTAGGTTTTAGGGCAGGGGTCAGGGTAGTTTTAGGACAGGGTGGGGTCATTCTTAGGACAGGGTAGGTGTTAGACGTTTCATCCTTGGCGTGGTCTCCCTTAACTTTTTGCCTCTGTTCCCCAGGTTGTTGATGGGTGCTGGACTCTGATTTTATTGTTTTTGTTACTCTGGGCACTTTACCACTGCTAACCAGTGCTAAAGTGCAAGTGCTCCTGTTTAAAATGTGTACGTAATTGATTCTCCATGATTGGCATATTTGTTTTACTGTTAAGTCCCTAGTAAAGTGCACAAGAGGTGCCCAGGGCCTGTAAATCAAATGTTACTAGTGGGCCTGCAGCACTGGTTGTGCCACCCACACAAGTAACCCTGTAATCATGTCTCACACCTGCCACTGCATCGTCTGTGTGTGTATTTTTACTCTGTAAATTCGACTTGGCAAGTGTACCCACTTGCCAGGCCTAAACCTTCCCTTTTCTTACATGTAAGGCACCCCTAAGGTAGGCCCTAGGTAGCCCCAAGGGCAGAGTGCAGTGTATGGATAAGGTAGGACATATAGTAATGTGGTTTACATGTCCTGACAGTGAAATACTGCCAACTTCGTTTTTCACTGTTGCAAGGCCTGTCTCTCTCATAGGATATCATGGGGGCTACCTTTAAATATGATTAAAGTGTAGATTCCCCTAGAGAGTAGATGGACATGTGGAGTTTGGGATCCCTGAACTCACAATTTAAAAATACATCTTTTAGTAAAGTTGATTTTAAGATTGTGCGTTTGAAAATGCCACTTTTAGAAAGTGAGCATTTTCTTGCTTAAACCATTCTGTGACTCTGCTGTGTTTGTGGATTCCCTGTCTGGGTCAGTTTGACAGTTGGGTTGTTTTTCACCTCACACCAGACAGGGACACAAAGGGGGCTGGGGTGTAACCTGCATTTCCTGATTAGCCATCTCTGCTAGGAGGGAGGGGTGGAGTGGTCACTCTCATCTGAAAGGACTGTGCCTGCCTCTGACAATGCCGGCTCCAACCCCCTGCTGTGTGTGTGATGACTTGCCTGGGCAAGGCAGGATTTCACAAGTAGGTGTCAGTCCCCTTTGAAGAAAGGTGACTTCAAAGACTAAAATGGGTATAAGAAGGGCACCCAAATCTACAGACTTTAGAAACACTTCTGGAACCAAGAGGAACCTCTGCCTGGAGAAGAGCCGATAGCTGAGGAAGAAGTGCTGCCCTGCCTGTGACTGTGCTTTGTGGAGCTTTCCTTCAGTGCTGCTTCTGCCAGAGTAAGAGGGCAAAGACTGGACTTTGTGTGCCTTCCATCTTGTGAAGAAATCTCCAAGGGCTTGATTTAGAGCTTGCCTCCTGTTGTTTGAAGTCTCAGGGACAGCAAAGACTTCTCTCTGCCAGCACCTGGAGTCTCTGGAGAGACTCCTGCTCTGACAAGTGGTGCCCGATCCAGTCCCTGGGCCCTTGAAAGAAAAGCTGGTGGAAATCCAAGAAAATCGACTTCGGATGACTCCGGACCGACGCCGCTGCTGAATCCGGTAACGCCGCCTGAACCTGACGCCGTGACCTTCGCTGGAACGCGACGCTTTTCGCAGGCCCGACGCCGCGGCAGCCCCGCTGAAGTCCGTGACTCCGTGGAAGTCACCGCACCACGTCGTGACAGACGGCGCTCGAAGTGCACCGATTCAACGTTTCGCACCGACGCCGCGATCCCCGACTTCGCGCATCGGCTTGTTTTCACTCTTCACCAAAGGTACTGTACTTGGGGGTCTACACGACTCCGTGTCCGGCGCCGCTGGTGTCGGCTTGTTACAAATACTTTACACCTAGCGCTCTGAGGTTAAGCCTACTGCTCTGCCAAGCTACCAAGGGGGTAAGCAGGGGTTAGCTGAGGGTGATTCTCTTTTACCCTGACTAGAGTGAGGGTCCTTGCTTGAACAGGGGGTAACCTGACTGTCAACCAAAGACCCCATTTCTAACAGTAGGATTTAGGGCGGGGTAATTTTTAGGACGAGGTGGGGTAGTTTTTGGGACAAGGTAGGTTTCAGGGTTTAGGGCAGGGGCCTCGGAAAAGCAGGATCTGCCTGTGTTCAGCAGACCTCATCTTGTGTTGCATATGATTGGCTGAGCGATGCCCACAGGTGAGTTCAGCATCTTCCGGTTGTTTTTCATTTTTGCTTTATTGACACTGTCCTTCCCACTGGCCGCTTTTCCTAAATCATACACAATTGTTTTATGTGTATGTTACTTCTGGCACAAGTCTGGAGTGACCATAAAAAACCCTATCACAATGTCTTGCCGTGCCTTCAAATGCTCAGACTGTAATAGGGATGTATGTATTTTCACACTGAGCGATTGTATTTCTTATAAATAGCGCTGCATACTTCTGCTATGAAGGGACTGTTTGTTCTGTTTCCGAACATTGATTGTAAGTTTGCATCAAGAAGTAGTAAAAAACAATTCGCTCTGGGTTTTCACTTTAATAATGTTTGGAGATTAAAAAAATACTATCACGGATGAGTATTATTTTTAAGGTGCTTTCAAAACTGTTTTTTGTACTTGACTTGTCGCCTAAGTTTTCTCTGAATCATAAATGTTTTTTACAGTGTGTCTCTTCAGTCTCCCCTGCCTTTTGGTGTTTGACATTACTTCGATGTGCCGGGCCCCTCTTGGTCTCTTTTGTATGTGTGGATGTCATAGGACTCACTATATATAATTTCTCAGTTTGCCCTATGATTTTTGTAACAAAATGCAGTGTTTATTCTCGCTCCTCTGGACAGCACTACTTCTTTCTCGAGCACAAGAGAGATAACCCTGTGATGCCCACCCACCACCTCATTTTTAATTGTCTAATTCTTTCTGCATCCTAAGTTTTTCTCTATGTCACGCTGCAGGCGACCTTTTTTGTCTTCTACTTTAGTGATTAACAAATATTTTAATACTCTCTACAGACATATACTTGCTCCGCAATAATAATTGCAACTGTATTATATCTATATTTTCTGGTTTCATGAAGGTATTTGTACCTTCTTCCCCATTACGTGTATCCCTCTACTTTCCAGTAAGGCTAAAAACTAAGGGGGTCATTTACAAACATTTGACATCGGGCAGCATCGCAAGACTTTTAGCAATGCTGCCATACGCCACCTCGAAAGGGCAGGAGTGCACCTTGTTTACGTGATACAGTACATTCTTGCCCTTATCAGCCAGCGCCGGTGCAGAAATTGCTGCTGAGCGCCAATGCAGGCACCCTTACATCATGGTACAAGGGTTTCTGCATTGTTGGTATGATTGTTTTTGTGCAGGAAGGGACACCTTTCTATATATGCTATTCTGCAGCACACATAGAAAGAAGAAAAAACAAGGAAATTGAGTTATTTCTCCTCTTTACGCCTCCTCTGGGGAGGTGCACAGTTTTGACGTATTCCCAGGTTTACAGATTGTTGTAAATGTGGGAATGTGTCAAAACCCATTGGTGTTGCATAGGAAAACCCATTGCAACGCCTATTGAATGCCTCCTTGACATAGAGTTAGGCTACACAGCTCTTTGTGCTGTCGTGTCTAACTCCATATCTATGAGGCCATTAAAAATCATGCAGGCTGGGTTGCGTTCCCTCAAATTTATGATTTAGAGGCCTACCCCACCGGAGCATCATAAATAGTGATGCTCCTGCTCCGCAGGCCTCTTGTAAATGAGGCCCTCGTTTTTTCAGATGGGACATTTCTGGTTTGCCACAGAAATTCTTTTTTCAAAAATACATTTGCACATATATGTACATAAAGGGCCTTTGAGTCAAGTCTCTCCATTCATTTGTCAGTTCAGCTGGCAGTCTCATCACAGCATATAGCAAGGGGCAATGGGTCATCCCACCTCATGGTGCTTATCAGCTTTAACAATAGCCAAGTTCAGTAACAATTGTTCAATTTATTTAAACTTTATGTGATGCCTCATAGGACATTGGTAAGCCAGAAACCCCTGCACACAGAGTAACTCCACAGTGCTGCAAATGGAGGACGGCACAGTCAGTGCACCTGACGCTTTCTCCTGCAGTATGCCACTCAAGTCTATAGCCATTATCAGCTGACTGTCTGGTTGGCTCATAAATTGACGGTTCCCTCAGTTGTAAAGAACAATTATGTGGCAAGGCCAATGGCAAGATGCACTTGTGATCTTAAATATATACTGTGTACTGGCTAGTTTCTGTAAAAGTGACCCAATGCAATGAGAGCAATAGACAGGGTCGCAGATGAGACTTCTGTGCATGACTGAGCCAAATATTCCTTTCCACCTGCACGTGAATCCTTTTATCCATAATTCGGGTGGCTTGGCCTCCACAGTGCACACGAAGACATAAGTCAAAGTAGACCCCCAACGGAGCTGAATCTGAGGAGTCCAAAACGGAGACATCCTCCGCATTCATTTCTCCATCCCACTGATAAAACATTCAATTTGGTGTCTGCACCCCTAAGCTTCCCTATGGTGACTACCTGGCAAGAAGGCAAGTTTCTGGACAGTGACAGTCAAAATTCAGGACACAAATTCAGGACAAAAGGCAATTTTATGGACATATCCGAAAACATTGATTTATTATAAAATAAACAGCTTGCAGAAGTACAAGCTAAAATAGGTTACATTGAGTATTGAGCAAACATTCACACATAGCTAAACATATTGAAAGATGAAAAAACTAGCCAAGATATATACACCAAGCAGAATCTGACATCCAATATAAGAAGTACTATTATAATCCTCCATGCTTGTGATGTATCCTGTGAACACTTTCATTGTTCTCTGCTCTGCTCAGCCATTGCATGATGTCATGGTAGGAATGGAGGAGTGTGGCAGTTATACACAGTGGGCGGAGCAAACAGAATGCTGCCTGATGGGGTTTCCTGAACTAACTCATAACTTATCCTGTAACCTTTTAAATACATCTATAATCTCTATCCTACTGTAACTAGCTACATGACTCCTACTTGCAAAGAAGGAATCTTTGATTACTACAGTGTTGATGATCTGGAATCAAACCCACACGTAAAGAAACTAAAAAAACAAAGGAGTGAAGGAGCATTGAAGGCACAGAAGAAGAAAACAGAAGCAAGAAGAGGAAAAGTAGAGGCTCTGATCCCCACCAGTGTATTAACCCATCAGACAGCCTGGAGACTGGGAGGGTGATCTACATAACTGTACACAGATGAACAAAGATGCTGTTAAGCAGTCACTGTTTTTGAGTCGACCTGCTGTGCCTGGTAGGAACTGTGTCCGATGCGGATTTAATTGGTTTGACATTAAACAGACTACAAATACTGAAGAAGTGGCCTGCTGAACTTCGCATGCACACAGTTGGACAAAATACAGAGTTGATCTAATCTGTGGAGTGGAGTGGTCCGCAGTCAGCATTCCTGGTGGTGAGTGAACTGTCACCTAATTTGGGAGGCTAACCCGTGCAGAGTGTTGCTGTTTTGTTTGTGCTAAGACTGAGGGGGTCATTCTGGCCCCGGCCGGCGGCGGAAGCCGCCGGCCTGGCTGGAACCGGCAGAATACCACTGCGCGGTCAAAAGACCGCCGCGGGTATTCTGAGTTTCCCGCTGGGCGGGCGGGCGACCGCCAGAAAGCCGCCCGACCGCCCGCCCAGTGGGAAACCCCCTTCCATGAGGATGCCGGCTGGCGGGAAGGGGGTCGGAATCCCCATGGCGGCGCTGCAAGCAGCGCCGCCATGGAGGATTCCTTTGGGCAGGGGTAAATCGGCGGGAAACCACCGGTTGCCCTTTTCTGACCGCGGCTTTACCGCCGCGGTCAGAATTGCCCATGTAGCACCGCCAGCCTGTTGGCGGTGCTACCCCCGGCCTCCACCCTGGCGGTCATAGACCGCCAGGGTCAGAATGAGGCCCTGAGTGTTTACAAATAATTTATTGTGAGCCCCAGTGTGCAAGTTACTTGATGTACCATTATTTGAAGGCGCAGGCCGTTGCAAATATCATTAAATGTGTTGCCATGGAAGGTGGTCGCTCACACATGCATAAAGAGAGAGCGATCAGTATTTGTCTTCTGTTGAATGCAGTGTGTTTCATCAAGGGCGCGTGCTCAACAAGTAAGCAAGATTGACCTCATTCTTTCATAGTGGAGGCACAAGATCTTGCATACTAACACTAATCTTTCTGTCATCTGTAGTATTCCAAGCGTGAGCTTCTAAGGTGAGCATGCCAACGTTGTCATCAGTGTTGCCTGGAAACACGTCAGAGCGGTGTGTGACATAACAGCTAAAGACTAGACCACATTTGAAGCGCGAGTTAAATCAGTGTGGGGATCACTGGCATCAGCATCATAGTTTATTGAAACACATCAAAGAGGCATGCACTGTTGGTATTTGAAGCCAACCCATTCTGCAAGATCAATATAAGAGACATCAGTTTTGTGAGTATCAGCAACATCCACCAGTCATTCAACTGAACACCTGGGGAACCGTAATGTGTCTTTTGGCAGTGGTGGCTTCTCCGCAATGGCTGAGGAGCATCGCACCGCTGGCTCAAAGCCAGCAGCGGAAAATAAAATTATATTTCATATTGTTTTATTTTTCTGCTGCTGGCTCAGCCAGTGAGGGCAGGGAGGGGTGGGGCTGGGCCATGAGAGGGGCAGGCAGAGTGGAGTGTGCCCTTAACTGCGCATATCTGTTTGGCCGGCTGTTCTAGACCGGCCAAATAGACATGCGCAGTTAGGTTTCTCTAACCCAGCTTTATCTGACAGCTGGGTTGGAGAAACAGCACAAACTCCCTGTTCCTGAACGAGCGGCAAACCAGCCTGCTCAGGCCAATCCCCGCGCTCCTCTTATTCTAGGAAATAGCATGATAGAACTGCAGGACTGCACAGGGAGTCTTTCATGCTGTCCCAGGGACTGCTGGGACAAGGAAGCATGGGAGCCCGATGCAGCCAGCAGCACCAGGTAAGTGTTTTTTTAATTAACTCCTTCCCACACTCCTCCCTCACACTCCCCACTGTTACTTCCCCCCTCATGCTTCCCCTCCTGTGCCCCCACACACCCTATATCTGCCCCACCACCTATAATTTATGTTGGTCGCCGCTGTCTTTAAGTAGTGCATGTACACCCAGGATATAGTGTGTAGTTCGGGAGAGATATCACTCACAGGAGTGAAGGACATTGTGTGACCTGCCTTGATTATTTTATTTTTACTTCATGCTGATTTTGTTGCCACATATACTGTCATGGGTTCTGTGTGGCATATATGGGTGAGATATCGCTCAACATAGTGGAGGACGTACGGGTTTGCCATTTTTTTGTCATGTTTATTTTGCTGCCACAGTTTACTTTTAAGTGCCTAGATTGGGCACCCATATGTTAGCCTTTAGGCACATAACCAGTGCCTTTAAGGCACACACACATTTTACTTGCCTTTAGTCATTTTGTTGTATTTTACCACAGCTAGCTTTTCAGATTGTTTCTTTTACGTTTTAACAGCTGCCATTCTCAGAAAATACATTTTGTTTATGTCTCATATTTATCTGCACTTTGTATGTATTTTGTACGGTCCTCTGCACAAGGATGCTATATTTTTCCAGGATAGTTTAATAAATATTGCAGCTTCAAGAGTACAAAGTCACAGACACATAATCACACCATGCCTGTTCTCTGCACACAACATGTTTTGTTATGAAAACACCACTCAGGCCAAAGGAGTTTAGAGAGGACAATCAAGTGAGAGAAGCTATCTTATGCTGTGTGAAACATCTTCACAGCTCTACTTATCTTGGTCTTATCTTCCCAGCTAACTGGGAGGACTGCCAAGCAGACCAACAGGCAAGACCCTAGCCTATTTCTCAGGTATGGTGATGGGGCCATTCCACTTGACTGGTACAGGCAGAAGAGGCTAACACTTGCTCTCATGTTAGAGAATAGGGAGCAGGTAGGGATTCCTAGACACATGATCATTCCTAGCATGGTGGGATGGTTTTGCTGTTTCTCCCTAATGGTCACAATTATAAAAGTGTCATGTTTCATCCTCCTAATAATCGCAGCTTGTGTATTTCATCGTAGAATGCAGTGATTTCAATAAATGCATTGAAACTTGGACTGCATCTCTGTGCCTGTCTTTACATGTGTGAGAATGTTGTGTACCTGAGAGAAAAGGGCATGGTCTTTCAACCAAGACTTCGCTGAGGAGTCAGAGTGTGTTAGAGGTGGCACACTCTGGTAAACTGAGGTGATACCCTAGCCAGGCAGAACCTATCACTGCCATCAGGGGTGGGTGATTACACTCACTGTGTAGCCTGCGTTCACCCTAAGTAGCTTGGCACAGCACAGAGTAGTCAGGCTTAACACAGGGGCAATGTGTAGAGCATTGGCATAGCACTAGCACACAACAGTTACTTACACTGAGCGTCACAAAAGAGACTTCACATGAGGTGTATGTAAATAAAGTTTTTGTTCAACACACACAATAATGAACAAATCATGAGCATTACGTACATCTGGGCATCAATCACATTTAGAAATATAACTAGTAGTACTAGGCCCACCTGTGTTAATATGACATTAGCAGTATGTACATATGATAAAAATAATACTTTCCCTCCCAGTACCCTCATGTGGTGCAACCACGTTGGCAGCATGAGATCCACCCCAGCAATCACCCCAATTCAATATTAAACAGTTATAGGATGCATCCCGACTCCCAACAATACCAGCAGTGTGTACATACAGAGAATCTCAGCAACTTTAAGATAGCTCCGGGGCTTAAGCTGCACAGGTAAACTTCAATGTTAACCGCAATAGTAAACAATGTGTATGGCACCCTCAATAAGCTGTGTAGTCAATCACTCTCACACACTCACTCGGCACTGCTACGCAGCGGCACGGATATCAGGCAGGCTAGTATACACGCACTCAAACACAGTCGCATCCAGCACCCTAATGCCGTGCTCTGACATTCAGCAGGTGAGTTGTCAATGAGTTCACAGATCCGTCTTGGACCCAAATCTGCCTCCACCCTCCAACCAATTCCCACCCCCAAGAGCTAGAGATATAGTAACCTCTCCCCGGATACTACACTACTCGCAGCTGGTGATTACACATTCAAGATCCCTGGGCAAAGGAGGGGGGAGAAAAGAGAGAATGGCTGATCTGGCAACAGTTGACAAATGGAGGTTTGGCCACAACTCGGGAAGTTCAGTTAGGGTCTCCACAATGGCCTTTCAGTGTGGCCCCCGGTCTTCAAAGCATGGGGGGAGGTTCACCTTGGGACACACGATGTTTACCGGGGCACCCAGCCAAGCCAGACACTCCCATCCACAAATAATTACCGATTCCGGGCCTCCCAGGAGTGTAGGAACCACATTTAGGGAGCAATGGCTTGGGCTGTCCCAGGCATCCCAGTTGCAATGAATAGTTACCAAATTCCGTGCCCTCGTCTTATGGGCACAATGTCCGGTGCACGATGGCCTGAGTCACACCAGACAATTCCGATCACACACGCAAAGTGACCAATGCAATGCCTCCTTGGAATGAGGCACAACATCTGATGCAAAATGACTTGAGTCACACCAGACAATGCCACTCGCACACGTAAGGTTACCAATACAGCGCCTCCCTGGAATGAAAAACAACATCTGGTGTGCAATGACTTGAGTGTAATCAGACAGTTCAGCTTGCACATGAGAAGTTATCATTGCAGCGCCTCCCTGGAATGATGGACAATGTCTGGTGCATGATGACTTGAATCACAAGAGACAATTTTGCTTGCACACAAAAACTTATCAATTCAGTGCCTCTCTGGAATGAGGCACAACGCCTGGCACACAATGACTTGAGTTACACCAGACAATTCAGAGCACATGATTAGTTCCAATTCCATACCTCCCTGGAATGAGGCACAATGTCTGGTGCACGACGACTTGAGCCGGACTAGACAAATCCAGTCACACAGAGATGCAAGTTCAGCAGTGACACACAAGGTAGAATGCGGTACTGCTCCAGGTAGGTCCCCACCTGCAATGTCGTAACTAGTGACATGTACAATGCACACAATGAGCATGCAGCCGGGTGTCGCACAAGAGAAATGCGGTACACTTGACAAAAGTGGGCCACGCGGGTTCTGCAACAGTGAATCAGCTCACTACCAACCAGACGCTTATGCATGACATGGCCCCAGAATGAAGGGCCAGCCTACTTGAATACAGGAAGTACTTTGAAGGCTCCCCACCAATCAAATCTGGACTCTAGATGCACTGCTTATTTCTACAGTCACACCACTGCCAGGAGATGATGTAGACACTTAGGCAGGCTCCACTCTCCAGATGACACAGGTAGAAGGAGTAGGTCCCTCGCAGGAGGTCTTTGATGTCCCTGAGACCTCCACAAAGACAAAGGCCATGCAAAGAGGTCAGCAAAAACTGGAAGGAAAAAGCTAAAGGTTTAAGGAGAATCCCCCTAAGAAGGGTCATGTCCAACAGAGTGTCATGCATTTAGGCTGCCACAAAATCACTTTTACTTTTCAGGTTTTGGTGAAGGGCTTCTAGCTAGCAAGCGGGTAAGGCTGACAGCTTCTAACCAGTGGGGGACTGACTCACTCACCCACATGTGGTGACGCTGCCACCCAAAATGTTTTATTTTGCTCCAGTTTGAATGAAGTTGTCAGAAGAATGTTTTAAAGTAGGAGTTGCATGCAATGTAATGCAGAATAGTTACATATGATAATTTCATGAAATGTTATGCTGAAGTATTACTGATAATTTCATTTGCCAAAATGCTTTTGTTAGTTTTGCATTGGTGCTCCTGTAAGAGTGTGCAGGAGTTTTGGTGAGGGGTAGTAGCTATGGTTGAGTCTGTGTTTTGTGTCACTGGTTCTGTGGATGGTTACGTAGTATTGGGTTAAGATGTAGTGCTAGTCTTATTGCTAAATTCACAAGATGCCCTGTTGCTTTGGGATGAGTGGGGTTGAACGAAATCTTATGCTAAATTCACAAGATGCCCTATTGTTTTACAACGAATGTGGGTTGAAAGAGACGGATTTCTACGTTCATAAGATGCCCTGTTCCTTTGGGATGATTGTGGGCTGAAAGAGACTTGTTACTGAATTCACAAGATGCCCTGTTGTTTTGGGATGAGTGTGGGTTGAAAGAGACCAGTTGCTAAATTCACAAAATGCCCTGTTCTGGGTTGAGTGAGGGTTTAAAGATAATCCTGTTCTGGGTTTAGTGAGGGTTAAAGATACCCATTTTGGGGTTTTTGGGGTTCAGTTGATTGTTTCTGCCTAGTTGAGTAATAGGTGGTGTGTTAAGGGTTCAGTGGCACCTGTATATGAGGATGCTTTTGGTTTTGTCTGCATGTGGTCAGATGTACCCACTGTGTGAATAATTTATAGGGTTTTTATAATGTATAGGACGTTTAGAAGCTAGAGCCTCTAACATTTTCTGTTTGTATTTTATTATTTTTTATCAGATGTTTCCTGATTGCATTACTAATATTTTGAAAAGGGAGGAGATGTGTTATAATCTGAGATGCTTGTAATGCATTCTGTGCATGGTTTCATTGTTTTGTGCTCTCCTCAGCCAGTGTGTGATGTCATGGAATGTGGTGAGTGCCTGAGGACACAGTTTGAGAGAGTGGGCTGAGAAGAGAGAATGCTGCTGCTAGTGGGGTTTCCTTATTAAGTAACTTGTAACTTATCCTGTAACATTTTAAATAAATCTATATCCTAGAGTAACCGGCTACCTGACTCACACTTGCCAAGAAGGAATTCTTGATTTTAACAGATCATTTTCTGAATTTTGCCCCAGTACCATGCCAGAAGCAGCACTGTGTTGCTGAACGCAGTAACACTATTAGAGAGTGTGAAAAACAGAGAGATATGATGGTGAGAAATGAGGAGAGAGGGCTATATACAAAGAAGGAGAGACCGAAATTCATGACAGTGAGAGAAGAGGAAAGCATGGAAGGATCTGCCAGCTGAAAGAAAAAAACAGATGGAAAGAAAGAAAAGAGGATCACAGAACATGAGGCTGAGAATTGAGCAAAAGAGTTACAGAAAGATTCTGAGGGTGACAGAAAGAAGGCTGAAAAGAGAAAAAAGGTAGAGGGAGCATATAAATGGGGGAGGGTCCATATGCATGGTGAGGTGGAGGGAACAAAGAGAAAGCAAGAGAGAAAAACAAATAACAAGGTAGGAGAGGAGAAGGAACAGATAGAGAAAACAGCAACTGAGAGAGGTTGAAAAGGGAGTGAACGGAGAAAAGGTGTGGGTAATCACTTTGTAACTTGCTTGTCAGAGCTTTCAATCTCAATTCCAGTGCACCATATCTTTGAAATTCTGGTGCTGTTCTGCTCGTTCCCTTTCCCTTTCAAATAATGCAGCAACTTCACCTACTGTGCTGTGTTGTGTTAAATATAAGTAAATTGTACAGCACTTTGCTGCCTTTCGGCTAGGGTCACGCTACTGAAATAACACACATACAGACAGACAGAAAATCACAGTTTGTTACGATAAGGCTACTTTTTGAAGAATGATAAACAAATACAGCCAAAGTTCCAGCATTGAGCATCTCTCTGGCAGGCTACAGTGTGGTACTAGAAGATAGTGATATTAATGAACACCAGTAATTGTATTTTAGGCATTTCTAATCCCGCTCTTCATTCTCCATTACCTAGAAAAGGTGAAGTTAAAACGTTACAGTAACCCAGGTTATACTTTAATTAGATCTCTCTATTCATAGGTGATACCTTCCTACTAGTCTGTCCCACATTCAGCTCTTGAAGTGCTTTTGCCTGAGAGACAGGGTGCAGGAATGATAGCTGCGGCTAGAGGTGGACAGTCCAACAAATTAACAAGGCGAGCTGACCCAGAGCTGCGCCAAGGGCCCGGTTTGGCTCTTAGAGCCTGTGCACACGCTAAGCCCTGGAACTGTTTGCCATGTAAATCATAGAACAAACACCACGTAAAATATTATAAAATCTCCTCATAATTCAAGAAAGTTTATTTCTTTAACAAGTGGAAGCTTTCACAAGAATATGTCACATTATAGCACTGCAATGAGAAGTACTTTTTAAAAGTGATAGTTTATAAATATCAATTTAGCAGTGCCATTAGTGAACTAAGAGGGAAGGCAGTTGTCATGTGAACCCTGTATGTCACCCAGATTGTTACTGGAGGCAACACTATAGTCAGTGCCACTAGAATTATGTGATTGCTGCATTTTCCACATAATCCATCATCTGTTGCATAATCTGCAGATTTTTAGCAAACAAAATGTTTCTAGCTTAAACGGATCAAAAGTAACTAAAACCACATGACACGTATTGGGGGGCAGTGGAAGGCGCTTTGCAAAGGTTGACTTCTGTCCTTTCTGTTGTTTATTGCTATATTTGGGTGTTAAACTGGTACGAATAAGATGCATCGAATACACACAAAGAAGGGCTGAGATGTGGGGAGTGTTTAGAGAAAAGTTGGTCCTGTGTACGGTACTCCCATCATAATACCAAAAAAACTAAAGTATACAGTTCCAGCCAATAGATTAGTACAAATGTAAACAGTAAGTAATAGAGTCTATGAGTCTGCGCTTATTAGAACAAGAGCCCTCACTCACCAAATGGTGACATGCTTCATCATCAGCAGACTCAAATATGTGATGTTCAACTACAATGTTCACCTTTGTTTTGTAATTATCACCAGTGCTCTCATAACTTGTAAAAGTTCATCCTCCTCCTCAATGTCTTTTCCTCTTCCCCAGGTTGCACATCCTACCCTCTAGACCTAAACTGTGTTTTGATATAGCTAATTTATGTTTGGAAAAAAGTCTGTCACCACCAATAGGTGCAAAATACGTTTCAAGCTCATCCCGCTAGTCTTCCCACAACATGGAGGGGTCAACAGGAGTAGGAAGAAATGGTGGAGGTGTGATAGTAATATAGCTAGTTTAGATTCTAATTCACAGGGATAAAATGCTTACAGATAGATAGTTATGTACCTCAAAGGTAGCACTGCTTCCAATTGTTGTGGATTACTGCAGATAATTAAAATAGAAGAGAAGTCAAGATGCACCTACACTTCTGCTCTGTCTGACAGTCTGCTCCCTTATAATGATGATATAGGGTGAAGAACTGTCCTTGCTAAAACACGTCTATAGCACCCCAGTGCCTAAATTCCCCACTTCCTGCATCAGCGTCCTCCATATTCACTCATCAAACTTGCTTGTGGATGCATCTGACACAGTAGTCAGACATCCTTACTAGCTCATCTGTACATCACTGTACATCACAGATGTTCCAAGTGCTTGAGATCCGGCCCACACATGCTGTAACCATGTTGCACTCGTCAGTAGGTATAGTACTCCAGACACTTGAGATTCAACAATTAAGCTTGAGCTCCCCTTCTAAGACACGCGCCATAAGGGAGAGCATGCCCTTCTGACACATGTTTGCAGGGAGAGTGCACCGGTCCACAAAATTACACCTGCAAACCCGTGGTTCACTGCTTCCTCATCTCTCTGCTCCAGCCACAGCCACTGCACCACATGGAGTTTGTTTTAATTCACTTCAGCAGAGAGCATGCGTGTAATGCTCAGCATGGCCGTGACCAACCTTCTTAATTTATCACCAAGCGTTTGCCTTGCAACGTGATCCTCCAGATGCCAATCTGTCACCCCTGACGTGACCAACTCTTACAGGAAGGATCAGGATTGCTTGGTACTGCTTGGAAGTGCTGGACAAATTCTGAAGTGTTCCTGAAGAGTGTATGGCTTTTTAACAAATTGTGGTATGTTATCTTTCCTATGGTATCCCTAGTGTTTAGGGGCCATATGTGCGAAAGCTTTTTCCCATAGACACAGAATGGGTAAAATCCTTTCGTACATCTGGCCTTAGGTGCCCTACCTTGGAAGGTATTTAGTAGTTTTTCCTGCTATCTCTCAATTTTCATAAAGAAGAATTTGTTACTGATATTACTCATTTATCTCCTGAAAGCTCTTCCTGCACCTGTTGTATGCTACTTTGGCTGGCTCTGGTCTCCCTGAGTTCCCTTTCCCCAGGCCTGGTCTGCTGCTGGCTTGGGCTGCTGCTAAGCCTGTTCTCCCTGCCATAATCATCACAGATACTCTTCCTAGATATAGGCTAGTTCTTTGTTCACTTTCCTAATCCTCTGCCTTTCCTATCTGTATAAGATTGCTGTGTCGAAGCATGGGATTGAATTGGACAATATTTGCCATTTGTACTTGCTGGATTCCTTTAGATTTGATTCAGTACACATCTGGATCTCATAAATGCCCTGTACAGGTGTTTTGATTGTGAAAACAATTCAGGAACCAGTGATCATAGAAGAGCAATTGTTCCCCCCCCCCCCCAACTAGGACCTGCTTTAATGAACCCAGATTAACTCAACATAGAATTGAAGTGACATAATACCATGCTTTGTCTCACGTACTACTGTATGCCATGTTAATGTGGAATTGCATTGTACTACCTTGAAGGCTTGTTTTATTGTCTAGCATTTGTTTATTATTATTTTTCAACTGGGCCTTGTAGCAATTTAGAGTTGTGCAAAGTTGTTTTGTCAGCAAAAGGTTTCCATGGTGGAGCATCCTTCTAGGGCTCCTGTGCTATTTACGATGTGAGAGTTTTAGAAACTGGGTTTCTGGTTGGCAGAGATATGCACCCTGTCCAAACAGGAACCCCAGTCCTAATCAGGGTAAGTCAGAGATACACCATAAACTAATCTGTGCTCACCCTTTGGTAGCTTGGCACAGAACAGGCAGGCTTAACTTAAGAAGCAATGCGTAAAATATTTGTGGAAGACTTCAAACAGTAACACAGTGAAAACACCTCAAAAATACTCTACACCAATCTAGAAAGATAGATGATATTTATATGAGAAAAACCAGACCATAACAACAAAAATCCTATAAGTAGAATTAAAGTTATGATTTTTTAAATAATAAACCTAGTTGTAGTGCTAAGAAGTTCAAAACGCCAGCCGGGGCAATCTGGTCGCACTAGACCGGGTCAAATCTGAAAAGTCAAGCCACCCGTGATAGAGTGCGGATTACCAACTGGGACCAGCCTTGGTCTGCTGAAACAATACCTTGGTTCCGAGATGCGTCAACAACAGGAACAATTTGTGAGGAGCAAGGGCGGCGATGCGTCAATCCGAATGATGTAGACAATGCATCAACTCTGAGCCATGCAAAGTTGGAGATGCATCAGGAATGGAGGAGATGCATCACACAGTCGGCAATGCGCTGTTCCTGATCTTCGTAGCAGTGGCAAAGTGCTGGCATTGACTGCGATGCAAAGTCCTCGATCTTCACAGCAGTGGTGATGCATTGGTGTCTGTTCCAATCAGCTCAGTGGTGTTGATGCTCCGGTTCTGTCAGTTGCAGCATTGTATACCCACTTCCAAGGGCCCAGGACTGGATTGGCACCCCTTAGTAGGACAAGGCATGCAGCAAGCATAGTCCAGGTGCTGTTGATGATGAGTTGAAAGTATTTCTGTGTCCCTGAGACTTCAGTAGAACACGAGGCAAGCCAGCAAGGCCTTGGAGTAAACCTGGGTTCAAGATGAGTCCAATCCCTCCTCAGCAAAGCAGAGGGCAGTAGAGTAGCACATCAGATAAGCAGTTGTTCCAGAGCAGCAGCACAGAGTGACAGTCTTTATAGCAGCACTGCTTTTCTTCCTGGCAGAGATCTTCACAGGTCCTGTAGTGTACTGATTTGGTAGGGTCAGAAGTCAAGTAAGCATACCCAGTTGTGCCTTTGAAATGGGGTTGACTTTAAGGAAGGGTCTTCGAAGGGCACTGAGGTCCTTTCTTCCTGCACTGTCTCCAGACTCACCACAGAGGGCTATGGGGCCCTTTGTGTTAAAGCAGGACACTGCCCATTCAGATGTGTCAGCTCCTCCCACCCTTCCTGCTTAGTATGGTTCATAAGGATGTTGATGGCCCATATGTCACACCTAATCTCCCTTGTGTAGCTGCCTGAAGGAAAAGCACAAATTCCAGCTGTCACCTAGTCCAGATGTGTATTGGAGACATTCTGCAAACACGCAGGACAAAGACCAGGAAAATGCCAACTTTCTAAAAGTGGAATTTTCAAAATTGCAACAATAATTCTGACTTTACCATTAAAGAGGATTTATTATTACAATTCCATATGTATTAAACATCACATATCTATTACTTCTTAATAAGGAAGTACAGCTTATCAAATGTAATAAGGAATCCCCAGTGTTAACCTACGAGAGGGGTAACCCTCACAGTAGTGAAAGAAATTAGGGAGTTTTTCACTACCAGTACGTGTATAAATTAAAAGTATATACCCTCCCTTTTAAAAACATAGCACCCTGCTCTATGGTTTACCTAGGGCCTAACTTAGGGTGACTTATAAGTAAGGAAAGGGGGGTTTAGGCTTGGTAAGAGGGTTTAAATGTCAAATGGTGGTGTAAACTGCACATACAGGCTCTGCAATGGCAGGCCCGGGTCATGTTTAAGCGATACTTGAATTCCACTAGCAGCATTTTAATTTACAATCCCTGGGCACATGTTGTGCACTTTACTAGGGACTTATAAGTAAATCAAATATATGCCAGTTGTAGTTTAGGGGAAAGAGAACATGCACTTTAGCACTGAATAGCAGTGGTGAAGTGCTCAGAGTCCTATGGCCAACAAAAAAGGAATCAGGAAACCTGAAACGTTTGGGGGAAGACCACCCTAGGGCTGTCAGGTCTAACAGAGATCACATCACATCATAGCTATCTGCTGACCTGTAGGAGCCAGCGCTCTGCTGGCAAGCATGACACATTTCTTTATAAATATGCATGAAGGGCTCGACAAATGTAGGCTGCTAACACAGGCAGCTCAGGACAGGGCCTAGCTCATCATATAGCCTCCAATTCATGTGTCCTTTGTGCACATTTAGCACCTGCAAAGACCTGCAGTCAAACATGCCCCTGTTTATTTGCAGTAAGATGCATTTTTACCCTCAGTCTATTGCCTGTGCTCCATCACACTAGGAAGCAAGATTCCTTCCAGTACATGTCCAGGAGGCACAGCCCATTACCTCAGCCAGGTACCACCATCTCCACAGATGCTGCATTGTCTGCTGCACTATATGGACTAGCCTCTGACCCTAGACGGATAGCAGAACCTAGTAAGTAAACGTCCATGCAATTCAGTTAACAATCTAGCCATCTCTACCTCTGCATATGTGTCAGGATAATGAAAATCATATAACACAAAAGGACTCCTCAATATCTCATGAAAATGTCTAATTGGTAAAGTTGCAGGACTGATGTTTGTGCCCCTATTCCAGAAAATGCATTCTTCATTTTTCTACATCATTGGAAAGCATATGTCTCTGCCACCTGTGTCCCACTTAATCCACCCATATGACCACTGCAGCTAATCATAAAGTGATATGTCCTTTGTTACAGTATACGTTTCTACTTCCAACTGGCCTAATTACCAAAATAACTTTCACCAAAAGCACACCTCTGTACATGCATTGTTCAAGTGATCTAAGATGCCATTCAGAGAATGCACATGGCTGTGTGAAGCTGAATATTCTGAGTCTTTATGTCAGAGGCTGCTGAGGCAAAAGCATGGCTAGGGAATTCTGGCTCAGGTGTACACATTGGGCACAATTCATAAAGATGTTCACAGCTGTAACCCCAATTTGCACATGCCAATATATAACATTTCTTGTGGACATTTCTG
Source organism: Pleurodeles waltl (assembly GCF_031143425.1). Classification (NCBI taxonomy): domain Eukaryota; kingdom Metazoa; phylum Chordata; class Amphibia; order Caudata; family Salamandridae; genus Pleurodeles; species Pleurodeles waltl. The sequence goes on along the minus strand of NC_090442.1, from coordinate 84,609,013 downwards.
CTGCAAGTGCACAAACATTTACCATAGCAGATTTTTATCGAGTATAGCAAGAGGGAGATCTAAGGTGTGTTTTGCTTTGAAATTTTAAGCAACCCACAAGCATTTAGGTTCTCTAGCATCCCCAACCCCTCTTGGCACCAGATATAGTAGAGAATTTACTGCAGCTAACCCCCAGATTTGCTTGGGGTGTTGAAGAGATTTCTCAATTAAGAAAAGCTTTTCTCTGCCTGGAAAAAATAGGACAAATACCTCTCCATTTGCACAGGAGTCCCAATCATGCTGCTGTGTGAATTTGTATGTTATAATTAACTCCACCCAATAAGAATATGTTCCCTTGAGGATAGTCATATGACATTTTCACAACCACTACTGCAATATTTCACCTCTCATATCTTTCCAGGCATGTTTCTGAGAATGCTTGTGATGTTCCTAGTCTTCAAATATTTTTGATCCTGAGGCCATTAATAATTGAGTGAATGGACGCAGAATTACCTGTTGCTCGGTAGCAAATGAAGCAGAACAATACACTAAATATGTTTTCCTAGAAGCATTGGTGTTTCATGGACCAGGCAGTTGCTGGCTCTCACATATGGAAGGAACCCAGGCTCAGGCGCCGTCACAGGGCGCAGGGGTTGTATATATCCCCGTTCACGGAGGTTTCGATGACAGTGTGGGATCGGTTTGACAACCTTCCTGTCCCCAATGACTCCCCTGGGCGCGAACCCCGATTTTGTCCCGGGCCTACAGTCTGAAGCATTGCGTTGGTGGTATGAGGGGGGCTGCAAAAGGGTGGAATATTTATTCGATGACCAGGGGGTTATCCCCTTTGACCAGCTGAGGGAGCTATATGGCCTAACCGAGGCTGACAGGATGATGTACTATCAAATAAGACACTGGGCCCTGCTTCCAGCCAATAGGATAATAGATAGGCCGTTAACCACGTTTGAAAAATGGATTCTAATGAAAAAGGGCGATAAGCATGTGGTTTCTGAGCTCTATGTCCTCTTGCGGGGAGAGGTCCGTTCAACCAAGACTAAGGGTCAATTGAGATGGGAGAAGGAACTAGAGAGGGAGCTATCGGAAGATGAGTGGGAGAGTGTTTTTTATAGGGCGCACCACACAGCTTATTACTCAGCAGGTACAGAGACAGCCTATAAAGTAGCCTCCTCCTGGTATTACACCCCAAATAGGATCCATGCTTGGGATCATGACAAATCTAGTTTTTGCTGGAGGGGGTGTGGGGGAGGGGTCTCTCTTGTGCATTTACTATGGCATTGTCCCAAACTACACCGGTACTGGAAGGACATAATAGACACTGTGGACATGGCTTTTGACACTCAGATCCCTAGATTTCCTGCGTATATCTTGTTGGGCCTTCCAGGTCCTCTCACTTTTCCCCTGAGATCATTGAAGGGAGGGCAGATGGCTCTGGCCTTGAATGATGCAGTACAGCTGTTGCTATCTGAGTGGGGGACAGAGTGGATCCCGACAACAGTCTTGTGGCTGCACAAGCTCTGGTTTATCCTCGCTATGGAAAAGCTCACCCTGACTTCAAAGAACTTTGGCAACCATTCTTACATATTCTATCCGGGGAGTTTTCAGAGCTGACATGTCCAACTTATTTGAGGGTTCTGAATTTGAATTGAGTGCAGGGGATTGCACCTGCAAGGGGATGTATATATAGGACTAGATTTATATGGTAAAAGAGCCTGAGATTGTTTGATTACTGTATTGTCAGCCAGCAGTGGGGAAACATAGTTGTATTATATATTTAACCTTCTTCTTTTCTATTGTATCGCATGGAGTAAGCTAACAACGAGCCTTTTGGCAATACTGTGATGTAGTGCATATGTGATGTTCTATAATTGAAAAATTAATAAACAGATTTGATCCATAAATATGTTTTCCTTTTCTAGAGCCAGAAAGTCAATGATGCAAGATGGAAATTAAGAATCATACCAGAATAATAGAGTTTGTACTCATCGGTATTACAAGTGAGCCAGATTTGCAAATCCTGCTGTTTGTGCTGTTCCTCTTCATATATTCTCTGACATTGATATGGAACACAGGGATCATCCTGGCGGTCAGAAGCTCCCCCAGTCTACATACTCCCATGTACTTCTTCATCAGTAGCTTATCCTTCCTAGATGTATGGTACTCCTCAACAATCACCCCCAAGATGTTAGTGGATTTTTTGGCAGAAAAGAAGATAATCTCTTTTCTTGGTTGTGCCTTCCAGGTCTATTTCTTTTGTGCCCTTGGCAGCACTGAGACGTTCCTCTTTGCTATCATGGCCCTTGACCGCTATGTTGCCATCTGCAGTCCACTGCTATACTCATCTATAATGACTCACCAGTCTTGTGTTTCTCTTGTTACTGGTGCATATGTCGCTGGTTTTGTACATTCATTCATCGAGACTGGTTACACATTTCATCTCTCTTTCTGTGCCTCCAATGTCCTTCAACACTTCGTTTGTGACTATCCAGCATTGTTCGAACTCTCATGCACAGACGCACGAGTCAACATACTGGTGCTGTTTATCTTTGCCTGTTTTGTCACCATATCCTCTCTCCTGGTCATCTTTATTTCATATGGGTACATAATTGGCACAATACTAAAGATCAGGTCTGTCTCCGGGAGAATGAAGACCTTCTCAACTTGTGCATCCCACCTCACAGCTGTGACACTCTTCTTTGGGACAGTGTTTCTTGTATATCTGTGGCCAAGCACGTCCATGAAGGAGAAGAGGGTAGCTACAGTATTTTACACAGTGGTGATCCCCATGCTTAACCCTCTCATATATAGCCTCAGGAACAAGGAAATTAAATCAGCTTTTAGAAATATTGTGTATCAGAAAAGATTACTTCACTGTAATCATAATCTACATTTATAAAATGCTAAGCACCTGGATGTGCATCTGAACACTACCATTGCTAGGGAAAATTGCTTTCAGAAATATAAATTTTAAGTACTATCTACAGAATTAAACATTCCTCGTGCTGAAGGCCACATTAGGGCAGACCCACCATCTGGCTTCCAGCCTACTACTTGAAAGAACACTTTCTTATCAATTGGCAAATCTGCAATATCAACTAAATGACGGGGCCAAGGTTTTAAGTAACAGCATATTCACAAAAGGAAGCTGACGGGGACGTTCTTCTGCAAGTTAGTAATCTCCTTTAGTGCAGGGTTTTGGAAAACCTGCAGCTTGATTGATTGTTATGCAGGGTCCTGCTAATAAACTGTTCCCACATTCTAGGGTAGCATCAATTATCATTCCAAATATCTCATTCTATCATGTTCCTCCAAGAGATTGTGGGACCTTCCTTGTAGTTAGTACTCATCATTCAAAGTAGAAATTATGGCCCTGACTTAAGCCAAAGTGGCGCAGCGCAGTGCTGCACCAAAAATAGCAGCACCGCACCACTTTTGAAATGCAGGGATGTGCATTATTTAGAGAAACACAGCACTGCCATGCATTTCCCCCTGTGGCGGAGCTAAATTAAGCTACCTGCACGAACGCAGACATCCTTGCACCAAAGTGCAAAGGTGTCTGCATTGAGGGGATAGATTGTTCATGTGCAGGAAGGGACACCTTCCTGAACATAAACAATCTAATATGGCGATTAGGCACTTCTATGTGTGCTGCAAAATGCAGCACACATAGAAGTACCAAAGCTTAATATTGGAAATACTGTTTGTGTGTAGGAAGGGACACCTTCCTACACATAAAGAATCATCCATGCCATTTCCTTCTTCTATGTGTGCTTCATTCTGCAGCACACATAGAAAAAGCAAAAAACGAGGAGGAATAAAAGCATTCCATTCCAAGTTTTGCCATGGTAACACCACTCCTGGTTTAGTGTTAGTTTTTGGCGCTGCCTCAGGTTTACGACATGTTGTAAATCTGAGGCAGCGTAAAAAGCAATTGGTGTTGCGATGGAACGCCCACTGCAACAACCAATGCACACCCCTCACACACAGAAAACTGCGTCAGAGGGGTCTATATCTACAAGGAGGAGAAACGACACAAAAGTGGAGCTACACCTCCTTGTAAATATGGAGCAGTGGTCCGCGCCACCAGAGTGTCACAAAAAGTGACGCTCCGGTGGTGCTATGGGCTGTTAAATCTGCCCCATGTGTTTCAAATGATTATTCTTGGGCACACGTCCAGGTTAACTCAAAGGGACTTACAGTGCTCTTCACCGTAATTTCCATTATCCTACCCTACAATATCTATAGCATGCCTTTCTTTTGACCAAACCATATGGATTTCTGATTTGGATCCATTTGGATCTTGTGATAAATAAAATGCCCCCAGTGTGTCACTTACATATATTGAAAGACCACTACAGGTTTTTACAAAACCTGTTGAAGATTTGGAACCTAAATATTGTACAATCATGATCAATAAATGAATGAGTGATATTTTTATGGCACGCTCTTACCCTGAGAAAGGGGTGGCCTGGAGCTAGGCTAATTGTCAGATTGACATAAGACCCACACTAAAACTATTGAAACAGCTACATTTTTATAGACTTTCAGAATGTACAATAATCCAACAACTGGCTCAGCAGAGCTGCCAAGGAGTTCCAATTCTTGGCTGGGAGATAAGAGAAGGAACATCTCCCCCTGAAGCAGCACACCTGAATTTAGGATCCTGGAGCAAATCAGCTCTAGCGGAACATAGGGTACTTGCAAGAGAGTAATGACGGATCTTCTTAAAAAGGTAGATCTGGCTCTTTTATTTAATCCCTTTGAATGCTAGGCAGGGAGTCTTAAAGGCAGACCTCTGCCGAATACAAATCTAATGAAGAGAAAGCAAAAGAGACTTCACCAAAGTCTTTCAGGAGTGTCCAGCTGAGATGAAATAGGACCCTGGACCGCAGTTTTCTGAGCTGAGATAGAGAGATAAGGCAAGATTTTCCATCTGTCTTGATATATTGTGAGACACTTGGGGGAAAGTGAGGTGATGTGAGAGACACATGAAAGCTCAGAATCACTATCGCTTCCGGGTTTCTATCGCATGAATCTGGAGATAGTAATGGGCTGAGTAAATCCTTCCATTATTTCTATTCCCAATTGAGACTGTTGGCTTTAAAGACTAAAGGGCATATAAACAAGAACCTGGTGCATCAATGTAGAAGCGCCAGTTTTATTGCGTTGCCCTTGCCCCACCTAACAACACCATGGGTGCGCCGTATTTACAATATGGCACACCATGGAGGTTGTTAGGACAATAGCATCAGATTTTCGATTGTAGCGGTTTGCTGCATTAGTGTCAAAAGTTTGACGTTAGTCCAGCAAAGTGCAAGGAGGCCTATAGGTTTCAATGGGTGCATCATTTTAACACCTGCTTTGAGCAGATGTTAGAAATTATGCCAAAAATGACACAGTGAAATGTTGTAGATTTGACTACACCATTTTTGTGGGCCACGTAGCACAGGGATGGTCCCTTGCAACACCGGGATGTCCGCTTCCAAAGTGGCACAATGCAAGCATTGTGCCACTTTGTAAATCCGGCATGGCAAAAAAGCCTTCCTAATATCACATTAGTGAATACGCAAATGTGATGCAGGAAGCTTGTAAATATGCCCCAAAGATTTTAGTTTTTCCAGAATTTTGCTTCAGGGAGACTTGGTTCATCCACCCCAAAATGGCTATCATACAACCAGAGATGCGATCCTGCATTTCCTCCATATTGAGTAGCTGGAAACAACAATTTGAGTATCTTCGGCATATGCCATGCAGGAGAAGGAGAAGGAGTTAATCAGTGCATCCAGAGGAGCCATGTATATGAAACAGGGTTAGACTTGGGGATGATCTCTGAGAAACCCCTCAAGGAAAGTTGAATTCCTCTGAATCAAATGAGGAAAGGAAAATACAGTTATATCTTTCATCAAAAAAATCTTAATCCAGTTCAGTGTCAGACCAATATTGTGATGTCCCTTAACCTTTCTAGACGTACTGGATAAACAGCAGAATAAAATTTTACGCAGGACTCCAATAGGATGACACTGTGGAGCTGCACTGGTGCAGGATATAATAAATCTCCTCTACTACAGAAAGGAGAGCAATCTCCGTTCTGTGAAGCCAAATTAAAATTACTTATATGGGAAACCATTTCTTCCACTGTAATACAACAAAGAATGGCTGATAATGGATCATATGTTAAAATTTTACAGACTCAGTGCTTAATTCTGTGTTTGCGGATAGAATTCCTGCTTAAATCAAACCCACTTTTGAATTAATAATATTTTGGTTCTTTTCATTTTTTTTGAGTTGGTGAGAGCTTATTTCTCTAATACGCAGAGGAGCAATTTGCCTAAGTGTGCTGATAAATTCTCTGCAGTAGCCTCATGCTTTTTTTAAATTTATTGAAAAATCACCGTTTGTGTGCTCTTGAAATTTGACCACCCCTTCAAAGCTAGTTGTTTAATTTCCATGTGATCCTTCTACCAGGCCATTCAAATTGCTGACTTCCTTTCTCGAGGCCTTTATCTGGTCTGAGAACCCATTGTTATACCTACTGGCTTTCTTTAACTATCCCAGTTTTAAAGGGAGTTCTTACATAAACTTTGAGAGTATACAATTACTCCACTATCTCGTTCCTACTCAAGTTAACTAGATCTTGTTGGAATGAGCTACTTCTACAAATGTAGTGGTAAAGGTGTGTTTATTGGAAAGCAGGAGTTGAGCAAACTACCAGGCCTAAGGGTGAGAAGCAGATGTTGCCAGTTTGAACTGTCGCCTCACCCTGAACATTTTCCCTTACAATAGAATTCCACTTTATAAAATCTAGATGTTACACACCTGAATAACCATTGAGAAAACATAATAAATCAAATAAAAAATATGCATTCAAATACGTTTTATATACCAGTCTAATGTGTATGTCTAACCCCAAGTAACATGGCAGAAATGAACAAGATTAAAAAAAAATTAATACATCTCTAGCAGCATGTTAGAGCTCTACATTCTCTGTAATTTCTTCTTTCCAAACTTCCCATTAACACAACCACCAACATCAAATATTCCTTTTAAATTAATACATTCCGCCACTCTCTTCGCTTTTAGGCTGACAGAATTTGTACCTATCTTCATGCAAACTCAGTTTCCTTCCTTAATTCTTTATGTACAACCTCATTGTAAGTTATTTCCAATATGGTATTGCTGCTGCCAAAGTGTACATTCTCTTTTCAATAACTCCAGATTCACTACTTATTGATCCTTAGTCTGCATATCATATTGTAGGGATACCTGACTTTTAATAACCTGAATGAGGATTCTCTTGTAGTGATGTGAGATCTGCTTCCATAATTCCACAGCATTGTGAATTTCATTCTTCCATTCCAGACTACCAACACCCTCCATATATATTGAGGCTCTCTACTAGCCTATTCTTGTGCAGATGATACAGCATAGTTCAGTGAAGTTTGAGAAAACTCAAATTACCTTAATATAAACTGTTAACCATGGTTTTATACTACTATCCCAGGACATTTTTGCATCTTTATTCATTTCTACATTCCATTTCTCCTCTGTTGGGGCTCCACAGAATCATTATCCACATTTGTAACAATTATCTCTTCCTTAATTACTTCTCCATCATACACCGGTAGTCTTAACAGTCTATATTCACATTCATGCTACAGAGTACATATTTCATAATAAATTAAAGCTCGTCCTGGTAATATAGCTAGTTCTGCTTTTTTAGTTGTAAAAATATTTACTAATAGCTTGTGGTCTGTTTTGACCTAATACAGTTTCCTACACATATGATTTATACTTTTGTATACTTTGTGAGCACACTAAAACCTCTTTTTGAATTAAAGAAAATATACTCCACCTCTAAATCTACATGAAGATAAGGGTGACTATTCTCTCTATTCCCTATCTCTACTGCCTTTCTGATTTGCATTTATACCACCCCATACTCACTTTTATCATTTACAATCACAGAGCCATCATTCTGGTTAATAATCTTCAAAGGTACCACTCTTGCAATGCATTTATTGAGGTGTTGTAGTTTGTCTTTACATGCTTCTGACCACACCTAATGTACAGACTTCTTCAATAATATTATGATTTCCCTTATCCAGTTAGAGTAGAATTCACTAAACTTGGCATAATACTCTAAAAACCACAAAAAGGAACTCAGAACTCAGTTGTTCATGATTTCTTCAGTCTTTGTTAGATTGGGGGCATCTGTTGCTTTACCCCACTTCAGTTTATATGTGATGCCCTCTTCTGAAATTGTGCGCCAATTATTTTCTACTGCAAACAAACTTTTTTTCTATAGTCTAACATGCTTTGCTAAAATTGTCAATGCTTCCCAAATGCTTGTCTCATATTCCTTTTCATCCTTATCCCAAACTACAACACCATCCATACAGTGTGAGGCATGAAGTGTATTTTGGAAAATCCTTTGTATTGATGTCTAACTTACAGCTGATACAACCAAAATGGCATTTTGAAAATTCTATAAGGACCTTCAAGAGTGACAAGGGATGGTAAGTGTCTTGAGTCACAATTTAAAACCAGTTGATAAACAACAACTATGCCTTTCTTGCCGTCACTGACATTTCACAACTATTCGGCAAAGTATATCTTTCAATTAAGATGTACGGATTAAATCTGTTGAATCTATGCATATCATTATGCACCTTCTTATGTTACCATTTAATATTTTTATCCAATATGGCCAGCTTTATCCATTCCTATGTTTACATGGTTTCTACAATGTTTCTATCACATAACTTATGCAACTCCTTAAGGAACAATGACTTTTCTAAAACAGTACTTCTCTGCATGTACAACAGCAATTCTGAATAATCTGGCTTTGACTAGGCTTGTTGAACCATTGGACTGTGTTACCAAAACATACTCTAACACCTGGTGGATTTAGAGTAGTGCTTGAAATACAATACTATAGGAAGCACTGTGAGAATTCATACAATGTGGCTGGAGGTCTCATTACCTTGTTGAACATTATCTGCCCCCCAGATACTCCCCGACTCCCCATCCTGCAAAGTCCCTCTTTGACCCACTCCGAACACCCTCTGACTCTAACTAGCCCTCACCTCGGATAATTACCTTCTGCAGAGAGCATGTGATACATGTATCTAGAATAGTGGAAAAGCTGCAGCAAACTACACAGGAGATCTAGGTTCTGCAGAATATTTCAAGGACTGATTCCTAATACTCATTAATTTACATAGAGATGCCAGCTGAAATCGTTATATTCCAGTCCTGGTATCACTGTGTGAAGTTTACAGGAAACTTGTAATGAGAGCTTAATTTTGCTTGAGTCATGTAAATAGAATGCTGCTTACATTACTGTAATGTGTTGTGAACAACAAAAGGTGTTGTCATCATATGCTAAAGTACTGTGTACCAAAGAGGTTCATTAGCGATGCAGCTCTTGCTTTGAGACCCACGAGAATGTGGAACACCTGCATGCACCTCCACCCACTGAGTGAAATAGTTTTTTTTTATTAAGAGTATTTCAAATTTGCAAGGGGAAATTGTAGTTGGTAAATAAGCAGTTAGGTATTTTCACTCATAGTACTCCATATTGTATCATGAGGATTGTAAGCCCTCACAAGAACATATTGTGAACTGTTAGAAATGTGGTTGTTGGTCACTGGGGTATATGCTCTGCTCAAGCAGTAACTACAATCCAAGTGAAGGTAAGGTACAGGCAAATCCTAAATTAACCTCTGCTTACCCTTTGGTAGCTTGGCACAGAGCAGTCAGGCTTAACTTAGAGTCAGTGTGTTAAGTATTTGTGTAGCACTTCTAAGAGTAAACCATTGAAAACACCACACAAAAAGTACCACACAAGGTAGAAAAAAAAAAAAAAAGGATTTAAAAAATAAAACAAGACCGAAGTGTGCAGAATCCAATAAGTAGAACTAACATTATTTAATTTCAAAGTTTTTAAGTAAAGTAGAGCTAAGAAGCATAAAGCAGTAACTGTGGAATCTGGTCATGCTGGACCAGGACAAAGTCAAAAGGTTAGGAAGTTTCTGATTGCCCCAGAACCTTTGGTGGTTCGCCTCAGGGGTCAGCCCAATTTGGCAAGTAAAATGACCGTCATGGGGGTGTACTTGGTTTGGTCCCCAACTTCGTGTTAAAAATGTGTCTCATCCCACAGTAGGCATGTGTTTCCACAGACTCCTCCTTTCAGTGCTACCTCATAGGCAGAAAACTATTTATCTACGTCATCTCCTGTCAGATAATAGGGCACTAAATCCTTAGATATGCAAGCTCTTTTGTCTCCTTCAGATACTGTTTGTATGCTGAAACCATCCCTGCTGGGATCTGCCTGACTGGCTTTGAAGTCCAGCTCTTTGAGACTCAGTTCATAAGACAGAAAGATTTTCTTTTCTGCCAAGGCCCTTTCAGCCTTCTTCTCCTTCATTTGAAATTAACCATCAACAACTGAAACTCCCTCTGCTCCCTCATTTCTGCCAGTTCCTCTGAGAACAGGCTGCAGAAAGAGACAGTGGTCCTGCTCTGGCAGGAAGCTCCAATTCAGGGATCACACCCTCCTTATCCACTGTAGGAGGTTCCTCAGAAGGGCATTTCTCTAGCCCATCATCCTCTGCTGTGGCTACACCCAATATGGAGTGTGTTCTACCTAGGCTCTCAGTACCTTTTACAACTCTAGCTTTGGATGGTGCTCTTGGCAGGAAATCCAAACTCCTTGTAGAAGTCCTTGACCTGGGCCAGAGTGTATCCCTCTAAGTTGACTAGCTCACATCCCCTTTTTGTTGTTGTAGATCCAGAAGCCAGCGACATGATGTTGGAAAAAAACAAAAATGCCAATCAAGGAGAATTTAAAATTCAAATTGGACTTAGATGTGCAATGGTAGTATACACCAAGTCAATGTATGACACTGTACAAACACAAGTCCTTATCTCACTGCTGAACACCTATGTTAGAAATGTGGTGGTTGGTTGACAGAAGGTAAACCCTGGTCAAGCAGCAACCACAATCCTAGTCAGGATAAGGTACAGGCAAACCTTAAATTAACATATGCTCACCCCCGGTAGCTTGGCACAGAGCAGTCAAGCTTAACTTAGAGGTAGTCTGTTAAGTATTTGTGCAACACTTCAAACAGTAAAACAGTTAAGACACAGAACAAAAAGATTCCCCAGCAAGTTAGAAACATAGATCATAATTTGATGAATAAATCAAGACCAAAGGGACAAGAGTCCAATACATAGAACTGGAGATATTAGGTTTCAACTTTTAAGGTAAAATAGGGGTAGGATCTGTAAAACACTAAGGGGGTCATTCTAAGTTTGGCGGGCGGCGGTTGCCTCCCGCCAAACGGGAACCGCCAATTGGCCGCTCCGCGGTCAGAAGACCGCTGGGGCCATTCAGACTTTCCCGCTGGGCCGGCGGGCGTCCGCCAAGGGAGCGTCCGCCGGCCCAGCGGGAAAGGGCCTGCAACACTGAAGCCGGCTCCGAATGGAGCCGGCGGTGTTGCAGGTGTGCGACGGGTGCAGTAGCACCCGTTGCGCTTTTTACTGTCTGCTATGCAGACAGTGAAAAGCTTAATGGGGCCCTGTTAGGGGGCCCCTGCACTGCCCATGCCAGGGGCCCCAGGACACCTGTTCCCGCCATCCTGTTCCTGGCGGTGAAAACCGCCAGAAACAGGCTGGCGGGAAGGGGGTCGGAAGCCCCATGGCGGCGCTGCTTGCAGCGCCGCCATGGAGGATTGGGCCAACCGGGGTTAATCCGGTGGGAAACCGCCGGACCCGGTTTTTACCGCCAGGGTCGGAATGAGGCCCAAAATGTGCGGCATCTATTAGCTCTGGAAAAAGTCAACATTTCAGGCTGATTGTGATGGAGCACAGGCCAGCTACAGTACAGAGACCCAGTTAGACCCTTTGAACCAAAGAACCTTAAATCCTAGGTTGCTGAGCATTGTATGGATCGGCATTCATGATACATTGCACAGCAGAGGTGAAGCATTGGTTCTGAGCTGTGGCAAGGCTGCGGTGCAAGGTTATGTTGCGTCGACATTGAGGATCCTGTCTAAGAGGCTTGTGATGAGAAGGCTAGTGTCAAGGATGTGTTGCGCATCCAATGCGATGTATCAGTTCCAATGAGCCGTGAAGCTGCAATGAGGAATTTTGGCGCTGTTGTAGAGGCTGCCGTCAAGAGAAGATTAAAGGAACTTTCGCCGGGAAAAGCGTTATGCAGCTGCAGTTGCAAAAGCAATGTGTTGGTCACTAGATGCGGGATGCAGCAGTGATGCAACAGTGATGCATTGATCTCAAAATGCAGGATGCGGTGGTGATGCAAGTCTTTTGTGAAGGGGCCAATCCACGCATTAACAGCGATGCATCGATGTAAAGATGTGCCACTGAGCAGAGGAGATGCACTGATTCTGCTTGGGAATGGTATGCTCAGCAGAGGATTTGTCTTTTCTGCTGAGAAAAAAGATTAGTCCCACTTCCAAGGGTCCAGAACTGGGGTAGCACCACTTGCCAGGACAGAATCACAGATGGTAGAGCCCAGGTGCAGGTGTAGGGTGGATGGAAGTCTTTTATGTCCCTGAGACATCAGATCAGGTGGCTAGCCAGCTAGCACTTGTAGTAACTCTCAGTTCAAGTGATATAGGTCCAGTCCTTCTCAGCCAGGCAAGAACGCAGCATGCAGCTGGCTAGCACAGCAAGGCAGAAGTCCAGCAAAGCACATGTCCAGCAAAGTGGGAGTCCTTCAGAAGCATAGCAGTCCTACTTCCTGAGGGAGCATTCACAGGTCCAGAAGTATTCTGGAGTGATGGGGTCTGGGGTCCAGTACTTGTACCCAGTGGTGCCTTTGAACTGGGGTAGACTTCAAAGACAGGCCATTGAAGTTTACAGAGGTCTGCCCCTCCTGCCTTTGCCCCAGGCTCATTACAGGAGGTGTGCAGTCCTTTGTGTATGGACAGGACACAGGCTATTCAGGTGTAAGTGAGGCTGTGCATGGATACTCTCTCTCATCCTGCTAGAAATGTCCCATTGGGACACACCTAAGCTACCATTGTGTGTCGCTGTCTAGGAGGAATAAACAAAGACCATCGGTCACTCACCCCACACATGTGATCAGAGACAGGCAGCAGGCAGCAAATGGCCAAAGTAAGAACATGCCAACTTTTTAAAAGTGACATTTCCAGAATTACAATTTAAAATATGAATTCACCATAAGTTTGGATTTTAAATTGTGATTCTAGAGACAACAGACTTTACAGGTTTATCTCTTCCTAATTGGAAATTTGACTTATAAAATGTAATAACATAATCCCAATGTTATCCTAGGAGAGAGATGGGACTTGCAGTAGTGAAAAACAATTTGGGGAGTTTTTTTTACTGCCAGGACATGTATAACTTCAGAGTACATGTCCTGCTTTTTGGATACAGAACACCCTGCCCTCTGGGGTGTTCAGGGCCAACTCTAGGGACGAAATATATATTAAAAAGGAAGGGTTGGGCCTGGCAAAAGGTTTGTTTTGCCAGATCGAAATGCAGTTTAAACTGCACCACAGGTTCTGCAATGGCAGACCTGAGACATGTTTAAAGGGCTACTTAAGTGGGTGACACAACCAGTGCTGTAGACTCACTAGTATCATTTAATATACAGGCCTTTGGCACATGTAGTGCCACTTTACTAGGGACATATGTGTAAATTAAATATGCCAGTTGAGGATAAAACAGTATTACCATGTTTAGAGGAGCACAATCACTTTAGCACTGGTTAGCAAAACTTAATACAGCAAAAACTAGGAGGAGAAAGGCAGAAGGTGATCCTGCATAAAGGACCAACATGAACTATTGAAAAACCATGAGTCTTCCTCTGTTTAAAGACACTCAGAGAATCTTTTTAGAAAAAAACGTTCTCTCCACCTGAACTATGCGGTGGCGACAGGAAAGGGGGGGTGGGGTGTGTGTGACTGTGTTTGAATGCGTGCATGCGTGTGTAATGTGTGTGTCCATAAATGGGTGTGAGTGTACGTGCATATTGTGTCTTATGATTGCGTGTGTGCCTGGATGTATGTTAGTGGGTGTTGCTGTGAGTGTGTATGAATGTATGCATGCGTGGGTGAATGTGGGTATGCGTGTGTGTATGTGTGTGTATGTATGTGCGTGTATGTGTTTATATGTTGGGGGTCGGGAGGGGGTTGTTGGAGGAGGATTCTGGGGAGGGGGAGGAGGCGGCGGAGACCCCTATCAGTGCCATGGATGGAATTCCCTGGCACTGATGTGGCCCACCGCCATGGTTTTGGTGGCGATACAGAAAGCACAGAAACCATGGCGGTGGGCGGGGTAAAAAATGCCATGGGAGGACTAGTGACGGCCGCTGCCCGGCGGTCATTATCGCCGTGGCGGTCGGTGTGTTAACTTGGCAGTTTGGCTATGGCCAAACCGCCAATGTCATAATACTAGCAGTATGTACCGCCAGCCTGTTGGCGCTACTACTGCCACTATTTTACAGACCGGCGGAGTCGTAATGACCCCCATAGTTATTACTGAATGCGAGGGGTTTAGAGAAAGCTCTGGAAATGTTGAAGGAGGAACATTCACCTACCCACGAAACAGTAACAACATTCCTATTCACAAACTGCACTGCTAAAGCTACTACACCTAAAAAGGGTCCTAAAGACAGGAGCAAAATATTCCAGCTCTGAGAGGAATAAAAAAGCACTACACACAGCCAAACACTGGTATTGCAACACCCACCCAATAGGGTTAGGGACTTGAAATAAAATCCAACAGCAAATAATGCTAAATTAACTTATTTACATCACTGATAATGATCACTAAATTATCAAATTACATTTTTTAATAATTGCTATTGCATAATCAATTTTTTACTTTAGTTAGGGATTTATATTTTTAAATGGAACTGCAGAAACATCAACTTTATTTAGTTGACTATATTTAAATCCATTAAAAATGTAATTCAGAATTAAGTAAGTGTGTTTTACTTGGTTCTACATGTAAAATAAAAAAACTAAAAATAATGTACGCTATTGTTTTACATTAAAATAGTTTTACCTCATTTCTTTCGAGGTAACATTTTTTTTTTTACTTTTCCCTGTACTTTACCATAAGGAGACACTCCGCAGTCCAGTGGAGCTCTTCCTATGGTAAAGTATGAGGGAAAAATAAACTTTATAAAATATTGGTAAAAATGTTTATGTTAAAATTAATGTAAACTAATTTTAATTATTTGTGCATATCATAGTTTTATGTTTGGATTCAAATTTGGCTACAATGATAGCAGCAATGCATCAAATGACCTGCAACGTGTTTGGTCACTTGACTGCATCAAAGGTAAAGTATTGTGATACTTTCCATCTAGCTAGCCCACCACAAAAATGCTAATGGTATACTTGCAAGCTCAACTAATGAGTTCCAAACACTCCCTTGGGTATAATGTTATAACCATTTAGTGAAGTGCATCCCCCCTAATTGTCCCAATCTGTCTCTAGAGTTGAATTGCCAGAATAGCTTCCAGGATGTCACAGGGCACAGGTGTGTCAAGCTTACCCCTTGGCTCGGCTGCAGCAGGCGAGAGCCCAAGGTTGCAGCATTCATTCAGTTCTGTTGCACTGATGTAAAGTACTCTGTAATAAAACTTGCTACTCTAAATATATGATATTTCCAGAGCAACAATGTTACAGAGCATTTACTTTCCATTCCTACTGCATTACAGTAAGTGTTCTGTAACAGTACTGCTCTTTATAGAAAGCAGCAATGCTGAATGTTATGACTGTATTGCTAAAAGAGCCAATCTAGCACCCAGTCACTGAACCTTTTTGACAGGGTACCATGGATGCAAGAAGTAGCGGCTCGGGGGAAGACTGACCTGCTAAAGAGCCCAGGATACTGCATCCTACAGAGGACTGCTACGGGAACACGCGCTCGGCAGCCCGATTCCTCCCAGGGTACAGACAACGACGAGCCCGTCAAAGCTGATGGAGATGCGTGGAGAACCGGGATGGCATAGACCAGCTCCTTTTGCCCTATGTGAAGGGTGGACCTCGGCGGGACCAGTCGGACCCAAGACCAGAGGTAGAATCTACTCTGTTCCCTGGGACAGTGTGGGAGTGGAAACATTGAGATGCTTTGGATGCAGTGACGACTGGAAGTGACTTGAGTGAATTGTATATGGTCCCTGTAGTGGTGCTACAGAGGGCCGGCGGAAGAGGCACGACACATGTAACAGACAGATTCTGTAGGTGTTTGCCATGGGGAAACCGAAGCCCAAGTCGCAGAGCCCTATAGGTCAAGCTTCCCTGGCCTTGCACAACCAGATACCAGAGGCGGCTACCCCCGTTGTTCTGAAAGGGATGAGCGACACCTTAAACAAGATACTGGGAGCTTTTGAAGACTCCAAACTCACCCTGCAACAAGACATTGGCAAGGTCGAGGCCAAATTGGTTATGCTGAGTGGGGATCATCAGAAACTGTAAGACAAAGTTCATGAAGTGGAGTCTACAGTCACGAACCTCCAACCTTCCCACCAAGCACTGAAACTTCAAGTATCCCAATTAGCAGACAGAGTGGACCGCCTGGGACGAAGGGCAGAAGATGCAGAGGGATGCAGTCATCACAGCAGCGTCTCCATTGTCGGACTACCAGAAGGAGTGGACGGGAGAATCATGGTGGAATTCCTGGAACCATGGCTGCGTGCTCTTATGGACGGAAATAGCCTCACGCCTTTCTTCGCTCTGGAGAGGGCATAACGTGTCCCGGCATGGAGACTACAACCTGGTAGGCCGCCTTGGCCCGTTGTGGCCAAACACCTTTATTACCGTGACCAAGACCTGCTGTTGCAGAGGACCCGCACATCTGGACCATTTAAAGTGGAGAGAGGACAGGCAAGTCTGTTCCCAGACTTTACAGCAGCTGTACAAGCCAGGAGGGCCACATTTACGGCAGTGAAGAGGGCGCTCAAAGAGGGAGGGATAACATATGCACTACTCTTTCCATCCCGGCTGAAACTCATGGTGGATGGAACAGGACACTTCTGTCAAGATCCCGAGGAAGCATGGGCATGGCTGGAACGCTACAGATTGGGTATGGTTGGGTCCCCAAAAGAAGTGGCTAAGACTGCCCAATGCCGAAAGAGAAGGAGGAGTTCCCAGAGCCAGGCCCGCCAACCTTGGCTCACCAAGCCTTAGCCCACCCTGTCAGAGGAAGGGAAGAAGCTGGCGCTCTGAGCTGCTGCCTTATTAACGGAGCCTGAACTTTCAGATGGCGTGGGGGCCAGAAAAGGTCATTATCATGACTAGTACACCCACCTGTCAAACTCACGAACAAGTACACCAGAAGATCTCCCCCACGTGATGCCTCAATCGTCCGACGACATCATTTAAATGGACTTCACTGAACTGCCTGAAGCGGATTCCACAAACTGATCGTGGTTATTGGAGAGTAGGCCAGACTAGGAGAAGATGGCCCAACAGTTGCCTCGCCCCTCCTTATTCCTACCTCTTCGTCTTTGTAGAGGCAGTATCGTATAACACTCATTATTGCTATTGTGTTCTGTTTGGGTGGCCAGCCATTGCTGGAATGTCCTTGGGAGGGGAGTTGGGGTTTTGTTTAATTGTTTTGTCCTCAGTGATCTCTGATGAGACTATGCCTATTGATGTGCAGAACGTGGCAGAGGTAGTGGGGCTGCTGGGGGTTATGGTTCCAGAGGTAGTGGGGCTGCTGGGGGTTATGGTTCCCGAAGATGACGGAACAATGGTATATAATGCCTGTACAGTTGACTGCACTTAATATGATTGCCTGGAATGTTTGAGGGCTGGGATTTATGGCCAAACGGCATAAAATTCTTTCATATTTAAAATGTCATGGGGTACATATTGCTATGCTGCAAGAGACACACCTCACACAGATAGAAGCCAAGCGTCTCCGCCGGCACTGGAGAGGGCAACAGTTTGGGACCGCCTACTCTGCATATACCCGGGGTACACTGATCCAGATTAGGGCAGGGGTGCCTTAGAAACAACGAGGGTGGTAGTGGACAATGAGGAGCAGTTTGTCTTAGTGGAGGGGCACCTACATGGTAGACCCATCATGTTGGGATCGGTATACCCCCCTCACCACGGCCAGGTGGCCTATCTCCACACCCTGCCTTCCCACATGGCTGATTTCCCGGGGTAACATACCTCATTGGGGGGGGACTTTAATGGGGTCCGAGACACAGACTTCTACTGCTCTTCCACACCGGTGCAGGGTGCTCTGTCAATTAGGATTGCTGCAGGGCTGACCGCCTCGATGTCTAGCCAGGCCTTGGAAGATGTGTAGCGAGCACAACACCCATTACATCAGGACTACTCCTATTATTCTCATATCCACCAGTTACATACTAGAATTGATTAGTTTGTGTGCAGTGGGTCAATCTTTGGGCAGATAAGACACTCAGAGATTTTTGGCGACACATTCTCGGACCTCAGCCCGCTTCTGCTGCACATGCAAGTGGTAGAGCCTCAACTCCTATCCCGACATGGCGCCTACAGCCAATTGCGCTGGAAGATGCCAGTTTTAGAGAAGTTCTATCCACGACAGTGGCGGAGTACTGTTCCTGTAATGAGGGCTCAGTGTCACAGAGGGGGATGGAATGAGAGGCTCTTAAGGTGGTGGTACGGGGCCACTGTATGGGCCAGACGACGAGCATTAAGCGAGTGTTGGAGGGAGACCCCTTACGTCTCGAAGATCGATTGCATGCTTTGGACAATGAGCATGGTCATGGCCCTGAAGCTCTCCGCTGATTATTAGATGTTCAGGAGGAATACGCAGTGGCCCTTGAGAAACTTAGGTGTCATGACCAGGCAGGGTATATGCGCAGGGTACACGAGGAGGAAGGTAGGGCTGGACGGTTGCTGGCCTGGTTGGTTCGCCCTCACACAGCGGGAAACCCGATTACTGGGATCGCACTGCCTATAGGTTCCTTGGTACATGAACACCTCTGTATAAATGCAGTGTTTTGTGATTATTACCTGGCGCTTTATGCCCCCACCGGAGACTCCGTTGCCGGACACATTACATGACCTGTTGGCTGGAATTCAACTGAAGACCCTCACTAAAGATGCTGCTGCCCTGCTGCATACAGAGGTGAGGGAGGGTGAAGTAAAGCTGGCAATCAAAGACTTGGCTACTGGTAAGACTCCTGGGATGGATGGCCTTTCCCCAGAGTTTTACAACTTGACAGTGGATATTTTAGCCCCAATCCTGGTAGAAATAGGCTTTATGCGCAAGAGTATGGGCTGGGCCTTCTCCCTGTGATGCTGAGGGAAGCTCTGGTGGTCCCCCTACCTAAGACTACTGATCGCTATGCAGGGGTGAAAGATTTCCCACCCCTTTCCATACTTAGTACTGATTTTAAAATTCTGCATAAGGTCCCAGCTACCAGGCTCCTGTCGTATATGCAGAACTTGATCCTTGATGACCAATGGGGGTTCATACCTACCAGGAACACCTCACACAATCTCTGTAGACTGTACACAGTATTATACGGTTCCCTCCACCCGACAGATTAAAACGCAGTAGTAGTGTCGGTAGACCTTGAAAAAGCTTTCAAAATGGTGAGATGGGACTACCTGGAAGTTACAATGTGACGGTTGTTATTAGGAGAAGCATGGCTTAAATGGTTCTGGCTGTTATACAGTTCCCCATCCGCAAGAGTCAGAACTGGGCAGCAGCTCTCGGACGTGTATGACATCCATAAGGTTACCAGGCAGGGGTGTCTGCTCTCCCCATTGCTCTTTGCTTGGCTATGGAGCCACTGGAGGAGTAGTTCAGGAAAGAGGCGCATGGTAGAGGGATATGTCGGGGAGGAGTGGAACATATCATATCGTTGAATGCTGATGATTTGTTGATTTACTTAAGAGACGAGGAAAGAGACTTGCCCTGGGCACTTGAGACACTGAAAGGTTTCGAGACCTACTCAGGGTTACGCCTTAACAGAGGGAAGACTTGTTTCCTGTGGTTGCTGGCTGTGCTCCACCCCCCACCCGCCCAGCAGATGTTAAACTGGCCCCTAGTACATTCACATCTCTTGGGATCCAAGTCTACCACAACACAGTCGATCTACGGGAGGGCAATCTGGGCAAAGCTATATGATCCCTTAGAACTGGGGCAGGTTTTTGGCACTCCCTTAACTTGCCCTTCATGGCATGTATCTCACTGTCCAAGATGATTATGCTCCCACGGCTTCTATGTTTCTTTGTTAATCTGCCGGGAACTGTTCTGGCACACTGGTTTAGATCATTAGACACCCTCATCAGAGACCTAATATGGAATGGTGAACGCCATAGTGTTGCACTAGCCACCCTCTGCCTACACCCGGAGACAGGTGGGATGGGTGTCCCAGACTTTGAGCTCTATTATGTGGCGGCACAGCTGCAATGGCTGACGCGGTGGCTGAATACTCATGGGTTGTCCAAACTGTATTGGGATGGGGCCGGACAGCACACAGACAAACTGATGGCTGGATTATTTCGTCCGAGACTCGTGTCCCGGCGTGATGGGTTTCTTGTGGCTGTGGCCTACAGGGCCTGGCACAGAGCACTTAGGCACACTGGGACCCAGTCGCTATACGCGCCTGAGATCCCATTGGTGGGACTTCCACTTGGTAAACCCCCACACTGTTTTACAGAGAGGCAGATGCTTCCCTGGACGGAGGCCGGGTTGGCTGCCATGGGCGACTTTTAATGCCAGGGTCAGTGGTCCTCTTTAGCAGAGCTACTGAACCGGATGGACTTCCCGTGGGGTCAGTTCTTGAGGTACGAGGCAGTGACCCGAGCTGTCTGAGACTTATGGGGGGAAGGTGCAGAAGAGCCCCCCACACATGCAGTGCTCCAGACAATGCTTCGGATGGGTGGAGGATCCCATTTGGTGACCTCGCTGTACAAGGCACTGAATGGAATGACGAGCAGGCCCCTACATTCCCTAAAGGCTCGTTTGGAGGTGGATGCGGGCAGGGAATTGACAGAGATTGAGTGGAGACGGGTAGTTGCATATGCCTTAATGGAACATTAGCCTTAAAATAATTCAGTTCAACTTCATACACAGGACATATCTTACCCCACATAGACTTCAGTCCATCTACACTGAGGAACCCCAGGCCTGCCCTAGATGTTGGGCCCAGGATGCAGATTTCAGACACACGGTTTGGAGTTTACTGGGCTGAAGTAATAGCAAGCCTTAACCTCACCTTAGATAGGTCCCTGCCTGTGACCCAAGAGGTCTGCTTATTGGGCCTACTGGTCAGGACACCTGCTAAAAAAGTATGGAACAGATTTATC
Source organism: Pleurodeles waltl (assembly GCF_031143425.1). NCBI lineage: Eukaryota > Metazoa > Chordata > Amphibia > Caudata > Salamandridae > Pleurodeles > Pleurodeles waltl. Next base: position 84,587,693 of record NC_090442.1, on the reverse strand, counting down.
GACCTGGCTGTTGTGTTGGCGAGTCACAGGATAGTGATAACCTGGAAAATGCCTGAGGGACTCCGGCTTACTACATGGGTACACAAGGTCACAAGCTGGGCCGGGGTGGAGGAGAGGACTTTGAGGAGAGAGGAATCACAGGGGCTCCGACACCAACCTATAGCGCATTACTGGGGTAATATCCTAACATTAAAGCCAGAGTGTTCTCCCAGAGGACACTGGTGCTTGCAAGATAAAACTTAGGGCTGCCAGCCCAGCGGTGACAGACGAGCAGTTACTGCTCAAGTACCGGCATGGACTCACTAGAGATTGCACACCACAAGGACATGGTTAATCAGTTTGAAGAGTTATACCTTAGTATATAAAGACTATTTTTCTGTATGGTTTGAAATGGCATGTGTGTGCTCTGGACACCAAACGGGCCCCACCCGAGGTCATGATATCAGATACTTGGGAAACTTGGTAGCGGTTTCATATACTGCTGTAGAACACAATGGCCAGAGGCTAGACACATAAGTCATATCTGGAAGCAAAGTGAGTTCTGTGTATAAGAACAGTTATGAACACAAAAAACTATGTAAGCTCAAGATGACAAAGTTCTATATTATCAAGACTTCTCTCAATACTTCAAATGCAAATAAAAATGTTTTCCAAAAAAAAGAAGATTTTAGACTAAAACCCTCATGTGAGCAAACATGACCTATTTTCTTCCTCCTCCTTATCCTATGAATATTTGAAAATGTGCCTTGATTATTTTCCTATTAATTTTATTACTGCACTGTACTGCACTTATATTATAATTGTAAATCATACTGGAGCAGGCTATCTTCTTTTATGGTGTGCACCCTGGATATCATTCCCAGAATATCAATGGAATAAAATATTGAACACAAAATATTGAAAAATATATTGACAAGTAGTTAAGTCCAAATTTTCTGTATCTTACGTCACACAAATATGTACCTACATGGTACATATATCTTTGATGTAAGTAGATATGGAGTTAGGAATAGTAAATCTTTGCTCCCCTATATACATTTACTTTTTCAATATTTTGTCCATTGATGTACTGTCTTTGGTTTTGTTGTACAAGGATACTCTGGGGGGTGATATCCAGTATTACAATTTTCTTTTAATTGGCAGACTGGGATAGCTATGCTGAGCTGGGTGGAATTCAGGGGTTGGCAGTGACCACCATTATCTGTCAGGAAGGCAGCATGGTGATAAAGACGTGCTGTAGAAAGAAAGAAATGGCCAGGCAGTAGTGAGAAATTCCAGGGCACAGTTAAAGGATTGCAGATTCTGCCTGCCTACCTCCTCCTCTGCAGATGGACCTTGAACAGAGCCCAGATGTTTGTGTTTGCCTACAGATTTCTGCTGGAAAAAAAAAAACATACATCCTAGACCAGCAGCACATGCTCATTGATAGACAGTAGCTGCACTGTGATGGGTGCACCATTGGTGCACATTTACATGATACTATCAGCAAAAGTCACTCAAATGGCATCTCCAGTTACCAATAATTCAGTTTGACAAATGTAATCAATCAAGTAAAAGCAATCATACACTAATAGCCCCATCAAAACTTAAATAATTACTAAGTTGGCTGAAATATCTATCACTTAATTAGATAAATTAACCATACACTCAATATGCTGCCTAGAACAAGGATTAACTTGATTAAATCAATAAATCCATTTTTTGACCTGTAGAGCGTGAGTTGCCACCCATGAGGGTATCCGGGAGCTGCGAGGGTCCAGGATAACAGTCGATGAGCCAGATTTTCAGCGTCCTGAAGAACTCCTGTAGAGTAGGGGAGGTTCTGAGGTACAGGGGGGAGGCCAATCATTGCTTTAGTTGTGAGGTAGGAGAAGGAGCGTCCTCCTTTTGCTGTGTTGTATGCAGGGGGTAAGGGCCAGCAGGAGAGGAGTTTTCTAGAGGGTTTGTGCAATCTCAGGTGGTGGTGATGTAGACGGGTCAAGAGTCATGCAGGACCTTAAACGCATGGGTGAGGATCTTGAAGTGGCATCTCTTCTGAACTGAGAGACAGTGGAATTTTTTGAGGTGGGGTGATGTGGGTGTGATAAGGGAGATCCAAGATGAGTCTTGCTGCAGCTTTCAAGATGGTCTATAGTCTTTTAACTACATGGGCTTTGATTGGCATGGAGAGGGTGTTTCTGTTCTCCAGTCGACTGGTGACGGGGGTTTGGGTGTTGGTGCTTCTCATGTTTTGGGGATGCCATTTGAAATGTTTAAATAACATGTGCAGGATGAAGATGCAAGAGGATGACGCTGTGCTGACTTGGGACCTCCTGGTGAGTTTGCTGTCCAGGATGATACGGAGATTCCTGGTGTGCTCAGCTGGGGTTGAAGTTGGCCCCAGTTCTGAAGGCCACCAGGAGACATCTTAAGGGGAGTTGTCACTGTGGTTGCTACCGAAGATCAAGACTTTAGTCTTGTCTGTGTTGAACTTGAGGCAGTTATTACTCATCCAATTGGCAATGCTGATCATGCATTGATGGAAGTTGGTTCTGTAGCAAGGGAGTTTATGTAGCACAAGAGGATGAGTTGCGTGGCATCAGCATAGGATATATTGTTGAGTTTGTGGGATCTAACTATTTGGTAAGGGGGACAAGTAGATGTTGAAGATGGTGGGACTGAGTGATAAGCCTTGGGGGACTCCGCAGATGATTGGTTTGTAGGTGAAGGGTGGAAAGTGGACTTGTTGTGTTCCGTCAGTGACTAAGGAGGCTATAACTATAACTTTGCACTTGTATAGCGCACTACTCACCCGTTAGGGTCTCAAGGCGCTGTACGCATACCACTGTAGAACCCATCCTTGCTTTTCCCTGTGAGGCGCCCACTCCTGGACAGCCCCAGGGTGTAGCCAGGCATCCAAGCGCTGTGAGGGCCGTTGTGGAGATTAAGCAAGCTATTGCCCAGAGTTACAGAGTGGTACCCATTAATTAGATTAGGCACCGAGGCGAGAATTATCTGGTCCAAGGGAATTGAGCCCAAGACCCACCAAGGTGGGAATTGAACCCTGGTCCCGGGCCATATCTCTGCATCAGGGTCTGCCGCTCTAACCATTGTGCCACACTTCTCCACCATCCATTTGAGGGCAGCTCATTGGATGCCTGTATCTCAAAGTCTGGCAATGAGCATGTGGTGAAAGATGGTGTTGAAGGCTGCTGAGAGATAGAGGACTATAAGGGGAGCTGTCTTTCCTTTGTTGAGGATGACCCAGATGCCATTGGTGGCCTCAATCAAGGCTGTCTCAATTTTGTGGTTACTGCTGAATCCGGATTAGGAGTCATCAAGGAGGTTGTTGTGTTCCAGGTAGATGGTGAGTTATTGGTTTATGGCTTTTTCAATAACTTTGTCCGGGAAAGGGAGCAGAGAGATGGGTCTGTAGTTATTACGTTTGTTGGGATCAGTGCCTTGAGTCCCTATGGGTGATTAGCCGCAATTTACAAATCAATGATTGACTGATTGATCCACTGAAGGTTTCTTCAGGAGGAATTTCATTTTTGCATGCTCCCAGTCTTCTGGGAAAGTGGGAAAATCCAGTGAGGTGTTGAGTTGGGTGGAAAGTTTGAGACTGATCCTAGATGATCCTTGGTTGAAGATGTGGTGTGGGCATGGGTTGGATGGGTCCCCTGAGTGGATAGATTTCATGGTGGTGATGGTGCTCTGAGTAGTGAGGTGGTTCCAGGTGGTTAGCCTTGGGGTGTTTGTGTGTGTGGAGGTACAGCAATCTTCAAGCTTGAGTTAGGGATTGAAGTTGTAGATTTTGATGATTTTGTCATGGAAGAAATCTGTGAGGCTGTCGCATAGGCTCTGCGAGGGAGGGGTGTTGCTTGCCTCCTTTGAAGGGTTGGTGAATTGCTTGACTGTTCAGAACAGCTCCTTACTGTCATTGGGGTTACCTTTGTTGTGCAATCCTAGGGCTTTTTTTGGTCTCACGTAGTTGGTGGTGGTATAGGTGGAGTGCTGATTTATAGGCATTTCTGTTGGGTGTTTTTTTTCCGGGGCACCAGGTTCTCTAAAGGTGCTTGCAGTGGCTCTTGGCAGTCCTGAGGTATTCAGTGTACCATCTGGCTTGCTTGGTGGTTCTTCTGTGCTTTTTGTTTCTTGATATGGACGATGATGCCAGCGTAGTCAGTAATCCAGCTATGTGGGTAGGTTGAGGGTGAGAGTGTTGTTCCATTTGGTCTTGGAGGCCTCGTTTTAGCTGTGACAAGTGGAATTGTGTTGCGTCGGGGGGGAGGACTTGGGGGGTCATGATGATGAATTGGATGATTGAGTGGTCATTCCATGCGGGTTCGGTGATGTGGTTGTATTTGATGCAGTCGCTAGAGGTGAGTGTGGGGTTGAGTGTGTGTCCTGCGATGTCACTTGGGTCATGTATGAGTTGGGTGAGTTCTATGTTGTTCAGGTTGTCAAGGAGGTTGGCGGAGTTACAGTCAGTTATGTTTTTGAGGTGGAAGTTGAGGTTGCACAGGAACATGTAGTTCTTCAAGATGATGGCAATGAAATCCATGATGAGGTTGCAGATGGTTGTTCAATGTCTGGGTGAACAGTATCCCCTATTGGTAGATTTCTCACTTGTTTAGATAGTGAAGTTGAATTATTCTATGGAGTCTCTATGGATGATGGTGATTCCTCCGCCTGGCTTTTTGGTGCAGTCACAGCGGGTGATTCTATATTGTGCTGGTATGGCAGTGGCAATGTTGGGGGCTGACATGGGGGTGAGTCAGGTCTTTGGGAAGAAGATATCAGGTTCAAGAGTGTCGACAAGGTCCCATACCTTGGTGGCATGTTTGCTAAGTAAGTGACGGTTGAGGTGGGTTCATTCAAACTGGTGGTGGGTTGCTGGTGATGTGTGTTGAGTTGGCTTCATTTTGCTTAGGGGGGGGCTTGCGTGTCATGGCAGGTGAAGTTGTGTGTAGCCATTTTAGTTTTAGCTCCATGCACGTTATTTTAGCACCCTAGGCCTGCCACGGTGCACTTTAACCTAGATATATTTGATTCAGCTTTGTTTATTATTTTAACAATAGCCACATTTGCTATCTTGTTTTATTTCTCTCTATCTAGCTATTCTTTGCTTAGACTAGCACTGTGTTCTTGAACAAGCCCTCTGTGCATTCTGAAGACTACAGTGAGATAGGTTGCTGGTGAACATGGTAAGCCTTTAATCTCTGGTATTAATAGAAACACACACATCCGTACGTAGGGACATTTTCCCAGAACATCAGTTGTTTTATTATAAAAACACTTGCTTGTCCCATACACGTTGGAGGGAGATTCCAATCAGAGAATCACAATTGTATGCTGATTGCTGAATGCTTCACTACAGCTGCTTATGCAGACTTCAGGCCTTTGCTAAGGTATGGGGGATGATGTCTTCCCAAGGTAACCTGAAGGGCAGAACTAAAGCTTAACATGCTGTGCTTTAATATAGCCCAGGTAGGAATTAGCCTCCTTGACTCTGGTGACAATATGGTAGCGTTATTTCTATGCTTTACTCTCCTTGTCACAATTCTAATTCTGTCAAGCTTTATCATCCTGGTTATTCCAGTACATGCTTTGTCTAAGATGCAGTTGCTGCATTAAAACCTTATTGAAACATATACTGCCTCAGTTTGTCATTTGTATAAATGAGACTAGTGTAACTGAGAGAAACGGATGAGACCTGAGTAACCACGACTTCTTTGAGAAGTCAATTGTCTCATGCACTCGGCTGCCCCATCATCCCTACTCTTGGGTAGAGATGAGGCACTGCTAGTTAGCCGGAGCAAAATCCGCATTGGGGCAACCGGTGTCACCTGCAGTGGGAAAAGACTCAGTCTCCCACACCGCAGGCAATTCTGCCGCTCAAATCCAGTAGTCTCATTAGAATAATGAGATCCTACGCGGCATGGCACCACCAATATTTGGTCAGGCTCTAATTTTCGGGTCCTCCGGAGTATCTCTGTCTCTCTATATACAAAGACACCTCAGTACTATATATGGAGACATCTGTGGTATTGAGGATTTCCTCCTCAGCTAAGTAGGGAACACCTATTCGACACTGGAGGTTGTTCAAGCTTGAGCTCTAAAAGGATAATCCCCATTTGGTGTGCTTACCTCTGAACAAATTTACCATTTAATACGGTGAATCCATAACAGGTAGCAATTGCAATCACTATGAGACCGTCCCTTACTGCACATTTATTGGCATATGGCCTAACGGCCCAAGGGGGTCCAGTCACATTTGTTGTTGATGCACACGCAGCTTACAGAACAGAAGTTTTCTATTTTTTGGTCACATTTCCAGCAGTTAATGGGAACACACATACATTTCATCACTATGCACCTGCAAATGTACGTGCACAATACAGAGCTGATGCATATTTAGAGATACCTCTATCTAATCAAGAACATAATAATTGGCTCGATGGTGCCATACCCCACACAATTTTGCACGTTAGGTTAGGATCTCTAAGTAATGATGTCCTACCTGGCCTTTACTGGCCATATATACACCTCACCCGGCTGCAGCGCACCTAACACTAGCTGAAGTCCGTCGCTTATAAGCTGATCTGACGGCAATATACAGATGATTAGTATAGTTTGTAATGCAAACATTAAACACAAACCCAGCACGTGCTGCACCAGTGCAACCACATGCAGTGACGCCAAGCAATAACCCTGCAACTGTACATTCGATCATGGGTAAGGTACCCAACAAACTAGAAGAAATTCCGTTTTGGTTAGCTCAAAAAATAAATGTCTGGAAGCAGTATTCCCCTACACGGGACCTAAGGATAAAACACAGAATATTAACAATGTGCTTGCCATTAGGGATGGTTCCCACAGTAGATAACTGTAATACATGGGGCACGGTATTTGCCACACTCAATACAACTGCACACGGTACACCGACACTTACCAATTTACTGGAAGTGTTGAAACAAATTCAAGATGAATATGGGGCTGCCCCGGACCTGGATTTGGGGATGCAATTAATGGGCAACTTTGCCACAGTATCCTCAATTATATTAAGTAACCTTAAAGGGGAAGCGGTTGCATTAGCAGTGCGCATGCAGCTCTGAGGCATTCTTCCACAGGATCAAGAATGAAAGCTGCCAAAGATTATTGCGGAGACCTAGTCTAGTATTGGTCGAGATAGTCTGGGGGCCAGGCCAACAAAACTACAATTTTGAGGTAAATCTAATAAAGATTTTACCAAGCAAGTTCCTGAGAGTAATAAGAAATGCTGGGATAAAAAACAACAAACTCCTAAAAAAGAAAAGGGAGAATCTCCGCACACGGAAACCCCACAGAATAGATATAATCTCAGAAATAGAGATAATATAAAAACGCCTGATGGATATCAATATACTGATACACACCAATCTCGTTCCTTTCAGGACTCATCAGAAAAACGCAATGAGAGAGATGGGCGGTCAGGGTGAAGAGCTGAGTACGTGAAACCAAGACAGGAAACACACAGCTCAACAGAAGTTTCTGTTAAAAAAGAAGAAAAACTTCCCCAACAAAAACCACAATTTAAAAAGAAAAAGGTGGCAGCAGTTGCAGTTCGACATGCCACTCAAGAAGAGGGCTCTCTTGAAGAACAAGGAGTGGGCACTAGCGCTACTAGACAGCGCGGCAGAGGTCACAATAGTTCTCCGGAATCTTCTAGACCAGCTGGAGGTGAAAGCAACTGATGACTTCCTACAAGTAGAAACTGCAGACATGCATGTCTCCACACCTGAGAGGGTATACAAAGTAACTTTACAGTCAGAAGAAGACATTGAATGCAAAATAGAGGCAATCTTTCGGGACCGCGTCATCCACATATATGATATTTTGCTGGCCGAACAGGATTGGCCTCCGGAATTTGTCTGTACATTCCCATATCGGTAAGATGTTATCAAACCTTCTTTCTCGCCCGTTTTTCCTTAGGAGCTCGCAGAATTCTGCGTCATCAATTGGGCATTGGCGCAGACACTTGCGTCATATCGCAACCACGTAGGATGGGAGAAAGTTTCCCCCTACCATGTAATTCCTATTAAAAATCAACCCCAACCTCAACCCCAATATCCAATCAAACATGATGCTGAAGTACCCATGAGGGAAATCCTCACACAATTGGAGTTCCAGGGTGTAATTGAACCCTGTGTCTCACCTATGAATAATCCCTTATACCCAGTAGCTAAACCTGACCATTCGTACAGAATAGTCTTAGACTACAGACACTTAAACAGTCATACACACACATACGCTATGCAAAACTCACATAACACAGTGCTCATGGGCAACATGTGCGTAAAAAAGTACAAAACAACACTGGACATTTCCAATGGTTTCTTCTGCCAAAATATAGCGCCTGAGAGTAGAGACTTCACAGGTTTCAGTGAACTAGGCTCTCGGAAAAAATAATGTTGTTTACCCCAGGGATATAAGAACAGTCCAGGACTGTTTGCGGCTCGTGTGACTTCAATATTGCATGACATAGACCCTGAAGCATTGGCCAATGTAGATAATATCTATCTCACAGATGATGAATTACTGAAGCATTTAAGACGGGTAGCCCTCATTGTTGTAGGATTTTCTGAGTTCGGCTAGAAATTCAATAAAAAAAAACAAGAATAGCCTTCCTTAGTATCCTGTTTCTAGGATATGAGCTGTTCAGTGAAGGAAAGAGCCTAGTGACACAATTCTTGGAAAAATGCACACAGTTACAACCTCCAAATACCATAAAAAAACTCCAAGCTCTATTGGGATTCAAAAAATTTGGCAGAACTTACATTCCTGATAATGCGTCACACATAAAACCTTTATGTGACTTAATACTTCCTGACTTTTCAAGTAAATTTTGGACAGTCGAACACACACGCATTCTCAGAGCTTTGCAAACAGACATGCGTGCAGCACAACATTTACACACAAGGGACAACAAAACACATGTGGTCATCAGAGTGATTGCTGGTGCCATTGGTTTCACCTATGTAACTTTCAATGAGTGTGAGACAGTCCCAATAATATATATATATCACATTGTACTCAGCAGCAGAACAACGCTTTGCTCCCACTGGGAACATTCTCACTGCTGTTCAGATGGCTGTCATTAAAGAAAGACTACTAGTCCAAGGCAAACGCATTATTGTAATTTTGCCAAATCCAGCCCTTGAGGCTGTTACCAAAGCCAGGGTTCCAAACGCTAAAGCATTACATCCACATTGGATTCAATGGGCAACGTCTTTGACAGCCACTGATGTAGTTTTTTAACCAAAATTACAAACTCAAGAATTTTTGCAATATGAACTAGAATACCCAGTTCCAGCAAACACACTGCCTATTGATCAGTATCAAAGAGTCATATATACTGATGGCTCAGCACAACATGCAATTGGCACAAAGCACCAATACTCCGCTGCTTGCAGAGTCGTAAGCGGCTGTATGGAGGATAATACATTTTGTCCCCAACATACGTTCACGCAAACCCTAGGGGATTGCACAGCACAACTAGCAGAGCTAAAGCTCTGGTGATGGCGCTGGAACATACGGGGTCTGCACAGTTAACACTGATTGTTTGTGATTCGTACTACTGTGTCCTTCAATGAATACCTGCATTACTGGAGCCAGAATGGGTTCAGAGATTCACATTAAACACAGACTTCTGTGGGGGAAAGTAGCGGATCTGAAGGAAACGCTACCAAATGTCCATGTTGTACATACACTTGAATGCCACCGTGTTGGAATACACATTGCTGGAAATACACTACGGCCACTGTTGCTGCAGTAACTCACTTAGGTGCGAAACCGGACAATGAAATATGGGCTGCCGTGAAAGCTACGGCTGAAAGTATGCCCGACCCAAAAGCATTTCCTGCTAAATATTCCTACCAAATGGGATGCGGTCTAAACGCTGAGGTAAAAATACCAGGCGTAGGGGTTCGATCCATTACCAACAAAGATATAAGATTGGAGTTGATGAGGGGGCTGCATCTGCCCATGCTGGTGTGGCAGCTCCAATATCATTGTTGAAAGCACTTTATTGGTGGCCAGGTCTAAAAAACCAGGCCAAGCATTACGTCCTTTGCTGTGACATCTGCCAACAAATTAAGGTTTTCCACTGCCCACCGCAGACACCCCTCCTAATTTCCAACAAACCATTACAATGTGTGTACTTGGACCATTGTGGTCCCCTAACACTAGACCGTGCATACAAATACATTTTAGTCGCTGTTGACTCCTGCTCTAGATATCTATGGGTGTGGCCACAACGCTTAGCTGACGCTCTGATGGTTATTAAAGATTTACAAGTCTTCATAGGCATATATGCAGTTGCGGCTTTCCACTTGGACCAGGGCCCTGCTTTTGCCTCAAGGGCATTCAGAGATGCCATGGCTTCATTAGGGGTTAAACTCCCCTACTCGTCTCCATTTCATCCTGAGGGAAATAGTGTTGTGTGGTGACTAAACCGTGATTTAAAGCAGTCATTAACAGCCAGAGTCTTAGGTACAGGTCGTAGTAGGCTTAATCACCTGTATAGAGTCCAGACAGCACTTAACAATCTGCCTAGAAGCTCCCTGGGGGGTCGTACTTCATATGGGTGCCTATTCGGAACTCAAATGTATGTTCCAGATCTTGATGGTCCTGGATTGTGGGTGGCAGAAATACCCTTTGAAATAAATGAATGTGTCACTATCTTACATGAATTACAACAGTTCCATGACGACAACGCCTCTGCCATTGCTGCCTCCACAGGAATTAAGGATTTGCTAGTAACACCTATTGGCTGGACTCCTAAAGTTGGGGACCTAGTAAGTGAAAAGGTCACTGTGAAAAAGGAGTTTGGTCCTTCTTATCGTACACGGGTCCCAGTCTTGGGAATACACGGTACCAGAACTGTCATTCTACCACCGTTGGCTGGTGCTAAAGAAAACCACTTTGTACTTATCGACAATGTCAAGTTACAACATGTGGCTAATCCTGCACAGCAGACCAAGAGGAACAGCCAGTAGTTCCCGAATCCCTCTCACTACTGGTCAAGAAGTCCCTCTTCAAGTTGTGAGCAGCAGCACTGACAACTCTCCGAGTTGGGGAGGGTGTCTCAACAAAAATATAGAAATAATTGACCGATTTGACACAACTTCAACACAGACGGATGGCGTCATTTATTCTGAACCACCTGCCGGATCTCCGCCTACAAACACGGCTCCAGCGTTTGCACGAACTGCTTCTGGATACTTTGCTGACATCAACGACACGGTTTCGGACTCATTCGCCCCTTCTACATCTGGACTGTCAAAAACATGTAAGCTGATAAACTGGCTTAAAGCAACTTACTTTATTTTTCCATGGAACTATCTGTGGCTTTCCTTGAATGTACTGGCTTTCCTACTTTGGATTGGTTTTGTCATAACATTCTTTTTATTAATACATGGTCATTTTTTTCCTGAAAGATCAACCGTTAAACTAGTGGATGATGTCCTCAAACCACATTTTTCTTCTCACAAGGTCCGCAGAGACTTGTCTTGAGCGAACATTTCCGCTTAACCAATTCCGGATGGGATTGTTTGGAATAAAGTAACATTTGATATGTACGGCCCCACAGAGGTCATTCAAATACCATGTGTGTTTAAACTTTCAATGAATAATGTCATAATACCCAGAGTTGTTTCTGATGGTTGGTGTGTGAAAACAGTTGATTCTATGATGACTGAATTGCAATATTATACTGTATTTGAAAACAAAGATGTTTATCAATCTAAAGAGAATTATGGTGATATGTTTTGCTATAATTATTATGGGCACCATTTCATTCACAGAGCAAGTACCCCAAAGACTGTTTTTAATTACACACAATGGGAACATTGCCAAAATCCTCCACAGGGGAGTTCTAATACATACTCTTCAAAGTTTGCATATTTCTCTGGTCACAATGTTAAAAATGTTGTGTTGTATTATTTTAAATTGCCATCAATGGAAAATATACACATATTATTAACAGATACAAAATGTATTTATTCAGATTCCTTTGTTTCCCGGTTGGCTATAGAAGGCTATGAATATTGGCTGAAGTCGATTGACTTAAAAAGTGTGTTGGGAACACGAAAGTGGTAAATGGGGAAGGAAGCTTTGTTTAGAGCATGCCTGATACATGTTCAAATTATATTTTTAAATGAAACTGTACAACAAACAAGTTGTTTAGGGTTAGAAAAGATTAAAGAAATTGAATGCGCCCAGTATTCCTGCCCCTGCAAAATTTCACAAATGGCAAAAATATATAAATGCAACTGAAGATCAGCTCGATGAATGGGTCCAGAATGGGACATTTAATGCTTCACTGTCACGTCCTGGCGGGTGGTTATTGTGGCCAATAGATACCAATGGGTGTCATAAATGTTTTAGAAACTCCACAGGGGTTTTTAGAACTAGTAGGGCAGACCCTCGCTATATATCATCTGAAAATGGGGGTAAAGTATCAACATACAGTATAGGGAAACTATGCCAGCAATGGTTGAAGAGTTCCACACTAGATACTGTTAGAGAACACCTCAGTCTCCTGTCTAATAGCACTGATTTACAGGACTTTCTGCTAGGCCCTAGAAAACAACACAGAAAGTGCTTCTTGTATGAAGTATATAATGAAATTTGGAAGCTTTCCCAACAAGAAGCTGCTGCCCGGTTAAGGCAAATAGAGCAGGACAACTTACAAAAGGCATTAGCTGTTGTGGATAATGGGACTAATACCCTGTACGAATGGATACACACTCTAAATAACATCGTCCTCTCTGCAATAGACATGATACAAAGTGATATGTCTTCCTTACACCATGGACAGAGTCTACTAAGGTCCATTATGCAGTTGTGTTGGACACTTCAAACATTAAAGGTGGGTCGCGTTCCCTGGCAACACGTTAGTGCAAGCAACATATTTTCTACATTTAATTTAATGAGACAACAAAAACCAATGGCTAATAAAGAAGCAACTTATGTCATGCTAAACATCAAAAAGTTAGAAAAGTTGTCTTTTACTGTGGCTGAAATACCATCTGCTGAGTGGTTAATACACGGGGTCATTAATCTGCCTATTTTAACACTTCAATTCATGTCCTGTTTAAAACACATCCCAGTAGGCACATATGAAAGGCTGGGAGTTAGTTATTTCCATGAGGTGTGGGAACTGCCCTTCTCGTACAAATGTCTCAGTAGCATGAAAGAGGTCTTTCCTATTGGCAGTGCATGCAAGACTTCTGTCAGCCATTCAATGGTTTGTAAACAGCTGTCATTGCAGGGCGTGTAACGCTTCGGCAGCGAACTTGGCTTGTTATCTGGGGAGTTCCAGTCCCCTTGATTAGACCTACATTCCAGGTGCTTTCAAATGGCAGCTATGTTCTCCTCAATAGTGAAGACTGTTGTGGGATGCAAGCCGGAATAGGTTATGTTGTTTCAGTCTCTAAGATTGTTACATGCTGCGGGAACGTACTTTTTCCTCCCACTAGACAAAAAGAGGTAGCTGTCATTTGGCCCCATATTGCTACTTCAAATGTGAATTTTGACAAGTTGAGCAGACTCCTTTTAACTTGTCTTTATTGACATTTTTTACATATATATCTTAGGTTGAGTTTTAGTGGCTTTTATACATAATTGGGCTTTGAACCACCTTCAACCGGCAAGGGGAGGGTGTTGTGTAGCCATTTTAGTTTTAGCTCTATGCACGTTATTTTAGCACCCTTTGCCTGCCACTGTGCACTTTAACCTAGATATATTTTATTCAGCTTTGTTTATTATTTTAACAATAGCCACATTTGCGGTCTTGTTTTATTTCTCTCTATCTAGCTATTCTTTGCTTAGGCTAGCACTGTGTTCTTGAAGAAGCACTCTGTGCTTCTCTCAAGGCTACAGTGAGATAGGTTGCCAGTGAACATGGTAAAAGTTTTGTCACTGGTATTCATAGAAACACATACATCCTTACGTAGGGACATTTTCCAAGAACATCAGTTGTTTTATTATAAAAACACTTACTTGTCACATACACATTAGAGGGAGATTCCAGCCAGAGCACCACAACTGTATACTGATTGCTGACACTTCGCTACAGCTGCTTGTGCAGACTTCAGGCCTTTGCTCAGGTATGGGATATTATGTCTTCCCAGGGTAACCTGAAGGGCAGAAATAGAGCTTAACATGTTGTGCTCTAAAATAACCTAGGTAGGAATTAGTCTATGTGACTTTAGTGACAATATGGTAGCGTTATTTCAATGCTTTACTCTCCTTGTCACAATTCTAATTCTGTCAAGCTTTATTGTCCTGGTTATTGCAATACATGCTTTATTGTCTAAGAGGCAGTCGCTTAATTAAAACCTTAATGAAACATATACTTCCTCTGTTTGTCATTTGTATAATTAGACTAATGTAACTGAGAGAAACGGATGACACCTGATTAACCACGATTTCCTGAGACGTCAATTGTGTCATTCGCCCGGCTGCCCCGTCATCCCTACTCTTGGGTAGAGATGATTCACTGCTAGTTAGCCAGCGCAAAACCCGGATTGGGGCAACGGGTGTCACCTGTAGTGGGTTAAGACTCCGTCTCCCACACCGCAGGCGCTTCTGCTGCTCAAACCCGGATTGGGGCAACAGGTGTCACCTGTAGTGGGTTAAGACTCAGGGGCATATTTATACTCCGTTTGCGCCGGAATTGCGTCGTTTTTTTTTACGCAATTTCGACGCAAAACTAACTCCATATTTATACTTTGGCGTTAGACGCGTCTAGCGCCAAAGTCCATGGAGTTTGCATCATTTTTTACCATGGACACCTACTTTGCGTTAATGAGATGCAAGGTAGGCGTTCACGTCTACAAAAATCGACTCCGAGGCATGTGCGTCGGATTTATACTCCCGGGCAAAATTCACGCCCGGGAGTGGGCGGGTCAAAAAAAATGACGTACGGCCGCTTTTGCGCCGTTTTTTAGGGCCTGCAAAAGGCAGGCGTTAAGGGACCTGTGGGCTCTGAAGGAGCCCAGAGGTGCCCTCCCATGCCCCCAGGGACACCCCCTGTCACCCTTGCCCACCCCAGGAGGACACCCAAGGCTGGAGGGACCCATCCCAGGGACATTAAGGTAAGTTCAGGTAAGTGTTTTTTTTTTTTTTTTTTGTGGCATAGGGGGGCCTGATTTGTGCCCCCCTACATGCCACTATGCCCAATGACTATGCCCAGGGGACAGAAGTCCCCTGGGCATGGCCTTTGGGCAAGGGGGCATGACTCCTGTCTTTGCTAAGACAGGAGTCATTTCTATGGGGGTTGGGAGTGAAAAAAAATGGCGCAAATCGGGTTGAGGCGAAAAAATTGCCTCAACCTGACTTGCCCCATTTCTTGACGCCCAAGCTCCATTTTCCCCTACGCCGGCGCTGCCTGGTGTACGTCGTTTTTTTTAACGCACACCAGACGGCGCCGGCGGCTAACGCCGGCTAATGTCATTCGATAAATACGGCGCCCGCATGGCGCTTCAGAATGGCGTTAGCCGGCGCTAATTTTTTTGACGCAAAACTGCGTTAGCGCAGTTTTGCGTCAAAAAGTATAAAT
Organism: Pleurodeles waltl; assembly: GCF_031143425.1. NCBI lineage: Eukaryota > Metazoa > Chordata > Amphibia > Caudata > Salamandridae > Pleurodeles > Pleurodeles waltl. The sequence continues at coordinate 84,572,107 of NC_090442.1, read as the reverse complement.
ATGGGCCTCAGTCTCCCACACCACAGGCGATTCTGCTGCTCAAATCCAGTAGTCTCATTAGAATAATGAGAGCCTATGCGACAAAGTGGCAGAGGGTGTAGGTGAAAGGTTCTACTGTGAAGTGTGGAGCAGTGTGGTGGCAGTGTTTGTGGTGGCATACTGGGTCAAGGGTACTGAAGGAGATAGAAGTGTAGCTGTGGGTGGTTTGCACCGGGGTACCTGGCACTGGGCATGGTTAAGGCGCAAACTGTGCAGACGGGCTTGCCTTTGGTTTGCATTAGGCCCACAAGCAGCAAGACCGCTGCAAGCATCCGAAGCACTTCTGTGCTGCAGCGTCTATTAAGTATGTCCTGGGAGGTAGGAGGGGCATTAGGAGGCAGTGGATAGGGCTGGCAAAATGGCAGGGATAAAAGAGGAGTGTAGGAAAGTAACCTTTTTCTAGCATGGTTACCCCCACTTTTGGCCTGTTTATCAGTGTGTTTGACTGTGTCCACCGGGATCCTGCTAATCAGAACCCCAGTAGTTATGCTCGCTCCCTTAAATTAAGGTTATTGCATACTGGTAATCCAGTATTTCTCCCGCAATTGGCATACTGGTGCTCCCTTATAAGTCCCTAGTATATGGTACTTAGGTACCCAGGGCATTGGGGTTCCAGGGGATGCCAAATGGGCTGCAGCATTTCTTTTGTCACCCATAGAGAACCCATGCAAAGGCTTCTATAGGACTGCCATTGCAGCCTGTGTGAAAAGGTGCATGCACCCTTTCACTGCCACTTACACTGCACCAGGTCACTTATAAACCACCCTTATAGCAGGCCCTCCAGCCCTGAGGACAGGGTGCAGAGTACCTGTGTGTGAGGGCACCCCTGCACTAGCAGAGGTGCCCCTACAACCTCCAAAACCATTTTCCCAGACTGTGTGAGTGCGGGGACGCCAATGTACAGGTTTTCTAGACATAGATCAAACATGTTGGAATCATACAACGATTCCATGCACTTTAGTATCTCCTTAGAGGACCCGCAGTATTGCCATTCTGGCCTTCTGAGGTTTTCCAGGCAGCCCCAGCTGATGCCACCTCTCAGACAGGTTTGTGTCCTCCAAGCTCAGGAAGACAGAACAAATGATTTCCTTTTAGAGAGGGGTGTTACACCCTCTCCCTTTGGAAAGAGGTGTTACAGATGGTGCCCTCCTTGCATAATCCAGCCTACTCCGGTTCAGGGACCCCAAGTCCCTGCTCTGGCGTGAAACTGGACAAAGGAAAGGGGAGTGACCACTCCCCTGTCCATCACCACCCCAGGGGTGGTTCTCAGAGCTCCTCCAGAAGGTCCCTATGTTTTGCGATCTTGGATTCCAAGTTGGCAGGGCACTCTGGGAGCATCTGAGTGGCCAGTACCAGTAGGGGGTGTCAGAGCCCTCCCCTGATACCTGTTTAGCTAACCAATCCGCCTTTCAGGGCATTTTAGGGGCTCTATCTTGGGTGGTTCTTCAGATTCGGATTGCAAGACTACAGCAGAAATCCTCTGCATCCTTTACTCCACCTCCTTTCTGGAGAACTGCATCTGGATCCTCCGGGAACTCTACAAACTGCCAAAAAGAAGCAAAGACAACTTCTGCAACATGGTACCTTCAGCTCCTGCCAGCAACTGCAACTGTTTCCCGGTCGTGCATCCTCAGAAGACAGCCTGTCTTCAGCCTGCACCAGAAAAATGAAGGAATCTCACCTGGAGGGAAGGAGTCACTCCCCTGCTTCAACAGACACCTCTCTGCAACAACGACCTGTTGTGTGGGACTCCTCTCCTGATGAGCTGCATGGATCCTGCATCACGGGTGGTGGACTGAAGTGGTCCCGATGGTTCTGACTTAATGAAGGTGACAGCTTGCCTACCCACACAAGACAGTACCCCTGTGCACTGCGTGTTTCACAGTTGCAAAGGCATCCTTCCACAAAGTAATTTGTGCACCGGGCAGCTCTGGCCTACAGTGACACAAAGCTTCCTGCGTGGTTCCCTAGCGGAGTGAGACCCTTTGTTGTAGTGTTGCATGGGCCTCCTTTTGCACCTTCATTGTCCCCATGCTGTGGGACTCCTGTGCGTGCTGCCTGGTCTTCTGTAGTCTTCTGTAGGCTCCACCTGTAGACTCCACCAGGTCCCTCCTGGTCCTAGGCAGCGCCATTTTCTGCTAACCACAAGCTTTGCGTGTGCCAAGGCTTGTTGGCAGAATCCAGCAACACAAACCAGACTACAATCATCCATCAGGCGTGGGACATCATCTGCACCAACCAGGAACCTGCATCCATCTTCTTGGGTGCAGTACTGACTGTTGTTCTTCACCGGTGGTTCTTCTTTTGAACCTTCATCCAGGTTAGCAGGGGTCCCTATTCTCCCTGGACTCTTCTGTGGTTCTTGGACTTGGTCCTCTTCTTCCACAGTTCTTCAGGTCTTGGAATCCATCATTGGTTTATTGCAGTCTCTTCTGGTTCTTGCATAATCTTCTTTGTCATGCCCTTGTGTGTTTTAGGAACGTTAATGTGATTTACTCCTGCTTTCCTGGACTCTGGGGTGGGTTCTACTACTTACCTTTGGTGTTTTCTAATACTCCCAGCGCCCCTCTACACACTACACTTGCCTAGGTGGGAAACCAACATTCGCTGTCCACTTTCTTAATATATGGTTTGTGTTCCCCCTAGGCCTATTTCTAACTATTGTGCTATTTTTGCATATTAGTGTATTTACTTTGAGTATTACTTACGTCCTAAGGGAGTATAGCCTCTTTGGTATTTTTGGCATTTGAGTCACCAAAATAAAGTACCTTTATTTTTGTGACACTGAGTATTGTCTTTCTTTGTGTGTGAGTACTGTGTGACTACAGTGGGACTGCATGAGCTTTGCATGTCTCCTAAATAAGCCTTGGCTGCTCCACTACAGCTACCCCTAAAGAGCCTGGCTTCTAGACACTGCCTACATTTCACTAATAAGGTATAACTGGACCTGGTATAAGGTGTAAGTACCATAGGTACTCACTACAAGCCAGACCAGCCTCCTACAGGGAGAAGGTGGGAGAAAAAAGTGGGAAAAGGGCAAATAATAGTATCAACAAAAGCCAGACTAAAAGAGGTCAAAGAGGACAGAATAAAAGCAGAAAGAGAGCAAAAAAGAATGAAGGAATTCGATGAGAACAAAGTAGTAGGGAAAAGACTGAAGTGGAGAGCAGCAGCAAAAAGATCATGGAAACAGAGCAGGAGCAGCAACAAGGGCGGAACAGAGAGCAGGAAGAGGCTTGAGAAGATAGTGGTACATTAGAAAGAAGAGGAAGAAGAATGCCGCATAGAGAGGACCTGGAACAATGCAGATCTTGGAGCTGGTCGAGGACCAACAAGGGTAGGTGGAGAGCTGGGCCTGGGTACTTGCTCGGTGGCGCCGCATTGCATTGCCAATTAAGTAGGTCCTGGAAGTGGGAAGAGCAATAGGAAACAGTGGGTGTGGTTGGCAAAAAGGGGAAGGAGAGGAGGTAGGAGGCAGGAGAAAGGAGTGAGAAAAGGGCAAAAAGGGGCAGCAACAAATGCAGACTAAAAGGGCTAAAAAATGCAGAAACTAAGAAGAAGAGAGCAAAAAAGAATGAAGAAATAAGGTGAGAATGAAGCAATAAAGAAGAGACTGAAATGGAGAGTAAGAAAAATAGGCAAGAAACAGGCGGAAGCAGCAGCTGAAAGGGCAGGAAAGAGAGCAGGAGAAGCAAAAAGTGCAAGAAAGAGAGCTGGAAGAGGTTTAAGAAGAGAGTGATGCAGATGCTGGAAAAGGAAAAAGGATGCAACAGAGCAGATAGGGCCTAGAAGAATGTGGATCCTGGCGCTGGCAGAGGGAGAACAGATGTAGTAGGCAAGATTTAAGCAGCCCTATAACCTTCATAATTGGCATCAAGGACAGCTTTAATTTGCTTTAAAATCTCCCAGTAGCAATCTACGCAGCCCAAATAGAAGAGGTGAGTGTATGATAGAGCTCACCCTGGCCGGTATTATAATGTAATATGTATATATTTATTTATCTATGTATATATGCAAACATAGACAAAAGGCAGTGGCATTGTAAAGGGATCAAAGACAAGCATAAATTCAATGAGTAGTAGGAAAGGAAGCAGAACTGAAGATCGTTAATGGATTGGGATGTAGCCTTCTTTAAAGAGGTGAGTCAACAACTTTTCCGTAAATTGGAGCAGAGTTTGAGTGGTCCTGATGAATATATAGATGTTCCAGTTCCTGGGTACATAGATGGAAAACATTTAGGTCCTGGTTTAGATATTGGCAGACAAGTTACTCTATCAAAGCAGTGACAGATATCCTATCCACCAGTGTCTAAATCTCATTTTATCCCATGGGATTTAGATATTGGCATACAGGATATACGTCACCACTGTGACGGAGTAACTCACCCACCAATATCTGAATCATGCCCTTACTGTATTTTCATTGATACTTTACACTGCTTAGTCTGCAATCCAATAGCATTCTCATAGTGTTACTGATCATGATGGCTTTCAAAATGATGCAGCTAACCTTGAAGCAAGAAAGGGGAGCCAATGGAGTTCCATCAGGCTGTGGGTGATGTGGCTATATTTCTTCCAGCCATGGATGAGACATGTTGCAGCATGTAAGATGCACCTAGAGGGCATGGCCATTGGGCACAGTGCCATGTAGTGGGGGCAAGTTAGACCCCCCTATGGCACTTTAGAAATGTTTTTTAAAAACTTACCTGGACTTACCTGGGATGGGTCCCCTCATCCTTAGGTGTCATTCAGGTGTGGGTGCGGGTGGGTTGGGGTGTCCCTGGGGCCAGGGAAGGGCACCTGTGAGCTGTTTCCATGGTCTCTGACCATGGACATGAGCCCTCCGGTCCCCTAACGCCTGCCCTGACCCAGGCTCTAAATAATGGTGCTAAGCAGGCTTAGAGCCATTATTTAAGGACCTCCTCCTCCCGTGCATGATTTTTGCACGGGAGGATAAGTAAGGCGCTAGGGCCTTTGAGTCCTTTTTTGCCCGGAACGCCTACCTTGCATCCCATTGATGCAAGGTAGGTTTGCACGGTAAAAGAAATTATGCTACCTCCATACTTTTGGCGCTAGACGGGTCTCGCATCAAAGTATAAATATGGAGTTAGGTTTGCGTCGAATTAGCGTTAAAAAAAATGATGCTAATTTGATGCAAACAGAGTATAAATATGGGCCTAAGAACGCTGCCAGCTCTCCTAGTTGCGTAAACTATGACTCTGGCTTAGTTCTACAAGGTTTGCTTTCCCAAACCCAGGTGAAATGGTCGAACTCAGTTCAATGTACCAGCACTGAATGTGAAAGGCAGGTTACTGTAATCCCACAGAACTCTATTCAATATATAATTGGAGGAGAATTATTGCTTTTGGGTTACTAATAATTCCTGTAATGGGATACACAATACCACACACATTGCACTAAGAAGAATAGACACTTTTAAATAAAACCATTTATTACAACAGGACGAAAATGTTGGTATGCACATCAAAAAGAACTACACAGGATATGATAAGAACAGCAAGAAGGAACATTGTGAACACCTAGAATATAATGAACATTTTCTAAAATGCTTAAAATGTCATCTAAAACCTAACACTCTTCAACGGACTTCTGTGAGCCTCGCTAGGAGAGCATGGAGAGTAGATCAACTTATTATCAAGCATTACTTAGGGAGAAGCGACGCACTGCATACCTCATTGATAGCAAGAGCTGTCATTATCAGCAGGGACATGAAAGCAGTGTTCCTTGTGAAGGGTAAATATGAACTGCGACAGCGGCCTCCCTCTGGGACTCAACTTTATCAGCATTAGGTGAGATGTAGCCTCTTCAAAGTTCACTGGCAGTAGGTGAAACCATCTCTGGGAGAATCTTCTGAGATAGCCTAGACAAATTATCTCTCCTGACAAATGGTCAAGTGGCAGCCCTTCTATACTACATCTTATCAGAGAATGGAATTTTAAGTTCATAAGTTTAGGAATATCTGACATATCTGCATCAAGGTGCACATCCCAGATGTTTCCTTATGAACATACAAGGTGAAAGGACGTACAGTCAGACTACACTACTTTGAGCCACATGTCTGTAGTTGTTCTTATTTGAACTTGACATGGTGATAAGTAGACACTTGTTCCAGAATGATGTCTCATTAGGTGTTACATCTGTGTCATTAGACAAATGACTTATCACTTTCTAGTTTCTTAAAAAGAGAAGATTACTTGGAGAAATTATTTTTCTATTACAGCAAAAAGGTTTTTTGGCTACTGACGTAATCATCCAAAACATTTTTTTGAATACAGAGAGTAAATCTTCTACAATAAGCATTGTATTTTAGTCCACTACAGCCAGTACCCAAATGTATATGACAACATAGACTTTTATTATTGCTGAAAACCATTCTCATGGCATAAGATGTTTGGTTTGCGATCATAACCAAAAAACAAAATAGTGAAAGAAGTGCACCCCAAGTGACAAAAAACATCATATGAAAAACAATCAAGAGATTGCTGGTATTTTTCTAATTTTTGTTGTATCTCATGAAGACAGTCTCTATACACTTTCTCATTCAAATCATAACCAAAGAGATCTGTCTTTTAAACTGTCGACAACATTTTGACCCTAAAGAAGGATACCCGGGTCTCATCAGGACAAACAATAACCTGGGAGACTAACGAGGAAAGAATTATTATTAATTAGATGCCATGAATGTGATACAAATTGTTAGATACCATAAAGAAGTTAATACGTACTGGTTGTGAAAACCTGGTTAAATAAAGGACTGCATCTTAGCTTTATTCATAGATATCTGCAATTAAATTAGGTAGTTTCAGAAGAAATATAAATATATCTACATACTATATACACAGTGAGAGAGATCATTCCCCACTGGGGTATTGCTTACCCATAGGTGTATGAATGTATCCAATAAATTGGTGATTCTGAAACCTGCAATGACCAAGAGCCAGATATAGCCCAATGCCCCAGTTTAATAAGAATTGTGGGCTAAACGAGCAGAGTTTACCTTTAATAGATGACTTGAAGGAGTTCCCACAATGAGGAACACTATGCCAAAAGTGTCTCCCGATCGGAGAGGATGAAGGGGGATGGCATGAAGCTCTCATACTGGTTTAAGCAAATGCGACAATCATGCTCGTCAGGGGGGCAATTCCATTTAAGAAACAGTTGAGAGAAAGATAGGTTCCAGCGCTAGAATGGCATGCTTCATATTTGTGATAAAAAACCCACATCATGTCGATAGAGGGGAAGAAATAATTAGCAAATATATAATTATTGATTTAGAAAATCATTATAGTCACGCATGCCCGAGGGCAATTTGGATTAAGGCATAAATTAGAAGAAAAAGCTCCAGCACTCTGATGACGCGCTCTATATTTGCAGTGGTTCCCAGGATTCAAGCTGAGAGTGCTGAAATCACGCCATTCTAGTGCTGAAAGCTATCTTACTCTCAGGTGTTTCTTAATTGGAGTTCCCCCCGGGTGAGCGCGATCATTGCACTTGCTCAAGACCAGGGGCCGTATAATGCAGAGTGCTCTGGGGTCACACCCGCCCCCAGGGCACTTTGATATTACAGAAGCAGCCCCAGATGCTTGTGTGGCCCATTTTGAAATACAGATTGTAATTATAATTGTACTGATATAGCGCTAACTAACCCTGATGAGGCGTCAAAGCACTTTTTGTTAGTAACACGCTACTTGGGATCCCAAGAAAAACTAGTGGTGGATTAGTATAGGGAAATATGAGTACAGTATTAGTATTAGTGTGAGTTAATTTGAGAAGAGGATATGTTAGTTTGTTAGTTGGATTGACTAGAGTAATGGAGCGATAGAGGAGGGAAGAATCCAGAAGTGTTAATTGGGAGTTTATAGTAATAGGATGAAGTTTGGGATGAGTAAATGAGAGTCTGTGGAAAGAAGCTAGGGAGATCATAGTAGCAGAATGGGTTTTGGATGAGTCAAAGGTGAGATAAACGAGGGAGAATTCAGTAGGGTTGTTTGGGAGTACATAGTGGTAAACTGAGGTTTGGGATGAGCTAGATGTGGTAAAGGAGGGAAGAGCTTAGGCAGGGTTATTTTGCAGATCAAAGTAGTAGAATGAGTGTGGGATGAGTCAGAGTGGGGATGGAGGATAGGTTGAGACATAGGGTGATGGGGAGACAGAGTAAAGCTTACAAGAGAGTAAGATTTATATTATTTTTTATTTATTTATTTAATAATTTTTTTTTTTAAGTTTATATATAGATTTAATTTTATTTATTTATATTTATTTTTTATCTAGTGCAATAGGATTAGAGTAATAAATAAATAGATACGTAAATACATCGTAAGGAAATATTTGTGGATGGAATATAATAATGGGTAAAATAATATGAGAAGTAAAGTTGTGTTGTATAAATACAGACTTTCAAGATTTGTAATATTTTATGTTAATTAATCATTGTACTTTTATAACATTCATCTACCTTTCCTCAATTTTTCAATAGCAAAATGCTTGCTGTTAAATAGTTAAGATAACATTTGCCTATCGTGATCTAAAAAAGAAAGCAGGGATTCATAAATATATCATATAACAACGTTTCTAGGAGCTATGCAATGACATATGAACATATTAAGCATAGAAAAAAAAACACACACACATATATATATATATATATATATATATGTATACACACATGCATATATATAAATAGGCTTAAAGAGTATGTTTATAATGTATTATTTTGAAATAGTAACTATACATATTTCTTAAAAAATTATACATATCTACAATATACACATAATCAAATTATAATTATTTATCAACACAGGCATATTCAGTCCATTGATGTTTGAATACAGTGGTTATGAAAAAAGAGCCAACTCTTGAGTAGTCTTCTGAAGACAAGATAGTTATCCATGCATCTTATATTTGGAGGTAATGAATTCCATAGTTTGGCTGCTTGAACAGAGAAAGATGTACCGCCTATTGTCTTTTTCTTGTATGGTGGTGTTTTAGGGTGAAGTGCCAATCTTGAGCGGAGGTTTTTTTGTTGAATGTATTTGGTATTTTATTTCTGATGAAAAGCGGTCCTGTTCTATGTATAGCTTTGTGGGTGATACAAAGCAGATTGAAGGTGGATCTTCTAGCAATCGGTAACCAGTGTTTTGCTCTCAAAGCAGGGGAGATGTAGGCTTGTAGTTTTACATGAAAAAGTGTGGTACCTCTTATGACAGTTTGTAAACAATTTAGTTTCTGTAAATAACAAATACGTTTATAACTTTTTATAGATCAAACACTCAATTCCTTGTGATTCATCTACCAAATCCCATCACTAATTATTGTGCAAAGTATCATACATTATTATATTTTTTCACAGGTCAAGCCAAATTGTAACAATCAATTTATTGTAGTATGTCCATATTGTATATGTGATCAAGCCATAATTCAAGTCAGCCAACACGTGTTTCGTCTCGGGACAATATTTCCTTATGTCCCCAACGACTTCTTCAGGGCACTCGTCTTTATTGTTAGGTCTATTGAGTCCTCATCATCAATGTGTGTTCCCATAAACTTGCTGATCTTTTGTTAAGAAAAAACTGAACAGCCTCTTGTCCCAGCTCATGATTGATACAAGTATATAAGGCCACTACGTCCAGTGTAACTAATAGCATATTGCTATCCCATTCCAAATCATTTAAGATGCTCAAAATGTGTGTGGTGTCCTTAATAAAAGACGGAAGATTACACACCATTGGTTTCAAAAAACCATCAACATATTCAGAGAGCCTCTCAGTAGGTAGATACCCATGTCTTTATACTTTACCAAAGGTACACAAGAATCTACCCTTTCCCCCGGGTAGACCAATTGTATCAGGTATATCAGGACCTACTGAGAGGCTCTCTGAATATGTTGATGGTTTTTTTAAACCAATGGTGTGTAATCTTCCGTCTTTTATTAAGGACACCACACACATTTTGAGCATCTTAAATGATTTGGAATGGGATAGCAATATGCTATTAGTTACACTGGACGTAGTGGCCTTATATACTTGTATCAATCATGAGCTGGGACAAGAGGCTGTTCAGTTTTTTCTTAACAAAAGATCAGCAAGTTTATGGGAACACACATTGATGATGAGGACTCAATAGACATAACAATAAAGACGAGTGCCCTGAAGAAGTCGTTGGGGACATAAGGAAATATTGTCCCGAGACGAAACACGTGTTGGCTGACTTGAATTATGGCTTGATCACATATACAATATGGACATACTACAATAAATTGATTGTTACAATTTGGCTTGACCTGTGAAAAAATATAATAATGTATGATATTTTGCACAATAATTAGTGATGGGATTTGGTAGATGAATCACAAGGAATTGAGTGTTTGATCTATAAAAAGTTATAAACGTATTTGTTATTTACAGAAACTAAATTGTTTACAAACTGTCATAAGAGGTACTGCACTTTTTCATGATTAGTTTCATGGTTCCTTAGGAACCAATTTGAGGGTTGGGTGATTACCCTCGTGCAGGCATCCTCTTTTTTGAGATCTTTGGTCCTTTTGAATCTTGAGCGCCTTGTGTTTCCTAGCTTTCTCACCCCATTATTAAGTTTGTAGTTTTACATGTAATAGCAGCCTGGCAGCTGAGTTCTGAATACGTTGTAGTTTTTTCATAATAGATAGTGAAAATCCATGGTAGAGGCCATAGTCATAATCCAGTTTAGATAGGACAAGAGAGAGAGTAGCCTGTACCTTGGGTGGAAATCCGAGGTAAGGGAAGGTGTGTCGCAGAGTCTTCAAGGTGATAAGGCTTTATCATGCTAATTTGTCCAGATGGGTATTCATTTAACTTGGAGTACATGGTAATTCCAAGGTTTTAGACTTCCTTGGATACTTTAGGAGGTGGTCCGAGATCGTCAGGCCAGGCGCACAGTGGGTCATAATTTGTTCCAGTCGCCACATGTGAATATTTCCGTTTTGTAAGCATTCAGTTTGAGATGGCTCCAAGTCATCCACTGATCAACGGCTCTGAAGCAACTGAAGATCTGTGAGTTTTCAATGTCTTTGGGGCATTCCAATTTAAGTAGTATTTGAGTGCCATCTGTATAGTTGTAGTTGTATCAACAGTGCTATCATTGGAGGGTGTTCCCTCATTTGCACAGGGGCAGGGCCCCATGCAAATGAGGGAATCTCTTTTCCTCTGTGCCAATGCCATATTACTAACATGAGCATAGGATGGATGAGGGATGGAGGTGTCTGGAGGTCCCCTGAATCCCCCAGGCATCCCCTTGCAGGGTGGTGCTGTGACTCAATGCACCAATCTGCAAGGGGATTTCTACTCCCTCTGAAAATTGCAGCTTGGGTGCTGCCGGCACAGAAAAACACAGAGCAGCTTTTAAACAGCTGCTCTATGTTTCTTTTGAATGCGTTGCCCTATGGGAAGCTAGAATTTGCGGCTGCCCTGAGGGCAGCACATTCTTCCTAATACGGTTCACTTTCCCTGTTTGCACCTGCTACACTTGTTTTTAGGTGCGCTGTGGTGCGCAGTAGCACAAATCGTGATAGGTAATTCGGGCCCAGGTCGAATTGAAGCTGCCAAGAACATTACATTTTTTCTGGATCGTATTTAAGATAATTAGGATGCTTCAGTTTTGTCACCCAATGTCAACCAAAAATATAAACTGGGTGTCTTTGACATACCTGTAAAACAGAATTTCCAAGAAGTGGCAGCTAAGAAGCACTGGGGTACATTTATTAAGCGTTCTCACACAACGCAGCAAGGAAAGTTTCTGTGTTGTGATAACTGAAAGAGACAGAGCTGAACAGTGCCATCTTATTAGATATGGCATGCTTCAGCTTTCTCCTCATGCTGGTGTACTGAGTGCTACCTAGTGTTGAGTAATTATGCAGCAAGAAATGGCAAATCATGCCTCAAAATACAGCATATTTTGTGATAGTATTGTTTCATTATTTTGTCATTTTTATTTATGATCTGTGTGAGCTTGAAACATTTTTCTGCTAAAACCTTCAGATTATGCAGTATATAGTGGTTTATATGGCAAATGGAGTAAATCCATAACTATGTGGAAAACACAGGTGCTGCAGAATCACACAAGTCCGCTGTACCTGGATATCGGGGGCTCCATGCAGTATTTACAGGTCAAGAGAAATAGGGAATAGTGTCTGCCTGGGACCTGTTGAAAAGAGGCAATCTCTCGTTGGGCACGGCCTTTCTCCCCAGCTACTAAAAGTTGATTCAACATGAATGGATCAGGGACAGGAAGTGAGTGGTACAATTCTAATAATACAAAGTCTTGTAGATATGGTCACGGACTAGGGCCACTACTAATTGGGGTGAATCGCGCCAGTGAGTTGTTTAGTGTCCTCAGGCTGGAACTGGCACAGTGTAGAGTGCAGTTTGAGTTTGTAGAAACTGATGTAAATGACAGGCTTCAGTATTAATTGGCATGCACTCTCCTGACATGTTAGCACCAGCCCTCTTAAGTGCATTGTGATTGATGTATTTCAGTAGTGTGGTCAGCTTTGCTCTGCCAGTGCTTGGATATCCTCATAGCGCTCTATAAATCTACTGAATGACTGATTGATTGATTGCTCACAATCAAAAATTCTCATCATCAAATTTCAGCGGAAGAAGAGCTGGACATCTTTGGACACGTGTGTGCATGACAGTAATCATTGAAGAGCAGTGCATTTGGTTTGGGGTGCTGAGCATGTTGCTTTAAATTCTTCAGGTCAAGGACCACTCAAGGAGGGGATAACAATGGTTCGGGCCTCGAAGCTGGTATGTTTGAACCAGTGTCACAACAACAATGGTTTGTGCACTTCAGTAGTATTTGTATTCACAATTAAAGGTACTCACCATCTATTGTACGTGTAGCCAATGCTGGACATCTCACCCCCTTTGTTATGCTTAACCTGGTGCTACACACTTGAGAATTCATGGGATGCAAATTAAGTCTTGAGTGGTACTAGAGCTGAGTAAGTAGAAGTAGCATATTGAGGGGCATATTTATACTCTGAGCTGAAATAGCGTCACTTTTTTACGCTATTTCAGCGCAAACTAAACTCCATATTTATATTTTGACGTTAGACCCGTCTAGCGTCAAAATATTGGAGTTTAAGTCATTTTTTGCCTGCGGAAAACTACATTGCATCAATGAGATGCAAGGTAGGTGTTCCTGTGCAAAAAATGACTCTAAGGCCCTTGCGCCTTATTTATTCTCCTGTGCAAAAATTGTGCATGGGAGGGAGGCGGGCCTAAATAATGGTGCAAAGCTTGCTTAGCGCCATTATTTAACTCCTGGGTCAGAGCAGGCGTTAGGGGACCAGTGGGCTCATTTGCATGGTGAAACACCATGGAATGGTTCCATAGGTGCTCTCCCCATGCCCCAGGGACACCCCCACCCACACCAGAGGGACAGCGGATGATGGGGACCCCATCCCAGGTAAGTAAAGGTAAGTATTTACCTTTTTTTTTAATGCCATATGGGCCCCCATACATGGCACAGGGTGCAATGGCCATGCCCAGGGGACCCTTGTCCCCTGTGCTCGCCATTGGGGTGGTGGGCATGACTCCTGCCTTTTCTAAGGCAGGAGTCATGTGGCATGGTAAGTTTAGCACCATAAAATGATGCTAATCTGGTTGGCGTCATATTTTTATACTCTAACCTGCCTAGCGTCATTTTTTGGTGCTAAACACCCATCTCCCATACCGCAACCCCCACCCGGCTAACAACATTTTTTTACGCTAGCCCACCCTTTGCGCTGGACATGGAGCCCGGCTGGCGTCCTGGAATGGCGCAAGCCGACGCTATACTTTTTGATGCAAACCTATGTTAGCGCAGGTTTGCGTCAAAAAGTATAAATCAGGGCCTAAGTGCCCCCAGACTCAATGGACTCTGCTGTGCTGATGAATGGCAACCACCATTAAACAAGTCTAGAGATGTCCACCTCTGAGCAGTGCTAACATTGATGGCAGGCAGCTTTTACTTGAGAGTGTTAAGACTAAATGAATTGCACAAACCATGATGCACTTGTGGGGAATGATGCGAATGTACGCCTGCAGTGTGAACTATTCTGTTCTTGACTTACATAAACTTACTTTCCTAACTCCAGTACTGCTAGGTGAAGTTCAGATACGTCATTGCATAAGTATTTATTTGTAGTAATTTATCTGCAGTTTTACTTTCTGAAACCCAGGTCCAAGTGAGCATTCACAGCTCTGGAAGCTCAGTTTATGCTCGACTATAGTGCTCATATTTGGATTCCCTCCTCAATTAAACGAAGGTGAGTTAAACATAATTAAATGACTTATGTACTAATGTGTTTTTTGGTCAAAAGTCTATGATTTGCAAAAATACAGGGTTTGCAACATCAAAACAACTTTTTACAATGTGTCATAGCCCTTTAAGGAATCCAAATATTTCGATAACAGAAATTTTGCGATTTATTGCAAAATCGCAAAAAAGGCAGGGAAGTGAAAGCAGCTGCCACGCCTTATTTCCAGGTCGGAATGGAATAAACCAGTGGTTTGTCCTAAGCCATTGGTTAGTTACTGACCCCTTGAGTGAGGCATCTCCCTCTTTGGAGGTCACGCTGATGGGCCTTGGGGCAAGCAGGCAGTGGATCTTCCTAAAACAGAAATGTTTGTTTTTGTAAGCAACACCTGTCCCTTGTTGCACCTTCCTGTCTGAAAAGGCAGATGTAGGGATGGAAGCGTGTGTGTGTCCTCCATGTGGAACACGACAGCAGTGGTCAGACATTGCGACCCGTCTCATTGGTGTTCATTAAGCAGTTAATTTTGCTATACCCTCTGAAAAGACAATTTTCCATGTGACACACATCAGTCACTTCACAACTTGCACTGCCATTCCTAAACCAGTCAGTGTGCAAATTATACATTCCTTGTCTGAGAATGCGAACATGGCACTAGGCCTTTCATATTTACCCACCTGTCCTACCCTTTAAAGCATTATTTGTGCACAGAGACTGCAGAGGATGCCTCTATGAGTCACTGTCCGGGCTTTCGTTGCCATCTCCAGATTATAAAGCCAAGCCCTGCTAAAACCACCCGTGTATCTATCCTCGCAAGGTGTAAGTTACATGCCAATTTATTGTGTAAACGTAACACGTCGTTTACCGCACTTGAAAATGGTCGAATTGCTATAAAAGTAATGTTTAAATATCATTTTGGAATAGACCATGTCTCATGTGGCCTCTACGTTGCTATACAGTGTGTAAATGTATTGTGTCCCAAATCCCACGACTCCTGATGTGTGCTCCAAGGGTTCCCAGTGACAGATGCTCCCTGTCTGGGAGGTTTGTTCACATACTTCATTACTCTGTGATGCATTGTGTCCTAATGAACCAGCTCCCTCTGAGGCATGCAAACTCTCTTCATTAGCTTCTTGGGATAGCAGTGGTGCGGTAATGAGGACATTTAATGAAGGCAGAATAATGCTATCATGTTCCATAATTGCCTGCTGTGTTTGGATGCCTAAGGAGTTGTCTAGCACCCAGAGGGCAGAGTTTGCTCCCAGAAAGTATTTAAATATGAAAGCAGCTCACTGCCGTTTCAGTGGAAGGGGCAGGATGCGCTCACTCATGACTCTGAGGTAAGACTCACCATTTATATATATCAACTTGTACATGAGTGATGTCAGAGAAGCAGGCGCACGGGATCTTTACCGTCAAACAACACTTTTAGCACTCAGCCTGATTTTAATACCCAGCTCCTACATTTGATAAACAAAATGTTCTGCAATGAGAGAAATGTTTGGCCCAAGACCACCAGGGAAAGGGTAAGCTTCCCACCTCATTAGTAGATTATTCTTGGCTACGCATTTATCTATGAGTATACCAATGCATGTATGTTCGCATAGAAGTAGATCTCAAAGAGTAAATGGAGAAGATTCTAGATTGTGTGAAATAACAAATTAGGGAGGCAAGGAGATTGGTTTTGTCCCTTCGGAATTCTCGTTAGTGGAAAGAGGAGGAAGATGGGTGACGTGTATTGATGAGACGTGGTTCCAGCTCCTATCAGAAGTGGTGGAGATCTGATGTATGAAGAGATATTGTTTCACACTCTGGGCACATAGACGTATTTCCATGTTTTGTGGTTCCGTGTGTGTGTGTGTGTGTGTGTTATCTGGCAAAATATTTACAAGAAAGTGGTGCATCTGTCCCGATGCGTCATTTCTCTTGCATCACACTTGCCCACCTAACAACATTATGGTTGTGCCATATTTACAAAACTGTGCACCATGGCGGTCATTACCACAATAGAGTCAAAATGTTTGATGCTGTTATGGTGCTTTGCAGGAATAGTGTCAAAAAGTTTGATGCTAGTGCAGTAAAACACAGGGAGGCCCACTGGGTTCAATGGGTGCATCATTTTAATGCCTGCCTTTTGCAGGCGTTAACAATGACTGAAAAACTTGCGCAGTGAAATCTAGTAAATTTCACGGCGACATATTTTCGGGCCTCTTTGCTTCGGAACGCCCCCTTGCACACATTATGCCTTGCGCAGGCATAATGTGGTGCATGTGGTTGCAAAGTGGCACAGGGGAATGACCACCTTAAACCGCCTTGGCGTCATAAAAATGATGCTAAGGTGGCACAAGGGACCTGCAAATAAGCCCCTGTGTGTTTTGTGGCAAAAGCAGAAATTCCATATATATGTGGTAATCTGTGTGCCCACAGTATTACCTACATCCTCAGACCCTTGTTATTGCCCATAGTTTTATTATCAAGTTATCTAAGAAAAGTAAAACAATTTAATTCTGATTAATGCCACTTAAAAGTGCTACCCCCAATAAAGCATGTAATATAAAAATGCATAAAGGATACCATAATTGTGTTCCTATATTGCCATTGTGAGATTCTGGTGGCCTTTACACACCACTCAACCTTCAGTCTTGTGGTTTATTATGTCACCAGCACTCCTTATTGGAAACTGTGGATCATATTACACAGTTGGATGCTAAGTATTTTCTTTCTCTGTCTCCTCTCTCGCGCTCTCTCTCGCTAATATATATATATATATAGAGATATATATATATATATATATATATATATATATATATATATCTCTATATATATATATATATATAGATATATATATACATACTTCTCTCTCTTTTTCTCTAGATAGATAGATATATATATATATAGGAACCTAGTATTACAATTATGAACAGTGTGAGCATGAAAAGTAAATTGACTCGAAGATTCAAACAGAAAGGTGGAAATTCACATAAAGCAGTGAGGTAATTTTACAAGAAGAAATAGCAGCATTGCTACTCATATAATACCGATAAAGGGATACCATATACACAGTGGTATCCACACAAACAGCAAGATTGTACTGAGATACTTTCTGTGGGAGAATTGATATGGATTATCTGGTGCCTCCTTAATTATCTTGGGTAAAGTCGAACTGCAAGTAAATCTTGGATGAAAAATCTTCAGAACCTGCCATACTGACTCATCATATAACTTCCTAAATCAAATGTTAATCATGTGACTTATTTCATGACTGAGGATTTTGTCTAACCTTTATTAACATTCTGCCTTTTTTGATTTGGTAAAAATCCCATTACTATAATCTAATATGTTAATGATTTTAATGTTACCTCATTAGTCTACCTCACAAACATTAATGGCCTTCATCTGCTTTAAAGTTTAACATGGGCTGGTTCATTTTCTATCTCCTTGTACAGTGTAGACTTTTCCAACTTCTGGCCCACATGCCCAAGCCTTCAAAACCTGACTTTTTGAATATATGATTGTTTTTTGCTCACTGGTTAATGCGGTGCAAATGCTGCTTTGCACTTAGGCCTACTCTATGGTCTTCCATTTCTAATTCAGAAAGGCGTTCGGTCACAGCTGTGGGGTCCTTATAGGATTCAATGATTGACCACAACGTTAAGAAACAACATCCTGACTAGCCATTCCCCTTCCAATATTCTCTAATATTTCATGTTGTATCTTTAACAGACTTTCTATGAAAAATATTTTCTGATTCAACTTCTGCACCAACTTCCGTGGATCAATTTTAAATATATGTACCCCACAAAATGTAGTGTGTTCCTTCTTTGACACAGAAATCATGTCACTGGTCACTTCCTTATTTGATAAATGTATAACAGAGCTATCCATTGCAATTCCCTTTTCTCCAGTTGTTGTGTTTGACATGCAGATGGCAGGGACTTGCTCAAGGGATACACATAATTTTTCTTGTTTTTGGACCATAAACAGATCTGCACCACTCTCTTCTATTTGTTCTGTCTTCCTATCGCCTCCCTGTTTTTCTCCCTATTAGTTTCTTGGTTACCTCACCCTCCACTTCAGTTTCTTACTTTTGTACATTGTGCATGCCATAACTCATGTCTCTTACCAATCACAAACACCCCTTTTCCAATGGAACTGAAAAAAGGTAATTAAGTAAACATTAAAGTTAGTGGGCAACTCAATTTCTGGCAAGCACTGTGGGGCAGCTTTAAGAAAAATAGCACTGCATCTAGTGCAGCGCCACTTTCCTTGTGCCCCGTAGCACGCCCAACCACCACCATGTGTGTGCGCGCTGTATTTAAAATGCGGCACGCCATGGCGCAGGTTAGGGCGCAATAGCATCATTTTTTGGACGCTATTGATGTACTCTGCAGGAGCAGCACCAAAATGGGGTCACCACTCCCACAGAGTACATAGGGCCCATCATAAATAATGGAAGCCCCCTTTTAATGCCTGCTCTGAGCAGGCGTTAAAAGTTAAATTGTGCCATTTGTTCGCCCCACTAACGGGGGAACACCCTCCTTGCATACATTATGGGGGTTATTCCAACTTTGGAGGAAGTGGTAATCCGTCCCAAAAGTGACGGTAAAGTGACGGATATACCACCAGCCGTATTACGAGTCCATTATATCCTATGGAACTCGTAATACGGCTGGTGGTAAATCCGTCACATTTGGGACGGATTACCACCTCCTCCAAAGTTGGAATAACCCCCTATGTCTGGTGCAGTCATAATGTGGCACAAGGATTTACAAAGTGGCGCAATGCATGCCTTGCGCCATTTTGTAAATATGGTGCAGGGAGAATTCCACTTTAGCACCATCTTAGCATCAAATAAATTATGCTATGGCGGCGCTAAGGTGGGACTAGGGGCTCTCAAATCTGCCTCTGTGTGCCTTATATACCACACCTGGAAAACGTCAGTGCTCTTGAGTATTTGAGACAGAGCCATAACTCAGTTATCTTTGTTTTTATGGTATGTTATGGTGTACCACATAAACAATGCATGTCATAGTTCATACTGGTCCACATGTTAAACTTTTGCTGGACAGCTTTGTTTTCGAGTAAATTTTGTAATTGTCTATGTCTCATCGTGAGTCAGCTGTGTGTGAATGTTCACAGGAATGTCAAAACTTTATATATACACCCAACACCCAGGTCTAATGCTCATTTTACAGCTTATGAACTTGGAAAACCGCACACCTGTGCTGTAGTTAACTCTAAGTAGCACAGCCATCAATCAGAAATGTCACTATATACCTCCAATGCGATATCGACAAACGATCCATATGTCCACCGTTAAATCCTCTCGCAAAAGATTCACTACCTCAGAAAAAAGTGCATGTGTGAGGTGCATGTGAGACGAAACACTTGATTCATTTGAAGTGGATACCAGTGTCACGGCCAAAGGACCAGAAATGTGGAAAACATATTTGAGCAGAATGCATTTGAGAGCCAAACGAAGATTGTGGCAGCTGCCAAAAGGTACACTTTGATCCCTGCAAGTGATAATGAAATACAACAGTTCCTTTACAGTTCTTGAAACAGAGCAGAAAGCTCAAACTGCTGTTTTGCGAGAAAGGCACAATGTTTTAAATGAGGTTCATTCAACAAAGCACTTAGGCACTCATGCTGGTTTAAGTTCTTTATTCATGCCACATGCAGATTTCTGTGAATCACAGACACTGACAGCCCTGCGAGGTGCCAAGCATCTTGCGTTAGAATAATGCATTTTCATTACGTTTCCCTCAATGCCTGAAATTGTCTCGCAAAAGAACTGTGTCCTGAAGTGTGATGAATCTGTGTAGTTCCAGTTTCTCACTTTCTCACGTGGCAGGGACGTATAAAAGCTAAGCTCAGAGTACTGTTCATCAGGGGCCACAAGGTGGCACTGGTGTATAGCGGGAGGTATAGCATTCACACTGTATTACGAGAAATACTCCACTGTCACAGACACTCATACCCCAGCCAAGAGAAGTACAGAAATTTGAAGACCTAAACACAAAACAACACACCTACCTAATTAATGTACAAAACCACCTCCTGCTCAAACCTTGGTATCAAACAAATGTGGATGTCTAACCACAAAATGAAGCTTCAAAATGCCAAAAACTTGGTTGGTCTAAGGCCCATATTTATACTTTTTTAGCGCCGCAGTGGCATAATTTTTTGATGCAAAAGCAGCACAAATGTACAAAATACAATTGTATAATTGTATAATATTTTGTAACTTTGCGCCGCTTTTGAATCAAAAAGCGGTGCTAAAAAAGTATAAATATGGGCCTAAATTTGTAAAAGAGGGTCTTACTTGGAGAACTGCACATGGAGATGAATGAGAAGGTGGATGAGATGTGGCCTCAGGACCAGAACTGACTACTTAAGAGCCGTAAAAGAGTCCTTGAATTCTGGCCTCGACTCATTCTGTGATTCTGAGTAAACCATCTAACTTACTCATGCTACATAAAGACATATCTGATTCTCATGTAAGGTACCTCTACGTCAATGCATACATTAAGGACCGTCACATATGAAAAAAGGGCATCTTTTTAAAAAATGATCTCTTAAAAGGATGTAAGTGTCTTACTTCATTCGCAATAAAATGTCCATCAAAGTGCCACACATAAAGCTTGAAATGTCTCAGTTAAACACACTACTCATATGGGAATGACACACATAAGAAAACTGAAAACTTGGCAGCTACGCACTGAGGTTAATGTTTCAAAGTATGAATAATGAATTTTTTTCCATGTATTTTGGCAGGTTTAATTAGGCCAATGGATTACGCACTTTTGACACTTCGGAATCCGTGACAGCACTAAAATGCACAATTTACGAGGTGGGATATCGTTTCGAAACATGGTGAAAATAACCCAGCTTACTTACTTGCTCAAATGAATGTACCTCATGCCCCTTTCTTCCTTGCAGTTAAGTTCCACAAATCTGCAGTATACCATGAGATCTGACATCATTGATAGCCAATTGGGAATTGATAAATATCTACCACAACGAAGTCAATGATCTAAAAAGCAAACTTATAAACTGAAAAAACCCTTCGAGTTTGTCGGACAGAGGGTACGCTGTCGGGATGACGAAGGACTTTGGCCCCACTATTTCAAGGGACGTTCGCCCGCCAAATCTTAACACTGACAGGAACTGCTGTGACAGCGTTTCCTGTCTAAGTAGTATGAGTTTGATAAACAGCTCCTGGGGCAGGAATTTATCATTGAAAGGTGTAAAACTAATGGCCCCTGCATCATAAAGTTTTCATCCATGGTGTGGGGTGTCATTGTTTTTAACTGTTCCTCAGGGAAAACCTGTCAATGACAGACAGCAATAAAGAAACACACACACACACACAAACAACACTGTCCACTCTCAATGGGGTATATGGGCCCATATTTATACTTTTTGACGCAAAACTGCGCTAACGCAGTTTTGCGTAAAAAAAATTAGCGCCGGCTAACGCCATTCTGAAGCGCCATGCGTGCGCCGTATTTATTGAATGACGTTAGCCGGCGTTAGCCGCCGGCGCCGTCTGGTGTGCGTTAAAAAAAAACGACGTACACCAGGCAGCGCCGGCGTAGGGGAAAATGGAGCTTGGGCGTCAAGAAATGGGGCAAGTCAGGTTGAGGCAATTTTTGCGCCTCAACCCGATTTGTGCCATTTTTTTTTCACTCCCAACCCCCATAGAAATGACTCCTGTCTTAGCAAAGACAGGAGTCATGCCCCCTTGCCCAATGGCCATGCCCAGGGGACTTCTGTCACCTGGGCATGGTCATTGGGCATAGTGGCATGTAGGGGGGCACAAATCAGGCCCCCCTATGCCACAAAAAAAAAATTAAAAAAATACTTACCTGAACTTACCTTAATGTCCCTGGGATGGGTCCCTCCAGCCTTGGGTGTCCTCCTGGGGTGGGCAAGGGTGACACGGGGGGTCTCTGGGGGCATGGGAGGGCACCTCTGGGCTCCTTCAGAGCCCACAGGTCCCTTAACGCCTGCCTTTTGCAGGCGCTAAAAAACAGCGCAAAAGCGGCCGTACGTCATTTTTTTTGACCCGCCCACTCCCGGGCGTGATTTTTGCCCGGGAGTATAAATCCGACGCACATGCCTCGGAGTCGATTTTTTAGACGGGAACGCCTACCTTGCATCTCATTAACGCAAAGTAGGTGTCCACGCTAAAAAATGACGCTAACTCCATGGACTTTGGCGCTAGAAGTATAAATATGGAGTTAGTTTTGCGTAAAAAAAAACGACGCAATTCCGGCGCAAACGGAGTATAAATATGCCCCATGGTGTTATTTGGTTACCTCTGATGGCCCCTAAACCATCAACTGTCAGAGGAAAATGTGGGTGACAGAGCAGGAGTGGGCTCTGTAATTGACATACTTAAGGACCACCCATCTGTAAATTTGGTAAGTGGAACTTGAATTTGCCGAGGAGTGTACTCCGTCACCATGGTGACTCAGTAGCATCTTGGCCAAACTCTAAATAAATGAGTGCCTAAATGACCATAATGTACCACCAGGCCGATCTCTATCCACAGCAACCTGCACATTCCCAATGACCACCACCACCACCACCTCAGAATGGAGCACCAAAGTAACATTTCAAAAATTCTCAGTGAAAACATCAACTCTAAATTTCCACAAAACACTAATCCATCTGTCGGGAATGGCTTTTTATCTTTTACTAATTAAGGCGTAAATGTTCTTAAATGTTGACATATTTGATATGGATTCTATAGAATGCTGGATGTAAAATAGGCCTAAGTGTTTATGTTTTTAAACTCTGAAATATAAGACATGCATCCAACGTTTCACTCCCTTTCTACATATTCCTTTATTTTTAAACTTTCAAGTTACTATATGCATTATGTATATTTAACGTGGGATCATATGCAATGATTTTAACTAATCAGGCAAATTAACAAATAAACATTGAAATTTTGAAACGAATACCTCAATTTCTGGCATGTCCTTCACGAATTCGGATGGCACAACTTTCTGTGCAATCCCAACAACCACTGCAAGCATGATGCAGTCGATTTTTTAGATGCAACACTAAATGGACTAACAACATTGGAAATACAATCCACCACAAGAAATGTATGATAGAAAGCAGAAAAAATGAAAGAAAACTTAGAACAAATGAAACATAAGTATAATAAATAATATAAAATACTATGAAAAGCATAATTTACCCCAGATCACGAGGAAAAAAAGGCCTAAAAAAGGAAATACATAATTGAAGACAAAAACTCTGATTAACCAGAGGAACAATGAAGTTCTCAAGCCGTTCTAGTTTAGTTATGAGTATTATTAAATATGTTTGCGAAATAAATTAAGTCATTGGTCTTTAATTCTTATACATAAAAAGTACAAAAAAGTAGCACGACATAAACCATACATGAAACTGAAGTTTATTATGTTTGTTACGGGAGGGGCATTATGACTGACATGAGGCTCCGCCCCCTGTGAGTCATGCCAATCGCCACACTCATCAATGGTATTTAATAACATATTGCACCCTGCATCTCTGTCCTAGTACCATGTGCCCCTTTACCCTCTTAGAAGCAGAGCATGTTGCAGAGTGGGAGATACTTTGCTGAACTATCCACTAGACAAAGAATCGTTTATTTGAGGTATTGAAGACATGCACTATGGGTGCAAGTGAAACATAAGAGTTATTTTATAACCTTATTACATCAGTTGGGATCTGGAAAAAATCACTTTGCCAATAGTGCTATACAACAGATGTGCATTGTCTTTTAGAACCCAATATGTACATTTTGAAGTCTTTGTTTAGCTAATGGCAGTAACAGGGAATCTTTCAAAATAGACTGGGGCTCTGTCTATTGGTCCTGAACTCCTCATTGCTCATTTAGAAGTGGGAAACTGCTTGTCTTCTGGTGGCACTGTCTCAGTAAGTAATGTTTGCCAGCAGGTTATTTGCCAATGTGCCACCAGCAACAACGGTTTTCTGACTTTTTTCCATATATGCAGTATGAAGGACTTGGGGGCATATTTATAGTGCCCTAGCGCCACCTTGCGCCACATTAACGTCATTGTTTTTGACGTTAATGTGGCTCAACGAGGCCGAAGTCTCTGCGCTGTATTTACAAGTTGACGAGGTGCATGCATTGTGCCACCCTGTAACCCTTTGCGCTACATTAAGGCTGTGCCAGGCATAATGTATGCAAAGGGGGCGTTCCCCCGTTAGGGGAGCCGGAAAAATGGCATAAGGAAATCTATACCATTTTTAACTGCATTCTTCAGAATGGAGCCCTATATACTCTTCAGGAGCAGCACCAATATTTTGGCATTACTCCTGCAGAGTACTGTCGTCTACCCTGCGCCGTGGTGTGCCGCATTTCAAAGGGCAGTGCTAAGGGGAACAGGGAAAGTGGCGTTACGCTGGGTGCAGAACCACTTTCCATAAATCTGCCCCTTGATTCCTACCATGGATAAACTGCCCAACGCACTGGCAAATAATGCCCTGTGTGTCTGAAAAAAACAATCATTCCAATCAGGCCATGACATGGCAACTTGTTAGACATAGCATCCCTGGAGTGGTTTACCCTGACCTTTTGCCCTCTAGTCTCCTGTTTTCTGATTTCATTTTTTCTGGCTTTAGGATTCTGTGCACTTCAGCACAGATGACCAGTGCTAAAGTGCAGGTGCTATGTACTCTAAACTTGGTAACATTAGGTTATCCACATTTGGCATATTTCATTTACTTGTGAGTCCCTGGTAAAGTGCATTATATGTGCCCAGGGCCTATAAATTAAATGCTACTAGTGGGCCTGCAGCACTGATTGTGCCACCCACTACAGTAGTTCGTCAAACATGTCTCAGGCCTACCACTGCAGAGCCTGTGGGTGCAGTTTTAAATTGCCTTTTCGACCTGGAAAGTGCACCCACTTGCCAGCCCAACCCTTCCTTTTTATTATTTATGTCACCCCTATGGTAGGCCCTGGTTATCCCCAAGGGCAGGGCACAGTGTATTTAAGGTTTTAAGTTCAACATGTCCAGGTAGTGAAAAACTGCTAAATTCATTTTCACTACTGCAAGGCCTATCTCTGGCACAGGTTAACACTGGGGTTACCTTAAATCGTCCTTTATGTCTAACTTTCAATTGGGAAAAGATATAAATTTGGAGTTTGGCATCACTCCACTCACAATTTAAAACCACAACTTATGATGAAGTCGGATTTTAAAGTTTAAGTCTGAAAATGCCTGTTTTAGAAAGTTGACATTTGCTTACTTTAACCATTGTGTGACTCTGTCTGTCTCTAAATACACATCTGGGCCCTCATTATGACTTTGGCAGTCTTTTTGCAAGACCGCCAAAGCCATAGGCACCACAAGACCATCTTCCGCCCACCATATTACGAGTACTGCTGGATTTCCGCCACATTTTGGGAGGAAATCCAGCAGTAGTTGTGCTGGTGGGTGTAGGCGCTGGGGCAATACCACCACCGGCTCCACCCCACCAAAAATCCATTGTCCGACAGGGGAGGTGGGTGGGAGGGTGGGGGTTGTTTTGTGTGCATGTGTGAGAGGGTGTTATCTGCATGTGTGCATGTATGTGTGTATGCATGGTTAAATGCGTGTATGAATGTAGAAGTGAGTGCGTGTATGAATGTAAGTGTGTATGCGTGTTCGAATGTTGGAGTGAGTGCCAGTGTGAGTGTTGTGGTGAATGCAAATATGAGAGTTGTGTGGTGAATGCGAGTATGAGTGTGGTGGTGAATGCAAGTATGAGTGTTGTAGTGAATACAAGTATGAGTGTTGAAGTGAATGTGTGTATGGATGCATGTGAGTGAATGCATGTATGTCAGTGTTGGTGAATGAGTGAATGCGGGTGTGTGTGGCTGTCTGTGTGCATGTGCATGTATGCGGGGAGCTGAACCTAGATGGGGGGGAAGGGGTGGGGGGTGCTCTACCTGGAGGGGGTTTAGGGGGAGGGGGGTTGGAAGGTATTGTGCCTTCTTGGGGGGGGGGGGGAGGGTGGGGGGGGGGGGGGGGGAGTCGTCTGCTGGTGACAGGGAAGAAATTAACTGTCACTGGTCGCCTTTCTACCAGGGTTTTTGAGGCGGTGCTACTGCCGCGGAAACACTGGTAGAAAGGTGGCTCCTAATATCACCTGCGGTGTTCTGTGGACTGCCGGGTCAGAGATGGTCATCACTGGTAGTATGAGCAGAGATGTAACAGGTTCGCAGAGGCCAACCGACCCCACTCATACCGCCACCACGGCCCTGGCGGTCAGTAGATCGCCAGGGTCATAATGAGGGCACTAGTGTAGATAGCAGCTGGACTTTGTGCATTTCCTCTAGACAGTCACACACAAATGGAGTGTGGGTGTGACATTTGCACCCTGATGGCCCATCACCAGGTTAATGGGCTTCCTGGGTTAGATGGGAGGGACGAGTTGACACTTACACCTGGATAGGGCTGTGTCTCTACTCACACAAAGGGCTGCATACCACCCTGTTGAGTGTCTGGAACAAGGGAAGAAGGGCAGTGACCTTGTGGTCTTCAAAGGCCTTTTGAAGTCTCCATCACTTCAAAGGCACATTTGGGTATAAGTACTGGACCCCAAACCCCACCAAATGAGACTTCTACTGGAACCAAGGACATTCTGTCAGAAAGAAGGACTGCTGTGTGCCAGTAGGGACCTCCACTATGTGATTGCATTGCTATGTTTGCCTACTGCTTGTAGTGCGCTTTAGGAGAGACTGCCACTTTGGTACTTGATTTGCTGTGTAGGCCTCCTGCCTGTTGCTTCTTGCCTGCAATAAGCAGGACTGGACCTGTTCTCTACATTTTTGAATCCAAGATTCTCCAAAGGTTAGTTGGCTTGCCCCCTGTTCTCCTGCAGTCTCAGGGACATTTACCTGCAACTCCCCAATAGCTGCTGGACTCTGCTATCTGTGAGTCCTCCCATTGCTTGATGTACCCCCTCTAGTCTTGAGCCTCAGAAGTGGGTTCTGCAGTTGATTTCTACAAAAACCAATGCATTTTCTCATGTGCATGTGAAAAATTGGCACATCACTCCAATGCAGAGGCATTTCTACGGCACAGATTCACAGCCTATGCAGCCTGATGGTGACACTCTGCACAGCTCGGCGACGATGCATTGCATTCACTTAAACGGAGATCGATGCCAACACAGGACCCGACTGCGAGGCTCAATGACGACCCATTGACCAGACAGCACAGATTGGAATTGATGCATCGCGCCCTCGAAATCGGTGCTTTGCTCCATCAGTGTACTGTTTCAGCTGACCTTGCATGGGTTCTGAAGCTGGCCCCCCCTCCCCTCCATTGCAGTCAGCATGAATTTTGGATTTGCACTGGGCCCTCATGACCTCAAGTATGCTTTGGACTTCTAGTGACTTCTGAGCATTGTTTTCACATTTAGGGCCTCATTAGGAGTTTGGCGGTCCTACGACCCCCAAACTCACGTTGGATGTCTGACCACTGCAATCATGGCAGTCAGACTGGCAGAAGACCGCTGCCTCTGCCAGGATCAGGGATTCAGACGGGTTGGCGGCAGTCAAGGTCATTGCCAGCCACAGCAGCGCCAAGTTTTGCATCACCGTGCTAATCACAACCTTCCTTTCCACTAGCCTTTTCATGGTGTAGTCCCGGTCATGAAAAGGCTGGTGGAAAGGTAGAGTTGGGGGCCACAGGAGGGCCCCTGCATTGCCCACAACCATACTGTGGGCAGTGTAGTGGCCCCCCAGCAGTACCCTTGAAATGTGCACTGTCTGCTATGACAGACAGTGTTCATTCCGAGGTGCTGTGTGCGATGGCATTGGCCCCAGCTCCTTGAGATAGCCAAGGCTAATGCCGTTTCACTGTTTTCAGTGGGCTGACCGGCAGGAATGTCATAATACAACGTTTCCGTCAGTCAGCCCACAATACAATACAATGGTGGTGAGGCCGCAGGATTTACTGCTGCCTCACCACTGCCATATTGGTGGTTTCATTGGCCTTTCATCTTTAATAATTTATATCTTATTGGATTTTTGTCATTTTGGTCTTGTTGTACTCACATAAATAGCACCAGAGGGTGAGCACAGGTTAGTATAGGGTGTGTATTTGACTTACTTTGTCTAGGTTTGTGGTCCATACTTGGACAGGGTAGAAACCTCTGCCAACTAGAGACCCAATTTCTAACACAACTGAACAGCATTAAAGCATCATTATGTGCGATCTCATCAGGACGCTCTGATTGTCAGTTGTCTCTTCTGCCTAACGCAGTAAGTGCTAGCTTCAGAACACACGTAGATGTTCGTGGCTCTAACTAAAAGCTTGTGCAGCTGACCACTCTTTGCACATGCAGCCTGAGTGGAATAAAAACACATATGTTGATTTTAGAAGTACGAATAAAGAACACAACTACAATATACTAAATAAATCAATCAGACAGGATTTGTACATTGTCAAACCACAATCACCATACAAATTACTCAGATACCTGTTAATGTTCATCCAACAGCAAATACAATCTTAATAAGATCATTTTTTTGTATGTTATCATAACAGTTTGCATATAGAAAAACTACACTCATCTGTCTGGAGCAGCAGCAAAAAACAAAGAGATTGCTGGGGGTTCTAGCCTTTTAAAGTGTTGGAACTTTGTTGTTAGTGTCCTAAGTACTTTAAAGTGGCTGCTGTGAGTGGTGGCAATGAAGAAGATTGCAGTAATTTTAGCCTCCACTCTTGCAATAAAATCTGCACTAAACTACCTAGGAACTTTAACCATGGCAGTAGTTTTACCACTAGACTAGCACAAGCAGGGCGTCAACTGCCTGGTAATGTTGCCAGTTCACTTGCCTTTATCACCAAAGGCTCTTAAATATCTAGAAAAATATCTGAATTCTGGTATCTATTATTTTGGCAGACCTCATTTATGAGTGGAAATGGAACAGTAGATTCCACAGTTGACGGAGTCACATTAACCTTCCTCTTAGGTAAAACAGAAGGTCTATCAGATATAGGGGGTCATTCCGACCCCGGCGGTCCTTGACCGCCGGGGCCGGGGTCGGCGGGAGCACCGCCAACAGGCTGGCGGTGCTCCTGAGGGCATTCTGACCGCGGCGGTATGGCCGCGGTCAGAACCGGAAAACCGGCCGTGTCCCGCCGGTTTTCCGCTACCCTGAGGAATCCCCCAAGCTGCGCCGCCATGGGGGATTCCGACCCCCTCACCGCCATCCTGTTCCTGCCGGTTTCGACCGCCAGGAACAGGATGGCGGTGAGGGGTGTCGTGGGGCCCCTGGGGGCCCCTGCAGTGCCCATGCCAATGGCATGGGCACTGCAGGGGGCCCCCGTTAGAGGGCCCCACTTTGAATTTCAGTGTCTGCTTAGCAGACACTGAAATTCGCGACGGGTGCTACTGCACCCGTCGCACACCTTCCACTCCGCCGGCTCCATTCGGAGCCGGCTTCCTCGTAGAAGGGTGTTTCCCACTGGGCTGGCGGGCGGCCTTTTGGCGGTCGCCCGCCAGCCCAGTGGGAAACCCAGAATGACCGCCGCAGTCTTTTGACCGCGGGACGGTCTTCTGGCGGTTCCCACTTGGCGGGCGGCTCCCGCTGCCCGCCAAGCTCGGAATGACCCCCATAGCCTTGACAAATTAGTGAATTACTGCACTTGATCAAATGTCGGACCAACTGCAATTGCCTTTTATACATTCACAAATTGTCACTTTTATTGTCATATGTGGCTGTGCAAGTACCATTTGACATCTTGTCATGTTTTGAAAATTGTGTGTATTCTTTGTCTCAAACACTGTAAAAAGACATGAATTTTTGGAGTACCCAGACTAGAAAGACTTTTACTCGATTTTTCCCACTTTACTACTAGAGAGCAAAATTGTATACATTTTACTTTCAACTTCAGAGCAGTGAGGGTTGGAGCTTAGAAGCATTAAATTTCTTTGCTTAGTCTTTGAATGAGACAGACCTTATGTCAGTCTGTTTGACACGCAGAGAAGGCTAGCTTATGCTCATGATTTAACTATGCTAAATAGCTTGATTTGTTAACTAACTTTTTTCCTGGATCAGTGACATTCAACAAAATATTGAAACACAAAAAAAATCTGAAAATGAATATTGTTAACAAAAATATTACATTTCTATATTTTAAAACATAAAACCACAAATATTAAGAACACAAATATCGCTGTAAAACATTGGTATGTACTGATAACAAAAGCAAAAATGTCCAAAATAAAAATATTGTCACCTTTAAATAAACATGACATATCAAAAATATAAATTCACACAATATCAACAATATTATTAGTGCCTAAATAATGGTACTATAATAACCAAATATTAAAAATACTCTATTTACATAAAATAATTATTTAAAATAAACATTAAGCATTTTATACACATATTTATATAAAAAATACACATATTTCATCATCAACCTATTTACAACAAACACAAAAAATAACTTAATTCATAAAGGGGGCCAGAGCTTGCCTGACAGCAAGATGGCCGCATACTAACAGAGCTCCTCCAGCCACCAACTATCTGTGGACAATCCTGTGCAGACCGAGGACTCATAAACCAGTGAAGCAGTGTGCCTCAGGAAACCCTGTGACCGCAGTGGCCTGGGTGATGAGGTGTCGCGGCGGAGGACTGGAGGGTGGCCTGAATGGACCCGGGCCCACTGGGGCTGGAGCGAGAGAGTATAGAGAATGCTTTGGCCAGGCTATTGCACATTTAATGACCCGGAGCAGTGAGGCCTGTAGGGCCTTGTAGGAGGGGGACCGTCCTGGGCCAGTGCCAGTTCGAGGCTGAGGAGACAGAGCTGCATGAGGGAGATTGGCACCAGAAGGTGAGGGCGGCCTGTTGGTGCAAGAGGCGGCTCTCCTCATTGGTAGCCGGGGTGTTGCTGGTGGCAGCCCTTGGTGCGGCAGGTCACAAACGCCCACATTTTGCAGGGTAGGTAGCTATGCATTGCACACCCTGATTAGAGTGAAGTGACTACATATGTGACATCTTGGTGCTGCTGCTGCTGCCTGGTTGGTGTCCAGAAGCCTGGTGCCTAGAACCCACACGCAC
The DNA here is from genome assembly GCF_031143425.1 of Pleurodeles waltl. NCBI lineage: Eukaryota > Metazoa > Chordata > Amphibia > Caudata > Salamandridae > Pleurodeles > Pleurodeles waltl. The sequence goes on along the minus strand of NC_090442.1, from coordinate 84,540,675 downwards.
AGGACTTCTGGCCCAGAACGTACTCAGATCACTCGCCGGTCCCCCTTGCGGTTGAGGTCGGGCCTCCATGTGTCACCCCATTCATGTGGCTGTTACCATCATACTCTCTACTGGATGCGGCGTTCCGTGATGACCTAGCCAAAACTATCAAAGAATTCTTCCAGGTGAGCATTGGCTTGGTCTCTAGCTTTGGCACGGTGTGGGAAACGTACAAAGTCTACATCCTCTGGATTACATTAGCTAAGCTGGCTAGGGTTCTGAAATAACTGCATAACCGACTGGCCTGTTGGAGCAGGAAATTGCGCAGCTGGAGAGGGAGCACTTGATAACAGCAGACAAGCAACTGCTGGGTCATATCCATGAGAAGATAACCCAATTTAACAACACAGCACAAAAACGAGGTCCAACACATGGGGATGTATGAGATGGGCCGCGTATATGGGCAGTGTCCTGGCGCGACACTGGCAGGCATGATGCGTCTCAGTAGAGGGAGGGACACAATCCTAGCAGTACAGGATGAGAATGGTGGCCTCATTAATGACCCGGTAAAGATTGTATATTGGTTCTGTGACTATTATGCAACACTTTACACATCTAAGATCACCCCTGGATATAGAAACAATCTCTGACTACCTTACACTTATTACCATGCCCTGGTTGATGAATACTGTCAGAGAATATCTAATGGCACCGCTGCAACCAGCAGAGATATGCAGGGCCCTTAAAAATACAGCTGAAAGGAAGGCCCCGGGCCTGGATAGGCTCACAGTGTTTTTCTATAAAACTTATCAAGATTTGCTAATCCAACACCAGATGACACTGTATGAGGAAATTGCGTGCGCCAAGGAAGTGCCACCCTCTATGAGAGAAGCACTAATTACTACACTGCTTAAGCCAGGTGAATCCCCTGTACAGTGTTCCTCTAATAGGCCACTATCTTTAATCAATGTGGACACCAATATTTATGCTAAAATCCAGACAGATAGATTTGCGGTATTGCTGCCTAACGTGGTAAAGCCAGAGCAATCGGGACTCATCCCAGGTCACAGCCTAACGAAGAACAATTGTGTGGTATTTGGTGCCATACAACACATAGATCCAGGTGTGAGTACTGTTGCAGTCTTTCTCGATGCTGAAAAGGCCTTCAACTCCGTGGAATGGCAATTCATGCTGGCAGTAATACGCCGTGTGGGGATGGGTGACTTTTTTACAATTAGTTCAAGCTCTTTATACAGCACCCTTAGCAAGAATTAGGATTAATGGGTCTGTCTCTGAAGTGACCACTATCGCCCTTGCTATATGTGTTGGTTGGAGAGCCGCTGGCATGTGCACTGCGCGAATATCACAGACACAGAGGCATTGGATCCCCAGGATATAACCTAACAGTCTCTGCATATGCAGATGGTACTTTATTATATATTCATGACCCTAGGCACAATCTCATGCCTACACTCCAAGAGGTTACAAGATTTGGTGATCTTTCCGGCTTGCGGATTAACTGGGATAATTCTATAGTGTTCTCCCTAACATGGACCACGAGTCCAATAGAAATGGATTTCTCCCTCATGTAGGAAACAGGCTTGGTTCGCTACCTATGAATTCAAATTCACACAGACCCCAAGATAGTCATGTCAGACAATCACAAAAACACAATACAAAAACTGATAGAAAATGCTGAGAGATAGATTGGGCTGCCGCTGTCTCTAGTAGGATGCATAGCTCTCATGAAGATTGCGATACTCCCGCGGTTTCTATTCCTCTTTCAGAATATCCCTATCCTGCTGCCGAATTCAATCACCTCCACTTTAAGGACTGTTCTTATCAGACTTGCATGGGTGTGAAAAAAAAGCAGCCAAGGGTGCAATGGTGGGTACTAACGCTGCCATTTGAGATGGGTGGACTCAATGCACCCGACTTAGGGCCATATGTATGAACACTTTTTCCCATAGACACAGAATGGGTAAAAACCTTTGCTACATCTGGCCCTTAAAGACATATTATAGAGCGACACACACTGCACATACCTGGATACATGGAACGGGACATGTTGGCTCTGCAACCCATGCCATATTGGCTGTTTCAGCCCCCGTCCATTGAGACAGGGGTTTGGATTCACTAGATATGAGTACCCATGCATGGCACAATCCTATGGTCGGACAGGCGCTTTCCCAGTTAGTTTCTCCTTATATAGCGATTGAAAGGTGTGCCTGTCATCCGTTGTGTTACCATGCACAATATTCATGAAAATTCAAAAATTTTCACAAATTATTCATGAAAATGAAAACATTTAACAGACAAAACACAAACTCATTCATACACTAAGGCCCATATTGATACTCAGTTTGCGCTGAAATGGCATAATTTTTTTAATGCTAATTCAGCGCAAACGTAACCCCATATTTATATTTTGATGCTAGACCCGTCTATTGCCAAAATATAGGAGTTTAAGTCATTTTTTTTTATGCGTGAAACCACCTTGCGTCAATGAGATGCAAGGTGGGCGTTCCCAATCCCAAAAATTACTCTAAGGCCCTAGCGCCTTATATATCCTCCAAAGAAAAAATTGTGCGCGGGGGGAGTTGGGCCTAAATAATGGCGCTCCAGGCTCCAAGCTCCAGGAACACCGCCACCCCCACCAGTGGGACACCGGAGGATGGGGGACCCCATCCCAGGTAAGTAGGGTAAGTAGAGGTAAGTATTTTTAAAAGTTTTTTAAAGTGCCATTGAGGGCACTGAAATGGGCCACCCTACATGGTACTGGGTGCAATGGCCATGCCCAGGGGATCCTTGTCCCCTGTGCTGGCTAATGGGGTGGAGGGCTGTGGTATGGATGGTTTTGCGTCAAGAAATTATACTAGGCTGGTTAGAAGCATTTTTTTGCCTCTAACTAGCCTAACGTCATTTTTTTGTGCAACACCCCCCCCCCCATAACACCACCCCCATCCAGCTAACGCCATTTTCAATGACGTTAACACACCCTTTGTGCCGGGTGGTGCCATTCTATAAATTTGGAGCCCGGCTGGTGTCCTGGAATGGCGCAAGCCAACGCTATACTTTTTGACGCAAACACATCTGCGTCAAAAGGTATAAATGTGGGCCTAATTCTTTCACTCATACATGCACTCAGAGACTCATGCATCCACTCACACACCCACTCAAACACTCAGACACTCATGCACCTCTTTATACCCACTCAGACTCACCCACCCACTCACAGATCCACTGACAAAGACAGGCCCTGTGACCAATCTGCACTGCCCACAGCCAAAGGACGTGCATGGTGTGGGGTTGGTAATTATAAGGACTTGGCTGCAAAGCATGGCTGCAGGCCAGGCCTTGAGAACAATCCCCGCAGTGCACAGCCGAATAACGTATAGTAATTAAAATTGCTTTACTTTAAAAAACATTGAAATTCACTGAAAAAAAACAAAGGTGACAGGGACGTTATAGTTTGATTCTAAATGTACTCATACAAAACCATGAAAATTCAGGAGTTATAGTTAGAGTTCTTTTATGTAACTATAACCAGTGCCCTCAGGAACTATAACTTGCGGCTTCGCTAAGCACAGCTAATTACTCCGCATATTATATAATTGATGAGATCTTCTATCCCACCTTTCATGATATCACTGCAACATTTGCAATAAAATTATTGATCAGACAACTGTGCATGGCAAGGGTGCGAGTTATGCTTATCTTAGGGAGCGAATTATAGTTACTTAAAAGAAATCTAACTTTAACTGGTGAATTTCTATGGCTTTATGTGAGTAAGTTCAAAACATAACTATAACGTCCCTGTAACCTTTAATTTCTTCAGTGAATATAATATATATATATATATATATATATATATATATATATATATATATATATATATATATATATATATATATATATATATATATATGTGGCACACTAGTTTTACCAACTAAATATCTCTAAATTGGCAAACTCTGAAAGAAAAGAAAGCTGACGGATTCTCTAACTAGACTCTTAAAGAAGAACATACAGATTTCGACAAATACCTAACCAAGTAGGACGTTTTTAAATTAAAACTAACTCATAAATAAGTTTACAAATGAAAAGTAGCAAATAATTAACTCTACAACTTCCATCTCTTTACATGTAATCCCTCAAAAAAAAGGCTATGACTTCAAAAAGTGATAAACTGCCAGAAAAAGTCACCTATCACAAACCAGCAAAAAGATATACCGAAGTAAGTATATAAACATTATTAAAAGCAATAAACTCTCCTCAGTGGTGAGTAAAACTAAACTTAATGACCTCAAAGTGTACAAACTAGCATAACATAAGCATTTAAAATAAAACTAAAGCTTTTCCCCCTTCTAACAGAAAAGGAAACTGGTGTTCCACGTTAAAACATCCCCAACAGAAAAGCTGCAAAACAGTTTAAAACATCTAAGAAGAACAAACATGTAAGTTTAAGAAATACAAGCCACTGTATATTTTTTTAAATGTAAACTACAAATGTATAAACTTTATAAATGTATTTGTTATTTATAGTATAACACTATCTTCAGATACAATGACACAGCAAACAAAATACAGAATGTCCCAGAAAGCAAAGCAATTACCAAGTCATATGGGTTACTCCTACATTGAAGAAAGCTAATTGACAGAAAATGTAAATTTGGGAATGTACTGAGTATTTTTCTTATACATTCTATAGAAAGGCCACTACAAACGATGATGTTGTAGTTCATTTACAAGAACATAAACATTTCCAAATGTGACAAAAATAGAAGTAAGGGAGGTGTTGTAAGATCCCAAGCACATACTGGGGCAACTACCATCTGTAACCACTTTAAAACATGTAATTGCACAAATCAAAAAATGGGGAAAAAGGGCTGCACAAGAAGGCTTGTGTTTTTTTTCCCTGAAAATGGCATCATAAAAGGGTTTGCAGTGCTAAAATCACCATCTCCCCAGCTTCCAGGAACAGGTAAACAAGAAATCACAAAACCCCATTTTCCAACACAAATTTGGCATTTTACTGGGATATACCCCATTTTTATTGTTTTTTGTGCTTTTAGCCTCCTTCTAGTTAGTGACAGAAATGGGTGTGAAACCAATGCTGGATCCCAGAAAGCTAAACGTTTCTAAAATGTAGACAAACTTCTGAATTCAGCAAGGGGTAATTTGTGTAGATCCTACAAGGGTTTCTTACAGAAAATAACAGCTGAAATAAAAACATATTGAAATTGAGGTAAAAAAAACAAGCCATTTTTCTCCACGTTTTACTCTGTAACTTTCTCCTGCGATGTCAGATTTTTTAAAGCTATATACCGTTACGTCTGCTGGACTCTTCTGGTTGTGGGGATATATAGGACTTTGTAGGTTCATCAGGAACCCTAGGTACCCAGAGCCAATAAGTGAGCTGCACCTTGCAATGGGTTTTCATTCTATACAGGGTACACAGCAATTCATTTGCTGAAATATAAAGAGTGAAAAATAGGTATCAAGAAAACCTATGTATTTCCAAAATGGGCACAAGATAAGGTGTTGAGAAGCAGTGGATATTTGCACATCCCTGAATCCCGGGGTGCCCATGCTACCATGTGAATTACAGGGCATTTCTCAAAAGACGTCTTTTTTACACACTGTCTTACAGTTGGAAGGAAAAAATGTAGAGAAAGACAAGGGACAATAACACTTGTTCTGCTATTCTGTGTTACCCCAAGTCTCCCAATAAAAATGGTACCTCACTTGCATTAGAAAGCCTAATGCTCGCGACAGGAAATGCAACATGGACACATCACATATTTACATTGAAATCTGACATGTTTTTTGCAAAGTGCTTAGATGTACAGGGAGTGCAGAATTATTAGGCAAGTTGTATTTTTGAGGATTAATTTTATTATTGAACAACAACCATGTTCTCAATGAACCCAAAAAACTCATTAATATCAAAGCTGAATATTTTTGGAAGTAGTTTTTAGTTTGTTTTTAGTTTTAGCTATGTTAGGGGGATATCTGTGTGTGCAGGTGACTATTACTGTGCATAATTATTAGGCAACTTAACAAAAAAAAATATATACCCATTTCAATTATTTATTATTACCAGTGAAACCAATATAACATCTCAACATTCACAAATATACATTTCTGACATTCAAAAACAAAACAAAAACAAATCAGTGACCAATATAGCCACCTTTCTTTGCAAGGACACTCAAAAGCCTGCCATCCATGGATTCCGTCAGTGTTTTGATCTGTTCACCATCAACATTGCGTGCAGCAGCAACCACAGCCTCCCAGACACTGTTCAGAGAGGTGTACTGTTTTCCCTCCTTGTAAATCTCACATTTGATGATGGACCACAGGTCCTCAATGGGGTTCAGATCAGGTGAACAAGGAGGCCATGTCATTAGATTTCCTTCTTTTATACCCTTTCTTGCCAGCCACGCTGTGGAGTACTTGGACGCGTGTGATGGAGCATTGTCCTGCATGAAAATCATGTTTTTCTTGAAGGATGCAGACTTCTTCCTGTACCACTGCTTGAAGAAGGTGTCTTCCAGGAACTGGCAGTAGGACTGGGAGTTGAGCTTGACTCCATCCTCAACCCGAAAAGGCCCCACAAGCTCATCTTTGATGATACCAGCCCAAACCAGTACTCCACCTCCACCTTGCTGGCGTCTGAGTCGGACTGGAGCTCTCTGCCCTTTACCAATCCAGCCACGGGCCCATCCATCTGGCCCATCAAGACTCACTCTCATTTCATCAGTCCATAAAACCTTAGAAAAATCAGTCTTGAGATATTTCTTGGCCCAGTCTTGACGTTTCAGCTTGTGTGTCTTGTTCAGTGGTGGTCATCTTTCAGCCTTTCTTACCTTGGCCATGTCTCCGAGTATTGCATACCTTGTGCTTTTGGGCACTCCAGTGATGTTGCAGCTCTGAAATATGGCCAAACTGGTGGCAAGTGGCATCGTGGCAGCTGCACGCTTGACTTTTCTCAGTTCATGGGCAGTTATTTTGCGCCTTGGTTTTTCCACACGCTTCTTGCGACCCTGTTGACTATTTTGAATGAAACGCTTGATTGTTCGATGATCACGCTTCAGAAGCTTTGCAATTTTAAGAGTGCTGCATCCCTCTGCAAGATATCTCACTATTTTTGACTTTTCTGAGCCTGTCAAGTCCGTCTTTTGACCCATTTTGCCAAAGGAAAGGAAGTTGCCTAATAATTATGCACACCTGATATAGGGTGTTGATGTCATTAGACCACACCCCTTCTCATTACAGAGATGCACATCACCTAATATGCTTAATTGGTAGTAGGCTTTCGAGCCTATACAGCTTGGAGTAAGACAACATGCATAAAGAGGATGATGTGGTCAAAATACTAATTTGCCTAATAATTCTGCACTCCCTGTAGATTTTGGCCTCTAGCCCAGCCGGCACCTTGGGAAACCTACCAAACCTGCATGTTTTTGAAAACTAGACACATAGGGGAATCCAAGATGAGGTGACTTGTGGGGCTCTCACCAGGTTCTGTTAGCCGGAGTCCTTTGCAAACCTCAAAATCTGGCCCAAAAAACACTTTTTCCTCACATTTTGGTGACAGAAAGTTCTGGAATTTGAGAGCAGCCACAAATTTCTTTCCACCCAGCGTTACCCCAGTCTCTTAACAAAAATGATATCTCACTTGTGTGGGTAGACCTAGTGCCCGCAACAGGAAACGCCCCAAAACACAACGTGGACACATCACATTTTCCCAAGGAAAACAGAGCTGTTTTTTGCAAAGTATTTAGCTGTGGATTTTGGCCTTTAGCTCAACCGGCACCTACAGAAATCTACCAAACCTGTGCATTTTTGAAAACTAGACACCTAGGGGAATCCAAGATGGGGTGACTTGTGGGGCTCTCACCAGGTTCTGTTACCCAGAATCCTTTGTAAACCTCAAAATGTGGCCCCAAAAACACTTTTTCCTCATATTTCAGTGACAGAAAGTTCTGGAATCTGAGAGGAGCCACAAATTTCCTTCCACCCAGCATTCCCCCAAGTCTCCCGATAAACACTGTACCTCACTTGTGTGGGTAGGCCTAGCGCCCGCAACAGGAAGTGCCCCAAAACACAACCTGGACACATCATATTTTCCCAAAGAAAGCAGAACTGTTTTTTGCAAAGTGCCTAGCTGTGGATTTTGGCCTCTAGCTCAGCGGGGACCTAGGGAAACCTACCAAACATGTGCATTTTTTAAAACTAGACACCTAGGGAAATCCAAGCTGGGGTGACTTGTGGGGCTCTCAACAGGTGCTGTTACCCAGAATCCTTTGCAAACCTCAAAATTTGGCCCAAAAAAGCACGTTTTTCCTCACATTTCAGTGACAGACAGTTCTGGAATCTGAGAGGAGCCACAAATGTCCTTTCATTCAGCTTTCCCCGAAGTCTCCCGATAAAAATGGTAACTCACTTGTGTGGGTTGGCCTAGTGCCCGCGAACGGAAAGGCCCCAAAACACTATCTGGACACACCAAAATTATCAAATACAAAACTACCTGTTTTTGTGGGGGGGGCACCTGCTTTTTGGTCCTGGGCTCAGCATCCATCTAGGGAAACCTACCAAACCCAGACATTTCTGAAAACTAGACACCTGAGGGAGTCCAGGGAGGTGTGTCCTGCGTGGATCCCCCAATGTTTTCTTACCCAGAATCCTCAGCTAACCTCAAATTTAGCTAAAAATTCACATTTTTCCAACATTTCTGTGTGGGATCACCGCACCGGGACAACTTTTCTACCACCCAACGTTCACAACAGTCTCCTGGTAAAAGTAATACCTCACTTGTGTAGGTGGGCCAAGTGCCTGTGACAGAGAAGAGCCAAAAACATGTTGAAATTAAGGGGGAATCAAAGCGGATACAAAAGGGCAGTTTGCTAAAAAATATTTTTAGACTGACAAGTGCAGCTGAATTTTTATTGGTATAGATGAGACAAGGCTGGTTTGTAGGAATTTTGTGGATTCCTGCAGATTCTGGACGGTTCCAACACAAAAATGTGTGGTTTCCAGAAAAGTTGGAGGTTTGCAAGGCATGATGGGTAAGAAAATGGTGCAGAGTGCATGTGAAGCACACCACCCTGGGATCAATTAGATGTTTAGTATTCAGATGTGTCTAGATCTTGTGGATTTTTCTACATGGCAGCGTCCCAAAGTCCAAAAGTGCACCCCTCACCTTTCCAAGTGGGACGATTATGGCCCAAATGTAAAATCAAAACCCCAAATAATCAAATGCCCTCTTGCTTGCCATGGGATAAGATGTTTTAGTGTGCAGGGGGAGCGCTGAAAGACTGTTATCCCCTTCAGTTGGGGTGGGGGCATAACCAGGCCCATACTGGTTGGTAGCCACCCACCACCCCACAATTTTTTTTTTTTATTCCCTGGCATCTAATAGAGTTTCTGCCTCCCCGGGGTGTGGATCGGGGGTAGTTGCCCTATCTGCCCACTGGTGAGCAGAACAACTTTGGCCCCATTTATTTGGGGTGGGGGTATGGCCGTACCCCCACCCTCTTCTTTTGAAAAAAATCTTCCCAAGTTTCTGGTGGGCAGATGGGCCTTCCAAAAATAGGCCGATCTGCCCCAAAGGTGGTAGATATGGCCAACAGTAATGTGCCCCCATGGGGAGCAACTCTTTCCCAAGGGGCTGCTCCCCCAAACAGAATACACACACACCAATCCCTGGTGTCTAAGTGGTTTCTCCTCCCCTTGCCTAAGGAGTCGCTCCCCACATAAACAAAATAATAATAAATAAACAAAAAAAATTATCCCTGGTATCTAGGGGGTTTCTGACCCCGTTGGGGGCAGATCAGCCTAATTATATTAGGACGATTTTCCCCCGGGGGCAGAAATGGCCTAAATATATTTTGCCCCCCCTGGGGAGCAGCCCTTGCTCCCCTCATGACAATCAACAACAAAAAATCCCCTATTGTCTAGTTGGCATTTCGGCTGCCCGATCGGGCAGCAGAAATGCTTGCAGAGACATGAAAGGAAAGGAAAGGCCTTTCCTTTCCTTTTATGCCTCTGCCGGCCCCCTCCTCCAGAGTGGAGAAGAAATGCTTCTGTATCACTCTGGAAGCATGCTCCCAGCGCAATGGGAGGTGACCTCTGATGAGGTCAGCACACCATCAGACGTCACTGGAGGGGTCAGGTGTGGAAGGGGAAGCAATTCCCCTTCCAGCCCTGCCCTGGGGTTGGGTGGGGGTGGCCTTTGGGGGGAGCACTAGCGCTTCCCCCGCGGGCAGGTACCTGGACGTAATGGTTACATCCGTGGCACCTGAGCAGCAAAGTCACGGGCGTAACCATTACGTCCACGACAGGGAAGGGGTTAAACCATACAAAACATAAAACAAATAACTACTACCCTAAAAAATAATAATGAACTTTGAGCAAGCCATGATGTAAACAATTTTAAAAATGTACCCCCCACACACTCCATACTAGACTGTTACTACCATTTCAATCAAAGCATATGGAGTCACCTCCAACTATTTGCACTTGGGGCATATTTACAAGTTTTTCGTCCAGGGCAGTCCTGCAAGCCTTCTTGTTGCACTGCCCTGCATCAAAAGAAAAGAGCAGTATGCAAGCATTCCTGTAATTTTCCCTTGCGCTGGTGCACAATGGGCTGCCATGCGCCAACACAGGCACCCTTGCACCAAGGTGCAGGAGTGTCTGAGTTGCAGTGATAATTATTTTTGTGCAGGAAGGGATACCTTCCTGCACAAAAACAATCACAAGAGGCATTTCATCTTTCAGTGTGTCCTGCAAAATGCAGCACAAATAGAAAAAGGAAAAACAAGGATAAATAAAGGTATTTCTCCATGTTGCGCCTCCCTTATGCCTCCCCTGGGGATGCGTTGGCTTTTGACGCATTCTCAACTTTATGAAATCTCATACATCTGTGAGTGTGTCAAATGCCATGGGTGTTATGTGGGAACACCCACCGTAATGTCCATGGCATGCCTTCCTGTTGCAAGGTGAGGCAAGGCAGCGACTTGCACTGCATTGCCTCAGTCCATATTTACAAGGCCATGAAAAGCCACACATGGTGGTTTAACGTGGCCTTGTAAATATGGCCCTGTAGTGTGCACTAAAAGTGACATTCCGACAGCGCAGAGGGGCTTGTAATTAAGCCCTTAAGTCTAGAATATGCCACAAAGATCCAATTCACTTTTAAAATAAATATTTTTAAATGATAGTACTAGCCTGTCTCTGTCACAGAGGCAGTTAGCTACTACAAACAAGTAGGGGAAAGCCCCTTCTACCAACAAAATGAAGACACACTAAGCCCCTTAATGGATTATTTTGAAGACAATTTGGTGAGCAGATGGCATCACTCTGGACACAGACACCAACTCATATTCCAAATCCTCTGGCGGAATGTCTATGACAGCAAATTTACACATAGAAGCCAAAACAAACAATGCAATAAAAGGATGACACTATGCCAATGCCTTCCAAACCACACTCGGCAGAACCCAACCTACACTCAATAAATTTGTAGCAGCATTACATAAAGTGGAAAGCTACCAACAAATTTGAATAGAGCATTCAGTAACCCTGTTTAAACTTAAGCTTGGCAAACAAACAAGACGAATGTACGACATGCTACAATAATATAGGACCTGACTACGAGTTTGCCGGTTGGACGAGCCGATCGCCAAACTTGTGGGGAGGACACCACTGTCATACCGGTATAGTCCTGCCCGAGCATATTGCAGTGTTCAAGCTTTCAAATATATGTTTAAAAATGTAAAGATATGAATAAAATAAACTTACAAAAACAAATTTAGAAAACATGGGTTACTTCTCTTTATTATATAAAAATATACAATTAATATAGTATTTATTACAAACACACAACTATTTTTATTCTACTTCTAAACATCAACATTACTACTAAGATATACTGTTTACTACATGCAAAAACATTTAAACTAAATATTTCACACTAAAATGATCAAATTAAATAATCACACTCCAACATAAATAATTTTTAACACAGTAATAAATATTAAAGGCATGGCATCTACTATTCCCACTCCAATCAATACCGATTTAGGTAAGGTGTTGGACAATAAAGTGGTGCCATTTACTATTTCCACTCCAATCTATACCAATTTGAGAAAGGTGATGGACATTAAAGGGGTGACATTTCTATTCCCACACCAATCTATACCAATTCGAGGAAGGAGTTGGACACTCCAGGGGTGAAATTTACTATTGCATCTCCAACCTATACCATCTGGGAGAAGATGTTGGATACTAAAGGGGGGACATTTATTATTTCCACTCTAATCTATGCCAATTTTGAGGAAGCTATTGGACACTATGTGGATGATATTTACTATTTCCACTCCAATCGAAGCCAATTGGAGGAGGGTGTTGTACACTAAAGGGGTACAGTGAACTATTTCCAGTACAATTAAAAAAAAATATGCAAAATACTACAAACTAAAAATATTGTTTAAGCCATCATTACTTCAAACTCAGACATAATTCAGATATATAAAATAAGGTAAAATTCACTCCAAAACTGACTAACCAAAAGTACAAACCTACATATATATTTAAACATTACATTATTAAAAAAAGTTTTAACCCTATTATAATAATATATTTTCTAAATTATTTACTACCTTTTTTCAAATTAGAACAGTAAAACTAAATTTTGAAACATACTGCAGAATTTTCAGTCCTAAAAATTAAAAACTATAGCACCAATTTAAAAAATATAAATGTAGAAAAAATACAAAAATATAAAATCAATTTACCAGTGCAGGACTTTAATATTGAAGAGAGCTTTACATTTTAATTCTTCAGAATCCAAACATGCTTTCTCTACCTGATCCCTAACAAAGGTAATCATTTATTAAATGCAATAAGTGTGACTCAAGGTTATTCAATTCGGAGAGGTAGCCTTGCAATAGCAAAAAAACAATCTGAGACTTTTTTACTACCAAGACATGTAAAACGAAATTGTAAATGCCCAGCTTTTTATATACTGTGCACCCTGCCCTATTGGGGTTTTAGGGCCTCCCCTAAGGTTGACATATATGTATTTAAAAGGAAGGCTTAAGCCTGGCAAAAAGCTTATTTTTCTGAGTCAAAATAGCAGCTTAAAACTGCACACATATAGGCTGCATTGGCATGCCTGAAACATGTTTTAAAAGGCTAATTAAGTGGGTGGCCCAATTAGTGCTGCAGGCCCACTAGTAGCATTTATTATACAGGCCTCGTTACCTGTAGTACCACAACCAAAACCGAGCAGTTGTAGGCCATCCTTGTCCACACAAGTGTTGATACTCAGATTTTCCTCTTCAAGGCTACACCTCAAAAAAGGCCCCACTGCTCACACCGCTTCTACTGTTCATACAAAATGGAAATGGGGAGCACTGCCAAAATAATTACTGGGGCATTGTCAAAAAAGAGATTGATACAGAGATTTCAATGTCATCTACGATCTTCAATATTGTAACCACCTAAAGCTTTGTACAAGGAGAAAATCTTATATGGTGATACTAATATTAAAGATACATGTTTTCCTTGATGAAGTCCTTGTTGAAGGGTAAAATGCATTGGCTGGGTTGGATGTATCTATTCTGTGAAGAATAAACGTTTTTTAAGACCCACTTCTATGTCTTTTTGTGTGTGTATGGATTCATGGAAGAATTGGAAGAATTTCTTTACCTATGGACTTAATTGCTATTTGGCTATAATTGAAATCTCTTTCTGCTTTTAACATGAACATTATCACAATGCCCCAGTGATTATTTTACCAGGGCTCACCATTTACATTATTTGCACCTGTAGTTCCACTTTACTAGAAACGTACAAGTAACCTAAATGTGCCAATTGGGTGCAAGCCAATGTAACCATGTTTGAAGGAGAGGTCACAAGCACTTTAGCACTGATTAGCTGACATAAAATGTGCACTCCTAAGGCCAACAAAAACAAATTCAGCACTGCTTACGCCAGTCAGACTGGTGGGAACTCTTTATTCCGAAGTTTCTGCCGGTCAGCCAGGTCTGGCCAGCGGAAATCTTGTAGTAGGGTGGTGGGGCTCCACTGCATTGGCGGTCCCGCATTGAAATTGCCAAACTAGTAATGAGCCCTTTATTCTTTCTTTAAAAATTCATATCTCCGAAACCCTCAAGTAGATTTTTATTGTTGAGATGTCTATTTTTATAAATTAGTGTTGACTTTTTATTGTGTTACTTTTTCTTCTTTTTCAAATATTTTGGTCCTTCTTAATGCTTCACACTTGTTCCGTTGATAAAACTTGACTGCTCTGAGCCACAGCTATCCACGACTGAGGTAAGGTTTTACATCTGAACCGGACTAGCACTGATATGGAATTGTGACTTTATTACATGGATAAGTTGCAAACCTACACCACATAACATACCATTTTCTTTGCAGGAATATTCTTGGACTCAGCCTATTCATCCAGCTGATTTATTTACAATCTACCTTCTAAGAGATAGTGAGAAGAGCTGGATTTACCACGTTGTGATATTGTTCCTTTTACACTTTGCAGTGATTGGCCCACCTCTTCGGGTATAGCCTGCCACAAAAGTTTAGTAACTGCGACTTTGTGACATGCAATGAACCCAATACCTCTGAACTACAACCACATCTTCTTCTGCCAAGGCAATTCTTTCCCCCACACCTACACCTTTCTTCTGTTCTTTTATACACTTAACTTTCTTATTATTCTCATACTCTGAACATGTTTACTGCATCCACTACTTGTGTTTGGAATCTCCCTATCGCCTTCTTTTGTGATAGATGTCTAAACATTCCTCTCCTCAACAGTGACTTAAGCCCTGAATGATTATGACAATGAACATTAATCTCCACAACCACTTCATTAAAAGGAAAAGCATCATAAAATACTTATTTTGCAAGTCTGTTGATATAGATATTTTGCAGGAGATACAAATGACAGTCAGAATCCGACAAGTTGAAAATGAATTGGGTTACTACCTGCATCTTTCAACTGACCTGGTACAATTAGCTAAAACAAAGGCCCTCATTTCGACCTCAGCGGTCTTTTTCAAAGACCGCCAAGGTACAGCCGTGCTGAAGACCGCCGGTGCAGGTGTATTATGACTGCTGGCAGCCCTCTGTCCTTTTTTGGACGGAGAGCCTACAGCAGCCATACTGGCGGTCGGCGGAGAAGTGCAGGCAGCTCCACCTCCACCGCCCCGTCATCAGAACACCGCCCGCCGAATCACGTCCCATGATTCGGTGTTCTGGTGTTCTGGTGACGGGGTGCTGGCGGCGGAGCAGCCCCCATGGATCCCGTCCCCTCCCAGAGGATCAACAGACAAGGTAAGTTGATCATCCGTTAGGGGAGGGGTGGGGATTTGTTGTGTGCGTGCATGGGGGTGTGCGTGTGAGCATGTAGAGGAGGTGTGTGTGTGTGCGTGTATGTATGCGGGGTGGGTTGTGTGTATGGGAAATGTGCTTTTTGACAGGGTCATCCCCAAACTTTTTGCCTCCTTCCTCCTATTTTTTTCAGACCTGTTGTTATTGGCTCTTGACCTCTGGGCACTTTACCACTGCTAACCAGTGCTAAAGTGCATATGCTCTCTGTGTAAATTGTACTGTTGATTGGTTTATCCATGATTGGCTATTTGATTTACTTGTAAGACCCTAGTAGAGTGCACTATATGTGCCTAGGGCCTGTAAAGTAAATGCTACTAGGGCCTGCAGCACTGGTTGTGCCACCCACTTAAGTAGCCACTTCGCCTTGTCTCAGGCCTGCCATTGCAAGGCCTGTGTGTGCAGTTTCACTGCCACTACGACTTGGCATTTAAAAATACTTGCCAAGCCTAAAACTCCCCTTTTTCTACATATGTCACCCCTAATGTGTGCCCTAGGTAACCCCTAGAGCAGGGTGCTGTGTGGGTAAAATGCAGGACATGTACCTGTGTAGTTTATATGTCCTGGTAGTGTAAAACTCCTAAATTCATTTTTACACTACTGTGAGGCCTGCTCCCTTCATAGGCTAACATTGGGGCTGCCCTCATACATTGTTGAAGTGGCAGCTGCTGAACTGAAAGGAGCAGGGAGGTCATATTCAGTATGGCCAGAATGGTAATACAAAATCCTGCTGACTGGTGAAGTCGGATTTAATATTACTATTCTAGAAATGCCACTTTTAGAAAGTGAGCATTTCTTTGCACTTAAATCTTTCTGTGCCTTACAATCCACGTCTGGCTAGGTTTAGTTGACAGCTCCTTGTGCATTCACTCAGACACACCCCAAACACAGGGTACTCAGCCTCACTTGCATACATCTGCATTTTGAATGGGTCTTCCTGGGCTGGCAGGGTGGAGGGCCTGCTCTCACACAAAGGACTGCCACACCCCCTACTGGGACCCTGGCAGACAGGATTGAACTGTAAGAGGACCTGGTGCATTTCTTAGCCACTCTTTGAAGTCACCCCCACTTCAAAGGCACAATTTAGTATAAAACAGGGCCTCTGCCCTAACTCATCAGACACTTGCTGGAGAAGAAACCTGAACCAGAACCTACATCCTGCCAAGAAGAACTGCCTGGCTGCTCAAAGGACTCACCTGTCTGCTTTCTACAAAGGACTTCTGCCTTGCTGTTGGCCTGCTGCCTTGCTGAACTCTTGTCTGGCTGTAAAAGTGCTCTCCAAGGGCTTGGATAGAGTTTGCCTCCTGTTCCCAGAAGTCTCAGGACCAAAAAGACTTCTCTTTTTCATTTGGACTCTTTGTGCGCCGAAATTTTCGACGCACAGCTTGTTCCGCTGTGAAAACTTCACTGCACGCCGATCCCGAAAGACGCCGCTTGACGCGACGCCTGCGGTGCGACCGGAACTTCGACGCACGGCCTCCCATGGACAACGCTGCCCGACTTCCAGAGGGAAAATCGACACGACGCCTGCCGTGAGAAAGAAAATTCCACGCACAGCCTCCCGGAACGACGCGCAGCCGGATAACAAGCCGAAGAATCCACGCACAGACCCTGGGACATCTGTTAATCCCACGATCCATAGAAGGAGACGGTCCGCGTGCCGGAAAACGATGCACGTTTTCCCAGAGTAAAAAATAACGATGCAAGTCCATGTGTGAAGGGGCGCAACCGACGCACACACCATTTTTCCTCCAGTAGAATGACGCACGTCTCCCCGCGTGAAAAATAACGACGCAAGTCCGTGTGTGAAGGGGCGTAACCGACGCACACAACATTTTTCCACGCATCTCCTCTTCTGCGGCCCTCTGCGGAGATTTTCCACTCCAAACCATGTACTTTGTGCCTGAAAGAGACTTTGTTTACTTTTTAAAGACTTAAGACACTTCATATCACTTTTTAGTGATATCTTTACAAATTCATATTGCATCTTTGATCGTTTTGACCTGCAAATACCGAGATAAATATTATATATTTTTCTAAACACTGTGTGGTGTATTTTTGTGGTGTTATTGTGTTATTGTATGATTTATTGCACAAATGCTTTACACATTGCCTTCTAAGTTAAGCCTGACTGCTCGTGCCAAGCTACCAGACGGTGGGCACAGGATAATTTGGATTGTGTGTGACTTACCCTGACTAGAGTGAAGGTTCTTGCTTGGACAGAGAGTAACCTGACTGCCAACCAAAAACCCAATTTCTAACAGCGGGTATGTGTTGTTGTAGTGTATGTGTGCGTGTTAGGATGTGTGTATGCGCATGTTGGGTTTGGGGGTGGGGAGGAGGTGTGTGAATGTGCACGTTGGGGTGGGAGTGGGGAGGGGGTCCTGCCACCTTTGGGGGGGGGGCAGGGGAGTGAGGGGGGGGGGGAGGACTCAGGGGTGGGGGAGACCCCTATCAGTGTCAGGGAAGGAATTCCCTGGCACTGATAGTGCCTACCGCCATGGATTTTGTGGCGGTTCCAAACCACCCAAAATCCATGGTGGTATGCAGGGTCCTGATACCGCCGGCGGTCTGGTGACGGCCGCCGGGCTTGAGACCGAAGTCTCCAGCCCAGCGGTCGTCACCGCCCTGGCGGTCGGAGTGGAGAAGTGGCGGATGACCATGGCGGTAACCGCCATGGTCATAATTCCATTTTTTTATTCGCCGGCCTGTTGGCGGTATTACAGCCACTTCTCCCCCATCCGCCAGGGTTTTAATGAGGGACAAAATGTGGTGTGCCAACCTGATCAGAACATCTCTAGAATGTAAACTTCTAAATGTGTGCAGGGATCTGAAAGGGAAATATATTTTGCTAAAATATCAAATATAGATTTAAAACCACTGTTTTTTCACATCTTTATCCTGACTGTTTCTTGAACTTGGCAAAACCAGTATGCTGATTGCACGTGACTGGACTCACAACATTTATTTAATCCTTGACAGGTGTGTCCCCATTTGAAAGCATATGAGGATTAAGAATGAAACACATTGTGCGTTTATATCCAGCACACTTGGCACAAGGTCCAGCATTTAATGCGTCCTCAGTTCTGGCTCCAGATATATTGATGTGACCTCTTGCAGTACTCTAGATTCTGACCATACATCAACCCTACTAAGCCTAGACGTAAGCCTCATTCCCCTTCCTGCCTCTTCTCTGGCTCATGCACACAACCAAATAGAAAATGCCCAATGAGAAGCCTCTCCATTTCCACATTGAAACAAACTTAGCCAACAACAATGGATATATCACATTGGCACAGATGTTTTGGGCCACAAGACAGGACTTTTAGAAAGGCATGATGATGAGTGCTGCATCTCAGCTACATTAAAATGAAGGAACAAACAGACTTGTCCAGAATATTTAGTTAAAAAAAAAGACTATGAAATATATGAACCACTCGGGTCAATTGCACCAAATAAAAAATCCCCATCTCAATGTCCTAATTATTTTTAATCTAAAGGTACACAGTTTCCAGACCATAATTGTGGCATGCTAAGAACAGTGGGAGACAGGAGGACAAAACAGAAACACAGACAGCCGCTTTGGCTGTTTACAGTATACTCAGACCAATGTCTGCATTGGATGATCATAACTAGACAATCACATACTATTGTAACGGCATGTATGTTAGAGATGGGCTTTCTGGTTGTCAGAGTTTACACACTATACAAGCAGGAACCACCTTTTCTAGGCAGGGTAAACTAGATACACACTTAAGGCCTCAGTATGACTTTGGCAGTCTTTTTGGAAGACCGTTGCAGTGGCGGGCCAAAAGACTGCCATGTTGGCGGTCATCCGAAAGCCGTTTCGAGTCACAATCTGAAGTCCACCAGAAAACAGGCAAAAATCTGACACCTCCAGGATACAGGAAGGTGGGAAAGAGGCGGTTCCACTACCAGCATCGCCAGCCCGACAAAATACCACTCACCAGATTACGAGCTATAAATCATCACAGCAGTTCTTCTATGGCAAAACACCATTGGCAGTGTGAACCGCCACAATCAGAACCCACTACTGTCAGAACACAACACATTGAACAGTTTGAATACCCCACACCTGACATACATACACACACCAGACATACCTACTCACTGCACTATATAACACCCCCCGACAACCCACAATCCTTTGCAACTAAAAAGCCATTCACAGACACCAAGAGCAGGCAAATACACTAATATAGCACCTTTACACTATAGGCACATATACACATCTCACTCAGCACACACCACGCAACTGCACAACCAACACAAAACACACATAATGAGCAGACACAAACACCACAAGAATCCATCACTCACAAGGCACCACCCACACCCCATCAATCATTATACATTGCACGCTCACACACACAACACCCCCCACCCTTGACACAACCACTACCATGTCCATACAAAAGCACCCACAGTTTACAGACGACGAGTTGATGGTAATGGTGGATGAAATCATCAGGGTAGAGCCCCAGATATTTGGAGCACAGGTCCAGCAAACATTGATAGCCAGGAAAATAGATTTGTGGCAGAGAATAGTCAACAGGGCCAACTCAGTAGGCAACCATCCACGCACAAGGAAGGATATCAGGAAGAGGTGGATCAACCTACGTGGGAAGGTGTGTTTCATGGCATCATGACACCAGAAGGCCCCAACCTTCTCCCCCACAGTTCACATCTTGGGAGGAGAAGGTCTTGGACATTCTGCATCCCGACGGCATGACTGGAATACCTGGCGGACTGGACTCTAGCAAGTACCCACAACTACAATGACACACAATTGTCGTGTACTGCATGCTTCCTCACCACCCAAATACTCCCCAATTCACTCTATGTCTCACTGCATCTTCCAGCTATTCACTTAATGTCCCTCTCCTGCATGCCACACCTCCACCCAGCCCAACTGCCCACACAGCCTTTGCCAAAGACAATGGATAATACTATCACTATGACTCACACAATGCACTAGCCCATCTACGTTAACACCTGGAATGTGCACATCACATCACATCTCTTGCATGTATGACTATTGCACCACTAAATGGCAATGCCAGCAATGCAATGGCACAACACAATGACAAAAAAAGCTAAACACAGCAACAGCTCTTTGACTAATCCAAATGGCCACAAACCCGGATCCGCAACCCAGAAATTGACTCACCATGGTATGGAATGGAAGATGGCAGATACCATGCACATGCACAGCATGCACAGACAGGACATTTAACCTTGCTCACTCACATACCCTCGTCCCACTGGGACACCATGCTGCAATGTCCAGCCATTTCTTGCCACATCTAGCAAGCTTGAATAGTCACTAGGTAACAGTAATGAGCAGTTATGTGAACTATTGGGCAGTACCAGAACTCATCCAAAGAGCACAATTTACCAAACCTGAATGACACCAACCAAAATGGAGTATGGTACACATGTCACAGAAAACTAATTACCATCAATGGTATGCTGTGCAGCATCGGTCATTGTCATTGCTGGGAATCATGTTAAGCCACTGTATGCATCTGATAAAGAAAAACCCCAAACCACACGTTCAATATTTAACTCAGTGTCTCACTCCATCCACAGGTACGTCTGCCAGTGCCACCATGGAGAGGATACCAGAGACTGCCACTCCTCCTCAGGATGAAGGCCCCAGTGAGGACAACATACCTGGATGTCTGGACACTGACGACCTACCTGGCCCATCTGGGACACCTGGTCAGTCTACTACTCCCTGCCTACATCAAATCCCCCCACCCTGTTGCATCAACATCACAGCCAACTTTTTGTCCCCAACCCTGTGTCCCAAAGACTGTTCAGGCTATTGTGTGTGCTCCACAGTACAGGGACCAGAGTTGCCCCTTCATACCCCAGAAAATGAAGGTCCTGCAGACACTGGGAGTGGGTACACCTTGCCAGGGGCACAGGCACCTGGGGGCAAGGGCTGTGGGAGGGAGGCTGTGGGCCAGAGAAGGGGGACCCCAAGGGAATCCACTGACCAGAAAACTATCTCCCAAGTCCTGGGAGCATACCAAAGTTCAGAGGACAGGATGGGCAGGATCGTCACTATGTTAGGGGAAAACCAAAGGTTGCAGAGGGAATACCACCAGGAGGTCATCCACCAGTGGCAGACCCACAGTGCTACCATGGCCTCCTTTGCAGGGGTGATGAGGGACATGAACACTACCCTGCACGCTTCCCCCATG